>NC_092459.1:38329489-39539489 GCF_047495875.1 Pithys albifrons albifrons
TAACCAAAGCAGGCAGGACCAAAATTCAGATCAGGTAAAGGTGCACAGTATTTCTCAGGAATTACTAAGCTCCTTGCAAGACTGCAGTTCTGCACACCCTTTCCAGGCAGAAAACTGTTATTTGCTTGTCACAGATCTCCCAGAGCATAACACTGCAAACATTTAAATCAATAATAAGGTAATCATGTTATTTAGAGGGCAATTTTTGTGTTTGAGGGTTTCCTTAGCAAATGGCAGTAAGTGTCACAGTGTGAAAGATAACAGAAACAATAATGACAGTCAGAGAAATGACACTTCACTGTTGTGGCAAGGACTAAGTTCACCCAAATTAAAGCCCAATCAGGACATGAGAAAATATTGCAACTGAAAGCACATGAAAAGGAATTGAAATGATTTCTGACTACAGATTTTTTTTTAAAACACCTTTTTGCCTTTTCTTTGTGAAAGTCCCGTTTTCTTGGCATTTTCTGTAATTTTTGGAGGTCAAAATGTGCTTACTCAAATAATGGGGCAAATAGCACTACCTCTGTGGCTACATCAACCAACCAGGACTGCACACAGGATCAGGAGTTTTATTTACTCATTGTCATGCAAATGATTTCTCTACTTGTTCTTAACATTTCTCATGTTCAGGAACTATAGTCTCAAAAAATAGCAGTAAATATGTCCTGAAGAGCATTTGTATTAGAGGTAAATGCATAGCTAATATATCAACTTTTAGTTGCAATTGCCAAGAAGGTAGTTTAGGTAACTGGCAGTAGGGTGGATGCTTAATAAATTTAAATGCATACACAAACACCAGGAGACAGAAAGAGATACTGTTTTCCTACAACATTTGACTTCAGGAGGAACAAGGTGGGGGAGGACAGAGTAAGGAAGATCTTTAAGGGAAACCTAATAGTTAAAGTACCAACAGACTTCCAAATTCTTTCAGATGCTAGCAGCAAATGATGTATTGATTTTACTGTTAAACTGCACAGATGTAACCAACACATTAGACATGGAAGATAAAAGCAAGGACTAAAAGCACCTTATTTCATCTGTCACACCTGAGGCTCTGCCTTCTTCAGACCTTTAGTGTAGTAGCACAGAAAATCAATTAGGTAAAGAGCTAAACAAATGAAGGAAAAATAAAAAAAGAGTCCTCATTCACAAAGAGTAAGGGATGGTTGCAAACCCTGGAGACTCCAGCAATGTGTAGGATATCTCCAATGAAACCACAACAACTTTTCTGAACTTTTTTTTAAATAAGTGATTAAATACTACTCAGATACACATATTAGTGCAGGTCTAGCAAGTGATCAGTATTCAAAAGCACAAAAATTCTTTTCACTGAAAAGAAAAAGTGAAAATTTATTTCTCAGTTTGTGCTACATTGAATGTCTATTCTTGTCATCTTAATCGGTATTGCATCAGTTTTGATCAGTAATACCCAGAAATAAAGTTTTTCTGAGCAACACCATAATATGGAGTACTGATGCTCAGTACATCACTCATATACTGAAGCATAGTGCTGTGATACACAACAACTTGCTCCTGCTTTAATAAAGCAAAGTAAATCATCTCTAAACCAAAAACATAGTGAGATTTTTCTGTTGCCACCACGTATTTTTCATCCAGAGAGCTGAGCAGATCACTAATGTTTCATTGATTGATTATAGTGAATAAAAGTCCACAGTGATATAATGGAGACAGCAATTGAGATTTGTCAGTAGAGCAGGACTCAGAATACCTGGATTCGCTGGTGGAAGCACATATAGGTATATATATCTTCCTTCAGTTTCTCATCTACAACACAAGGAATTCCACCATTTCAGCCCATAGTTCTGTCCACCTCTGCCCACTGAGGTTGCAAGCTCACTTAAGAAAACTTTTAAAGACAGGATTTACTCAGTGCAGTAACTGGAAGACTGATTTGTGTTTTCAAGCGTAGCTCAAGTAGCCTTAAATAAATATTTATTTTAAAGGATGTGACAAACAAACCTCAAATTTAGAATTTATCAGATGTCTCATTATTTTTTCTTCTTTAGAATATATTTTATTTTACGTGAATGCACATTTAAAAGTAACCTCTGCATAGATGTGTATATCATTTCATCTGTGACATCTTAAACAAACAGACTCTTGTTCTTGAAAACAAAGGTGAGTTTTGTTTTGTTTTGTTTTGTATTTTTTTCAGGCAGGGAAAAAATAATGTTTTCTCTTTAAAGAATTCTCAAAAAAGAAATTAAAATAAAACTGAATACCGAAACTACCAAATTGTGTAACTTCACCCATTTCATCGGTGCCATCTAGTGGAGACACAGTCCACCCCATCATCCCAGTAGGAAACACTCCTTTTGCCTAACCCTTTACTCATCTACAGCAGGGTTTGGCTTCTAGCGGCTTTGTAAAGTGGCTTTCTAAGGTGTCTTTGTCATTTCTCCAGGCAGCTATTAGATACAGGAGAAGAGAAAAACACCACACTCAGCGTGCTTGCCCTAGAGTCTGAAAGACTCTAGGAGAATTTGGAAACATGTCAAGAAAAAATTAAAATACCTACCATTTTCTTCCTTCTGTTTTGTTTTTTTTTTTGTTTTGTTTTGGTTTGGTTTGGGTTGGGTTTTTTTGGAATCTTTAAATTATCTCTAAATAAAAACCAGGGAAGGTGACACTGATCTTGAAAATAAGTACCATGCACAGTTTTTGTATCTAGATTTAATTATTTGGGGGTTTTTGCTATCTTTTATATATTTTTATATAAATATATATATATATATATATATATATATATATATATATATATATATAAAAATATATATAAAATATAAAATATAAAATATTCATTTTACATCCAGTCAGCACTGCAGTTTACTCCAGCCCAAAGAGTTAGATTCAGTACATATTTATAACAGTGGGACCACAGCATTAAACAGGCACATACATCTCACTTTTACCCACCAGCACAGAAAGTTTTCAGCACTGTTAGAATTGCATGACATGTGGACACTGTAACTACTTAGATGTTCAGAGTTATAAATATTCTCTGACAACAGATTGAAAATTATACTGCACCCTCCTAAACAGCCACCTTAGGAACAAAGCATCTGAAGAGCCATTGTTGTAAAAATACTGTGGTGTGGCATAAGAGGTAGCAGATAGCACTTAGAAGCTGAAGTACGGTAGTTTTGTGCTGCAGAGCATAGTCTGAAAGAGCATCATAAAAAGGAAAGAATGAATCATGAGCTTTTGTGTGTCAGAAATGATGCTCTAATGGGTGTCAGCTGTTAGCAGATTCCTGTCATTTAAACACTTAGAGTTAGTTCCCCATCCCCAGTCTTCTCTAGGTTGAATTACCAAGTCTTTATTTCTATGGGAAATCTTGCTATTCTTTTACTAACAAGTAGGAGTTCTTTTGTTCCCATGGTTTGAACACACATGCATACACAAAAACAAACACATGAGCACATATGTACACACGAGTAAGGCGGACTTCTAACTACCCTGAAGCCCACACCATTTTCTTGCTGATTTCAGCAGAGACAAGATCCCACCCCAGGAACTGGAAAGGATTTTCTGGCTGTTTCAAGGCTAACTGTATTTCTGGGCCAGGAATTGCACACAAACACAACCAAATAACAGAGAATGGAAATCTGTAGGTAAGTGCACAAATAAAACAATGAAGCCAAGTAGCTCAGGCGTGATTAGAAAGGGGAAGGGCGTCTCCTTCTGCACTGTTGAATTGGCCATTAGTGTCAGAGTGGCTTTTAAATTTAGAGTAATTCTTCCCGTCTGTGCACTACTTGAGGTGTTCACCCAGTGTTTGCCTGTATTATTAAAGGATTGAACTCTGTCAGAGGGCAAAAACAAACTACCTGCAGGGAGTCAGAGGCCAGATGAGATATACCTTCACTGAGCTCTTTCCTTTAGTAACCAGTGGTAAAAGGCTACAAGGCAGCTTTTATGTAGATGTCACATCATTCACTGACTGGAACACCCAGCTGTGATAATGGCATAGGAAACAGGGGTGGGCAACCATTACTAATTCCTCCCTTATCCAACCTTGCTATTTGAATTATTAGCTAAATTGCCATTTTTGGAACTTTTTTTTTCCTGGCCTGCAGGTTCAGGAAGTTTATTTTACATGTTTAATTGTATATGTTATTACCTATTGTTATCAGTGAGTGCTTATTTTGCCACAGAAACATTTTTTTCTGCATTTTGTTAAGTATTTTACAATATTTGATAGTAACTATTACATATTCACAGGACGAACAACAATGAAAACACTATTTAATGTTTTATTTTCTATTAGAAAATGAGATAATTCATATTTTTCCTACGAAAATTATTGAGATAAAGCTCTAAAGTGCTCACACTAATGATTATGGCATCTGAAGAAAAAAAAATAAATTAATTCAAATACACATAAGAAAATATAAAGAAATTGCTGGATATGAACAAGACATACAGTTTTCTGTTGATTCAAAATATTTTTGCTAATTCCTCCCAGTCAGTTTGACTAGAAAAGTGTTAAATGCAAATTTTCTAATGTTTTGTAATGAATTCTTTTCTTGCATTGGTTAATCCACATTAATTTTACTACTGAAAATACAATTGCACTTAAAAGGATGCAAGCTACAAAGTTTTTTAAAAAAATAGCAAACCATAATTAATATGTTATTTTCTTATACCTCTTATTTCAAAAGTAAAATCACCCTAAAAATCTCAATTGCTCCTTGTTCTACGTGCCATTAAGTAGGGAGTTACTGATTGCAGGAGAGGGGTATAGTTGGTCCATGATTCTCCATAAGCACTTTCTGCATATCTAAACCGTATATAGAATTCATTCAAACCAGCGCTCCATTGCCTCTAGCAATGTGTGTGCTCAGCACATCACAGAACAGCTTCAATTGGTTACAACTGATTTTCATGTTTACAGCTCATCAAAACAGTCAGTTATTAAAAGCAAAATAAACAAAAAAAGCTCTATTATTCCTTTTTTTTTTTCATTTCTGAAATCCATTCTGAATCCATTCTGAAAATCTATGCTCTCTGTATGTCTCCATGCATGATCCTCTAATACCTTTCCTCATCTCCACAATACCTTTGAATTTTCCAGGCTCTCCTTCAGCCTTTACACCTTGCAGCTTTATTTCCAGCTTCCCATTCAACTACCTCTGGTCCTGCATTGTTTATCTGAAAATTAAAGCCAACCAAAGACTTAATATGAAGACAGGTTTTGTCTTGGGTTTTATGATATCTCTCCATCTGTTTATCTTCTAGACTCTCTTTGCACCATGTAGTTGCATCAGAAATATTCCATATTATTCAAAGGAACGTGGTGATCTTCACATGCTCTCAGTAGTGGTAATTTCATATCCATATTTGTGTGGTGTTACCTGAGGAAAAGGTCTTACTTAGCAAAGAAGGTGATGCTTGAAGCACTTGGTCCTCCCGACTGGAGAAGACTCTCTAAATTGAGTTGTCCCAGTGTGAAGCTATTCTAGTTCAGGAGCCATGTCTGAACCATATATGGTTAGAGCATGTTAATTTTTGGATTTCAAACTGCGAATTTACTTTTTTCTCTTCTTTCTTACTTCTGACACTGATACTATTTCCTTGGATAGTTCATGCCTATTCATTCATGATGATGTAGAAACTGCTGGATGGCAATTTTCATGGAAAAAAACCCACAAGGTCAGGGTGCTCTTTTTTTGTGGTTTTTTGTTGTTTTGTTTTGGTGGGTTTTTTTGGTTTGGGTTTTTTTTTGTTGTTTTTTTTTTTGTTTTGTTTTGTTTGTTTGGGTATTTTTGTTTGTTTTGTTTGTTTGCTTTGGTTTAGTTTTGGGGTTTTGGGGGAGGTTCCTTTTTTTTGTCCCTCACTGATGAGCATTTGGCAAGTGGAAATAATGGATTTTCTTCACTCCATGCTGGCATAATGTAGTATTATAAGTGGGAAGGGAATATATACCCTAGCCAACTGTCAGCATGTATAGATTACATTTGGTCTTGATGTAGCCAGAATGCCATTAAGGCTGTTAGCAACATCACCCTTGGCAAGGAACAGGTTCCCTTTGAGGCTCTGAGGGACAGTTAAGTCTCATCTGGCTTTGGCAAAGAAATGGACTCCTTCCAGTAGGACTGGTACATGCCATTACAGTAAAAGCACCAGGCATGAACACCAATGAAAGGCTGCTGGTGCTTCTTTCATTCATAAAAGCTTCATTCTTCCCTAATAAAGTCCCCTTTTCATCAACGTTCACATTAAATAACAAGCAATCTTGGGAGGCCTCAAGCTTCTTTTAAAGTTGTTTATGGAAGAACAATTGA
This sequence comes from Pithys albifrons albifrons, assembly GCF_047495875.1. Classification (NCBI taxonomy): domain Eukaryota; kingdom Metazoa; phylum Chordata; class Aves; order Passeriformes; family Thamnophilidae; genus Pithys; species Pithys albifrons. The sequence goes on from NC_092459.1 coordinate 38,335,801, forward strand.
GCCTGAGCACTTGTTGCAGCCCCAGGAAAGTTTGAAGGTAAACTGAGCCACAGGTGTAAGGATGTAATTTCACTTTTACAGAAATCTGTGGTGAACAAGATGTTCAGTCTGATTGTACTGCTCAATCATGATGAAAAGTCATTCTGGCATAAGAAAAATCTTGACTGAGATCTGTATTTTTCATTAGGTTGAATTTTTATGATATTGACCATTATGTCAGACTCTTGCCTTTGTCCTAGTTAAACTTGAATACAGATTAGTACCTCTTACAATCTGATCATTTTAATCTCAGCTTTGTACACAGATGGGTTAACAATCAAATAGAAATAAGGTTGACCATTTAAATTGGTATTCACAGACCATCTCCCACTGTCCTAGACTGAAGATTAGCTCAGATTTAAACTACATCTCTACATCAAGGATGTTTCAGTAGTCCAAAAAATAAAAATAGAGTATCATAATGAAAACAGCACTTAATAGTTCTTATGGAAATACAGAAGTTGAAGAGACTAATACCTCTAAAATCACAGACTATTCTGAGTTGGAAGGGACCCACAAGGATCACTAAGTCCAACTCTTAAGTCAATGGCCCATATTGGGATCAAACCCACAACCTTGTTATTATTAGCACCATGCTTTGCCCAACTTAGCTCATCTCAGTCAGATACTTTATAACACCAATCAGCATCCTCAGATGAGGTCATGCTTTATATCAGAGCTGATATTTAATTATAGTCTATTTGAGAAGTGTTTTTAATTTCTGTCATAGAAATTTAAATTGCTTTACTTAAAAAATATCTTCATATCTTCAGTGATGAAGATAAAGAAATAGAAGAATACCTATAGTAATGCATAACAAAGGAAAAAATTGAAAGGTATAATAACTCTAGTTCAGACTTTCCAGATCTTACAATAAGATATAGAAAATGAATAGCTATTTGAACAAATCTTTGAAAACAGCAGCTCATCTTATGATATCATTGAATTTTAAATTATTGTAGGTTCTTTTTTTTTCAACTTGTATCCATCTCAACTATATGCTTAAAAGGAAATTTAATTAATCCGTGGTATCAGCACAATTGTCACTATAAAAATAGTAGCAAAAAGTCACCTAGTGCAGTGACCAACACAGAATAACTTTAAAATAAAATTAAGGGAAATTAATTTGTCACCATTATCCTTGGTTACTCCAGGAACCAGATGTGACTATGAAGGCTATTCAAACCATTAATAGAATCAATCAAACCTGACTCCCTTACACAGTCTTCTGCTCATATACTACCAGATCACATATTTATTTTCAGTTTATTGATGTTGCTGGAACCCAGGTCGTAGAAGGTTTGTAGATTTTGTGAAGGGACTGGTCTTTTTATATGGTTTAGTCATTGCATAATCTACTTACTAAAATGTAATTTTCATCTCTGTTTGGTGTTCACAGGTTCATTATGCTGGTTATGGAGATAATTTTATTTAGCAGCCACTTTAAATCTACTTCATTTTTGTAGCTATTCAGACTGCTATTACAGTGGTGTGATTCCCTCACCTTTCAGAACATGTATTTTCATGTTTTAGTTCCTGACCTAGCTACAGTTCTCCAAATTGTTCTCATAAAATTTCCTGATAACATCATATTTTTGACTGCTGAGAATTTTCCTCTCATCTCTCAGGACTAAGTTGTTCCTGATGCTTTTTAAATATACATTTATAAATATATAAACGCTTGTGTGTGAATTTGCAAAAATCATTGCTATTTTGAACTCTGCAGACTTTGCAATTTTCTTCAGTAAAAATATAGTTTATGAACAACATCTGAGGAATGTTGGCTCATAAAGAAAGAAAAGCATGCAAGGCTAGAACACCCCTTTCCCCTGTTCATTTGCAGGTTTAACAAACGTACATAGTCAGAGGTCAGATATGGAGATGACTAAATTTACGTTACCACTTTGCAACTGCTGTGGGAGACCTATAAAGTGCCCCTCAGCCATCAGAGAGAACTGAAGTTTTCACCTGGGATTTGGGAGAAAATTATGAGAGCAAGGGATGAAGAAAATGGATGATCTTTAGGTTTGTTTGTATGATCATTTTGGTTTTGTTTGCAAAGAAAAGGTGAGTGTAACTGTCATTCTGTAAATCATACTCTGGGAGGAATTCTTTGAGTTCAATTGATTTGAATCAAACCCAAAGAACTCTGACCTCCTTTCCCCACATACTATTGTTTACATTTTTGGGGTTTTTGTTTGTTTGGGTTTTTTGTTTCTTTTTTTTTTCTGTGTGTCAACTAAACTTTGGGCATCATCCTATCATGAAATTAGGTTCACATAGTTTTAAACCCAACACCAATGAGACTTCTATCACATATAATCTAAGAGCCTTTTATAATTTGCCAGCCATTATACTTTACAATATTGCCTACATTCAGCTGTCATCATTTGCTTAATGCTGTAACTGGAGGTTCTTCAAGAAAAGAAAGAAAAATGTTCTGTTCTGTGTCTAGGATTCCCAGACACCACTGAAACATAAATAATTACTTCAAAATACAGAAACAAAATCCTGTGTTCCTTTCCTGTTACTTTTCTTCAGCTTCTTAGCAATTGTGATGCCTTGCTGCATTAAGGTAAAGAATGAACTTATATCCAGTATGCACACCCACCATAAAAGGTCTTACACAGTTTTAATTCAGCTCTCTTCAAAAAAGCTAAATACAAGTTGGAGAGATGGGCAGAGACGAACTGTATAAAGTTCAACAAAGGCAAATGCAAGATCCTGCATCTGGGAAGGAATAACCTAATGGACCGGTACAGGCTGAGGGCTGATCTGCTGAAAAGAAGCTAAGTGGAGAAGGACTTGAGAGTCCTGGTGTACAGCAGGTTGTCCATGATCGAGCAGTGTGCCCTTGTGGACAAGAAGGCCAATGGTACCCTGGGATGCATTAGGAAGGGCACTGCCAGCAGGTCAGGGGAGAGGTGATCCTGCCCCTCTACTCAGACCTGGTGAGACCACAGCTGGAGTGCTGTGTCCAGTTCTGGGCTCCTCAGTACAAGAAAGACATGGAGCTCCTGAAGCAAGTCCCATGGAGGGCTACTAAACTGATGAAGGGACTGAATATCTCTATTATGAGAACAGGCTGAGGGAGCTGGGCATGTTCAACCTCAAGAAGAGATGACTGGGAGGGACCTTATTAATGCCTCTAAGTACCTGAAGGGTGTCAAGAGTGGATCCAGGCTCTTCTCACTGGTGCAAAACAGCAGGACAAGAAGCAATGGGGAGTTCCACCTCAATAAGAGAAAAAACTTATTTACTGTGTATGTGACTGTGCACTGGAACAGATTGCCAGTGAGACTGTGGAGTAGCCCTCACTATAGATATTCAAGAACCATGGGGACACAATCCTGTACCATGCGCTCTGGCATGACCCTGCTTGAGCAGGGAGGTTGGACCTGATGACCCACTGTAGTCCCTTCCAGAATTATCTATTCTGTGATTCTCTCATTGAGCCCTCTATAAACGAGTTGTTGTTTTTTTCTATCAATTGAGTTATTTCTGTAGTTCTTTCTTTCTTTGCCCCACTTTCCCAGTTTAGGCAACAGAACTACATTCAGAACTTCAATATCAGTGTCATCAGTGCTGTGCAAATGTGACCTCAACTTCTCACCCTTAGTCTTTGATTTATACCTCTGAGAAATGCACAAACATCTTTTGACACTTCATTTGAACTGCTAATGTTGAACCGGTTGTCCCAAAGTTGACTTCTGTCGGCAGATTGGTATATGCTGCAGTAGTAATACTAAATTTAGCTATTTGAAAGTATTCTGGATGTAGGTCCATCTTGCAAACCAAAGCCATTTTTATTTCCTATGACTGCTTATCATCATGGCTAGGCTTCATGAACGAAGACCGGGGGAGGGCTTTCTCCACGTGAGTGTGTCCTTCAAGCCTGCGCAGTGGATTTTTTAGGTGAGGCACAGCATGCATGAAACTGGCCCCACCCTTTAACTCCTAAGGTTCATCTGCCATGGCTGAGGGAGCTTGAATGGTGACAGTGAAGTCCTCAGGACTAGAATCTACAGCCTCCAGTATTTCCAGGAGGTCTTCCACCCAAGTACTAACTAGGTCTGACCCTTCTTAGCGTCCGAGATCTGACAGGATTGGGCATCAGGGTGGCATGGCCATAGTTATGACTGCTTATATTTTCTTGTTTTCTGCAGTTTTAAATGGAAAGTATTTTATGTTCTAGACAGTCACACCAGTGTCTCAGGACTCCAGTAACTCTTTGATGTCCCTCTTGCTTGGGGGCATCCCATGGTCATGTTGGTGAAAAACCTCAGGCTGTAGTCCTAATCTATTTAATTTTTTTGTTTGTTTTTTTTGATACCGCCAGGATCTTTTTTTAACTCTGAACTTTGCATTTTAGTTACCAAAATGCCTCACAATATTTTCAAAATTCTACATTCACCTGATTACAATTATATACCATTTCAATCCATGAAAGAAATAACTGTCAGACTTAAGATTAATATGCACCCACTATTTGTACACAATTTTTTAAAGGAAGGGGATGCTAGGCTGCAGTATGAGTACAATGGCATACCATGCTGTCATACGAGGTTGATTTTGGATGTAGGTTATCAATATCATGAAAAGGAGGGTTCTGGAAGAAAGTGTATTGTCCTAAAAGCCCTATAGTCTAAGTAATCGAATGCCTGGACTAGACAGAAGAAGAGAAATTCATTCCTAACAGACATGTGAGGGACTGTTCTGTTCTGTAGTGCTAAGTCACTGGGTCCCAGTTAATAATGTTAGTCTTGGAAATTAATTTGTAAAGTTAATAAGCTATTCCCATGAATGAAAGTAGGAATTCTACAAAACTGATTTCTGCATTCATTCTTCTTGTAAGAAGGTAAGGAAATTAGTGCAGTCATTTATATGTGCTAAAAATAATATTATAATGGACTAGTCATAAAAAACCCTCATTTGAAATAAATTTCATAAATAGAAGTACGAAAGTAGTTTCTTACATAAAGGAATAGAAAAATAGAAAGGTTTTCACTTTCTGAATACAGTACACAGACCAAAAAGTATATACTTTTCTCAGTAGGATACAGAAAGTAATTTGTTCTTTCTTTAATATAAAGCCTGAATTAAGTGTATCTTTCATTGCCTCTGAAGTCAGTCATTTAGCAGTGTGTGGCCTCTGCAATCAGAACAATGATTTCAAGAACAGTTTAAAAAGTCTTAGTGCTACCAGTGCACTGTTAGTCAGAAATCTATTTTAAAGTGAACATGTAATTTTCAGTTAGTGTATATAAATTTAAATAATCACTTCATTTGCTGCTCCAAGTTACACAAGTCATCAGTGAAAATTTCTTTAAGAGCACAGAAATTTGCTTTATACCTGACTGACACTGTGCTTATGCAGCAATAAGGTCTATGTCTCTTGACGAAGAGTTTACTTTTTCCATTTTTTGTGTACTGTGGCCTGTACCTACCATCACACACTAAATAGACTTTCTTTAAAAAATGTATAAGGAGAAGGAATTTCATTATATTCTTGAATGTGAGGCTAAATAGGTTGGATATATTCAGGTATCTTTAAATAATTTGTAGTGAACAATTCACCTTATAAATGCTAATTACAAAAAATCCTCCAATTAAAACCATATATTTAAATTTATTTTGTATTTGTATGTGTGTGTTGATTAACTACACATATCCACATTCAGAATATGACTGCTCTGTGCAATATAACTGCTCTGTGCAATCTGGTTTTGGGGTGGAGGGATAAATTTTCATATATTTACATGCCATGCAAAGCTACATTTATTTGCTTTTATACACTGGGTAATCTAAACTTTATATACAAACCTGGGTTTAAATATGACTATTTTCAGGGAGAGGACAGAGAACATACTTGGAGAAGAAACTATAGATCTATATTTAAATAGAGAAATAGATTAATAAGTAGATATTCTAAGAAATGCTGTTAAAGAAACAACATAGATAGATAGATAGATAGATAGATAGATAGATAGATAGATAGATAGATAACAAACATATGTACATACGTACATACATAGATGGGATTTACTTTCATTGGTTTGCCTGCTACATTTGAATGTCCTTTTTTTAAACCAATTCAAGCTTATTATATTTTTACATACTAAGCAGACATCTGAGAAAGTCAAGTTCATCTGCAGACTAACCAGAAGTGCTCTGTTCACAGAAAAAAAAAAAAAAAGAGGAGGATAATAATGGACACTCCTAATAGAAAGGTCTGACAGATTTTCCATAAAGTACTTTATTCCAAAAACATGTTCATAAAGTTGTTCTGTATATGCATTATATGTTTTCTGTGTATCCCTTGCTGGCTTGACTTCTTCTCATTAGAAGTTTGAACAGGATGAAAAGGGGACTGAAGTTCAGAACAAATATAGCATCATCATTATATAAGAATTATGCCTTATGCAATTTTCCATATCATGACTGTCATAGTTTTTGACTTGCAGACTATGAATTTAAAGATATATTAAACAGATATATTTGCTTTTATTCTTTTTAATAAAATTACTTGTGCATAAAACTTTGAATAATAAATGTGGAGAAGTTCAAAATATTTCTCACACCATAAATAATAATTGTTAATTTCTGCTGTAATGGTACAGATTGTGATAGTTAATGTTAAAAAATATTATTTTTCCAGTGATTTTTAAAAAATGTATATGCTTTTAAGAAAAGACACTTCTGAATGGAAATGAGACCTTGAGTAATTTAATGAGATATATTTTCTGATATGAAAGTTTCACCACAACCACATTTATTCTGTTTGTGTCTTAATATTTCCTTAGATAATGAAGTCTCTTAGACCTTTACTCTTTTAAAAATTTACATTTGTGCCTACTTGTTCATATGATCAAAGTGTAACTTAAATGACCTCATAATATCTATCACCCTAATTTCTTCAGATTCCCAGAAGACATTGCCTTGTAATTTTATTTTTTTTTTTCATCTGAAGAGAGACCTGGTTTAGGTGAACCTTTTTATATTTCTTTAGCTGTGTGTATTCTGCCTGCCCTCTTCTCTCTTGTTTATCCTCTTGTTCTACTTTCAGTATAATTGAATGAGTAGAGCTGCCTCACACCACATTCCAGAAGCACAAGATAATTCTATGACCTTAAGAGATCTGTCGAGTTTTATGAGTCAGTAAGCAATTATAACCTCAATTTTGTGTTAAATGGTAAATCATGTACTTTATGATTGCAAAATTCAGCCTTATTTTTTGTTTTTCTTAGTTTAATAATATTTATTTTTGATTCAATGCCACTAATAATCCTTTATTGTCTTTACTGCCTGGGCTGTAAATAGAAGACAAGAAAATGAGTTTCTAATATTTGTGCAATTTATAGATATATGTATGAATTTATATACAAATACAGAATTGGATTTATGTCTTTATCACTAGGCTTTATAATAGGATTAATCAGAAGAGGCTAGGATGAGAACTGACGGACAGCATCATGCCCAGGAAGAGAGTAATGTTGAAACATTTAGTAAACAGAAGCACAGAGTCTGAACTCACAGGGGAGGGAAAGGGACACAGAGAATTGAAGTGCAATCTGGGGTGGGACAACGGTGCACAGACTGTCAGAAAAAGAAAATAGTAACAGAAGAGGAAGAGACATTCAACAACAGTTTAGAAGGGGAGGCAGTCAGGGAGGATGATTCAGCAGCTTAGAAGAGTCATGATTAAAGGTGATGATGTCAGATGGGGGCTAAGGCTTCAATATGCAAGAAGAGCAGAAAGGATGATGACTGGAAATGATTGGAAAAAAAGTATAGACTCTTGAACGACAAGAGATGTTGGAATTAACAGGGGTGATTGCAGTGCAATGGGACATCCTTAAGAAACTGAGGTTTTGTGAATCAGATCTTTAGAGTCAGTCTTGCTGACAAAATGTACAGTCTAGCTAAAATCATGAGGACCCTCTTACAGACCCACGTTAATTACCCTTTGCCATGTTCACGGTATGTGTTTAAAGGGTTCCAGCAGTAATAAGCAATCCAGGATAAGAACTGAATATAAATACGTCATATTACACTTTTTGGGTGTTGCATCATCACATATTTCTAGACTAAAGCTCTGCATATGCTAGTGAGTCTTTTAATTGTGTTAAAAAGCCATGAAGAATATTTTAATGGGGATAGAATTAAAAAAAAGTAAACAAGCTTCATTATCCTTCCATGTTACTTATTTTGGATTACTAAGGGAAAATAGTGCTAAATGCTCCTCTAACAGAACACCTTAAAGCCCTTCAAACTCAGTGGAACAGGTTCATAGTGACACTAATGAACTGTATTTTTTTGTCATTTTATTTTACCAGTCTTTTTTATCCTGTCAAACCCTACCCAACTTTTCTCCATCTTTAGTGCCTTTATTTAGTAGTGAAAGAATATCTTCTTCTTCTGCCTGATGAATTGAAGGAATGTCATAAAAAACATTCCTGAGCATCAAAATAGCTGAGGTTATCTGATGGAATAAAAATGTCTGCTGTGCAGTCAGCACATATCTTTTTCTCTCTCATGCAGAATACATATAAATGAGAAGCATAATCACATACTACATAACAACATACATTTTCTTTCCTTTAACTCTACCACGGTGATCCTGCATGTTAAAACAGACACTTTTACTTTAAAGGGAGATAGTTGTTTCAGTCAGACTTTGTAAATTCTGTTAGTTCTCCAGTACCCGGTTTATTTATATATTCAAATAAATGCATTAAAAATATTTGTGCATACTTGTTGTGACCTTTTGTATTAATATATTTTTTTTTCTCCAAGTGGTTGATCAAAAAATTCAGTTTAGGAAGAAAAAGAAATCTCATGTCTTTCTTGCAGTTCTCATGTTCAGTGATAACTTTAACACAAATCAGGAAGAGTTCTGATGAAAAAAATTTCATTAAATAGGTAGGGCTACTGACATATGAGGTTTGGCTTGGCTTGGGGTCTTTGTATCTAGAAGCAGTTTTTACTGAATGAGGTGTGTGTAGGTGTCCTGGTTTTAACTAGAGTAGAGTTAATTTATAAAATTTTGAAACTTAAGCTGGCTATTTAAGGTGACCTTAGCAGTTTGAAAAAATGGACCAACAGAAAGCTCAGAAAGTCCAAAAAAGCAAATAAAGAATCCTGTATGGAGCAATGTCTTTCAGAAGTACCGGCTAGGTGCTGTTGGGCTTGAAAACATAATTTTAGGAAAAAAACTTGTGATGCCTCATGGATAGCAGCCTGAACATAAGTCAGTGTTGTGCCCCTGTGACAAAGAAAACCAGCTACATGTGAGAATGTATCAGGAAGACAGTAGGTAGCAGGATAAGGAAAATGACTTTTCCTTTTAATTCAATGCTTGCAAGACAGATTCTTGAGCTTGGAGCTCTCAGATATTTTAAGAATTTGAAAAGACTGGAGAAAGTCCCATGAAGGGTCTCCAAAATGGTGTGCTACTGGAGTACATGACATACAAGAAAGAGACAAAGAGAACTGAGTTTGTTCAAGCAGATGAAAAAAAAATAATGATGGAGACCTACTTTTTTTCTAAAAATAGATGAGTATATAGGAGACAGAACTAGAGTCCTTTCAGAGATTAGAATGATTACATTTGGAAAAGACCTCTAAGATTACCAAATGCAACCATTAATTCAGTGTTGCTTTTTCTTAATTTCTGTAAGATTAGATGGGAAAGTGAAAGCAGGATATTTATACATACTTAGAAGATCAGAAATCTGTTTGTTGGCACACAGAATTGTCCTCTTACATAGTTCACTCCATTCTCCCCTTTAGCAAAATTTATTGGCCTTTTATCCTGGGAAAGTCACTTATTTTTAGAGCTACTGCTGTAAAACTACTTGGACAAAACACATTTTTCTTTTCTTTTCTTTTTATTTCTTTTTTGGTTGGTTGTTGGGTTTTTTGTTTGTTTGTTTGTTTTTGTTTTGTTTTTTTTTGTAGCAAGCACCAACTTAATAGAAGGAGTTTTTTGGAAAAGGATATTTTGGCTACAAACCTGTCATCTTAGTTCTTGGAAGTCACAAACTAGCTTTGAAAAATATGAATTTCATAGAATCATGGAGTAGTTTGGGTTGGAAGGGACCTTAAAGACCATCTTGCTCCAATATCCCTGACATGGGCAGAGAACCTTTCACTAGACCAGATTGCTCAGTCTCACCCAATCTGGCCTTGAACACTTCCAGGGAAGGGACATCCACAGCTTTTCTGAGATTAGGCATGTTAGGGAGGCCCAAAAGCAACACATCATGGGTTTCCTCTTCCCTGGAAGACCACTTGCAAAGAGGTGGTACAAAAGGCATTGACCAGAAGTTCCAACAAAGAGGGCAGTCAAACTGCAACAAGAAACCAGAGAGGCTGTGGAAGCAGCTGCCTTGGAGCTATTCAGCATTTCACCATCCAGAGCCATGAGCAAGTAATGTGGCCCTGCTTTGGTCAAAGGGCTAGACTACCCATGGTGCCTCCAGAGAATTCTTTCAACCTAAACTATTCAGTAAATCTGTGATTTTAAATAAATAAATAACTTAATTAAAAAAAAAAAAAGAGAGAGAGAGGATAAGTAGACTTTAGGTCAGCTTTGTATCTCTGATACTACAGAAGTAGAAATCTTATACTAGTAATCTGAACTACTCATCTATAGCAAACCAGTCCAAGACACTCTGCTGATTATGGAATAGTTTTGTTGGTTAACCTGGGAAAAAAGGGCCTAATTTACAGCTAAAGTGAAAGCAGTTGAATCTTATTTCCCTAAAATCATTCTTGTCACAGTCCTTTCACCAGCTTATGTATATTACTGAACTTTTACTACTAACAGTGTCTTAATTCTAGAGCTTTCCCAACTAAATCAGCAAAAGCCTACTATCTTTTTTTGACTGATTCACATTAATACATTTTTTATTGAAAAATATCTATCTAGTTTGGCATCTCAAATTCAAAAATATCATTACCAGTTGAACTATCAGCTGATCCTCCTACTGATGTTGATGTATATTTGACCTTCTTTTCCAGCCAGAGGGCTGATTATATCACTAACAGCCCAAAAACCCAACCACACACAAATGATCAAGTCTCAGGCATTAAGTTCTATCCAGATTATTTTTCTGCCCATACTGTGACTGAACACTAATGTCTGAAAATCAAAGCAACAGGACTAAAATGTATCCTCTTTTGTAGTGTTGTTTTTGTGTTTGTTTTTTATCTTATGTAAAATATTTATACTTTTCTGTAAACACTACCTTTTTCTGTAAACTTTACAAGCAGGGGAACTTTTTCCTACAATACATTATAAAACTTTATTTGGTTTAGTAATAAGGATCTAAAATCTTATGGGCGGGGTGGGGAGTATATTTAAAAAGTACTTTTTAAAAAAATATGTTGCTCAAAACAAATAATTTTGTGGACAACTTCATGAAGGAAATGAAAACCTTGATCAGTTCCAATGAGATCAAAGACTGGAAAGAAAACAGTTGAGGAAAGTTTTGGACTCTGATCATCTTCAAAAGTGCTTTTTTTCTTCTTGTTTCTTCTTTATGTGTAGGGATACAGAATTGACAGAGATCAAGGGATACTATTTACAGTACTATTCATTCAGCTACACTTTGTGCATTATCTGAAAAATTTAATTATTCCAGATTGCTTTGTCCCATTAGTAGTTCATTCATCTGACCGCTGAGATAGGCTTTCTGCATTCTTGCTGATAAGCATGAAGTGGTTCCTGGAATAAATCTAAGGACTTTTTGGCTAATAGTATTTAACATTATCCAGGATGGAATTCCAATATTCCCTGTGTTTTTCTGCTTTTCCTGGTATTCAAGTATTTCAGTATGTGCTTGTTAGACATGAACACCTTGAATGTGATGCTATTATACATAAGTGTTGTTTGATCCCTGAAAAATGGAGCAGTATGCCTTGCTATTTCTAAGCGTGGTGCAAAGAATTGAATAAAGTGGTGATAGTCATTTCCTGATTTCCAGATGACTGAGTTTTCCAGTGTCACTAATACTCACACACTTACAATTTCACTCAAACAAATCCCAGTCTTTTCTCAAAGGACTTCTCCATTTCACCCAGTATGTGCTCCTGGCAGCAGTGAATTGGTGATCAGTTTGCAGTGAGTCTTTTGCCTCATTCCAGAGGAAAACAGAACACTTGCCAGAACACATACTTGTATTTCTGTCTTGCAAATCCAGGCGACAGATAAATCCATATAGTGAAGAGGATCACTTAATTTCTTTGATTTGCCTCCCAATTTTCTGCCAAAATAATAGCTGAGGTTTTCTTACTCTTCACAACTTTGTCTATTGAAGCCATTACACATAGGCTAGTGCCTCTTCGGTACAAGAGGTTAACTTTAACCTACTTTCTTGATATAAGTTTATACTTTTACAACATAGTATATAAGTTGAAATCAACATTGTTTCATAACGTGTGAGCCTCACCATATATTTATAGTGTATTTCTATATATGAGTTATGTATATAGATGAGTATAGATATTATGTGAGACAGATATTAATATCTAGATTGTGGAATCTTGGAGGCACTATGGCTAAAAATTCATGGTTTTCCAGAGTTCTATATCAATTTGAAAGTTCTTGCAGATTTCTAAAGCAGAAATTAAAAACTAAGACAGAAACAGAAATTGAAACAAACTATAAATATATTAGCTTGTTTTTTGTGCTTTTTTTCAGTTAAGCAATACCTAGTTCTCACCCAAAATTATTGCAAAGGAGTTGGAAAGTTTAGCTATTTGAAGACAACTGATTATACAAAATCTACCCATCAGTCTGGGGTGCTAGATAACAGAACTATCTGCTAAGCTTTCTGAATGCCTCAGACATTTCTCATTTTTTAAATAATCAAGGAGAACTGGGGCTTCCTTATATTCTTCCATGGATATCTATAAATCTATATATCTATAGATATATAGATATATGTAATATTTGGAATTTCCTATATGTCTCATTTATGATATTGCTCAAAAATTCACAAAAATTGTCTCCAACTATTTTTGCTTTTTATTCTAGATGAAGATTTCACTTTTAGAAGTATTTTTTAAATTATTAAAAATATTTAGTATTGGAAGTCCCAACAATTCACAGGCTGATAATACACCCAATCTTTGATTAATGTGGCCATTTTCTGGCAAAAAGAAAACAGTATCTGAGGAACTTACTATATTGAGCCCATCACATAAGTCAATGGCCAAGAACTTAATGTGCCAATATTCTGAGGATACAAGTTAGCACTTACTATGACAAAATGTTTACAAGATTCTCCCTAACAGGTCATTGAGGATGATACAAAAACTGCTGATGACAAAGCCAGTCAGTGTAGCCAGAGAGGTTAAAAACAGTAGTGTTTTTGCAGGGTGACAAGAACCTGGAAAAGACTATGAGATGAGAAAATACAAAGTACAGAGACTGAAATGACAGGTATAAACATTGTAAATTATATTCTGAGAAAGGCCACAGTGTGTGCCAGCAAAGAGAAATGCTGGCTATCAAAGTCTTGAAGGGGAGAAGACAAGGAAAGGAATAAAAAAGAGGTGTGTAGTTATAAACTGCCTAATGGGAACTTATCTCATACTTTGCTGACCTGGCAGAAATATTTGTGTTGCCTGATGGCAGCTCTTTTCACAGCTCAACAGGCACTAGGTTTTCTACCATATATGAGTTTTTTCTAGTCTTCACTGTTCTGTCTGGAAATGACAAAATGAAAAAGTAGCTGGTTTTGACACATCTGCTTTCTCCCAAACCGGTCAATGTACGTTTGTTGGGTCATTTCTTGATAGTCAGGAGCTAAGGAAAAATAAATTTGTTCTATATTTGCCACTGGTAATGGGTGGCCTTAGAGGTAAAACAGATAAGGGAGCTATGAATAACTTCCACCATCTATCTTTTTTTACTATGATACTGGGGAACGAAGGAAAATGGGCTGCAAGACTAAGGACTAGAGAATTTAGGGCAAAATGATGAAGAAAAAAAGGCATTAATAACTGCTCCACTGCTAATCTCATAATTCTTTTGTGTTAGACAAGTACAGGTTTACATGAAATAAAGCTAATAACAGTATGATAAAGTCTCTTATCAATTTATGAAACTGTTGGTGCTAATTCTTCCCTCAAATATGTACATGTAAGATTTCCATGTGAAAAGTTTTAGATGTCTGTTTTTACAACAACTTTTGTAGGATTTCCATGGAAAAATGAATCACTGAATGGATCAAGTAGGATGGGACTGTACAGTGGGTCATCTGGTCCAACCTCCCTGTTCAAGCAGGGTCATCCTAGAGCACATGGCACAGGATTGTGTCCAGACGGTTCTTGAATATCTCCAGTGAGAGAGACTCCACACCTCTCTGGGCAGTCTGTTCCAGTGTGTGCTAACCTGCACAGTAAAAAAGTTCTTCCTCATATTAAAGTGAAACTTCCTGTGCATCAGTTTTTGCCCCTTGCTTTGTGTCCTATTGCTTTGCACCACCAAGAAGAAAGTGATCCATCATCTTGACACCTTCCCTTCAGATACTTTTAGGCATTGAGGAGGTCCCCTCTCAGTCATCTCTTCTTGAGGCTGAACAGGCCTAGCTCCCCCAGTCTGTCCTCATAACAGAGATGTTCCAGGCCCTTAATCAATTTAGTAGCCCTCCTCCTTAGGGACTTGCTTCAGGAGCTCCATATCTCTCTTGTACTGAGAAGCCCAGAACTGGACACAGCACTCCAGCTGTGGTCTCACCAGAGTTGAGCAAAGGCATGGGATCACCTCCCTCAACCTGCTGGCAATGCTCAACTGAAGTTCTTTTTTTCTTTAAATCAGCAGAGGTCTCAGTATCTCAGACATAAAATACAGCTACTGTCCTGTTTAAAAATGACAATTTATTAAACTTAATAAATTACAAACTCAGTGTATGTTGCAGAATAACTCATTGTTTTCTGTCCATAGAAAGGGACAAGAACAGACAAGAAGTTTAATAGCTTCTGATTAACGAGATTTACAGGAATGAAGATCATTACTTGTCAGTTTTTTAACTAAACCACAGAACTGCTGATTATCAAGTTCTTGAACAAAATGTTCAGTATGAAATGGTCAAAAACTGATACCCAGTCTGTAAAAAAAATGTAAAAATACTAAAACCTAATATGATTCTCAAAGTGCTATACACAGGGAAACATAAACCATCTGGTCTTCAGAGAGCATAAATCCAATTAAAAGTAATGGAGCATGCAAATTCATGGCAGCTGAGAATCTGACCCCAGCTTTGGTCAATGAATTACTTTTTTTTTTCCTTATTGTTGTGACTATATTTATGTCTGTATTTTGAAGAGAAAATAACTGGTGTTACTTCCATTAAAAAGTACATTGTGTTTTGGCTGACTTCTCTGACAGTGACACATTAAGGACATTAATCTAGGATAGAGTTCCCTGTGATAAGCACCAACAGGATTTTCTGCTAAATATCTGAATGTTGAGCAGTACAAGTCCACTTATAAAGGCTCAAAATAAATTAATCTTATCACTCAATATAGGAAGGAAATAGTGCACTATCCTAAAAGTGGCACAGCTGATATATCTCTTCTGCATTATAATGAATTACTGAAACTACATAAAAATAATTGAAGTATATACATTATTATGAAAAGAATTTAATAAAAATATCAAAACATCCACAGGCCCAGTTGAGATAAACAACTTATGGGGCAACAGACCCTTCAAAGTGAAGAATAATTCAAGAATGAAATAATTAAACTGAGTTACAGGCTGTTAGAGAACATGCATGCCTTTATTAATTTTACAGTATAGTGTGAAACCTTTTTTCCCATTAAAGTTAATGGTAGAACACCCATTGACATAAAAACTGCCAGTATTTCATTCACTGTATTTAGAAAGTATAGATCACATGTATCAACTGTGTGTAAAACAATTGATGTGAAAACTTTAAATCAAATTTCTATGACATTTTTAATAGTTGTTCCCTAGCTGGCCAACAATATGAGCACTGCATCTCAAAATGTAATTACCAGCCTTTCTCTCTCTCTGGTAGAGTCTAATAAATTGTTAGACTAATACAAAAGTTCTTTAAAACAATGATAATCTTTCCAGCAACCCCTCTGATTTTGCATTAGTTAAGAAAGCCCTGAAAGTTGTAATTATATCAGGAGTAGAAAGAGATAAGAAAATTTCCCTGCAAAGAACAATAAAGTAACAAAGATGTATTTTTTCTGACAAATATTATTTGAAATTAGTCTTTGCTGAGTTCCTAGATGTAGGGATATTGCATGACTCTGTTTACGAATAATTTCAAACCCATGGTATTGTTAGTGTTTGCATAAGTTTTTGGGGCTTTTGCTTGTGTCAATGACACTTCATCTGACTAAGATCTCTATTTGCACTTATTTACTGTCACTGAGATGCCTTGATAAGAAAATTGACTAGTTCAGATTCCTCACCCCTATGTGAAGTGGAACAAGATCAGAACAAAGACAGATTCATGTAATCATCCATTTGTTCTCTGTGGGTAAAATATTAATATTAACAGCCTTTACTGAACGCTGGAAAACATAAAACTGGTAGCTTTACTACCATTCACACAAAGTTATAGGGACTGCATACAAAAGGGTTAAAAGTAGTTGTGCCTCATGCTCTGTAATGCACAAAATATGTGCAATAGTTTGAAACTACAGCTTGCTGCTACTCTTATTTTCATTCATGGATTCTGAACATCCCTTCATATTAAATATAGTACCATTGTTATCATCTAGAGTATCCGTTGGTCATGGCAGATAATAAAGTAATATTTTATTATATTGTATGTGTTGTGAAGGGACTTACCATGTTGTAAAGAAGGAGGCAGTCATGAGTTTTTACATGGTTTTTAGTTATTGTTATTGAGCCATTTTTTATATTTTAAATACTGTCAGATTAATTAATTTCAGAAATTGGATTCTGTTATTTACTTTCCCAAATACTTTTCTTTACTCTAAGTTTTTAAAAGTTTTTTCTGGTATTTTAAAAATTTAAAATTATTTTTGATAGCTCATGTGTGAGAGACACATGTAGTCTCCACATTCTTAGTAATGGTGGTTGAAAACTCTATAGAAAAAGATCTGCATCTCATCCATGAAAAAAAAATATTCTCCAATTTTAAAAATCATGAGAAAAATATTATCTATGAAAATTGGTGTTAGATTGGTATTAATACTATTCCTTTTGTTCAAAAAGTTCAAGAATTAGCAGCATATGGTCCATGGAATACTGAAAGAACATACATTTAATATGTTATTTTATATATCATCTTACTTGGTTTTTCATGTAATTGGAGATTCACATATAAGAGAGAAATTAGGATGACAAAAGGTGATCAGATTAGATGATCTGAATGTTTAATCTTTGATACTTATCAGGTTATGTTAATTATGAGTTTAATTGTATATTCTAGTTGGAATGGGACAAAAATAGTCACTGTGTATACATAATTGTAGGACAGCTGTTTCAGTATGTAGACAATTCTTTATTCCCACAATAGTTTATTATCATTGTGACTTTGTAAGAGCAGCCAGAAGGAAAACATGATACAACTGTCATAGGATATGAACATTATTTGGTAAAGTGCAACAGCAATCTGACTAACTATTTCAAAAGGGTACTGTAAGTTTTCTGAGTATGTTATTTTTAGAGCTGTGGGCACCTGGTAATTTAGAGTGATGAAGAGTTCAATACGTCTTTGTCCCAGCTGATATTTATCTATCATGCAGTGTGTGACTAGATCCCAGTGGAGTATATATAATAATTAGACCTACACTTTCCTAACAGTCTCCTTGATTCGCTTCTAGGTTAAAGGGCACAGTCTGGAACTCTGTTCTGTTAAAAACATATTAAATATTATATTAGTGGTCTAAAGCTTATACTTCCCTAGAGACTCCCACTTTTAATAACCTCCATGATAATAGATAAAGCAGAGGGCAGTAATCATTACTGAAATGGATTTTCTGGCAGAATTAGACACCACCTCCAGGAATCAATAATCATTTTAAGCTAACGGGGTGATTAAATGACCTTCTTTTTATTTTCCTTCATGTTGAGTTGGTTTTTATCTTGATTTAGAGACACACAGCCAGAATAAAGATAAACAGAGGACTGGCAGCATTACAGAATCACGGTGAGGCCTATCCCTTATACAAGTAAAAGCATTTTACTTTAATGAATGTCCAATCTGTGACTTCTGAAGAATTACTATAAAAAATTCTAGATGCAGAATATTTTAATGGATTATACCCCAGGATAGTTCTTGTTTTTAAAAGATTTGCACCATTAGTTTTGCTGCAGCAGGTGCTATGTTTCTATATTTAGTAATTTATTGCTCCAGAGGATGTCTGTGTTGAATAATAACACTTTCCTTAATCCTTTATTTTTCTACATCCTCTTGGTCTCTGTGAAGGGGTATTAGATGACTACATGTCTTTCTTTCCTCACAAAGGAGGGAGAGCGAGAAGTACCTAACTTCAGCATGCTGATGTTTTGATTAGCTACAGCTAACCAGGTAAGATTGTTGTAAAGTTGACTTTAAATTCTTCTGGGATTTAGTTTGACTTCTTGAAATCCAAAGATCTGTAGGGATTTTTCCCTGTCTTCTGAAAAAATGCCATGTGGTGAAGTGGGGGTATTTTTGTTTGCTTCTCATATAAGAGAAAGATGTTTAAGTCTAACTAAAAGATTAGAATGCTGCATGATGAATGTTCCCAAAATATTGTATGGAATAGAAAAGTCTAGACACTCACAGAAAACCCTACAAAAATTATTGTGTTGTCTGTATCAGTTTGAAGAATTGGAGATGAGCATATGATAATAGCATATAATATAGTACAAAATCCATAGGGATAGTTGTGCTGGCAGAGTAGATTGCACTCTCCCTTAAAAGAACTGTTCGAGGCTGATTATCAAGCACCTATTAAATATTTGTTGTTGTGTTTGGTTGGTTTTTTGTTTGTTTTTTTTTGCAAAAGTCTATCTGTAGAAATAGAAAAGCACCTGTGAAATTGAGTTTAGGTTTCATTGAAAAAGCAAAAGTAACCATTTCAAATGTGGGGGTTTTCTCTGTCCCTTTAGAATAAAACATGCATGTATTTCAGACATTTATTCTGGGACCATATACATCTGATCCAACATCAAACAGCAGAGCATTGCGCCCTTGGCAGGGAGGAGTCAATACTGATGAGGCAACTGCAGGAGAAAGAGAGCACAGCTGAGTGACACTGTTCTCCCTCATTCACTTGGTCTTCAAACTCATATTTACTCTTACAAACTCTTGCAATGACTGTGTCAGATGTCATGAAAGCTTCTTACACTCCACAAAATGCTCTGACATGGAGGATTAAGACATTTTTTGTCACCCAAAGGTAGGAAATGGCAGCTTATATTTGCCAGTAGAAGTTTCCCCTAGGACAGACTGATTAAACTGGATGAGAAACTAACACATACAGTGTTGGAAGGGTTTGGATCTGATGTACAATAGATGGCTGTGAATGTGGCAGCATAATGGTTTCTTCCCTTTGTTTTTATTTTCACTGAAAAATAGTCCAAAGGACTAAGTTGAACTAGCCCTATCACATGCCAAGATTCATGAATCAGAAATTCGAGGATTACATTTACTGCAGATGCAGTAAATTTCAAATGCACTCCCTCTGTTATATAATTATAGACATTCTTTTAAATTTAGTCCATATCAATACTGTATTCTAAAAAAATTCATGAAAGTATTTATTTAATTGCTATGAATTAATTAAATAATAATTAAAAGGCTTTTATGTTGCAAGATTTCAGACATCATAGCTAACCATTGAAGTTACTCTCATTATCAATAAAGAAAAGAAGGTATCACATTAAGGTGGGAAGAATTTACCCACTGATCATAGAGCCAGTCCAGATTTTAAGTGTAAACTGGATACCAAAGTTTTAGAGAGTCAAAATAGGTGAGAAGAATCTTCACATGTAGATCTCCATATACTCCATTCAGGACCTTTTGTTTGCATGTCAGGAACCTAAATCCTCATATCTTCCCTTCAAATTCCATACTAACTTCTTAATAGACAGAAAATTTTATTATAGAGCAGTAAATATTTTTAAGGTCAGGATTTTTAAATGGAAAGTTCTGAGAGCCATGCATCAAAAATATATACTATAAATATATCATCTTTGTCTAAGATATTTCAATAGGCAAGAATTTTTGTTGTTCCCAAAAAAAAAGTCTGTCCAATAAATTATACAGAGGGCTTAAATCATGATCTTTTAATTATCATGTAATCAGATAAAGAAAGGAATGATGAAAGTATTTCATTTTATCCTCCTCATATGCATCTTTTGTACAAAATTATAAAAATAAATCAGTAGCCATTACTTCATTAAATGAATGGGTCAATATTAAAATATTCAAATCAAATGAATGCTATTTTCCATGGTTTAGATCTTAAAGTTTCAAGACCCTTCCGTCACTGCTTCATTCACACAGGCATTCATGCAACCTCTTGTAATACATTAGGCAAAGAAAATTAGCTTTATTTAACAACACCCACTAGTCCCCAACAAAGTGCAGACAGGTCACTTCTGATCTCCATTGTCACTCTCAGGTTCCCAGCTCTGCCCACTGGGTTTACTGCACAGCCTAGGATAGGCATTGCTTGTCCAGCTGATGTGTACCATTTGACCATGCAATGCTTTTTAAAGAAAGAGACAGTGATTAATTTTGAAAAACAGGTATAGTATGATTTCATTCCTGGTGGAAACTCAGTTTAACTAGTAAAATAATTGCAAGTGTTTGGATGCCAATTAGTCACAAAAGATGTGACTTATTCTCAAGTTTTATTTTTGTTTTTTTCTTATTTATCTCATTATTTCTCCTTTCTGAATGTATTAATTTTTAAATGCTTTATAAAATAACATAATAGTACAGAAACTTAAAGGAATTAATGGGAAATTTGAAAATTGTACTTGTTAAATATTTTCAGTAATTAATCTATTGCTTCATTTGTTTAATACTACAAGACTGGAATCTGGTTGACATCAACAAAATAGCTTTAAATGTCTGTGGAACCTAAACAAAGCTATACTTATGGAGATAAGGTCTGACTTTTAATTTTTTTTTTCCTCACAAAGAAACTTAATCAGTACTGCCTGCAGTAACGGTGAGAATTAACTTATTTTTATGACAAGTACATGAGTGCTTTTTCTCTGTTGTTCAAAATATTAACAATAAATAGTAAGGCAGTTTTGGAACTTGAAATTGTAACGTACCACATGAAGGGATTAAAGAGCCACCAAGGTTTGCATTCACAGTCCAAAAACTAACACTGTCTCCATTTAAAAAGGACTTAGGAAGACATTGGAGAAATAAAAATTATTTCAAAGCTTGCTTAGGTTATTGCATCTTTAAGGAAAAAATGTGTCCATTGCCAGTAACAAAATCAAACATATTTAGAACCCTAATATTTTTCATGTTCCAATATTATTAAAAGAAGTAAAAGAGAAACCAACTTGATTAAATTTGGTATAAATATAAAACATATTTAGTGTCCATATAGCTGACTTCACAATATTTTATTATAAATTGTGAGAATTTATGTTGAATTTAAAAAAAAAAACAAGAAACAAACAAACAAACAGAGACTTAAATAGTAACAAAGTATTTTCCTAAATAAAAATTATGAACAGATTTTGTAATTATGCATCAATAAATAAGATAATTATTCTCTAATAGGAGGAAAGTCATAAATCTTATTTCATCTGTGCATGAAATATTTGTTATAAATGTAATTTATTCATTTGTGTGTTATGGTCTTCAGATTGGTTTTATTTTTTACTGTGAAAGTAACCTATATAGGGTTTTTTGATCTTCTATCCCTTTTTTAAAAAAACTGTTGGTTTTCTTTTTTTTTTCCTTCCTCGGAGCACAAATCCTCAATATTCAACACATGTTACACAATAGCTGTTTAGAAGACTAGTAGAGTCATTAAGTATTTTAAAGCAGTGTAATGTGTGAATTTTATGGGAATATGTGTAAACACAGTGGTATAAGTTTAGAGAGAAAGAGACTTTGTATAAATATGTTATGGATTATTGAAGAACTGATTTCAACTGAACTACAGTGGAGATCTTATCTTCAAGTGTATGCCATAAATGCAGTGCCAAAAGGCAGAAAGAAATGTGTCTGGCAACCAGACAGCAGTTCTATTAGGCATTTATACAAAGCTTCTCAACCACCAAGAAGAGAGATAACTTTAGTAACTGACACATTATTCACAACACTGTTCTAGATTTCTGCATATAGGTGACCACCTGGGGGCCTAAATTCAAAAGTACGATTCAGTAAGATCTGTAAGGCTCAGTTGTGAGTTTTGTTCTTTATTCAGCTGCCATATGAAGAATATAGACAATAAAACCAGGTTTTTTAGGTCATTTCTCGATTCCTAATTCAATCTGATTGCAGTTCCAGGAGCAAGGACTGTTCTGAAATGAAATTTAATGGTGTCAAAAAGTGGGCTAAGTCTTGTACAAAGTTTGAAACTTGCACTTAGGAAAAAGAAGTTATTTTGGAGTATCCATAGAACACCCATTTCCTTGCAAAACTGCATTAAACAAAAAGACATAAGCCTCTGAGGAGGCTCAACCTACAGTTGATGATCAATTTTTGCTTCTGTGATGTGTAGATGCCAAAACAGTCTCTAAAGCCTCTACAAAACAGTCTCTAAAGTCTCTACAGTCTCTTGTACCCAAATCCTGACATCATTCAATTCCTTACAACCAAATTCATAATAGTGTTAAGAACTGCTGACACACACAGAGTGGCGGATCTGTAACTTTGACTCTATTACTTTCTTTCTAGAATGCTTTAAACCCTCCTTCTCCACTTCACACCTCTATTACACCTGGTGCAAAAGCAACATAAACAGCCTCCTAGTAGCCTGCAAAGAATGGTAAACCTCCCTGATTCTCATCCATCCCATGCACATGACACTCTCCCACCACCAACCTGCCTTCATCAGCTGTTTACTTTAACATGTTAGATAGAAATGTGAAGCAGAAGGTGGGCAGGGCAAACATTTGCAGGAAAATAATGTTGTCAGCTGTCTCTCCAAGATTCAGTACAGCTTTTATTTCTGAGAGCAACAGAGGCTTGAAAATGCATTCTGTTCTCTGCTGTCAGTTGGAAACGGTGCCGTCAAATCTTTTGTTATGGCAGTGACAATTTCTGAGTTGCCTGTGTTGACACAATCCTCATGCTGTCCTTGGCTAGGTGAGTCTGGCTCTCGGCTCTGATGAAAGGAAATGAAGTTCCAAAATCATTTATTTCTCATTCTATGACTGACAAAATGCTGCAGCCTGCTTAAAACTAGTGGTGGGCTTAGCAAAGTCATAAATTATTTTTCTGTCAATATGTGAGTGAAGTATAAAGTGTATCTGTATTCAATACTAAAATACATAAGCCAGGGTTATGATAACCTCTAAGAAATGTTATCTATTTTTTTTCTCTTTCTCAGCAGTGTTGTTTGGTGGGTTTGTTGAAATTCTGTTTATTTCTTATAGAAGAACAAACATCAAAACTAGATTTTTTTTTTTTTTTACATGAGCATACCAGTTCTGCTGAAATTTTTGAAGAGAAAGGTTTTTCCTAAGCCAGCTGGTTAGTGGGTGTGAGTCATGGACAGAACACAGAGAGAAATACTAGGGTGTTATCATGATATTCTGTTGAAGAGTGAAAGAAGTTCAGGTTTCTGCTTTGCTTTTCCTCGCTGTGACAGGTGACTCTTTAACCCCCAAGCCACCATGATGTGGGTATCACTCATGTTGGACCTATTCATTTTGTGTAAGTAAACATTCAATAGCACAGACACATGGACAATTAGCTACATTATTAATGCTTTTACTGTTATTCTGTAGTCACTATTAAGGTCCTAACTATCGGTATTAAAAATTCCGCATACAAAGCATGTTTTATCTCAGGATGGAATTATAGAGGAAAAAAAAATAAAATCCAAAAGGCTTGCAAGCTATCCTCACCAGCCACATTTAAGAACATATGTTCCTGCAGCATACTGATACTGAAAACTTGCAATTACTTTATTGTGAGTACTGCATAGGTGTTTCTTTGTAGTGTTTGTCTGTTAAAGAGTACAGAGCATTCTAATTCTACTGAAAAACAAGATAAACACCCTTAATTAACACTTATTGCACAAGATCTGCCACCCTGTTGTGTATAGGCAGTTAACAAAAAAGGAATATTGTGTATAGGCAGTTAACAAAGGCAGGGAACTGAAGGAATAGTCCATGCTCATTTATCCATCTAAGCTGTGACAAACTCTGAGTAGCTGGCATTGGGCTTTAACAGAATAGCATCTTAATTGCTTATCAGGATGAGAAAGGTGAGTGGCTAACCACTGCCAGTGAGAATTCACTCTATTCCCTCAGGAATCTGGCTGTTTTCCTTGGCTGCATTTTTTATTTTTAAAATCATTGATATATTTTTATAAGGTTAGCAGGTTGCAGTTAGCAAACTGTTGAATTCAATTTATTTTTTTTTCATGAAAAAAACTTTATCCTCTGAGAATTCATTGCACAGGATTTCTCTTCTTTTCCAGTGACTGGCAGCAGGGACACTTGGTTGAATGACCTTTTCTATTTAGCTGGGTTGAGAGTATACTCACATGCTAGAAAGTAATTTTGTTTCATTTTTCCTGCTATGTTTCTACTGAAAAGTTAAAATTCACCACATGAATTAACCTTTGTTTTGAGATTTTAGTTATGTTTGCTGTAGCAATCTGCCTCCTCACCTTGGGAGGGCCGGATATTTAAGGAGTCCATAGCTTCCAACTCAGCCAAACTACTTTTTAAAATCAATCAGTTTTGCTTGAATGAGCAACACTAAGAAAAGACATTGAAGATTTAAATGTAGTCAGCACATTCTAAATATTAGAGTTATGACACTTTGTTATAAACTGATATATATTCTATGGTTTTAAATAAATATTTCATGTGTAATAAAACCAGAGCAATTTTATTACACCATGATCCCTGTAATTCCAAATCACACCTTCAGATACTGGTGTCATTGTGTGCAAGTTGGTAATTTTTCGACTAGGTATTAAAGCAGCTGGATCTTTAAGAGGTCAGTGAGATCTATCAGTATGGAATAACTCTTCAAAATAAGACCACTCTGTAAGCTCATTTCTGATGGAAATACCCAAGTCATGGGAACTGTTGAGAGGAGCACTTTGCAGAAGATTCCAACTTTTTGCTTTCTTTAAATACTGTTCCTTTCCCCCTTCTTAAGGATCAGTGTTTGGAAGAGGGATATTTTTGTATTTATTTATTCACTAATAATTTAAATTTCATTAATTAATTTATTTATTTTTCTTTCTGACAGGTGTTCATTCCAGGGATAAGCATATGCATCATGGTATGAAGATTAAGGTTTCTAAACACTTGCATCTAATTCAGCTTGGGAGTTTCAGCTATCAGTGAGGTAAATACCTTATATTGTTTGAAATCACACAGAACAGCTATGCTCAGGAAGGCAAACTTTTACACTGTCTTATACATTTATTCTTTTGGTTTCCTAGTCCATAGAGTGTGTAGTTCAATAATCTCGGTGGTCACCAGATGAAAGCTTCCTATAGCATTTCCTGCTTTCATGTCTATGTATCTCCCACCTCACAGTTGTAGGGAGGTAGAATTAGCCATATAGGCAACAGGGAAGACTTATGTTTACTACCCTAATATTTTCTTCTTAATCCAACAGCACCATTCAGAAACATCATTTTGCTATATGTATTGCGTGTTCTGTATTAGAGTGCTGTTTCAAAACATGATGTGCTAGCGAACCTGTGTGAAGAGCCTTGCTTTGTGAGTCTATAACAAATGAACAGTTTTGAATAGTCTGCTGTGGATCATTTAACAGAACACTTATCAGCTTCCTAACACTTGCCCATCTCAGAGGGTTTTGCCTATCATCACTAAAGCTGATCTTCAGCTGGTATAATATATGAAGTGAAATTCTACATGTACAGATTGCCTGCCATCCTCTTTACTGCTGTTAGTTTTTCCTGAGCCCAGTTTTATGATGTAGCTGAAAAGGCACAATTCTACCAAATAATGTAGTGTCTGCTTCAATATCAAGAGTTGGCTGATACAGCCTTTTTTTGATTTCTATTATGCTTTTCATCAGTGATACTGATAGAGAAATTCACTGAAATTGTGTATCTTCTCTTTTAAACTTTGCTCATGAATTCCAAAATTTTTTGCAAAAGGTGTTTTGAAAAATGTTTTTGAGGATCAGGCTGTGGTTTGATTAAGGTTATACCATGATGCTATAAAAAGTTCAGGATAAACTTAGAGACTTTATATATTATAAGACATCTATTCAAGAAAAGCTTTTTATTATATATGTCTTACAGCATTGTGAAAGCATTGCTGATCGAAAGCTTTCACAGCATTGCTGTAAATAGGAAGGTATGCACAAGTTAAAAAGTAAAGCCATGGCAATGCCTGTGAAATGTGGATGATGTAATGAAGTGCAGTTCAGTGCTGTTAAGCTACAGTTTGATCCATGTAGAAACTAAAATGAGAAAGAAAAATCTTGAACATATAGAGAAAATGTGGTTCAGAAAAAAGCACAGAGAAACAACATGAATGCATGGTTTGCTAAACTAATTTTAGGTCCTATTTTGAATGCTGGCATACAGAAGATGGATGAATGCTCAGCTGAACTGTGCCTTTGTTTTTCACAGCCCAAATATATCTCAAGTAGCTTAAATGGCAGGTATCTTTGATGTGAACAAGGTAATAAGGAACACATTATACTGTTTTAATTTCCCAATTCAGTAACATTAGTTCTGGATTTTTAATCAAGAGTTTCAATATTTTCAGCTCAAGATCAAACTTGCCTGCTTTTGACTTTAAATGTCTTTTCTGTTTTATTTTGTTGTTGTTATTGTTTTCTTTTTAAGACTGAAGTTGGAGAGGCTGAGAAATATGAGATGCTTTCTGCAGAAACAAAGGATGTACATGCAATGAGGTACCCTGAAAAAGTCTCAGAAGCCCACAAGCTGAGATGAATCTAGGAATACCAGGATTTATGTTTCCTGTTTTGTTGTAGGGGTCAGTTCAAGGACAAAGTGACAGCTTAAAAGGCAACATTTCCAGAAAAGACATTGCCTGATCTGGTGAGAAAAGACATCTTGCAGTTCTTGTTAGTCCCTGGTAATACACAGCCAGGTGCAAGCTGGAACAGTTTCAAGTCCTCGTGGATGCTGAATCAAATATTTTGCAGGGTTCTCTGAAAATTCCATCCCAGCTACAATTTCTTGACTTGGATTGAACAATCTTTGAGATCAGAAGTCGATCAGAAATAGAGATTACATGTCTTTTGCTTTTGATTTTTCTATATTTTTATCCTATGTTAAATGTGAATCACAGTTCAAAATCTGATATTATAAAACTAACCTTCGCAGTTTCTGAGGAAAGAAAAGAAAGGGAAACCTATGACTTATTAGTAGTTAGAGATCACCTGATTGATTTTGTTTTTCAGTATTGGTGCTCTCTGTGTCATCCTTTCAAAGATTTTTCTTCTAATGAAACACATAGAAGCAGTGATGACAGCAGAGAAAAGCAATTTATCCAAAACCATGGGTGACATCTGGTCCTTGCAGTTTCCAGTTCTTTGTTTATAAAGGTTGTCTCAGTAATTTTTTTAATTTGTGTTTGCATTTTCCTGTTACTGAATCTCCAGTTGAATTCATTTGAAGTTGTGTAGTTCATCTGGATTCTCTTACATGTTTCTCCAGATCTTGATAATGTATTCTGGGTCTGTGAGCTGGAGCTTCTCATGAGTGATCATTTAGAGATTCCTTGAAACAATCTCTTTTAGATAGCACTGCAAAGACTGTTATTTTAATTATTTTTGCCTGTAGATTTGTTTTGTTTGGTTTTGTTGGGTTTTTTCCGAGACAATGATTTGTTGTTTTAATTCTTCCATGAATGTTTTTTTCTTTGTCTGACTCCCATATTCATTTTCAGCATTTCATCCTTGTTTCTGATGTTATCACCTTTGAAAATAGTTGAGTTTGATTTAACATCCACACACTCCTCTTTCCCCACCCCCCAAGAGTTTTATTGGAGATACAATTTTTCTTTGTATAGGTTGCTTGCGTTTCTCAAGGAAGGAGTAAACTGATGAATTCACTGTCACTTCAGAGACTTACTGAGTGGTTTCAGCAATACTAGACTCTTCCTGTCAGACGGTGACCTTGACTGAATTAGGAGGTCTCTGGGGTTTGCCTTTCTTGTGCAGGGCTGGTTTCTTTCTCCACAGCAAGGCAGGTCAGATAGTGATTGTCCCCATCACTGCCCTCTGCAAATAGCTGTACCGCCCATATGTCTGCTGCTATTTGGGGGCTGTGCCCACTCTCTAGTCACATTCTCAAAACTTGCCTGACTCTCTTAAAAAGAAATGTTTTATCCAGTTCAAGCAAGAGAATGTTGAAACAGGTTGCTGTCAGTTCCCTGTTTATTCAGCTGTTTAAGTAAATCAATGTGTATCCCCTCCACATCCATCAGCAGCAGAGACAGAGTGGCAGTCAGGACAGTGCCAGGAATAGGTTCCTCTTGCTGAGATTATGGGAGACTGCAGCATTCCAGGAAGGACGAACTTCGGAGGACCAACTCCATTCCTTGAAGCTCCTGAAGAACCCTGCCTCAGAGGGCTCACTCCTGTATTTCTGTCCAACTTGTGATTTTGCTGTGTTCCCATGATCCTGCTGCCTCAGGCGGCAACTCATCCACCTGTATGACACCTGTTTCTGCTTATTACTATTTTTTCATATAGTAACAACCAAGAGCACAGTTTGCTATAGATGCTGAACATAATTAAGCAGAAAAGATTTTATATGCACCAGAGAGTTTATAATAGCACAGGAAGCTTGGGACAAGAGGTAGATATAGACAAATCCCTTCCCACATAGACATACAACAGAGTCTTAAGAGAGCAATAGTCTGGTAGTCTTTCTGCTTAACAAAAAGCTAAATATGGCTTTGCCTATATATATAATGCATGTTTTGTTTTCTTCTTGCTAATTATGTGACGAGTGTGTTGAACTTCCTATCAGAACTTGGCTCTCTACATCCCAGTGGTGTTTCCTGTCCTGGTGTAAGGTGGCATCACATGGTGCCAAGCTGTATTTGTCTCTGACAAATATGAGTTGGTGTTTTCTTGGGAAAAGGAGATTTCTTCAGTGTAACTCTCCATATTAAACACTCAAACTTGCATCTGCTTTATATGAGCAGTTTCATATGAACAGAAAATTGAGCTATTACTTGTGCAAAAAAAACTCAACAGTTCAGTTTCTCCTACTATAATTTCTCTATGGTGAGCTTCTCACAAAACGAAAGGATAGAGAAAAACACAACCTTGCTAATATCTTTAGTGAGCTCTTCAAGAAGCAGAGCAGCAAGGCACTTTACCTATTTACTTGGAATTACTATGATTAAAGCCACTTGCTTTCTGAAAACAGTAGAAGAATAAATATTTTTGAAGTTGATCAAAGGTAAAATAACATTAAAAAGTATAGTGGCTTAGTTCAGTTCTACTATAGTCTTTAGTAACCAAGTTAAATGGAAAAAAAAAGTAAATTAAATATGGAATTAAGTACTCAGGTAGAATTTATGTGTCATTAACCTCAGATTAAATTCTATTACCAAGAAAATAAAGCTTCCAAGGAACTCAGTACATTTTTAAAGGGGAAATGGAGGGCAAATAATATTTCCATAATTAAAGTCTTAAATCAAGTTAGAAAGACTGATTCAAATAAAATTACCTACACATTGCAATATGAATCAAAACTTGTAGAAAACACTATTCAATTTAGTTAATAATTGTAAGTGATTATTACTTGAGTGATAGTGTTAAATTCTGAAGTTGGATTAGAGGTAGACTATTTTAAGCTTAATGTTATAGCTAGCTGACAGATTTTGTCTTGCTGCATGTGGCAGCACCACTACTGTATTTTGTGCAGAGGTTTGAACTTCCTTCTACTCATTTTAAAAGTTAGGAGCAGAAGCAAGGCATTTTTTGAGAGTGATCCTTCACACAGAAAGCCAGTCTCCACTCCCTCTCTCATGATTCACTGAAGGCAGACTCGTTAACCTTTCTTTGAGTTTGTTAAGGAGCTGCTTTTATTTCTCTGGCTTATGATAAAAGGGGTAGAAAGGAATGTCTGTTGGTTACATACAAGACATTGTTATTTATCCTCACTAATATTCCATTTATCTTGACTGAATGGACTTTATTCTTCATTCCTTCTTATTCCAGTAGAATAAGGAAGCAACTGGAAAGAACCATCAAAGAAATTTGGATACACTAAAACAAACTTGTTAGAAAAAAAGGAGATGCTTAGACTGGTAAGCTGAAGGTCTATAAGAGACTGTTCAATTTTAAAATTAGGATATGAATGTATGACTACATGTTCAACTAGAAACCTAAGTACCTTCCTCAGCAGGGTAAATACATGGACTCCAAATGAATGGTTCCATTGCTTTCAAAGGCTTTTATGTCACGATCAAAAATATATATATATACACATACTCATGTCTGTGCGCGTATGTGCACAGACACAGACACACACACACACACACACACACACACAGAGACACACACTCAAATATACAAATGACTACAGAATCTGCCTTGTATCTGCAAATAGTGAAAATGTATCTTAAATGTCTTGTATTATTTGTCTCCAAAACATTAGTTTGGGGACAAGGTCGATGTACCAGAAAATTGGTTTCTAGGTTTCAAATATAAAGTAGCTGATTGTCATTAACATTAAAAATCCACTAAAACCAAACAAAAATAAAAACAAAACAAAACCAACAAAAACCTGAAACAAAAACAAATGAACAAACTAACAAAAACACCACAAACCCACACTTCTGTTTTCCTCATGAAATAATTCAGAAAGTTCCAGATCTCAAATTAAAGCTGACAGAATATTTGATACATGAGGTATTTGTACTCCCTCCCTCAAAAATAAAAAATGAAATAATTTGCGGGGTAGGAGAAAAATACATTCATAAACTTTGGTCAAACTGAGGTCTGACATAACCTAAAAATGGAAACTATAAATATTGGAATAATAGAATACTTTATTAAGCAAAATATCTCTTTTATCATTTTAAATTACATTTTTATTATTAAATTAATTTACTCTGCCTAACCCAAATTTTTGCCAGTATCACACTATATTATTAGGCATATTTTCTATCAGACATTTAGCAACATAAAGTGAAAAATTGCTGTTGTTACAGTGTTGGATAGTCTTGTTCCTAGAGATAAGCTATTTGACAACTCTAAAAGGGAATGATCCCCATAAAATGCTGTGTTTCACAACAGTTTGATAACAGTGTACTAATCATAAATTTGATCTTATTTTCCATTTTAAGAGTGTAATAAATGTTAAATAGCTGACTTGAAATTCTGAGTATTTTTTCTGAAGGCAAATTCATAGACCTCTTTAATTTTTATACTGGGGAAAGAAAATGTTTTAGATTTAGCCTATTAAATATATTCTCTCAAAATAGAACTATGCTCTATTTTCTGCATTTAATCCCTACCAAGATTAAAGTTTCCCCTCACAATGTACTACAAGTAAATATTATTGAACTTTTATTCAATATCTTCTCTTAGGCAGAAAAGGGGTAGCTTTCATACATGAATTGAATTCTTAGTAGGAAACTGACATTTCTCTTGAAATTTTGGCTTAAGAATTAGATGATAATTTGGTTCCAGCATTAAACATTTAAATGATGGTATTGATTGGCTTGCCCAAACTATCTAATTAGAACTTATACCCAAGATTGCAAACTTGTTAAAATTTATAAGGATTAAAATTTGGTTTTAATTAATATGATGTTTTACTTTCAATTTTATATTAAGTCCATCTTGATTAATTAGATTTTGCTATGAGTTTCATCTGACTGTCCTACTGAAGCTTAGTTCTGTGGAGACAGCTTTAAAAGAGAGACAATTAATAGGAAACAAAAGAAAATTAAAAAATTCCTACAGATTTTTTACAATGAGCAGCATGAGTCCATAGCTGTGCAGGAACTGGGTGTATACCAGGTGGCCAGTTTAAAAGGATAATCTGTTTTCCCTAATTAGTCTTTGGTTCTCGCACATCTACCTCCTGTAAAGCAACAGGGTGCAGCAAAATCGGCACAAGCGCATGTTGGAGCGGAATTAGTTTCTGTCACTTGCTGTTCTTAGACATGTTAACAATTCACTTGTTTACAGGTCTGTGTTCATCTACTGCAGCATCCTGACAGGGGCTGCTGATCCTCTCTAATGTGTATTTTAAGTCACTCTCATTCTTAACTTCCTTGTTTGAAAGCAACTCTCCCACAGGTTTTTGGTTTGTTTTGGTTTTTTTATTTCATTAGTTTTTCAGTTGGTTTGATTTTTTTTGGCTCTTGTTGCTGTTGTTGTTTTTTGTTTTTTTTTGTTTTTGTTTTTGTTTTTGCTTTGCTGTTGTTGATGGGGTTTTCTTGTTGTTTTGTTTGTTTGGAGGGTTTTGTGGGTTGGTTTCAGGTTTTTAGTTGGTTTTTGTTCTTGGAAGTGGATTTTTACCTGGCTTGAAGAGTCTGATGAGGGACAGCTAGAAAAAGTGACCAATAAAAAGTGTGATGAATGGTCTTTACACTATTGATAGGGCACTCATTGCCTCTCATAGGTATAAATTCCTTTTCCAACCAAATCCCAAAAACCCCTTTGTAATACAAGCAGATTGATATGCTTAACATACTATTGTTCAGACCTGACTTTAGCACTAGATTGTCTTAATAAACTGTCACTCAAATCCTGAAGGCATCTGTCCTGAACTGTTTTGACCTTTGAGACATTTTAAGGTTTTAAATTTAATAGAGGTTACAAACCACCTGAGGAAGTTGAGACTGTGGGAATCTTAATCAGCCCCTTGATAGTCCTGCAACAGGAACAACTTCCCAAGGACCTCTGTCTGACACTTACCCAACCTCAGCATTTAGACCTTTTATGAGCTCTTGATTCACTTTTAACTGCTTGAGTGTTGAAGTATGAAGTGTCTTTATATATATAAATATATATAGTGTATTGATTTAACCTTTTGGCAGCCCACTCTTTAACTGCATGTGGAGATGTGGAGGATTTCACCAACTGCGTTTTCATTCCAACTGGTGTCTTCCTTGACATCTGACATGACTGCCAGGACTTCAGATATTTAATTGCCCAAATGCTCAGCAGGGATGAACAGGAATAACCCGTTAGACTTCAGTGGAAAGATATGAAGTTAGCCCAGCTGACAAAGCTGGAACTATATGGGAATTTTGAGATGATAGATTTTATCTGCCTCATATGTTGCTTTTTTCGATGAGCCCATTCTACAGGCATTCTTACCAAACCCATACATAATTTTCAGTTCAATACAGTCCTAATAAATAATAAAATGGAAACATTTTTCCCTTCAGTCAGCATCAGCCTTTACAGTTTTGGATGACCTCAAAAAGTAATTCTGTCCTTTCTTTATACATAACACATTCACATCCTCATGGCCTCATCATATGATGTAGGGCAGCCAAAGGTTTTCAGTGAGATGATACTCTGGGATGTTCTCCAATTCTGCCTGATTCTCAGTGGAATTTTTTCAAGGGCACAGTCAGTTCTCACATCCTCATCTCCCAAAGGAAATCAAAGCAACTTTGCTATATAACTTCCTCTTTAGTCTTTGAAAGTCTTCTTTTAAAACAAGTTTTTAAAAAAGAGATTATGTTTCTAAGCTTTTTCCTTGACCAATAATGTTTGTATAGTCTTAAGAGGAAAGTTACATAAAGGAGAAGAGCAAGCAGTTTTTATGACTTCATCAAATAATGAAGATGAGAAAACACGACATTTTTAGATAAGAAATCAAGAAATTTTTTGACATTTTTAAAACTTTGGTTTCATCAGGTTAGTCTTGAGCAAGTTTCTAATTATTATGATATTGTAGGCATTGCTTAGTGTGTCCGATGTAACGATAGTTTCTCACTTGCCTGTACAATATGCTCAATGCTTTCAAATCCTCTGTTGAATATTGTACTGATTTTCACTCAACATTCCTACTTTATGAATCCTCTTAAACAGATTTTTGTTGTCTATCAAATACTTAGTTGACTGATACTAAACTAAAGGTTTCTTTTCTCTTTCTTTCCCTTAACTGTCCTGCTAATTGGATTTGCTAATGAAGCTGGAATCTGAGTGTAGAGATGGATTTTTTGATGAATTTCGGGAACCTGGAATAATAAAATTCTACTAGGAATTTTGGATTCATGGTAAAGTGACAAGAATTATGTTGGAAAGTCTAATTATGGTAATTCTCTAGACTAGGAAATATAATTTGAATGTTCCAGTCATCATCTCATATCATTCATTGGCAGTGACAAAAAATTTTTAAAAAATGTTTTATACAAGCTGAATAATTGGATATTATAATTATACAAACCTTTTATTCTGACATAGTGGGTTTCATAAAATGGAGAGCAATAAACCCAAAGAATCAAAAGAAAATGCTAGAGGCCTTCTCTGGAAAACTCTACAAGTGCAAGTTCCAATCCTGGATGGACCTTAGGAAAACTGAATATGGCAAGTAACTTCTACTGCTACAGTAAACTGAAATGCCATGTGCACCACATGCTGCAGTACGGCTGAGTCATCTTTCACACAGAAACTATAAAAGTCAGAATAAATATGGTCCAAGAAGTTTTAAATAATAGAATCTCCCTCCTATCCCAGAACAAACTTTAAGCAAAAGTTACGTGTTGGCTGTACAGCCTCTGCTCATTTAACCTGCACTTTGACATGGAGAATCTCCATTCCATTTTGCCAGTGTCTTAGTGAGAGATAGACTGGTGTGATTAAAGTGTTTGCAACAGAGTAAAACCATCCTGATTTTGCCCTATCTCATGCATAGTTTTTTTGGGTTTTATCTGTTTCCCTTTTAGAACTACAGAATTTCTATTTTTTTTGCAAAATATGTGTGATAGCACTGTCCAGGACAGACTCATTCGTACTGGCTTTCCTTTAATATTTAAAACTGAACATTTTTACTGAGAGTGTCTCTTAAAGCTCTGTGCATAAAGGACTATATCTTCAAGGCCAACAGAAGAGCAGATCTGTAAGACAGATATAAGCTGTGAATGAAAATGCATATATGTAAACATCAGAAGAAAGAGCAAAACAAGGGTTAAGAGAATGGCATGTAATGTTAACAAAAAACCACTGTTCACAACAATAAAACTGAAAAACATGTTGCTATCACAATTGAAAAGCCTGCAGTCTATAAGACAGCACAGACAGCTTGTTGGTAGAAAGGACTGTGCTATGACAACAGGATGTTAGAAACAAAGTTACAGCACACCACATATATCATTATTTCTCCTGTTTGACCAAAAGGATGACAGGCTGTCACCATAAAGATTTGTATATTCCAAACATAGAAAAAGAGGCAAAGATTGTCAATCTAATATTTATAAGCTAAATTCTGATGCAAAAGAATCACTTAAGTAACTGTTGACATCTAAAAAGCATAAAAAGTCTAACATATAAACTACTTTATTGTCACTAATTAAAATTGCAGCTAGAGTTGTGATGTGGGCTCAGTAGATGGTATACAAGTGGTCCTGGCTAGACCGTCTGAATCCCCAGATTGCAAGTCAGGAGTGTGAGAATATGAGTAACTGAAATCACATAGAAATATTTCAAAACAGATGTCACCTTCTTCTTCCATTAATTCTTACACTTAGTTTTGTTACACTCACTTCCTACACCATATAATCCCAGAAACTGGAAAACTAGAAAACTTGGGAAGGGTAGGGAAAGAAGGGTCACTGAGAGACAGACTGATGAGGAGATCTTGTTGGACTGTGATTAAAAGTTACTCTATGTGTTTGATGCCACAATTAAAAAATGCCAATTCTGTCAAAGATCCTTGTCCCTAAATCTTCTTCTAGGATTAAGCATTAAAAACTGCTTAGCTTTTACGTACTTCCATATTACCAGAGAGAGAATTTCTCTTCTCACATGAGTAACAGGCACAGAGCAATGAGGTCACTCATCCAGCCTGTTTGGAATGATCATATCTGGTTGCTTTTTGTCCAAGGTCAACTCCTGCAAATAAGCCAGAAGATATCCTACCAGAGAAGACTTTTCTTTCAAAATAGTCAAACATTCTCCACTAGTATGGTATACATCTGGTTTAGTTCAATGGCATTACAAGGCCTTGAAAAATGTCCGTATTGTACTAAAACAACAAGAAAAAAAAGTGCCTAAGGATTTTAGGTATCTAAAATATTAGACAGGAAATAACACCATTTGTGAGGATATCAATTGGCACATAGATTCCATTATCCATTGTCAATAAAATCAGGGTGTTTTTTTCTGTTTTTAAAAGTATTTATATTTTAATATTTGCTTAAATCTTAAACACATTGTCTAATCCAATCAAAGATAGCAAAGGAGAAGTGGTCTTAAAGATAATTATATTTCTTCAAGCCTTGTAAAATAAGGGCCTAAATAGAAGACTCAGTTAATGTTTTACTGGCTGACAATACAGACATCCATCTTAAAATCTCTTCAACTTAAAACTTTATCTGTCCGTCCTGGAGTTCAAGGAATAGTCATTGGCTTGTTTTTTAGAACCTTACTGTTTATGTGTAAAATGTGAACATTTACAAAACCCTCCAGATACTATTATTTTTCTGTGTTTCTGTGTGACACATCTTATTTCTCTTTTACACTGTCAATCTGAAGCGATCCCACAGAATTCTCCTATTCTGATTTAATTCACTTAAATGAAAATCAGAATCTGGCCCATGGTCCATCAGTGACATTTTAAAGGTGTGTCTTGCACAAGATTCTGTAAAACATTGAATAAATTAGTGGTATTGTCTCTAACTTCTGTATTCCATTTTAAGATTAATATATTTAATCCCTAAGTGACTTTCAGAGACTCATTTATTATAATATTTTATTATTTTTCAGAAAAGAGAAAATATTAAATGCAAAATATAAAAGCTAAATCTTGGCAAGAAATTAGAAGCCCTATCAATTCCACTTTAAAAAAAAATTGGTAAAAACCGGTGTGCAATTTCAGATAATTACATGTAATCCTTAGTAATCCTCCACAGACAGCATGAACTGGCAGTCATTAGTATGCTTTGAGCTTATTATTTTGCATACACACCAGGATATGCAGAATGTTGGTGTCCTTGCTGACTTTCCTACTAAAACATGGAAAACAAAGTAAGATTAAATCAAGTCACTTCAAAACTTCAGTTGAGAAGCAGAAGAAAAAGAATAGTGAGTAAAATGAAGCAATAACTTTTTTCCTCTCAAAGACTTAAGTAAAAATGCAGAAGTCTGTTTTGGGAGAGCCTCTTTTCTATTTCAAATGCAATGAGTAATTGAGTACTTGCTGCTCTGACAGTTCTAATCTAAATAAATTCAGTCCAATATACTTAATTCAGTTTAGCGATATTTTTTTACATTTCTTGAAAATCAAAGAAATGTTCAAAATTAAATAAAAGGTATTGTCTCAAGTCCACATACTTTAAAAGGATATTTTTAAGGGCATTGCTATACCATTCGGCATTCATTATTTCCTGTCTCCTATCACAAACCTTGTAATTCAGGCACTCAGCTGAGAAGGGGAGGTAGGTGGCTACCAGGTTCTGAATTAATAAGCATTCAATTAATACAAATTGGAACAGCTTTATACTCCAGGCTGCTCTATAGCTTGCAGAGAAAGGCATTTTGCTGAGAGAGGGAAAATTTTTGTTGAGGTTTGTGTTCTGAACTAGGAAGAGACAGAATTCTGCAGTAGCCTATCTCTTCAAATAAACTTCCCTCTGCCTGTTTTAGTAATTCTAGCTGACTTTGTGTACTTACACCTGCAGAGCAAAATCAGAATATGTCACTTATGAATGGCCATAATAATCTACTCTGATTTTTTAATGGTTCATTTATAGGTTTTCAACTGAAAGTTTATCTTCAATCTAAATTTGTGAGTAGTATTAGAAAAAGTTTGGTGAATACACTCTTTCCAAACAAACAAAAAACAACCATACAAAAAACCCCCAACAAATAGCAACTAAAAAAATCAACCAAACCAAGAAAAAAACAAACAAACAAAAAACCCAAACAGCAACAATACAACCCCCACCCCTCCTCTTTATCAAAATATGTTGCATAGTCCAGAAAACTAAAATTTGCTAATACAAAATTAACATGTATTTTAATTTCTAAAATGCTTGCAAGTCCAGAGACAGTATTGTAAAAGTCTTTTCAGGTCAATCTTTTCACCGAATCAACATCACTTCTAAAGGCATTGTGACTATTCTATTCTAACCTATTAAACCTTGACAAATCCTTCCTTATCCTGTTAAGTAGTTAGAGTAGTGCTTTGACATGATTTTGGCCTGGTCCAACCAGCGTTCTCCCAGATGTGGCTTGAAGTTTATGTGAAGGGAAAGAGAATTTCCAATTACCAGTTTGAGAGCAGATGCCATATTCTAAAGGGTAAGAAAGTCTAGTAATGGCAAATTAGCTATGGTTTATTTGTGTTAGTTGGCCTCAAAGCCAGAGAACAGGTCTTGGTAGTGTTTAATTTACTGTTTCTGATGTAACTATGTGTCCTGGTTTATCAGAACAAGTCCCTCCCCTCCCCCCCTTTTTTTTTTCCTTCCTAGAGGAAAAGGATTTTATCTTTATAGTAAAGAAAGAATTTGGTCATTTATATTGGATTCCCAGAAGTACAGTTGCTCCATCAGAGCAAGAGCAATTAAAATAAATTAAAACAAAAAGCAATTAAAATTCTCTGCAATTGCATAGAGTTGAAATCATCAGGAATGCACTGATTATTCACAGAGTGTATCAATAAGTGTTTAACACATCTGTCATATTTAGAGAGTGCTGAACTGGCTGCACACGTATTCAGTGTTCATATGGGGCATGCAGAATATGGTAAGTTCAACAATCAAATATTGCACAGTTCACAGTATGTTTGTTCTGCTCTGGATTTTGGGAAAGCAAAAAAAAAGGAGACTTAGTATTTGCAAACTGACCTGAATATTTAGGTTACAATTTAAAAGCTTGATAGTGAAATTCAGTTCGTGGTTCAAAAGCTGTCATTGACTTCAGTGAGATCCACATTTCTCTCTCTTATTGCAACTATTACTGTGTAATTATGCTGAAGTGTACAAAGTGCCTTAACTGCAGAAGGGTTTGGATGGTGTTGAGAGCAGAAAAATGAAAGGAGATTGTGGAACACTTAGATTAGAAAGTTGTTGAGTCTATGACACTGAACGACTGCTTGAGATGTGTAGTGTAGAAAAGAGTATGCACAGAGGAAGAAGAGAGAAGTCTCATCATTCAGAGTAGCTCATTGTGGCATAAAGGAGTGAAACTACACTTCATGGTATTACTTCAGTATACAAAAATGTTTCTTAAATCATATTAAGTAACCTATCAGTAAAATGTGTCCTAGAAAATGTAGATCATTCAATGTGGTTTGATAGCAATGCAAACATACTCAACACTTGACACTTTGACACATTTAAAATTAGTTCTTAGATTAGATTTTAAAACTCCTTAAAATCTCTTTAAACCTGTGTCAAACCAATTTGAGTATGAGGTATTATTTAACATGATTGAACTCATAGTCTAACATACTTTGATACACTTTCATATGTCATTGCATTTCTGAAATATCTGAGTAAGGCATATATGAAGCTTATAATGCTAATTTCTTAAAGTACTTGTAATGTGTTGTAGTGCAATATTATTACAAAGAATATTACAGAATTCAGACTGGTATATATTCTACGATATATTCTTAAGTATTGTTTCTTATTCCACAAAGCATACCAACGGCTTTGTCAACCCTTTCTTGTATCATTGAGTGCTGTAGTGAAAGAAGCATTTTACCACTGGTAGGACTTTGAACTCTTGTAAGCAGGTTTTCTGCAACTTCCAGTAAGCTAGTCCCAAAATTTGAGTTTTATACGTGTCTTTTCACAGCTAGGAAAAAATGCCTCTATATGTAACATACAGTTATGGGAAAATACTAGCATGCAGAAGTAAGTTTAACATTTATGCAATGTCATTTATTAGCACAAATGATTTAAAAAAACCCCAACCCTCTGGAGGTAGACCATTGCACCTTAAGCAAAGGAAAGGCGACAGAGAGTGAAACAAAAGATGGGGGTGCGAGTTTTTTTGTTTGCTTGTTTGTGGATTTTTTGTATTGTTATTTTGTAATGATAACCTGAAAGTCCTGGATAGTGAATTTTGTCTATTCTCAAATAATGTATTAGCTCTGTCTAATTAAGCAAAATTGGGTGTGCTCATAAAATCATGAATTTCTTGATATTTTTTGTCTCAGTTCCCACTATGTGTTACCACAATTAAGAAATGAAAATGCTACCTATAAGAAAAAGAACAGCTGATTAAATTTGATTCCACGATCATGCCTTTTAAATGATAGATAATGTAATAAAATAACATTTTTCTGATAATATCATTCAATTCTCCACTAACCTGCTTTTTGAAAGGTACCTAGAATTTGAAACAACTGACATTTCCTACCAACTAGGCCTTCATAATATTTTAAGTATATTATTGTAATATATTTTTATTTTCTGACCTACACATAAAAGCAGTCACTCATGGCTATATATATATATGGCCATATTTGCGTGATTCAGCTTACAAATTGAAGCCACTCTGACTTCACTTTAAATTTCCTTGCTGTTTTCACTCACAAATAGAAGTCATGCGGAATGTGTCTGATGCACATACAATATTTGTTTCTTATGAACTTTATAATTAAATCATACTTTCATTGACTTGTGGTGCCTCACTGTGTTCTGACAAGGTAGATAATTTTCTGTTGTTCCTATGGCTTTAAAATTTCTGGATCTACTTACTGTGAACTACCTATTGGAATCAACTGAGTCTCATGATCAATAACCAGTTGAAAATAATCAATCCACATTAGTCTGCACACATTATACCCTTTTTTTGATATTACGGTAATGCACCTACTTATTTTTCCAGTGAAATACTTGTATTGTTATAGGAATGGCCTGACTTACAATAGTGGACGTTCAACACTATAGTTCTCCATCAACTCAAATTAAACTTAACTGACTGTGATCTCAGTTCCTTATGATGTTTAACATCCAATAGTTCACAAAGAGTATCCCAACAAAACAAACAAAAGAAAACCAAAGAAATGAACAAAACCCACAGGGTGGAAAAAAAGAAATCATACTCAAACTCCTCAAATAAAACCCAAACCCCAAAATGAAACATCTCTCAAAGCAACTACATTTAGTGTGGGTTTTATAACGTCTTTGACTAAATTTCCCACTTCCAGGAACACCGTGGTTTAAGAAGGTTGTCTACTCCCACCTAGTGGGCAACGTGTTTAATGACCCGGTGAAAGAGCACTGCCTACATTCAACCACACTGAGACACCAATTGTTTCCAATACATGTAAATAATTATGAAAGAACTTACAACAGCTCTGTGAATCAAATAATTGAAACTCATAAGTTCTCCTGGCAGCTGTGTTCTAAAGTGGATTTTAAATGGTCCTAAGGAGCATTACTGCACATTGTAGCTGGTGCTTCAGCTTTGTGAAATTCTTTGCCTAAAAAACCTGAGGGCTTTGTCCTGCAGGTATCACACCTCTGAAGTAAATGCCTATACATATTTTTTGCAAGCTGTGTGATTAAAGGAGAATAGCAGAAAAAAAATCTATAATTCCCTTCAAGGGTTCTTTGCATCTTTCTTTTACCAAAATTCAGTCCAGAATAACAAAATCTACCTTAGCCTCAGTGATTACCTCTCATTTGGTCAGGTGAATAGAAAGCAAAGTCTGCAGTACAAATTAGTCAGGGTTTATGAATAGCCTTGACTAATAAAGTGGGTGCAAGTTGCATTGTAGAATCACATAATCAGGAAACTGGAGATATGTACTTCTTTGCATTCCTTATCTTTCATCTCCTCAAGTTGAAGGTGAGTTCACCCACTTTGAATAGACAGGGTAAAACATGCTTTCAAGGAACTGAGCAGTTTATATTCTCTTTGAAATAATACGAAGGAGAGAAATAGAAGTGATGTTTGCTGGTTCTACATTGCCTTGAGAACACCTGTCAAGCAAGTAAGACTCACAGATTTAGTTTTCTCTTTGTTCACGGCATTCTTTAAATTCCACTGACAAGGTCACTTGTCTTTCATTTGTTCTTTTTCTGGATTTCTCAATCATGTATTCCTGACTGCACACTGGCACAACTTCCAAAAGAAGAATGGTAAGTACTTGGAGCACCCCAGAAACTCGTGATCATGGTATTAATTACTATGTCCAGTGTACTAAATTAAGCAGAGCCAGGATATGGGATCTAACACTAGCAATTTCTCTTTCATACTGTTCTATCATCAGCATGGTTTTTTGCCCATAGCAGCCCATATCATACTAGCACTTTCCTAGGCACAGTCCCAGTTGTAGCCAGACAAGGGTTTGTTTGTAAGAGAGTAACCATAAGGACTTAAGGTATGTCACACTACCTACCCTTGGGGTCCTAGTGCA
The DNA here is from genome assembly GCF_047495875.1 of Pithys albifrons albifrons. NCBI lineage: Eukaryota > Metazoa > Chordata > Aves > Passeriformes > Thamnophilidae > Pithys > Pithys albifrons. The sequence goes on from NC_092459.1 coordinate 38,378,551, forward strand.
CTCTCTTCATTGTTTCAGAACAAATGGAGCAGATGGAAGGTCAGACCTTTCCAGGTTAAGGAGAACTGAGTCAAGTACTATGCAGCCTGCAGCGTGCTCCTACCACTGAGCTATTTTCCAGAAAGACAGAATTTTTACCTACTTGTACTGTAAGTGAAAAGTGTGACCTGTGCATATGAAGTGAAATGGAAGTTGAAAACCCTAAATCCCCATTGCACAGAAGCCACTAAGCAAAAGCCTGCAGAAAGGCACTTCAGATGTGCTTCTGTCTTTGATGATTTTTATTCTAAGATGCTTAGAAAAGCGTCCCAGAATTCAGCATTCTGTTCAGTTCAGCCTCTGTCTAACTGAATTCCATCCAGGAGGTTTAGGTGAAGTGATACTTGTAATACCTCATAGGAAAATTGAATTATAGTCTCAGAGTTACATGCCTGACTTATATACTTTGTAACTAGTGTCACGAGATCTAAATCTACTTACTCAGCTGACTATGGATATTTTTACAATAATGCCAAGATATAAACTTGAAGATTTAATGGTGAAAATACCAAGGTTTTCAAAACATTTTTAAAGAAAATATTTAAATGTTTAATGTCTACCTGTAATATTAAGTGCCTATAATCTTCAAATAGCAGGCGTATATTCCCAGTACTAATGAGTAAGTCTTAATTTCTAATACAGGAAATGTATTAAAGATCAACAAAGTGTTCAAGGCTTTTAATTTTTTCATTTTTATTTTTATTTTTTCTTTAAGTATTTCTTTAAAATGTAATAGAAAACTGAAAGACACATTTTGCCCTGTAGGAAGGAATAAGTAGTCTGTAATGGGTGCGCAGGATGGTGAACAATATTTGAAGTGAAGACAAGACTTAGATAAAAGAAGGTATAAAAATGTTATGCTCAGAGTCTCCATTGTATTTATTTTTCATTATGCCATTATTTGTAATAGATTCATAGAGCAGAATAAACCTTATTATACACATTCTGCTGTTGCAACAGCAGCTGACAGCAGTCATGTGACAAGACAAAGATTTTCATTTATATTTCTCTTCCTTTTACATTTTCATGGCTTTAAAAAGTTCACCCCTGCCAAGTGTGCCAGGATTTTGCTCTGGAATTCTGCCCATCCATTCAGGCAGACAAATAAAGTTTCATCTTTCACCTGAAATGTGTCTTTGATGTAAATATGAATAAGAAAGACAACTGTAAAAATAGTTCCTAAGGCTTTTTCAGCTGTAAAAATGCTGTATCCTTGTTTAACTCACAGGATGTGTATTCTCAGGAGATAACAGGAAATGTTCACTAGTGGAAGGATAGCACAAAAGACCTAGGTAAAAGTTTCACTAAACTTTTCTTATGTTTGGTTTAGGAACAAGCATTCCCAAATGCCTAATTATAATCTAGATGCAATCTCTGACCTTCATAATTGCAAATCATTTAACACTTGAAGTTTAGCCTAATGATCATTAGTACGTGTCATACATAATTCTAACACATATAAGGTTTATTATTTGAAATATGTTGAGACTTTGAATGTAAACACAATAAAAATAATTTTAATGTATTAAAGAAAAGCATTTTCAAAAACTACTCGGGAATTTATTTTAAAATTACAAAAATCTCATGTATAATCTGTCAGTGTAATCTGACACATTGGCAAAGCACCAACAGTCTATTTTGATATGGTGTCTGTAAACATTAAATGTTGGGCTACAACATTTTGAGTCTCTTTCATGTCACCTCCCTTGTCCAACTGCAGACCATTAGTTAGAAGCCATAAAATGATTCCATCAGGAAAAACTGAGTCCCTTTTCATATCAAGGGGAGAAGAAACTTTGCCCACCAAAAGACATCTTCTTTAATCTACAATAAAGTATTTCTAGATTGATTCACAGATTCTGCAGTAGGTAATGAATTAGAAGTTCTCCATTTCACTTTGTCCTTTTAGTTATAGATCAGCATGCATTTCAAGAAATTGAATTCTAGGGCAGTGTGGTATTTAAGCAAAGGGAGCTTTGGTTTAAAAAACAAAAACATGTTATATAAAAACTTTTGACTATGCTAATTACTTATTGACCTAACAGTCACTCTTTGAGACACTTGGAGTATTCAGTATAACATATATGATCATGAGATCAAAGACTACAAAACTTTACCTGTGTAAGGGCTGACGGTGGATGACATTAAATACAGACTTGAGGATTTTCTGCATGGGCATGTAATTTTGAGATTATTAAATTTCACTTACTGAATTTTATTATATGTTTGCATCATTCTTAAAATCAGTCAAGATCACTCAAGACTGAAAGTTCTTTACCTGTCATATGAAAAAAAACAAAACAAAACCAACAAAAAACCTCCCAAAAACAAAATTGTAAGAACCACTCATTTGAAAGATTAATAACTTAGAGCATGAAACACATGTAAGTCTTCAAATTCAACTGAAAAATAAGTAATACAAGAGTTTCCTGTGGACAGGTCTTTTCCTTTTCCTCCAGATTCCTACATCACTAAAACAGTGTCACAACAATCAGCTGCAGTCCCTCTTCTTTTTGTGGGGAGAAAGACTGGTTTGATTTTCTACCTAATGAAGACCATTATTGGAAACCTTATTGTAACAAAAGGGGCACAAAAAAGCCAAATGCATCACTACAGATCATTAGGATTATTTTTTCTTCTGTAACTGTGTTAACTTGCTATTATGACTGTTCTGCAGAATTAAACAGCATATTGAGGTAAAAACACATTCAATATTAAGAAGAAAGGCAGGGTGTCAAGTTATCAGGAATAACATAAGTAATACGTCTTGCAAATATGACCGGTTAAATTCCCTGTGCTGCATTTACTGACTAGCAGAGCAACAGTAACTGAGGGAAAGATACAGCCTTCTCCCAAGTACCTCTAAAGAGATGTCAGTGAAGAGAAAACAGGCTTTGACCTTGATGGCTTCCATCAGCAGACCACGAAGCAATGGGCCACAGGACACTTTTCAGGGTACAAAAGGTCCAGAAAGAAAGCACAGTAACTCCAAGGACTATAAAAGTAGAGGACTGGAGGAAGTGGATAGGAAGAATATGTTACTTCAGTTCTGGTGATCTCTATCTTCATAGCTGATAACTAAATAACTAAGAAATTTAAATATCATCAAATTAAAATCATCTGTATCATCTTGTATGTAAGTAACACATTTTCAGAAGGAAACTTTTTCTCTTGTCAATAAAACACCTGTTCTCTGTGAGAAATCTTCGATTTCTGCAAGCAAAGACACAAAGAGAATCTGCTGTACCAGTGGTGCTGGGGGATAACTGGGGAGCATGAAGACAAAGGACAATAATACCATATTTATCTTCAATGTGGGCAGTAACATTGCATCAGAGTAACCTGAAACCTGGATTTTCTCTTTGAACTGATATGAGAGCACTTCAAAAGACAATAATTTTTAGTTGATATTCTCACACCCACATGAACAAATATGGTATACATGCTTATTATATTATTCCTGCCAGACATAAATTGTACATTTTTGCATGACTGTGGTACAGACACAATTGTGCAGACACTTCACACCTGGCAATGGCACTACAACAGCAGTCCATCAGGAGTCTTTTGTCCTGAATATGTCAAGTACTGTTGCAATTCCTCCCATCATCTCTGCTCTATTTTTCCATCTTGTTCTTTCTATAATTTACTGATTTTTAGCTCTTGTCCATGGTCACCAATGAAGCAACTCGATATTTTTCTTTGGATTTTCCATCCAAATCAAGGGTTTTGAGAGTGCTCTGTGTTGTTACTTGTGTCTCATTTTAAACTACACATTGCTTCTAATATTTCTCAGTTTTCATAGCTATATTTAACCATTCAAGTTTTCTATAATTCTTTCAATGCATACATACCATGGATACCACTGGGTATAGATGAAGAGGATATGTTAATTTCGTACTACATAGAGGCTAAGATAAGCTACCATCAGTATAAGGGCAGCTTGCTTCCACATTGCTGCATGGAAGTTGGAACTTAAAATCTCTATGCATCATAAATTACCTTTATCCATATGCATTTGTCAACTCAGATGTTAGGAAATAACTCTGTAGATTAAAAAAACTGAAGGAAAATATAAGCTGAAAAGTTATTGTACAACTACGCAGTTACTCCCTGATTCACTAAGAAGGGAAAGCATATTCAGTGTTGGGTGCTCTTCTCTTCCAAGGCAGAGCAAAAGCAGCCCAGTACATATTTCCAGTGTTTGACAAATATGATGTATCCACTCATTCACATAACCCTTCTTAGCTGTTTTTCATGTTGCACTCCTATCTTCACGTAATTTTCATCTGTGAGTTGATGCAACTCCCTACTTAATTAACCTGTAAATCTTCTCATGAAGGTTTGCATTTGTATAGTCACAATTAAGAACTATTAGTAGAAGCAGAGATGGACTCAGAGTTTCTTAGTGTGCCTGAAGCAGATTAAGTCATTTTAAAAACATACTGCTGCAGCTAAAGATAGACCACCCACATCCTGCATTTTCCCTTGGACATGCTTGCCTCCCAGCCCTCTCCTACCAAAAATAAAAAGCAAAAAAATTAAGAAGTTGTCGGCATAAGGAAAGAAACAGACAAATGCAGTCAGGGTGCAGGTAAAGTGGGAAACAGTTGGGTGGGCAATTCCATGCCTACTCCAGAGCAGGATTGTGGTAGTTCAGTGAGGTTGTTTCAGGTTTTCATATAAAGCTATATGAAGATCAAGATAAGAAACTTTTAAGGGAGTATTTAATGATTTAAAATTTACTACTTTTGCAAAATGGCCAGCATTTCCCTTCTCATAAAGTTTCCTTCAGTTTTCTGTTCATGGTCAGGGCCAGGGGCTCCCGTAGGGCCAGCAGCTGGTCCCAATCCCGCTTTCAAGGCCAAGAACAGGGCAGACAGGGGACACCAGGCACCTCACTGGGGTTGGAGACAGGTCAAGGTCAGGCTGGGACATGGGTCCACGAGTGGGCCTGGCTCAGGAGGCCTATGGTCAGGCAGGAAAGGGCTGTGGGGAGCTGGAGAAAGGTCCTACTATGGCATGGGGAGGGAAAGCAAGTGCTAGTGGTAGGCTTGGATGACCTCACAATCCACAGCTTTATCTGCACTAATTGTTCAGTATGTGAAATTGTAGGCTGTGTATATCAGAAGGGAGAAGCAGAAAAGCATGAGCAGGTCAGAACTGAAACAACTGTTAAAATATTGTAAAGAGCTTATCAATACCTTTCTTTTTCTCCTTTGACATTAGACATAAGGGAGTTAAAATTCAAGCAGATCTTGCTGCTTGTGGAAAGCTTCTGAAAGGCTATTCATCCTTGGGCTAAATCCAACTGCTTCTGGGCAGATACATCAGCAAAAGTCTTACATGAGTTCTTGTGAATAGCCCTTGCACAGACTGACAATGTGGACAAGAGCACAAACTTTTGACACTTGAAGCCTTTGGGCTCTGACTGGTAAACTGAAATAAGTAATCTGGTGTAGAATGACATGGGTGTCCATGCACTCCCTCATCCATCCCGTAATCCACAGCCTGACCACAGTCTGTGTGACTTAGACTGTCCCCCTCCCTCTTCCTTCTTTTCCAGTGAGGGGTAATTTTTCCCTCTGGTAGCTCAGTCCTACTGTTGTTGGGGATGCTGCCTGCTCAGGGCTGAACTGCCATCACCGGCCACACAGTAAATGTATGCATTTGTTATGGTGGAGGGAACATTAGAGAGTTTTGGTTTTAATGCTGAAGATGAGGGAGAATTCTAGGGGTAGAGTTATACTGTTGCTGGACAAGTTTTTATTCTTTTTATCACTATTTGGAAAGGAATAGAAAAGGACAAATAGCAAGAAAAGATGGAGAACTCTTCCATGCCCATACAGAGGGAAGATGAAAAATAGACAGCAAAGAGCAAGTAAACTATTAGGCTACGAGTTTCTTCTCTGTTTTTTCTCACAGAAAGGAGCCAGATGAGGTAATGTGAAAAGCAGCAGCACCAACTAACCATAAAAGAAAAAGGTCTGGCTGTAGCTTGACCTGAAAACAATGATAGGTGATGTATACAGAGTTTAAGGCACAGAAACAGCAACGTCTTGGAGGTCTAATGTGAATTACCACCATGGGGAGCATAACATAGGGGAACACACACAAATAAAGAGCATCAGGATTCTGTGGCTATGACAATAGTCTTGGAGCATGTCCAGCAGCCTCCTTGGAGCTCAGTAAGTTCAAATAGTAAACCTTGCTGTGCCTGGACAAGCTAAGCAGACTCCCAGAGGTTTCTTGGATATATAAGACATGGACCAAAAACAGAAGCAATGGACAGCTCATATAAAATCACAGTCACTGACAAAACAAAGTATCAGCATCTCTTCTCTAGATATATTACCCTTATGAGACAGAAATGGGCTGGTATCCCAGTGTAGTTAACATATACAACCAGAGTGGGGAAGACACAAGTTTAGATCTCTTTCTGAATCAGACTAAGAGAGATCACAGAATCAGAGTTGGTCTAGACATCAGCATGAAAACTAAGCACCTGCTTATTAAGCACCATAATGTTGCTTTTTCCTCTTATGGGTGGCTTCACTCTTGAAGGACTCTTTATATGTTCTGTGAGTAAAGAATGCATGTACCACAAAGCTCCTTTGCATTTTGTCTCATATATTTACCAGAAAAGGTGGTGATATCAATTAGGGGTTAGAACTGTCCAATTATTTATATAACAAGAATTGGTTTTATTCCTTCATCTCACCATTTTTGAGACTTAACTCAGAATGAGAGGCAGTATTACAGGTGTTAGTATGTCTTCATCTCTCTTCAGATGAAGTACAGAATTGAATCCATGTCTTACAGTCTTGGGGAAATGCTACGATATCCTAATTGCTGGATGAAATATAAATTCAATAAATCCACATTTCTTTACCATTAGATTTCTTACAAGACCCCAATACTAAATATTTTATTCTCAGTTCTGATCAAACACTCCATTCAATAACAAGTGAAACAAAACTGTACATCTCTCTGCATGACAGAGATTTTTTGCTATATATGAAGGGAAAAACCTATAAAAACAACTCCCATCTGACAATTGTACTATAAATAACAAATTGTTGGTGTTTAAAAATAGCACACTGAAACAGGACAGATTGTTCATTTTTTAGAGCATCTGAAGGATACAATGGGTGTCATGTTTTGAATGTGTTCAGGTGTGAATAATTAAAAAAATGTATGTGTCTTTGATTACACAATCATTTCATAGTTGCAAGTGATTATAATCAGCTACACTAAGAGGTGATGGAATCTTTATAAATAGCATATACAGTAAATTTGTGCAACCTTTGTGTAGTTTGGATCTTTCTTAGTATGCAAAACACTGAATGATAACAAAGCTTTAAAAATAGCCTTCACATGTTTTCAAAACCTCTTTTTTTTCTCACATTAGCCTTCAAAATAACTGTCCTTTCAATGCTGAATTTTTGAAAAATAGTAATTTCCTTCCTCCAAACTGATCCAAAACAACACTGACATTTTAAAGGTCTTAATGACAATTTGGTTATAACAAGTCATCAGATATTTATTATTTTAATAAACAAAAAGGGCCTGTTCTGAGTGAAGCTCTCATCTCATTTCTATTCCTCTAAAAAGGAAAGGAAAAAAACACAAACAAAGCAGTTTTTAATGTCTTTACCTAATCCAAAGAGTGATGACTCAGTCACAAACCAAAGCTTTTTCATGAGCAATACGCCTCTGGTGAGATGCTGTTGTACTTACATACAATCAATTCTTTTATAGCTCTTGAGCGTTATGTTTTTCGTTTCCTTAGTCCATCTTAACTTGATTCTTCTACTTCTTCTTTAGGGAAGAAGAGACATGCTGATCCATTAACCTTTTGTGTTTCCACTGAGTCTACTCTTACCAGTTTTTCAGATTATATTTTCTATTCACCCATCACTCAGCTGTTTTTCTTCATGCACCAGTACTTTCAGTGTCTCAAGGAAATAAGGAATCCAATGTCCCAACCACTTAATAAGTTGCTCCTGACTCAATTACTCAAATTATCTCAACATACACAAAGAACATAGTAGCTAAAAACCCACAAAGGTTGAAGGAGAAATGACCAAATGTATTAAATTTAGACATTTTATAGACCAGTAGAAATAGAATTTGGATCTCAGGACATGACAATAATCAATATTACAGTGTAAGCTATGTGTCTAAATTCAATTCATTAATCATAAGACGTAACGTTCAGTAAAGTTTTCTGATAAAGACTTACCAGGTAAGGAAATAATAAAACAGGAGGTGATCAACAGGAGTAATAAGCTATCTCCTCATGAAAATCAGGTGTTAATCTGGTCCTTTTTTGCATCTTAAATTCCTCCAAGGACACTTTCCCTCTCCTGGATAAGTTCTTTTTACTAAAGGGGTAAGAATGGGCTTTGGAAAATTTTCAAAATAAGACAAGACATTTGTATGGGAAAAATCAGACATACTTAAGACTTGTAGTTATTTTTCCAAATCAAAGAGAGATTAGATTACCTATAGTCATGAGTTTAAACATAAAGGTTTTGATTCACTCCCACACAATTGAAAAGTGGCAAAGCTTACTACTCAAGCTTTATACCAATATAGTTAGCATCAGTTAATGGTGTAAAAAACACAACTCTAGCCTAAATGTGAATATTGATTTTTATTAAATAGACAGTAGAAATTAATTTTAAAAAGGGAAGGAAAATTAAAGACTCTAAGGATATGATAAAATTGTCATGGAATATGTTACTAAATGAATTTAACTTGCTACAAAAACTACTTAAAATGATTTTTTATATTACTCATTTGATAATGTATTAACAATCTGTGCTTACTGCTGCAACTGTGAGGCAGCTGCTTTCTTTGTTTCACAATACTATATGACTGTTATAAATAACATAATGTTCTGACTGTTCATCTGTGAGTTGTCAAGATAATTTGCATTAGCTCCAACCTCATGCAAGCACAAAAAAATTAAGCAAAGCAACAAGACTTCAGTAAGAACATCCATATGTCTACATTGTTCCTTTATTTATATGCATAAAGGTTGTTAGATGTTAAAGGGAAGAAGATAGGCGATGAAGAAAATATTTAAAGCCCACAATGACACATTTCAGCTTACAATTACATGTGTATCATGTTAAGAGTTTGGAATACAGGTTTATGTTGAGTACTTGTCCTCTTAGATTTGGATGACAATACTCTACTTTCTTGAAGGGTGATGCAGCACTTTTTCTACCATAGCTCCCATTTCCTTTTCTATTTTCCTCATCCATTGAGAAAATAATTACTATGAATTCACAAGTGAAATCCTGATTCTTGAATTTCTTGCTCTATGTGTTCAGCTGTATACAAATTCACAGAGTATTTTCATTCAAATTTATTTGCTTAGTTTTGAACTCTCGATAATGATTCTTATTTTTTGTTCTTATAAAATCAGCTATTCCTTATACATTCTAGGTCCCAAGAGAACTCACAGATTCCATATAAATCAGAATTGTAACTGAAGGAGCATTGCTGTTTTCTTTGAAGAGATATTCAGGATTTAGAAATTGTCAGCAGTGAACTATAAGCCTCCTTCTTTATTGCTGAAATAAAAATAACACTTGTTTTCATTTGAGAAACAGAGTATTCGCTTATTGCCTTTTTTTTAGGTTAATAAGAAAACAAGATATTCATGGAATGTCCACTTAAAACTGCTTCAAAAAGATTATACCAAAAGTGATCATCAATATCTTAATAGAAAATTAAAGAGAGGATATCCATATTAGTGGAAAAAAGTTATGTTTTGCATCACAATGATAATTTTTCAGAAATGTTAGAAATAAATTTTGTTTTTAAATGTTCTTCAGTAATTCTTCTGTTTAAGTTAAGCTTTCTTCAAATCAGAATTTTTGGTTTTGGCTTTTATTTGCATGATTTCTAAGAAATATAAAGCATTGTCTAACAAGTCTATGAAAGTACTATAGAAAAAATAATTATTTCTTAGCTGTTTTCTTGATTTTCAAGAAACTGTTATAGTTATTTGAGTAATAAATAGTTTATCAAATGCATATATGTTGAAAATGTAACTGTTTAAGAATACAAAAATAATATAAATATTCACAGTCACATCACAGGGTTTACCTAGAGCAGATGAAATTTTTCGATGATGATGTACCTTGAAGTAAAATTAATTTCTTATAAATTTCTTAAATAGCATTGGTCTTTGAAATTTTATTTTATTTTATATTTCCTGTCTTATAGAAAGAATTAAACTATCAAAAATATTTGTATTGGAGAACCAAGATTATTCCAGTGAAAGGAAGATGTGAAAAAAAATCAAAAGAGGGGATGGTATGTGTGGAACAATGGATAGGGTTAAAAATTAGAGAGTAAGAATTACAGGGTAAAATGCAGCTGCTGTTCCCTGGATGGACCACAGTTTACAGGCTCCACAAAGGTTTCCTAAACAATGATAAGCACCTGCTGCTAGGGACAGAATGGAGAGGGGAGTAGCATTGAGGTGCTGCAACCTCCCTTCATAGACATCCCTACAGGGAGGGGAACATGATGACCCTTTGTAGTTCAAAGACCATACAGAATCTGTCTACCAAGAGAGATTGATGCCAAAGGTGACTACCTGTTGCAGGTTTGGCCTAGCTTTTTACCAACCCTGGACTGGTCCCCCTTCCCTCTCCCAGAACTTTCCCAGCAAAGGAAAGAGGAAAAAAAAATCTGAAAAGAAATGAACTCAAAAGAAACTGAACTGAATGAAAAGAATAAGTTATATTTTCCAACATTTACAACCACACTGTATACACAGTACTTAGGATCCCACCCCCAGAGGAAAGGGAAAAGGGAAAAAGGGGACTGATCAACCAGAAAATTGAGAAGAAACAAAACCAAACCAAAAGAAACAAATGAATCAGACAAACACAATTGAAAACCTCAAGGAAGGGGAACAAGCATGAAACAATCTCACCCAGGACAGGAGAATCACCAACAACTGGAGGGACCAGGCTCCAACACCTCCCACGAGCTCCCCGGTCAAGGAAGACAAAGTCTGAAACTCCTCCCCTCTGCTACGTGGAAGACACGTGTGGAATACTTGTAACTTCCTTAGATACAATGGTTACTGAGGAAGCCATGGGTCAAACCATTACACTACCCTATTATGTACCTATGACTAGAGTCACTCAAGCTCCACCTAAATCTACAGAGATAGTATAAAAATAAGTTAGGGATAAGGGAAAATGGAAGGAAGACTCCACCAAAACTGCTGGGATTAAGCAACAGGCTGAACCTGTCTTTCCCCCCTTCTCTTCCCCTTCAGAAGAAATTGTAGACTGTGTTGAGGTCTCCCCTCAGTCTCCTCTTCTCCAGGCTCCACAGACCAAGTGACCTCAGCCGCTCCTCACACAGCTTACCCTCAAGGCCCTTCACTGTCTTCATTGTCCTCCTCTGGATGCTCTCCAACAGCTGAGTATCTTTTTTATAGTGGAAATCAGGTTTGTTAAGCAGGACTTTTCCTCTCATGAAGCTATGCTGGTTGTGAGTGATGATTGCATTGTCTTTGAGGTGTTTTTCAATACTTCCCAGACCAATCTTTAGTATAACTTTACTTGCCCTTGAGAATTTGGGCCATGTTTGCCAGTTTCTGTCAGCTTGGGCCTCTTTGGATTCCTAAGACCACTCCAAAATTATTGAGAGAGGTTTTGTGATGGCATCAGCTAGACGTTTCAGAATTCTGAGATGAATCCCATGAGGCTCATAGATTTGTGGGGATCTGGCTGGAACAGCAGATCCTATAAAATTTCAGGGGCAAATGGGAGCTGATAATTTTAGCAGTCATGGTCCTCCAACTCAGGGCACTGAGACCCCCTTGATCCATCATCCATGTTGAAGGCAGAGGCAAATAAAGCATTAAACATCTCTGCCTTGTCTCTGTCCCTGTTTGTGAAATGACCATCCTCATCCTGTAATGGGTCAATGATGTTTCTATTCTGCCTATTGCCATTAATATATTTGAAAAAAAATCACTTTTTGTTATCGCCCACATTTCTAGAAGCTTCAACTCCAGGTGAGCTTTGGCTGCAAAATTTTCTTCCTACAGCAGCAAGCAGCATCTTTGTATTTTTCCCATGTCATTTATTCTTGTTTCCATTGGGCATACATATTCCATTTTAGCCTCATTTCCATGTGAAGATCTCTGCTTAGCCAAGCCAGCCTTCTGCCTTGCCTACTTGACTTCCAACACTTGGAAATTGCCTGTTCCTGTACCCTTGGAAGGTGATGTTTAAAAAGTGACCAACACTGACAGACCCCAGAACTTAAAAAACCATTTTCCCATGGGACCTTACTTACTAATTCCCTGAGAAGCCTGAAGTCTGCTGTGATAACCTGGGTAAATCTGGTCACTGTCTTTTGTGTGGTTGCCCAAGAAGCTTGCTCCTCTGCTCCTTGAAGTCAGATTCAGATGCAGAATCAGATCAAATGGCAGTTTCACAATACCAGTTTCAGAACTCAAATTCTAGAAGTATCTTGAAATATAATGGTTGCTCATATTTCCGCAAATTATACCCATAAATCATGTGTTCCTTTTTTCTGTCACTGATCATGCACTGATATTACCCTGGCTCTTGCAGATTCCATAATCACACTGTCTGAACCTAAACCAACAGAGAATTAGAAAATGTTGGCACACTAGTAATGAACTGTCTAAACAAATACCTTCAGCTGCCATCCCAGAAGGATGTGGGATGTGTAAATTCCAAGCAGATGTCTTGAGGAGCCTGGAGTATGTAAAACAGCCTATGTTTAGGTAACAGTCTGTCCTCACTAGTTTTAGAATGATACACCAACTATTATCAGAAAGCAAACAACAGGACAGTATGTTTCCACCAGCCTTATTTTATGCAGCAGCCTTTGGCTAGACAAAAAAAAGAAAAAAATCTAAGAATGTCAGGTCCCAATATCTTTTGCTATCTGGGGAAGTCCCACCCCAACATTTTCTACATATAATGGCCATTCCACCAAGAAATAAGCCTGGGGCTAAAAAGTCTCTCTATTCCTGCAATGGAAGATCTACCACATTTGTATGAATTAAGTAAATATTTGCTGGGAGAAATAAAGTGAAAATTCAGAGATTTTCCAGGTATCCATTCAACCTTTTATTAACTTTTCAATACACAATGACTCCGCAGAAGAGGCTGAAGTACATGCCGTCATACATAGCTAGAGCAGTTTAGTCCTGGAATAAGTTAAAATTGAGACCATATACTTTTCCTAATTTGAAAACAGGCTCCCTCATGGAGTATCAAACCAAGAGTGAGATATTTACTAAAATGTAATTGGTGTAAAATAGGTTCCCAGCATAACTGTTTTCTAGGACTGTCTTTTGCCCAAGAAATTCTCACATGGTTTGGATGCTTATCTCCCACTGCAGAATAATGGAGATTACATGCTTCAATAGGAATTCTTATATAACAAACACTAACTGTCCTTACTTATCAATTGCTATCCTTTGGATGAAGATATAGGTGCTGAATATATATATAGGCAATTCATTGCAAATATTTGGGGTTTCTTGTCCACTGAAATTCAATGATAGAATTTGTGAAGCCTGAAACTTTGAGTTAGTCACAAGTGTCCAAAGATGAAGGAAGAGTCAATATATTTTCTACCACCTGTCATCATTATCTCCTGTTACTCTGATAGACTCTAAAGTAAATGTAAACACATGATATCATTTACAGTTATGAAACTAGATTATCTACATCAGCCACTTTACTTTTATCTATGTCTAGTATAGCTCATCACAGGCAATCCATGTGTGAATGAGAGAGTGTTTAACAGCTCTTCTTTAGTAGGAAAGGATGCTGCTACTGCAATAAATTCTCCCTTATTGCATCAGGTAATGAACTCACATGCATACTCTTCATAGAGTCTTGCACTGTGCACAAAGCAAATTAAGCAGAGCTTGCAGCTGTTTTCATCTTTGAAAAAAAAAAAGACATAGAGTGCCATTAAGAGAAAAGGACAGTAAATAAAATCTAAATGTGATTTAATGCTATGATTTTAATGTTATTGTTTTTAGACATGCAAGAAAGGCCCTTTAGCAATAATGACAAAAAGAAAAGGTGCTCATTGAATATATCCATCCTAAGATTACCAGTGCTTCTCTAACAGACCCATACAAGCCAAAGCCAAATCTCTTGCTGGAACTTACAGAAGCATGGAATTTAGCTCATTTCATTCATTAGAGCTGAAGCAAATGGCTACTATATTGGGAAACCGCTACCATAGACCGAATAAAACATTAACATGATTCACTATTCTGGTCTATAAACATTTTTTCTTACAACTAACAGTCTTGTAGTTTTTGCAACAAAATGTTGGAACATCAACTCTAAAGATACTGACAGCTTTGTGACAAGACTGGTTGTCATCTTGCACACATGAATGGTGGTCAGGTCCTTTCCCAGCCATTGGCAGATTTCCAGAGTCAGTGTGGGACTTGCTACTTCTTTGTCATGCTTAACCCTGGGTGATGCATGTTACATCTGAATTAACAAGGAGCTACACAAAGGCAGTAGATCCATGTGGAGGAGCAGCAGGTAGTAAGGATCCAGGAAATTTCAGGAAATTTTACTTCTGACTTGATGCTTTGTGGACTGAGCAGTCAACTGGGCTAGGTGGCTCTCAAAATGAATAATCTATTTTAATTTCAGAGGAAAGAAATCTAAATTATGTGCCCAAGATCTTACTGTGTCAGAGAAAAAAGCAAACTCTTGTTTCTCAGCAGAGGCATCTCTCTCATTTACATGCAAGGAAAGTTGCAAGTCTGCGTCTCCCCTCGTCTGCTCTGTTAATGTTGTTTAAAAAGAGCACAAAGATAATTTTGCAGCAACTGACTTCATGAATGCTTCTCATAGAAAAGGGACCTGTTCATAGGAAGAGATATTTCTGGAGTATTGAATCCAATACTATCAAGGCAATTACATCAAAGGTTACCTGCTAATGAATCAAATACCACTTTTAATTGCCTTTATCCTCCACTTTTCCACTGAAAGTTTGATGTACAGGATAATTTAATTAATCTAGTACCACCACTGTCCACTAATGAAAGCAGCTATGCTTCTGATTCCCTCAGTATCCCTCATTCCGTACACCTCTGCCCATGCACACTGACATACCATATCCCTTTTTCCTTTCTTTTTCTAGACCTTTGCTAAATAGATTTACATTTTACACACCATGCTTATATACTTGACTTTTAGACAGTGCAAATCACCATAGAAGTTGTTGTTTGCATTTACTGAGGTTAAATTTACTGTTCTTCAACATGGGTGACTTGCATGACAGAACTCGCAGTATCTGTTAAATTGTGGGATCTACATTTTGTTAATATTTCCAAACATGAGTGGAAATATTTAGACTGATATTATCTAGGACCACATTTTGATATTCATAGTCATATGATAACTGTTGCTCATAGCCAGTCTGTAAACAGTTAATGTGAAAATTTCTTTTCCACAATAAATTCCAACTGCTGATATTTTCAGAGTAATATTTAGATGGTTATTATTAGTTCCTAAGAGTCTTCTGAAATTCTCTAATATTAAATTTCATTCATATTCATTAGATAGGTTCTCAGGATCGTAACATTTCTTTTGATACTCCATCAAGATTTCATTGTAGTGGTATGTTTGAACTTTAGGATATTAGCAATTTTGAACAAGGTGTTGCTTCACTGAAATTAATATTTATCCTATTTTGATACTGAGGGAATTCTGACAGTAATGTGATACTCCTGAGATCATGAACTATTTAAATTTTTCTTTTTTTAGCTCATTCTTTTTTATGCATTCTCCAGTTTAACTAATGATTTTCCATGTCTCTCCTATGGAATTGATATTTTAGTAAAGGTCCAGAAGCATGGCATCTTCTCAGTTTATTTAGAAAATAAGTTTATTGAAGAAAGTTACCAGGTTAATTTGTCAGCCACTTTGTCTGCTACAATTATGTTGCACCTCATTTCATCTGGCTGAGCTGATTCATCATCCTAATACCCACAATAGAAATAATAATCAATACTTACATAGTACTGTGAATTGTTTAAAAGCAATAACAGTAGATATTTTGACATAGAAAAAGGAGAACACTTTTTAGATATGATGGACTTAAAATAAATAGAACAATTACCTAAAGGTGGTGTTAGCACTGGGAATGAAACAGCTGTTTTGAAGAACCAGATTTTTACTCAGTCTTTCTTTCCACAGAGTATACTATGCACAAAATTTAATAACATATTTGGACTTTATGAACTTGGTAGTTTATGGTAGCTTATGGAGTTGTGAGAGATTACCATAAATTACACAAGTGACTGTATGTACTTTTGGTAGAAGATGTTGAACCCATGTACTTTCATGGTGCCAGGATGAAGAGAGAAATAGAACAGAAGTCACCAGAATTTGTTGGGCTTCATGAATACTTGTTAGTTGGTCTGAAAACACAGTATCTGTCAAAACATTTTTATTTTTTCACATTTTACTAGCAGGGCTTCTAACAGAGCCAGTGCCATAAATTCTAATGTCATCCTGTTCCTTTGTCTCTGGAATTATCAGGATGAACTGGTATAAATAGTTAGATAGCAGCAAGAAATTGTTTTTTTTTCTGTGGACTGAAACAGCTTTATTCCTCCAAAGAGAAGATTCTTTTAAAAATCTTGAGCAGAGAGAACAGTAATTTTACAAAATATTTTATGATTCCATGTTAAAAGTAATCATTATTTCATTATTTTATGGTATATGGCCATGATTTTGGGAAAGATCACTTCACACATGCACCTTTGTTCTTTGAACCTCTTTGGGATGGTTGTATTTTTGTTTGGGTTTTTTTGTTGTTTTTGTTTGTTTGTTTTGTTTTGTTTTGTTTTGTTTGCCCTAGCAGAGTCCCTATTTACCTCTCTCATCTTCAGATTTAGCAAAATCAGGTGTTACAATCCCACTTTATAGATCTCACATATACATGTGTCCACAACTTAGTGAAATGGCAAGGCTTTTTTTTCTAATGTTTATTTTTTTACATATTCTGATTCTCTTAAATCACTAACTAAATAACAGTCAGATGTAAGATGTTTTTTTGGAATAACATAATTTTTGAGGATAAGCAAAGCATGGGTGGTGTGGAAAAATTATGATCTATTTAAATTTAAAGGTGGTAATAAATCTTCCTTTGTTCTTTTGCAATAATGAAGTAGTTTATTGGCTACAGCTGCAGCTTTTCTTCTAAATTGCAGTATGGCAGAGTATAGGATCACTACTTAACAATGAGCAATGAACTTTACACACCTCTAATGACCAGTACCATCAAATCAAGTGTGGCCAACTGAGGCACTAACTTCATTCTCATCCCACACCATGTGAAATTCAGATGGAAAAGGAAGGTGATGTAATTTTTTTAAATCCTGAAGTTTTCCAGAAAAAGATCTCAGCAAACCTTTCACACATCATCAGGAGTAATAATGAAATGCATTAAAACCTACGCTCATTTCTCTTTTGCTCTTTGAAGCAGAAAAGGAGACTAACAAAATAGAGATTTATAACACCTAGAGAGTCTGTGAAAAATGCAAAATACATATGACTTAAACTGTGTTGGATGGAACACAATATGTTCTAGTAAGAGTATTTTTTTCAATATAAAAGTCATAATGCTTTACATAATTGCTGTGAAACGTAAGAACTGGCAAGTGTCAGATTTATCATCATTTTTTTTAAATGAGGAAAAATATGACAAGTAGTCAGTAGCAGGCAGTAGTGGACCTAAAGCTAGAAATATGTGTGTGAGCAACTGCAATTGAATTCATTGTTCAAAACCACACACAACAGAATGTGCTTCACACTCAGTTGAAATCAGTTAAGTCACTTCATGGTGACCATAACATCACGAGAAGAAACAAACATCAAGATTTGTTCAAGCAAATATACCTTTCTACTGGAGGAGGTGGGAGTGGTGAAACAGAACAAAGTAGGAATATTAATGTGAAAAATATTTCTTTTCCCTAAAATCATAAATAAGGATGAATCCTGATACTGAAGACTGGCAAAAATGTTTAAATAGTTCAATCTCATCTGTGTGCATATTTATCATTTGGTTTAATATCTTATCATTTTGTGCTAGTAAGGTATTTTAAGCTAGTATTTGAGACTGTGATCCACCAAGAAAATTTACAATATATATAATGGTCACTATATATATCATTTGCCAACTAAATGTGAACTTGCCATGGTAGCCCACCTAGGGAAGGGGCTCTGATTAACAGTGTAGATAAACTCAGCCCATTTCTGTGCAAGTAAAGCTGATTAGTTTATCATCTCCAAAGATAATTCATACTCAACTGCTTTGATTTTGCAACAAAATGGACAGGATATGTTTACATGATTAGTGACTAGAAGTTATCATCAGTACCTCATTTGCTTTGAGAAACTAGTCAGCTGCTTCTTAAACTGTTTCTAAGATGCAAATGAGGCTGTAGGACAGATGTCTTCATTTCATCCAGCTGGCTCACTACCTGACGTTTCTTTTCAACACTTTCATAAAGCAACATGAGTCTTTTGTGAATCTACCATCATTGCAGCACTATGAAAATCAGCTCCATTATTTTTGACCAAAACAATTTGGTGTGAATTTTTTTTGGCAAATTAGGGAGTATTCATACAAATTATGTGACTGACAGATCAATAAAAAATGAAACTTTTTAGGAAGGCATAAACAATGAAGTAACCTTCCCTATTGCAATAGACTGATTCAGAGGAAGATACCTGTTTTGAGATTGATTACATGACCTTTACTTGCCCTTTTCAAGATGAAGTTACTTTATTTGCTAAAACTAATTTCACTGGTGATTTCAACTAACTCATTAGATTTCTAATTGAAAAAATAAGAGCAAACACACTAAGATCATGTATCAGTTGGGAGACGTTAAACTCCGTAAGGTAATTCTAATAACTGCACTTCCCAAATTAGTTTATGCAGAAGGACCTAAGATACAGATTTGTTAAGGTTTGCTGTTACCAGAGCCAACCTTCGCTGTTCTTTGAACCTCAGCCTTTCAGATGTGCATGTAGAGACCGGCAAACACTTACAATAGGGGCAGATCAAGAAATTAATCAACCATATTCTTGCCTAGGATCAGTGATATAATGTAGATGAGCCACAATTTCTGATTAAGCCCACTAGATGGCTTGTACTACTTTTCCATTTGCTCAAAAATCAGTTCATCCTGTGAAAGTATATAGTTCTGTTTTCCTTCAGACTTCCCATTTCCTTAAATTTTCAGAGGAAGATAAAGAAATGTCTAGGATATCTGCTTTAGGCTATGTAAGTTATTTGGCCTAATTCTGATGACTTTGTGAGGTACATCATATGCCAAACCCCAAATGTCTTCTGACTTTAAAAATCTGTTTTCAGAAGTACATTATGTTTATGAAGGAGAACTAGTTCAATATAATAGAAGACTTTGCTTATGTCTACCATAAATGTTCTGTATTTTGCATTCTGGCAGCAAAATCTTTGCAGTCAGTTTTTAATAGCTGTTTGGAGAGATACATTTATGAGATTTCTAAATATATTAAAGTGAAAAAAGAGTGTCTCAACAAGGCAGTTCTTCCCTCATTTTCCCATATAATGGTGCACTTTAAACCCATGATGGATGGTATAAAATTATTCTGGAGTCTGAGTAAGTATGACAGTCTCTAAACAAACAGTGTTCTTTTGGAGAGATCATATGTGTTTAAATTGTAATTTCTATAAGAAATAACTGATTCTTTAAGACCTCGTATGCTGTGTATTTGGGAATTGTTTTCCTACCTATTGATAAATATCAAAAATGGCTATTTTAAAACAAATTATTTCTAGTTAGACTACAATTTCTTCTCTAGTTCAAGAGGCATTTATTACACTGCCAAACACAGTTCAGAAAAAAAGATAGCATTTGAAAACAAGAAGAAAGGAAGAAATCAAGAAATAACAATAAGGGAAATTAGTGAAGACACAAGATGTCTGATAAAAGATCTGGTTTTACTTATATAAAACACAGTGTACATTTAACTTGGAGAACATGTGCATAAATCACTTGCTTTTCACATTGGTCTTAACAGATGCTTGAATTAAAGGGCTGAAAAGATTCAAGGCTAAAACTCAGAATGTAGAATGTAAAGGAAAAAAAACAACCAACCAACCAAAAAACAATAAAAACATAAACTGATGATAATGAGTCATATGATGGGTATCCAAGGGAAGCATAGAGAGAAAAGCAAAATACTTTATTACCTGAAAACATAGAAGGTTCTCAAATAGTTTTCCTTCTAATTATTTATATCTAAATTCAATCATTTCTTTAACCAGCGAAAGTACTTTGTTCCTCAGTATTGTGATATGTCTCACTTACTTTTAGCTATCCTTGGATTTGGTATCCAGTCTAAGTTGCTTCTTCCAGTTCCTTCTAAGACAATGGGGAGAGGCAGTAATTTCCTCTGCTGATTTATTTCCTCTGTTTTAAACACCTCTTTTAGAATAGGATGAAATGGCATCTAGAGATACCTCTCTTTCTAAGGACTATACTGGAGAAACAGAGACTGCAACTTACACATAGGAATTGAGCAGCGGAGAAACCAAGGTCACACAAAGAATCTGGACCTGAGGAGGATTCAGTGCAATATTCCTGAGTGTCATCAATATACTCCATGTACTAGATCAGCAAAATACAAAATTCATTCCTTACTTTCTCTTTCTCTCTTTCTCTTGCATGATTACCATAATTTTAAAAAGTACCTTTCTTCATATGACCAAAAAAAAAAAAAGTGTTGTTGACTGTCTTAGAACCTCTGTCTTAGAATTTCTTTTTCATAAAAGGAAACAATTCTTAAAAACAAGAGTGAAAAGTACAGTCTTATTACCAGAGGAAGTGAACTGTCTAATGACTTATGGACAAAAATAAGGAAATAAATTAATAATTAAACAGGAACAACAAAAGCCCCATACAAAGGCGGTTTGGTTGAGCAAAACTTATGTCAAGAGATGGAAACAGGCATTTTAACTTTTTATGCAGACAGATTGAATACCCAAAAGACACACAAAGAAGAATTTTCTTCGGTAGAAAAAGGTTTATCTCATCTGTCATACCTGTAATCCATCTGTCACTGAAGAAACAACCAGAAAATTTCAGCCAAAATGATTCAGACATTTCTAGGAACAAGTGAAGTGAAAACATTTTCTTTGCCTATGTTAAAAATACTCTGGCAGATTTTTTTTGAGGATGCTTAGCAAGTCTCATTTCAGGGTGACAAGGTATGCATTGCTGACTGATGGAGATGATCTTTGTGTCTTAGACGTGTCTTTACTACTGCTGAAAATC
Organism: Pithys albifrons albifrons; assembly: GCF_047495875.1. Lineage (NCBI taxonomy): Eukaryota > Metazoa > Chordata > Aves > Passeriformes > Thamnophilidae > Pithys > Pithys albifrons. The sequence goes on from NC_092459.1 coordinate 38,399,987, forward strand.
CATCAGTGTGAAGTCAGACTGCTTCAGATCTGGACAAAAGAAGAAAAAAAACCTGCAGAAGTTTCATAGGTATTCTGCTCCACAAAAAATAGAAGAAGGAAGGTGAAGGAAACTGCTTGACATTTCCACACTCTGCACTGTTCGATTTTGCCATTCATTCTCTAATATCTTGTCTTTATATTTGTGACTGTGAGCATACTTACATGTGTGTGTGTGATTGTGTTGTGTTTCTGACACCGGTATTTATTTGGTTGTTTGGGAAAGAAATAAAGCTTTCTCTTTGATGTGTACAGAAACAGGCATCTGAGGTGTTATTGATGCAAAACTAGATATGTCCAGGAGCAGTAATATTTTCCTAAAAGGTATCTGTTATGTTTTATTGAAATTACCATGCCCCAATTTGTTTATTCAGGGCATACTTCTACGTTTGGGTTTTTTTCTGTAAATATTGACAGGAGTTCATTTTTCCCTTATGCACACATGCATTAACAGGAAATGAAAGCCCCACCAGTATTCTTGGTACATTGTTTGAAATACGTAATATTCTGTACTGTGAGTTTAAAGAATAGTGTTTGAAGAGTGCAAAAACGGCACAGAAGAAAACTCAGCATATTGCATACAAACCTATTTCAACTCAAATGGGCTGTGAAAGCATTTTAGAGCTGTCTGTTCCATTGTAAAGAATTGTGATATTTTAGAAAAAATACAACTTTCTATGAGGCATCTTTATACTTCCTTGTCCAGTAACTGTAACACAACTCAGAAGCCAGTCCTAAACCAACTTCAGGTTGATCAAAGAGAAGAAAAGGAACAAAAGAATTACTTAAATGTAGAACATTCTCCAAAGATGCCTTTATTTATTGCAAAAGGATCAAATAACAGAAAGATCAGAAAATTCCTTGTATTTAGTGGTAAGGCTGGCCTGTTATTGACAGAAGCTGACCCTATCATTTTCATTAAATGAAATGAGAGGAGATTAGCAACTGGAGAAGAATTTACAGGTATCTTCCCCCCCCCCCCCGCCATCCTAATCTTTGGCTAAGGAAATGAGAGGAAAATAACTGCTGGTAAATCCGGACATCACGTGCTTCTCTTCTGAAAGGATCAGGAGACCAACGTCTGAAGTTCCGTTACCGTGTCCAAAATATTGTGTGTCCTGGCATAGTTCAGTAGCCTCACTGATCCCTACTCCCTCCAGTACCTGGAATGTTTTATTATACAATATTATCATTGCCACAAAGCCAAACAAGTTGCTTTTTCAGATTAAAACTACACTCATCCCTCTGAGTTGATGCACAGAAAGGGTTCAAACAAGAGTGTGAACAGTAGATTCATATACAGCCATCTCATTAATGTGTCCCACATTAACTGAATGGAGATAAAAATGAAATGTATTTACTTATTCTCATCAATAAACCCCTGAATAAATTTAATTCTTGTATTTTTACTAATGTTTTTGGATTACTAAGCTTTGGTTTTGAGTTTTCAGTATTTTTCTTCTTTTAAGCATGCTCTTCAGGTTTTTTTTCCTCCTATTACATTTGTCCTTTTGTTTGTTATTTTCCCCTTTGAGAGCCATAAATGCTGTTTCATTTGCAGTACTGAACCGTTTAAGATAGCTCAGTCATACTGCTCAATCTAGGCAAGATACTTGGTTCTTATTAGCCTGAATGTATCATGAAAATGTCCGGTTTTAAATATTTTATTTTAAAATTTTAAAATAGCCACATAACCAGGGATCTCTAGGAAGATGCAGATTTCTTCTGTATTTCTGCAGTCCTAACAAAAGATAGTTTGATTGTTAACACACATGATGCAACTTTTATAAGCAACATTTCTAAACATGTTAGGCTACATAACCTTTTCCTGTTTATAAACTATGTATTGCCTTATAATGAAGGAAAAGAAAAAAAAAAACAAAAATGAAAATGAGGAGGGGAGATGTCATTAAAAGACAACTCTCTTATCTGCCTCTTAATTCCTTGAATCTGAGGCTGCAATTTCCCTTCAGAAGATGAAATACTTTGAAATGGCTCTGCTAATTTGAGTGGAATATCAGTACCTTCATCAAATAATTGCAGTACTACTTTGCTGGGCAGGCATGACAAGTCTTTAAGGAATTGAGCTTGCAACCTGAATATCTAAGGCATCTGGAAACACAAATAATCCAATGGACAGTTAAAAATCTACATGAACTGAGGTGTGGGACCATCACATTTGCATGCATATTTAATTCCAAGGTTAATGAGGTGTGGAGAATTAAAGCAGTTTCTTTTTTAGTTATTATGCTAAAAACAATATGCTCAAAGCCTTGACTAGCTGTATTCTTTACATTTTATTTCAGTTTTCAAAATATAGCTGCCCTCAGCATGTATAAAATAACTCACTAAGAAGTCATCTTTGAATGTATTTTCATATTGCAGGTAATCAGAATATAGTGGAAATTTTTGGCAACTTATGGCAGAGAAGATAGGGAACAGGATCACTGGGATGTGATGATGTGAGTAGTTCTAATGAAATGCCACTAAAGCCACTAACCATTTAGAATGGAAAACAGACTCAAGGGAACTAGTGTTTCACTCATGGCAAAGCTTGATTTTCTGGCTCACTAGATGACAGCCACAGGGGTGGTGTTATGTCTACCTGAAACACACTGCTTCACTCTGTTCTTCCTCTCTATTCCTTTTGAACTATCAGGATTATAAAGACAGCTGTTTTGTGTGGCATAATTCACAGTGTGTCCTTTTCTTAAAATGCAGTATTACATTTACATTAACATTTCCAGTTAATAATTGTGGGTTTGAGAAGACAGTAATATTCTTCAAAGTACTCTTTCTCTTGACATACTGTTGTATACTCAGCTGCAGACTAATTACATATTTTTTCATGTAAGTAAAGTGGGAGCAAATGAAAATGCTCAATATAAGTAGCTCTCTGCCTCATACAGCCTCATACTGACTCAGAAGACTGAGGATCAGGACATGATGTAATGTGGCAGGAAACAAATATATTAGGAAAAATATCACAGCCCTTAAATACAGAAATGACACAAATCTTGTTCTGGGGATTATACTTAAATTATCACAGAAAGTCTGAGTTTGGAAGGGACCACCTGGACTTCACCTAGTCCATTCCTCCTCCACAGACCAGGGTCAACAAGAGCAGGTTGCTCAGCAATGTGGCCAATTGGTTTTTGGGTGTCTCCAAGGATGGATACTCCATAACTTCTCTGGAATGCACGTTAATCATTGTCAATCTGTAGTATTATGTTTGTCAATCAGCAGAAGTTTGATCAGGTCAAGAAAGCAGGATTCATGCTCTGTAAATGATGGAAGTTAATTCATTCAAATACGCTGGCAAAATCTCTACATTTAAACTTAGGACGCTTTTATTTCTTTTTTTTTTCAATCTTTTTCACCCATTTCACAGTTTAAGGCAGAATTAAGAACAAAAATATAAACTTTATCAACTCCTGATCAAGTAACAGAGTACCAAAAGCAAACAATCTTCAGCATTACTGGGTGTCTAGTAAATTCATTTAAGAACTGTAGTTTGGCTTGCTAAGCTGGACAACTCAGATAGGGTTTAGAGTTGCATATCTGATCTAGAAAAATTATTTTTTTCAAACTGTGTCCACCATTTGTTTGTGTTAATGATTTTTTTTGTTTTGTATTTAATCTTTGAGCAACAAAACTTTTCTTTGTTATTCATCATTTTAATAATATTTACACAAAATTGTCAGCAACATCTTTCAAAATTGATCATATTATGTAGTTATACAAATCTGCTCTCAATAATAAGAAGGAATGGATAGGGTTAGCTGTTGATGAATGAGCTGGAGTTTAGTTCAGGGAAAATAATCAAAGACTAAAGTTTTTCATGAAAAACAGCACCTGCAACTTAATGGTTACAGTAGTTATTATTCTACATATTTAAATAGAAGAATTCTCTCAAATGAAAGTAAATTAACAAGAAATCTTTTTGGAATTTACAGAATTGTGCTTACTTCAGTGAACTTTTGATCGGTTTGCCATTTCTTAAGAAGAGCTTATAAACTCCAAACTACAGCTTCAAAACTAAACCTTCTGAGCTTCCCATCTGTAGCTCTCAGAGTCAGGCCAGCATGAATCACAAGGAACCAATTACTGCAAAGTGTTGCCATGCCAGCAGTGGCATTCACTTTTCTTTAATATTTTCACTAACCTTATTTCCCCTGTGAGCAAAATAGCTCCTGCTATTTGTTCAGACTTGGAGGCCTTGGTAGGACTAGTTGTCAGACAGCCTGGGCTCCTCTTGCTAATTTCAAGCTCTATTGAGCAGTACTGTCATGGCAAGACTATCAGTCAGTGTTTAGGAACAGCCCCAGCAAGATGTGGGGGAAAAAAAAAGAAAGAAAAAATTAAGGAAATATATAGATTTTGCTTATCAGGGAAAAAAAAATTAGTTTTTTATGAAAGAATTCACTGTTACTCACTACTTTAAAAAAAGATGACCAGAAGACACTGAACAGTACCAGTTGCCCACATATGCTAACACATGGTATAGGTTCAATTAGGATTATTAGAATTGTAAAGAATACCTGAATGAGAATAATTTAGTCTACTGAAATTACTAATTCTGCAATATCAAAGTAGAACTCATCTGAGCAACATTGGTACAGAAAGACAAAGATAAATTTAGAAATAAGGAGAATGGCATAGTGATGTAAAATATACCTACCACAGGCCACTGACCACAGTCAAGCCACATCTCTTTTCTTCCTTTTATTTTTAATTTTTATAAGGGTCATAAATTATATGTGGTACTATTGTCCACAGAGAAAGTGTGCAGATATCCTGAGCCATTGGCAAATACTGTCATTAGGGGGAAACATCTCCTAGCAAGAGGATATCAAGTTCCATAAGGGGAAGTGCAAAGCCATGACCCTGGAAAGAAATAAGCCCATGCACCAGTAAATGCTGAGAAGCCAAGCAGCTGAAAGGCAGATTTGCAGAAAAGGACCTCAGAGTCTAGTTGGACAGCAAGTTGAACATGATCCAGAAATGTGCCCCCACAGCTGAGCAGGATAAAAGCATCTGTAATTCCATTAGGTGAAAAGCATTGTTACAGGCTGAGGGAGGTGACCTTTTTACTTTACTCCTCACTAGTGAGACACCTGAGGTGCTTGGTTCAGGTCTCCACTTCCCAGTGCATGAGAGACATGGATAAACTCAGGCAAATCCAGCAGTCATGTGGAACTGATAAAGGGACTGGCGGAACTGACATACAAGAGACTGAGAGGGCTCAAGGGGATCTGAGCAAGTTATGTAAATACCTGACAGACATGAGGTAAAGAAGACAGAGAGAATTCTCCTGTTGGTGCCCAATGACAGGACAAGAAGCAGTGGGCAAAAGCCAAAACACAGGAATTACTTTTTGAACATAAGAGTTTTGTTACTGTGATGGTGACTGAGCACTGGAACAGGTGGATCAGAGATGTTGTGGAGTCTCAATCCTTGAATATATTGAGAAACCCTACTGAGAAACCTCCTGGTGGACTCTGTTTTGAGCAGCGGGATGGATTTTTTATCTCCCGAGTTCCCTTTCTACCTTGACTGTTCTAGGATTCTGTGATTCTATAAAAGGCTGAAAATATTCAGCAAACAAGATCTGACTAGATGAAAAAGAATATCCCGAACTTCCAGAGCAATCTGGTGAAATGATGAAGTAAACAATAATATGACATAAATTGAGTGGATAGACAGATGTGTCTGTGACGACAACAGTAGGAGTATGCTGACTTAATACAGCAAAGAACCTCATGGTCTAGACAGTTCTAAAATGGAAATAAGGGTCATGGCTTATATTTGTAACATGACAGGGGACAGGAGAATAAATATTCTGGAGCCAAAATTAAATGAACAGGTGAGAAGTAAAAGACCAAGACTGATGAAAGTCATACATCAGTCTGGATGGACTGAGTTTCAATTCCTATCTAAGACAGTTTTGTTGGAAAAATATAATCAAACTCCATAGAAATTTGAAAAAGTCTTGTCAAATAAGTGGACATCTGTTTCATGAAACTCTGTTATTTCAGATGAGCTACATCTAAGCGAAAAAAGCCATGATGCTGAAACTTATGGGGAACTTTTACACTAAGTTCTATGAGAAAGTTCAGAGTTGCAGATCACACATCCCATTGAAATAGACTTGTTGAGTAAAGAGGAATAAGGATCTTACAAAACAATTAAGAACTAGAAAGCCAAGTTTATTTTTGAAAAATAAAACTCCTTTTCAGGATATCATATATGAGAAGACAATCATCCCAAGAGGAAATGTGCACATTAATTTATTTAAATGTTTGAAGTGTGAAGCATAAAATAGGTGAATTTGGATGCCTGTTTTCCAGTGAGGACAGTAACAGACTAACGAATTTAGAGAAAGTTAGTCTTTCAAATTTGTCATGCCAGGTTACAAATTACTTGAGCAGGCTAGACAAAAGTTTTGGCTAAAGTAAATAGTAATAAGCCACGTGACTAAAAAAGTAATAATAATTAGGAAAAAAAAAAGAAAATGTTGCATAAACAGAATTATATTTAAACTCCTATTAGCTTTCAGATACTAATTGTGACTAAGACAAAAAAAAAGAAAAGCTGCAAGAGCAGTAAACACTGTAGTGACAAGAACTTATAGTTATTTCCATGAAGATTAAAATAGACATCTGAATAAGTGGCATCAGATCAAACTTCAGATCATGGAAGTTACTTTCTTAGACTTCACTTTCTTGAAACTGTTAATCAGAAAGCCTGCTCTAGGAAGTAAATAATTCTTGCAAGATGTGCATTGGACTTGTTTCAGAATGTATCTTTCAAAAAACCTTTCTAAGGGTGATACACTTTCATTCAAAACTACAGCAGAAGTAAAACATACACACAAAATAAACCACTACAGATATGTTCACTTTTAAAAAGGGAAAATATGCAAAATTAGAAAACTTGCTAAAAGTAATCTAAAAGAACCTTCCAAATAACAAAAGTTCTTTGCAGACTATAGAGTTTTGTTCAAGACATGTTATTAAAGAGACAACGTAACTATCTAATCAGTTTGACTGAAGAATAAAAACAGTAGAGAATAAAAATTAAACAGTTAAAAAAATAACAGGAGTAGACGGTTATATTTCAGATAATGAGTATTGTGTCCAGATAAGGTGACTGGAAAAGAAATAAGCTCTGGCATATTAAATCTGAGACTTTAATAAGCCAAAAAATTACTTTGAAGAATGATTTGCCAAAGGCATGAAATTATTAATTAGGTGTTTTCGAACACGTTAGAAGCAAAATACTTGACACAAAGTCCTCAGGGTCAATAGCAAAAGAAAGATTCTTAATATAGGAAAGGAACAATACCATGGTGGAAAATCTGAAGCAGTGATTTGCATCACTTTTCACTACAGAAAAACTAAGGAAAAGTACCATGTGGAAGCTTTTCCTCACAGGAAATATCTTGGAGCAACAGTGTAAAATTACATTGTCAGATGAATACAGGAACAAATAAATAAACTAAATAGTAACTTCATGCAAAATCTAGGTAGTATTTAATTCTAAACATTAAAGGAACTCAGAATTAAAAATTCTTTAACTAGTAATTGGTTTATAGGCTAACAATTAAATTAGCTGGAGAGCTGCAGAATGAATGGCTAAAATTGTGGCAACTTTGAAAAAGTGCTTCAGGGCCAGTCAAACTATTACAGACTAATAGGTTGGATTTCAGAAGTAGGTTAATCATTTAAATTTCTCATAAAGAACAGAATAAGTAAATATTCAATTAAATAAGCTAAGATCGAGAAAGAAGAAGCACAGCTTTTTTGGACAGAAAATATGTTTCACAAACTTATGAGAGTACTCTGAATTAGTTTTCAAGATTGCAGAGTGATGATCCATTTTTTAAATACACTAAATATCCAAAATCTTTTACAAAGGAAGTATCAAGAGAAGAAAAAGCTGATTTTGCATATACAGCATGATAAAAAAAATGAAATTTGACTGTGAAAAGATGCAGGGACATTTCATAGTATAATAAGATAATAAATCATTATAATGTACAAGCCCACAAATAAACCAGTATTAGGTATTAATGCACAATCATGTATTCCATGTTAGCTGTTGTAGAATCATATAATCATTTAGGTTAGAAAACTCCATTAAGATCATTGAGTCCAACTGTTAACCTAGTACTGCCAAATCCACCACTAAACCATGTCCGCAAGAGCCACATCTATGCATCTTTTCAATACCTCCAGGGATTGTGACTTCACCACTTCCCTGGGCATTCCATTCTAATGCTTATCAAATCTTTCCATGAATATTTTTTTCCTCATATTCAATCTAAACCTCCTCTGGTGCAATTTGAGGCCATTACCACACTTGTCCTGTCACTTGCTCCATCTGGCTCCTTTTCGGTATTTGTAGAGGATGATAAGGTCTTCCTTGAGCTTCAACTTCTCCAGCCTAAACAATCCTAGATAACTCAGCAGCTCCTGATGAGACTTGTGCTCCAGATACTTCATCAGTTCTGCTGCCCTTTTTTTGTTCAACCAGGCTGGTCTTGTTCCCCACCAGTTTATATTTCAGCACATGGGGATGGCCTGCTCCTGAGCCTTTAAGATTTCCTTCTTAAAGGATGTTCAGGCTTTCTGGACTCCTTTGCCCTCCAAGACTGCCTCACAAGGGATTCCCTCAGCCAGTCTCACTAACAGGCCAACATCCGCCTTCTGGAAATCCCCCTTTTTAGTTTTTGAAGAACTGAAAACTTGATCATTTCACAATCATTATGCCTCAGATGGGTCTAACCATCAGCTCACCCACAAGTCCTCTGTGTGCAAATAACAGGTGACCATTACCACTCTGAAAGGAGAGCTTAGAGTTCCTGTGGATAGATTTATAAAGTTACTAACCTCAGTGTTCAGTGACTTACCGCACTGAAAATAAACTAAATTTTGAAAATTTTTGGAAAAGGATACAGGAACAAAACAAAATATCATTTTATGTCTGTGTAAATCTCTAGAGAGCTCTGAAGTCTGTATGGAAATCTCAAAAGGGACAGTCCTTGAAAGGCCTAAAAAAAGGGCAACAAGAGAAGGGTAGGTTTAAGAGAAGGGTAGGTTTCATGTCTGACTGTCCAAAGAATATTGAAAGAAAATGTAGTTTTTCATTGAAAAATATATAAACCTACCTTTACAGGCTCAGGACTTCAGATTTTTCTACAGAGAAAGAGCTAAACAAATGCAAGCAAGCAGAACTTCTTTTCTCCAGGACCAGGTCTGGCCCTTGGCCAAAGTTTAAGAATAAAAAATTTCTAACATGTCTAGCCAGGAAATATATAACTTGTTTTGAGTAAGACGTAGGAAGTTTGTCTCCAGAGTTTATGAATTATTATTCTACAATTCAATTCATGTCCTGTTATTAATGTGCAAAGAGCAGTAATTTAGAAAGATAATCTTTTAAAAAGTGATAAAAAGTTGAAATTTTATTAACCAATTTTTGAAGACCAGAATATTGAGAGTGGTGTACAGAAACAGAGAAGAGACAATTTACACAATGTAAGGTTATTGATTAAATAAGAAAAAAATAAACACTTTGAAAGCAATCACTACAATGTCTCAGTATTATGATGCCTTTGACAGAGGATGGACTCAATGACTGCTTAAAGATCCCTGACTACTCTATGGCCTGAAATTCAACTGAACATTTTCATTCTCCTGGAACATTTTCTATATTTATCACCAAATGTGAAAAGCATCCAGCAAACACTATAAAATCATTAAAAGATTTTCGTAGAAGAGCTGAAATAGAATTGTTGATATTCAGTCTTCTGTAAGTAAAACACCTGTTTGATGCCCTACAATATGTGGAGCCAGGAATGTGACTACTCTTTCCTCAAAGAATATGTCATTTAATGATCAGTTTCTTAACTGTTTGAAATCAAGTTTATGGAGGAAAGAAAGTATTCCTTGGGACAAAAAATAGGAAACTTCTTCTATGCATACATTTGATTTGCCCTTATTAAGAACCAAATTCTTGAATGGGATTCTTCTGCCCCTGTTTAGGCATTTAAAACTTAGCCAGCCAAATTTCAGGTAATTTATGGAGAGAAATAGGCACCTCCAGAGGGCAATTCAGTTTCTCATTTTCCCTTATTTTAAAATCCTGGTTTGGAATGAAATTAATAGATGTCTGGATGTGTCTGTTTCTCATCACTAAGCATGACCTTTAAGTTATTAGACCTATATGACTAACTTTTACGTGTTTAAAATAATGGAGAAGAATCACATCTTCATTAGTTCTTCATTTCCTGTAGGAAATATTTTTTTTGCCATTCTCCATCATTCATATAAAACAAAATATTTTCTATTAACTTTTAAGGATAAAATGCATTTCTCATAAACTTCAGCCAAAAAAAGTTTTAGTTTGAAGTCAGACTTCTCCAAAAAGTTATGTCTTGGTGGAAATATGATTTTAATATTAAAAGAAATTTTGCAACCTTAACTTATAGAGTTTGAATATAATATACAAATAAGAACAAATTATGTTTTGTTGCCAAGACAATAAAAAGTAAAAAGCAAGGAAATTAATGGAAGTAATTTACAGCTCTGTGGGACAGCCAGAGATACAACATACTAGATTTCTTAGATAAAAAAATAATATGATCTATCAAACTTATTTTGTTGTAGGAATAGATGCAGCATGACAATAAGGAAAATCACATTTCCTATAACTCAAAGTAAGGCTTATTTAACAGTCCATCAGGTGAGCATGAGGAAATATATATATTCCAATCTAAGAATTTCATCTTACTCACACCTACCTACTGACACACTGGCTCAGTGTGTCAGATGTTGAGGCTTCTCTAAAAGTGGAAATGAGAAAATGTAAACACAGACAGAATCTTTATACCTTAATGAATTACACTTAAGCTGGATAAATGTTTCAACAGCACCTAAAATCTTGACCTTAAATAATCTTGCCTGGGTCATAAGGCACTACTTTGAGTACTGTAATAGGATTCATCATTGAAAATTATGGGGGTTTCTGCCATTAGCTTCCTAAAATACAACATCTCAAAAATGGCAGCAATAAAAAGGTAGCTCTGAGTCCACATATTTCCTCAGAACTGAAAACATATTTGCTGGATCATGTATAAAACAGTATTAAATGATGAAAAAAAATTTAAAGTTACCATATCATTCTAATGGTAACAAACTGGGTCTCAGGTATTTGTGGATTCGTGGGGGAATTGCAATTTGATTTCTATTTTGCATCTCCAGTGACTTAAGGTCTCATTGCCATTTTTTGACAGAAAATTAAGTCATAACTAAATGTATATGAAGATGATGTCTACAACTCAGATAAAATCACTGAACATTAGTTTAGCTGAGCCAAATCTGTTTAAACCTCAGAAGTAATAAGATAGGAAAGATGCAGAAAATTCAAGTACTGTTTTTATACCACAGGGGTCAGAATTACATTACTCTCAGAATATAACTAACTCTTCTATATTATATTCTAAATGGCAGGTTAAGAGAATAAAATTCATGCATTAACATAAACACAATTAGAGCAATAATATGTACTATGTTAACTAAAACATCAACAGAAATTGAGTTACAGGAGAAAATGAGGATGTAGGCAAAATGCAGTTTTTATATCTAGGGAGTGATTTGAACTATAATTAAAATCAGAAACTAAAAATTAATAAAGGAGTCTGGAAGATGATGGTGATTTTCAAACAACTGATTAATACAGAAAGCAGCAGGAGAAACAGAGAATGAAAAACTGTGCTATGCAAGTTCCTGGCCTCAAAAAGCAAGAGATCAAAAAGCAGAATGAGAATGTGACATCCTAATGGTGGGATTCACCTCAGTTAAATTAGTCATCTAAAATCCAGGGCTACTCTACTCAGCTAATTCTCAGCAAGTGTTCTTGCTACTGCTTTCTGAAAATGTAGGCTACACAGAGAGCTGATCATCATCCTGTATTATCACATTGAAGTGAATTATCCAGGTGAAGTTTCTCTTTCTTTGCAACTGCATGTGAAGGGAGCCTGGACAACCCTGGGAAGCTACACTTTTGCCTTCTAAACAGCTAATATTTATGTCAGTTAATCCAAAACAAAATAAAAAAGCATTCTTGAAAAGAATATTTTATTTTCAAATATTTGGTCTTAATCTTTACACAAAATAGTGTTCAGCAGATTTAGTGTCTGAGACACTTCTAGTAAAACAAATGCTGTGAATCCACACTAAAACTTTAAATAAGTTCCACAATGAAATCAAAGCTACAATATTTGCCAAAACAATTGAAAAACAAAGGATCATAGAATGGGTTGAGTTGGAAAAGAACTTAAAGCTCATACAGTTCCAACCTCTCAGGGAACAAGGGACACTTTTTACTAAACCAAGCTGCTCAGAACCCCATCCAACTTGGCCTTGAACACTTCCAGGGATGGAGCATCCACAGCTTCTATTGGCAAGGAGAGCTTACTCACCTTTATCACATTCTGATGTCCAATCATGCAGTATTTACCCAAACTGAAATCCCACTCAAAACTGTGATTTTTTTTGTTTTCTTGAGTGTATGACAACAGGTCTACAGACAAACCAGTAAAATTCAGCTGCTCTCTAGTAAGCTTATTAAAAATGGAATGTCCTAATTATGAATGGTATAGGCTCCTCTGTAAAATCTACTGACAGCAGGGAAAAGGACAATAATATAGTGTCTCTTCACAGACCCAGTCTGTGAAATACAGTAATTGACTAACAATCTAGTTTCTTTTAAAGGTGTAGACCAGATATTCAGCTAAGGTATACTGCTCTATATCATTTCCTTCAGCAAACTTTTGTCAACTTTTATCAATTGAAATATGATCCTTTTGTGTTCTTTTTTTGTGATATCTCCAGTGCCCATATGTTCCTAATTTGTCTAATAAGGCACACAGCTCCTCTCAGCCAGTAAAACATGAAATCCCTCTAGTCTTTTGTCACTGTTTCTCTAAACAAACAGTATCAACAAGGAAAAGTGTTCTGGTGCTGGTTTATTGGGTTTTTTTCTAGATCTGTGAACTATAAAAGATATAAACAATAAATACAAAAAGGTGATATGTTGGTTTTTTGGTTTTTTTTTTTTTTCCAAAGGAGTGCAGGTCATTGAAAGATTAGAAATTATATTAAGTGCTGACTGCAGTGAAATCTGAAGTTACTAGCTTCTGTAGAAATGAGGTTTTGTGTCTTTATGGTTGTTTCTTTTGATTTTTTACCTCTGGTTTCTTTTCCTTGGTTTGCCTTATCTTAACTAAATAGACCAAGGCAATACACTGACTAATGAGCATCTCACTGAATACAAATATATATGAAAGAACAACTTTGAAACTCTTCACTCTCTAAACATGTTCATTATAGTCACTTTAGACTATGTGTTTCTGTGGCAAATTGAATCACACTACTGAGCTGAAGACAATTTAGTAACGACCATTATTGGTTTTTTTATTATTCTTGTTACAGAATTTAATTTAACTTGAAATCTGCAATATTACCTTGACAGTGAAAAGCACTGAAATATTCTCTGTACAACACATATCATTTGATGTGCCTATCTAAGTGTGTGAGCTTATATATAATTTGTTCTATAACAATCATTTTATTTTTCCAGCTAAATACATTTGGACACTGATTGTTTGGGGTTTGTTTGTTTGTTTCTTTCTTTTTTCCTGAAAAGCATATTATCTTTCATATTTAATATCAACTCCACTGTTCTCATTAAGTTTCTTTTCTGCAAAACTCACACAAATGTAGGAAATTTTATGACAATAAAAGAAATATTTTTACATTTCCATAAATTTCAGCCAGGTGTACAAACTCTCTCACACATTGAAATGATGATTTTAAATTTAGAGCTATTTTCCCTTTAAAAAAGAATTGTTCAGGATTTGGATTTCCCTATACATGCTTTACCCAATATGGCCAATTAGTATGATTTTGAAGCTCATTTATGCTGGGATATATAAGAGACAGCACAATAATTCTTTTTGTAAGGTTTTATGCAAATAAAGCTTATACACCTTAGAGTATCTAATTAAGTAGCATCACATCTAGTATCCACTCTCTGGATGTGTCAAATAACTAGTGCTTCAGAGAAGGATAAATCTGTTCTGGAGTCCAAACATAAAACCCAATAGCCAAGTGAAAGACACATATCATTGGGATGAGGAAAACACGAAAGAACACTGAGCTCCCTTCTCCTCATATCATGGAGCAGGAAGAGAAAGTACAAGAGAGCTGTTCCACAACAGAACAACATCTATTAACATCTTGAGAGTACTCTCCCATTATCCTCATATCTGGGTAGCATACTGCACTCTGAAAGTTAAGAAAGTATTGTAGAATAAGAAGGTAACATTAACTTTTTTCTTTTTTTTTTTAAATATTGACTTTAGACCTATGAAACTGAATTTAAGAGATTTTCAAGACTCTTGCTTTGCTCTGAGATACTTGGTTAGAGAGATTTGCTGGCAAAATATACCTATTGTTGCTATTGCAATGAAAGAAAAAGGTAGTAATGACAGGTTTGGAAACAGTTGTGCATTACCCTGTTTGTACTTTACCAGACATCTCTGCTATGCAGTGTCTGAATATTAGTGCCCCATGAGGGATAGTGTCCTTGAATTTGTTTGAGAGACTTGAATGCTACCTGTTCCAATAGAGGACAGAGAAACATCTATTTTACACATTATTTAAAAGCTGTTTCTCCAGTATAAGAGCTCTATCTTTTAAAATATACTGCTTTCCAAAATCACTGCAAATGGACAACCTTTTCTGTAGCATACTCACTATAATAGAACAATTCAACATTAAAAGAAGCCAGTAGAAGGAAAAATAAGGTTTTAAGTTACAATGTGGCTTGAAGTATTTGAAAGTCTGAGGTAATTGCATTTTTCTGTCTTTTTTTTATTTATTTGAAAAATATCATTTGTTTCTTGTGATAGCTAACTGAAAAAGATTGAATACATAGGAGAGCATCTGTCACCGCTCTTTAGTAAAAACAGAAAAATGGAGTTAGTCACTTATTGATAAGATGCTTTTAATTTCAATAATCTTCATATTTTTTCAAAAACATGTTTGGGTTTTACTGTAAAAATATTGTGGGCTGTTTTCTAAATCAGACATTTTAATACCATATTTAATCATTACATAATTATGGCTTCCTCCTGTATATAAATGGGTGATAAAAAGTAGCATTCATCTTATCTACTGTCACACAAAGTTATTTCAAGTGCACTCTCTCTCTCTGGTTAAAGAAGAAAAACAAACACATTCAAGATATTTGTCAGAGACCTCTATTAAATATCTATTCTAGGATGGAATTTAATTGTAGAATAATATGAGAAAGCATTGACTATTTAAAAAAAAACAAACAAAACAAGCCAAGTCCTGTCCTTAATAAAGTCATCTGAAAGTATGAACTTCAATTATATATCTCTGACTGATTCTAATTCTCTAGAGGTTCAGTGTCAGGACTTCACAAAACAGAAGCAACTTCCAAGCTTATTTTATCAAAGTCAGTTCCATAACCATGGAAAATTTTATCATGGGAAAAGAACAGAGGAATAGTTAGGAAAATGAGGGCAGATGACCTATGAAAAACCAGGGATTATTAATTTACAGTTGGCTGACATGTCATGACATTTGGAAACATGCATATATCCTAAACCATTCTGCAAATCCACATTTCTTTCTAATGAGAGTGACGTCTGCAAAATTGTAACACATTTGGTCAAAACAGGACATCAAAATATAGCTTTTTTTAGTAGCAAAACTGTGAAAAACTGTACTTTCTACATTGGACTACTCAGGAATTCAAATAACATTACAATAATTTGCACATATTTCATGCAGTTACAAATTTACACTGATAGACAAATTTGTTTTAACTTTTGATATGCACAGCTAAACACAGTATTAATCTGTTGGCAGCTATCAAGTCGATCATTTTCATTTGAAATCACACAGTGCTTATTACATTTAATAAGTGACAAGCAAAGTTACAGCAAATTCTGAAGTTTACAAAATTATTTTTACTTAATCCAAACCAGAGGATTAAGCAAAATATTAGAGAGAGATAAACAAATGAAGCGAAGGAAGGCATGGTATTCAGAATAAATAAGTGCAAAGTAATTTATACGTTAAGAAAATCTTAAATTACTTGCTTACCTCTATCTCAAGAAACAAATAATTAATCATCGCAGTAATTTGAAGATATTTGCTTAATTTACAACTTCAGTCATAAAGCAAACAAAACACTAAGCTGCATAAGAAGTAATATCATGGATAGCACAGAGTTTCTAAGTTCTTATGTACAAATAAATATTTATATTTATTGTATCTGGAATGGTATATCTACTCACTATGGCATGGTGCTAGGAGACAGATTAGCACAACATCCCAGTTTTTATGTATTGTTTCAGCTTCTACCAGACTTCCAAAGGTCAGGGAAGACTCTGCACAGATGAAGGGAATAGGTTGCCAATGTCAAAATAAGACAGCTGGGGATGAAGGTGAATGCTATCTAAGTGTCTTGTTTCCTGTCCTGGGAGGGTCCATTTTTGATTGGTTACTTACCTCAAAAAATCACATAGAAAAGAGAAGTTTGGAGAGAATGGCCAAGACCAAGAAAGATAATAATTTGAAGGAAGTTTGATTAGACTGACTATTTTTACAAAAAGCATTCATAGCAAGAGCTGTGGTCTATGCATATTAAATTGATATTACAGCACAATTAAAAAGAGAGCATAAAGATAATAAAAGAATCAGGCATTTTAAAAATCAGTAGGAAGGAGAAAATTTTTCTTCACACAGTTTGTAATTAAACTGTGGTGTTCACTTCCAGCGACATAAGAATACTAACAAGGAAACTAAGAACAACTGCTTAAGTCCTTTGCCTCAAGATGCAAGCTGGGTACTTACTGGGAGAAATCACTTTACTGAAACAATATACCATTTGTGAGAATATTTGGTTACTGCATACTCAGCATAAGAGAGCTGTGTGAGACACTGGAGATAAGTAGAAAGTTAAACTACCAGGTATACAACAAGCCCTAAGGTACAGGAGATAACAGAGAGAACACCAGAGATCAGTACTCTGGTTTCTGATTGTTGGGCCATTGAAGGAATCACACAAAGCCTTGAGGAAGTTCAAACTGAACTTCCCAACTGATAATTGTTAGTCTCGTGGGGAAAAGCAAATTTATTGTGGGAAGCTGAGGTGTCATGTGGGATTATATAAAACTCACTGTGGAACATTTAAAAGAAGAAGCAAAAACATACAAAGGAAGGGATTGAGGGAATTTGGAAAAGATCAGCTGCAGGAAAATAGAGAGAAACAAGGATAAAAGAGCTCTCTAGACATAAGCAAACTGTCACTACTCTTGCCTGGCCAAGCCCGCACCTGAATGCTGTCCTGTTTTCTGGACTGTTTGCTGTGTGACTCTGCTCTCCGGTGTGCATGTGTGGTGTTTGTAGTCACTAGCAGAATTCAAGCCAGACCTGGTGGCAAGTGGGGTGGTAACAACTGGAGAAGGGGCTACAGGCCACAGAGGCCTGTTTGCTGGTCCCCCAGCTGGTTCCAGACATGGAACCAGTGATTGTAGTGGTTGGGATCTGGGGGCCTGCCTTATACGAACAGTGTGGCCAGGGCCAGCGACTGGGCACATCTCCGAGGATGTGTGTGTGCAAGAGACAATAGCAAAGCCCTACCCTGAACTGTAGAGCTGGGGCCTATGTGTTCCATGTTTATATAAGTGCTGTTGGTGCTTTTGTGGGAAGCAATCAGGCATCGTTCTTGTTTCTGCATTGAGCTGTGTGGTTGGTGATGCTGGTGTGTGCATCTGCATGCTTGGAGCTCCCTACTGCTGATCAGACTTACAAATGCAAGCAGCAGTAGCAACTCCTATCAGACAGGGAGAGGAGTAACCTGCAGGTCCAGGAGCCCACCATGTCAGGAAACCTTTAAGATTTAGAGCAAAATGTGTCAAGGACTTCACTCAGTTCTGCTTATGTTAATAAACTTCCCCTTTTATTTCCTGGCTCTGGTACTGGTAACTGTGCAAGTCAGGCACAGGACCATATGGCCCTCAGGTCTGACAATATATACAAATTTCTTTTTGTAGACTTCCTGTGTGAAAAAAACCCTCTTCTTTACCAAAACTTATATGAACAGAGAAAATACATGGTATTGTGTAAGAAATATTCATACTAAACAAGAAATCCTATTGACCCACTTTTGGCTTTCGTAATAAATAAAATGAACCTAAGAACATTTTGTGCTCAATATTTGTACCTTCCTTACCTATAAACTTCCCAGTTCCATTTCACTGTGACAATCAGCCTGTAACAAAGAGATTGTATTTACTATTGTAAGTACCATGCATAAGCATCATCTTTCATGCAAGTTATTTTGCAGATTTAATGTTATGTAGGTAGTAGTTTTCATGGTCGTAAAATTGAGTTAACTTAAGAGAGACCCATAAAAATTACATTGTGTATATTAAATACTATGGTGAAGTGTCACACTGAAATCCATTCCACTAGCTTGTGTAGCAGGGTATATTTAGAACATTGGTTCAATTTCTTTGGAATAAATACCAGAGTTTAAAAAGAACTGCAACTTCTATGGAATGTAGTGGTAATTTTACAGGAATAAAAACATTTTAAAAAATGCTGCATAACTGTGTTCCAGTTCAGCTAAACACTTGGGAAAATCATCCTTTATTTCTGTGGGTTTTAAGTCCATCGTTAAGTTACATACTGATTGACCATCAATTGCAGAGCTCTGCCAGGACCATAAAACCGTCCTTTTTAAATAGTCAGAGATAGGTTTTCAGAGAAAGATTTCCATATGTAGGTAACAACAGGTGCAAAAGTAGTAGCTGCATCAGGGTAATATGTTAATACATTTACACCATTCTTTATCCTAATACCTACTACCTCCCATGAAACTGTAAATATGCTGAATATGTTTTAATAACCTGATTTACCTTATTAGCAAAGAACAAAACTCTTTCAAGAATATGTGAACAGCTATTAAAAAAACACAAAACCCAAAAACTATGAGTCAGTAGTGAAGACACCTGTCTAATACTAATAGGTTAAAAGCTGGGGAGTAGAGGTGAGGGTTTTTTTCTTGTTTTGGGTTTTTGCTTTTCGTGAGAGAGGAGTGTCCTAAAACATTTCATTCCATATTAGAAGTCTGTGCTCTGGAATGTACAATAGGATAAAAGTCCTGAATAGCATTTTTTTCTTCAATCTAGCCATGAAATGATCACAAATAGAATTACAGGAGTTATTTTCTCTAATCTGTGATTTCTTTTATAAGATCACTGAAATAAAACTATTAATGATGTAGAATGGGCACTTTTGCTTTTTTGTTAACCTGGGAACACACCAAAACATTCTAGAAGACAGTCAGCAACTTTGAAATAGCAAGTGCTTATTCAGATATAGAAATACTGGTTGATATAATAAATGTACAGTCGTAGACCTTAAGATACATACATAGTCCACCCTGTATGTCTCCTTCAAAATATACAGCCATCTTACAACTGTAAAATAATTGCCATCAGCTACTATAAAATAGTTCATCATAAATTAAGCTCCATTCAAACATCTACATGTGATTCAAAACGCTTTGTATTCTATTATTCAACCAAACAATTATATCAGTCCTCAGTATCTTCTGCTTTTGAAAGGTAAATTGCAAGCTTAAAACATCACCCACTTTATCTTTGGTCATCCTCAAAGATAGCAATGTTTCTGCAGCTAGAACATGTTTAATTTGAAACACTAGAAAACTGTTGTTTTTTGTATAATGACATAATTACTTGTGCAAGTAATGAGATTTACTAATTGTCAGTTATCTCTTCATCTCCCTTTAATTTTACAGTTGTCATTCTTCTAATATACATAAAGCTTTCACAGGAAACGAGACATTAAAATATTTGAGCTGAGCCTACTCCAACTTTTTTTAGTATCAGGCTTTCGAAGATTATTTGGAGGCTTATAACCTCAAGAAAAGCACATTTTTTTGAATAAAAGACCCCATGATGTGGGCTAGCCATGCCTCGAGACCAAAAGCCTACCCTATCACTCTCTTATTCATGTGCTTCAATAGGAAAAGAGGGAAAAAGTTAAGTGAGAGAGCTCATGGGTGGAGCTAATGAGTGGGAGATCACTTACCAATTACTATCATAGGAAAAACAGGCTTAAATTGGGGAAAGTTAATCTACTGTCAGGAAAAATAGATTTGAGTGGAGAGAAATAAAGTAGAACATTAGAACACCTTTTCTGTGCCCTCTCCCAAGCCTTACCGCATTCCTTAATTGCTGCCTCAGCTTACACCCAACTCCTGAGCAGTGCAAAGGGGATGGAGGTCACTCATTCTGCAACTCCTCTCAGCCTCTCCCTCCTCCCTTACACTTTTTCCCTGCTCCCATGTGTAACAAATACTTCCTTCACAAAATATGCCAGCTTCTTCAACATGTTCCTCCCTAGGCTGCAATATGGTTATCGGTTTCACTGTGGTCTTTCCCATGGGCTGCAGGGAAAACTCTACTCTGGAACCTGGAATTCCTCCTACCCTACTTCTCTCACTTCTGTTCATCACTTTTTGCCTCTCCTCTTCTATCTTCTCATTATTTACCACCCTTTCTTAAAGATGCTTCCACAGAGGCACTACCACCTGGATTGTGGGGCTAGAACTCAGATTTTAAATAGCCAAAGATGTTCTTTATGACTTTGATACATGATAAGAAAACAAAGTACTTTCCTCAAATGATCAGGAAACAAGGTTGTGAAACATACAAATGTACCGAACATTCTGCATATTGAAAATAAGCTTAAAAATCAGCAAGTACGTGGAATTGTAAATGTTAATATTTAAAAATAAATTATTACAGTCATCGTTTATGAATTTCTGCACACAAAATCAGAAACAGTCATTCTTCAGGATTAAATATGCATCCACAGCATTCATTGCTCTGACAGCTAAATGAGATTATACATAAATTACTCTGTTGAAACTCAATCAATATAAACAGGAATAGTCCTTAGATTTATGAAAATTTGAAAGCACCCTTGACCCTTTCTATACTCTCTGCTCTTTCACTTTGTATTTTTGTATTATCTGGGATATGTAGAGAAGCTCTTCCCTAATCATTCAAATTTCAAAGTGAGTGGAACTTTTAGAAAACAAAACAAAATCACTACAGCAGGTCTCAAGGTAGTCTCTATAGATTCAAGATGTTTTTAAGTGAAAACCTGGAAAACTGCTCTTGATTAGAAATAATTATCTTGTTACAAAAGAATGATGACAGCTGGAGAAAGAATAATAATAAAAAGAAAGAAAGAAACAAACAAACAAACACACCCCACAAATGAAAAACCAATTGTTTTCTTTTTTTCCCATTTCCCTTTCAGAGACAAGCTAGAATTTCCAGTTCCAAAACATGCCAAATTAAAGCACTAGGCAGGAGGAAAATCCTTTTGGTGCCTTTCCTATTCATTCTTTTATTCCCTCATTCCAATCCAGCTTTTTTTTTTTCCTCATCTTGCAGCTAGCTTCCAAACATCACTAATTCATTCTTGTCATCCTTTCCCATCTCCCAGTGTCAGTGCTAATAGTTTAGGATTTCTTTCAGTCCATAAACAATCTGGCTCCTCATAGGCATTTCAGAATGCAAACAACTTGGTTTCATAAAGAAATTTTTAATTTACTTTGACTGTCTATAACAGAAGTATTATTGGAAATCTGTATATTGAGAGATGTCTGAAAATAAAACACCATGGAAAAACTCTTAAAGGATATCCAGGCCAGTGATTTCACAGAACACAGTGATGATTTAAATATACCAGACACGATTTCACTCCATGAAAGTATCCAGCCAGCTTTGACATACACCAGAAATATAACTGAACTCCTTTAAAATTTACAAGGAGCACAGTGAATAGAGGCTAGCAGGATTTCTTAAGTAACAAGGGGCAAGGAGGACATTGTAATCAGGTGCAGAAGACATCTAGTAACATCCTTGCTGTCAGCCTACCAGTCACATATGGGTTACTATACAAGCAGTGGACACATACTAGAGTAGGTTCATATCTGATGAAAAGTCAGATTTTTTCCTTTGTAAAGGATGTCAGGGACATGAAGGCTTTTGTTTAACCACTGTATCTAGCATTCTTGCCAAGATATTTTGTGTGGAGTAATAGAAAAAAAAATCAAAATTATTATACAACAACTGCAATAATAAGAAGAACTTTATAACATGCTTTAATTTTTTCTCAAATAAATTCATTCTTTGGAAATAATAGCACTGAAACAACATAAGATTGGAAATAACTTCTTGTATCATCAGATGTTGTTTCTTATCATTGTCCTTAGCTTTTTCAATTCCATCTAGAAACAACATTTAGTTTTCTACAGCCACCCTCATTCAGAAGGATGATCCTCACTGCTTTATAACAGGAATTCCTTCTAACTTCTAATCTGAATTTACTCACGGCCAGAACACACATCCTGTTTCTTTCCAATCTTTTATTAACACCTGCTGTGTTATGCTCAGGAGTAACCATTACTTTTTCTATGGCCATACAACACGCATAATTATTAAACTTCTGTTTAAATCATATTGAAGCTCAGGGATGTTTTTTGACTAATCAAAATGGATGGATCTTTTTTCTTCCTCTGTCATTTTCATCTACTCTGACAAAGTTTACTGAGGATTTTCCTATTAACTCCTGAGCAAGAGATCTTGAACTTGCTTTTATTATTATATTACATCCAATTTCTCTCTGTAAAGTTTGAAAGTAGTCAACTTTTCCTGTATAAATTTTTGATCATTCCCTATGTGCTTTTATTTCATCACCAGCTTTCACCGCTTCATTACACCTTCTTGTGTCAAAGGCATCTAGCAACATTGCACAAAGCTTATCATATTTTCTGAGCTTAACAAATGTATCCTGTTGAGGAGACTTTTAGGCTCAGCATGCTTTGTCTAAATCATATCAGAATTAAAAAGTAAAAACAACCCTTCCTTATCAACATTTTTTGCTTTTTTCAGAAAACATAATTGCTTCATAACAATAGAAGGAAAAAAGAACAGGAAAGTGATTGTCCCTCTGTACTTGGCACAAGTGAGGCTGAACCTCAAATCCTGAGTCCAGTTCTGGGCCTCTCACTTCAAGAAAGACATTGAGGTGCTGGAGTGAGACCAGAGAAGGTGAAAGAGGCTGGTGAAGGGTCTAGAGAGTCAGTCCTACAAGGAGTGGATGACGGAGCTGAGATTGTTTAGCCAGACAAGAGGAGGCTCAGGGGGGACCTCATTGGTCTCCACAACTACCTGAAAGGAAGGTGTAGCCAGGTGGATGTTGGTCTCTTCTGTCATGTTTCGAGAGAAAGGGTGAGAGGAAATAGCCTTAAGTTACATGAGGGCAGGTTCAGTTAAATATTAAAAATATTTTCTTCACTGAAAGAATGGTTAGGCATTGGAATAAGTTGCACAGGGAAGTGATGGAGTCACCATCTCTGGAAGTGTTCAGAAGGTATCTGTATATGGCCCTTGGGGATATGGTTTGGGGATGATTATTGTGGGGCTGGGTTGACAGCTGAAATAGATGATCTTGAAGGTGTCTTCCAACCTTGATGATTCTGTGATTCTGTGAAAAAGTTGATAGCATTTTTCAGAAACTTGAAACAACTCTCATGTTTGAAATGCAACCCTAGTATTCAGAAGAGGTCCACTGAGCTTAGCCTGTCACGAGTACCACATGTATTTGAAATAATTCTCCTAGTTTACACTCTCAATCACATTTGACTAATTTACACTCCAAGAGGAAAAGGACTGTTGATAATTCTAATTTGTAGCTACTTGGATCCTTTATTACTAAGGTATTTAAAAAGATGCTTAATGTTTACATTAATTAATGTCGTTAGCAAGTACTTCACTAGGAATGTTATAATAGTGAAAAGACTAGTATCCCACTACATTTCCCAATATTTGAGTCTGACTTTTCCTCAGGAGCCATAATGAGAGCTTCCCCTGGTTAAAACTATAAATGCGTTTCAACCATTTTGTCTGTAGAATCAAAACTAGTAGACACATTAGCAATTATCTCATTTTAGTCCTGATATGGGCTAGAGAACATAGCATTCTTTAATCATACGTGTTCTGTTACCATTTTTTATTTAAATACTCTGCTGAATCAGGGCTTTTGGCTTAATGGGTCTAAGAGGGTATTTTTTATTCTTCAGTTATTCTGCACAAAAAAATGATCAGTACTAGAATCCTCCAGTCAGCACAAGTGACTTGAATAAATACCAAAACATGTTTAATACTGTGGAAATGCATTATACTGTATATATTTCAAACTCACTCTGAAGCTTTCCTTTTTTCCTCTCAGCAAATAGAGTCTATAAAGAAAGCTGCATTCAGAACCCTGAGGCAGATCAATTTATGGCCATAAAATTGTTTTGCTATTTTATTTCTTTAGTAAAGAGAGGAAGAATTTCTAATTGATGATGTTTTCTGATGTACAATTAATTATACCCAATGATAAAGAGACAAAGTTATTAGCTGGGGAAGAGTAATATGTTGAAAATTTAACAATACAGCAGTAAGAGATAATCTGTCATAGAAATATTATTGCGACATTTTCCACCCTATTGTGATTACAGAAAATATAAAAAATTTGGATGGTAAATGACAAGTTTATCTAGCACAACAAGCATGAATATCAGTAAGCAAGTCGTATGGATATGCATCTTGAGTATAGGATGGATTTTTACACTGATTAATATGATAGTATTGTAAGCAACCTAGGGAAAAAGGGTTCTGGAACAAGTATAAGATCCTCCACAGTCACAATGCACTAATGCAGAAGAAGGACTATATTATATAAAATTAATATAAATTTATTTTAAAATTATAGTGATTATTCTAAGAAAAGGGAGGAAGGATAATACTGTTCAGGGACAAAAAAGCTTTTGCAGAAGAAGAAGCTGTCTCTTTTTTACATGGTGGAAATGAGAACTAGAAAGCTGCAGCACAAAAGATTCAGTGAAAGTCGTGGAGAAATGAAACAATGTTTTGAAATAGAAAGACCCACGGATAGGAGGAGAGAAAAGCAGAGCAGGCAGGACTACCATTGCCATTGGTGTTTGAAAACAGAGAAGGTAAAGAAAGTTCTGCAACAAAAGGAATAGGAACAGTTCATATTGATTTGAGAGAGGACTTAGATAAGATCAAATTTAGCACCATATACTTCAATTTTCCCATGATTACTCCATCACCAGCACCTGCTGAGGTGTCTGCTGTTCACACAATACAACTCTTCGTGTTCTTTGGTGGATATGGTAGGTTCAGTTAGGAACATGTCTCTAGAAAAAGGCAGATATAGCAGCCTCAAAGATATGAAAGAAGGATTTCTAAGCTGACACAGATATGACGCCTCCTTCACGCTTAAACTTAGTGCTGTGAAGCGCACAATATCGCACTGCAAAGGTCATAAACCACTGAAAGTAAGACAGAACTTATTTGTGAAGCAGAACATCTCATTTCAGGCTTTGGAACTCCCTTGTTTGACTTTGTTTGTAAAATGCAGATGATTGTATTTTCTTATTTCTTGAGCATTTGTGTTGGGGCTAATGAACCAGCCAAGTAGCACAAAAAAAGGATTTGATTTGAAAACATATTGTAAACAAAAAACCTAAAATAAAAATTCTGCTAAAATAGAAAGCAAATGCTTATTTTTGCTTCTTTTTCATCATTATTGGTTTTGTCTCTATTTGGGGAAAAAAAAAAAAAAGAAAGACAAATCAATAAAATCATAACATTTTCAGCCAGTTAAAAAGAATTTTAATTTTATTAGACTTTGTAAACAGAGGCATTTCTGGATACCTTTAAGGATTTAAAAAAAAAAACCAAACCAACCTGACATTGACTTTGCAGTCATGCAGCTAAAATGACTAAAAGTGCCTTGGGTGAATGAGGATCAGAAAATAAAAATAAATGCAATTCTCTTAACTGCAGGTGGTGTTCCATCTTGGTGTTGCGATTACATAATCAGACTGTGGGGGTGACAGTGAGTGCATCCCTTAAGGAAAGCTGTTTGGTGTGCACCTTAAAGAGATGAGAGATACCTGTGGTGTGTGTGTGGGCTTATAGCCAATGAGAGTCTGTGGTGTATGTAAGGTGATTTGGTTAACCCATAATGTGGTGGCATGTTGGATGTGAGAGGGTATAAAAGGTGTGGATGTTACTGTGTGAGGATGAGATCATCTACTAGGAACTACTACTTCTACTGTTACTACTATGAGCTGTGAGGAACTGTCTGTTAACTACCTTGACTAAACTCTCTAAGTTGTGAGCCTTATGATCAAGCCTTCTGATGTCTGCTGTGCCTGAGCTCTTCTGACTGTCAATCCATGCTGCGCCCCTCCTCAGGACTTAGGGGCTTACCCCTAGACTTGGTGACCCCTATAGTTGGTGACCCCTATATCAGACAAGTTTGGAAACCAAGAAAATCCCTTCTTCTGCATTGCCCAGACCTCCTGTGACTGTCTCCAGGGTCTGGCTTCCTTGTAGTCTGATTCAGGCACCCAGACCCTCCAGTAGTTTAGGGTGACAAGTAGTTTAGGCTACCTACAATATATATGTATATATACATATACACAGGTCTGGCCACAGGTTGCAAGCAGACACTCAGAGAACTCATGTGAACATCAAGGTAACAAATGGTTTCATTCTCCTCCCCTCTGAGTGAGTAATATGGAGTTCTGACAGTGTGAAAATATTTATATGTATATGTGAATGGTGGGTCCACTCAGCAGCTGTGCTCATTCTTCTCAGTAGCTGTCCCTTGATCCCGGTCTTCCCAGTTACTGGCATCTGGTATACAAGCCTCCAAGGGCTCAGCCCCACTTCAGTGGCTGGTACAGACACCCACTCAAGTCCCACAGCCAACCTACCTGTGGTCTTACCCTTAGAGACAGGTACTTTCCCCACCCAGAGGTGTCCCTTAGAGGCCCACTCATCTGCTGACTCTGAGGCCACTTCACCTACTTGCTGGCTAGTCTAGCTTGATCTTTGCTATTGCTCAGACACTCACTTGAACACCTGCACTCACCCCCTTATACATAGACTGAAGAACCCCTTACTGAAAAAGAGCTGGTGAAGAAGATAATGAGATAGGACAAATTGAGGTGATGAGGCACAAGGCAAATGGACAGACAAACGCATTGACCAACAAATTATCCCTCTATTTTCCACACTTTTCTTGCACATGTCAACTAAATACTACCCTTTTTCTGCTTCTGATTCCTTCCTTAAGCATCCTATGATAAGCCCTGTGCAATCCCAAACACATTCTTTCCCTGCATCTAATAGTGGATCACACATCCCTAGAGAGTGACCCTCTCCACTTAGTCTGAAAGCTGATGCAGGAAGCTGTTCCCCATTATTTGAATGGATCTCACACATGGACAGCAGATCTGATGGCTCTGCTGGGACAGTCCCAGGAAGGGCCTGGGCAAGGCGGGCATTCCTCCAGAGCCCTTGATCTAGGTTCTTGGCTGTCATTGTGCCTCTTCGCTCTGAGGTCTTGTTGAGATGGAGGTTTATTTGTTGCAGGTGGCCTGGGAGCAGCTAAGGAAGGTTATGGAGTTTATCCTTCTTCCTTTGTTTCTCTCTTCTTTCTTCATGTGTGCTGATGACCTTCATATCACTTAAATAGTGCAACATGATATTGTTATTAATGTAAGTGAAATTACGTAAGGATCATAAGACAACTAGAGAAGGAAGGACTTGTGAATGTATTTTAAAGTTGTCAAAGGTAACAATATTAATATTTTCTTAACTAATTTAATAGATTTCATCTAAGTGAATGGCTTAACCCATAAATATAGCAGTATGTATGGACCTAAGATGCTGCATATCTGTACAATAAAATGGATTTGTTGCTGTTGTTTTTTGGAGATAAGAAGACTTAGGTAAAAAATATGACAGAATTAAATAAGCATTTCAAAATTATTTTCACTGTTCTAATCTCCAATTCACTTTAAAGAGTTCTCAGAAGTTTCAAAAATAAAATGAAACTCATTAAAAACACATAACCGTCTCTCTTTCCTCTTTGCTAACAGCAATATTCCTAAGGAAATATGAATTAATATTAATGTAATATCTCTCATTTATGCAGCATTTCATCATAGAAAATTCACCTTGGTTCATCTGAGGAAAGCATGCCTTGTTTAGCATCTGCTCTTTATCATCTGTACTTCTATATCAAGATTGTGTCTGTGATATCTAAGAGAATCACAAATGTATTAAACGAACAGAAGGAGATCTCTTTATCTTTTCTTTCTTGCCTTCTGCAGTTCTCTTGCAAAGGTTATTTTTTAAAAAAAGGAAAAGTTCCGCTTTAGTTTATTACTTGGTACATTAACTCAAGAGATTTTGCTCTTGTTGCTTGGAGACAGTTGGAATGAAGGGGGGATCTCACATTGTACAAGCAGGTTTAGACATGTTATCTCTCATTCTGCCTATTTTCCATGTCACCTGATCCAAATGCCAAGATGAAATCCTCAGGCATACAAGAAACTTGTCACATTTGCTATGCTTCCGTTTTCATGCACTAAAGTGCATTTTTTTTCTTTTTTCCTTTCACTGAAGAGAGAAGAAATAGCAGTACTAAATTCACTCTGAAAAGACTAATTGCAACTGTTGTCATTACAGTGTATGGATAAATGGAAATGTTTATAGACATATGCATAGATAAAACAAATAGTGTGAACAGTGGAATTAAATAAATAAGATGTTATTCAAAATTCAAACATTTTCTTCAGTACCTGTAATTGATGTTCTTTTTGAGATTCATTCACTATACCATTATTCAAATCTTTCATATGAATGACAAATAAATGACAAAAAAGAAGATAATGGCTAATGTGTAACATCTATTGCATGGAGAAGCGCTTTTTAATGCATATAAGTGTCTCTGTTCTATGCTTACTGGAAAAAATTACATGCTTTAGCAAAACTAGTTTTGATCTCAATGTGAAAAGAATTCCAGCAGCTCCATTCCCTTAATTGGATTTGCTATGCATTGAAAGCCAAGCAGTACCTTTCACTGAGCTGTAAAAATAAGCCAAGCTTTAAAAATAGTGCAGCTGCAGATATTTACAATATATGTTGAAAGTCACTAACAGACCCATGCATATTTTTTTCTTCCTCACATAAAGACTAAACAATATATTCATGTCTGCTACTTGTAGGACATAAAGGTTGGGTGCTGCTAGGCACTAAAAGTCCAGAGTTGGATTGGGGGATTCTGAATTTGTTCATACTCTTGGCTGGTTGTGTTTTACCATTTAAACTGAAGTATGTGTTTAAGTGCTTTGCAGGGTGAATGTAAAGGTTTTGACCCTTCATGAGATCAAGTCCTAGGAAAGAAGCAGCAACTTCTGATTTCCTTGTCAACTAAGAAAAAGTGTAACATCATACAAACTTCAACATCATATAGAATACAATGACATACCTAAGATAGATATCTTCTGTGAAGAACTTTTGTGTATATATAAAAATGTATATCTACATCTGCTATTGAAATATGTGTCTTTTTAAGCAACTATTCCAACACAATATGTTCTAGTAGCCTTTGAGAGTGCTGGGATACTTAAAAAGTACACAATTACATGGCCACATCTGACACCACTGTGACCAAAATTTTTCTTTAGGAAATGGTACTCTATTAAATTTTAAACTGAATTCTTTGAATTTAATGTTTTAGAAGAAACCTAGACTGCTGTCTTTCAAGCCTGGTTAGTTGAAAAATAAAGTTGATGAGATCTCTGAAGTCCTGAATTATCTACAAGAACTCTTGTACTTGCTCTAGAACTAGGCAACACAAAGGACATATTTGCTATTTATTCAACTGGCAGTAATTCCTTTCATCTTTTCCTGATTCTATTTTAGCTGGGCCAAAATAATGCATCTACTTTTCCAAAGACCACATTTTACCCCTATAAGCCCTGAGAGTTTTAACATATTTGCTTGGAAATATTCTCACCATCTCATAGCAACATACGTTTTCTCAAATTGATCTTAATTTACAATATGAATCTTGATGTTCCTTTTCCTAGAGATTTTTCCAGTCTTAGTGTTTCTTGCAATAGCAAGAGTAAGGTAAATTCCTATTTGTAGCATGGATACTTGTTTTAATGAGTATTTACTTGGGTAAATGAGTGCCAGCATAATTGAGTAATGCAGATGCCAGATATCATTAAGTGTAACAATAAGTTATGTCACCTATTTACAAATGAAAGCCATTAGTTTAATGTTTAGTTTCTTGAAACATCTCAACATCAAATGATTATATTGCTACTTCCATTTTGTGGGCATCTCAAAATTCAGTTAATCTATATTTACTACCTGCAATAACATTTTATAATAGTTTTACAGGAAAGACAAAGTGATTCCTTTTAATAAAGAGAGGAATTGGTTCCTTTCAATAAAGAATAAACTTCAGGCTGGGTTCCTTTGCAGGCTATATACAATCTCCTGCTAATTCCACCATGTTTAAATGTTCAAAGATATGACAGGCATGAGCATAAGTGCTATCTGTAAGAATCTTCAGAAGCTTATGTAGGAGGCAATAAAGACTACAGTATCAGCAAAATACTTCTGGCACTTTGTTAAATCACTAACTTCATGAGATTTAAAAAGTGAGCTGATAAAATTTAGACACTAAGCCAAAACAAGGATCTTAGCTCTCAAAACAAGACTGTTCAGACTTAGTAACAAGGAAAAGTCTGTTCCAGAGCACTTCAGGCTAGCAGTGAACAACATCCAACAGTTCTCAAAACATCTGTAGTTCTTCTAGAAACGTTTCAAACAGTTCTATTCAAACTGTACTAAGAAAATATCTAGACCAATATGTAAGCCCATTGACCTGGTCAGGATCATCAGAGCAGCAGTAAATCCCTCAAGAATAATGATACTTTTCAGAAAATGTTACTGAAGCAAATCAGAAGACAGAAAAAGGGTAGCACTGGAGATATGAGAACTCAAGTGAGATCTCACTTCTATTCTATTTGCATTTATCTCCAAATCATGTCCCTGCATTGTCATGCAATGACAGTATAATGTATAGGATTAATTAACCCAGATTATCTTCTACTAGGTACACTCTGGCGAGATATGCATCTGAATCCCCTCAGGCTGAGAAGAATATTGAATCTGGCATTTGAATTCCCAAAGTATATTTTTTAACTTTTACTAACTAGTGATCTTTTTAAAAGAAGCATGGCGTTTTAGGATGAGACATTTAATAAAAGACTTAAGGATTTATGCTATAACTGAGGCTTAGAATGAATTAGTAACCAATTCAAAGATCCAATTTTCAAACAACAAGGTATTTTACTTGTTGTAATATGTATGTTGATTATTAGTCTCTACTAATTGACTATGATATTCACACATTACATTTACAACATAAGATCATCTCTATAATTTTTATTTTACAAATAACTACAACAACAACAAAACCTAAACAACTGTTTTCCTTTGCCTTGTATATGAATTTGTGCTATATTTGTAATGTGGATTACACACATGAGTTTAAACTTGTTGATTGGTGCAAGATGTGATGAGAAAAATTAGATTATGTTAAAGTGGAAAAGCTTCAATTTTTCTCTCATCAAAGAAAATGCAAATCAAAGACTTTGTATGACCTAAAGATAAACACCTTGTTCAACCCAAAATTACATATTTTTTATCATTAGAATGAATTTTTTTATCTTATAAGTAAAGCAACTAAACTTTGAAACAAAATATCTCATAAAGAAAAGCAGAAACAGATTGAACAATGTAAAACACATCATTTTGAGTGTTTGAATGCTCAAAAGTAGAATTGAATGGAGCAGCAGTTGAAGAGAACTCAATGTGAATTTTTAAGTAGTTCTACTTGCCACAATACTTTATGCTTTACCAAAAATCCCAACAGGGTGCCCATGAAAATCCAGCCGATAGAACAAGGCAGGTTGAGCTGGTCAGCAGGTGTTCATACTTATACAGCTTAGTCCATAATTATGGCTGAACCATAAAACTCATCAAAGAAGACAAATAAGCTTGCAGCCACAAAGATAATTCTCTTTGTTTCAGAAAGTCAGTAAAATTAATATATATCAGTGAAAACTGCTTATATAGATTCATGGAATCATTTGGGTTGGAAAAAGACCTGTAAAATCATTGAGCCTAACGCTTAACCCAGCACTGCCAAGTTCACTGCTACGCCCTGTCCCTAAGTGCCACATCTATAGGTCTTTTAAATACCTCCGGAGATGGTGACTCCACCAATTCCCTGAGATGCCTGTTCCAATATTTGACTACTCTTTTGGTGAATATTTTTTTCCTAACATCCAATCTAAACCTCCTCTGTTGTAACTTGAGGCCATGTCCTCTTGTACAAACAATTGCTACTTGGGAGAAAAGACTGACCCTCACCTGGCTACAAGCACCTTTCAGGTAGTTATAGAGACTAATGTATCTGCACTGAGCCTTCATTTCTCCAGGTTAAACACCCCCAACTCCCTCAGCCACTCCTCCTATGATTTCTGATCTAGACATTTCACCATTGTCATTGCCCTATTTTTGTACTTGCTCCAGTGCCTCCAAGTCCTTCTCACTATGAGGAGCCCAAAACTGAATGCAGTATTTGATGTGCGGCCTCACCAGTGCTGAGTACAGAGCGATGGTTGCATCCTTGGTCCTGCTTGGCCAGGATGTCATAGACTTTTTTAGCCACCTAGGCACACTGCTAGTTCATGTTCATCCAGCTGTTGACCAGCACCCCTAGGACATTTAGCTTTCTAGTCACTCTTCCTCCAGCCTGTAGCACTGCATTGGGTTGCTGTAATCCACATGAAGGACCCAGCACTTTGCTTTGTCTCCACAGCCTTCCTCAGCACATGACTGCATCCCTCCACCCAAATCATTCCCCGCCCCCCCAAAAAGAAAACATCAAACACTAAGCAACAAACGAAACACCCAACTGGAACATCAGCATTCACTAGTTAGTATAGAGCGGTGCTTATTTGTATTTTCTTCAGTTTCCAGTCTCTGGTAATTAGAATAATTCTCCATGGCTCAGGAACACCAGGGCCAGGTTATTGCAATATGATTTAAGGCATTTTCCTGGAGAGTGAAAGCTGGGCATTTGGAACGTCTCTTATTAGTGGTAAACTTGAATTCAAGTGTCTCTTCCCAATCATATTATACTTACATGTTACACTAACAGTGTCCACTGTCCCTTCCATGATCTTGGTGAAGAAAAACAACTGATTTATGTCTACACTAATATTTTGAACTGATTCAGGGGAACTGAGAAAGAATTTCTGGGGAAAATATCATGTGGTCATTTTTGTCAGTATTGGATCCCTTTTTTGTACACACTTGGAGATCTCCCAAATCTTCATGCAATTAATTTTCTTCTGAGTGGTCAGCATATATCCCAATAACTTCAAGTTAATTCTTAGTGGCTGTTATGGGTTAGTAAAGTAAGCCAAAATTTAGGATTTAAAGTTCAGACCAGGCCTGGGATTGTCAGCTGACTTGAGCTGAGCTGGGCAAGCTAACAGCTGACTTCTTCTAGCCAGTAATATTGTATTCCATACCATATTATATCATCTCAAAAGGGGTAAGAGCTGGTGTGTGGGTGTGGCTTAGTGAGTTGCTTCACAGCTGTGGTCCCAGCAAGATACTTTGCCGTCCCAGGAGGGATGGGGAGGCCCAAGCCCAAAGCACTGGCTTAACATCATGTTATCTTAGGGAAGTAAAATGTTTGTTCTTAGCTTTTCTCTCTGCTTAAGTCTGTCTCTGTGGGAATTGACTTCTCTAGAATGATTTGTAGTTAAAATGGTAGAATTTGTGTTTACTGGGAAGCAGGAAGTTATTTCTTGTTATACATAATTTGTGTGTGTTATATTGTAGTTTCCTCTTAATTTTCTCTTTTCTGTATAAATACATATAGTTAGTTTCAGCATAAACCTAGTTTAGAGGGTTTTTTTCCTCTCACTCTTCTTTTTCTCTTGGCTGGTTGAGGGGTGAAGAACCCTTTTCACCCTGTCTTGGGCAGTTGGCGTTTTGCCAGCTCAACCCAAGACAGTGGCTGAAGGATAAACAATGTTTCAAATTAAATTATTAAGGAAACTGTCATAAAGCAAAATAAAATTTGTTAACCTTTCTGTCAAAAGCCATAACAATATCTAGCAATACTTTCATATTTGAATGAAAGTTACTTTTAATGTCTAAGATCTTTTAATGATTACTATAATCATCATAAAATTGAAGAAAGTTGCAAACTTACATCTAGTTCAAAGTCCATTGAAATCCTAGATTGACTTTTAATGTATTCATTGACATTTAGGTCAGACCTCCTGATATGAGGAATAATCATAAATAATCAGTAAGAGAACAAAAATAAACCTGTATCTCATGAATACAGTGTGAAAGCTACCATGCATAATGGGAAATTGCAGGTAGGGGGAAAAAAAACATAAATGGGAAATCCTGAACAGCATGCTCAATCAGATCATTTCAAAGATATGCTTGCTGGTGACCTTCCACTGGGTGATAAGCATAATTGGAAAATGTAATGCATTATGCATTCTAGTGTGTAGTCCAAAAGCTCAAATTTCCTCTTTGTCCATCAATCATTAGCTCATGTGGGGAAAGGAGCAATGTTTCATAGATAATGATAATAATAATTACATACTAATGTGATTCCATATGTATTGGAAATCCATGAATTTTACCTTAAAATATATACCCATGCTCTAAATAATGACTTCAGTATTTTTAAATTTATTCATTCCCCTCTGCACTCTGTATACAATACTCAGTGGAGATTTCAACTGTGCTTCTGTCTTGATAAAGACAAAACCTTTTCCATTACTTCAAATTCTTCCCTTAGGACTCAGAAGCTGTCAGATTCGTGTTTTTGTGTATTCTTCATTGTCATCTAGAGACAACTTTATCCATGCCAGAAAGGTAATTTTTCCCATTACCGGTGTTATCCCTATTGCTACATTTTTATGCAAGATATAATAATATTGTAATACACATTTTTCATTTGATTATTATTTATTTTTTCTTTTTAGATAATTACACCTTATATTGACTAGAGATTTACTAGACTTTGTTGAATTAACCTGTCTTTAGTCATCTAGCTTTATGACTTAGTTTTATTGGCCTTTACGTGCTAGAAAAGTGTACCTTTTATCATAATTTTGGACATTCTATACTGCTCTTTAAATAGATATTCCCATTTAGAAAACCTGCATAAAAGGGAAAGAAAAGGTCAGCCTAAAAGATTAGAAAAGAGCAATGTATCACAAAAGGTAAATTCTATAATGTTTGTATTAATTTTCTCAAATTAGTCCTTGGTTACACAAGTTTTTGCTAATTTGTAGCCAAACTGAGACACTATTGTACAATAGGCAACATCGAAACCCAGAAGGAGTTCTTCCCATCTTAGAGTCTGTCTACAGCTTTAGACAGATACAGATCCTTTACAGAGAATTACCTACATAGGTTGCTGTTGTGTTTTCTGTTTTCATTGTTGTTTTTTCTCCCTGAATGACGTCTACATTCAAAAATTGCTCAACAAGCCCAATGATTATGTTATCAACTCTAAGTATTGGGAAGTATCAATTATGCCATCAGAAGGGAAAAGAATATCTGTGTCTGCAGGTTTTTGTTAGACCATATTCTGAGAGGTTCCAAATGATCTGTTCCCTTCATTATTGTTTATTGATAATCATGAAAGTGTTTAGTTTCCTGTTTAGATAAACTAAGACTGTTTTGTAAAAGGATTAAAAAAATTATTTTGTGCACATGTGTATATTTGTATTACAGGTAAAAAGTAGGTGCTGGAGAGACATGCTAAGGACAAAACCTACAAAACATAAGAGGTAGACTGCAATCAAATTTCATCACTCTGTGTCTAAATACAACTATTTTGAGAATAATTTTATGTAACTGCAGACAGACCAATAAAACTTCTACCTGGGCCACATTTCAACAGAAACCACAAATGAAAAAAGAATAAAGACAAACCCCAAACAAACCCATTGATCTTAGTAGCACATTTTAGCAGTCTGCTTAATACAAAGTATTTTAGTCCCAGAAGTTGTTGTTTGTGATACTCAGGATATAATAACTTGGGGGTGATGAGGAGGTGTCTGAAAATACTTATTTTTGGCCTGATTATATAAGAAGAATCTGTTGCCAAGATGAGCAAAGTATTTTAGCATTATCTATATAAATTAAGGTCTGCAGTTCAGCAGAGAATTAGCCATGAATATCTCCTATGTAAGTAATCACATCCATTTCAGTGGAACTGTACATATACACAGTTTGACTATAACTAAGTTTTCAGGATTATGAATCTTTACATGATAGGAATTTTGAAAAATCTATGCTAGTATGAGAAATATGATGACATGAACACATTATGATAGTTTCTTACTGTTCATTCCGCCTGATATTTCATTAACCCACAGTCTAAAGTTCCTTGAATTCCTTCCCAAAATGTGAGCTTTCAGAAGGCCCATTTGCAAGGGCCAAATGCAACTTTTACAAGGGCCTGACCCTACTAGATACCAAATATATTCTGCAACTCAGGTTTATCAGCATCTGTCTGCATAGTGAACCTTTTAAAAATATCTAAAATAAGACAATGTCAGTCAGCAGACAGCTCAGAAAATGAGTTTTGCAATTTATCATACAATTATTGTTGTTAACAGTACTGATGAGAAGGGAAGGATTTGTGAAGAATATGGTGTTGCAGGGGTGAAAATCACATATCTTGGCATTTTGCTTCTTTGTTGGGTTTGGGTTTTCTTGATATTTTGGTTTTGTTTGTTTTTTTTTTTAATCATGTATCACATTTCTAATATTTAGGTAAAAAAATCTCTGTAATTATTTTACAGTGACCTAATTGAAATAACTGTAAAAAAAAAGTAAATATGTAGGATAAATTTAATATCTATGAAATTACAATAATTTGAAGTATTCCAATATCCTTCATACCTGTACAGTACAAAGAATCACTCTTTGAGAAGTTGCCAATATGTTAGTTCTATAATGCAATGTAAGTTAATTTTAAGGTAAGAGACTGATTCTGCATGAAAATATTCAAACTCAGCATCATGTACAAGGTTGAAGTCTTTTATTACTTTAAAACAGCTTATCAGAATGTATAAATACATGTACATATGAACAAACATATGTATGTATGTCTTATTTAAATGCTTAACAATTAAATAGAACTGAAGATAGAGAAGTCGACTTCTTAGAAGAACTACACCTGATAAGATATTCTGTTCCTACTACTGCTTTCTGCAGGATCACATCAACAAATTATTTTCAGTTTTAAAAAGAAACAGCACCATCTGGTATCCTGAAATAAAGCTACAGCTACCCAATATCTTACTGGCAATAAATATATATAGATGCATAAAAACATAAATAGTCACAAAAAAAGAGTAAATATTTTTTTATTAGAAATGTCAAAATAGAATATTTAGCCTTGATATCTTGGTTCAAGACACATCTAGTTTTATAAGAATATTATTACAGAGAATTCTATGAGTACTTGAGCTAAAGTACATTTCTTTTCAGTACTGAACACTCTTGAATTTTCATGTTTGTAAAACAAAAGGCTAGATTCAATTTGCATTATCCATAAGAACATACTATTTGTTTTGTTACCTAAGCGGTGATAGATGTAGGTGAAAATGCTTTCAAAAAGGTCTGTATAAATTATTCATCAACTATATTCATTAGCTGTTACTTGCTCTGCTGCACTATAAATGTTTATCATTGAAAGCAGAGACAATGCAATATGAAGAGGGCAACTAGCTGTCCACAACTGAGTAAGAAAACCAAATTATTATGAGACCCACAGCTGAAAAATTACTTGGCCAAATTATATAGTCAAAGTGTAATGACATATTAAAAGTAAATTATGATCTATTTCTAAACCACACTTACTAAAAAAACCCTGTATTTGTAATAAGACTTGTTTGCAATTAATCTATGAAAGTACTTGCCAGAGAGAGAACTATTTCCTCACTTATCACTAGTGGGTCATGGCTGCTGTAACAAAGATGGTTGGAAAACTGCCCTTCCATTATATATATAAATATTTTTAAAGCATTATGTTAGTCAAAAAACCTAAAACATCTTTTAGTGGAACTCATTAAAATTGCAGTCAAGTATTGTGTCATGTCTTGTTTTGTTTCCTCTCCATTGCTTACAACACCCTGCAGAAGGCAAGAGACATTTTCTTTCGCTGCAGATTTTTACTCTTCTACTTCTAAATGCTGATTTTTCCCATGTCACTCATCATCCAATCTCTAAGAACAAAATTTGACTGTCATTGGAACTGACTGAACTGCTGAAACAAAAATGTAATAATTTCTAATATTCAGAAAACATTGTGAATCTGACCTTCCATTTTAAAATCTCAGTAGGTGCATCAAAATATAGTTAATCTGATGTCTAAAGATGCTCTTGGATAAACTCTTAGGTACAGAATTTTCTAATGAGTCATTTTCATGGACTTTTTTCATATTAAGAAGGCTTAAAATGGCTTTGAGGCCACTGTTGTCTAACTCTGAAAGTGCTTGAATTCCTGCTGCTCCTCACTGCTCAGCCTCAGAACCCAGTCATAAGCAGGCTCATGTAGAACCACTCAGGAGCTGCTCTGCTCCATATTCGTTTCCAATAGAAATTGAAGTGCTATCTCAAAACAGTACATAACTCTCTTCAATATCCATAAATCTATAGCTGTTGTCATAGCAATCCTAAAACATGCCATAGGAAAAAAAAAACATTCACCAAACAGAGTGACAGTAACAAACATAACAAAGAAACAGAAACCTAATTTTTCTCTCCTTTTTTTTGTAGGAAAAAGCCAGAAATGAATGTAATGTTCCTGATTCCAGGACTTTTCATGTAGTCAATCCAATGATGAACAATACTTGAGAGTTAATGAGTAGATGAGAAATGTATTTCCTTTAGAAATATGAGAAGGTTGCTACTAATAAGGCAGATAGTTGCTGTCATAATGGAAATAATGCTTTTCCTATCATGCTTTTTCATAGTACTTTCATCTGCTCTTTTTTTTCCTTTTCTTTTCTCCCCAGCAATGGCAATAATAATAATGTTTTTCTGCTTCTTGAAAGCCCTAGTTTGTGGGACAGAATATTATATGAAACATGGATATACAAATGCAACTCCAGAAGCAGCTGTTGAAGATACTGAACAGTAACCGACTGTGTCCCTTTTATAGCATTTTTATAAAGAATGCAATGATGTTAGGCACATGTAACCACTAATCACATTTGAATTTAAACCTACTGTGGTATTTCT
The DNA here is from genome assembly GCF_047495875.1 of Pithys albifrons albifrons. Taxonomy (NCBI): domain Eukaryota; kingdom Metazoa; phylum Chordata; class Aves; order Passeriformes; family Thamnophilidae; genus Pithys; species Pithys albifrons. The sequence goes on from NC_092459.1 coordinate 38,439,494, forward strand.
ACAATTCATACTCAGCAGCAGCAGAACACAGCATAAAAAGAACCCATCCTGTGTCTTTCAGTCAAACCCACAATGTATAGGGAATATATTAAATCCCTTTGCTGTGTGTTCTTTGAGCATTTTGGGGAAATAGAACATTTTTTATAACATTACCTGGTATCATATAGTGTCTGTGGGTTTTTTCCAACTGATAACATATTTTTAAGGTTTGGGATTTTTTGATCACTGGAATCAGCTTTTATTATTGCCTTTTCCCAATTTATAAATATTTTTCTATATTTATGGTATTCATTATCTAACAAAAATAATTTTGGGCTTATAAGCAGCTAAATTTATTAATGTAACCACTATGGTTCCAATAGCCTCACCAGAAACACAAAGGAACTTCATGCAAGAGAAAGGAGACATTTTGCATCCCTTCTCAATACCTTCTTCTCGGGCAGCAGAACATGGAGTTACAGCTCTTACTTTCGGCAATTTCGTTTTTCCCTCCATGTGAAGTTCAATCCAACATGGGCACTCAACACAAGTGACAGGTGATTTTCTGTTTTGTTTCCTTTTCTCTACACTACTCCTACACAAAAGAATAAAAGGTGAATAGGAGGAATAATTAGAAATTGATGCAATAATAATTTTCCTTGGTGATGTTCCTCTTTCCTCCTATAAAGTCATTATAGTATTAGTGTGATTACTGTAAGAAATCCAATCACAGTGTTCGAGAAGAAAAAATAAATACAAATGTAAAATTGGAACAAACAACAAGTTTTGGAGCTTTCTTGCTCTGGCAAGAATCCCAAGGCCTGAATGGCTTTGTACACTTTATTTATTAAAATACTCTGAAAACAGATTAACATCCTTTGTGCATTATTTATTATTGCTTCACCTGCCATCAAGAGGAATAGCATGCAAACTGATGAATATACTGAAGGTGGCCTACTTTCAGTGTAATGAAACCATGAATGCCTGTCATTCAACTTTTGCAATGCTACTTCACAAGATACACCTTTTTGAACTCCTACAGAAAAATTACAGTAAGGAAATGGTTACATGAGGAATCAAGGAGCTTATCTTTTTCTCCTAGATTGACAGTTGTCACTGCTCTTGAATTCAAGTTGTCTGTTACTTATATGAGTGAGGTCTGCAGTAAGAATATGAAACTACAAAAGATCAGTTTAGAGTATGAACCAATGGAGATATAAAACACTGATAGCATTTCTATCAAAGGGGTTTTCTATGCATTTTCCTTTTTAACCTTGTTCATTAAGAATACAGGTCTTCCTTCTCAGACATTAATTTCTGCTACCTGGTTCTCTGACTTTATGCACAAAATAAGTGAAGAAAAAATTACAAAGAGTAATTACATAATGGAAAAATGTCTCCACTGACCACAACAATTCTGCCTTTGTTCAGAGATTAGCAACACTTCTTAGAGTGAAAATTCAGAAAGATATAATGTACATACTGTATTTGTAGTTATTCCAGAAGTCAAGTAACTGTCCAGCATCTGTCCTGACAGTAGGTTTAGCTTTTCTTCTTTTTTTTTTAATATCACAGATAGATGTTTCACGCTTTGTTTAAGTAAAAGCAAAATTAATAACTCAAGGTAAATCAACCTTTCATCTTTACAAGTAAAACAAAGCAATGACCATGAAATGTGACCCTTAAAAGTGATGAAGTTGCATCCCAGTAGTGATAAATTTTCTCCTGACTGATGTATAGTATATTTGTCAAGGTTTCAGATACCTCTTCACAATAGACATGTTGCTTAACTTTCACACTTGCAAATGAATAACCTTATTGATACGAAATTGCTAGCATGCTAATTGCTTCAGACATCTGCCTCAATCTTTTGCCTCATATTCCTGGATCTTTGTCTTCTAAATATTTGGAATTGTGAACTTTTTTGGTTTTTAATTTATTTGACTATTATTTTTCTTTCATGGCATTTATACCCTTTGAATATCACATAAACTCACACCTATTGTAGCTGTCATATATGTTTTGTATTTTGATTTTATACTGCTTTTGCTTTCCAGAAATTGATCTGCCTGCTTTGCAATCATTTCAGTACTTCTCTCTCTGAACTATCTACCTAGAAAACCTCTCAGAGCTGTCCATATATTTCTAGTGTTGAGATGCCTGGAATTTAGCACAGAATTTCTGACACAGCTTGATAAGCACTATGTAAAGATTAACGCTTCATGACTTCAGTCTTTAGTGCAGGCAGACAAAAAATCCACTTGCCATTCTCCCTTGAGATGCACCGAATGAGTTTATCTACAATTTACTGTCCAAAATCACCCCAAGGTCTCTCTTACATTCAGCCCTTTGAACTTTATCCTTGATATAGAATATTGTTCAGGCTCAGAAGATGTTTTCAGGGCTAGCTGATCTTCACAGCTCCACATAGGTGTTTCTGGGATAGAAAATCATATAGGAATATGAAGGTAGTGAGAACAATATTATTAACAATATTATAGAGATGTTTCATGTCAGCAGTCAGGAGTTCACATGCAAACTCACATTTTGAAAGATGAAATGCCTTACAGAGGAAATTTGACTGGGAAGCCTGGAGCATCACTTTTACTTCTGATCCCAGTTTTTTAAAAGGTATTTTGGTCTGTTTCATGATAAAGGCACTAGCACCATGTTTACATTTAAGTTATTATAGGCTATAGAGACAATAGTGACAATTCATCATCTTCCCTCAGTTCTTTATGGGCCAAATGTCACCTATGACTTTAATTATCATCCCAATTTCTTTTGCCTGATAAACTAATATAAAACACGCAATGATTCTTTTATACTGGGTAATCTTAAAGTAATGACAAATTAATTTTTTTAGCCCATTCTGTCAATGAAAGAACTCAAGTATACAGCAGGGGAGTGATGCTTCCAAAGATATGCTGTACAATAATAACACATTGAGTCATAACTGTTCTTAGGTATAATTATAAAAATAGTAATAAAGGTCCATTGATTCCATATTTTCCCCAGTTAGAACTAAAAAACAAAAACAAACAAACAAAAAAAACCAAACCAAAAAAAAAACCAATAAAAAATCACACACAGCAACAACAAAAAAACCACAAACAAACACACATACCCTTCCCATCTTCCGTCCCCAGTTATTTCATAATGCATTATCAGGTTTATTTCATTACTATATTTTCACAAACTGAGATCACATCAACAAGCACATTTTTCAGGGGGAGTAAAAAGCTCAAGTCCAGGAACTGGTAATGCATACCACAGTGCTGGAGGCCATACCTGTAGTTCTTTATGACATGGAGGATTAATGGCATTATCATTTATATTCACTGTTATAGTAACTGTACATCAATATAATGGTGGATAAGTAGCCATTGGCTTCTTCATCTTAAGCATTAAGGATGTTGTTTACCATCTCTCATTTTCACAGTGTTGCTCTGTAAAACAAATAGTGTAGGCAAAAAAGACATCTTGAAATATATACATGTATTTTCAAAGCACAGCAGGGAGAAGGAAGGTCACTGAACAGTGTAATTGATGGCAGTAGCAAAATGTTTCTTAACCTGCAACATTGCTAGACTGTGTTGATCACAAATGCCAAATCAGATCAAAGTATAGAAATGGAAGTAACACCCTCTATTGTTCACATTGATTGCATCAAAGGAAATAGAATGTAAATTAGGAAAGCTTTGATGAATGGATAGGTAGCCAACAGAAGCACAATGAAGTGTTGCATTTCTCCTTCCTAGCAGAAGCATACACTACGTTACCCAGCTAATCAAAATGTGTGGTGCATATTTCAGCAGATTGAAATCAATTCTAACATGAGATAGCCTTTTATTTTATTCATTTTGACTCTACTGAATGATTACCTTCTGCTGTTCAGCAACTTTCAGAATAATGCACAACTCAGTGGTCTTACTTAATGCTTCTTTGTTGAATCTTTATTTAATGTATTTACCAAAGACTAGTGGTGCAGAAGACTGCAGCATCATATGCTGCCTTGAAGGTTATGTGGGTCAAAGCTTCACCAGATGAAACTTTGATTTCTGTACCATTTTTTGTATTTCTACCAGCCAATTAATAGAATACGGTTGATCATACAGTCTCATAAAAGGCCAACAGGCTTCCCACATTGTAAAACAAGAATACATTTTGTAAAAACTAAGGCCAAATTATTGGCAGCTGAGGTGCACAATGAAATGCAGTCAATTAATGTGATCACTGTAAATCATGGTTACAGTTTGCTGTGTAAATAACAGTTTATAGCAAACATAAATAACAATAAAAGTGACTGGTTTAGCAGTGGTGTAAACTCTTGTTGATAGTCCACATATTGAAGTGTGGAAATTTTACAAGGTAAATATACATCAGAAAAGAATTGTTAACCAGCAAGGCAATGTTTTAAGTGTCATACAAACAAAAGACTAGGTTCAAAGTGGCAGGTTGATAGAACGTAACCAACTAAAATAATTCAAAGACAGAGAAAGAACTCAAAAGATATACAACAATTAATGAACTGTGATACATTTCTGAACAAATATCTCAACAAACATCCATCATCAGTCTCTTGAGTTATACTCATGGGTCTGATACCCTCTTAAACTTACTGGTCTCTTTTCCACTGCATACTACCCAATTAAGTCAGCTATCAAAATTCGAGTTTCAAATAAAAATTCTAATTTGCTCTAATGAATTGAATACAAATTTCCTAGAAAAAACATGTCCCTATTTTTTTCTTCCCCCTATCAGCTCCACATGCTGTCCAAATAGAGAGAGCAGTCTTCACTACCTTGGAGTGGCTGTAGACTCTCTGGAAGACAACTTCAGCTGCAGAGGAGCTACCAAGAACCACCACATCCCACTCATGGTATTTCTTCCAGAGGAGGATGAGGAGGAATCTACACTGCCGAGAAAGTGTCCTACCAAATCCCCTTTTGTAGCTGTCACTCTCATGTGAGCTGAGGTGTGACATTGCCTCCTGCTGTCCATAAATAGAAATGAACCAAAGGACCATACAACTCAAATGGCATAAAAGTTTTGGTTATATATATATATCTATATATATATATCTATATATACCCATATCTCTCTCTCTCTCTCTCTATATATATATATATATATATATATTTATCTTCTCCGGGGACACCCCCTTGTCGCGGGGAAGGAGCTTGCATGCCCTCATGAGGTTGAGAGCTATGCTGGAGGTGGTTTGTGCAGCCAGTAGGGTCTCCCATGCCAGACAGGTCTCAGCTGAAGGGTCAGACAAAGTGTGTCCACGGGCAGGATGGGCTCGCTAGCCATCTGGCAACCATCCTAGGAGAAGGACAACTCCAACCCCAAACCCGGGCAGATGGAGCTCGTTTAGCCCTGTAAGGCCATCCATCTAAGAGAAGGATACTCTAACCAAACCTACGTCCTGAGGTATTCGCTGTCACCGTCCAAGCTCGCTAGGCCGTGGCAGATGAACCTTAGGAGTAAAGGGTGGGGCCAGTTCTGCGCACGCTGTGCCTCACCTAAAAAATCCATTGCGCAGGCTCGAAGGGTTCACCCATATTGCAAAGCCCTGTAGCGACAGGTGAGGGTCGAAAACGGCAGGTGATAGGAAGACCGGACCTGCCTATCCCATATCAGCCTTTTTAGCCACCAGCACACTTGCAGCAAGCGTGGGTAGCGCCCTTCTCAAATCTTCATTCGCGAAGCCTAGCCATGATATATATATATATATATATACACATTATATAGTTGTAGTTAAGAACTTTTATCCTATTTCATATATTTTCTGATTAAACCCACTCATTTCAAAGGTTGTGGTGACTTTTGGGAGGATAATTCCCTTTTTCTGGTCCATATCAATATCTTAGTTTTCTTCTAAACTAAGACAGTAGTTTAACATCATGGCAGATTTCCTCTGACAATGTGATAGAAATTCCATTTTCAGAGGTGTTTCAGATCTCAAATGGACAAACCCCTGAGCTAAGGACCAGCCCAAATCGCAGTCTAGAAACTGATCTTGATTTGAGTGGGGTAGTAGAAAAGATAACCTCTAGCCATACTGAGAAAGTGTGTGTGTGTGTGTGTGTGTGTGTATTGGATGGGGGGGGGGGGGGGAAGAGGAGAGTGGGGGGAATGTATGTAAAGAGAAAACTCAAAAAAGCGTCTCCAGAAATTGAAATTGTAACTTATTCCTTTTGTGTTGAATATAAGAAGTATGGTTTAAATTGCTAAGTACTGAGGAAAAGAGAACATAAAAAGCCTAAGTTGATAGCAGCCATCAAGACCTGCTATCACAGATACCACATTTTATAATCTCCAGTATAAAAACAGCTATTTTTTTTATCCTAGAACTCTCAGAGAACACATCCAAAATCTGAGTGACAGATTAGTCAGCAATATTAATCTAATTTTTCGCTGCTGTGCCAAAATAATTCTTTAGTTTAAAGAGCACTTCTTCATTCTTTGGATATTTGTAAACAAATTCATACTGCTTCTCCATACTTTGCTTGGGTAATCAAGCCAATGTCTTCCATTAAAATGTAAGCTCTCCTAAACACTATAGAAGTCCTTCTCCTGCCCAGTTTCAGTCTCAGTTTCCAGCACAGGAGGCTGGTCCAGACTTGGCATTTTATGCTTTTTAGTTCTGTCCCTTTTTTATTACTTGATTTATATTTTAAAAACTTTTTCAGGGGTTGATGTTTGATTAGGGCTTTTTATTTATTTTATGAACTCTAGAATCTTCTGCTTTGATAATAGCTTCCCTATTTAGAGTTAGTATGTCATCAGCATAATATTGCATCCCAAAAGCAAATACTCAATACAAAACAGTTGAAAGGCACTCTTCTTGGAGATACCTCCAGCTGCCCTTTGAGTCAAATCTTTACTGATCCCAGAAAGACTAGTTCACAAGTCCTCTTAGTTCTCTGAAGAGACAGTCAGTTTTACCAAATCATCTGTGAGTTACATGACAATCTAACACTGATAATCCATACATAAGTTGCTTCAGTTTAGATTGCATACAAGCTAAAAATTCTTCACCAAAAAGTCATCAAGCATTGAAACAGGCTACACAGGGAAGTGGTTGAGTCACCATTCCTGGAAGTATTTAAAAGGCATGTAGTTTTGGTACTTGGAGATATGGTTTACTGGTGGACTCAGCAGTACTGCATTTTAAAGTTGGACTATGATCTAAAATATCTTTTCCAACCTAAGTAATTCTATGAACTCTTGTTTAAATGTTGGATAAAGAAATGATTCTATGATAGCTTTCTACTTTTGCCATTAGCACTGTAATTATATATTTATTTTATTCCTTTATGTTGCTCATTTTCATACTCTTAAGAAAATTCAATGCAGTTTACAATTCAGATTTTATCCCCTGTTTTTCTTCTCCTAAGACAAGTTCTTGCTGATTTGATATTCCCAAAAATATATTCCAAACTTATATTCCAAAGATTTTTTTTTTCCCTCCTTAAATATGCAACTTTGGTTGGCTGACTTCAATGGACTTAGGAGTTGTAATTGTAATTGAAAATTGTAATTGAAATTCTTATAATATTGTTATGCCAATTAAGAATTAAACATTGCTGTGCTATTATATTTTTTTCTGAATAATGAATTCTCATAACTTGAAGTATTTCTGTTTCTTTTCTCACTAAGTTCTACCAACTTCAGCAAACATTATTGCATTTTAATTGAGAAAAATAGTAGTCTATTTTGATTGAGCGCTATCCATTTATGAATCATGACTATAGACACAAAACAACCATTTGTTTTTGTTAGTGTTAAATGAAAGAACAAAAAAAATCATGCTTTCTCAAGAAATTGTAGAAATGTGCCCTTTGTATTGACATGTTTATTGTTACATACTTTGCCTAATGTCAGAAACAATCTAAACAAATCTATCATTGTTTCATGCAGATCTTTATATCTTAGGTCATCAGTTATAGTATGTGATTATTATACAGCAAAGGTCAATTTATATCAAGAAAATGGAAAGTGTGCATCATTTTTTAACATTTCACTTGTTTGAATCCAAAGTATTTAATGTGGACTTTTACAATTTAATGACATGATAGAGAATATACTTTTAAATGTCTGCTTTAGATAATATGCAAAGGATAATGAACATCAAACTCTAGAGGGTAGTGGATAAAAACTTACTCTCTCCATGCTTATAGGCAGTGAGGGTATTGCCCCATAGTGTTTAAAGGGAAAAGAAGATATATCAAAAAGCTAGAAATAGACAACACATTTTAAAGATATGCCCACAATGAATAGCAGTTTCCAAGTAATTGCAAGCTAAGAAGAGTTTACTTCTGCTATATGACAAAGGACAATTACCAATTAAGTATAAAAATGCCAACAGACAACTGATTGTGTTGTATATTGAGGTATCTGTGTACTTTGGCAGACTAGTCAGCTGTTTCTGCAGTTGCTTGTTGCCTATGGGACACCAGAGGATTAATTACACTGAGGCAGGAGGCATTTTTGTTACTTAGTTTTGTCTGTACAAGTAATTGAGTGTGCAGCAATGAACAGTGCTGCTGCTGTGACCATAATAAAGACAGACAGCAAGAGACCGGCATGCCCTGTCAACACAGCCTTACAGACCACAGTGCCATCCCAGAAAGATAAACTGGGGAGCAAATCACAGTTTCCCAGAGCTTAAGAATCAATTCTGCTGCCCCAAGACAAGTTGCTCTGGTTAATTGAAAGCAACTTATGTAAAGAGGATAATAAAGAATTCTAGATAGTGTCAGAATTGTTATTGTTTTCATCCAAAGCAGAGCACCTTAGGCCAGATCGTCAGCTGATGTAAATTAGCACAGTGCAGCTACATTGACAGCCATATGAACTTCCACTAAATGAGATGCTGAGGAGCAGAGTTTAGGAGTTATGACTCTTTGAGTCAAGCCTGGAGTATTTTAAATTTTACCTAACTCTTAAATGAATAGTTTTCATAAGAATATCGGTAAAATTTCTGCACAGATCCAGGACAAATAAGCCCTTTATAAAAAGTTACTAATTATAATTGTAAATATTTTGTTAAATATTATGTAAATGTTTCAGTTCACAGGGTCAAATCTGTTGCTGTGATACATGCTAGGTACATAGGGTGGACTGAACTTTCTGGTGAATTTAATCATATTCATAGTAGAGAATGACACATCCCTTCCGAAGTTGTTTCAAATCCATTTATCTTTGGATTCTCTCTGTTCCTTTCAAAAATAAATTTAAAAAAAAGGAAAAAAGAAACAAAAAGGAAGTAGAGCTAACTATTTCTAAACTGCTTCCTTAACTTCAGGTCCCCTACACATACTTCATCCAGACACAATGTATGGTTTCCATCTCTGTGCAATCATTTTATTGACACCATTATTTTGGGCTGGAAGGCCATATACTCCTGATAGTCTCAGTTTTGGTAAGGAAGTCTCATATAAGAGCTGTAGAAAAAGTTTCTAAAGATACTGAAAATCCTGTAGAACCTGAAAATAACTGGAAGACAGTGGTTTTCTGGAGGAATGAGGAGGAGAGGCATGGTGCAGCAGACAGTAGAAAATTGCTGGATGTACCAGTAAAGAAGTAGCAGTAAATCACTGAAGGAGGCAAAGGCTCTACAGATCTATCAGATGGAATCATGACTTGTGACAAGTATTAAGCCCATAGTACTGTATTTGAAAGTGTACTTCCAACACAGAATGGAACTGGAGTTTCTGTTCTTGACTCTTCAGAGACCTTCTGCAGAAAACATCAATATCTTTTCCTATCTGTGTTGTTACAGCAATTCTAAAGTCATTATGTGCCACAAAACCTGTACTTGGACATGCCAGAAGACTGCAAATGCTGGCAAGCATTTTTTTAGTTTCCACTTTATTTAATACTTTACTTTGCACTCTGAGTTCCTTAAGATTTTTTTTTATTCTCTTGGGGATTTGTTTCTTATTTGACCCAATGTTTTATCTATTCTGTGGTTAGATCCACTAGAGGAAGTAGATGAAGAATTATCACATGAAGTCTGGCAGCAAAGAAATGAAAAAGCCTCACACTGCAACAAATTTAATCTAATTTATAGGCTAGGTATAAAGAGATATTATAAGAGGAAAGAGATGGTATCTAATGTACTGTGAAATTTAACGTCAGGAAGGACCATTTAAAACCATTCAGATCCCTTTTTTCTACATCAAAAGGGGCTTTTTCTGTTTTAAGGGCATATGCTTTTACAGCTACTTCTTTGTAAACCTTTGAGAGACTGACAAGTAACTATAAAGAAACCTTGTATCTGATGAGAATTATTTTTACTTAAAAATTTATTTCCAAATTGATAGAATAGGATCAATTCGTGGGCTACACATTTCTAAAGAGAGTTGTATGGTATTCAAGTGCTCTAATAACAATGACCAACCTACTATTTTGCCTGGAAATGATAATATTTTTTTCATCTTTTATTTTTCACAGCTACTAAAAAGTAAATTCTAGAAATTGCATCAGTAGTTTCACAAGCTGTACCTGCTTGAGTATTGACCCTACTAGAAATATTTTAGGTGTCTAATTCTCTCACTTGACAAAATTACAATGTTAGCTGGAATTCTCATAAACTGAAAGTAGCAAATACCCCTAGTAGCCTTCTTTATTTATTCATTACTGCAGCTGTTCTCAAAGCTGCAACAACGCAAATCATTAAAACAGCAAAGTTACAAAAGGGCTGATGAGAAATAGTACAACAAAGACAACTAGATTAAATAAGTAGGTAGTGAATTTCAGCTCAATTTGTAGGCCTTGGCTTACAACATATGGCATCAAACATAGAGGTTCACGCTGAAGTATGATAATAATTAGATGAATAGAAAAAGGAACTGGGTTCAGTAAGATAACAAATACAAGAGTTTCTGGCAGAAGATCTGAAGGGAGGTGCTTAACGTTATTATACCCTCTTCTCTCCTTTAGAAGTGCAAGGCTTTGATCAGTTTTTATAGGTGTGAGATTAAAGAATTTGCATACTATGAGATTTCACAACATTGCATATTCTTTTTTTCTTTCTTACAAGTCTGCAACTACATACATACCATACTGTCTAGTTTTGCTCTCTTAAATATGTATTTCATAAACAAACACAGACACACACACAAGAACACACATTTTAAAATGTGTTCTCTGCGATCATGCATAAAGATGAACATTTGGTTTCCCACAAACCCTTGGGAAATGGCTAAATGGAACCATCTTCTGAGTCTGGAAGGCTGGTGTGTTCAGGATCTTGAAGAATCTGCACAAATACCACTTGTGTTGGATTGGCTTGGCTTTCTTGCCAAGCCCAAGCTGCTTTTTTCTCCTCTCGCTCTCTTTAAGCGAGAGGGAACCAAAAAACCCCTAAACTACTGAAAACTTGAAACAAAATTGAATTATATCAGAATATATATATATATTTCAGATATTTACAATTATAGATACAATTTGTATATACAATAGGGAGCTCTCGAGGGGAAAAGGGAAAAAGGAGGGAGAAACTGGAACAAAGGAGGGACAGAAAAACAGAACAGACAAGCACAATTAAAAACTTCAGAAAAAAACTGGCACAACACAGAACTTAGCAAAATACAATTTCACCAACTTTTTTTAAGAGAAGGCCAGCACTCTCTCTGATCTCCTGCGTGGCAGATAACAGCAGTCTCTGCAACATGCCTCAGGCTCTGATAAGTGAGACCAACACAGAGACCAAGTGCTTTTAAACTTTGCTGGAAGAAGAAGGAAGGAAACTTCCTATTTTTCTTTTATCCATACTCCCTTGCTAGTAACAAAACAGTGTGGAATACCTGGGAAATGGGCATTCCCTTAGTTACAACTGGTTACTAAGGAAGGCCTGGATCAAAACCATGAATAAATATATCAGTAATCCACAAAGTCAGGTTAACAAACATTCTCTTGAGTACCATTTAGCAGAGCTTAGAGTTCTGGAATGATCTGAAATTATTTCGCTCATACTAAGTATTACACTGTCCACTGTATGTTATCCAACAGAAGATATTTGCTTCTTCACATCACTTATATTTGTTTCTTATACAGTACTTTGTCTTCTATGGCTGTTAGTGTCTCACTCCTACATACTTTCTTCAATATAAAATAATTCTTAATCTACGTTGGAGTTTTTTAATGTTTTAACAAAACCCAAATCTTTCTTAATGAGCTGAGTGAAGAAATGAGATGACCTGGCTTGTGCAAGAGATGGCACAACTGTGCTGTCAGTTCTGTTGTGAGATATGAAAGTGGATAATTTAATGTATTTAATGTAGATAAACTCCAGAGAATATGTTTTCTACTCTACATGAGCTGTTCTACCAAATATGTCCAGCTATCAATAAAATACATAAATAAAATCTCTTAATATTGAGTATGTTCCTACACTGGCTAAAGTCCCACAATATACTGCACTTCTTTGTCTTTATTATTGGGAAATGGTTTGAAAATACCAAGTGCTGTAACCCCTGAGAGCAGGAGAATATTGATAGCCAGAGAAAAACAATCTGCATGCTTGCAATACAAAAGAAGGATATATTGATTTGCATGTAGCTCACTCAAAATAATTGTGCTGGCCAATAAGAAGACATCATCAATTTTTTTTTGAACTTGAAAAACATTGCTATTATGGAAAACAGAATTCTCCAAACAGAGTAAAGTAAAATGCATACCTGTGGAAGAGTATTGCAGTCAAGCATAAACAACTGTGAAGTGCTGCAGCTATGTAACTGTTTAAAACAATTTTCTTTTAGTAAAACAGGATAAAATAGGAGGAAGAAAGGAAATTAATTAATCAGCAGGGATTCTAATAGTAAGTAAAAATGTGTGTATATTAGAAATTTATGTATAATACACAGGAAGATGGGGAAGAAAGGAATCAAAACATGTAATTGATAATTTTTTTAACATCTCTTGAAATGAAAAGAAGGTTTGGTAATGACTGAAAGCAATGAACAGCAAAAGTTGAAAGAAACAGGTGTGATTTCCTATGAAAAAATAAGACAGCTATTTTTTTACCAAAATCTACCCTAAATACAGCCAAAACAGGCATGAAAAACACTTTCTGCCTTAGAGCAGATGGAGAAAGATGGAGATCAGTTATAAGACAATGATCCAGAGGTTACAATCTGAGTTTCACGTTTCCACAAAACCAGAAATGGAAGAAAACCACGACATAAAAGTGGGCTCTGAAAATCCTATGCAGATTTCAATGAAATAAAGAGTGTAGTCATACTCGATCATCATAGTCACTGTCAACTTTGCTAGTATTAGTGCATATTGATTTACCAATCCCACCTTTCTTGGAAGAGCTGTCTCTCAGCTGTCAGTTCAAAAGCAGTTGTAAAAGATTGTTTAACCTAAGAGTAATTTATCCATTTTCTATTGCTTTTGAAAACAAAACCAAAATCACATTCAATAAAGATACATAGGCAGCTAAACAAGCTAGATATAGTTAATTTGTTCCCGGTTACTAATTTAGCTGAACTTCACTTATAAAGTTTTGGTTTCAGTGTCCATAGTAGCACAATTCCAGTACATAGATCTGATTAATAATGCCATACCTCAGCATAAGCCTTGGATTTGGTGTGCTCTCTAAAGAAAAAAATCAAGGAATATTATTTTCAAGCAGCTCAGTAACAGGGCAACAAAAGAAAATTATGTTTCCCAAAAGTTATTCTGTTTAAAATGTTATCCCATTTCTATAATTGAATTTTCATTTGATTCTATTATGGATAGTTCTGAAAAGAAAATGTAATCCAGTTCAACATTTTATGGCATAAAGTACTCATTCATCTAAAGTAAAACAAAACCACTCTAATATCTTATTTTAATCTGCAACCAATGCCAAAGGCAAAAAAAAGATAAAGTATAAATGTAATACTTTTTAAAATATTTTAATAACATTATTTTCATGCAACCAGTAGGAAAACTACTTTAACTCAGCGTTCTTTTTCTTAGAATTTTATCTGAATTATCTTTATGGGAAATTCATTCATATTTTGAAACATCTGTTTCAGAAAAAAACAGAAGGATATGCAGTTCTTGAAATACATCTGGAAAACTAAAATGCATGCCAACTTTCCATCAGCAAATGAAATGCTATAGAAGACAGTATGGAATGACAGAAACATAAAAACCAAACTATGAGAGAGTTTTGTATTTTTCAAAAAGGTACATGTGTATTTTAGTCACACAGATGAGGCATAGATGTAACTGTAAGTCTGTAAAATAAAAATGTAACACTAACAGCTATGGGTAACTACAATCAATTTCAAAGTACTTGATTGTTTGCCTTAATAAAACCATTAATAACAGTATCAAATGTTTAGTATTCCACCACATAAGGAATGGATCATATGATCTTACAGTTTATAACATGTGCCTTGACAAATCTTTCCATTCTTTAACACAGTATAGCTAATGCAATATAGTTCCCTTCCACCTAAATATATCTTCCTATTTCTCTGCAGGCATCATTTCTGTGGAAGATATAGATGAGGATAATATAATAAATTTGTGAACAAGTTTGAAAAAAATCATTCCTTATTAGGAAAAATAAGTTGAAACACAAGTGAGAGCAGACATCAAATTTATAGGCATCAAAACTGACAAAAGCATGAGGACACACGAGAGGATCTGAATATACAGGATGATTGACCAAGGAGGTGGAATCACAGACTAAAAAAATCATTTAGGTTGGAAAAAACTTTTAAGATCATCAAGACAAACTGTTAACCCAGCATTGCAAAGTCCACCACCAAACCATATCCCTAAGTGCCACATCTACACATCCTTTAAAATATCGCCAGGGATGGTGATCCAACCACTTCCCTGGGCAACCTATTCAGATCTCTCAGTAGAGCCTTCCTAACCGGTAGCACATGAACACTCCCACTCAAACCGGTGTCATCTGTGAACTGAGGGCGCATTCAATACCCTCATCCAGATCATTGATAAAGATATTAAAGAGGACTGTCCCCAGTACTGAGCCCTGGGGAACACAACATATGACAGGTTGACAGCTGGATGCAATTCCATTCACCACCACTGTCTGGGCCCAGCCATCTAACCAGTTTTTCCCCAT
Organism: Pithys albifrons albifrons; assembly: GCF_047495875.1. Lineage (NCBI taxonomy): Eukaryota > Metazoa > Chordata > Aves > Passeriformes > Thamnophilidae > Pithys > Pithys albifrons. Next base: position 38,454,582 of record NC_092459.1, read on the forward strand.
CAAACAGTGCACCCGTTCAAGTCATGAGCAGCCAGTTTCTCCAGGAGAATGTTATGGGAAATGATGTCAAGAGCTTTACTAAAGTCCAGGTAGATAACACCCACAGACTTTCCCTCAGCCACTAAGCAGGTCATCTTGTCATAGAAGATGAGGCTGGTTAAGCAGGACCTGCCTTTTACAAACTTGCTGGCTTGACCTGATGCCCTGGTTGTCCTGTATGTGCTGTGTCCAGTCAGGCAGACAGAGGATAGGAATTCCCCATATCATGCACACTATTTGCCTGCTGCGTTTATCTCAGAGAAAGGGTAATATGAAGCTAAAACATAAGGACTAAGTAAATATGTTCAAGGAGGAAAACAAAGGAAAGAAAAAAAATAAAATAACCTCATATTCTAAATGTCGGAGGAGACCCAGGGTTTATACAGTGGCAAAAATACTACAAGAGATGGATAGACGAGGACGCCGAAGTCCAGGAACCCGGCTCCCCGAATATGGAAGCTCTGCGAGAGATTTATAAGGACTCTAATGTTCACACCCTATATTGATGTTTCCCCAGTTTGAATGTTATACACCCCAATATGTCTACCCTAGTCACTTTCCCTTAGTCGTTCCTTATCCAAGTTCCCTCTTCCCACAAAACCCTCCGGGTCGCATCCCCCCTGTCCTGGCCCGACCCGGCCATGGAGGCGGTTGCCGGCGGGGCCGCCCACGAGGCGCCACTGGAGCCCGGGCGGGGCTGTCCCCACCTCGAAGTGCCGGAAGCCCTACGGTAGAATTTCCCCGCCCATCTCATTCTCCCATTGGTCCTTTTGCCACTCCTCCCCTTCCTCCTTCCCTTCGTTTGCATGCACCCAATGAATTGTGTTACTCCGCCCCGTCTCCACCCCTCTTCCCCGCCTACATCCGGGGAATTCCCATGCTCTCCTCAAAAGCCAGCGCGCGGCAATAAACTTGGCTTTTCCTCGTGGACTCCTGGCAAGTGCGGGCTTGTTCCGTTCGGGATGATCGCCGGGCCGGGGGCGGGAGGAGCCGACCCTCGCTTCTAAGGGGCCTGATCCTAGGGAGCCCTGCTTGTCGCTTTCCTAGCCTGGCTCCTGGAAGCGGAAACCTCTCCACCGTATCAGTGGGTTATTTTTAATCCGCTGATATCTAAACATTAATAGGGATAAAATCAGAAAATTTTTGTAACTACATTTTGTATTTTAATAATTCAAGGTATTTCGTGCTATGTAGTAAATATTATTTTGAAACTATTGTAAATAGCCTTTTTACTTACAGTTGCAGTAGTGCTATTCCTAAACTGTATTTTCCCAACCTCTCTTCTGTGATGAAATGCAAGTCACATTGTGTATGCAACATGTCATCATTGAAAAATAAGATCCTATTTTAGAGCAACTGCACCTTTCAAGGTCAGGAAAATCTCATTCTGTTTGATTTGGTTTTCAATTCAAATGGGTTAACTGCTTTTGAAGCTAAACCATAGCAAATCCAAAATTATCAAAGTAGTGATGGAAGTGCAGTAATTAGTTCCCAGTCTGGAGGACTGGAAACCTTTATGGCCTACATTAAGAAAAAGAAAAGTATTTCTCTAAGCTTCATTCCAACAATTCGCAGTCACACATGACAACACATACAACTACACAATCATGGCTTTGATTTGAACAGACCACATAAACAGGGTATTGTGGTAAGTGTATAATGGTCTTTTATTAAATGAGAATAAACATAACTTCATGTAAAAAAATGGGTTGAAGAGAGACATTAGTGTTTTAGTGATTACATTTTCTTCAAAAAATGAGCATTTTAAGTCACTTAATGTGGTGTACAATAGATATGGGTCATACAACAAAATACAAAAATATGTTCTGTGTATCCATTTAAAAGCGAGTAAAAGGTTAATGCTTGGCAAAATGAACAGTCTGTTGTGTGTTAAAGCACTGAGAACCAATATGCCTTTTTATCTCATTCAGCAATGTATCTGATAAACATGCAAGTTTCCAAGTTCAAACTTAACTTTTTGTCTTTACTTTAAAAATACACACCATTTAATTAAACGTATTTGAGACAGCTAATCATTTTTGTACACTGACTGACACAATAAATAATTCATAAGGACTTGCTTTAACCTTTATGTTTAGATATTCCATTTCTGGTCTTCCATGTCAAGAAAAACATCAAGATGCTGGATTGAGTCCAGAGAAGGGCAATGAAGCTGGCGAAGGATCTGGAAGAGTAAATCCTATGAGGAGTGGCTGAGAGAACCTGGACAAGAGGAGGCTCAGAGTGGACCTTATCCCTCTCTTCAACTACCTGAGAGGAGGTTGTAACAAGGTGGGGGTTGGTGTCTTCTCCCAGGCAACCAGCAACAGAAAAAGAAGAAATGGCCTCAAGCTACACCAGGGGAGATTCAGGTTGCACATTGGGAAGAATTTCTTCAATGGGAGGATTTTTAAGCATTGGAATGGGCTGCCCAGGGAACTGGTAGTGTCACCATCCCTGAAAATGTTCAAGAAATGAGTAGACATGACAATTAGTCCTACGGTTTAGTTGACATGGTAGTGTTCAGTTGAAGTGTGGACTTGATGATTCCGAAGGTCTAGTCTAACCTTCATGATTCTATGATTTTATACATGTAAATCTTAGATTTAGAAAGTAAGGAGAACAACATACTTTACACCTTGTCCATCACTGAAAATGTTGTTTGTTCTAATTCTTTCAAGGACAATTGACAGAAAATTCTGTATGTATACCCTTTACTTTGGTAGTATTTTCATAAAAACACAGAATAGTTGCAAGGGACCTCTGGAGATTATCTAGTCCAATGGCCTGGCTCAAATCTGGATCAGCTAGAATAGGTTGCTTGTGGCTCTGTCCAGTTGGGGTTTAACTGATGAAGACTCCACAGCCTCTCTGGAAAACCTGTTCCAGTGTTCAATGACCTTTACAGGAAAAAAAAAAAAGGGGTTCATACTCAGAGAGAACTTCTTGTGCTTCAATTTGTGACCTTCACATGTTGTTCCAATGGCTAATTGACTACACACCACTGGCAAGAGACCATTAGAGGGAATAACAAGAACTTTCTCTATGAGAACAAGGAGATAAAAAGTGCATCTCTTTGACAGAATTAGAATGATAAAGGTAACCTTTACGGGGAGTGAGAATAAATCAACACTGATAGATGAAATTAAGCAAGGACACAACTGAGCTTAACCTGTCTGATGCCTTAGGATTTTATATATTCATAGATTTTTATATAGTTGTATAGTTTCTTACATTTGAGGTGGCAGCTAACAGTTTCCTCCTCTGTGCTACATTCCTGAATTTCTGTATTAAGAGTAAAATGGTAACTAGAACATCTTTCTTGGGATACATGTGCCAGGACTAGAATAACAGTACATTCTGTAGTCAAAATAAGATACCATTTTAGTCAAAGCAATACAAGGCCCAGAGACCTTGGAGAAGCTCCAAAGAGGGGATATGATGTGAAGATGATGATGGTGAAGAAGTAACAGGTCTTGAGACCTCCAACTCAGTTCCAGGGGGATTTTCCAAGGGGCAGTTCTAGGCGTGGCACCAGGGTGGTACGAGGTTCTGAGGGGTTCTTGGGTTGGATGTAACCTTTAATTATGGTAATTAAGTAGTGTTATAAAATTTGTAAGGCCCGTATACTGGCAGGCACGTCTATATACTTTGTGAACTGGAAAAGTTTTTCAGTAAAGAACTACTGTCTAGTTTACACAGATAATATGGCCTCAAAAGTTTTTTCCTCAATTTTAGGCAACAAATCTGCTTCACAGTCTATAAAATGGATTGTCCTTTGTCAAGCCTTTGTAAGGCCGCAGTTGCAGCCTTGTCTCTTAATTCTAGGCACCATATTTCAAGAAAGTCCCTATCAGTTGCAACAAAGCATGAGATAAAAAAAAAATGACAAGTCTATTTGCAAGCCCTCTTAGGAACTTCTGAATGATCTCAGTTACTTAGCCTGAGGTAGAGAAGAATACAGCAAAAGAGACAACTACAAGATGATATTCATGATATACACAATGCATAAATACATAATTTTTTCCCTAGAGAGATTTTTTATTTCATGCCTGTGGCAGACAGAACTAGGGATAAAACTTTTGCATTTCAGTGAGGAAGATTCAGATTAGATATTAAAAAAATGTATCTTTTGTAAAGGTAGTGGAGCACTGAATTAGATTGCTCTGGAAAGCATCAATCTCCAAAACTGGAAATACATAGAAATATATTTAAGAAATTACATAAATATGGATCCTTGTTGATCACAGTCTAAATGACCTCTCAATATTCATGTAGTCATATGAACCCATAATATTAGAATTAAATAAACATGCACTTATTAATTATACATGCATTTAAATGATGCTATTCTATACTGATTTAAAAATAAATTAAGAAACATCAACTTATCTCTTGACAAAAATTAAATTAAGCACTGTTTAACCAGAGAACGGACTAAAATTAATATGCATTCTTAAGAGTAAAAATCAAAACTGGACAAAATTCTAGAATTACAACTTGTGTGATGTTTCCCTTAAGAGTGGAAGTAGAATTAACTTACTCCCTGAGGAACAGAATAATAACTGAAATCAGTTTTTTTTGTTGAAGAACTAAAGCAACACTGCTGTGTTGTGGATGCTGACCTAGTATTTTAGGCTTCCTTAATTTATTTTTTCCTAGATCTATGATTTATGACATCTGAGGACTGACCTTTAAATTTCCACCCTAACAAGCAGGTTTATTTGCACTCCTTGCTAATAAAAAATAAAGGCCTCCAGGCCAGTATATATTAGCTTCTTTAAGCATACCACATTGTCTCACATATATTCTCTTAGAATTTGCGACAAGCAACATTATGTGTTTTAACTAGTTTCTAGTCTTCTAAAACGAATCTAATTTATACAATCTAGTGTACCTTATTTTGCTACTTAACAGCTATTTCTAAAGGCAGCTGAAAACTACCCTGCTGAATCAAATTGGCTGATGAAATGCAATGCAGTAAAGAAAAACAGATTTTTTTTTCCAAACCGACTATGAAATAAGCATATCTATTAATCTCAGTATGTCAAATGCCACACATATCAACTGCCTGTCTACTAAGAAACTAAAATATTCAAAATTTCTCTAATTATCTCTTAAGAAATATGTCACCGAAGTTAATGAAGAATTTACTTAGTTGAGTTTTTATGTAGAGGCCAGACTTATATACATTCAGTCTGGGATATGGTGGCTTCAAATCCCTGTGGCTGCAAATACATATGTCCACATATATGTGGACTTATACCAAAAGAAAAGATGACTATTTTCTCTTTAAATACCAAATTGTGTTAATGTCACATGAAAATTTGAAGACAGTTGTTTGATTAGATGCATTTCTCAAATTTATTCTGAAAGTCTATATTGTTCTATGTCGGCTACTGGGGTAGAGGCATCTCTGAGAGAAATCTCAGTTTTGTCATTCTGTTACTCCCAAACCTTCACTTCCTCTTTTAACCTGAAGAGGAAAGACCTTGGACCACTGAGGTATAGCTCAAAGCAATGGACAGCGCAAAGTCATACAGAGAGATGAAATCTCCAAGAGCACTACAGCATATAGGGGGAACTCATTTGCCATTGTAATGATTCATAGCCTTTAAAAATGCAGATTCACTCAGAATACCAAATCCAAAGACACAATTCAGCTAGAATAACAGGGTCTGAGCTAGCAGGTGCATCAGACTTCCACTTATGTCAATAAAATACAAAGAACACCACGAAATCCCCGCAGTTACTCAGTTATAGGGTTTTACAGGCAGTGGCCCGCTTCCCCTTCTTTAACAACACTGATGAATAGGTTGGCAGTGGGTAATGAAGAACTGACAGTGGGGAGAAGACCCTTTATTTCTCTATATATATACATACCTACATTAGAAGAGAGTTCAATTACACTTCTAAGTCGAGACTCACTACTGCAGTCCAGAAAAAGCCAAAGCTGCATCACTAGCTAGGTTTACAGGAAATTTTACTGACACTGTTACTATATTAACTTCCTTTCAGAAATTTATCCATCTTATTTTAAAAAAAGGACATTTAAGAAATAAAAATTACAAAGATGCAAGGAGATGTTAAATTCACTGAGGCATATTGAATAAAATTTGCATAAGTGTTAGTATTACAGAAAATAAGCCAATAGCACTGGACACAACTAGTGAAATGCTTGAAATCTTAACAATAGATATTACTAATATAGCTTAACATAGATGAAAAACAAACTTTTCATTAGTTTCATGAAGGACTAAAGCATTTTGTTGAAGTAAAAGAAAAATTGTAATAGGAAAAAAAGAAAGCAAAGAAGAAAGGGATAACTTTCCTAAGATGCTTTTCTACCTATAGAACCTTCTACAAACAGCAACAATTTGAACAGACATTCACCATTCCAGCCTCAATATAGCAGTGAATTTTTAGAAAACTGATTAAAGGAGGCTATGAAACCCATCAGAAGAGGAATGTTCACATATCCTCATGCATTTAACGTTCCAGATTAAGACAATTTGAAAGAATGTGTGCTGAAAAATGAATTAGCATTCTCTCTAATTGAATCAATGGGTTATAGAAATGGAAGAAAAGATAACCAGTGCTTTCCACTACATTTCACCAAAGAACGATTGTAGTGGGAGAAAACCTTATCAGCTATTTAGGTCTGTAAGGCACTGAATACTAGACATAGGTAACTTGGACTTATAATTATGTGTATCCTGGACGTGACAGTGGTATCCAAACACTGACCTAAAAGGAATTGCCAAGATAAAACTACTTTACTTTCAGGCAAATGTGTAATATGTATTTATTCCATCAGGGCCTTTGAAAAAATAGTTGTTGGTCTTATCAGTCAAAAAGTGATGAAAAGTTTAAAGTTATTTCAAAAATGATTAGAGTTTAAGATAAAAATAGAGGTTAATCCAATGACTAACTAAAATGACAGAGGCATTCATCTGACTCATTGGTTAGCCACAGTACTATAAGCAGTAAAAATAGTGTCTCATTACTCTTTTAAACATTTATTCCTTATTTTACTTGAAATTGATACTTAATCACTTTTCTAGTGTACAGCAGGCCCTTAGTACACAAGGAAAACTTGAAGAATAGAAAGTTTATAAAATCTCTGTCAATCTCTCCTATATATTAGGAATGATTCATTATAATGGGTCATGAGCAGCAGGGTGACTGTGAATGGAATCTTTTAATTAACTTTGCTTCATATTTTATTGATAATATTTGCTGTTTTCTGAGATCTGATCATGCATCTTGAGCAATGTGCAAACATATGGATCATATTGTGCTTAGGTACCCTGGAACTGGGGGATATATGCAAAACTAAATAGATGGAAAATGTACCACATCCTGTACACACATTTAAATTCTTCCTTTTCTGACACCTATTGATGTTGCTTCTGTTTCAAAACACACTTTACATTTAATGTAAAACATAGAAGTCAAAGTTCTTTATAACTGTCTTGTGCCAATATTTACTTATATCAGTCATGGGCATGCTGAGAGAGAATAAGAAAAAATGCATCTTCTCACATAAAAACAAACAAATTGTACTTTGAAGTGCTATAGATCTTACACTTCAAAGCAAATGTAGAGTTGCAGACAATTTGCAGTTACAAACTTGAAGAGAGATGAATGGGTGTGAATGAGCCTTCTGTTACCCTGGAAGCAAGTCACCCACAAATTGGGAAAAATATGATGCTTCTTTTTTTTTTTTAATATGGGCAATTTGGCAGAGCTAAAAACAAATTTACAAAATCCTAAGAGACCTTGGATTATTTAGAAACAGATGGTGTGAAAGGCATTAGAAATCCCTCCTGTAAGCTATGTTCTACTCAATTTAAACACTATCAGCAGAAGCTTACAAACTAGGATCTTCCTCCAAACATTTTGATCCTAGTCTTCACATCTGGTATTACATTCTGGATCCTATGGTATGATCCTATGATACAACTATTTCTTATTTCTAAACTTCAATAGCTTCACTAACTATAAAGCCTCCATTAGAGGAGGTCCCTGTAGTGTGATGAATGAAGCAAATATTAATGGGAAACAAAACAAAAAAAAAAAACAAAACAAACAAAACAACTCATGGTACAGTCAGATGTCTAAGGACTGCATTATAGACATGAAAGAAAGAAATTAAAAATGCAGAACCACAAATATTTCTGAATTTTCTAACTTTTGAGGGGTCAATTCGTCAGACAATGCTATTCTTTCAATATTATTTTTATGCCTGTGCACTTATTCAAATTCAGACTTGGCTAATGGTGGAAGAAGAGGAAGCAAATTGATGGTGTCACAAACAAATCTAAAACTCTGACTATATGGAAGATCCTCTTAATTAAAACCAAATTGGGAAGATAAGTAATAGATAACAGGAAGCTTTCTGTCAGAAATGCAAGTTATATTTTGATTTCACTGACAAACCTGGAATATGTGTGAACTGAAACACAATTCTGTATACTGGCAGCCACAGGCAGCCACAAAAGAGTGACGTATGTTTTAGAAACTCATAGAGTAGTTTAACAAGCATGAAGTCTACAGAAAATTTTACATGTTTTTCCATTGTCTTTTAGTTCTTCAGTTTTAATAGTATTTAATTTACATTTCCAAGAATTCTTCTGTCAATATGATAGGCAGATTCTCATACATCCTCTTGATTCTGTGAGTAAAGGGTTTGTGACAATGCACTAAAAATATGAGCCTTGCAATGAAATCCCAAGATGGAAAGCATTGCTGCAGTCTCATACTGGTTTGAAATAGTTTTTCTTGAGTTAATACAATCGTTAGGGAATTTTTGCTCCACTCGTTTCAATAAACAGTTCCTTAATTTGACAATCCAAGCTGTTTACAGTGACTTTTAATAGCTACCTATCAGTTGCTCATCTTTTCAAGCAATTTGAAAGTCACACAGGCATATATGTCATTCAACTTGTATTATGGCCATCTACTGTGAGTTATAAAGCACTGAAAATCCCCTATGAGAGAAAACACCTAAGACAGTGAAAGTCTAATCTAGTTTGAATAAATTACCAACTTCACGCCATGAGTCATTAAATCATAGTAAGTGTTACTAAGGGCCTGGTGGAGTAAGCCCCAGTTTGCGAAAGAAAATCTGAATCAAAAAATTCTGCCTGTATCATAATTTTGACCCATATCTTTAAAATTACTGTGAAAAATGTCAACCAACCAAACCAAAAACCAACTAACCAACCAAAAAACAAAAACAGAAACAAAAAATCTTTTTAGTATATTTTTATTTTTTTTATATATTTAAGGAGTTACAGCTAATGAGTAAGCATCTTCATGACAAGCAATGCTAAACCAAATGCAAGCATGTAACTAACATTCATTGGCTTAAGCAGATAGTATTCCAAAACCCCTACAGATGTTTGAGAAAAAGACGATAAAATATGATTTATTACTGTAAAGTTCTATTCTCGGTATCTTTCTCACATGAATGAAAAAATGTTGATTTTTTAGCCAAATATCAAGAGAACAGAAATGTGGATCACTCTGGTCTGTAGATGGAACTCACAATGCTAGTAGGTTACTTTTCACTGAAAATTTAGAAAGATGTTTTTATAAAATTTTCTTGGCTGCAAACAAGAACAGCAACAAAAGAAATGGGTTATCCAAATTGGTTTCCATGAATAAAAAACAGAACAAAATGACCTTCCATTTGGTCAATGAGGTTTATATATATAAATACATATAAATATATTCATATATTAAGTGTAAAAACTCAGTGTATCACAGACAACAATTAATTGCATTGATCTCTAATGTGCATCCATTAAAATGCAAATGACCTTTCAAAACATACTTCTATCTTGGGTTGAGCTGGCAAAATGCCAACTGCCCAATGCAGAGTCAAAGCTTCCCTCCCCCTCTCGCTGAGAAAAAGGAGAAAGGAAAAAAAACCTCAAAACAGGTTAAACTAATTATATATATTTATACAGAAATTAGAAAATTAAAGGAAACTACAATATAACACACACACAAGTTAGAAATAACAAGAAATAACTCCCCACTCCCCATCGAACACAAATCCCAGCATTCTAACTACAAATCACTCTAGAGAAGTCAGTACCCCAGAGACAGACCCAAGAAGAGAGAAGGACTAAAACCAAACATTTTACTTCCCTAAGATAACATGGTGGTGAATTGATGCTGGGCCTGGGCCTCCCGTCCCTCCAAGGACAGTACGGTGCATCCTTCTGGAACCACATCTTGAAGGAACTGACCAAGCCACTCCCATACCGGCTCCTACACTTCGAGATGTTGTCGGAATATGGTATGGAATACCATTGGCTAGAAGTCAGCTGTCAGCTAGCTCAGCTCAGCTTAAGTTAGCCGACTGTCCCAGGCCTACACTGAAATCCAAAGCCTCAGTTTAGGCCTACACGTAGTCAAACCCATAACAACATAACTTTTAATATAACTTTTAACATAAATATTTTTTAACTTCTGATAAAGTTTCAGGAATGTTTTGAAAGCAGCCAGTGTTGCAGCTTTTTCTATCCCTTCTCCAAACCACAGCTATTTTCTCTTCTATATAGAAGAAATGAGGGAGGTGCTATAATCCATTCCAGTGCTACTCTGTTGATGCATTTGCCAAATAGTGTGCAAACTATCCTCTGAGAGCAAAATTTAATTACTACAGATATTGAGATGCTATCATGATATACCAACCAAACCTCAAATATTTGTAAAACTACCTAAGTAACTTTTTTATTTTCAATAATTAGTCAACTCCCTCTGAAAACAAGGTCTCTAAACTAAAGAAATGTGGCGGATGAAATGTTATTTTTGCTACCATCAGCAGAAAGGTTTTCCTCTATGAGGTTGCGTCAAATAAAAAGCTTAGTAGGCCACTAATGGCCATGACCTTTGGCAACCTTGTTGTACCATGTAACTGAATTATTTCCTTTTCTAAGTCTCCAAGCATGGCACTAAGAATGCTAGGTCAGCATATATAGTAAACATATCACCAATCACCCAACAACTACTGCACCATCTGCCTCCAGAATGAAAGATCTCTTTCCTAGCTTGAACTTTTGGACCTTGGATTTGACCCTGTCTGAACTTTTGTTATGTTAACAAATGATTTTAATGGTAAAACTGGGAATATACATACAGCCCTGGTGAGGGAAACACATCAATAAGTAATTACTTACTAAGGCAGGTTGCTTGACCTAAGCATGCAAGCTCTCTAAATTTATTTCCTTCTCACTCTTCCATATTGTCACTGCAGCTTTAATGTCTCCCTTCTCCTCCATGAATCCATTTATACTGATCGCATCAGTGCTCTTGGCAATTTATTCAATATTTTTAGTATTCTTTGCATGAAATAGCTCTGTTGGAATTCCTCTTTATTTCTAATTTCATTTTGTTTCCACTGTTTTTTCAAACAGCAGGTTACAGTTAATTAAAACCAGATACATTCAGTATAGGAAATGTTTGTAAATTGATACTTTCTTTTCTTTAGCAATGTTTTGGAACTGTATGTTATTAATGAAGTTACACAAATAATTACCCTAGATCTCATATTCAGGTAATTACAAAAATAAAATGAACATCTGTTATTAGAAATACATAATGCCAAGTCATAATGTGCAGGTTAGGGGTTAACACAACCAAATTGGACATGGTACATAAACACAAGATAAATTATTGTATGGTAGTGTAATTATATTCTAAGCATTATGTTAATTATAATTTATATCAGTTCAATAATTAAAGAAAACAAGATCTTCCCTTGGTTTCCTATTCAGATTTTTCTGTGTAGTAAATTATTCTGTATCAGCTGGGCTGGCACTAGACCATAAATCTGACAGCAACGTACAGTGACAATATTTTTAATATCTAAGAGAAAGTTTAGTCTATATGGTAGATTTGAAAAATATATTGTTAATTAAATGGGGTCAAAAGTAAACAAGACAGAGTTAAACAGTGCATAGAAAATCCACTTGTTGGCTGTCAAAATAATTAAATGAAATATTTATTATCTTACAGATACTGACCCAAAGTCTTACTTTGCAAAACTCAATTAGAATGGGATAGATTCTCTAAGGATAATCCTAGAAAAACCCAGAAAGTACTATCACATAAATACGTGGCCAAAATTAAGTCTTAGAGATATACATTTCCTTTCATGTTGTATAATTCCCTTTTCTGACAAGTTAACATATACTACTTTGTAGTGCTATTATAATCTTATTTTCTTCTTGTCTGTTAGTACCCAAAACTGAGGACAATATTCCATACAATATTTTGAAAAACATTCACAATTTTGTCATGACATGAAGATTATTGATTTTATAAAAGCCTTTTCCAATTAAGGAATCTAGAATATATGAAAACATCTTAACCATATCATATTTCAGTTTGTATAAAAAGACTGGAAATAGGTGAATAAAATTGTTTCTCACTGTCAATAATGAAACCATTAGAAAAAAATGAAACAAAATGGAACAAAAGAACACCCTGTTTCCCAGATTATGGTACAGAACTTTAGATATCACTCTTGAGACACATCAGAATTACTAAGTCATATTTCAGCTTCTGCTACCAAAAATTTAACAGAAAACTGAATAATACAAGGAAAGAAGACTCAGTACTTGCTATAGTATTTTTTTTTTCTGAATTGACCATTCTGTATTTAATTTCAACATTTTGATACATTTTCATTTCCATTCTATATTATTTATACTTTTTTCTTAAGAGGAAAGCCATAGGATTAAAGTAGTGATAAGCACTCAGATAAACACAGAAAACCAGGGGAAATCTTGTTGGGATTTTGTCCACATTGTCATTAGTGTTAGTAGCAATAAGGTTCTATTCTTATATCTTTTAATAACACTTATATTTCAGATGCCAGTCGAAAAATGCCTTCTTAAGTAACCTTTGTTCCCCGCATAAGTCCCTTCCATTCAGTTGACCAGATGGTGTTTGATGGCCTTTGAAGTCTGAACTGGCTATGAAGGAAATTCAAGTATCTATTTCAGGATTTCTCACTTATATAGACTTAGTCCTAGGCCAGTTCTTTTCTTATAGCAATTCAAAATGTGACAGGAAAACCTGCTTCTGATCTTTTGATTACACTGAAACAATAAGTGGTTTTTTCCAAAATATTCATGCAGCATTCTGAGTTCTTTCCTCCTTTAGAGTCTCTGACAGGAAAACACCACAAATTAGATAGCCAATGTCCTCTGACCGGTTCTGTCTGCTCCTTCCATCTTAATAGCATGATGTGCCAGTTACTGCTAAGTCCTTTTATAGTCACTGAATACAGAAGATATCCAAAGCACATTCTCAGAAGTTGTGCCAAGGTCTGGCTACTGAGCTGGCACTGAAATAGAAGTGGAACTGAAAGTACTGGAGCTGGAATACCATATTCCTCCTGAATCAGGGCATAGGAGAGAGACAACATTGCTGTAAGAATGTGCCAACACAGGTAGCAAAGAGCAGATGTGATTGTACTTTCTGGTTTTTAATTCTTATATATATTGTCAGAACAAATAAAGTTCCTTGATGGTTGCCCCCTGGTAAAGACATTATCAGAAGGAAGATACCAAAGCAATGTTACAGCCAGCTTCTCATCTCCACTGCTTTTTGCAGCTCACTTCAGCTATTTACTGGAATTTAGAGTTCTTTTGAAAGGCAGTGGTACAGGAAAGCACTGTCCAGCACATAAAGAAGATATTAATGAAGATGACAAATACTCCCAGCTGATTTTCAAAGATTTTACTTTGGGCAAAGTCATTACATAATGAAGCTTAAGTTACAAAACAAATGTACTTTGGTAGACTTCTTTTATTTTTAACCAGGATTGTGTCAGCATGGTCCCATAATGAATTGCATTACTACAACTAAAGTGCTGTAAAAAGGAATGGTCTACCTTGGACAGGAATGTCCCAAGCAGGTGTTGGTGGTGTAACCCATGACTGACATAATCATGGTGTGAATAAACAGATATTCTTATGTAAATATTTCTCATTGTTTGTTAATACATCTGTGCAACAAGAATATTCCACATATTCTCCTATATTTTAGTACACAAATATAAATGCCTTTCCCTCTGTTTTTCCTTCAGAAATAACTTTACAAATTGTGGAACAAGTCTATCATATATTATATGTATTCCGTGGATTCCTCATTGACAAGGGGATATTATTTATTATTGGCAGCCCTATTTCTTGTTCCCAAATTAATTTATCTACCACTGTAATCCATACTAGCCACTGTAGTTGCTAAAACCATGGTTTGGATTTAATAATGGGTTAATCATTGATTGCTATTTAAAATAGGTATTTTCAGTGCAGAACCAGTATGTAGCTGTCACAATAAATATTGCCTGCCACTCCTTTCGCATTCAGTCCACCACACTATTTAAATGTTTCATTAAAGGACACACTTTTGAATTTATATTGACATATGCTTTTAAAATTTTGATGAACATAATCTACAACAATGACTCATAATATAAAGTTTCAGAGAAAGCATATTCAATAATAACTGTACTCTGAATGTCTCAGGCAAAAACTTGCCTTGTCTATACTACGATGAAGTTGTGTAAAGACTGGAAAAACATCCAGATCTTCTAACTATCAGCAGGTCACCACACCTGCTGTAACATAAGGTACATTGACTACATTGTTCTGCAACAATATACTCATTTTTTTAATACATTAAATCTCAGCATTGGAATGATTCCATGTTGGCCAATAGTCATTATGCTATGTGAAACACAAATCTTAGTGCATAGTGCCTGGGCAATTTCACATTTCATGATTGAAATATTTCAGAACTGTGCAAATCAAGGCTTATAGGACTTGAAATTATTTGGTGGAACTTTAGACTCTGTACTACTTGTATTGAAAAATAGTGTTGGATGGATGAAAAAGTGAAAATTAGATTCCTACTCTGAATTACCTGCTAGAGGACTTATTTTGAAAGGATTCACAGCAGTAGCCTATATCAAGGTAGTCAAAACTGCTCCTTGCAGCACAGCCTCCCTTATCACCTTTCATAGAGGAAGCCTAAAGGTACTTGGTTTCTCAGGCTGAAGTGAATGCGAATCCCTATAATTCTCTTACTGATTTTTGAATAGAGTTTTAGTGAAAAGGCAAAATTTTAATGATGAATGACCTATACTGTCCTACATTTGATACAATGGAAATCCGTTGTCAAGGAAACAACAACAACATAATGCTTTCTAAAAAGAACAAAGAGTGCCAGGAAGGAGTTTGCTGGTTTATCACTTTCTGCATGTTCAATGCCTGCCTATGATTTGAGGACATATCCACCCACATCTGTTAGGTCTTCATGATGCAAACACACCTGACAACACAGTGTGCATGTTCTCTGTGTGAGAATGCAGTCTTCAGTACATGGTGCGACGTACAATTGGGGTTTTTTTCTTACTCTGTGTACTATTTTATCCAAGTTCTATCATTACAGCTATCTAATGCTTACTTCGCCTGATCCCCATCACAGATACAAGCAACCAGTGTTGGGAAGAGGGAGACAACAGGGAGGAGGGAGGATACTGGGGGTTTGTTATTAACTTGCTTCAAGCATTGTCACTATTATGCTTTTATAAGTTATAAGTGTTATGAGAGATGTCATTACCAAACATAACAATGTGTGGTGGTAACTGTGCCATTAAGGTCTCCAGTGGAACATTAATTATTGATCTTTTCCTCAAGAGCATCAGAATGTTGCATTAGAGCTGCAATGAACTGTTCACCTTACAAGCATTAAACTGAACTATGTCATTCAAAGGTGACAAGGTTTACCTTTGCTACTATATTCAGAGCACTCCAAAGACTGCAGTAGAATTGCTAACACAGCGAAACCTGCCTAATAAAAACAAGATATCTACTTAAATAACCTCACTGTTGGATTGGATATTTTTTAACTCTTTCTCAGTTTCTTATTCCTTTGTCATCTTCTGAGTTCCCTTGCTTCCTGCAAATAATCTTTTCAGCAATAAGGGTCCAGGAGATGGTTTATAACTCTTCTTAAGTGTCTGGTGCTCTGGTCAGTTCTCTTGATAACATGCAGGAATGAAAGAGCCTTGCAGACAGAATTGCAGTAGCACTCCCCAGTAGGTGTTCTACCACAAATAAATAGCAACATTGCTGCAGTGATATGGGCTGAGATAAATACACATGTGGCAGAGCACCATCCAAAACCTATCACTGAGAGAAAGTAAAGCCTCCTCCTGCTGCAGTGACATCAGTAAAGCTCCTCTCCTTGATTTTTCAGGAATATTGAAGTTTCCTTCATTAATTTGAACTACTGAAGAGTTACAGCCCTGCTGACAAAGAAAATGTCTGGTGAGATGTTTTATCATGTGGTGTCACATATCACAGTCATCTCCCTCTAGTCCCTGATATTCATAGGCATATGTCTTATTTTTAGTATCAGCAACTGACACATGGTAGGACTAGAAAAATACTTTGGGTAGCTATCTTTTACTCACGTGTGACAATATCTAATTTTGTTTAATTCTTTTTCCTCTGTCACCCTCATTTCTGTCTCTTACAGAAAGCACAGAATATTCATTTCTGCCTCCTATTAGGTTTGTGCAGACTTTGAGAAGGCATCTTTCTACTTCTGACCGTTATTAAACCTAACAGACCCAGGTAGAAAAGTAACTTTTCAAGCAACACTTTTCATTCTATTACTGCCTTTTCCCTGTCATTTTTCCCCTTGCTGACAGCCATTAAAAAGTATTCACTGACTGATGTGGTGATGTTGGTCACATCTGGATCTATAGGTGACACTTTAGCCTGAGCAGGGAAGCAAATAGTCCATGGGGTTGGCAGATTAATTCTCTTAATGTCAGCATCCTCAAATTACAAGTGCTCTGTTTTGAGACAATGCTGTTGCTACACTGTGGCAGGGTTTTTTTTTTTTTCTTTCATTATCTTCATGCTTGTTGAGTAAGGATTAGGTAATTTTTTTCTTCTAAAGGCTCTCCAAGAGATTTGAAAGAAATAAAAAAAAAAAGGAGGGGAAATGCAAGATCCTCAAATGCTGAACTATATGAATAAATTATGAGGCAGGGGCTATAGATCATGAGCTGTCTGAATCAGCTGCAACAGACAGATGTACTCCTTAGGTGAGACTATAGTGTTTTGTCAACATTGTTATGTTGGGAAAAAAGTCTGTAAATATAAAATCCCACTGCTTGATTGGTACAAGTTTGCAAAATCTCTAGAACAGATACAGCCATGCCAGCAAATGAGGGTTTTCTCAGCTTAGCCTGTGACCTGACAAAAGAAACCCGGCTTTGTGAGCAAAGCTCTCCTTTTGCCACATATAGCTAGGGAGTTCTGTCAGCATGTATGAAGATAGCATATAGTAAGAAAAATCTGTTTTGTATATATGGATATGTTAAAGAGCTTTCTAAAATTCACACAGAAGACATACACAGGGAGAATGAAAAAAATTCAAAATTCATTAAGCACTGGAAATAAAGCATAAAGATTAAAAGAGGCCTTCCACCTCCTCTAATAATTGTCCTAAACATAATTCCATGACCTCTGGCATCATCCACAGCACCTGTAATTGTACAGCAAAAGAAAGCAAGATAAGCTTGCTATTACTTTCTTCATATATTCTCCTGTTGTAACTTTGTGAAATAACAAGATGACTTGAATGCAGAGAATTTCACTGCAGTTATTTCAAAATTAAAGGTACTCACTAACTACCACACAGAAATTATATCCAAATTCATTTGCAGGGATTTAAATCTCCCATGTTTAAAATGACAGTTAAAGCCAGCTCAAGCTGAAAGCAGCCAACAGCCATTGAATGACTGTTCAATGCATATGGTGTAAAATTGCTTTAATTCAGTGTTGAACAATACCCAAATAAAAATATGCATGTTCTCCAATTTAATGAGTGACATTTTTACTGATGATATCACCATTAAATCTTATGTCCCCTTAGACAGGTCCTGCAGCAGCTGGCCTTTTGCCTAGTGAAATTGAGAGGCATCAAAGTTATAACAATTACAGCTATTTCCCTATTACTCTCTGTGGTTTTGCACAGACCAAGCATCACTGCCTTTATTGTCAATCTGTGAAAATTTAAGCCTTGCCCACATGAAGCATGTTAGTGGACAAGTATTGGTTTGTATTGTAGCTCCAGTCTAACAAACCCTGTTCCCAGCCAAATTCCAAAGGAGACAGCTATTTAAGTGAGGATTATGCATTTAAAAAGAAGTATATTTAATTACTGGGCAGTCTGCCATACAATGAACAAATTTCCACTCCTGTACTTGTTCCCTGTGGCTGTGCTCAGAAACTGGGAATTGTAATATCTAGACTTCCCTAATTTTACCAATGCTTCAAATAACTGACAGCTAAAGTTTCAGTTTCCATATAAGTGTCAAAAAATGCCTAAGTAACGTATCGGTGTAAACATAAACACGTGTTATCTATGCATTTAGTATCCTAATCCATAATAATGATTCCTTGTTACTTTGTAAGAATGTACAATTATGTTAAAATGTAAAATAAAATAAAATAACCACTCCACTATCCCATATCTACCAGTGGACTCTGAATCAGTATTAACTGGAATAAATGTACATTTTTCAATACAGCATACAGGTAGAAACAATGATTCTAACTTTTCTGCCTTTGCAGATAGTCCCCAGTATACCCAAAATGAAAATATTTATTTTTATACTAACGATTTAATCCTCTGATACAATATTTCCTAAACTTCTAATCTAGTTGAAACAAATTCTTATTTCCACTGAATTTAATATACTTTCAAGCAAGTAGTATTTACAATCATCAAGACATATTTATTTAATGTTTTACTAGAATTTAGAAGGTAAACAATACCTGAAAACCACTATTGTTTTTTTCATTCATTTATAGGCTTCTCTAGATTTTGAATTCTGGAACCATAGTGGCCTCTATTGTTGTCATATTAGAATAGCATGTATTACAAGTGTAAATAAACCACCTTTAGGCATTTTTCATTCGTTGAAAAGATATAGCAATAGTTCTTGTAAATCAACCCATCACCCTGGCTCCAACATACAGAAAAACTTTTCAAGACTTTCCTGTGATAATAACATCCTGATGTATCCATCTAATATCAGATCAGTCACAGACATGCTGTTTGTTGTAAAGTGAAATTGGGCTCTGCTTTGAAAATTATGGAAGATGTAAAGTCCATAAAACTATCTCATTGTGCTGAGAATGCCAGAAAAGTGACCTGAACTAAATGCAGTTTTGTGAAGATGAAAGATGGAATTGCATGTAACTTTACCCATCAAGAAACTTTGATTAGATTGTAGCTTTAATTTAGGCTTGTCCAGTGTTAAAAATATCTCCACTAATAGAAAAATGGATACTTTTTCTCAAATTACAATTTAGCCAAACTTAAATTATAGATATAAATCGGCTTTTGAGACTACACCTCTGTGTCCACTGGCTGTTGAAGAATCCCAGACAGTTTCTTTAGATAATGTATCTACTTTCTAGGTGAAGAAAATTAGACAAGATGGATATTACTCTAAAAGATTAAATATTATTTCAGTTTGCTAAGAACAAGCAGAATAATTACTCCAGAAAAAAATGTCCAAATGCAATTTATGTCAACATTTTGTATAGCAGAATGAGTTTTCATTGTGAGAAAGTTAAGTACCAATTAATCAGTTTTTGCCCAACACTGTCAGGGGAGAATTAAAATGATGCATTGAATTTCAGTTCTGTGAAGTCTGATAGTAAATATTCCATGGAGAATAGACTAAAATGGAACTCCCATTTCCTTTCCCCTCAGGGTGCATGACTGATCTGCCTTATTCCCACTACTACCAAGTGATTTATATTTCTCATGCTTAATATCATATGACAAAATTGTTTTCTTTCCCAATTTTTGATCAAAAAATAATCCCCATTATTATATTGCTGAACCTATAAAAAAGAAGCAGTCTTTTGCAGAAAAGAGTGGGACAATATGTTTAAGATTTCGTTATATAGCATCAAATATTCCTAATATTTGGGGAAGAATTAATATGAAATATTATAATAAAGGTCTTAGTAATCATATTTGCAATAACGTATGCATATATTTGTTGATTGACATTTGGAAAAGGTATTGAAACAATTATTTGTTGATATTGTGATCTTTAAAAATTGTTACAATGGCCTTTTTTCATTCACAGCAAAGGACATGATGAATGAAGCTTGAGTAATATGAACATACAACTCAGAAAGGAGGCTAGACTAGCACAAAGTAATCAAAGATGTTGAGAGATCACTGTTCGTATCTTTGGTGACTTTGCAGCAAATGGATATGATGCATACACTCTAAGTAGGCAACTTGATTCATGATCTGAGTAGATAATTCTCCCAATCTCATATTCTATGTGGCTGAAACAAGATTAATTTTATGTTAATTTCAGACTGCAAACTTTCCCAGTTTCTAATTCCTTGACTTCTTTAATCAGCCAAAAATAATAATCAGATAGAAAAGAGAACAAAACATACATGTATGAGGTACTTCACTTTCATAGATATTTGTTCCCTTTCAGGTATCAGCAAAGAAAAAAATAAAGTAGCTTCTAAAGGTAAAACTAACACAAAATGCAAGACAGTAGTAGTGCTTTATGCCTTCTGTCATTACCTTGCTACTCATTCTGAAGATACTTATCATGAAGAAAGATGATATTAGCAGTTAGATAACTCACTAGAAACACTTATTAAATAATTAACATTACTGAAAAAAGCAGTAGTGCTGTCCCCTAAGAAGTTACTTTTTCCTTGCCCTTTCAAGAGCAGATTTGACAGATGGGACAGAACTATAGAACATCCCAAGCAGAAAGCAACCTGAAGAGATCATCTGGTCCAAGTTTTTGTGGGGAAGGGAACCTGGATGAAATTAGCTAGCACCCTGTCCAGTTGCATCTTGACAACCTCCAGTGACAGAGTCTCTACCACATACCTGGGGAGGTTGTTCCATTGAATGATTGGTTTTGCTGTAAACATTTTCTTTCTTATATCATGATAAAACCTCTCCTGGTATTACTTGTATTGAATCTCTATCCACTTTGCAGCATCCCTTTAAGGACTGGAATACCATGATGATGTCCTCCACCAGGCCTTCTCTTCTCTGAGGTAAAAAAGGTCTAATTCTTCAGTCTTTTCTAATAGGACAGCCTCAGAAAAAAACATTGATCACCACGAAATCACCAAGAAATATTACCTTATTAAAAACTGAAAATAGGTAGTAAGAGACAGGGAAAATGTAAATCTGTAGGTTACACAGAACATTACAATAAAGATTATTGTACAAGCACCTACATCTTTAAAATGTCTGTAGGGTATGCTGAACATTTTTTGAAGATATAGCATTTTTTCCTCTTATAACACAAAGAAGTACTACAAAGAAGACCTGATTTTAAATACTTAAAGGATTTTTTTACGTTTTTCTTTAATTTAGTTGAAAAAGATATTTCAAAGACAGGATTTAGTAAGAGGACTTTTTTTACTTAGGTTGTTCAGATTCAGATGCCTGGTGGTATTAATTTCACTTAAAAGAATTAAATAAACTTTTTTTTTCTTTTTAATCCATCTTTAAACTTCTCCTAAGTCTGCGTTTTTTTACACAAAGCATCTGCACAACTCTCATTTCCCCCAGTCTTCATTTGGAGTAGGAAGGTAGAGTTAAGTTCAAATGCAACTTTATGCTTTCGATGTTCAGATGCTGCTAGGGCTTGCCCATCTTTCTCAGAAACTCATAGTACCCTTGGGGTTCTGTTTGCCATTCTAATGGCAGAATTAGGAGAAGACAGATGGTAAGAAAAAGAATTAAAGTTGGAAGCAGCTGTTATGAAATCTGCTTCAAGAATACAATTGCTTATATAGACTTATTCAGACAAAGTGAAGAAAGGAAAACATATTTTTCACCTTGGCATACCAGCTGGTGTCGCTGCTATAGTCTATGTAACTGTATTGCTTAGGAAAACATGTATTAGGAATTGAATCATCAATGTCAACATAAAAAGGACACAAATACAAATTAATATGTCTCTCAGTCATCTTGAAGCAATTGGATTTATGTAGGTGAAACATAATATAACTACAAAAGTAAGTTTCAACTTAACTCAAGACGTTTAACCCTTGAGCATGTTCACTGGAATGCTGTCTTAGTGTTGCTGAGGAAGGTCTGGAAGCTCCATCTGAGAGGGCTGGCCACTGACAGCCAAAGCACGTAAAACCAGCACTTGTGGCTCACTTTTGCTTGAGACCTGCTACTTGGCCATGTGGAAGCTGGACTTGCACAAGATTCTCTGGTGATAGCTATTTTTCTCTTCTTTTCCTTTCTTTACTTCTCCCTCTTCTTCTTCACTTAATCTCTTTTCTTAATATTTTGGGTAACTTGGGACTGAATGGGTTGGATTTTGCTATGTTGTGTGGGTTAGCACGTGCAAAGTAATAACTTTGTGGAATACTCTATTTTGATTGTGTGTTACTCTTTTAAACTTTTGCCAAGATTTCTTATTTTCTCCCTGTCAGAGACCGGATTCATATCTCACTGGATTGTTTAACTGGGTCAAATCAATGACCTCTTTCTTTACTCTTTCTCTCTTCTTCGCTTTCTTTACTCCTGTTTCTTCTCTTACTCTCTCTTCCTTTCCATACACTTTCTTAATAACTTATGAATATCTTAAAACAGATGGGTTGCATTTTACTTAGCTGGCATAGATTGGTGTGTGTTGGGTGCTCTGTAAAATGTTTCTTGTCCTTGGTTGTATGTTACTTCTGTGAAACTTTTGCCAAAATGCCTATTTTCTGACTAAATTAAAAGAAGTCTCTCCGGAAATGCAGGTAGCATGTTCTCTTTATGCGATTTCAAGATATTAAGAACCAAAAGCTCTGCAAGAGTTCAGCAGGAACCCTCAGAGTCTTAAATACTAAGTAAAACACCTGGGCAGGATGTGGCTTAGACCTGTGGCTTTACATTCTCTTATTTTCAAAGTTTTCAGTAAAAGTGTCTCCTGAGAAAAGTGTGCTGCACCTTCTCTTTACGCTGCCTCAAGCTATTAAAAAACAGAGGGCTCTTCTAAGGATTTAGCAGATGAATTTTTGGAGCCTAGGACATTTTTAAAGTAAACCTCCTGGCTGTGCTTGTAGCTCCAGGGCTGGAGTCTTACATGGTGGTGAACAACAAAATAAGTATTGTCTCTATCAGATGAAGCCACGTTTCCCAAACGCTGTCCTAGAGTGATCCAATCACTTTTCTGTTTTATGTCATGCATCAGCATGAACAATAGAGCTACGGCAATCTGTAGTAATGCTGTTAGTGACATCTCATGCAGAAAAGTACTTCAGCTTGCACAGATGCTACCGAAATTATATATACAGTCATAGAACCCTGGCCATTGGTAAGATCTGGCTTGTGGACCACCAGCTGGACCATTCTTATTTACCTGGACATTATCAAAATGTGCATTCCCTGAACTAATTGGCAATATAAAACTTCACACATGACACAGTCAGTTTATCACAGGTATGATGGGTAACAGATGTTATAGGGATGAGATAGAGCTGTCTAAACAGAACAGCATCATGTGAGATGTCCCGGCATATCTTACCTGGGTTTCATCTGCTATTCCAGATGACTGCACATCTTTCACCAGTCCTGTGTCATATCCACCAGCATCATGCAGTTGAGTCAGACAGCCAAGAGCAACTAAAATGACAGCAAGTTACTGTTGTGGAATTGAGAGCTACATTACTGTCCTGTAACTAATCTTGAGTGTCACGTGCCACTAGAAAAATCTCCAAGACACACTCTAGTGCATTAAATTTTGCCAAGAAGAGTCCTGGGTATGAATGCTAACAGGCATGGAATACATCCATAGTGGTATCTAACTCTTCTGGCCCTCAAAAATAGAGCTGTCACAATGAAACCACTAGGTTGGCTTTGTCTCAGTATGCTTTGGGAAGATACTGAAACAGGCTAAAAGCATGCAAGGAGCACTCAGAGCATTTAGTAGTGAGCATTTAGGGGATCATATTTCATTGCCCAGGAATGATGCTTATTATATACTCATTTGTGAGCTACTGATCTACTCTATTTCTAAGATAGGCAGGTGGAGAGAGTTAAATATCTCTAATGAGACTTTCCATAGGTGCCTATGGAAATTTTAGTATTTTCCTCTTTAGTAACCAGAAAAAGCCTCCCAAATCTATGACTCATATAAACAAGGATTATCATCAGAGATTCTGAGCATCAAAACATCCAGCTGAAACAAAACCAAGCACAGAGTAAGGGTAAGCAGAAGGTGAGTGCCTGCTTCATAATGGATGCTTTAACAAGGACCTTTTCCAGTAAAAAGAGATGATAAGTAAAGGAGCATGAAATAACAAGACCTCAGAGAAACAGAAACCCAGTAGGTAAGGGATAACAGAAAATATCAAAGACCAAAAATCTCCAATCACTTAGAAATGGGCTAGTAAGAAACTATACGTACAGCTTTGGGAAAGTCTTATCTGGACTTTGTAACTGACAAGAGGTGGGAAATGAGTTAAAAATATGGATTTGGGATATTGGAGGGGGTTCTGTGGAACTACACAAAACTCACAAAAGAAAGTACTGGGGAGGGACATCAGAAAGGAACAAGGCTGTGTGTGTGTATGTACAAGCAAACACCAAGCTGGACCAGCTGGTCAGCAGAAGGCCATGGGGGCTTCCTGACAGAGGTATCTGTGAAGGTCAAAATAAAACTAAATGATTCCAGTTATGGGGACGAAAGCTGGAATACTTTATTGAACACTGGACACACAATTTAAGATTTCAGTGAAACATGGTAATAGGGAGGAGGGCTTATGTTAACAATACTTTTGCTAAGTTGCAAAACCAGCCACTGATTGTTATCTCAGGGAAAGAGAGCAAGGGGTTACAGCATTGTCTGATAACATTCATCCCAGATTCTTTCTTATCTTAAAACACGATACAGCTTATATACTCAAGTAGAGCAAAACCAGACCTCTGGCTTTGGTGATGGAATTTTCTTCAGCTTTGCTGACCAAGGCTCATTGTTTAAGGCTATTAGTTTCTTGCCGTTGGAAGCTATAGTTTTTTATATCCTGACAGCTATCAGTCGGGTGGAAGGTTTCCATGCTGGTATTTGGGATATCCTGCAAATGTGAAGTACCTGTGTAATAAATGTCCAGTGGCAACAAGGACCAGACTGGCCTGGCAGGCAAATAGGGGACCTATGGGATAGGCAAGAGGTATCCAGATAAAGAATTGGGTGGACAGAGGGGCCATGCTGGTGTTTAGGCAATCCAGAAATACATCTGTGCTCGTGAACTTAGTGAGTGTCATGTGCATACTGCCACTAGGGAGCTCCAGCACTAGTATGTCCTACACTTAGACAAACACCTCGTCTATAGGCAGCCTTGTCCATATCCTGTGTGTGTCTGTGTGCCTGCATCTCTGGAACATGCATTTATCTTTCCTGCACTCTGAAGCCAAACAATTCAGCCTGGGACTGAGCCCCCCAGATATCTGAGCTCCTGTGTTGGGCAGGAGAAAAACTTGGTCTTGGAGTTGCTGGAGTCGACCGCCACTTATAGCATCCCTTAATATACAGAGTCCCAAAAACCTTCTTTGTGATTTGAAAGAGCTCGAAGCATTTAACTTGAAATGTTAGCTCCTATACCATAAGATGGGTAAGAACAAGCTGCAAAACCTTATGGAGACACACAGTAGAGGGAGTGAGGTGGTCAATTCAGTAGATCATTTTGCAGTGTCTCATCAGAAAATGAGAGTTCTTAACAATTTAAAAGCTTCAGTTTGGGTTTTCTTTTTTTGGTTTGGTTTGCTTTTTCCCTGTGGATGACTAGTAAAATAGAGGTTGAAGCCAGAGCTTGACAGGTCATACAAAATTCAATGTCCTCCATAACCTGAGCTAGCTGCAAATCTCCTGCTCTCAAGGAAACAGAGATTGAAGCCTAATTTAAATAAAATATGAATACATCTGTTTTCATTAAATTATTTCCCTTAATTCAATAAATCCTCTCACCTTTTGTCATACTGTTCCAAGGTATTTGCAAGCAATATCAGGCTGCACTGTGCTAATCTAAAAAAATAGCAAAATAATTTATACTCCCCTCTTGTAAGTTGTCTAATCTAAGGGGAGATTTGTCAGTCTTGTCTTGAACTCAGATGTTCAATTTATCTTTTTTGAACAAAACTAACTAGACAATATCATACCATTATAGTGACTTTTTCCTTCTATAATCTAAATACCGCTTCTAACACAATTTAGATTTTAATTGGTTATTTTTTTGGTTGCAGACACTCTTAGTTACCAATGTATGAGCCTGATCTACTCTTTATACCCTAACAAATGTTATGCATGCTAAAGCACATCATCTACACCCTGTTGTACAACTTTTCATCCAAATCCTTCAAACATATTTTAACACTAATACTTAAAAAGATATGCAGCGAGGTCTGAATCCTTTGTGGCTGAGAAGCAGATTCAATGGGATTTTCAACTCCCTGGGAAAATCCTTTAAATATCCTCTAATCACTAATGAAGGAAGCAACCCGCAACAGTCCACTATTTGCCAAGGCCCCACCTTTGGGGCTGTGGCTTGGGTAGGTAAAAATATGTGCTTGCAGACTTGGCTCAGGTACATGACCTCCAGAGTGGGGAAGGGAATTAGAAATACTCAGCACACCTCACTCTTAGCAGCTAGGACTCAGGTTCTTTCTGGAGGTCAGACAATGTGCACTAAGCCTTGCTGAGAATCATTTGGAGTTAATCTTTATTGACTCAAGTCCCTGAGACCACTTAAAGCAAAACTATTTTAAGCCGTCATCAAACCTCAGAGGAGGGGAAAGATGACAGATGCAGCAACGCTAAAGTACAAAAGCATTGGATAGTGCTGAAAGGACTAAAGACTCAGAAAATGGTAAAGAAACTCTTATTTTATTTATCTAGTTAAATGAATTAAAATTTTTGAAGAGACTATTTTTGCATTCGCCCTTATGTAGAGGTTAGAAGGATGTCAGAACTGGAACCACAGAGCACCACATAATAGCTACAGGTACAGTGAAAAAAAAAATTTTCTTCAGAATTAATTGCACTTTCATTCTAAAAGAACTTAGATTGCCTGAAATTCCAACAATGGCATAAAATTATCTCTAGGCAATCCCATTTTTTCCTAAGAAAACTGACACTATAGCAAAAATGTTAGCATAGCAAACTGGAAGAAAACGCTCCCTAAACATGATGCATTACCATTTTCAGACAATTTTTAAAAAGCTGTTCATCTTCTGTCTAGATATTAATATGACATGGACATAAAATTTTGAAATATAATTTTACTCTTTATTAACCTACAGTAATTGTTCCCTAGGGCATATTTTAGTGCTCTAGCATAATTTAATAGTGAAAGAAAAACTAAATAGAATTAAGTTTAATGTGTTCTTCTGTTTACTAAACTTGCTTTGATTTGGATAATTTATTTTAATTGCAGTTTAAATGGTGACAATTATATGATTTTCAATATTCAATATGTGATTTAGACTATTTGCAATAGGATTTTTGAACAGTAACACCATCTGATTAATCTATTTAACAATCATCATGTGATGAGCATTTTACAGCATATGCCAATAATTCATAAGATTTATGGTGCTCTTCATGAAGAATAAAACTGACATACAATTTTCATTTTTGATTCAGTGTTTATTTTTGTACTATATATAAAGGAAGAAAAATGATCATATCTTGTGATGTTAAAATATTCAGAAAGAAAGAAACAAATTATAATGTTAATAATTTCAAGTAGAAATTATGGATAAGGGAGCCAATATTGGTGGAAAAAAAATTGATACAAAACTCCTCACTGTAGTTTATCTCATGTGATGTTCAGAAAAATTGCTTTTATTCACAAAAGCATGGCATTTTTCAACTGTATGGCAGCCTGTCCAAACCCCCTTCTTATATATTAACCTTGACTTCAATGCAGCATTCCCAGGAACCCTGCATATGTTCTGATCTCTGAGTCATTGGAGTTTCTCCAAGTCCAACTTTGGAGACTTGGACTCCTGACTCCAGGGAGACCAAGAAGTGGTACTGAAGTGACAAACATGTCAAAATGTCCCCTGATCTTGGGCAGCACATCCAAACTTGTGAGAATACCATCATCTCACAGCCATCACCATTTAACAGCCTCTCCTATTAGTATGTATTTTCAGTGGTAATTCTTAAGAAGGAATTCACAAATTAGTGACCTAAGGTGTTGAGGCACAGAACCGTCTCATTCATCCCTGCTACAGGGGCAGGAGCCTTCAAAAGGAAGACAAAACAGGTAGTTCTGGGCAATAATAGCTACACTGGAGCAGCCAAGTCTGCTTGCAGTTCTAGGCAGATACCTTGGAACACGATGTTGTTGAACAGCAGAGTCCACCTGACTACCAGAAATGTATACTACAGATGATCTGAAGCATCATCAGCAATGGTAGTTAAGATCATAAGATCCTTGAGGAAAGGGATGTTCTTCAATACATACAAAAATATTTTTCCCTTCTTCCACCCCACAAACCAAACCAAACCAAACCAAACAACACAACATCAGCAGGAAATCAGAGAACCAGCTGCAAAGAGAAGAAATCTCTCTACAGATCTCTCCACTCTCTTGACCAGTGATAGGAGCTGAGGAAATGACGTGAAGCTGAGCCAGGGAATGTTTAAGTTAGATATGCGGAATCACCCAGATTTCACAGATTCCCTGAAATTCCCTAGGGAAGTGGTCACAGCACCAAGCCTGACTAAATTCAAGAAGTATTTGGACAATGCTCTCAGATGGTACATTGCATGATTCTTAAGGCTGTCCTGCACAGGACCAGGAGTTGGTTGCAATGATCCTGATAGGTTGCTTTCAATTCAGCATATTCTATGCCTCTATGAACTTTCTACTTACAATGAATTAGGAGAATATTACATTATTTTTGCTTTGATTCTGACATGTACCACTTCTATTCTTATTCTTTTACTGGTTCTAATTTTAAAATTTTGGCTACTTTTTAGAACATTTTGATACTAAAAAATATTATCTTTTAAAAATAAGCTGTAGAGATATTTTTTTCTGATCTTATTACATTTTTCTCAATTTCCTAAGCTGATTACCCTTGAACCATGTAAATTCTTGACCCAATTTTCTCCCAAGTCATGCCATAGCTACTCATGCCACTTTGGCAGACCCACAGCCCTTAATCTTCAGGGGTGAAGCAGCTAAAAGCCCCAAAACCAATTTTCCTTACTTGGTGTTTTTTTTGTCCTATCTTTGTAGACCAGTACTCAAAATTGTAGTGTTTATGGAAAGATGTCTTTGCTACTTTTCTGTAAAAAATTCCTTATTCTCATAGAATTGGGATTTTCTATGAAAAAAAACTATTATTTCATAAAGTAGAACTGTTTGGGGTGACACAGTCTCACAAATTTTAGACTGGAGGGAAAGGGTTTAATAAATAAATATTTATAATCACACATTTTGCAAGTAAAAATAGAGCACTGGAAGGCATTTTTATTTAATGCAAAATCTTAATGAAACACTTTCTTTTTTTTCAGGATATTTTAATCTATGGCATTTTAACTATGATGTAAGGGAGACTGTACTTGTACTTTTGTTACAGTTGTTGGTTTATAGCATCACCTATATCAGGTTTATTCTAAGCCAATCATTCATAAATGATTGAGTATCATGCATGCATCAGTGGTTATTTTCAGGGATTAATTAACCTGAATGTTTTGGGAACCATGTGACAGAGAACTGGAAGAGCACTAATGTATTAACCTTTCTTACTGCAATCAGGAAATACTTGCACTCATAGC
This sequence comes from Pithys albifrons albifrons, assembly GCF_047495875.1. Lineage (NCBI taxonomy): Eukaryota > Metazoa > Chordata > Aves > Passeriformes > Thamnophilidae > Pithys > Pithys albifrons. Next base: position 38,484,535 of record NC_092459.1, read on the forward strand.
TGGAATTAAACTTTGTATTGAAGTTGACTTTTTGTAGTATCTCCTAAATGTTTATTTTTAGGTTATCTTGAACAGAACAACCCTGAGTACCATGCATATTTAATCTCAACTGGTGGTGCACAGAGCATGTTAATTAGCATTTTTCCTTATCTTTCATAGGAATATTATCTATTTTAGGCAGTATTCTTCCTTCTCTGCAGAGCTCCAAATAAATTGAGGGTGAAAACATGCCATTCACTTCAGCAAATATTCACAAAGTAAAAATGCATAAAATATTGCAAAAGAAAAACAGTATGCTGGAGTCACAAGAATTAAAACATAAATAGCACCACTTCATTCTCATACTCCCAGAGCACCAAAGCAATGACCAAGGATCTGAAAGAAATTTGAAAGAAATCCATTAGGTCTAGCCACAAGTCATGTCCCAAATAAGCAAAATTGGATCATTGTTACAGAATCAAAGAAAAATTTTGCAGCAGATATATGCTGCTCTAGCAAGTGTATTACATCTTCAGTTGTTATGTAGCTTTCATTACTTTATTTTGTTAAATAAGCGGCAAATATTATCATAATGTCAATAGAGTGTCACTCTTTTGAAGAAAAAGCAAAATATTTGCCAATTCATTTCCTTGCCACTACTTTCAAATTAAAATTCAGGGATTTTCAGCTTCCCTTATACAAACTATTTGAATAAAATATAACCCAAAGACACTGTAAGTAAAAATGGAATCTTAAAAGTGCATCAGTGGATACAGACAACACAAAACAAAAACAAAAACTAACACAAACAAACACATCTTTTACAAAACAATCTTAATTTTTTTTGTTTTGCAATTCTGCACCAGAATCTAAGTGGATGAATTTGAGGGCACAGATTAAAAATTAAAATTAAAACCAAGCATTCCTAGGTAATGAAATATATTTCCCATGAATATTTTGTAACCAAAAGAAACCACTAGAGGGCAAAATGTCCATTTCTAAAAACAAGTGACCAAGGCAACTTTATATGAACGGGAACAGTAATAGAGGGGGAAAATTTCCCAAAATAGCCTTTTCTTCCTCCCCACGCCCTCATCCCCAAATTAAACAGAAACTTGAAATCAAATTACAATTAATAAGATCATAATTATCCCCTAATCTCTGTCTCTGAAAGGAGATGAACGGGTGACAGTTCTCACAAGGTCAAATCTATGTTGTTGCTTCTTTTTTTGCTTTTACAAATAGCTACTTTTCAAACATTTTGGTGTTATCAGCACTAAATCTTTATGTTTAGGATATCTGGAAATAACAGAAACTTGAACTTTCAATTTTACCAAAAATAGTGGTGGTGGTGGTGGTGGGAAAATAACCAGAAAGTCACAGGAATGACATCTTAATTTAGCACTAATTCTGGTTTGTCCAGCTGTATGTGTAAATATGCATTGCAATTTTTTGAAGATCCAGCTGTGCAGTGAAGTTGCTTTTATGGCCAAGTCACACGTTCAAATCTAAGACTAAAATCTTACTGGGACAGAGCTATTAAAGAAATTGCCAAATTTAACTTTTAGGCAGCTTTCTCTCCAGCTGAGTCAGAGCCATTACCTGGGAGGTCAGGCTTCACACAGCATACATGGGGTAAGTGATGCTGAAAGGCAGAACCACGCACCAGCACATGCTGGGGTCTACCTGGCTGCAAAACAGCTTTGCAGAAAAGTACCTGAGGTCCTGATGGTGTCAGCAACATGCCTCTGTTGCAAAGAATACAAATAGTATCCTGGGCTGCAGTGGGCAGAGCACTGTCAGCAGATTGAGGGAGATGGTTCTTCCCTGCTATTCAGTACTGGTGATGTCATGCCTGGAGAGCTGTGCATCCAGTTCTGGGCTCCCAGCAGGAGAGAGATACAGTCTTACTGGACTGAATCAAGTGTAGGGCCAGTAAGATGATTAAAAGTGGAGAGTTTCTCCTATGAGGAAAGATGAGAACTGAGACGGTTCAGCCTAGAGAAGGGAAAACTCAGGTGGATCTCTTAGCATCTACAAACATCAGATGTAAGGGTGCACAAAGGGCAGACCTGGCTCTTTTCAGTGGTGCCCAGCGACAGGACCAGAGGCAACAGGCACATACTGAAACACAGAAGGTTCCCTCTGAACACCAGGAAACACTTTTCAGTGTGAGGGTGACCAAGCACTCAGACAGCTTACCCAGAGAGATGGTGGCATCCCCATTCTTGAAGATGCTCAAAAGCCATCTCAACATTGTTCTGAGCAACTAACTCAGTGTCTCTGCTTGAAAAGAGCAGTTGGACAGGATGATCTCCATAGGTCCCTTCCAACCTCAACCACACTTTGATTCTGTGGGCAACACTGAGAAGCAGTGACTCATTCTCAGCTAGCCAGCTGTAAATGACCTTGGGTAGTAAAGATACTTAACCTTGTTTTTGTGAGATCTAGAAGAAGACACTATAAAGAGGTGGAGAGTAAGTTGTCAGAGGAGACCAGACTGATGAGGAATTCACCAAGTGGCAGATACATTACAAACGCTGGGTAGACGAAGATGTGGAGGTCTGGGACCCCGGGGAGCACATGCAGAGGCTGGATTGGAACCATGGGGGTTTTCGGATGGACACTTCTCCAGTTTAAATGTTATACCCTTAATGTGGCTACCCTGGTTATTTTTCCCTTAGTCGTTCCTTATCCAAATTTCCTCTTCCCACAAAACCCTCCGTGTCGCAGCCGCCTGTCTTGGCGCGCCCCGGCCATGGGGGCGGTTGCTGGCGGGACCGCCCACGAGGCACTGCTGGAGCCCGGGCAGGGGCTGTCCCTGCCTCGGAGTGCCGGAAGCCCTACGGTAGAATTTCCCCGCCTACCTCATTCTCCCATTGGTCCTTTTGCCGCTCCTCCTCTCCCTCCTTCCCTGCCTTTGCATGCACTCAATGAAGTGAGTTACTCCTCCCCATCTCTGCCCCTCTTCCCCGCCCACATCTGAGGAATTCCCATGCTCTTCTTAAAAGCTAGCACGTGCCATTAAAACTGGCTTTTCCTCGTGGACTCCTGGCTGTGTGGTCTTATTCCGTTCGGGGTGGTCGCCGGGCCGGGAGCGGGAGGAGCCAACCTAAGCTTCTAAGGGGCCTGATCCTAGGGAGCCCTGCTGGCCGCTTTCCTAGCCTTGCTCCTGGAAGCAGAAACCTCTCCACTGTATCAGTGGGCTTTTTACAATCCAATGATAGTAAGTATTATGAATAGATTCATAACTAAAAAGTTTTCTTCAGTTTTTAACAGAATATGACATTGATCTTGCAGATAACAGTAAAGCAAATAAAAGTGCATATTAATAAAAACTAAAAACACTGCAACAGAAGTGAAAACAGATCTCAAGGAATTAAACATTTATGAATTACTCACAATCACAAGGTGAACTCCACCCCAGAATTGCAGAAGAAGTTGCAGGCCAGAAAGCATGTATTCCAAGATAGCTTCCATAATGGGAGAAGAAATCTGAGGAACAGCAAAATATAGACCAGCACTAATGGCATCCTTCAATCTTCTGCAGGTGGTGTTGGCTACAATGTACCACACCTGAAATGTTTTTACACCAGTGCACAAAGCATGAAGAGCAAGCAAGAGTATCTCAAAGCTTTGGCCCAATTCTAGAGATCTGACATGGCTGTAGGATGAGTCTTGTGACTGAAGTACCTTGTTAAACAGTTATAGGCTCTTCAGGAAGGATAGGCAGGGCAGAAGCAGTGGAAGGATGGCACTTTACGTAATAGAAGGGTTAGAATGTATGGAGCTCACAGTGGGCAATGGCACATATGAGATCTTCTGGGTAAGAATCAAGGGGTAAACAAATAATGTGGATGTCAGCCAGGACAATGACACCGATGAATTATTCTTTGAAGAACTAAGGGGCATTTCCAAGTTAACTCTCCTTTTCCTGATGGGGGACTTCAACTTGCCAGAAATTAACTGGTACATCACATAGCTGGTACAACACGGGCCAGAAGATGCCTGAAAAAACCTGGATGACATCGTCAATGGAAAATGTTCTAAGGGAGTCAACTTTGAAAGGTGGTCTCCTTGATTTCTTGCTTGTTAACAGGGCAGATCCTATGGGTGAAGTTGAGATAGGTGGCCATCTTGGCCACAGTGACCATGAAGTGATCGAGTTTAAAATCTCTGTTGGTAGGACAAAAAGTGCCAGCAAAACCTCAGCTCTGGACATTAGGAGAGAAAACTTCAGGCTGCCCAGGGAATTTAGTGAGTAAGGTCCCTGGTGAAAACGTTCTGGGAGGTGCTGGGGTCCATCAGTGCTGGTCGCTTTTCAAACATCATCTCCTAAGGCCACAGAAGCAAGCAATTCCCAAATGTTGTAAAACAAGCAGGGAAGGTAAATGGCCAGCTTGGCTGAACAGGAATCTTCTCTTGGAAATAAGGCAAAACAGGAAGGTCTATGGCCAGTGGAAGTAAAGTCAAGTGGCACAGAAAGAATTCAGAGACGCTGCTTAACGCTGTAGGGAGGAAAATCTTGCAGCCAACACTCAGATGGAGTTGAAGCTACTAGAAATGTGGGAGACGATAAAAAGAGTTTTTTGAAATATATTAATGGATGGTCACCTCACAAACAGGGACAGAGACAAGGCACAGGGGTTTAACGCTTTTTTTGCCTCCATCTTCAACACAGATGATGAACCAAGTGGGTCTCAGTGCCCTGACCTGGAAGACCATAACTCCTAGAATGACAAACTCCCAGTTGACCCTGAAATTCTGTGGGATCTGCTGCTCTGGCTAAATCTCTACAGATCTATGGGGCCTGATGGGATGATTTGGGGATAATTTTTGAGCAGTCTTGGGAACCCAGAGAGTCTGACTGGAAGCTGGTGAATGCTGAAGGTTTCAATAAGGAAAAAAAAGGAGGACTATGGAAGCCTGTAAGTCTCCTTTCAGTGCCCAGTAAAATCATGGAAGAAATTATTCTGGAAGCTATTGAAAAACAGCTGAAAGACAACACAGTCATTGGTCAAAGCCAGCACAGCTTCTTGAGAGTAAAGTTCTGCTTATCCAATCTGTGTTCCTTTTATGACAAGGTAATCCACCTGTTTGGTCAAGGGAAGCCAGTTGATGTAATTTTTTGGATTTCAGTAAAGCTTTCAATACTGTCTCTCACAGGATCCTTCTGGCCAAAATGCCCAGCACACAGCTGGATAAACACATCATGTAGTAGATGAGAATTGGCTCTGAGTCAACCACAGAGGGTAATAATGAGTGGGTTAACATCAGACTGATGACCTGTCACTAGTGGGGTTCTACAGGGCTCCATCACGGGCTCTGTGCTCTTCAACATCTTCATAAAAGACTTGGACACAGGACTGGCAGGGATACTAAGCAAGTCTGCCAATGACACAAAACTGGGAGGAGCTGTTGACTCCCTCAAAGGCAAGAAGGTTCTGTAGAGAGACTTCAACTAATTAGAGGACTGGGCAATCACTAACCATATGAACTTCACCAAGGGGAAGTGCTGCATTCTGCACCTGGGACAAGGCAATCCTGGATATTCGTAGACTGGGGAACGCGATGCTGGAAAGCAGTGACACAGAAAGGACCCTGGGGCTCCTGGTCAATGACAAGTTGAATATGAGTCAGCAGTGCTCTGGCAGCCAGGAGATCCAACAATGTCCTGGGGGCAGCAGGCAAAGCATTGCCAGCTGGGCGAGGGAGGGAATTGTCCTGCTCTACTCTGCACTGGGGTGGCCTCATCTTGAATATTGTGAGCAGTTTTGGGTGCCACAATATAAGAAATATATTAAGCCATTAGAGAGTGACCTGAGGAGGGCAATGAAGATTTTGAAGGGCCTTGAGAGGAAGCCATATGAGGAGTAGCTGAGGGCACTCGGTCTGTTCAACTTGGAGGAGACTGAGGGGAAAAGCCATTGTAGATACAATATCCTTGTGAAGGGATGTGGAGGGGCAGGCACTGATCTCTTCTCTGTGGTAACCAGTGACACAATTCAAGTTGTGTCAGGGTTGGATATTAGAAACATTTAGGTTGGATATTAGAAAAGCTTTTTCACCCAGATGGTGCCTGGGCACTGGAACAGGCTCCCCAGGGAAGTGGTCACAGCACTAAGCCTGACAGACTTCAAGAAGCATTTGGATAAAACATTTTGCTGTGACTCTAGAGGACAGTCCCATGCAAAGATAAGAGTTGGACTTAATGATACTTGTGGGTCCTTTCCAAATCAGCATATTCTGTGATATTCCATGATTCTGTGATTTTACTTGTATTAAAGAAAAAAGAGTAGTGAAATAAATAAAGACTTTCTCATATGATCGAAAGAACATGGAGGGCTTTTGAACATAATTACCCATCTTTCTCTACACTCAATTTTGTTTGCTAAAAAAATGTGAAAATGTAACACGAACTTTAAAAAATGAAATTCGTTCCTGCACTAAGGTACTGAATTAAGAGATCATCCATCTGGGGATGATTCTAACCCTAACCCTAACCCTAACCCTAGCAGTCTGACACACTGAAATCTAGTAGTCTAGCTAAAGAAGATAAAGATTGATAGAAATCTAACCTGAATAAGAAATTGGCCTAACAGGAGACAACACCAAACAGGCTTAAACAGGAGATTTGTGGGCAGCATGCTTTATTGGTGAAGGAAAACTTAGCTTTGGACCTGATCTCTTTAGAAATTTCCAGTGCTAGAAAAGGAGTTCTTATCACAAAGATAAAAGACACTGTTAACAAACACAGAGGTATATGACCTGAAAGGCCATGCTAGTGGATGTTCAGCAATATTAAATACATGACTCTATAATAATAGCTGATAATATTCCAACTTATTTTTAATTTCAGATTTATTCCTACCATATGAAAGCAGAAGGACCTGATCGCATTTGTTGATCACGTGTTAACTAATGGAATATATATGTGATATAACTATCCAAAAGGCAAATGCAATGGTGACACATTCTCATTAAGAATATGGTGACTGTCAAGCTTAAGACATTAAATAACAAGGAAGAGAATTAGGTAAGAGCTATTAAAAGGGTAAGGACAATGAAAAAGCTGTCACAGGATGAAAAGACCTCTAGATTTTGTCATCAACCAAAGTGAAGGCTAAGGTACAATTTAACTCTTTGTAAAATAATTCAAGAGAGATACACTGAGGAGGAAGAATAGTAACTTCAAGGAAGGAATATTGTTGCCACAAATACAGCTATTAATGAACTTTTAAAGGGAACTTAGCAGAAGCCCTCAAGCAGCTTTTCAATAGGAGCTGGGGCAGAAAGGAATAGCAAGGGAAGAGCAAAAAAGTACTATTGAGATGGGCTTTGTTATACTTATGGAAATATATTCCAGCCCTCTGCCTTTGCAGGCACCATTTAGAGAGATTTATAAAGTCCCTTCTAGTCCTGGTCTTCTTTTGTGGTGATGGTCTGAGACCTCAGAAACAAATGGTACTCAGAGAGGTCAGCAAGCACATTGGCATATGGATACGCTTTCAACAATTAGACAGACTGGATGAGCATTTGAACAGTTAGTCAATACCTATACCAATACTCTAGGAAATTTAGATATTTTATTAAGTTAAGCAGCAAATGAGAGATCTGAGGATCTCAAGTAATGCATAAATTTCACTCATTGGCCTGTCAGGGGCTCTAGATCACAGTGAACTATGCATATATATAATAAACTATGTGGTGCCACACAACTCCATCACAATAAATCATTTAAATTGCTTTTTGTTCTACTAGCCAAGCTAGCTAGAGCTTCCTATATTGAAGTTTGCACTGTACACACACCAAAAATATCTTGCCTGTAATGAGAAAGAAATCTATAGCACTAGACAGCTACAGTTACTTTTGAATGTTATTATAAAGTAGTAAACATAGAAAGTCACATCTTTTCCCTTCCAGAATAACTCTCTAAAAAACTAGGAAGAAGAAAAAAAAAAGGGAAGCAAGAAAAGTCAGGCAGGCACACTTTCTAAACCAAACAAATTACTAACTCTCTCCTGTTCTAATATCATTCTCATTACTTGAGTACTGAGGCTTAGGGAACAGAATAACCACACCCTTGAGTTACGGCATTACAGAAATGTTACTATAAATGCAAACAACCACAATATTACACAACAGCAAAACAACTGAGTAACTTCTACTGAAGAATTTGAAACAGAATCAAGAGAATCAAGAAGAATACAAAAGAAGCATTAAGTGATTTTGCTTGTGACAGATTTAGACAAACCTTAACAAGTGGAAAACCCCTCTAAAATATTTAAGAAATTACTTTAAGTAAAATTCCTATATTGACATTACCAGCTCAATAGAAATGTAAGAGAAACCAAGAGAGGTAACTTCAGGAAAAAAAACAACAACTACACAAAAAAAAAAGACTCTAAGGGATAATAGTTCTTCATCACTAGGAAATAGCAAGACATATAAAAAGATAATAGAAGGGACATGACAGAGAAGCTGCAACAAGGAAAATTTAAATTCAGTGAATGAAATTAATCTATTTTGAATTCATTGAGCAGATTCATTGCATTCACTACAGATCAACAAAAACAACAAAATATCTAACACTTTGTGTATTTTTTATGAAAGTTGAAACACATGTAAGTTCATATGTTACAAATAAGATATCCATTTCAACTACAGTTTGGAGTTGTGTTTGACTCATTTTATTGGTAGTGTAAAAAAAAGACATTTCGTTATGAATGCTAATTATTATAGTATGTAATGAGTTGTAACCTTACATGGGTTGTGAAATTAAATATTGACACAGTGGAAAGAAAAAGGAAAGTGCTTTATAGGCCCTGTGCCTGTTAGGGAAGCAGAGGAAGAAAACTTTGTCCTGTTCTGTTAACAATGAATTTAAAGCTAGATACCAAATTTCTGGATACAGGTATTCCCCAACCCAAAAGCCTGACCAAGATCTTTCTCTTCTGTGCTTTCAGACCATATAAACATTAAGGCTGATGACTGTTTTCCACTGATTTTTACTCCACAGCCTTACCTTGGTATTCATCTAAAGGTTTTATTTCCTGGAAAGAAACAGGTGAACGCTCTTCTGTACTCTCAGGAAATCCTCCTTTGAGATGGTGAGGATGTTGAATTATATCAAACTCTGATCCTAATAAAGCAAAACAAAATGATGATGGATAGTCATATGATTAAAAATAGTCACATAACAGGGTTTTGCTGATGCTGTGAGAGCTATTGTAAATCTCTGACCTATTGCAATGAAAAGTAAAAGTTTTCAGCAATTTACCATGAAAGTGGACTAGGATAAAATTTATAGGAAATATATTTACATATCCGGTAATGTACAAAAATGAGAATTTTCATTTAGATCATATGATTTATCCAGGTAGTCATGCTAGAGATTTTAGGAATATATATTCAAAATTGTTCTAGTGGGTATTTTTATTTGATTTCATTTTTTTCCCTTAAGAATGCCCTCACTGAGTCACTGCTGCTTCTCTATTCCTATTGTTTCCAAGATCCTTGATACAGAAAAATCCTTGCTATCATTCAAAGTATGAATGACCTTCATAAGATCTGTATGACAGACTAGAAGTCATTAATTTAAAATCAATAATCCTAGCAAAGTCAAGTATTTTTGTAATGCACTAGTAAAAATATTAAATTTCATCACTGGCATAATTGCATCAAAGTACTTTGTGTTGCTGAGAAAAAAATATATTCAGAAATCATTTGAATCTCTATCTCTCCCTGCTTCTTAATTTCCATTGTTTCTTTATTAGTTTCATTTGCTTCATCTGCTTCCTTTAGACCACAGCTTGTCTATTTTCCCCACTCCCCCAACTCCATTACTAAAAATTCATGCCTTTATAGAATTATTTTCAACCTCTCTTACTGATATTTGCTTTATCTGAAGTTTCCAGGGGTTCTTTGTTTGCTAAGGTTCCATTAGCAACTAAAATTGTCTAGCTCGATATAATAGGCTAGACCAGGCAGGCTGTTTTGCATTATGACATCATAAAACTCTGCAAGAAGTAAGTGAAAAAATTAATTCATGTATTGCAGTATTACATTTCAGAAGTTAAAGTAGAAATACGCAAATTGTTTTTCTTGAAAAAAATTAACTAGATGTTAAATCTGCTAAAATTATTTTTATTCCAAATAGGTAACCGTATAAGGCTTTTAAAACATGTATTTTACTTTAAACCAAGGTATTTTAAAAAGCCTGAAGTGACACATTTAACAGCTAAAATTATTATTCTTCCTTTAGAAACTAATTGGATAGTTTGCCCTTTCCTCTTTGTTTTATATAACATTTCTCCTTTCTCATCTCTTTCTATCACCCTAAAGCTGGTGGACATGGCCATGTCACAAAAAGCCATGCTTGTGCCATGTTGCTGTGTGCATAAAGTAGTGCTTTGCTACACGAAGCAGCCAAAGAGCCAAAAGTGTCTAGGAGACAGCCTTTAAACCCTGAGCAGCTTTAAAATTTCATTTCATAGTTATAGGTGAAATTTCTATAGCAGTCCTGGGAGTTACTGAGTGTCCTAGCTCTTGAATCTGAATGTTAAAACAATGCATTAAGAATGCCTGTGAGGTAAGGAGCTGAAATGGACCATGAGACCATAAAATAAAAGCTAGCAAAGAAGGGCCTGATCCTACCAATAGAATCCTTAAGGTCAGAGGAATTACTTATGAAGGACAGTGATAGTCCCTTTAACAAATATAAGCTTTCACCGAATGATCAGTTAGATCATATGCCTCTTTCTTGTCTGATGATCTGACTAATTAGGTGGGTTACCTAATGGACTTCTGCAGATGCTTCTAGATTCCACTGTGATGTATCACCACATGTAAAGTGGAAACAAGAGCCTAATAAACTTTGACTTATCAGAAACTTTCATGACTTCATGACTGTGCACTACTAGAAAAGTACAGGGAAAAAAAAAGGCACAGGAGCTTTATCTGACCTATAACACTTCAGATCCACTCCAGATAGGTAATGAGGAAAAAACCTCTCTTACCCTTCAGCCATGTTGAGCTCATTTTGTTTAAATAATTTCAGCTAACAAAATACACGTGTGCTCTCAGCAAGACTTGGACGGACCAAATGACCTTCGGAGGTCCTTTCCAACCTGAATTACTCCATGATTCTGTCATAGCCTTTAACACCACCCACACACACACTTTTCTTTTTTTTTTTTTTTGGTGTGTGTATGTGGAAACAGTAGAAAACTACTGAACTTGCTGATCTCAACTTCATCCCATGAGATGAAGTATCTAAGCATAATCCATAGCTCCTTGAAAACACATAAGCTTGAAATCTCTGGTGTTGCAACACACTTTCAGACCCTCTCAGGTCAATAAAAATGGGTGGAAAGGGCAGAAAGAGAAGTTGCTGAAGTTTGCTTTAAAAATAAACTTCAATTATAGATGAGCTCTTAGTCTGAGGGCATTTTATTTGACAATAAACAAATAGCAATTTTTTTGACATCTAAATGCCAAGCATCATATTTCCAGTAGTTTGAGGCACTTACATGCATAGTTTTCATTTCGCCTGCTTCCAGCTGGCAGTCCCACATGGATTTCTAGTGCAAAATTAACTATGTCTGGCACAAAGCATATTCCTGCAGGCAAGGAGATTGGAAGAGGCATGAATGTTTTGCCTTGGCCGAAGCTTGTATTAGTTGGTAACTTCAGTTACCTTTCATGATGATCTTTTGCAGAATATATTTGTTTATGCTGGAAAGCAGACCCTTGAGTTTTAAATAAATTAGTGCACCTTTTTTAAATTATTCTCTTCTCTCTTTTGTCTAGCTGCATCAGATGCTGTGCGTTTTCCCAGTACTAAATTCATATATCAGAGAATCATACATATTTTACAGTAGCTTTTCCTGTTTATATCATTATAAACTAAATCAACTATTTCATTTTACATATGGAGCAGAAAGTTTATGGTCATATTAAAACTCCAGTGAACAGCCCATTCAATTTATATCTTAAAGTGAAAAAGGTTTTATTGTTTGGGACTTTTCCCCATGAATTTCAGCCCAATACTCTCCATCATCATGTCTACCATAACAACAATAGTAAAGATTAAAGGACATGATGATAAGTCATAATTGAATGTTACCATAATTCCTAACTTGCTGAATTCCCTTGTGGTACTAGGTACATTCAAGAATATTACAGTCCCTGTATGTAGACACATACAGCTATCTGCTTTCTCTGCTATATCAGACCTCCTGTAAAACAGCCTTCTGATAATTCACTCCTTACTTTCCATTTCTCTCTTTGTGAATCAATGGCCTCAGAAAGACACCTGTTCTATTCTATATTTCCCACAGCTGGAATTGGCACAGGCCCTTGCTCTGCTCTAAGATTGTGGGACAACAAATTTCTGTGTCAGAAGAAAGGAAGCTGAATTAATAATTCTGCTTCTCTGTGCTGGCTCTACTTGTCAGTGCTTCTGTCCTTTTGTCATAGCTGGAAAGATACATTGAGCATTGGCACTACTTACTGCCTGAAACAGTCCATGAAACAGAATTACTTATATATACAAGAAGAATTAGAAATACACAAGCCGAAAGGTGATGAAATCTGTCATAGAGTTTTTAGTATCAAGTAAATGTAAAAGGTGCTCCCTCCACTTGAAAACTTACTATTGCTGCGGCACTCAAAGCCAGATGCTCTCTCTACAACTGTCCTTTGAAGCAGTGAAACCTGTGAATAAGCTGAGTAACCTGCAGCATGTTCCCTGACCTGACTGCCTACCCAGGCTCATTCTGTCCACACTGTCTTAGAGAGAAAGACACAGCTTTGTTCTCTTTGGTGAACCCCTGCAGTATCAGTCTGACCTTTCAGTGCTGAGAACTGTATAGGAAGGATTCAGCTGACTGATCTGCTGTGGCACACAGGATGGCAGATGTAGCCAATGCAAGAAAATTGTCCCAAACCTGCAAATTAACTTGCCTGTCTGCATCTGAGTATTGAAGTACCAAGAGAAAATAATCACTTGGGCTTAAGGGTGGTTTCAGGCTACTTAGCTGGATCTTGACATGGAAATACAATTAATGACTATGAAGTGTGCACTTTATATAAATTTGTGTTACCTCTGCATTAGAAATGAATAAACCGTCTATAAAATAAGTGTGCTGTTGGTGACCCTTTCCTAAGCAACATGTTAGTGAGATGAAACTGCCTCAAGTAACCACTGCAAGGTGTACCTGTCTGAGAAGGACACTCTATATAATAAAGTTTCAAAGCTCCCTATTCAGTTTATGAATGATCATGCCTAGGCATATTTGAATTTGTCACTATTGAAAATGCTACTTTTTGATTATTGTCTTTAAAATGTTCTATTTCCTGGAGTTTGGCTATCTTTTGTGTAGTCCTTGGCATATCAGTACCTTGCAATGAATATACAAAAGTTATTAGGTTTTTCTTAGCAAGTGTGGGTTTACTACCTCCCAAAATACTAAAAGATATTGTGCATAATATAATTTCAAAATAATTGTGTCACATAAACTAAATGGATAAAAGGATATAGATAAATAATCTAAAGTGGTAATAGATAGTATGACTATGTATATCAAACACATGGTATAAATGTGTTTCTCCTTATTTACTACCAGTTCCTGTAAACAAGCCAAAATGAACCCTTAAAACAGCATTGCCTCACTTACTGTATTAAAATAAAAATGTATTCTTACAAAAGACATCCTGACAGCTTCAATATTAACTAGTATCCTCATGTCCAGACTACCAGTCAATGTAGATATATTTGAAATGGGTTGTTTCAAGTAAGTTGAGACATTTCTACACTGAAAAAAATAAACTGATAAATCATATGTCATCCAAATTGCCACCTTTATATTCTATCAAAATTTTCCTCCTCATATGCTCTACCCTTTGTAATGTCACCAAAAAAGTAATCACAGCTTTTCTTTGTGTTCATTGGAGTATATTCCCTAGCTTATAGGAGCATGTCCAATTTTTTTTCTCCTGCTGTAGAGAATGAGAGCATTTTCTGAGTAAAGACACCTGTGGCACCCGTTTGCCTTCACTCAATCCTAAAGCACAGAACCTTTCATTACAAGATCTGAACATGACAGACAATCCAAGAAATTACAAAAAATTGGTACATTCACAAAAACAGGTAAATCTGTTTCTATAGATTCTGAAGACTTCGTAGGTAAGGGCCAATATTTCACAGTATCAAGGACAAAATTATGGACATCCACTTGATCTATAACTCCCACTCAGTCCTCCTCCTGTTTGTGTTTCCAGGCAAAAGCCACCCAAGCTTCATGAATTGATATCATAGCTTCTGAGCAGTCACATCTCTCTAAGAGGTCCAGAGTTTCCAGTGTGGCAGATCATTCCACCTCCATAATTCGTCCCACCCTGCCCCCTCCAGTGGATAAGTCATAAGTTCAAAAAATCGGCATTTAAACTAAAACTGTTGACAGTCCCTTACTTACAACATTTGGCATGATTGTGTAGTAATACAGTATAAGAGATAAATTTGAAGTTTAACATTGTTGATGAGTCCATAAATTTCTGAATCAAGCCTGAAATTTCTTGGCCTACATTTTAAATAGAGTTGCTTCTGAATGTCCTCCTTAGAGGAGGAACAGTAAGCAACATTGGTGCATGCACACAAATTGCTATGCAAGACAAAGCTATACTATTAGTGCAATTATATTCTCAGAGCACCAGAGACACCAGGAAAATTGTAGTCCTTAAACCAAAGATATCTAAAAAACATTATCATAAATAATTTTACGTGATGGATAAATCAATTCTTTCTACTTAAATCAAGACATTTTATTTTGGCACAACAGAAGACACTGGAAAAAGTAACTGAACTGACTGATTGTCATGGGTTTTTTTCACCCCCATCAGTCTTGTTCAGGAAAAGCCACTGAGCGCAACAAATTCCATCTTTCAAGCTCCAATGTTGTATTTCACTATTTTTCTACTAAAGATCAAAATGACCATGGGATGTCAGGCACTTAGCATTGCAATTGGAAAGATATGAGGTCTTTAGACAGTCTATTACAAGTTCTTATCAGTACTGCCATATGCTGCAAGACAGAATGTGCATAAATCTGTCAACACACATAATTCTCATTTTCCGATTAAAGAATACCTTACAGAGAAAACACACATACTTTTTTTCCTCCAGCATTATGACCCTGTTTAAGGGTATCCAAACACAATTAATCTGCCAGGGAAAATAACAAGCCAAATAGGAATGTATCTGAAGCAGGGAGGACTTGATTTGTCCATGACGTATTTCAAGTTGATTTTTTATATGTAATTTCATTGTTGGACCTGTAAAAATACTTCTATCAAAATATACATAGGTATTTTAAGTAGTGGGATATTAAAAAAATTTTTTTTTCAAATTCCCAGTGATTTTTTTAATGTGACTATGTAGTAAAATCTTTCATCAGTCTAAAATGGAATTTGCCATTAAAAAAAAAAATCCTTTCAACCGTATGTGACAAAAAGAGTATATTTTTCAAATAGCATACGGTTAATTTCTAGGAAGGAAAAAAAAGAGAATTAATTTTAGTATATATCATTAAATGGCATATATGTCATTAAAACATATATATATATATATAAAATTAGAAAAATTAATTGTTTTCTTTCAGCTGGATAAGCATATAAACTGTGAGTGGTAAACTATGTAGGTACTTATTTTTCATAAGACAAAATTTTTACTGTCTTTGTAGCTTGATGGTCTGAGAATTCTAGGAAAGGGTAATATCTTCTGTTACGTGTAAAAAGATGATCTGAAAAACAATGGCAAAGAGTAACACTGGAGTCTTCAGGACTCTAATCAGGTCATCTGTTAATGAAATGTAGACTTCGGAGGTGGGCAAAAACTGCTGTAGGAGTAATAAACGAGGTCCCAAAAGAAAGAAGTATCTCACCTACCTAAAACATACTATGTGTTGTAAATTGAGATATAAAATGTAGCTGCATACCAGTGAAAACAAAGCAAGATGTAAATAATGTTAGAAAACATTAAAATAGCCCATGTTGACTTTAGAATGATGAGAAAACTAATATAATCCTTCTAAGGGGAGAAAAATTCATCACCAGCTTCAAACTCCACCTTGTCAAGAATTCAGGATGCTGACAACACACTGCAACCCTACTCTGACTCCTTTAGGACTAGAGATGCAACAAAGAATGACCATAACACCTGGAAAAAAAAAGAGCATTCATTGAAGGTTTGGTATAACAATTTTAGCCATATTACAAATGGCATCTAATACTACTTTGGATTGTAACTATCAGTATAATTTCTGGAGTAATTACAACTTTGTTTTGTTTCAGTAAAGACTGTTAGGATTTTAAAGAAATGAACAATAAATTCCTTGTTTCACACGTAAGGTATGTCCTCCTTTTTGTCCATGGAAAGATTTTGGGTGTAACAACTAGTGCAGGTATGTTATACACAGGAACTTGATTTAAAGGCCACATAGAGCGGCAACATAAAAAACAATATACAATGCAGGACACAGAAACATAAAAGATATGTGTCCAGGCATACACACAGCACAGTGTTTTTCCAATCATTAGTTAATCACTAGTCATGCAACAATACTTTGCAGAATGTTTTCCTAAATTAACTTGGATAGTTATAATGACAAGACAGTCAATCCAATCTATGTTTATAAATACATATATTTATATTTTCCACATGTATGTATTTTTCCTGAGGAAACATTTACACAGTCAAGATGAAATAGGTCCTGACTTGGAAGGTTCAAATCCCATCAACAAAAAATAATCAGGAACAAGATTAATTAGGTGTTAGTGAAGCAATTAAAAAAAAAAAGGAATGTATTAATTGAACAAGATTGCATACAGGCAGCAAGACAAAAACTCTTCGAAGTGACAAGACAGCTTTCAAAGAGATATTGTGTTTGACCATAAAACCTTAAATTATTATGCAAATCATGTTTGCACGCATGACACTTGCCAGAAGTACATTTGACCTGTATTTCCTTTCCTCAGTCATGGAATAAAAATTAATTATAGCACCTAAGGGAAAATTAATATATTTGAACTTTCTGCTACTGTTGTCCTGAAATTCACCTTTGCCAATCCCTGTATTGACAACTTTTCTGCTTTTAATAACTTTATGTAACACTTAAGGACCTGCTTTGTCTTTTCTAAGTTACTAATAATAAAGATGGGAGTCATAGTAGCTGGTTATAGGGAATAAACCAGCAAACTCCAGATCAGGATTTACAAACAGATGTTGCTTCTTGTTCCAGGAATTTAAGTTAAACCTAGAGCTATTTGCACTACAGTCCAGGCGAAAAGAGCAACAACTGTTGTTACTTGCAGCATGTTATCACTGTTGTAAGTGGTTTAATGGCAATGTGCCTGGGCCATTTCAATATCGGATTTACTACAATAAGTTACTTTCAAGGTCTTCTTCTCTTAATTGTTCATTGATTACACACCATTCTTTACAATGAGAACCTCTGAGTTTAATTGGAATCAATGGTGACCAATGGTATACAGTCTCAAACCCTTGTTACTGACTTAATGGAGAGATATACACTTTGAGTTTTAATTGTAAGCATATAGTGTTACCTCATCTGTTTTGCTTCTTTGCTTTAGAGCAACACTCAGTCCTTTATTGTTTTGTCTAATATTTGGTGTTTCAGAATGCTCTGAGCAGCATCACTTCAAAATGTTTTATTTGCTCTTTAACACAGAGGTGTTGTCATGTCATTCAAAACTCATCTGCACCCTTCTACCTGAGAAGGTCCTTATCCTGTGTTCCACATGCATTTTTCAATTTTAGCATCAAGGCAAAGTCGCAGTTATTTTCAGTGTTCAGCAAAAGCAATGGACCACATCTAAACTGGTAGAAATATGCTTCCATCATGCACGTCCATAATACCTTCTAGTTTAGGAAAGTTAATATGAAATGTACTGTAATTTAAGCTGCAGGATATCCAATTATGAGGAAAGAACAGATTATTAGACTAGGTATATCCACACACACATCTCTAAAGGCAAATACATTTTTAGACAGGTGTGCATTGAAGCAATTATATTCTAATTATATATCCTGCAACATTTTTTCACACTTAATTTAACACATGATGTAACCTATTACAGAAAAATATAATTTTAAAAATTGTAGTACTGTATTACTCCTGGAAATAAGAAGCCCTTCTGCAGTGCATCTATACCTGATTTTACGCTTATTTTACACTGATCTAGGAAAAGTAGAAGATAAGTCTTGAAAGGGTCAGTGGGGTAAAGCAAAATAATACTAGTTAAAATCACCAAGTTCCCAGATGATGTCAGAACTTTGAAATCTAGCTTTTTAAGTTATAATTAATTAAGATTTGTGAGTTTAAGCTATATCTAATATCTGGTACTTGAAAAATAATGCCAAATGAAATAAATTTAATTGATACAAAACAGAGAGCTAACATATGGAAGTACTTTACATTAATAAAAACAGTGACCTTGAAAGACCCTTCTCAGCTTAATAGTTCACTTATATTGATTATGCCAAGATTTTCTTTTTAGCCACTTTAATTCTGAGAGTCAATATAACATTTTGACTGTTACACTTTACTGCTTTAATTATTCAGAAAAAGGAGTACAAGGGCAGACAGATCAGCTCTTTTTGTTCTTGCTGTCAGTAATCTAATATACTGTCTTTGCCTCCACCCTACTTTCTTTCTTACCCTCCAATTTTCATTGTGATAATTTTTGATTGATCATAATCTGATTTCAATATTTAGTTTGAGGTTTGATTTTTTTCTGAAGTTCTATAAACCAAATGATTAGAGAAAGTAGAGCTATACAAGTAATGAAACAATGAAGAGCACATTAAGTGACTTTGTAATTTGTGATCTAGCTCTGGTCACCTGCATTAGTCAAAATGAGGTTTAAATCTTTACAGCATAGTATCTCACAACTAAGAAAGTTTCAGCTATGTAATACTTTTACATGGGGCAAAGTATAAAAAAAAAATAAAACAGCTACTCCTAAATGTCGTTATCACTTTATAATACCATAAGATTACATTAGGAAATTTAGGATGCCTGCTTTAGATGTGGTGTAAATTCTGACAGTTGTTTTCTTGATTGACTACCGTGCAGTGGACAAAGCTTCCGAATTATTAATGTATGTGCTTAAGCCCCTGAATTATGCTTTTAGGATACTTTTTTGAAGGTGTCTTTATCATGGTACCTACAAGTGGCAGCCAGCACCTGTCTATACCAGTCAAACAAAAAGAACAGGCTTGCTCATTACTTTACTTGCTCCGATAATGAAGATTAAAAGGTCTATACACACCTTTACATACCTTAGAACAGAGTTACCAAGTCAAGCCCAGCTTAGCACTTGGCACTTACTTCCATGTTTAGACTATTCATTTGATTGAATAAAGCTTATTCCCATTTCACTCTGGGAAAATGCCATTCTCTCTTCAGGATGCATCTTCTCCTGGAACACATGAGATACTCAGGAACTGTAAAACTATTTAGGGAATGTAAATTCAGAATAAAATCTTCCCTCTGTTGCACCTCAGACACTTAATAGAAAAAATATGCTGGTTCTCACTACATGCAATTTTATTATCTTCCCAGGTTGTGTCTCTGTTCCATGTTGAGACAATTATTCAACTAATTGTTTTTTTATTAATAAACAGTCACATCACCTGCATGGAGACATTCAGAACACCCAAACTCTTTATATCATAGTGCACTAAAAAATACCACTACTAAAGTATCAGTTTCTGAATGCAGGCAGTTATCAGCTAACACTTGTTAAATAAAATTTGAAGTAAATTCTCTTCTGTAACTGTTTTTAGACACAGATTATTACCCTAATTATTCATGTCATTTCTAATAAGGAAATTTTATCCTTCTGAGTAATTCTCAGTTTCAAATGGCATTTAAGTTTTGAATCTTGCATATTGGTATTTTGATTTCTATTGCACAAAATAAGACATGTTAACATAGCTAGTCCACTGAGTATGGGGCTAAGAGTCTAGAAACTGGACTTATCACCTCATAATTGAAAAGTCTATACAGTGTAACAGAAGTTATGGGAACTACATTTAAACCTTATGAAATAAACAGTAATTCACATACTTGCCATAATCTTTGATTGTTAAGCTCTTTAAGGTGACTGTTTTCTTGAAATGCATAGAGAAGCTTAAACAAGTCCTGGGTCCACAGGGGAAGATGAGGGTTGTGATGGACTGTCTTGTAGTACTTTTTCCTTTTCTTTTTTTTTTTTTTTTGCTAAGACTGCTGTTGTGGCAAGAACATACATCATCATGGCTAGGCTTCGCGAACGAAGATTTGAGAAGGACACTACCCACGCTTGCTGCAAGCGTGCTGGTGGCTAAAATGGCCGATACGGGATAGGCAGGTCTGGTCACAAAAGGTGCAGCAGAACGTCTCCCTAGGTGATATTGGCGAGGGACGGTTCTTTCTGAGTTGTCTTTTCTCCTCAAGACTGACTCTCCGTGCATTCTCAAAAGAAGCAGCAGCGTCGTGAATGGTGTGTCTCCATGAATCCCGATTGGAGGCCAGAGTGGACCATTGATAGCAGTCAATATGGTCAAGGCTGAGGTGTTGTTTCAGGGAGTCCTTGTATCTCTTCTTCGGGGCTCCTCTTTTGCAGTAGCGGGTGGCGAGTTCACCATAGAGCACAATCTTCAGCAGGCGGTGATCCTCCATCCTGGAGACGTGCCCCGCCCAGTGCAGCTGCATTCTCATCAGCATGGCCTCGATACTGCTGACCCCTGCCTGTTCAAGAACAGACACATAATCAGACCAGTGGGTGTTTAGGATTGAACGGAGGCAGCACTGATGGAAGCGTTCGAGAAGCCGCAGGTGGTGGCGGTAGATGACCCAGGATTCAGACCCATATAAAAGAGTAGACAGTACAATGGCTTTGTAGACACTGATCTTTGTACTTTTCTTCAGGTGTTTATTGGATCAGACTCTTTTATGGAGTTTTCTGAAGGCTCTCTATGCCTTTGCTAACCTGTTGTCTATCTCTTTGTCAATCTTACCGTCTGAGGAAATGATACTTCCCAGATAGGTGAACTGCTGAACTGACTTAAGCTCAGAATTGCCTATGGTGATGTGAGGATGATGGAAGACTTCTGAGGTGCAGGTTGGTAGAGAAATTCTGTCTTCTTCAGGCTGACTTCCAGCCCAAAAAGCTCAGCAGCCTCTGCAAAGCAGGTTGTTAAACGCTGCAGAGCTGCTTCTGTGTGAGCAACGAGGGCAGCATCATCAGCAAAAAGCAGCTCACGGACAAAGTTTCACACCATTGGTTATTGGAAAGTGCTCAGAGGGTGCATCGCCATATCCTCATGTAGCAGGATGATCATTTTGAGGAACTTGGCGGGACACCCTAAATGTTCCAAGATCTGCCACAGGCCTTTTCTGCTCACAGTGTAAGATGCTGGTTGGCCGCGGTTATCCAACCAGGTGTAGAGATGAGCTTTGTTTAGGCCACCTATGCTAGGCCCCTCTCCATGTGGAGCAAGCAGTGCTGTCCCTAGAAAAGGCTTGCTTGGTCATTCAGGATGCTGCCTCAGGAGACTGTCATCTCTGGGGTCAAGTCTCTAATGACCAATATCCTGAACTGCCTGCATGCAGGGTTGAGTCTGCAGCTTCCAGCTGCTTCCTATCACCTGCCGTTTTCGACCCTCGCCTGTCGCTACAGGGCTTTGCAATGTGGGTGAACCCTTCAAGCCTGCGCAATGGATTTTTTAGGTGAGGCACAGCATGTGCAGAACTGACCGCACCCTTTACTCTTAAGGTTCATCTGCCACAGCCTAGAGAGCGTGGACGGTGACAGTGAATACCTCAGGATGTAAGTTTGCTTAGAGTATCCTTCTCTTAGATGGATGGCCTTACAGGGCTAAGCAAGCTCCACCTGCCCGGGTTTGGGGTTGGAGTTGTCCTTCTCCTAGGATGGTTGCCAGATGGCTAGCGAGCCCATCCTGCCCGTGGACACACTTTGTCTGACCCTTCAGCTGAGACCTGTCTGGCATGGGAGACCCTATTGGTGGCACAAATCACCCCCAGCACAGCTCTCAACCTCATGAGGGCACGCAAGCTTCTCGCCTGCGACAAGGGGGTGTCCCCGGAGAAGAACATGCAACACTAAGGTAAACATCTTGGATCAAATTCATGTAGCCTAAATTCCGCAAAAGCTTTTATACTTATTGTTTCTTATAAGCTAGGCTTAAGTCACAATACTTGCATATAGAAAACAGCATGAAAAATGGCTTGAATTGAGTCCATTCAGATTTGATTATAGATTTATTTTTCTCCAGTGTTCTTTAGAGAGACACTTAGGAGTCATCCATAGCAGACTGCATGCTCAGGAGCATCCAGGCTGACACAACAAGGACCCAGTTTTACTAGAGAGAACTAGAAGTGCCTTCTCAAAACTCCATTTCATCATCCAGTGAGTACCGTGAATTCCTAGTTCAAGAATGGGAAACATTAGCTCATCATTCTTCATGCTCAAAGCTTCACAAATTCCAGTGAGAAATGATCACAATATCTCTATAGTTTATTAATAATTTCACTAACATGGAGATAACACTGATATATTTTTTTCACAACAAAATTCTTAAAGGTGGCTGTTGTAATATAGCAGATACACTTTTCCTATGATAGTTTAGCATCCTAATTTTGAAACCCAAAGTACTATTCAGCAGTTTAGTGCTGTTTACATTTAAACTTATCCAATACTTATGCATTCCCTTCAGCATCTAGTGAAAAAAAATATGCTTCATAAACAAACATCAATACTCAATCATACCTTCCTAGTAGAAGAATGACTGTCTTCCTGGCAGAATCACTAAAGGAAGTAGAAACAAAAATGTACAGACTTTTTTATTTAAAAAAAGTTATATCAATGGCAACTATATGGCAGTAACATGTAAGATTTGTAAGATTGTGAAGAAAAATGTATGCTGTCCTAGAAAATGTCCTAGCATTTAGAGTACTACGAAATTACTAGATCATGTTAGTGTTTAGGCAACACCAACACTCTCAGCGCTCTAAAAATGGGCTGATTGTGACAGACTGGAATTTGAGCAAATCAGTCAGGTTTGCTACTATCTCCACCTCTGCTAAAAAGGAATTGAATCTATAAAAAATTACATTATAAACCTGTCATTTCTATGATTCACATTTTATTTTATTAATGGCATTCATGAAAGAGATTAAAAAGATATCAGTAGGGATATTGTTTTACCCCTGTTTTTAACTGGAGAAACATGCAAATGAACAAAACACGCAAATTAAGCCAGAGCTTCAAGTTAAAATTAAGGCACAGATATTTTTCACATAGTAACTGTACAGAGATAGATTAGACTGTGATTTTTGGGCATAATTTTAGAAATTAATTTAAAATTTAATGTAATTACTCAAATTATTCTAGTCATCAATAAACAAAGGAGACGCCACCTCTATGAATACTAAACAAATTGGTTTTCTCACCTTCCTGAATTCTGCCATTTTTCGTAACTGTTTCTGTGTTCTTTCTGTTGCTGACAAAGGTTAACAAAACTGTGAGCAATTGACACCTCTCTGGAAATGTCTCTTCCCAGGTTTTCCTATGGTCCTTATGTAGCACTTCTATTTTTGTTATCACAGGCTTAAATTACTTTTCGGCTTTGCCCTAATGGTAGTTTGAAACTAATAAATTTGCTAACCCCAGCATCTGTAACAGCCACAGAAGCGAGACAAACACATTTCCAGCCAGGGACACTATCCAATAACAAATACCGAACATCTATTCAAGTTCATTATGTCTTACTTCATTGAACAATTGAGATTTCTTTAGTATGAATCATTTTAATTCTCCAGTCTTGAATCTCCTGGAAAATATTTTTTTTCTGAAGTTGTCAACCAAGAACTGATTTAGTTAGCAACAGTCCTGTTCTGAGATATAAACACCAAGATTAACTACACACAAAAAAATATTACATGGAGCTCAAACAGAACACTTGGGACTTAGAAATAAATTTTAATACTTAGATGAATAATAGTGGTATTACTGAAGCCTGATCATGACTTCAGTAGCAAGACCAGGCATGATAGACCTTATATAATATAAATCTTTATAAGGCAGCAGAACATGACAGGAAGCACTGATGTGTTCAGGCACCCTGGGGTCTAGCCTACCCAAGATATATATTGCATATAATACTCTTTTTTAACAGTTGGCAAAGAAACCTAGCTAAACAAATGTTTAAACTGCATCCCAGGATGGTAGGATTGTTTTCTCTTACTTATTTTTACAATTTTTATAGTTTACTCCTGTTTAATGCATTCATTCTAATCTATCCATGTGTATGCTTCCTTGTTGGCAATGATAGCTCAGCAATTATGAGAATACTCATAATTTTTTTATTGCTTGAAAGGCAATGTTTTTTTAAGGTCCATTACCTTAAACTTTAGACTTTTAGAAAAAAATAATCTAGCTAAGAGATGCAAAAGGGCAGATATAGACAGAAGAATCATACTGCTCCAGAATAAAAAGGGTAACCAAGTGTAATATGAAGATGTTTAATAATATCAGAGGATGGGTTTTATTTCAAGGAGTGTTTGGACTGTGAAAGATAGCGTAAGAAAGTTAAGCTACAGAATTTTAAGCATCAGATATTTTTTCATGAAAGAATTCATTAAACGATAGGTTATCTAGATTGATGACAATAAACGAAACTAAATCCCTACATATCATTTTTATGAAAATTGATGTTGTTTCCTATTTATGAAGGGAAAACTTGCACTCTAAAGTCATTAAAGACTAAGCTAATGAAACATAGGATGGTGAAACAGAAGGATCAGGATTGCTTGACAATAGGAATTGGGGACTGTTTAGTTGGGGCAACCACAGAACTGTAGAGAACAACAAGGTGAGTGGAGTCAAGTTGTGGTGTAAATAAAGGGAATGTGCTAAAAGCCTATAACAAGAAAAAAACCCCAGTGAGATAAGAGAGAAAACAAGAATGACAAAACAAGTATGCTTGGATAACTAATGTGGACTACTTCTTTAATCTATGAATTATTCTCTTATATTGTATACTCTTACTGTAACAAAAGGACAGCTCTTTCAGCAAGAACAGCAAACTAAAACAGATGAGCAACTCACAGTTAATGATGAATCCAGCAACAGACTTGCCTGCTTACTGAATACAAGTTAATATTCCACAACCAAGGAAATCAAGTTTATTTGGACTCAATAATTTAATAATTTCCCTTCAGCATTCAAATACAGAAAGATGCAAACAGCAGAAAAGGATCGGGGGTGGTGGTTGACAGCCTGCTGAACATGAGCCAGTTGCATGCCCAGGTGGCCAAGAAGGGCAATGTCATCCTAGCCTGTACCAAAAGTAGCATGGTCAGCAGAACCAGGAAAGTGATTGTCCTCCTGTACTCAGCACTGCTGAGGCCACACCTTGAGTGCTGTGTCCAGTTCTTTGCCACTCACTACAAGAAAGACATTGAGGTGCTAGAGTACAGAGAAAAGACAGCAAAGATGACAAAGTGTCTAGAGAGTATGTCCTATACGGAGTGGCTGAGGGAGTTATGGTAGTTTATCCTGGAGAAAAGGAGGTTCAGCGCTGGCCTTATCCCTCTCTACACCTATCTGAAATGAGGTTGTAGCCAACCAGGTGTCAGCCTCTTGTCCCATACAACTAGCAATAGGACAAGATAAAAAGGCTTCAAGCTGCACCAGAGGAGGCCCAGGTTGGACATCAGGAAGAATTTCTTCACTGAAATTGTTGTCAGGCACTGGAATGGGCTGCCCAGGGAAGTGGTGGAGTCGCCACCCCTGGAAATGTTCAGGAAATGACTGGATGTGGCACTTAGTGCTGTGGTCTAGCTGACATGGTGGTGTTTAGGCAAAGGTTGAACTCTACAGTCCTGGAAGTCTGTTCCAACCATAATGATTCTATGAACACTTTCACTAATCTTTTATTCCCACAAGAGAAGTTAAGTACAAAACTAAATTCGATACGTCAACTTGCACAACACAGAAAACACACTGGTTATTTCCAAAGCAAATGCCTGTGATACAGAAGTAGTAACTCATATTTATGACAGTTGTCACATATGTACAATAGTTTATAAAGTGCTGTTCTTCCCATTTCTAGTTACTAATCTTCATACCTTTGAAGAACAGCACCCTAGCCATTTAAACTTGGGATAAAGCTTTTCATTTGAAATAAAGAATTTGTACTCCATACTCTATGATTAAATTAACAAAGAATAAAAAATGGTTATGAACATGAGAGAATTATGACAAAAAGCTCAACCTCCTGGCATGACACATATAACTTCCAAGAGGTAGAATACAGAGAGAAAACGTAATAATCAAAGAGTCAGGAAAGCATATACCAGTAACACTAATTAAATCACATTTGACACATCCGTTCAAAAAACTTGTAAAATACAGCCTTTTCAAATATGGAAGAAAAATCTCCTATCTCTCTTCCTCTCATATGCCAAGCCCTTCAGGCAATTCCAGTGACAAAAAATATAGTCCATATGAACATTCTGATACCACATTTATAGAATATCAGGAATAGCACCTTCAAAGTTATTATATCTCAAAACTACTTTCAGTTAGCACAAACTGAACAATCTATAAAGGCAATATGATTATATACATATAAAATTAGGAAAAAAACCCAAACAGGTCATGATCAGAAAGTCTTTCGTTTCACAAGAAACATAGCTTCAAGCTATGATGTTTTTCACCATTAGAATCAAAAAAAAAAAAAAAAAAAAAAAGGCGAGTCAGGCTAATTGTCCTCCCTGACAAGCTGGCTATTACCCAATAGCTTTAGTGACTGTAATGGAATTTGGTTAAAATCAAAAAACCTGACGCTGACCAGTCAGGCTTGGCTTTACCTGCTAAAAAGAAATGAAACTGTAAAGCTTAATGTTTTGTAATACTGTAATTCCTATCTTTCACTGTTTTCTTCAACAATTACCTTCAGGAAAAAAAGGATCTAAAATACTGTAATACTCTTTAAGACACTTGATGCTAACTGCATAAACAAGACGTCATTGTGAACTCAAGCTACTTTCTGTGTAATCTGGGACCCAGCCAAGCCTCTGAGGCAAATCATACACCTGGCTGAGTAATTTAGATGTTCAGCCCCTTAGGAAGCATTCTGTCTGAGACTTTAGATTTGCCCTATCTCATCTGAAAAATACTTTGCCTCCAAAACATATGGACATCACAAAGGCTCCCAGATGCTGAAGACATCTTTGAGATGTCTTGAGGGACCTGAAAGACCTTGTTCCTCCCTCAAATCCCTTATGGCTCTCCCCTCCCATGTAATTCTGCAAAGAGTGAGAGAAAGCAGTCCACAGCACAGAAAAGCTCAAAGAAAAAATTATTACAGCTCAATTATCTTATTTATGGAAACTTATGTTACTCATAGTGAAATGGATAATAAATAAGAAATCTGAAATTTTCCAGTCCTGAATTTGGCCTTGACTTTCATACTTCAGTGTCCACTGTACCTGTGCCTTTGCAGGATAGGATAGGATATAAACAAGCTATATTTTTTCCTAAAAATCAGGTTATCCTTAAAATGTTTTAAAATATTTATTATTATGTAGCTACTTTTTTACAAATTCTTTTTAATTAATCATATTTTTAATGAAAAAATAATATTAGAAAAATTAGAAACAAGATCTTAAGTGCAGTGGTTTAAACTTTGTTATTTAGAAAGTAACATTAGTAGACAAGGCAATCACCAAGAGTTTTGTGCATAATTCCATAGTTTTCCTAGTTTAGGAGATAAACTGAACAGTATTGAATGAAAACGTAATTTCCAGTTTCCCTTTTGGAATCTCTGTATTCAATTATTGGTAATCAAAATATGATTCAACCACTTTCAAAACGAATTATTCTTAAATTATCCACTGGCTGTTCCAACTTTGTTAGTTAAAGTAAACAGTAAGCAGCTGTTCATCCACTGTCACTACCTGCTTCTTGTAACTGAAGTCCTTTTATTTTCTGTCTTGGAAATTAAAATATGCTTTTGCTAATTCTATCCAATCATTTTTACCCTCCAATATAAGGAATGGCATTAAATTTCAAGCATCTTTGAAGGCATATGACAGTGTGCACAGAATGAAGGTGTGCATACATTCAAGAAAATAGAATAAAATAGAATTTCATAAAATCTGAAATTATATGGACAGAATCAGAGTATTTATTAAGCAGAAATCATTAAATATATTTTAAATTTAAATGTCTTCATTATGTTAAAGAGAAAGAAAAAGGCCTCTAAAATAAACCTTATCTTCTTTCTTATTTCCTTAGGGAATTCACTGTGATTATAGAATGAAGGGAGAGAAAGAAAATTCTTATGACCCTTGGAGGATTTGAGAAGCTCCCATGGAGAAAGGTATGATGTACTTTTAATGAACTTTTTGAATTGTAACGAGAGGATTTAAAGCATTGAAGTAATATTTCTTTCAGATAAAAATAAATGGTGCTAAATTCTACCCCATCCTAAACAGGTGTCTTAAAAATTACAACCTGATATTTATTTTCAAACAATATGCATGTACTTTAAAAAAAATTATTTCAGAAATTACTCTTGTTCTTTAAGACTTTTTTTACTTTTTTATTCTTAGCATTATAAACTCTGTACTGTTCATAGCTCTTGCTGAATTTGTTTGTTTGTTTCTTTGTTTGTTTGGGAGTATTTTGCAGGGGTTGTTTTGCTTTTGTTTTGGTTTTTTGTTTTGTTTTCTTTTCTTTTCTTTTAGGGTGTGTGAACAGAAGGGGGACTGCTAAGGTAGAAGACACAGAGACAGGCAGAATAAGCAGAGAGAGTCCAAAAGAATTCTAGTGAGAGTTTGGATGTGTCTATGTCTTCCTCAGTTCTTAGGAAAATATATGCTGTCAGATGTCATGATGTCTTCATTTAAAATATTGCAGACAAAATTTCTACTGTAGTGACAAGTATTTCTTGAAAATTCAGAGAATGTGCAAAAAAGGCCTTGATGCCTAAAAGTAGCATTTTCTGGTGACAGTAGAATGAGTCTTTAATCACAGAGAATATAGAATTCAAAAAGAAAACCTTCACATCAGAAATTACTTCAGGGAAAAATATATATTTAGCACATACACAGCATCGAACTGGTTTTTCCCTCTATCTTATCACCAAGAATTTCCCAGGCTATTTCATGTCCAGAATACTCGTTTCTCTACTGTAAAGCAATGAGTGTTGGGGTAAGAAGGCATTCTCCACTGTAAATTAGGAATGCAAGGTCATTTATGCATCTAAGGAAATCTGAATTATTTCCTCTCCCACCCGTCTTCTCTCCCCATCAAGTTTCAAGCCCCAGACTGCCTGCTCTCTCCCCTCGCTGCATCTATGCTATCTTCGCTTTTAAATGGAAGTGATACAGGCCAGATTGTACCCATCCTTCTGAAGTCCCTGTGCTCTTATATTGAGAGTCAATCACATCTAAATAATAAGCAAATGGCTGGCATATTATATTACATCTATATCACATATTTAAAGTTGGTTTGACTCTGGGTTCATACTTGCTTAGTTGCCACACTGCACAATGTTAGGTCTCAGTGCTCTGTGGGATCCTGCATATCAGCCCACCATGTCAAACTGGCATGTGAGATGAACATTTTTGAAAAGCAAGTTTAGACAGCTTGAAGCTGTTAATGTCTCGGTTTGAGGGGCGAAACCCAATATGTTTACCCACAAGTGGAGGAAGGAGGTTTCCTCCACAATAATCACGCCACTCTTTATCAAATTTAAGAAAAGGAAGTTTAATCAGGCAATGGATACAAGAAGGATAACTGTTCTTAACTGATATATCTATAGATATAGATATAAATGATATATAGATATATAGATATATAGATATAGGTATAGATATAGATATATAGATATAGATATAGATAGATAGATTAGATATATATAGATAGATTAGATATAGATATAGATAGATATATGTAGGTATAGCTATGACTATAAACACCAGAGCAAAATTGCTTCCCCAACGCCACAGAAAAAAACAAAAACAAAACCAAAAAACAACAACCCCCACAACAACAACCCCCACACCTGCAAGTTTCCGCCAGGAGAAGAGTTATACTTATGAGACAGTATCAATGTCACAGCCCGGCTGGCTGCAGGGTGACTTCCCAGTTGAATTCTGTCTCTCCCTCTGTGTCTCTTGTCCCAAATGAAGAAGGAAAACTGGAAGTGGGGAACCGCTGGGTGTCCTGGAAAGCAGCTGCAAACTTCTCTCTCCCAGGTCGCTGCGCCAGCCAGGGCGAGCAGGCCGTGATGCTGCAGGTGGCAGTGAGACTGGAGCAGAGGCCAGTCTTATAGGTAAAATTGACCAAATTATTGAGGCCAATACTCAAAACTTAATTTTTAGTAAATTATTACAGCAACAATAGACAAATAATTCACCGCAGCAACTATTAGACAATTAAGCAAATAGGACATCCTAGGAAATGCCCTGGGCGACCAGCTGGAGAGCCTAGTGCTCCTAGCTAGCTCGCAAAGGATACAAGTTATAGGCTTGGTTTTTATAGACTATGATGGTTCCTCTTTTTAGCTTAGGTTTTTCCATTATTGATAATGTCTTAGTCTCTATTTTTAATTAGTCCCTCCCAGGCTTGGCTTGTGATGGCTCCTGATCTTCATCTCATCGGGCTTGTGATAGCTCGTGATGTTCACTTCTGCGTAGGTTTGGCTCTGTTGCTGGGGGGGTTGCTTTCTTTTGATTGGGCATAGAGTGGTCTTAGGATGGTCTTCAGGCTCTTCTCTTCATGCGCGGTTCACATGTATTATGGGTCTATACCAAGCATTACACCATATGCTAAAAACAGTCCATTCTGCGGTTTAAGCTTTGCAAGTTCCTCAAAGAGAGAATGGAGAATAACTTCTGCTAGCAGGAGTCAGACTAAGATGAGATGCAACAGCATTCCTTACCAGCTGATATTGCCACCCCTACTGCAGAGGTGACTCTCATTTCTGCTTTTCACAAGAGCAAGAAAACATAAGGGTTGGTGAAAAAAAAGCTGTTATTTCCCACCTCTCCATGGAGGTCAAAGCAGAGATGCAGTGGTACCTATCACTTTCCCCTGCTCCTGGAAGAACATTTCCAGGACAATGCCTTCAAAAAGTCTGAGTATATATCAAGCATTCTAGATACAATCTTGAAACATTCAATCCATTAAAGCAAGTGAGGTTTCCTAAATTCTTTCTTTGCTGAGAGGTACAAAAGGTGAAGGGTTTGTGATATTGACGATGACTTCTGTCAGTTTTCTGATGAAATTATATAGAATATTTCTTTCTCTTTTTTTTATCAAGGGGGTAAATAAACCAGAGCTTCTCTGTTTTCATACTATCGCACCACACAAAATATATGGACAGCAGAAACTGTCAACAAATTCCATCCGTCATAAAGACTCAAGAAGCAGCATGAACAGCACAATACAAGGAACTCCTAATGCACCTAAATACTTCCCCATGTGGAAAGAGCAAGGATAAAAGGCTGTAGTCCAATGAACATGACACTGATCAGGGAATAAAAGACTTCTGATTCCATTTCTAGCTTCACCACTAATTCAGTCTGCAGTCATAGTCATGTGACCTTAATGCCTCATGACTACAAATTGCAACATGGGCAGTAAATGCAATACCCTTTTACAGATAACTTGTGTTGCATCAGACCTGAAACCCAAAATTTTTGCACCTGTTTGTTTAAAGCTATGATTTTTCTTCAGATGAAATGTGAGCAAAATTTAGTCGGAAAGAAACTACTTTTAACTTTTACTGTGGTTTGCAGAAATAGAATGTCAGTCTCCACCAAGAATCACATCTCCCTCAATCACCAAAATGCAAATCTAAAAATTAAGGTTTACCTACCCAAAAATGAAGATTTCATTTCAACTCCTATCATCTTAAACTGATAAACCATAGTCTTTTTCCCCCTCCATTTCCCTTTAAAATGTGAATCCTAGTATTTCACATTTGGATCAAGTGAAACCAATTAATCCTTTAACTGGTATCAATGAGGTTCAATAGCACATCATTGTCTCTTGAATTTTTTCACTAAACTTACAACATCTCTCCTAAATTGCAAAAAGTGTAGTGAAACACCTGTTTTTATACATTGTTGAATGCAATTATTCAGTTTTATGTGTATTGGAACCATGAGTTCAGTTAAACACAAAAATTGTATGAAAAAGAGTGTTTAACTGCCAAAAATAAAATGTTTGAACTTTTTTTTTCTTCAAATCCATTGTAATGCATCTATGTACACTTCAATGTTCTCATTTGCAATGGTAATTTGTATTAAGACTGCTGTTTTGTCCTCTCTAAGCATTTAAATTTTAGCCAGTACATTAGCAACTGACATATTACCCTTTAAAAGCTTTAAGGAATGACATTGCTTTTAAAATTCAGTCTTCCACATTTACTAATGAAGCATAATTTGAAGTAAGTGTATGTCTACTGCAAAGCATGACAGCAATCATTTTCCAAGGAAGTGTGGATCATTTGATTTCTAATTTGTGCTAAAAACCATGTACTGATTTCTAGAGCTTGATAAACATATATAAGGGACACAAAGACCTGCATTTTGCTTCAAAAGGTATAGCAAAGTGTCCTAGTTGAGCAGGAGGGACAAGTTGACACTGTGTGGGGGTGATCAAAGCTGTGTATTCTACCCCCTCTATTCATTCCCCAAGGTCAATGGGCCATTAGCAGCAGCTGCCCAGGGAGCCATTATCACCTTCACACTCAGCCTGAGGGGGCGGAGCTGCTAATGGGCCATCAACAGCTCAACACCCCCTGGCTCCCAGAGTTAATCACCCATTGTGTGAGTCCCTGCCCAGCGGGAGGGACTCGGTGCTCCCTGAGGGTACATAAGTGGTGGGTAAGAAGACTTTGGTAACTTCTTGTTGGATCCAGAGGAGCAGCAGGACCTCGATAGGAGGAGATCACCGCTCTCACCCAGACCAACCACAGCCCTTGCCTGCAGCAACAGGTTTTTCATTTCCTTTTGCTCTGGACTTGGGGGAGCCACAGGGGTCTTAGCACAAGGGCAAACAAACCCCCTTGGGTTTGTGCCCCAGGACACTGGGTTATACTGCTGGGTTTTTGTGAGTTGAAAGCAATTTCCCTTTTGTGTCAGTGTTTTTATTGTAATATTATTATTGAATTTTAGGTCTGACTTATAATCTCTCTTGTGGTGAGTTCATTTCTCCTGCTGGTTTGCCTTTAAACCAGCACACAGAGGCCTTAGTCCTTCTGATGATGTCTGCCATCTTGCAGGCACCAATTTCTAATTACTAATCAAAGCAATAATAAAATATTTTATTGATAGACAGAAAAATAGTAAAACATGTGAGGAAAAAAAAATCATGACCAGTCCTAAATTGATTGTACATAGAGATTTCAAAAGAACATTTCCAATATTTTATAATATTAATAAAAGGCTGCAGAAGCAAGCATATAACAAAAATTAATTTGCTGATGTTGATACCTGTACTGATATTGTAAGTCTGGCTATTAAATAGTGAAAGGATATAACTTATGCTAAATCCATAAGAACAGAGTGAAACGTAGAAATAGATTAATGGCCTTGTGCAAGAAAGCTTTGACTTAATGGACAAGAAACAAAAGTATCCATCTTACTGTTTTGTCAACGCAATTTTCTTTGTCGCAGTCAAAGTATCATTATTTAAATAACTTCATCTAGATGATGAAACTGCTGATTTTATTCCAGACTAAGTTACTTTAGAGACTTCTCTGCCTAGTGACAGCGTACAGCACCTAAGAATATTAAGGCAATCAAGAAACTCCATTATCTGAGCCGGGTACAGAAATGATGTCTTAAACAGTAAAATGCCTAATGTTTCAATATGCTCTTACTGCAAAGGAAGATCATTAAACATCATTGCCAAGAGAAGGTGTAGCTTCCACCCTAAAGGATTTTGGTTTATGTATAGATCAAATGTATAGGCTGAGTCACCAGCAACTTTTTCTGAAAGCAAGCACAGCAAAAGCTCTATGAAACTTTAATGCCGACGTATTATTGGAATACAAATTAGAGTAAGTTATCTTTTAAAGGGACAAAGTATGACTCTCCTTCTCAAGACAGATCTACAAGAGATTTGAAAGGAAGTTTTTCCAGGCATGCCTGAAAGTTTGAAGTCAGTGCTTTATCCTGGGAACTTTCAGAGGCTTTGAATGTTGTATGTTATGAATTTGTTTTATCATTTAGACATTTTAAGGTATAATATAACTGTTTTCAATTAATATTTATTATTAATGTGAAATACTTATTACAAAGTGATAAGTAATGGGAG
The DNA here is from genome assembly GCF_047495875.1 of Pithys albifrons albifrons. Lineage (NCBI taxonomy): Eukaryota > Metazoa > Chordata > Aves > Passeriformes > Thamnophilidae > Pithys > Pithys albifrons. Next base: position 38,518,942 of record NC_092459.1, read on the forward strand.
GACAGGGTATTTATAGAGGGACAGATTACAGGTTAAACCAGTAGAACAATGAGCTATACATTAAATCATATTAACTACTAATCATCCATATCAACAAGGAACGCAGAAACTTAAGGTGCTGAAACCCATAGCAATATAGATAAAGAAAAGTAATTAGGGTTATAGTGTTGCCTAAAGACCCATCAAGGTAACAATAAGAATAAACAACATTAATGAATTCAGCTGGCATATGTAGGCTCCATAACAGTTATGCCTATTGGAGGTGACATTTATGTCTCATATCGACAACTCCTTGAAATGATTAATGAGGGAACACACCAGAAGATATATTAGTCTTCATTTTTGCATAAGATTTAGTAAAGGATGCAACAGTTGAAGGTCAAACTCAATATGGTCAAACAAATTAAAAAGTTAAAGAAATGCACTCTAGAAATATTTTAACTTTTTAAAAGTAACTATATAAATTAAATTTATTAAAAATATTTTAAACAATTGATTAAAAGGGAAAATATGGATATTATAGAAACTATTCTAATGCACTGATTTAGAAGCTGATGGTAAATGAATATCAACATATCAATACAGTCTTTAAAGAATAGGTGTATAGATTATTAAAAGAAAAGTTGACTAAAAAGAACTGTCTATGATAATAGCTGACTAGGGATTAATGTAACAGATGAAAACTTATTTCAATAATTTCATAACAAAACAAAAGAAAACTGAAAAAGAAATTAAGAAAAAAAAACACGCCAAAATCTACAAGCTATTTATTGCTAAGGAAAGAGGCAGCAGAGGTAGTCTTACAGAAAAAGTTAACTTATTGCTCAAGAGAGATCAGTTAGTCAGTTAGCATGTGTGAAAGAAAAATAAAGAACAAAACACAAAACCAGTATTGTGCCATGATGTAAACTCACAGTGAGTACCTAGGACAAATCCTACGTGTGGGTCCTGATCTCCCATCTTAGAAAAGTTTCAATAAAAATATATGAAGTACATAGGTGACAGGGAGGAACATAGGAAAAAAACTAGCTTCTTTACAAGAATTGGTAACAACTGTCCTACTGAATGACAGAATCTTGGTGGGAGATATGAAAAATTATTATAAAATCATGAATCACATGAAAAAGAAATACCTACTTTTCATTTTTCACAATGCAAGATGTAAAAAAAAAAAAAAAAAAAAAACAAAAATCTGTGAATGTTCAGGCAACAATTTAGGTGTTCTTTTAGAAAACAAATAAAGAATTAAAGAATTTAATTTTTATCCAACATGTCCAACACGCAGTTGAAGTGTAGAACCACAACATCACACAAACTTGTAGAAGTCAATGAGATAAAAGATATAAAAAAGTTTGAAAGGTAAATCAACAAATTCATGGTGGAAAAGCTATGGATACGGTCTCTGGTACACAGCTGGCTGCTGGAAGCAAGCAGCATGTTCTAGGGGACTCAGCATTGGTTTGCTGAATTCATGTATTTAACTGGTCACTGGCAAAAAGAACATATGGGTTGAAAAAGACTTTTTGTCTGTCCTAGTATCAGAAAAAAAGTAAAGAATATAAAATTATTTCACAGGCCTTGAGGAGATGATGTCTCCTTAAACTCTTCGGAAGTTTCCTGCCTCTCCAGATGGAGGTCATATATGTTGTTCACAAACCTCTCAACTCAGATGTGAAAAATATAATTTTTCCCAGCAGCTAAAATAATTGCAAAACTTGGCAGGAATACAACCTCTTTCTTCTGACCTTATTTGCTCCCAAATTTGTACAAAATGACATGTGCACTAAACAGCAGCACAGCTGCAACACTAATAACAATGCAAAATATGCCAGCTGCCACACGAATTTTCATTGTAAGAAAAAGAAATGAAAACAAGCAGGACATGACAAATACTGGTCACAAATTTAATGAAATACTGGATGATAGTTTTTACAGTGATAAACAGTATATTGTCATATGTAAAACAGGCAGTATCAACTAGTTATTCTAGTTATTTCATACCATAATCATTATGTGATTCAAAAAGAAAAAAAATAGATTATAGAATACTTTATTTGTTTCTACTTTAGATAAACATCCATTATGTGAAACTAAAGAAAAATGTGAGATCTTTCTTAAGTCAAAGGCCTAAAAAGTCATTATGAAATTCTGCTATAAAACAGATTTTCTGCTGTTGGATATTTGAAGCTTCTCAGGGGACTATGGCTTTCCGAAACTATTGGATTTTACTTATGTCTTATGACATACCTTATGAAATAACAGTCGTTGTAGAATTGAATGATACCTTTCTTAGCAAATTACAGTTATAATTTCAACAGAGGTGTTCAGATTTATCTTGCAGGAAATTAGAGACAATGTTATACAGTACTTTTCACCTTTCAAGGTGTCAGAGAAAATGCTATGTTAGAGAAATCTAACCATTCCACATGCACATTCCTTGTTTATATGACCTATTCATTATTCCCTTCATTATCCAGTTTTATGCTGTATCATGGGTTTACATGTATTTGGAGAAGTTTGTCATGGGTTAGGTTGCTATTCATTAGAAAAGGCAGTAGTAACAAGGCAATTCAGATAAAAACTGAAGACAGTTACAACTGTTTATTAATTAAAGATACGCTTCTTTGGAGATAAAGAAGAGAGAAGAGTTCAGTTCCCATTTTCCTCTTGTCTTGCTATAACATTTTTTTTCTGTTTCTGTATTATTTTGCATCAGAAATCCTAACTAATAGACTCTCATTCCTGAATACATTGTTTAGTTTCTCCTTCATTTTAGTCTTAATATTTATTATTTTTACGCTGTTTCTCACCCCTGATTCTCCTAAATCAATTACTTCCATGTTTTGTCTGATTTTAGCTGGCCTTGTGGATCTAAGCACTATTATCCCACAGCTGCAGTCTTTTGCAGACTTGAAGCTCATTTACCCAATAAACACAATCATTTTTCCTCAGAACAGCAGTATTTCAGCTGAGAATTCACACAACCCACTTCTGTACCCTTCTGCAAGTTCTAGGTCCAGTCTGCTTCAATCAGACTTTGCAAACTGCCATCCATATCCACCCATCTTTGCACCTGTGTCCAAGTCTTTCTCTCCCCTAGCAGATCCCAACCTCATCTCTTATTCTGAACATAGGCACAATGACTACTTTCTAAAATTCTGCCTTGGTGACAATAAGAGAAGTGAGAGCTTCCCAAATAATAATGCTTTATTTGTGGGTTTTTTTGTTGTTTGTTTATTTATTTACTTGAATTTTCCATTGTACTGTAAATGTTTTATTTTCATTTTAAAAGTTGCTGCTAAACCAAAGAGGATAACTGTTGTGCTGCTTCTGATTGTGTCCATTTGGAGCATCACCTTGAATTCAAAGAAAAGCAATAGAGGTATCAAAAATATTCAAGAATATAGACATTCAAAACATAAACAACCTCCACCACAAGTGAAAAAAAAAAATTATACTATTAATGCTGGCAGGATGCAGTCATTGCCAAGTCACATTAGAAATTTACTCAACAGTTTGAAAGCAGACTGTCAAGAGTGTGTTGCAACACACAGAACAGGTAAAACTCACTTTACCAGCAGAAAGGTGAAAGGAAAGTATTTTTTCTGCCAAGCAGTATGTAGCATGCAAAGATTTATTTGTAAGCTCATCTTTCAAGGTCTAACAGGTAGGTGGGTTTTTTCAGGTAATTTTTTCTAGTTTAGCAAACTATTATTTAGCCATGGAATCCTTTGCCCCTGTCTCATGTACATAATCTCAGGAAAAAAAGGCAGATCCACCTCAAAGCTTTAACCTGAATTACTCTGAAGTCTGCATGCCTAAAACAAATTTGTAATTTAAAAGAAAAACTTTTTCTAACATTAGGGACAGGAAGAGACACACAAACGCAATACAAACATATACAAGCTACTCCTCTTAGTCATTTGTGCAAAAGATGTGGAGATTCCATGGTGCTAGGCATATTTTATGAAACTACTCCCAGCTTGGGACATTATTTTACAAATAAGAACAACAAAATGTTAATTTATTGTGCATTCATTTATTATCATGACAGAAAAGAGCAACACGATACATTTCTTCTTTTTTTTTACAAGTCATTTGAGGTAGATTTTCTATACACTGAAAATGATTTATGGTCCTGCTGGGTAAAACAAACCATGATAAACACATCCAAAAAGACCAGAAGAGCTGAATTTCTCTACTTTCAGAAAAGGTATTTTTCAGCATGGAAAAGAGATTATTTGAATGGTCTAATTTTATGTATTTTCTACTTGCTTCTTAAGGACTGACAATGTAATTTACTGTATTTTTGTTCCAGTTCGTTCCTGATCATTTCGGATATTCCTCTAAGTGATTGTATGTACCACATATTAGACCTCCAAGATCAAGAAGCCTCTGTGGGACTACTCACTGAATGAGGATTACCAAATTTAGAGCAACAAGTGGAACAGAAAAATACACCCCTCCTTAATGGAAAATAAGAGAAGGGGATTGCTTTCTCCTTCCTCATTAAAGTAGGAAATAAATTACTAAGGATATCATAGTCCTCAGCACTACAGACAGAAATAATATAGAGCATAGTCCTGATGAAGAACAAGAGTGACAAATGCTTGATTTGCCTTTCACATGGAAGGATGAAAGTTGAGTGGTCTAGGAAAAATACATATATTAACCTAGTTTTCACCTTAAAAGAGACTGTCAGTACTATTAGCATTCTAATGAAAAAAGATATTTTCCAATCTGATCACCATAAAAGTGGTAGTAATTATAGTTTAATGTTAGATAACAAAAAGAAAAGGAAATTTAACAGTTTGGTAAAGAAGAATGCAAGACTAGACTGGAGTACCACCAGTACAGTAGAAAATTATTTAATACTACACTGGATCACAGTCTCTGAAAAGAGGTTAACAATACAATTTTCATGTGATAAAAAGTAATTCTGGGATTTATATGCAAGAGTGGTGCATTAAAAACATTCAGAATACATTTTTTAGTCATCTCTGTTCTCTTAAAGCATCTCCTGGCTTTTTTTTTTTCATATTTTGAAGGACTATGGCTTAGGAAGGATATGGAGTAATTTGAGACAGTCTAAAACAGGAAAATAAAATGATAATTAGCATATATGTATATATATCTTGACCTACGACGTACATGATAAGTGTTTTAAGAATTTAAGAGCAGGTGTTAAAGAAGAAAATTCATCCATCTTTGTGTAGTCTGAAGACAAAATAAATAGCAATGAACTAAAACTCCAGCAAAGGAGATTTAAATTAGAAATCATGAAAATATCTTGAAGAGTGATGAGAGTGAAGCACAAGAACAGGTTGCTTAGGAAGGCTGTGCAATCTGTTAAGGGAAATCTTTTACAACCATCCTTTAAGAATGATACAGTTGCTGTCTTTGTGGTGCAAGAAATGTATCCAAGGACAAGATAACCTCTTGTAGTCCTATTTATTACTTCCATGATCAAATATACCTGTAAATATACCTTTCTATGATGTAAGTCTTTTCCCTAGAAGGAAATGCCACTGTAAAAACATGTGTTCAGTTAACATAATGTATCTAGTTCTTATGCCTAGAGTTCACACTAGACATAAGCAGAGAAGATTTTGGGATGATTCATCAGAACGATCAAAGCCATATGAGACATCTCTTCTAGAGGTACGAATTTAACCTATCAAATGAAAGAACAAAGAGTGACTTAGTCTCTTCACTTCCACAAAAACATAATTTTCAAAAATAAGGGGATCTTCAAAGGAGCAGACTAGGATATAACTCACTGTAACCGCTAATGAACACAGAGCACAAATTTTTGACAATTAAATATGAAAGTAATTTACCAAGAACTACCAGAGGACACATAAATTTATAGAAACAGATCTGAAAATTATGCTCTATTTTAACTATAAATTTAGATTCAGAAAAGAATTTTGCATTGACCCATTGAAATTTGAACTTTCATTCAATGCCACAGGTGCAATGTCAGAAGGCAGGAGTTGAGATGCTGAAGTGTTCAAAGCACCAGAAACATGACACAATACATCGTTAACCTTGGCTTATGCAGAAAGTGACCCCGGATTGCAGGATTGCATATACTTCACCCTTAAAGGAGAAACTGAAACTCTGGAGTTTCATATAGAAAACACTAGGAAGGTAGTGCTTGTGGAATTTGGTTGTAGAAACATACTCATCTGGTGTTTTTTTTATGTCACTCAAGATATCTCCCTAAAAAGCTGAAGTGAAGGGCAAAAGTCTGTAGCTGTGTTGAAAATGCCAGCTCCAAACATATGGGGATTTTATAATAATTTACTGCATCTTAGATGGCACTGAGTGTCTTTGTTTAGGTAACTAAATCCAAACCTTGAACCTTCAGTGAACTCACTAGGCAGTGAAACCCCTATTACACTTCAGTCCATCACACCAGATTCTCACTGCCTTCTTCTGGTAAAACAGCCATGCCTCAGAATTAAATGTAATGAAAAAAAAGACATCACGGGGCTGCATGATAATAATTTGTTTTAAAAATCTTTCGGTGATATTTTTGTTATAGCTGTGGTGAAGGTAAATTAAGCTAGTACAAAAACTATGTAAAACATTTTTTAGAAACTGAATGACTCAGGATTTCAAAGAAATATTTTCTGCCTCAGACTAAAACCAGGAGTAAAGAAGGGAGATACTGACAGAAAGAACAGGTTTTCACAACACACTATTTTAATTTCAATAGCCTGCACAGGCTACAAACAAGGATTTAACTCTACTTATTCTACATAGTTTATATGTACAGAACAAAAAGATCATTCCTATTCTTTAAAGTTTTAGTGCTTAGAGTCCATCAGGCTTCTCTGATAAATAATGAATTATAGGTTAAGAAACAGAAGGGCTTTTTCTTTGTACTATTTTCTAATGTACTGTTATGTAACTTAGTTACCCGTACATTAGTAACTCCTCATAAAAGAAGATGGTCAGAATGTGTTGGACCTCTGATTCCAATAGGCATACAAAGAATCACTATGTATACAGTACATCATGTTTCATACATAAAATTTTGCATATTTTGTTATTTTCTTTTTTTCAGTATCAACTAGAAAATAAGGCATATCAAACCACACTAAGGAAAGCAAATGCAGTGAACTATCATTTGCCTTTCTTTTCCTCATCCATTTTTCACGTGAGGCTGAGGCAAACAATTGTTTCCAAGCATCTGCTGCTTTTACTCACAAATTAACACAACAGAAGTCTACAAGGCCATAAAAATTTCAAGGTTAATTTTCAGAAATTACCAACTGAAATCTACCAGTGCTAGCATTAAATTGTTCCTTTTATCTCCCTCTTTGTGCCTTATTGTTTCTGCTTTTCGTGACACCATGTTGCAAGATAGATTATAAATTATCATCTTAGATTCAGTAATTTTTGTGCTAGTTAAATGGGTCTTTGTTTTTAAGCTTTTGTAAAGCATATGTTAAAACACCCCTGGATCATAAAAGAAAAAATCCACTTAAAAGTACTATGTCCATTTATGGCTATGTTTCACAAGCATTCTACTCCCTAAGACACCTTTAAAGGTAGCAGGATTAATCACCTACACAAATATCACACTACAAGCTCATGTAAAACAATGCCCTTGAACCAAGAGTAGAGACTGAAATGTGCCTAAAGCTGAGCCACTTCATTGAACACTTTTACAGTTGTGTTAGCTTTTCATACCATAACTGACCCTCTGCTGACTCCTGCAGATAAAATGCATTTTATAGTTGTTTCTACCTTAGTAAAAAAGAAAGCATGATTTCTGATGATCTGCTATTTATTTGCATGGAAACTGCAAAAAATTATGAAATGTACCAAACTATTTTTAATCAACAGATATGTTTATTTCCGAAGACACAATCATTTTACCTACAGTGACTTCCTGGAAGGAATTCAGTCTTGCAGCAGAGTTGCCAATCAGCATCCATATTGCCTGCAGTATAATACTTTATCATCAAGCAGGACTAACTATCTTTACAATATAAAATCAGTATGATTCTTAACTCATCCTCTATGTTATGAAGTGTATTGTGATTAACTTTCTGGCTCACATAGGCTGATTTTAAAAAGGTGAGCAGAAAGTGAGTCATACAGTAACTGTTAGAAATGAACAGTCTGGATATTTCATTACAGATAGTAGAGGAAGTTGTCCTTTTCCAGTGAAGGACACTAGAGAAAAATCAAGCAATCTAAATATTTCCAAGTGAGCACCAACTGGCATGTCATCTCTTGACAGTATTGTTTCCTGAGAGTAAGCAAGAAACAGCTATATACCAGACTACTGCATTTGTTTTAGTAGAACAACAACAACAAAAATGCAAAATCTGTGCTCCCATTTGGCATTTTGTTACCAGCTTCCACACTCATCCAGGCAATTGTCTGTATTTTCCAGTATTCTACATATATTTTCTTCTGTGCTAACCTGCAGTGCCACTAAGACCTGCATTCAGACCAATTTATTGTGCAGATCCTGCAAGAAGTTAACCAACTAAAACTGGTGTCTTATTCCATTTTTGGTAATACCAATATGGAAATGACAGTTGCAGAGAATAAAACGATCAATGCCTGTGACTGCATCTCACTTTTAACACCACATTGAATTATTCTTGAGAAGTTCCTAAGCCCTCAGGACAGGCAGAATCACTTTTCATCTATTCTGAGAAGCACTTTCATCCAATTAGGTGCTACAGGAAATAAATTCTTACTTTTATTATTAAAGAGGCACTGACCAATGGAGATTCGTGCATCAATAATCTAATGTGAAAAGGTGTTAGTGATTGCAATGCTGAAAGCTGTGATGCTTGATAATTTGCTGCCTCAGTGAGGGTTCCTCTTCTCTTTATGATAAACCAGATGACAAGTTTGCCTGCAATCTTGAGGCAACTAGCTAACTGCATGGAGTTCATCCTTCTCTCATCCCATAAAACAATATGATTTTCAAATTAGTCAGATACCTTCATGATGCAGACACTTTTAACTATATAATTATGGAAATTATTGCACTCACTTGGCAATTTTCCAGGTATTAATGCTTGGCTATACAGTAGAAACAGATTTTTTTTTTGTGAACTGATGCACTTTAATAATAATTTCTGGTCTCCATTTTCTTCCTTTGCTACTCCAAATTCTAATGGTGTTCTGATGTGAGACTCCCAATACAGGAAAACATTTTTGTAGGTAGAATAGATCCAAATGCAGTTTGTGTAGAGAACAGCTGAAAGAAAAAAAACAGATTCTAGGCCTGTAGTGTGCACCTAAGGTTTTATGCATCTCAATTACATCCACACAGACATACAGATGGAAAAAAAGTAGTTTTACAGAACACTGTAATAAAAATGGTTAAACACTTCCCTTTCTAGTTTATGAGCTCAACGTAACTGGAATGAAAGGCAGAAATACTTTAACACAAACTTATCTTTTATTCTTTTCTTTATGAGGAACATCTGAGCTTCACAGTGCTTCCACTATTGGAAGTTCTCATTTATCGGTGGATTAGTTGGACCACCGATGCGGCGGAGAGAGACGAGGCTCCCAGGAGAAGGGCTCGAAGAGCAATGGCGGGTGCTCTCGAGGGACCAACTCCTTAGAAGCTAGGGGAAGGCTCCTCCCGCTCCCAACCCGGCGACGATTCCCCTAAGGAAGAGGTCCACACGAGTCGAGTCAACGCAGAGAAGCACGGTTTATTGGAACGCACCGACTTATATAGCAGAGCATGGAACTTTCTAGAACATGGGTGGAGTTAGGGGAGGAGATAGGGAGGAGCAAGGCATCGGATTGGTGGGTATGCAAATGAAGGGGAGGAATGAGGGAAGAACCAATCAGAGAATGGGATTCGAACATAACCATATATGGAAAATGGTGCACTGCACCAACTGGGGACCAATCAGGGAAGGCTTGGCAGGAAAATGCCCTAAGGGTTTGTGGGGAGAAGAAACCTGGACAGGGATGACTAAGGGAAAAAGACAAGGGTAGCCATCTTGAGGTACATAACAATTAAACAGGAGAAATGTCTAAATAGCTTCTTCCCGGTTCTTGCACTTCCGCGTCTTCATCAACCCATCGTTTATAATATTTCTGCCACTTAATAAAGTCCTCATCGATCAACTGTCCTCCAACACTCATTCCATAGAATAATTCCACATCTTTCCTCTCATTTCTCTGTGACTCCTTCAATTCTATCACCTTTAACAATGCAGCCTGGATAGGCAGAATATACACTTCTTTTTAGGTTTTTTTTTTTGTCATCACAGCTCCACTATTATCACATCATTCAATACTTTTTGGTGGTTTAAGGTACTGCATGTCTTTGGCTTACCTTGAGCCAATATTTATGCTTAATACATTGTCCTAGTTCAGCAGATGGGACCAGTTTATCACTGTGAGGGTGTGACCAAAGCTATGTATTCTACACCCTCTATTCATGTCCCACAAACTGTTAACAATGGACCATTTGCAGCAGCTGCCCAAGGCACACCCGACACCTCAGGCTGTAAGCTGGGTGTTAAAGAAGCCTGTGAGATAGGAGCTGTGACAACTCCCCTCCAGGAAGTCATTAGCACCTTCCCACCCAGCCTGAGGGGATGTGTCTGCTAATGGGCCAGCAACAATTCCAGAATACCCCATGCAGTGGGGAACTCTCTGCCCTGGGGGAGGTACTGGGCGTTCTCACCTGGACCTGAGAGTATTTAATCTTGGGGTTTAAAGTCCTCTGGGACCACTCTTTGGATCCAGAGGAGGACCAGAATCTCAACAGGACTGTGATCGTCATCTGTACCAACAGATTTTTTCCTTCCTTTTATTTTGGACTCAGAGGAACCACTTGGGGCTCAGCACAGGGGATGGCTAAGGAACACCATTCTGTTCATGCCCATGGGGGGCTGGGTTATACTACTGGATTTTTTTGATTAAGACCAATTTCTCTTTGTGTCATTGTATTGTAATATTTTTATTAAATTGTAACTGACTTATAATCTCATGAGCTGGGTTCATTTCTCCTGCCAGTTTACCTTTAACCCAGCACACACATGAACACATTTAAACCTGTTTACTGGGAAATAAGACAAATAAGACAGTAATCCTTTTTTAAAAAAAAGTATATTTGTTACCATTCATTCATCTATAAATTAATCGTGTACTTAGTGGCCAAAATAAAAATTTAGTCACCTTTGTATGACAGTTATATGTTTCAATGTGAAATTTATTAGTGATTCATGTATTCCTAAAATCAGAGCTAGCAAAAAGTTGGAAGTGCAAAGATAGCATACTGTTTGATATGTGTACATCTTCATCCTGATGTTCCACCAAATAAAAAAAAAGTCATACTATTAATGACAGTACTGATTTGTGTAAGCAGCAATTAAGTACCTGGTCCCTTTGAACCTCACAGCTTTGAAAACTGGGGGTAGTTTGTTTAACTCTGCAGTGGGTTATACAATTTCAACCTTCACTGGGTCCCTTACAAGACTAGAATAACTTTTATGACCACAACACAAAATCCCCAGGCGGCTGTATCACGAGAAATTTAATCTGCACTCTAAAATATGGCTTCTTAAATGTACAAGAGTATAGCCTGTTTGAACATACTATGGGAAATCTATGCATGTGTGCTTGCATTTTTTACCTGTAAATTGTCTTGCATGTCGATGAGTACTTATTTCTTCTGGAAGAATGACTACTGACTGAAATACTTGATTACTCTTAGAAGTGTGACAAAATATAATTCAGGTAATTTATTTCCTTTCTTAACAGTAACCCAACTATAGAGATGCTTAAGTGGCATTGAAATATTCTGAATAGAAGTGTTTAAAGAGTAACCACAGGCTCTGTTTCCTATTTTTTTTAAAATTCCTTTTGCTTTGGCTCCTTTTTTTTACCAATATCACCTAACTCAGATATGAAAGCATGTATCACTCTGTGGTCTGAACATTCTTCTTCCCTTGAAGAACTGTTTCTTCAGCACAATTTCTGGGAAAAAAAGAAACAAGGAAAAAAATCAGTGCACAAGACTACCTGGGCTGAGCTTTTTTATGCCAGAAGAAGAAAACATCATTGTCCTATCATAGTTCACTTAATCTGAGAGGAAGCACAAATGAGCCTTCTAATTTCTGAAGGAGATAAGAATCCAAATAAAATACATATGCAGATAGATAAGTACTTCACAGAAAATTTGAAAACAATACATAAATTATTTCTGTACCATTTGCTTTATGGACAGAGAGAAAAAATTGTTTCCCGCTCATCGCCTAGGATGTTATCTAACTTGATTTCTAGCAAAAGAGTATTAGAAAGAGTTATGTATTATCTGGCTATACCTTTCCAGAAAAGATCTTAAAACTTAGTATGAAATGAAAGAAAAAACACATCCCAATATATGCTAATGTAAGTGATGTGCAGAGTATTTTCTGTACTCATTGCCCAGTGAATCACCTTCACACGAATCCAATATATCCAGTGGTACACAGTTCAATAAGCTTGGTAGGTGTTCTTGTATTAACAAAGTGTACAACACTTTGGCCTTGTAAAATTATTAGCTACATTAGATTATATCTCTCCGTAAGTAAAGGAAATTTCTATTTTGCATACATTGCCTTCACATACCAAAATGGAACTTTCTGCCATGACTATAGTACATTATCAGTGGCTATAATTACAACATTTTTTCTAGTTTATCTTGTTGAATTGTTTGGTTATTTTTTTTAATCTCACAATACAAATTTAAAATGATGCAAAATGCTGCTGTTTTCTAAGGTGAAACACTTGTTTTCTAAATTTCAAAATTACAATATACTGTGACATAACTTCTGTATGTATAGAATAGTTTCATATGTGAAATGCTGGAGCAAATCTCAATACACTGTGCTGGTTTTGACTGGGACAGAGTTAACTTTCTTTATAGATGAAAAATGCATTGGCTATGTTTTAGATTTGTGCTGGAAACTGTAGATAATTGTATCTCATTACTGCTGAGCAGTGCTTACACAGAGTCAAGGCCTTTTCTGCTTCTCACCCCTTCCCACCAGTGGAGCAGCTGGGGTTCCACAGGGAGCTGTGAGGGGACACAGCTGGAGTAACTGACCAAAGGGGTATCCAGTACTGCAGGGTATCATGCTCAGCATATAAAGCTGGAGAAAGAAGAAGGAAAAGTGGACCTCCAGAGCGATGGTGTTTGTCTTCCCAGCTCCCCAAGTCACCATTTGTTGTAGTTTGGGATTATTATGTAAATTCTCTCCCCTGCCACTTAACTGCCCAGGCCAGCGGTTAACAAAAGAAGCAGTTAACTGTGATCGCTGGGGTGGGGGCAGGTTTGTCTCTTTTGGTTTTTTTTTGGATATTCTCCTCAGTCTTGGCTCGGCGGAACGGGGGAGTGGGGGCTCCAAGGAGGCAGGCTGCCCTGCTGGTTACTGCTGGGGTTTTCCCTGGCTGTCTTGCCGCTGCCTACTTCGGACCACTTTTTTCCTGCCGTGCTGCTGCCTGCCTTGGATTTGCTGCTGGTTGCTCGTACCTTTCTGCTTCTTGGACGGGGAACACAGGGGGAAGAGACTGAGTCCATCTGAAAGCCCACTGCTCGTCTGTTTCGCTGGAGAGGGACTGAAACTCACTCTGCAGCCAGCCGGGCTGTGACAAGGACACTTAAGTATAACCTTTTCTCCCGGAGGAAAACCTGCTGGGTTTTGTTGTTGTTTTTTTTTTTTTTTTTTCTCTTATGGTGTTGGGGAAGTGGGTTGCACTAGTCTGTTTACATATATATATATATATATATATATATAGCAGTTATCCTTCTTGTATTAAAATTCCTTTTCTTAAATTTGATAAAGAGTGGTGTGATTATTGTGGAGGAGGCCCCTCCCCTGCTTGTGGGTAAAACATTTTGGTTTTTCCCCTCAAACCGAGACATTTCTTGGCGCCCAACGTGGGGCTTGTAAACAAAGAAGGATAACTGCTATTTTGTGGCACCATGTGGGTCTTGAGCTTAGGGTTCATCAGGACCATCCTGTATAATATATTGGCTTTTTGTTGGTACAAATTCATGCCAAAAGGAGCGGCAGGTTTAAGTCTTATCAACAAATCAATGAGCAAAACTCAAATAGCCGCAATTATTATTGAGTTCTTACTCTGGATTTATGGTGCCATGAATTCGATGCCTTTGGATGTCATGTGGGTGGTGCTCTCCAGGCTGTTTTCCTGCCGCAACCTAAGCTGCTACCTCTGGGGATTCAGTGATAATAGTACGGACCCTTGGGAAGGAACAAAGGGGAATCTCTTCTCCCAACCCTTTGTCCATTCCCCATTCAAGTCTGCTACAACAGCTTTTGAGATGTTTAAATTCTCCCTGGATGCCAGAGATATCTTGCTCTTTATGGTTTTTCTGCAGGGTTGTATCCCTGCAGCTTACAGAATGTTTGAAGGTAGGGCCAGGGTTTTTCCAGAATGCATTCAGAAACCTAGCCCAGTGAAGGGGGAAAAGCGAGAGAATAAAACCCCTGATGCCACAGTGAAGGGAGAAAAGGATGAGGCTAAACCAGGAGGACAGGCCAAGCCTATGGAAGTTGCCCCTATTCAGAAAAGGAAATATAAGACCAAATTAGACCATCCAGCAGACGATGAGGGGGCTGCTGCACCTCCACAGCAAGCAGACCCAGAGCCTGAGATCATCACTGAGTCATTGTCATTTGATAATCTCCGTAGTTTGCGGAAAGACATTGCTCGACACCCGGGTGAGCCCATCCTGACTTGGTTGATCCGAGTTTGGGACCTTATGGGTGAAACCTTACAACTGGATGGTGCTGAAGCCAGGTTTTTGGGGGCTCTGGCCCAGGATGTGGCTATTGAACAGGTGTTCGTGAGGGAATCAAAGCCCCTTTCACTCTGGGCACGACTTCTAACGAGTGTAAGAGAGAAGTTTGTTTATAGAGAAATCCTGCAGGAACATCATATTAGGAAGACTTGGAAGACGATGGAAGAAGGAATTTTACGTCTGAGGGAGATGGCAATGATGGACGTGCTTTTTGGAAGAGGTGGGCAAGCCAATAATGACCCTGACAAGGTCAGATGCACACCACATATGTGGTGGAACCTTTCACGCTCGGGGCCAGCTGAATACACCGATTTCCTGGCATCTATGTATAGGGAAGAGAACCAAGAAACAGTGGGCGCTATAGCAAATAAGCTCCAGATATATGAAGGCATGACCCACAGCCCAATGCAGGCCCGTATTTCTGCTGTAGAGACATTGGTTGAGAGTCTCAAGACGCTGCCTGCAGAGGTAAAAGCGATCAGAGAGGAAATTAGGGAAAGTCTCCAAGTGGCACCAGTGCGAATGAGAACCTCTGAAGTCAGAGCCAGACGCCCCCCAGCCAGAGGAAGTGGACAGACCTCACGAACTGAGATGTGGTACTTCCTGGCCAAACATGGAGAAGACATGGGACGGTGGGATGGGAAACCCACCCGTGCCCTTGCAGCCCGAGTACAAGAACTGAAGGAGAATGGAAGAAGGTCAGTGAGAGTAAGTGCAGTCCCAGTTTCCCACGGGCAAGAATCTGACCCACAGGAGGGCACCTCCCAGGTGTACTCATCGAGAAAAGGTTCTGACCGCTATGACCAGGATCAGTGTTAGAGGGGCCCTGCCTCTAGCCAGGTAGAGGCACGGGACAACCGTGTCTATTGGACTGTGTGGATTCGATGGCCTGGTACATCAGACCCACAAAAGTATAAGGCTTTGGTTGATACTGGCGCTCAATGCACATTAATGCCATCAGGACATGTGGGCTCAGAAACTATTTCTATTTCTGGGGTGACAGGGGGATCTCAAGAGTTGACTGTGCTAGAAGCTGAAGTGAGCTTGACAGGGAGAGATTGGCAGAAACACCCCATTGTGACTGGTCCAGCCGCCCCATGTATCCTGGGCATTGACTACCTCAGGAATGGATATTTTAAGGACCCAAAGGGGCATAGATGGGCTTTTGGAATAGCCACTGTACAGACAGAAGGGATTGAACAATTGAACTCATTGCCAGGTCTCTCAGAAAGTCCTTCTGCTGTTGGACTGTTGAAAGTTGAGGAACAGCAAGTGCCAATTGCCACCACGACAGTGCACCGTCGGCAATACCGAACGAACCATGATGCTGTGATCCCCATCCATAAGATGATCCGTGAACTGGAGAGCCAAGGGGTGGTCAGCAAAACCCACTCACCCTTCAACAGCCCCATCTGGCCTGTGCATAAGTCTGATGGAGAATGGAGATTGACTGTGGACTATCGTGGCTTGAATGAAGTTACCCCACCGCTGAGTGCCGCTGTGCCGGACATGCTGGAGCTCCAGTATGAACTGGAGTCCAGGGCAGCAAAGTGGTATGCCACTATTGACATTGCTAATGCGTTCTTCTCCATTCCTCTGGCACCAGAGTGCAGGCCACAGTTTGCTTTTACCTGGAGGGGCGAGCAGTACACCTGGAACCGACTACCCCAGGGGTGGAAACACAGTCCCACCATCTGTCATGGACTGATCCAGACTGCACTGGAGAAGGGTGAGGCTCCAGAACACCTGCAATACATTGATGACATCATTGTGTGGGGGGACACAGCAGAAGAGGTTTTTCAGAAAGGAGAGAAAATCATCCAGATCCTTTTGGGAGCTGGCTTTGCCATCAAACGGAGTAAGGTTAAGGGACCAGCCCAAGAGATCCAGTTCCTGGGAGTGAAGTGGCAGGATGGACGCCATCAGATTCCAACAGAAGTCATCAATAAGATCACAGCAATGTCTCCACCTACCAGCAAAAAGGAAACACAAGCCTTCCTGGGTGCCATAGGGTTCTGGAGGATGCATATCCCAGCATACAGTCAGATCGTAAGCCCTCTCTACTTGGTAACCCGTAAGAAGAATGATTTCCACTGGGGCCCTGAGCAGCAACAAGCCTTTGACCAGATTAAGCATGAGATTGCTCAGGCTGTAGCCCTTGGACCAGTCAGGACAGGACCAGACATACAGAACATGCTCTACTCCGCCGCCGGGAATAATGGCCTGTCTTGGAGCCTTTGGCAGAAGGTGCCTGGTGAGACTCGAGGCCGACCACTTGGATTCTGGAGCCGAGGCTACAGAGGATCTGAAGCCAACTATACCCCCACAGAGAAAGAGATCCTAGCCGCCTATGAAGGAGTTCAAGCCGCCTCAGAGGTGATTGGCACAGAAGCACAGCTGTTTCTGGCACCTCGACTACCAGTGCTGAAGTGGATGTTGTCAGGACAGGCTGCCTCTACACATCACGCCACTGATGCTACCTGGAGCAAGTGGATTGCCCTGATTACGCAGTGCGCCCGTATAGGAAAATCAAATCGCCCTGGGATCCTGGAAATCATCACAAACTGGCCTGAAGGTGAAAATTTTGGTCTAGCAGATGAAGAGGAAGAGCAGGTGACACGTGCGGAAGAAGCTCCACCATACAATCAATTGCCAAAAGAGGAAATACGCTACGCCCTCTTCACCGATGGCTCCTGTCGCATTGTAGGGACTAATTGCAAATGGAAAGCAGCTGTATGGAGTCCCACACGACAAGTTGCAGAAGCTACTGAAGGAGAAGGTGGGTCGAGTCAGTTTGCAGAGCTTAAAGCCGTGCAGTTGGCCCTGGACATTGCTGAACGAGAGAAATGGCCAAAGCTTTACCTCTACACTGACTCATGGATGGTGGCCAATGCTCTCTGGGGATGGTTAGACCGATGGAAGAAAACCAATTGGAAACGCAGAGGGAAACCCATCTGGGCTGCCGATATATGGCAAGATATTGCCACCCGAGTAGAGAAGCTGATTGTGAGAGTCCGCCACGTAGACGCACACGTGCCCAAAAATCGGGCCAATGAGGAACATCTCAACAGCCAACAGGCAGACCAAGCTGCGCAAGTGAAAGTATCACAGACAGATCTGGACTGGCAGCACAAGGGAGAGCTGTTCTTGGCTCGATGGGCCCATGATGCCTCGGGCCATCAGGGCAGAGATGCCACTTATAAATGGGCACGAGACCGAGGGGTGGATTTAACCATGGACATTATCTCTCAGGTTATCCACGACTGCGAGACATGTGCTGCCATTAAGCAGGCTAAGAGAGTGAAGCCCCTGTGGTATGGTGGACGCTGGGATAAGTATAAGTACGGGGAGGCCTGGCAGGTTGACTACATCACACTGCCACAGACCCGCCAAGGCAAGCGCTATGTGCTCACCATGGTGGAAGCAACCACAGGGTGGCTGGAGACACACCCAGTGCCTCACGCCACTGCTCGGAACACCATCCTAGGCCTGGAAAAACAAGTGCTGTGGCGACATGGCACCCCAGAACGAATTGAGTCAGATAATGGAACTCATTTCAAAAACAGCTTAGTTGCTACCTGGGCGAGAGAACATGGCATTGAGTGGGTGTATCATATCCCCTACCATGCACCAGCTGCCGGGAAAGTTGAGCGGTGTAATGGACTGTTGAAAACCACTTTGAAGGCGTTGGGTGGAGGGACTTTCAAACACTGGGATCAACACTTAGCAAAAGCTACATGGCTAGTCAACACTAGAGGCTCTGTCAATCGAGCCGGCCCTGCCCAATCAGAACCCCTTCACACTGTAGATGGAGACAAAGTCCCTGTAATACACCTGAGAGGTATGCTAGGGAAAACAGTCTGGATCAACCCTGCCTCAGGCAAAGGCAAACCCATTCGTGGGGTTGTCTTTGCTCAAGGATCTCGTTCCACCTGGTGGGTGATGCAGGAAGATGGAGAGACACGATGTGTACCTCAAGGGGAACTTATCTCTGGGCAAACGACTCATATTACTGTATTTGTAAACACTTAATTATTTGAAAGAAAATTTAAGTTTAATGTAGAGTATCGGCATGGAAGAGAATTTAGGGGTGGATAATGTTGTAGTTTGGGATTATTATGTAAATTCTCTCCCCTGCCACTTAACTGCCCAGGCCAGCGGTTAACAAAAGAAGCAGTTAACTGTGATCGCTGGGGTGGGGGCAGGTTTGTCTCTTTTGGTTTTTTTTTGGATATTCTCCTCAGTCTTGGCTCGGCGGAACGGGGGAGTGGGGGCTCCAAGGAGGCAGGCTGCCCTGCTGGTTACTGCTGGGGTTTTCCCTGGCTGTCGTGCCGCTGCCTACTTCGGACCACTTTTTTCCTGCCGTGCTGCTGCCTGCCTTGGATTTGCTGCTGGTTGCTCGTACCTTTCTGCTTCTTGGACGGGGAACACAGGGGGAAGAGACTGAGTCCATCTGAAAGCCCACTGCTCGTCTGTTTCGCTGGAGAGGGACTGAAACTCACTCTGCAGCCAGCCGGGCTGTGACAAGGACACTTAAGTATAACCTTTTCTCCCGGAGGAAAACCTGCTGGGTTTTGTTGTTGTTTTTTTTTTTTTTTTTCTCTTATGGTGTTGGGGAAGTGGGTTGCACTAGTCTGTTTACATATATATATATATATATATATATATATATAGCAGTTATCCTTCTTGTATTAAAATTCCTTTTCTTAAATTTGATAAAGAGTGGTGTGATTATTGTGGAGGAGGCCCCTCCCCTGCTTGTGGGTAAAACATTTTGGTTTTTCCCCTCAAACCGAGACACCATTACATGTGAGGGAGTCCTGCTTTTCTGGGGATGGCTGATCACCTGCCTACTGATGGGAGGTGGTGAATTAATTCCTTGTTTTGCTTGACTTGCGTGCATGTCTTTTGCTTTACTTGTCAAACTGTCTTTATCTCAAGGCACGAGTTTTTTCACTTTTACTCTTCTGATTCCCTCCTCCATATCACTCAGGGGGAGTGGGCGAGTGGCCATGCGGGACTGAGTTGCTGGCTGAGCTTAAACCATGACATACACACAGTTTAGGAAACCATTCAATAAACCCAGGGATTAGTTTCATGATAGAAAATGAGTATGAGCTTTACAAAAAAGCTTGTTTATATTCGCAGTTTGCAGATCTACAGTTGTCCTTGTCTCTGGTTGTGTATTATTGGTCTTCATAATCAAAGCTTTCATTGCTGTAAATAATTTGTACAGCCAATCTTTACTGTTTCAAAGTTTTTTGAAACTTGTACAAAGTATGAGTATAGATATCCAGATTAAACCAAAATGTTTATTAACTTTTTTCTGCTTATTTCCTAACACTAGTATACTTTTTGCCTGTAAACATGTACTCTTAATAGAACATGATCAAGTGAAGCTTCAGATTTACTTTTTGCACTCTTGAACTTTCTGATTATTTTCAAACAAAATTCCTGAGTTCCAGAAGTACTTCTATATAGAAAAGTGAAAATTAAAGTTATGTCCTCCATAAAATAGAAGTGAAAAGCACCCTTATACTACCTTTTGTTTTGAAAGAGAAGCAAAACAAGAAAGAATTAAAAAAGGAGCAAGAAAAAAAAAAAAGACAAAAGCAGGAAAGAAGGCAACAAAAGGAAGAAAACAGCAAAGAAAAAATTGTTAAGACTGTGAGGAATTAATATGGATATCAAGTTTTGATATTTTGACCTCCACTCTCTTCCTATACCAACTTTTTATTATTAAATCATGACTTTGCTTAGCCACTTACAACATACTCACTGTTAATGAAATTATTCAGACACATGGAAGAAATAATATTAGAAATTGGAATTCCTGCAAATATTTTTCCCGCTGGAGCACTCAGACAACAAAAAGAAAATATCATGCAATAATTCTTTCAGTTTTTCCTAAGAACTCAAGGAGAACCATGGGAGCTATTGAATTTATTTGTTTATATCTATGGTATGAGATACTCATTCCAGTCTTTTAATTCATATTCAAGGTGAAATACTGTCTCTGTTGAAATCAATGAGAGTTTTGTTATTGATTTCAATGAAACCACAATTTGGTCTCTATACTTTCTCTCACAGCTTAGAGAGATTCTTAAAAAAAATCAGGCAAACTACAGCACAGGGATCCAAGTCATTATAGTTTTATTTTTTTTTGTGGCAGAAGGAAGAAATGTTTTCATTCTATTGAAAGACTGTGCTGTTTATGTGGTGCAATATCTTGAGTCAATCTGCCGGGTTCATACACAAATGTTCTTCTTGACAGACTTCTGATGTTACAGTATTACAATGACAATATATTTTTTCATTGATTCGGTTACTAATTTCATAATGGCAAATATTCATAACCCATTTTCGCTGTTTAGAAAAGAACACTACATGAAATGTTAATGTATGAAAAAGCAGTGAAACCATTTTTACATTAGTGCAATCATATGTAACTATAAAGTGATTGTATAATAGGAGTATGTATTACACTTCTATCTGCTTATTTTTCCCCTGATTTATTCCCATATGGTTAGCAGGGTATAAGAATGGGCAATTACAACACTGCACTGACTTTCTCAATGCATCACCATATTGAACACCCTACTCTAATGTAAAATACCACAGAGATACTACTCTTTTCACAAAGCATTGTCCACAGATTCAAGCCACAGGCTTTATCCAGTCATTGCTTGCACTGGTGGGCAGTCCTGTGGTGTAAGGGAGAGCACTCCAGACTCCGAATCCCAAGGTCCTGAGTTTGAGTCTCAGTGGGACCATCCCCTGGCAGTTCAATGCCTCCCTGCCATCCCATCCCGTCACATCTCGGATGCTCAGCAGGGTCAGCCCCGGTTAGTACTGGGTGCTCTGACAGTCCTGAGGACTTCACTGTCATCGTCCAAGCTCGCTCAGCCGTGGCTGATGAACTTCAGGAGGGGCCAGTTCTGCGCACGCTGTGCCTCACCTAAAAATCCACTGTGCAGGCTGGAAGGGCACACCCATGTGGGGGGAGCCCTGCCCAAATCTGCATTCGCGAAGTTTGGCCATACATACAGATACTTGCACTGGTGAAGAGCCTGGACTGCATGTCCTATGAGGAGTAGCTGATGGAGCTGGGGCTGTTTAGCCTGGGAGAGACTCAGGGGGGACCTTATCGCTCTCTACAACTGTTTTAAAGGAGCTTGTATCCAGGTAGGGATCAGCCTCTTCTCCCAAGTAACCAGCGACAGGACAAGAGACACAGCCTTACACTGCTCCAGTGGAGGTTCAGTAGGGACATTAGTAGGAATTTCTTCACAGTAAGGGTGATATCGGAAAGGACTGCCCAGGGAGGTGGTGTCCTGCAGGTGTTTAAGGAAATAAAGGCTGGATGTGGCACTCAGTGCCAAGTGTAGCTGACATGGCGATGTTGGGTCCTAGGATAGACGGGATCATCTCAGAGAAGTCTTTTCCAACCGAACTGATTCTGGGATTTCTGTGATTTTGTGATTACCATTCAGCAAACTGCTCTCCAGATGGAAAGCAACCACCAAAGGAGCAAAGGCTTTTAAAGAACTAAAAGATTTTTAGGCCTTCTGGGTAAAAAAAGAAACAAATGAAACAAAACAAAGAAAAAAACACAATTCCTCCAAACAAACAAATAAAAAAATAACCAAACAAAAAACACGAAAAAAAGGCAGGGCGGCGGCGGCGGCGGCGGCCTTGGGGCTTTCAGCATCCGAGCACATCCACCCTTTTCCAAGAGGGAAGCCGCAAGAGCCGCGCGCGCTCCCTCACCAGGATAACGGGCCCGCCTCGGATCGGCGGGAGCACCGCCCCCCGCCCTGTGCCCGCGCATGCGCCCCGGCTGGCGCACGCGCGGCTGGCGCCCGGCCCCCGGCGCGGTGAGACCCGTCCGGCCCCCCGCGGGCAGCGCTGCCCCCGTCCGCAGCGCCCCTGCGTCCCGCGGTGAGTAACGGGGATGCCCACCCGGGGGCTGCTGCCGGCACCGGGCACGGGCTCCACGGGGCCGACAGAGGCCGGCAGAGGAAGGGACGGCGCCCGCCCCTCCCTCGCAGCCGCTGTCGGAGGGGCCGGGGTTCCCCCCGGGCGGCGCCCTCTCTTCTCCCTCCCCTCCTCTCTCTCTCGTCTCTCCCGCCTCTTGCAGGAATCCCGCGTAGCCCCCGGCCCGCGGCTGGTGCCCCTGTTGTGACAGGGAACGCGCGGGGCTCCGGCGCTTGGCTCCGCAGGGCGGGACAGAAGCGCGGTCGGTCGGAGCTGTGTCTCGCTGAGGGGAGGGCAGGGCTGCGGCGCTGCCGCTCGGGGTCCGTGCCCTGCGCTTGCTTTCAGCTCCTGTCCAAAAGCCTCGCTCTGCCGGGAGCTGCCCCCGGAGCTGGCTCGCAGGGCGCTCCCAATGGGGAAGCTGTCCGAAGGGCGCTTTCTCTTCATGGCCTTCAGCTGCTCAAAGTTAGGAGCGTGTTCCCATGTCCTTTCAAAGCAGCACAATGTTGGCATGTTGACGTCAAATACTCATATATAATATGATGCTGGAGCCTGCCTTACCACATTTAAAACAACGAATCCAGGTGAATTGTGTCTTATTAGTGCTGCTGTCGTTCTTAAATTGAAAGCACGTTTTCTAAGTGATCCATGTTAGTTAGGATCGTCGTATTTCAAATACCTCTTTCTGAATTGGGTGGACCAAAAAGAAATCTATTATTGGAAGTGCTTAAAAAGATGCCTTTTTAGTATGTAAGCACAACTATAAAGTGTCTGTGTACTGTATCTAATGTCTTGTTCCATCTTTAATGATTTTCAAGGTATTTTTTAAAAAATACTTTGAAAAAGATTTTTCATATGCCAGCACTTCTTGAGATACTCCCCGGGTTTTTTTTCTAATGCTAGAAATACGAGGTTCTCACAAGAAGCATATGGCCAGCTTCTGTTAATTTTTATTATTTGTGTTCCCGAGACCAGAATGTGCTGTGTAAATGTAGTGGTTTAGACGCTGTTATCAGCCCTCAGGGAAGTTTACAAAATCTTACCTGGTCAATGACTTGAGAACCAAAGTAATGTTTCTGGGTGTACATATGCACTGTAGCTCCAGAATCAAGAGCTTTTAAGGCCTAGGAGCTTCAGTTCTGTCTAGAGCTGATCTGTCATTTCAGAGTTTTCAGGTTCTTGGAGCTGAGAAAACTTAGTAGAAGATATGCTTAGGTAACTTAGCTGAGAAGCTTTGATCCCATCCATGAGCTATCGGCCTCAGTGACTTCTGGATGACCTTACCCTTGATCAATAGCATCAGATTTTCAGACCTCTCTTCTGTATTGGATTTCCATTTGTTATATTTAAGGAAAATCAGGGTAAATAAATTAAGGTATTTGCTCATTCTTACTAAGAAAGATAAATGTGGTTTATCTGAATGTACTTTCTTTGTGTATTTCTCTTTTGAAATGAGTAAAACTGGAAAAAGAAACCCATTGGACAAGGTGTTGAAACTTGAGTTGTCATCTGACCAAAATTAGAGTAATTAAACCCCTCAGCTGGCGCACACATGGCTGGTTTGATTTTTTGTTTTATTTGCTTTTTCTTCTCTGACTAAAGCAAGGTCCTTATTTTGGGAAACATGTTGGGAAAAAAAAAGAGCTTGTCATTTGTCCATCTGTATGCTTCTTCATATAGTGGGAAAGGATAAACAGAAGGTTCGCCTGCAGAACAACTTAAGGGTATAAAAAGCAACAGTGAGGGAGGAAATAAAATCAGTGTCAAGTAAGAGCTTGAATCAGAGAGGTTTTCCTCCAGACAGACTTTCTATTACGTTTGGGGAACAGATAAGAAAATACTTCAGCTTTTTTTGTAGATACTGTGTCAGATTTTCTTCTTGAGAAGGGGGCTGGATGTTATGGGAATATGTGTTCTTTCATGGTAAAGCTTTATGTTTTTCTGATGTGTAATGAAGGAACTGAACCCATTAAAGGAGAAACCAAAAGACATGTAAACTAATTCATTCTTCCTTGTAACATGTTACAGTTGACTTTTTCTCTTTTAAAATTAATTGAGCAGGCAAGAGAAAGAGCTTGAACTACTTACGTTTTTGACTGGTACACCTATATGTGTCAACAAACTTGGGAGTTGGAGTCCAAAATCTGAGTCAAGAGTAACTGCATGTAAGATCTTAATCTGCATAAAACTAAAGTTATTCAGGCTGACTTGTTCCTTCTGAGAAAGCAGTTGCTGTTAATCCAAATGCACCCAAAAGACCAAGGCAAGATTCTTCGTTAATATACAGGAATGGCATGTACCTCAGTAAATTGTAGTAAGGTTCTAAAATTTGAATGTCCATGACAAATTGAAAATCACAGCTCTATGCTTTCTCTAATGACTGTTGAATCAGAAATGTATTCTAAGCTTTTTTGCAGTTCCAAGGATAGACATAACTTCAGGTCGCTGTTTTACAGGGCATGTTTGCTCAGTCTCTTTCCCTGGTATTGCCATTTTGTGGCACTGGCATTGATGAGGGTAATTTATCTGTCACTTTCTGGGAAAAACACATCTGAACAAGATGACAAGGCATATGAAACATTGCCTACCTGTAGCTCCTTAATGCAGCTTTTCCAGTATAGGTGTCTATGCCAGGGCTAAATTTGTTCATCATTGAGACTGATGTCTCCCCAAAACAGACACCTTTACCATAGATACCAATTAGTTGTTCTAAAAATTTTGCATTTTGATGCTGAGCCTCTGTATAAGCATAATATGCTATGGTAGACCAGGGTCTGTCTTGAAGCTAGTCCAATATTAGTAAGCATGCTGCTCATGTTTCAGTATACTTTAATGATAAATATTCTATTGAAAAAATACTTGTTGAAATAAGAGCATGGAGCACAAAGATCAATTCCTGAGACTTCAGAAAAAAGCACTTTATGACAGTGAAATCTTGATCTGAACAGGGGGAACTGAATAGCAGGTATGTCAAGCAAAGAATAAAAAGGAACAGTTTCTTCAATACGGAATAGGAAAACCCAAATGAAAGACCTTAGGAACATTCTAATTATAGACATTGCAGTCATAAATTCATTTTTTCAGAAGAGATAATATAAAATAATAATTGCAGAAGTAGTTTATCACTTGCAATCCTGTATGTTGCTTGATGAAGATCAGTAGCATCTGGGTTAAATTAAACTGAATACATTAATACTCTAGCCAGGTGAATCATGCTGTTTTCTTAAAAATAGCTTTAGAAAAATGCACTGTGTCTAATCTGAAAATTGACTTAATCTGCCAGTGAGGGGTAGTGTAATATATTGGAAAGAAGACTGAAAAAGTAGTGGAAAATAGTAGGAGAAGTTTGAATGTATTTCAAGTTATTTTCTTATTAGAAGAAAGATGTTCTGTACCCCACATCTCTTTGGCAAAATTCTTGGGATGGATTGTTAGCTGTAGAAAAAGAACCCTGTAATTTTATGTGAAGTGATGTGAAATCTTAATGAAAAGTCTTAAGTACTATAAGCATATATGCTGTAAAATCATTTTCTCTGACAGTAGCCAAAAGTAGGTGTTCACAATCCAGCTGGGCAAAATGAACAGCATCATTTTCCTACTCTTGCCTTCTTCCCTCTTTGTTCTTTGTTGGCTTTGGTGCTGTAATACTCATTCAGCTGAGTCAGCTCTAACAAGGTCAGAGTGCACAGGGATTTTCTTGTTGTTTATTTTTTAAATGTTAACAGGATTTTGCTGTTAAAGTGAATGAGTGACCTTACTGTGAAAATGAAATGAATCTATTAGGAATATACAGTAGGATGAATGGATCAATATTGGAAATGGAAGCAGAACCTCCCTTTTTGGCACTGTATTACTGCTAATCCATTTCAGGCTGCGTTGTTAAAAAGCATATTCTAAAATTCCTTATCTAAAATCATCACAGCAGTAGCAAACAGTGTTGTGACAGCTGAGCTATATGTTAATGCAGTATAACATTAGTAAAGGGCATTGGTAGGAAAGTAAGGTGAAATACTTTATAAATATTTTAAAATAACCTGTGTAACTATGAGTAAATTAAAATAAGATTTCTAAAGTTTGGAGGTCATTTACAGAAATACAAAATCACAGCTATGCTGTGTTTAATGGCTGTTGAATCACAAATTTATTCTTAGTTTTTCCATTTTAGTGTTGTCAGTTTTATGCATAATCTTGTTCCACATAATTCTGTGGTAACCTAAATTTTGTTAATCCTTTTCTCTGGTTCTCTTGTGATAATGTTGAACTGGACTTTAAAGTTATAAATAAACTAATCAGGCATTCCATTATTCTGATTTTCTTCCCCCTACTTTCAGGGCTCAAATCTTGCTGTGTACATTTTTGTGGTCTAGTTTGGAATTTAGCCCTAGAATTCTACAGGAAGGGCCAGGCAGCTGTGACATTGTACTTCACTGGCTGCCAGCAGCTGACTTGCAGCCTTTCTGCTTCAGGTACATCCCTAATGTTATGCTGGTTTTTGCTTACATAATTCAGAAAACAAATTAGAATCTTAAATTTGTAAAGCTGCAAAGCATCATTGTTTCGAGTTTTATTTGCCCAAGCATTTAGTTAATGTATTGGTTAACTAAACACAATGTTGTTGGTCTGAAGCCAGTAAATAGGTTAGTAAATGAAATCTGAATTCTGGATGTAAGCTGTAGTTCCATCATATCCCATTTCGTCCTTTACTCCTGTTCTGCTGTGTTGTTCTCCTTTCATGGCTTCTGCTCTTTTCTTCTGTTTTCTGAGCTATTTCTCCCAGAATAACACTTGTCGAAACATGGTAGTTCTGAAATAATGTAACCAGAATTTCCATTTTATGGGATTTACCTGGGTTAGGATAGCAATGAAGTTCCAAACTAAGATATTTTATAAAATATTTGAGTCCCTTATGGTAGAACCTCAGAATCTGACACATGTTCTCAAATAAAGAAATGGAGTTTTGTTTGTGTACCCCACTCCCCAAAGTCTGTTACTTAAGCAGTCGCTGTAGGCATCACATTTGTCTCCATGTTATTTCTATTATGTAAAGACTTATGTAAAGACTTTTTTCATACTGTTGAATTAGGTAATAAGAAATCTGACTTTAAATTATTTGTCTTTTGATCAGTTGCGGCCAAAATCCTTCTGTTGGGATTCTGAACTATGACATCATGGCAAGATTTCGCAGAAGAACATGCATCATTTTGTTGCTTTTTATTTTGTTTATTTGCTCCATTATGATGGCTTTGAAGACACTGAGACCTGACAGAGCTGGCTTTGGGGATCCATTTGGACTTGGTTTGTTGCCTGAGCTTCAGCAGCGGACAGTTCTCTTAGACAGTAAACAGAATTCACTAAATAGGGTTCAAGGAGATCCTGTGACGCGTGTCAGTAATTTGCACAGTGTTGCTGTCAATACCATGAAAGCATCTATGCCTCCTGCAAACAAACTGGAAGAAGAGTTGTCTTCTCCTAATTATAACTTTCATATATTCTACTATACTTGGTATGGGAATCCACAGTTTGATGGTAAATATATTCACTGGAACCATCCATTGTTGCCGCATTGGGATCCCAAAATTGCAAACAATTATCCAAAGGGAAGACATAATCCTCCTGAGGACATTGGGGCCAACTTTTATCCCGAACTCGGATCTTACAGTTCCAAAGACCGTACTGTCATAGAAGCTCACATGAAACAAATGCGTTCAGCTTCAACTGGTAATGAGTGTTAATGTTTCAGCATGTTGTTCATTTATTCAGCCTTATGTATGCCAATGAACACAACTGACCCATTCTTCCATTTTTTTTTTCTGTGTAATTCAGGAAATGTCTGAAACTACAAAATGTCTGAAACTACTAAATGTCTTTGTATCTTTGAGTTTTAACCTCCAGACAAAACCTACATCTTCAAAGCTGTGTCAGATGAGTGTAACAGCACAGAAATGTAAGAACGGTATTTGTAATCCTGTAGGTACATGTTTTTCATGACTTACTGCTAAGCAGTGATAACATATATATACATAAACCATTTTAGAATTTATTGCCTGTGTATTTTATTTTTGGAGGTGAATATTTCAGTTTTAAGACCAAGTTGCAGCATATCATGTTAACATGGTTATAGAGCAGTCTGTTCAAATATGAGTGTTTTTTTCTATGAATTTTATGTGCAATAACCATTACACATTAATTGTTCAAAAGTATCTTCTTTCAATACAAATTGATGTTCCCTTTCTCTAAATAAGATGAACTGTGTACATAGGAATATTTAATATATTTCTGGTGTCATTCTTTGTTGTTGACCTCTCTGGTCCTTTTTATGTTAATCTTCTTTAAAATTAGCTGTCATATAGGCCAATATTAAACTTGGAACAGCTTCTGTAAATGTAGTTGGAGCAACATGACCAGAGTTCATAGCATTATTCAGACTGCTAATGACCTTGTACTGAATCACTTTTATTGACCTAATCATTAAGGTTTTTAAAATTTATGTAATATTATTTTAGTGTCAAGTCCATCTTCTTTTAGACTTTATTTTTTTAAACACTGGAAAGAAAATATTAAGTGGTATTTCTCAGGAAAGATCAATGCAAATGTGAATTTAGGTTGCTTGATCAGCAGTGCTGTCACCTGAACTTTTATGTGTTTCCTAAAGGTATAGAAGAGTGTCTTGTCAGATGTATTCAAGATACCAAAGTTTGTTGCTGCTGTTCTGCTTGTTCTTTACATCTTACTTGTTTGAATTTAGTCCTTTTCTTTTGTATAAAATAAAAGATAATGCGATAAAATGCAGTAAAATACTGCATTTTTCTTGTCCTTAAGCAGACTGTCTCTTGTGATAGTCTGTTATTTATGATTCACTTTGTAATAAAATGTGGAGAGAATGGAAAGGAGTAGTTGAACTACCTTCTATGTATAGTGAGCATAAGATTTCTGGATTGGATGTTAGAACATGATTGTATATTCACTCTAATTTATGCTTTTTTTCCATAATTTTAGAATTGTTTGTTTGGAAATTTTTAGTCAGAAATGCTATACTGTTAGTAAAGTAGATGGAATTTAGAGTATATACTGTCTATCTCAGTGACCTTATTTGTATACTTAAGTCTTTACCTCCTTAAAAGTAATTATATTGACTTCTCTTACATATGTTTTAAATAGCATTGTTAGGAAAATATTTCTATGTCAGTATTTCATGTATTTCTTTCAGACATACCTTTTTCTTGATGTTATTTCCAGCTGCACATCTAAAAGATCTAATTTCTTTATCTGATAGCATTTTATTTTTGAAGAAAAGGATTTAGCCTTTCTGAAGAGATGTGTGTTTCTTTGCTTTCATGGAAAGCATTGGAAGAAATTACAGTACGAGGTCATTCTCTTTGTTATCTTTTTTTCCACAAGATGGGTAGCATCCTTAAATTGTTGAGAGTTATTCAAGCATTTTGGAAGATAATAAATTTAAAAACTTATTTCATGTGCTTGGAAGTGTGGATTACACCATAGTAACTGCTTTTAGCAAGAAGGAAGGTGTGGGAGTATAGTCACTGCTTCTAGTATTATTTGGTTGTTTTGTATAGAGCCAGAGGTACAGTGAAGAAATGTGGTGAATAAAGTTTCATAAAATAAGAATCTTTCATCACATGCATAGCCATCACCTCTTGCGTTCTATAACCTTATGTATCTTTATATTCTCTGGCTGTATTGTGGCATAGCCGTAATGCCTGACTGGGGAGCACTCTTTTCCTCTTGGTACAACCTGAAGGTTACAATGCATGGTGAAAAGTGCAAGGGAATGGCTTTAAGAGTTGGGTTTAGAGTGCTGAGCACAGATCTGTTCCCTTAGCAGATGATCTAAGCACTGTTTGTTTTGTAGTACTGTAAACAAAGAAGTTAAAATTCACTCTGAGCATACTGAGATTTTGTAACTGGTTAAAAAGTAACTTGAAATTCTGATTTATATTATGTAGGTTTCACATCAAGCAATAGTTGTAACTCATGACAGTGTTGCAATGTACATATGATATGTTAAACAACATGAATTAAAACTCAAGTTTTGTATTTTCAGGTGTAATAGTGCTTTCATGGTACCCACCAGGTATGGCTGATGAAAACGGAGAACCAACTGATGATTTGGTGCCTGTTATTTTGGACTATGCACACAAATATAATCTAAAGGTAAAGTATTTTAGTTGTATAAAACAGGACTAATTAGAAAAGTAAACCTTGCTAAGAGCTTACTACTTTTGACTCATAGTGTAGATTAGGAAAGCCTATTATGTAATGGTGACTTCTGTTTCTGTGTGCTGTGTTGCTGAACTTTTTGATCATAGAAGCCTTTGAATCGCACTAAATTTTGGTAGGACCTGAGCAATATTGCCTTATAAGTAGAGTAAGTATTGTAATGTGCTTAAGCTTGCAGAATCTAAGGTATAGTGTTGTGGATATTTACTTTCTATTTTTTTTCAGGAAACAGTTTTTAAAATAAAGCAATATGATGGTTTGC
The DNA here is from genome assembly GCF_047495875.1 of Pithys albifrons albifrons. Classification (NCBI taxonomy): domain Eukaryota; kingdom Metazoa; phylum Chordata; class Aves; order Passeriformes; family Thamnophilidae; genus Pithys; species Pithys albifrons. The sequence continues at coordinate 38,550,234 of NC_092459.1, forward strand.
AGTCAATCTTAGGATTTGAAGGAAGTATTACATTTTTCAAAATACTATGGAATACAATGATCTATAAACTAAGGAACTTTGAGAAAGAAGACAGACTGTCGTCATGGGTTGTATTCAGGAGCAAGCATCTGAATAAAAAAGGCAGACCTAAAAGATGTAGTTTGAAGCAATGTCCTTATCCTAGAACTTACAAGGACTGTAAGGTCAGAGAGGTGCTGCTTGGACTTAATGGTTACTCCAGAGCATGCCAGAATAGAAGTTACTGCCTTCTTAAAGTAGGTGAAATATGAAGTCAGTTAAAGATTACATGAAGTGACCAGTATAATCTAAAATTGCAGTTTGATTTTGTTTATGTTTAGAATAAAATTTGTGTTTTCATTTTATGATAATAAAAATGTGCATTGCATTTTAATCTTGCCAAGTAATAAACTTGAGTCTTTAAGGAGCTGTGTATGTTTCATCTCTGAAGGGTGTTGCTTCTTGTACTCTGTGCTGATAACACAGCCTGTTCATCTGCTATGGTTTTAGTTGATCATGCCAGTTGAAGATTCTCAGAGAAATTTCCTGTCTCTGGTAGCAACTATAGATTCCTCGCCAAGCAGGAGGAAAGTAGGAAGATTAAATCAGATACAGAAGTAATTTTGAAACTGTTAAACATACTGTGTGAATTGCATTAGGTGGCACAGGTTGTACTATGTAATAGTAAACTAATGAAAAGAAAGAAAAAGGTATTTTGAGATCATCACCTTGCTCACACCGAAAAGAATTTGTTAACATTCAAGTATCAGAGGAGCCAAGGCAAAATGAAATAAGCTCCCAAGGAAAATGCATGTAGTAGTATGGTAATGACTGAAGTATGAATGAAACTGCTGTTAGTCCTTGGAATAATTACTGGAACACAGATATTCAGTATAAATACTACTAGGAAATGCTATCTTCACTGTAATGTTTTTAAACTTTCTTGCACTAGTAAGTTACTGCAGTAAGTGTTAGGAGTGTCAATAGACCAAAACCAATATCGAAAATACATTTCTGTTATGTCTGCTAAATAGGAGTCTGTGAAAAGATGTGCCCCTTTGATTTACCTGGTTTTGATAATTGGAAATGAAAGATGAAATTATAGTGCTCTTCAACCTGCACTGTCAGTCCTACTGATTTAGTCTAATAGTAATTTTCTATTGTTTCTACTTAATGCAGATAGCTATTGGCTCTGCAAAGGAAATTTTTTACTGTTGCAGAGTTGTCCAAGACTTTTTTAAATGCATTTTCTTCTAAAATTGCTTTTGAAAATCTAGATGCTTTGATTAATGTAATGTACTCTTCCATAATTGCATATTTGAAAACAAATGCATTTTTGCATTGGAATTACTTCGCCTATATAGGTTACTTAATTCCATAAGCTCCAAGCTTGACATTCGGAGCAGTAGCAATACATTATATTAGATTTAGTTCCAAAAGCTTATTGCTCTTGATAAGTCTATTAAAAGTTAAATGAAAGTTTTCATATCCCATATCTTAAAATCTATTTCAACACTGAAAACTATCCTTGGAGCATTATCTGTAGCAAATACAATACATTGGTTAGAAATTAAATATTAAAATGTTTCATTAGTTCCTATGTTCTTTGACATTCAAATAGATAATATTTTATTTCAGTTTTTAGTTTCTGTAGTTTTTCAAGTTTTCTGAAACATAATTACAATTTGGTGTAGCCTAGGGAAAACAAAAGCAGTGTTTTGTTTTACTAATGCCAAACTTCCTGGGATCAGGAGCTTTTCATCTTAGCAGTGCAGGAGTTGTAGTGATGAAAATTTTTGGTCTGTAAAGAAGAAGTATATTTTTTGTGACGTGTACTTGCTTCATTTAATACATAGTGCCACTCAAAAACATTTGTGTTGGTCTTACATTTTCATCTTTCAGGTCACTTTTCATATTGAACCTTACAAAGATAGAGATGATCGCAGTATGTACCACAATGTCAAGTACATCATTGACAAGTGAGTCATTTCACAGTGGTTTCCTTTGGGATTTTGGAGACTTATGTATATGATCTAAAGGTTGTACAAATATATAAAAATGTTATTGAGACTGAAGAGAACCGTAAGGAACTTTGTTTATATTTCAAAACTTTGTTTATGTTGCAAAACTCAGTTTTTTAAATATTAAAATGTGAATTTTATAGAGATGAAATGTAAGTTGCTTTCAATGCTTGTTAATATCACAAGTCATGATACTTCAGATGAATGCAGTTAAATATTAGCTACATGGCATATAAATTAAATACCCATAGTGATGAACCAGCACCTAAAATTTTAATGTATCGACCTTAAATGAGTTGAATTCATCTTGACAAATTCTGTGTAGCTACTAGTTGTTTTGTTTATCAATGCTGCTTAGACTGTCTAATTTCATACTGAATTATAGAATTGCCCTTCAGAGGAAACTAATATCTGTAGCACAGTTTGACACTAAGTTACTGTCATCGTTTAATCCCAGCCAGCAGCGCAGTGCTACCCAGGTGTTCTCTTACTTGCCCCTTGCCCCCCAGCACTGGGGGGATGAATCAGAAAGAAAATGGGTTGAGATAAGAACAATTTCACAATTGAAATAAAATAGTATTACAATAATTATGCTAATAGTATTATTAACGTTAACAATAAGGAGAAGGAAAGACAGTAGCAGAACCCAAGACAAATTGCTCACCATGTGCAGACCACTAGTGCAGCCCTGAGCAATGCTTAGCCCTCTTACAAGTCACTTCCCCAGTTTATATACTAGGCATAATATTCTGCTATATGGAATATTCCTTTGGCCTGTCCTGGTTGTGCTTCTCCCAGCTTTCCGTGCAGCTCCTCACTGGCAGAGCATGAGACACTGACTTAGGGTAAGTACTACTTAGCAACAGCCAAAACGTCAGTGTGTTATCAATGTTATTCCCATGCTAAATCAAAAAACCCACAGCACTCTAGCAGCTACTGAGAAAGAAATTAACCCTATCCCAGCCAAAAACAGGACAGTTACTAATTTGTAATAATTAAAAGGTTCTCTGAAGATTCATTGATACTTCAGCAAACACTGGACTGAAAGTGGATATAAGTTTGTGGCTTGTCTATTTAAATTAGTTTTTAGGAAGTGTTCAGCTCAGATTGTACAACAGTATTTTCCAAATGGGAAATTCTGTCTTAACGATACTTGTTTGTTTTATAGATACGGAAGCCATCCAGCATTTTACAGACATAAGACCAGCACAGGCAGATTGCTTCCCATGTTTTATGTTTATGATTCTTACGTAACAATTCCTGAAATATGGGCTAATCTGTTGACTGTTTCTGGATCCCAGAGTATTCGAAATACTCCATATGATGCATTATTCATTGCACTTCTTGTAGAAGAAAGACATAAGCTTGACATTCACAGAAGTGGTTTTGATGGAATGTACACGTACTTTGCCACCAATGGCTTCTCCTATGGCTCATCTCATCATAACTGGGCAAGTTTAAAAGCCTTTTGTGATAGTAACAACTTAATGTTTATTCCAAGTGTGGGCCCAGGCTATATTGATACCAGTATCCGACCATGGAACAACCACAACACCCGTAACCGTGTCAATGGGAAGTACTATGAGACTGCCTTCAGTGCAGCCCTTTTGGTGCGACCGGAAATTATCTCTATTACATCGTTTAATGAATGGCACGAGGGAACTCAGATTGAAAAAGCTGTGCCTAAACGGACTGGACAGGTGGTTTACCTTGATTATAAACCCCATAAACCAAATGTTTACCTAGAGCTTACTCAGAAATGGTCTGAGAAGTACAGAAAAGAGCAAGAACAGTGGCTTATGTGAGCTGTCCCTGCTGCAGTTGTTTCCTAATGCATTGTCTATATTGAGAAAGAAATTGAGAGCTGAAGAATCTGTTATTAAATGTCTTTATTATATGTTTTTGAATGTATATGCACTACTACTGAATTTTAATTTTTGAAAAGTAAAAAGATTAGAAGAATATTGGCAACTTTGTTGTATTGGATATTTTAGTTCATGAATATTTAGGGAAATCTGAGGGTTTTGGGGTTTTTTTCTTTTAATTTCATACTTGCATGCTGAGGTTTCAGAACATCTGCATGGGATAACTCTACCTGACCAAAGTATAACAAAAAATTGGCGTAGCTCTACTTACTTCCTTTATTCTTGTAGTTGAGTTTCTTACCAAAGTGATGGTGTAATCTAAATTTTTATCCTCATAGCTTCTTGCAGGATGCCTGTCTATACTGTATGAAATAACCTCCATCTACTTTTTTTAATGCTTTGAACACAGGGAGTTCTTGACATATGACTAGCTCGTGGTAAAAGCACTGAAGGGGTATGCGTGATACTGAGTTTTGTTTAAAAAAAAAATTATTTGAAAGAAAGTTCCAAGAAACGACTGAAACACTTCTAGTTTACTTGTATATTTTCCGTTTGGTACATGGTGTAGACTTTTGCAGATTACTAGATACTGAACAAAAACATTTTTTTTCCGATGTTGCTTTGAATTTAAAAAATATAATGTTTGAAACAGTGGAAAATATTTGAGTGGGAAAAACTATTAAACATGCAAAAAATATACTAAAACCTCCATTGTTATTTATTTTCTGCTAATTGACTGCAGATACAGATCTAGTGTGTTTTTTTAAAATGTTTAAAGTTTCTAAACCTAGTATCTTACTAGTCCTACAATAAATACAATTTTAGGAAATACTTTTTTTTTGTTTGTGCTTTAGGAGCAACCTCGTTTGGTAGCAATGACAGCAACTACCCCTTAGTTTAATTTGAAATCTGAAATTCTGTTTTTCATATAGTTCATTTAGTTGTTCCAGGATTCAGAATAATAGATACTGAAATCTTGCTGTCATCCAGATAAGCACCCTACTGACCCTACCTGTAATACTGTGGTGTGGCTGGAAACTATTATTTTCAGGCCTAAGAATCTCACCTGTCAAATGTGATTATTAACTGATTATTAACTGATTATTTATCATTATATCTCCTCAGCAGTCCTCTTTTGGGAATTTTCATAGATTTTCATAAGAAAATCCTGAACTTTGCAATAGTAGAAATTCTGCTGTTTTGTTTACTTGCAGGAACTGTTTAAACCATAGCAAAATGGATTTTTTTTAAGTTAGTTGATTTTATTTTTTCATCCAAGTTTAAGGTGCTGATCCTATATTTTAGTTCCTATGCTGAAACTGCTGTGACCACTATTAACTACTAGAATTCCACTGATTTCAGCAGGACCATGTAGATGGCATTCTTTACTCAGTTCTCAATGTAATCTGTCCATGAAGTTGTAAGGTGAATGTGAGGACTTCTGGTTGAAAAAGAAATCAAACCAAACTAGTTTGGTTTTTTTCCAGAAAACTTTGTCATTCCAAATAAACATAGGTCATTAACTACTAATATTTTTTAGAGAGAGTCTTTCTGGTATGAAAAAGGTTTGCTTATATATCTCTCTCTTATTTACAGTTTAGTTTTCTTGTCATTTCTCTGCAGTTGTTCAAGAGACGAGGTGTCATATAATGCCCTCAGCTGCTTGAAAAAATGCGGAAATTGGGTGACATATAACCTGGCATGTTGAAATGTGCCTCTAGAGTTATTGGAGTCTTATTAATATTTCTTCATAATTTTTTTTGTGTGTTTTTCTACTGCATTTCTGCAAGGTTGGAAATGCTCCTGAAAGAAATGTTTACTAATGCTTATTTTATTTTACTTATACTCAGGTGGATAATCTGACATAGACATAGGTATAAGCACAGTCACAAAATAGTGTCTGAGACATAAGAAGCACTTGTTAGACTTTTACCACTTTGAAGTTACCTACTCCCTTTATTAAAGAAAGAAAATGGTATTACTTATTTTATTGTAAATCCCTTAAATATATATTTTTTTAATAATTTGTTTATGTATGTTTATGCTTTTACAGCCCAAAGAGTTCTTATATTTATTTCAAATGCGAGGGAACAATTAAATTTTTTACATATGTTATTAGAAAATCTTCTGAAATCAAACCTTTTGAAAGGACAAATCTTTTTGTTTTCCCTTTCTTAAACTTTTGTCATCCACTGGTCTTTTCTCACTGTAGTTGTCTGAGCACTTCACTGGTCTTGACAACTTTGCACTCACCTTTCAGCTCTTACTTTCTCCCAGTGGCAGTTTATTTTCTCTGTGACAATAAAAGTCACTCCTTTGTTGCTGTGTATAGAAACATTTGAAATTTGTTGTGGAGTATTGTACATCTGAGGTGATCTATCTTTCTTAAAATACAATTCTTGGTAACAATGTAATGGATCTTCATTACTCTGAAAGCCTTTTCTAATTGCTGTAAAGGTATCATTTAGCCCTTGCCATGAAGTGGACTGGGCCATGGCACAGTGATGTCTAATGGGACCTTTAAAAGAATTTACAGAATTTCTGTAGAAAAAAATGAAAATGAAATGCCTAGAAATTCATAACCCCTGAACACTTACTGTATTTTTATGTGCTTTATGTATTTTAAAACATAAATATGCAACCCAATATGATATTTCAGAGTTGAGAATTGAATTTTATGGTCCTAAGGAAAGCTGATGAAATAACAGTTACTAGAACTGCCACACCTGCCTGCCCAATACTTCCTCTTTCTTAGAGCAAGTTACAGTGTTGCTTCTTGTTTTATGGAATAATGATTTTTTTTTTTTATAAACTGTTGCTGCACTCATGATACTTTTTGGAAATTTGAGTACAAATAGGTCTGTAGGAAACAATTCGTAGAAGTGCAAAGGAATAAGATTGTTACAAGGGCACAGTTACTGGAGTTAGAGAGAAGGTGAGTATATTTAAGAAGGTGGTCGCTCGAAGCTTTAATTATAGTAGGGAGAAAAAAGTGCAATCAAAATTGAGAGTGAGGGAAGAACATTTGTAATGATTTTGAGAACTGAAATAGAATTTAAGGAATATTCAGATCCTATTTTGCTTTGACCTCACACCCGTTTTATTTCTTGACTAATTGAAAAAAATAATACTGTAATGATTGTTTTAAATATTTTTATACTGATTAATTACATTTGACTCATTATGTTATTTTATAGTAATTAGAGTGATATTCTAAAATTATATAGATTAGGCAAGAAACAGTGTGGGAAGTTTTAGAAGACATCATGCCTTGCTATGCCTCTGCAATTACAGAAATAGCTGAAATAATCAATCATAGACTACTGGCTGAGTATCCCCAGAGGGGAAATGGTTTCTGAGACAAGTAGCAAGTCTTTGTGGTAAAAGAGAACATATTTTTAAAAGAAAATCTATATGTTCATTTGTGATTCTGTCAGTTGTGATCAAGTAAATTATTTTAGTTCTGTGAGCTGTCTCAGAACTGAAGCTTAATAAATCAACTCTGAAATAAGAATATGCATTCAATCTGTATAGTAGTGCATGTTTCTTAGATCTATAATCTTGTACTGAATTTTGTGGGAAAACTTGTGCATACGCTGTTGCTATTTTAATGGCAAGCTGTAGATTATTGTGAGTATAGTTTCTGTACTGATGTTCATCGTGTTTGTCTAGTGCATTTCTTTTGAGGTGCCAATGATTTGTCTCTCAAGAGGTTGTTGAAACAGAAGGTTCTTCAGTGCAAACATTTTTATTCTAAAACTTGATGTGTATATGCTCTGCATAGTTTGAATTAGCATATTTCACATGCAGCTCTTGGGTTCTCTTGAAAACATTTCACTGGAGTGTTTTCAGCACAATATTGCTACTAAATATATCTCTGGGCACATGGACAAGGACTTACTGTAATTTAAAGCACTTTTTTTTAATCTTGTGAACCTAAGAAGAGGGCATAAAGTATTTACAGACAAATTGTCACTTAATGTAAGCTGAAAATCTCTCTGCCAGTCTTAAAGTATTTTACAAGTCCCAGTTCTCATCCTTCTACTTGGTTGAGATTATGTCAATGTTTTGTTCCTTTTTCATTCATTTGATCAGCATGTTAAATATTGCAAAAATTTCTAGAGTTACTGTATTTCTAAGATTTCATAATTGTAATATTCAGTAAAGAGAATTTGCAAGATTACTGGCACAGCAGAAAAGCCTGATGTGAATTTGATACTGTATAGACATGAATTTGTTGTGAATGGATAATGTGTCTTTGATATGTATTGAAAACAAATAAAAATACATTTCTTTTAATACCCTACATGGCTGTGTCAGAGATGCGTTTGCTTACATAAATATATAAAAACGTGTGTGTGTCTATATGTGTGCATGTGACTGAAGTAATTAAAGTACTGTATAACTGTAAGAAAATGACTAGCTGGATTCTGCTACTTGTAAGTAAGCAATGGTTTTAATTCCCTATGTTGTTTACAGAAGACCTTTTTACTTATTAATGTGCTTTCATGAACAATAAATATGTGCCCAAAACCTGTGTTTTTAAAGGAGTATGCCATAATGGTTTTTTAATAATGAGTTTAGAATGTTTATTTTTCTATTACTATATGTGTGTACAATTTAGTTAGACTGAAAACAACAGGCTTATCATGAAGTTTTTAGGCCTATTACATCTTACTAGACTACTGAGTTCACTACTGCATAGTATTGCAAGTGTCTTTGGAGTCCTGAGGTGCAACTGTATGTTGATAAAGTAAAACTGAGGTTTACAATTCATACAGAAGTTTAAGAGGGATGAGTGCACAAATAATTGGCCTTGCAGGAGAGTGGTTTACAGCTGATTACTGCAACAGGGTTAAAGAAGTGTTTGTTGCATTATAATAGTATATTGTGCTGTTCAAGTATCAAAAGTCTTGAAGGTAAGTGCTGCTATGAAATTCCGTCCTTGGTGTTTGAAAAATGTGTCTTGTAACTCCAGCAAACTAACTGCACTGATATGAAATAACTTAAATTTGACACACAATATTATGTATTTCTGCAAGCAAGTCTAAAGTATTTTAAAATGTAGAATATTTTAATAATTTCAGATTTCTTTTGTGTATCACATTGTAAGTGACTCTCTCCTGTAGCTAAGGTATTTTGCTCCACAATGCAAAAGAGTTCCTGAAAATTTCCTGTCTCCGGAAATGCAAAAGGTAATCAACACAAGGTCTTTTTGAAATTTGAACTTACACCCATATCTGTAATTTACACTTTAATGGCAAACTTCTGCATTCTAGTAGATGAAATATCTCCTAGGGTATTTCATGTCACCTGATGTGAATTTAGTAGAAAGAATGAGAGAACTGTGAAACAGTATTGCCTCTTGTTTATGGAATCCAGTCACTTTCTATACAGCATATGGAATGTATATTCTATACATTCTTTATGTGGGCAAATAAGAAAGACTAGACTACATTTGTGTTTGTTCTCTTCAGCTGGGCAGTGTAGATGGAGGAAACTGTGAAACAAAAAGTACCTATAGCTTTAATTTTTAAACTTCAGTTTAATCACATTTTTTAAAAATACTGTGAAAATAGTGGAATATTCAGAAGTTTAATGCAAGTAAAAAATTGAAAAATTAATTCCCTGACCCAATTTAGTGGTAGATTTGGAGTAAAAATATTTCACACCTATCATAGTTGTTTCAGTGTTTTTCAAATAGAAAGGTATAGTAATCAATTAAGCTGGAGTCAAGAACTTACTTGTGTTATCAAAGCATGTGATGACCTTATGGAAAGTGATGCCAGTTATTTTCTGTATATTCCATTATTGCTGCTATTGAAAGCTGGTGTAGCATATTAAAAAATGGGGAAGTTCTGTAAAATGAATTTTAATCTTAGAAAATAGTATGCAAATATATTCCCACACAGTTCCCTCCCTCCCCTCCCCCCATTTCTTTGTGAAAAATATAACTACCCTTGAACAAATAAAATCTTTTGCAGTTTGAAGCAGTTCCCAGAGCTGTGCTTGTCAGTGTTCACGGAATGATTCAAAGTGTCTCATTTCTTGATCCTAGTAGTTAAGTAATATGGATAGTCAGAAATAATCAGAGTATTCAATTTCATTTCCTATGGTCTTTTATCTAAAAATATGAGTATAAATTAACTGAACTTTTAAAAATTATTGATTTTAATGTAGCAAAAGTGTACACTGACTGACTAAAATCCATGTTGAAGAAAACATTGCTTTTGTTAGATAATGTTGATTTCTGCTATTGCATTCAGAGCTGATTTACCACTTTTAGGAAATAAGTTTTGTTTCTAAATGTGATCTCTCCCTAGAGTATGTAAGACATTTTTATTTAGTTAGATGTTTTTTTTAAAACCTTGAAGAGGTTTGCTGCTAGCTCCATTAGAGCCAACACAGTAACAGGTGGTTTTTTGTTTCTTTGGGTTTTTTTCTTTGGTTTTGGCTTGGTTTTGTGGTTTTTTGTTTGTTTTGGGTTTTTGTTTTTTGTGATTTTTTTTAATATTGAAATGAGCATTATGTATCTGAGAGCAGGACCTGAACTTCGGAGTTGGTTTTGTGACATGAAGTCATTGCTATGGAAACACAGCATGATCTCTCAAGACTAATTTCTCAAACTGCAGTATGATTCAACAAATAAAGAACAAACGGTAACTCCAGTTATTAGAATACTAGTGAAAAATTAGGCTGTCATTTTGTTTTGATTTTAACGGAAGTTTCTTGGGAAATTCTCATGTATTGTGGTAGAAAATACTTTTATCATAAAGCTAAGATTGACTGCTTGTATATATTTCAATAAAAAAATATTTCATATTGTCACTAATCAAAATAACGTAGTAATTGACTCTAAAGAAGGGAACTCTAAAGAAGGGAAGAACCTCAGAAAGCAATGTTAATCAATTAAAATTCTCAGATTTTTTCAGGGAAGAAAGAAGTAGCCAGCCACTTTGTGAGAAGCTCAGCCCTTCTTGTATTGTCTCATCTGTATGATTCTTGGGGAGTACAGGAATTTTATTCAGCTGAGTGAAGGATCTACTTTCAAAAAATACATGGAAAATCACATTAGTCGTACTGTTAGCATACTAAAAGTACATCTGCTTTGCTATTAAGTCCAGCCTTTGACTGACCAACTTCCTGGTCTACTACTATCCCTTGGAATTTCTTACATATATTTGTACTTTTTTTTTTTTAATGAAAACATTAGAGAACAAGCAGAAAGCAAAAGTTTAAAATTCCATTGCAGTAACATTACATCGAAACAGATGAGCTGTATAGAAGTCAGGAAAGTAAAGAGATGTGGAAAATATAAAATGTCTGGAGGCTATGTGCAGGCAATATAACCATATTTGGATTATTACACCAATCAGAAAAGATTTTTAAGAGGACTGGAAGAATTTCATGTAGGTAAACAGCAGAATAAAGTAAAGTTTTAGAAATACAAGACGTCTTTCAAAAACGTTCTGTTCTGGCATTAACTCTAAGAGAGGCTAAAAAAAATCCCCCACCAAACCTGGAGGAACAGCTTCCGAAACCTAAAAACAACAAAAAAAAAAATTAACAAACTTGCCCTACCCTTCTCCAGAAGGGGGGAAACCCATAAAAGCAAACTATGGCAGACATGACATAATACAATATTAAGGGGAGAAAAAAAAAAGGCAACCATGCAACAAATAAGACCTATACACTAGAGTCATTAATCCATATTTCTAAAACTTGTCACAAGCAGACGAAAAGCTGGTACTGTTCTAGTATTTCTGGCAGATAACAGAAGCAAAAGGATCTTTCAGAGGATAAGACTGTAGCAGAGAAGTTAAAAGTGTTTTGTATCTATGTTTGTTATGGAAGAGGTCACAGAGTGTTCCATGCTGGATCCAATATTCTTTGGTAATTAATTAAGAAATACCTTAAGCTGAAATGTATAAAAGTGATTTTTTTTCAATGGATCAATAAAATAAACATCAATAAATCACCCACTCTGACTACTACTCAGAGGTTTTCAAGAGCTCAAGTATTAACTTCTTAATATGTTAAATATGTGGATACTCCATTGTTTAAGTTAATGGTAGGCACATGAAGGAAATGAGAGAAATGTATCAATTTCAAAACTACTTCTAGGAAGGATGCTGGAAGCTAAATAAGTCTGAAATCCATGCTTGATTAAAAAAAATAGCAATAATAGACATTTAAGATATATGTATTGAGCAAGATCAATATGGTTTTTCCAAAGCAAAGTCATGCACCATGAATCCATAAATTTGTGAAAGTGTAATTAAAAATTTAGTCAAGGACAAGAAAGCTTTCAGCAAGGTACTTGGCCTTCAAAAGACATAAGTTATTATGTAGGTAGAAGGAAGGTTCTTCAGTAGATTACTTGCCATTAAAAGTTAAGAAAGACATAATTGAAATATTTAACTTTCATAGCAACAAGCAGGTCCCAAAGAAATCTGAAAAGGCATTTGTGCTTTTCAGAAAGTAATTTTAAAAATATGCTTGTGCTAAACAATAATCAAAAGCTCAATTATGTAATAGTAACAAATTGGGTGATAAAAGAGCAGGTGGAAAAACAATGTTGACAGATGCATATCAGTAAATACATACACTAAGCTGTACAACATTATAATGGTCTCTTACTGCCTAAAATAGAGATTTGACTGCACTTTTGTGTCACTATACCATTGGATAAATTTGCATTGTGCTGCTATCTGGAACACTGGTTATCTATCAAATTAAGAAAGTTCTGAACTAAGGAAAACATGCATTAAAAATACTCAGCTTCAAGAAAAATTATTCTTGAGAATGTGGTGGTGGACTAACATCATTGAATGGCATTAATAGAGGACAATTTTCTGTTCCTTATACCAAGGGAAGGGCATCTAATTAAATTTACAGACTGTTTAAACAAAGAAAAGTAAGTTGGGTTTTTTCACTCATTACAATAAAATTACTAAGTGTACTGCTCCAAGATCTTGTAGAAACTTAAAATATACTAGGTGCAAAGTCACGTAACATTAGCAGGGTGGTCCAGGTGCAACTTTTGCCTCAAAAGGGCTCTAAACAGCTGATTGTCAGAAAGCAAAAGAAAATATTTATGAAAGTAAATATGAGTTCTATTTCTTATAGTGCTTTGATATTTTGCAAGACATTGGCTGCATTGATTTATGTATGAAAATTAAGAATGGTTTCATCTGTTTCTGAAGTTAAGGTTATTCATACTGAAAGGCAAGAAACTGATTTGGTGACAACTAATTAATATTTTTGGTTTTTTCTTTCTGTGAGGTTGAATGTTGTTAACATTAAATTGTGGAACATCATAAAACTAATCCTGCATGCTGTACCAAAACAAAGCCATTTATTCTTGAAGATTTTAATGGACTGGTGTTGCAGCTTATCCGTCATGAAAAGTAAACCCCAGAGGGTCTGGAGATAGACCCCACATATTGCAGCAAAATTCAGCCTGCCTCTGTCTACCTTCTTCAGCTTGGTGCTGTAGATGATCGATTTGATTGCAGCAAGTGTTGAAGCTTAGCAAAGATACTTTGAGGCATTGGGGACCTTTGAATGTAGAATACAGAGGTAAAGAAGGAGGCAACCAGAGCATTAATCATAGGACTTCCAGGGGATCCTGCATAGAAGACTGTAATTTGATGAATATGTAATTTGCTTTGCAACATCCCAAATTTCAGTTTAGCGGTGGGGTATTTCAAGGTAATGATTGGTTTTCCTTATGTGCCTCTTAATGCTTATATATTGAATTTCATCTGGATCATTATTTCATAATAAAGTTGTCTCATAAAGTCTTTTGCAGAATTCATGCCATTCTGCAAAGTGACCTGTGACTAATCCTAATTCATAAAAAGAGTAAATAAATTCTTTAATTTTTATTGTCAGAAGTCTTTGGACTGCTCACTGCTATTTACCATTTGTGACAAAACTAGATAAGTGATTGTGGAATCACTTCTAGGATATTTTACTGTCAAATAAAACATGGCTTAAACTGTCTTCAGCTCCATCTGAAGTGAAAAACTAGATTAAATTAATTCAGTGGGAGTGGAAATATGTTAGGTCTTTATTGGAACACAACATTACAAGAACAATGTGAGATTATTCATGTGATGTGATGCAGTAAATTCTTTCTGACAGTGGGATGTTTTCAACCATATTTCTTACTCATCCAAAAGCTTTTTGAATTAATCTACAAAAAACTGTGATTGAACTATGAACTTTATCAAGTTAGTGTCAGATTTAGAAATATTTTTTCTATAGAACTCTGAAAATTGGAAACTAATGAAAAATTGACTAGTTATATCAAAACTGTAATTGGCATATAAACCACATATAAATTAGCTATTATTATGTAAAACTGATGTTTGATGAGGAAAAGTTGAGGTGTCACAAAGGGAAAAAAGCTGAGGTTACTTATTGCAGAACCATGTTTCTTAAAAATTTAGAAAATAGTGTTGTTAATATCTGCTACAGCTTATCTGAAAAGTGTTTTCCTGTAGTGAAGTAATTCCTTCTTTGTTTTTGTTTTTATTTTGTCCTTTTTCATTTGAAACTGATTCATGATCAAGTTCTTAGTTTTACATACATAGTTGATTCTTCTCAGGCCCAAGTAGATTCTCCTGAGTTTAAGTACTTATTTGTTCGTTATAGAGATCTATATTGTTTCTTTTATTTGTATCAGGAAGAAGAGAAGGATTGTACATCCCACAAGTGCATCTTGAATATGTGTAATACATAGAGGTAAAGGGGGATTCAAAGGGGTTGTTCATAATTTCACACAGATTAATTCATACTTTTATCTCTCTGAAAAACGTAATACTTAAATTTTGTCCACAGTACTATACTATTAAATGTGGTACAACCAAATCTGTTTGGTAAACACATAAAGAATTCATGATACTGTAGAAATGTTCTTTTTCCAATTGTATTTATGTTTGCATTTTTGCCATATGATATGATTCTGGGTTCACAGGTATTTAGATCTCTTTTTATAATTTGGAATCTTAAGTACATTTCTGTGCCAACTCTATACTGATGAAAAAATAATATAAGAGTTTTAAATTATAAGACTAATTGAAACACAGTAAAACCCCCAAATCTTAAAGCTAGCTTGCAAATTGTTCATATTTGGCATAATTATAAAAGCTTTTTCTTCTGCTAGTATTCAGCCTTTAGTTAAACATATGACAAGAAAGTGAACAAGCAGAAAGTGCAAAATATAGGAGATTTTGTTCCTTTTTTTCTGCTGGTGCTAGAAACCTACAAAATAAGAGTGTCATATGATACAGAATTTGTGTGCTCAGCCCTAAATTGTTTCTTTAGTTGAGATTTCATAAAATGTTAACCTGTAGCAGGTACAGGGCACTAGAATCCTAGGGCCTATTTGTGATTTTTGAGCTTTGGTTTAGGCCCTAAACAAATTTCCCCAAATCTTTTAAAATAACAATGAAGCCAGCGTATGGCTGATAGCAATACTTAACATGGTGTGTACATAAAAGCATGACAACAACTAAAAAGCATTTTAAATGAGAACATTGAGAAATTGAACAATTTTTTAATTTTTCCTCCTTGAACAATACTTTTAATGTTAGTGCTTTCTAGTGAGCAAAAAGCTAGCAATGGCTAGCTGCAATGCTCATGTGTTTTCCAACCACAGTAAAATCTGAAATGCTAAAATTTAAGGGCTAAAGCCCTTCTTCTATGTATTGAAAGCATGCTCAGCATTTATGCATTTACTGTTATAGAGATGTTTTGCTATTTATGTTTCCCATGAGCCCTTCCCCCTCTGTCTCCATCTTTACAGTTGCATATTTTATTGTACCACAGATGCAGAAAAATAGCTATATAATATCTTTTACTAGGATTCTTAGAGGAAGGGTAATTTTTTTTTTAATTTGCATAGGACTCAAGATATAAGATTCAGTTTCCAGCTGTTTTACAGTTACTTGCTGGCCTCAGGCAATTGCCTTAGTCCGCTGTCTGTGAAACAGCAGTAATATTCCATATCTATTATGATCTGGCTGTCTGATTTACTCAGTTGTCAAAAGTATTTTTTTTAAGCCAAGAGAGTTGCTTACAACAATTTGTGTGCAGAGCACACAGGGTGCCCTGTCACTGTCACATGCTTATCTAGTTGCTGCTAAAATAAGCTGTCTTCATAAGCGAAAAATCTCAGAGCTTTTGTCTGGAGATGCCTGATATTTCTGATTTATACATAGAACAGTTAAAGCTCAGCTTTAGATGCAGCTGCATAGGAATAAAGGTCATCTAACCCATACTTATTTTTTTTCCTAAACTGAGAAAAAAGATACTATCAGAAGAATTCTTTTATCATTAGATACTATAATTATACCATCTGGGCTGCTGAGAGGGATGACAAGTAAATAGTGCAGTTCCTTTAGACCAGAGAGAAATGAGGGGCCCTGCTGACCTCGGGGAATGCTGCAAATTGCATGTGCTGATCTTGCAATTTCCTGAGGAAAAGGTTGTCTCAGAATCGCCTCTTCCAGAGTTTCAGCAACTATTTGACGTGACTAAAGAACTTCCATTCTTCTTACTTTACTGATTCATGCTCTCCTCCTATAATTCACAGGGCTTACAACACCTATGCTTGCTGAAGTTCCTGTTCCTATCTCACTGTCCCATGCCATCTCCCACACTTGCTGCCACCTGCTTACTTCAGAGTTACCCCACACTTAAGATTTTCTGAGTTTTCTAACAGCCAAGATTACTTCAGTGAGAGGTGAAAGAGAGGGACTTGGTGGAGTGAAACAGTAGGTCTTTGAGAAATACTCAAAAAACCAAAACAAAACAAAACCAAAACAAAACAAAAAACCAAAACCAAAACAGAAAACACTTTCCTTTACTTTGATGGGAAAGGAGCATTCAGCAATGTATAAACCAAGGTCATGTGCAGACAAGTATGGTAACCTCAGCGCTGGACTTGAACATGGCACCCAGGTGATTAGCCACAACACTAAATCCTGTGTGTTCAGAATGTCAAGAGGTTGTACTCTAACACTTTGGAGACTGACAAATCTAGTTTCAAGTGCAGGATGAAAAATGACCCTGAACTGCCAGTGTCTTATGTATATTTCAAAGTATCATTTGCTGTTTTGAAATTTCTGGTTAGATATTAATCTGCCAGTAAGAACAAAGTTCTGAGCATGATTCCTTCCCGCATCCTCAGACAGCATTAAATGCATACACAAGACTTGCTCTGAAATAACAAATCAGATAAATACATTATAGACAAGAAATTGTACATTGAAATTCAGAAACTCTGGCAGAGTATGGGTGGGGAGGATCTAAGGAAGCAGATTAAAGGGAGCAGGATACATTTGGGACATGAACAGTTAGAAAAGTGAAAGAACAGCAAATATAGCAAGAAGTACTGCTACACTCCAGCTGGTGATCCTTCGTGAAAATAGCAATGTTGCACAAGTTTCTGAGTGCATGCACTCAGTAATTCAGGGTTAGCTGGGTTCAGCCAAGGCTTCTGCCATGGAGAGTAAAGAAAAAGCATGATAAAAACCAGGAAAAGCTCCATAGAAGTTTACGGCTGACAGAGTTTGGAAAGAACATGATTTTATGTGATTGCTTCCATTTCCTTTTATGCCGCCTTTTCTCAAATTGCTAAGTGGATGACTCACTGGGTTGCTTGTTGCTGTCAGAACTATTGCACAAGAACAGGAGCGGTTTGTGTGAATAGGTGACCCTTTACTGCATTTCCAAGTATGTTTCTTCTGCACAAGTTATGATGAACTGAATGACTTGGTTGTTGAGTACTATGTTTTTAGATGTCCTTAGCATGTTCTTTTTACATACTGTAAGACATTCATTTTTTCTATGTGGTAACCATGTCAATATCCTCATTGAGCTTTAAAATTAATCAGTTTTTAAGATGTAACTGTAGAGTAGCTTTATGCACACATAGATGCTTATTCACATAGATTTTTTTATGTAGATACAGAGACTCATTTAATTCTTTGCATCCCCTACAGCCCTTTATTCACCTTTTAATAGCCAAGTGCTTCAGTTTACTCTCTTGTTTTAAATGTGTTTAAACGATTTTGATGGTTTTACAAGCTCTGCTGGTTTTGTTACTGAGCCTAGATGAAGCTCAGTCTGGAACTGTAGTTTATTTTATAATTAATGTGTGGAAGTTGTTACTGCCTACATGATGCTATTTATCATTATTAGTAATCATGATATTTTAGGACTATACTGCTTGAGAATAAAGAGTGAAATGTCTGCAGTTTTCTGTTTCAGGAACGTTAATGAGTTTATCACCTCATAGTCTCATGGAGAAGAGAACTGTATACTGCAGCTTATCCTGTCCTGTATGATAACTCTACTCCACATGCACAGAGAAGCTGTTGCTTTATAGCAATAAATACCTGTGTTAATAGCACACTCATGAGGCAGTGAACTTGTAAACAAACAATAAATTGGTTACCTGTTGGAAGCATTGGGCTCATAGCTGTTCAGTGGAGAAATACCAAAACTCTTGTGTACCCTGGAAGCACTAAATGCAATGCATGTGTGCAGGGCTGAGCCATTGCATGTGCCCAGGGTGGATGGAACGCAGGGGAACAGCCAGACTTTGGCAGCACCAAGCAACTCACACAAATTTAGCAACTCCAGAGCTCTCAGGACATGCCAGTTCTATGCTAGTCCAAGAGTGCAAGAGGAGAAAGCCCCGAGACCCCTCCAAAGGGGAAGCTAGGTGCTCTTATGTCTTCTTCCAGTTCCTGCAGGTGCACTCAGATGAAATGGGGGCAGCACTTCCAATGGCTGCATAACTGATTCAGGCCAAGAAAGTACCGAAAGTGAATAGAAACCAATGCAAACTGTAAGGCAGCTGTGATCGTGAACAAATACTGTAACCACCATTCCTAGGTTGATTGCAGTAATATTTTTATTAATTCATTACCACTGGCAATCAGCTAATGTCTCAAACTATGGTGTGTACAGATCTCAGCAATCTATTGGGCCCTTAACACAGATACATTGTATTAAATTGCTCTGGTAAAGTGGAATGTCAGCAGTATTTATTACAAAATTATGCTGTACCTAGAGCATTTTATGTAATGTTTTGCTAACATTTATAGTATTTCTGTCTCATAATTTGGAACGTGTTGGGTAAAAAAATCTCTTTTTCTTATTAATTTTTATAATCATAATTTAAAAAACCATCACTTGTTTATAACTTTTCATTCAAATAAGCTAGAGTATCCATGGTATAAATTAGAGGAGCTATTCAGGAGTTCAGACAACACTTGGACCATTAAAAATGTTTGGGCAGCTTTGCTAATACAATTCCACATGCAAAGCATACTATTTTTTTCTGAAAAAAAAAATTAAAGAATCTGTTGTTTGGGGTTTTCTTTATTTAACAGAATGCAGAAAACGGGATATATTTAGTTTAGCTGAACCTTACAAATTAGTGTGTCATTGCACATGATTAAAACTTGAAAATTAGCAAAAAGGCAATAAATATTCGAAACACAAGTATAACCTATTACAAAAATAAACTGCATTTACTTCTGCTTAAGTGCATCATCAACAATATTTAATTGAATTGTCCAGGACAATAAAAAAAATGCTGTACTGATACTGTTGAACACCTATACCAGTGTGTCCTTAAGTAATGTAGTTGATTTGGAGGGGAGGGTGGGGGCTTGGATGAAGGGGGGTGTTTCACTGTATTGAAGCCTTTGTGTAATGCATATACTTAGTACGTGGTATCTCATGTCTATGTTTTGAAATTTCTCATTACTTGACTGTATCCTGTGTTCCCAGGGGTATTTCCTGAACTTTCATCTCCTTTCAGCTAGAATACTCTAAATATTAGGCAAAGAAAAGAAATACATAATAATAAATAAAACACAACAAATATGTAAAGATATATGTTTGGTGCTAGTCTTACTTTTTTTTTTTTTAACATGCTTTTGAGAAAAAAGAAGTCCTGTTGGCATTTATTTAACCTGTCTACCAAGCAAAGTAGCTATGACATCACTTTGCCAGGAGGGGCTGTTTGGTATAGTACATGAGGAATTAGCCTGATGATTTAGTCAGGTACCCTGTTTCTGACACTGTCAGCAGTCTTCAGCATGGCTTCTGGAAAGCCACATTTCTGCCTCAGGCTTAGGCCTGGCATTTGAGACTAATAATATTGATTCTTCTTTATACAGCACTGTGAGATCTACAGATGACCAATGCCTTGCAAAGGGTTCCTTTGCTGTCTGTATTTTGTCTTATTTGGAAAGCCTAGCTTTTATCTCCAAGCTCAGCTGATAAATAATGAAGGAATATTCACATAATTTTCTTTTTACATATATAGAAATAGTGTTATGAAGAAAATAAAAAATTATGTAGCCTGGATGATTTGAATCATTACTAGTGAAGGCAGATAGCTTTAGCAGAAGGTTTAGAACAAAGTAGATTTCTTAACTGTCCCTTTCCAAATATATTACATTTTTCTGGGACGAAAAGGACTCGGCTGAAGTAGAGGAGTAGAGATGTGAGTGGAATAATGAGAGCCAAATCAAAGGAAAATACCCACAGAAAAATATGAACCACATAATGAGCCAAAAAAGTAGGCTTAGATTTTAAACTAAGTATTAAGCTTTTGTCATGGGAGAATGGAAGGCTTAGACAAAATTATTAAAAAGCCTTGCCATTGAGTCATGAGGTGCAAAAAAAACTCCCTTGCTTTCTAAACTCCTTCTCAGAGAAGGGTTTGGGTGTGGCTAAATCCTATCTTAACCTTGGATTGTGTCAATGGTTTAAGGAGTTATAGAGGTGTGATTAAATCACTTTATTCTGCAGGTTTTTATTAATAGCAAAATAAATATATAAAATAAATTATTTATTATGACCAATGAACAGACAAGTGAACAGATGAAAGATGTTAATCAGAATTATTTACTACACAGTGTAAAAGCAAAAAATCTACTGGAATAGTATCATATAGCATAAAGTAGTATAGTGCCCTGTATCAAAGCAATTATATTAAAACAATTGTATCAAAGCTAGTAAAAGAATGAAACATTAAGTAGATATTGATATAACTTACCATATGAGATAGAGGGCAGATCTCTCTCTTAACCCCTGGGGAGTAACCATGAAGAGGTGTCCCTGCTTCATGGGAGAAGCTCCACACTTTCAAGGAAGTATGGGGGAGGCTGTCATTAGAAAGTTGGACTGGGCTTTTAGAGTCATAAAGTGATGGACGGGTAGTCACAGATTTACCGCTAGCAGACTAGCTTATCTCTCAAATCCAGCTTCAAAAAGCAGGATGCGCATTCAAAATCTGATTAATCAGACTGGTTTTAGCATAATTCAACACCAAGACAGCATCCTGGCACCAGCAGTTGAACTTGCATTATAGCTTGCATGGTGGTTTGCATTGCATGCCTTCTCTGATTGGATACTAGGTCTTAGCAGCATGGACTATCCTGCCACAGCTTTTCCTTCCTCATCTGATGGCTCATTTTTGCAAGTCTTTCCACTGTTATTTGAAATTGATAATTTAATTAAAATTTCATCCTGGTAATAACTTGAGGTTGTCTTTTCATAATTTAGCAGTAGTAATCCTATCCTGCTCCCATAAACTGTGAGGCTTTTGACCTCAGAGATTAACCTGAATATTATTATTATTTAATAAATAGGAACCCCTCAAGCTATTATTATATTATTTATAAATCCTCAGACCGTGCTGGTAACTGTCCTGTTTTACCTTGTGAAAGGAATAAAAACTTAGTGTTAATGAGACCTTGCTATGTAGATCATTCTCTATCAAGTCAGAGGTAGAGAGAAATTTCTGGGAGAATCTTACATTGCAGCCTTCCAGTACCTAAAGAAAGCTTACAAGAAGGCTGGAGAGGGACTTTGCACAAGTCTGTGTAGTGGTAGGACAGCAGGGAGTAATGGAAGGAAGGTAGGTTTAGATTAGATATTAAGAAAACATCTATACTATGAGTGGTGAGGCATTGGAATAGCTTGCCCAAAGAGTTTGTGCACTGCCCATACCTGGAGGTGTTGAAGATCAGACTGGATGGGCCTCTGAGGGAGGCCATTCTTTCTATAATTAACAAAATGATCATAGCTTAGTTAATATCAGCTTTAGATTTCTTCTTCCCACTTGCGATCTTTCTGACAGAAGTGAGACAAGGTGTCTAATTTTCTATCAAATGCTGTAATGGATTGCATTTGCTTCTCTCACACCTTTAAAAGATATATATCTACAATAGAAGTTTCATAATGTCATGGATCTTGCTTTATTTATATGCAATTCACACTCACAATAATCCTCTAGGACACAGTACTGTAAGGTGCTGAGCAAATCCAGGGAGTTACTGAGCAATGTCAGTTCTCATAGAAACCAGTGAAGTTAAGGGCAATTTGCTACCCAAGGAGACCTTTAGTACTTCAGAGTTAGTTAATCCATTTGTCTAGTAAAATAAATGGATAAGACTGGTGAGGAAAGCACCTTACCTGTGGCTCCCCTGAGGTGTATCTGTGCTGCAGTCACAGGACTGCAGGCTGGCTGCTTTGGCACAAACCTCTGCATAGGCTGCAAAACCTGTCTTGGAGAGAACTGCACCTGCCAGCAGAGTTGACATGTTGGGCATGCGACAGAGTTTTCAGAAAACATCTGCCAAATCCAATCACTGGTAGAAGATAGTTTCTGAATCTGACAAAGCACAGTCATGAGCTGAACCTGAGTCCTTGTTGGGACTTGGAAAACTCTAAGAAGATGCAGAAGTAAAAAATCTTCAGTCTGGATCAGCACAATTTCTTAGGTATTATGTTTTAAGATGCCCCATATGCAGTGTAATGTGTCCCGACCCCTTTTCCAAAGTAGGCAGCCAAGCCTGGATTCATAATTCTTCATCATAGGCACTTCACTAGGCCTTATTTTCCTGCTCCCTCTCTACAGACAGCAGAGAAATATGGAAATCTCTCATTTCCAAATTGCCTGTAAGGGCAATGCTGTGTAAGTAAAACGAACTACATTAGGAAGTGTTTCTAGGTGCTACTGCTGATAATCTAATGCTATTGATGTCTTAGGATGGACCTGGCACAGTTTTGGCCAATACTAATTGCTGTCTCCTAGTTCCCTACCCCTTCCATGTCTTCAACAGCTTCTGGGCATAGTTTGGGCATCAACACAGTCAATAGATAATTTCCAAATGGAAGTTTGGATGTGCCCCTTTTGTGGAGGGTAAGAGTGTTCAGCTCCGTGACTGCAGGCCATTTTCTATTGGCCAGCAACAACAGACAAAGACTGCAAGTGTATTTTATTTGCTGTTGGAGACAGCTTTCCACTCTAACACAAAACACGGATGGAATAAGCTGTTACCTAAGTGGGTTGCAATTGCAGCATTCATACAGGAAGAAAGATCCTTAGCATCTAGTTTCTTTTGAGTGTTTGGTTTCCAAGCATATTCTTGTGTTTCCTTGGAGGCTCTTCTAATTGTCAGACTATTGGCATAGATTGGATTGAGAGTAAAGCTATTGATCACTTAGTTTTAAATTGTCACATGATTTAAAGCAATGAGGATAGTGGCTAGTGGTGTCCTGTGTTTGAGTCCTGACTGTAGAGGTTACGTTTGGTTGGTCTAGAGACCACCTCTAAACAAGAAGGTCTTCATTTCTCAAGCCAGAGAATCAATTTTCACTAGGAAGCAGCAGGTTGAACACACACTAAGGAGAGCCAAAATCCCTTTGAAAATGTACCAGCCACTGAATTCCATAGCCAAACGTGGCCACAAATCCTTTTGGTTTCAGCCATTGTTCAAGGGACACTGACCTCCTGAATTGTGATTAGGTTGAGGTCACAAATAGCATGACTGAGTCAAGCACCCTATGCTGGGCATTTCTGAAGCTCATCTGCAATAGTGCAGAATTTTTTCACTTAATCCTTTGTTTCTGAGAGTAACCCTTATCTTTGCAAGAAATCTAATTTATCTCCAGAGACTACTAATAAATTTGTTATTATTCAGATAGCATTTTGAATCCTGCTATGCTCTTTTACATCAAAGAAGGTTAATTCTTCTATGTATAACCTCATTAGTTTTGTTAGTTTTAAGTGTGTGCCTAGCCTTGTTCTTGGCTTTGGGTAAAGCTGAACAACATTTGCAGAATCATGTTTAATGAGGTTTTGGCATTTAAGGGTATTGCAAATGCAAATACCATGGTATGAAAGTAATATTTGTGTGTTATAGGAGGTGAATCCTGAAATATATTTAAATATAATAGTATGACACTTGGGCCTTTCCTTGAAGTTTACCAATATCTGCCAAATGTCAGAGTACAGAAGAGAAGAGGAAAGGAAAAATGAAGGAAAGGGGGAAAGATGAGAAAAGAGAAAGACAACTATAGTATACAGGAATGTAGTTTTGAACATTTGATGAAAATGGTCTACTTTTGCAACAAAAGTATAGAAACTAGGCTTTTTGTTTGGGTACCATTGTTTTTTATTTTGTAAAAAATCCTGTATACAGCAGAAGTGCAGAACAAATGCAGGAAAAGGCAAATTAATTCATGTGATTAGCATGTCCAGCCTGTCCCAGATGCTAAGGGTGCATGCACAGCTTCCTCATAAGATAATAAGAGGTATTTTTAATTACAATATAACATATAATTGTAAGAGTATAATAATATACTATGGCAATACTACAACATATATACAGGGGAGGGTTGGTAGGGCTGAACTCACCAGACATTTTAAGCTGGTTCCTGAGTTATATTTTTTTTATTCTTACAATAGCACTCGGATTACCATTATTCTGCTTCAAAGTCAGGTTAGTGCTGCTGTATAGAAGGACATTCCTTTCGCCATTTTTGAATATGTGATCAGCCAGCTTTGTTGGGGGCAAGGCAATGAGGAAGGATAAGCAGGAGCACTCTAATGACCTTTTCTATACATTCATATATTCTCTAGAGCACATCACTTCTTATTTGTCCCAGTCACACTCTTCAAGTGCACTGTCTTTTTTTCCCACTGTAGTATGAGAGAATGCAGATATCAGGACTGCTGGCCATGATCATTGTTCCAGTCAAGGAAATTCACAGTTTGTATGTCTTCTTGAATACTTAGAGGACTTAGGATGATTTGGCAGTTTCCATCTCCCTGTTATGATTTATTTTCGTGTTCGCTGTCAAGCGTGTGTGTGCATGCATGTATCTGATTGCAGAGGCAGGACAGCTAATGGATCACTGTACAGGAATGACTGCTCAGGCTAAGCCTGCACAGCCATCCTAGCTAAAGATAACATGTAGTTCTCCTCATACTGCCTGTGTGGCCCAAATACATTTTCAAAGTGTCAGTCTCAATTTCTGTCTTTCTCTCTGCCCTTCCTACTCTCTGATGCATGTAGCTGACACCATGAAATGGATTTTTCTTGCATTTGAATTTCACTGATTTCCTAAATCCTGCTTTCCTGGACGCAGAGTGACAAAGCAAATTCCTTCCTTTCCCACTTGTCTCTTAGATATAGTTCTCGGGACAACACTGTATGTTGGCACCTAAGCATGAGCAGAAGTAATCCCCACAATGGCCAGCTCTCCCCTTCATCTTATTTTTCTTTAGTATTTTTATAATTTTATATATAATTTTATACTGTTTCTTGAGCCCTTTCAGTCTTTGCTGCTTTGTGTCCTGAGCCAGTGCTCAGACCATTTTGCTTATTGAGAGCATAGAGGGAGGCCATGTCACAGAGCTGTTGCCAGCCCAGGCAGCTGTATTGATTGAGGGTATGAAAAGCTCACCCCAACAGAATGACATCAGACTGTTCCCACAGCTCCTGTCAACTTCAGATTGTTTGTTTTCTTAGTTTATGTCATAAATTTATGGCAGAAAAGGGCAGAAGAGCTTCTACTTCCTTTGGATCACTGCTTGGGATAGAGCCTTGTTTCTTCTTATGTAATTGTGGTTGTCATATGGACAGAGGTTTTGAATAAAATCTAGAAACAGGACTTGTGCTCTTACATCAAAGGTAAGAACCAGATTCAAAACTGTACCTTAAAGTCCTTTCTCCTTCTTCCACTCAAATGGCAGCTGCTTAGCCTTGAATCAATAAACACATTTTGTTTCATTTTTTAACTCCCAAGTCTCTCCAGTGCATAGAGTTCCCCCTTTTATATGTGACCAGACTACAGTAACCTTGACATAGCTAAGTAGTTCCATGCCTACTTGAGTAGGTGTCAAACAAGGATAGGTAGATAGATAGATAGATAGATAGATAGATAGATAGATAGATAGATAGATAGATAGATAGATAGATCTTCTCAGTGCATCCCTAAGACATTTTCAGAGAGATTGTCCTGCTATAAAAACATTGTTATGATGACTGACTTCTTTTGAGGATAAGACTAGAGAGAAAGTTCAGAAAAGAGCCTACTAAACATTTGCCAAGGAAGGGAGAGAACCAGCTCTGCTAAGGATGCCCTATAACCTACAACTTTCTAGAATGACTTTCTTAGTACTCTGCTACAAGTTATTTAAATTAATGAAGGGCACTTTTGACCTTCCCTCTTAATGCTATATTGTAGGGCAAAAAGGCACCAAGACTCATTGACTAACGAGATGGAGAGGAAGAACATTTGGAAGGGAGCATGGTAGCCATTTACTGGCCCTTGCTTCAGTAACTGGTTATTTTGACAAAGGAATCACGGAAGGCAAATGTTACAGACCACCTGATCAAGAAAAAGAAGTGTGTGATGCCTTGGATCCAGGAATTGAACTGTAAAGTTAGGTTAATATGAAGTCAGTAAAAAGTCAGAGGCTTATTAAGACATGCCAGGTGCAAAGCAAAGTTGTAAGGAAGGTAATTTTGGCCTTTGGTACCCATCTTCACCCAAACACAACTAAATGGACCAATTTGTGCGGCTTTGGTTTGATTTGGGTTTTTTTTCACTCTGGTTCCTCTTGTGATGAAGCCAAGGAAGTTATGGAGCATCTGGACTTATTTAGAAGTACATTTTCAATAACATAAAGTGCATTTTGTTTGTGACTCTTTTGGTGCCGTGGGGATTACCAGAGCTACCTTTATGCTGAGCCACAGTTTGTTCTTCGGAGACCTTCAAGCTGTCTAATTCTTCAGGGCTTCTGTTGCAGGTATTAATTTTAAGTGAGCTTCTCCACTAATTATAGCACAGCCACACAGCACTCCTCTGAACTCTGTATTAAACATTGTGTAAAATCCTCATTGTCTCTGTAGGAGGGGACTCAGGGGATGACCATGTCAGACCTTTGAACATTTCAAAAATTGAAGAACAGTGTGCTCTGAGTAGTATGTATAAAATCTTACCCTTGGATTCAGCTGATGTTACCATGTCAGCATGAATTACTTGAGGGAGGAGGGAACAGCACTGCTATTCTATTTCAAAACATTCTCCTTTAGATTAGTTTAGTTTATGCAGCAAAGTTTCATTTCAATCTATGCAGTGTTATACTGTTGGCATGTTACTTTCACTATTTGCTTAAAATAGAGAATATAAAACAGGGAAAGTAAACTGCAGTGAGGGGGACAGATGGAATTTTTCCTCTTACATAAAAAATACAAAGTAATGAATATGTATACAATCACATTTTAACTGCATGGCATACAATGAATAGGTCTTTGTGACTCTGTCAGAGCCCCCTAAAGTGCTACAACCTCACAGAGATTCTTACATAAATCAAGTGATGCAGAAGGATCTAATGTTTTCTCATTAGCAAATGGGAAAGCTGTCCCTTTTGCAAGGAGTGGCAATAAAAATCCCATAGATATTTAGTTAAAGATATTAAAGATTTATCTGCAGTCTGAAAAAAAAAGAATGCTATAATGAAAACAAGTAGCCTCAGAAGGAAAGTGAGCTCACTTTCCACAAGTGCTTTTTTCTACCCTCTATCAGTCCTTCTGCAGCAGCCATCATCCAAAGAGCTGAAAGGCTTGTGTTAAGCTTGTACCTGCATCTGCTTATAGCTGGTTTTGTATTCATTAACAAAACCTGTTAAAGAAAATGTAATCACACAAACTAAGGATTCACATTCTGCAAGAGTTTCCCAGGAAATTAGGATCTTATCTTGTAAACAGCTGACAGAAATTAAATGCATTAAAGTATTTGGTCAAGTAGTTTCAATAGTCAAATACAGTGAAAGTTCATTAAGTAGATCTTTATGAAAATATATGTTGTCAGAACAAAGCCTTCAAGCCAGGGCATGTCTTTGAATACCCCTGAAGCACCATTGTACTTTCCAGCTATTGAGAATAAGAAAATATACAAAAGTGAATTTTCAGTTGAGTCTAATGAGACAAGAATCCCTCTCTTTTTTTTTGTCTCTCTGCTTTCAGGTGATCTGAATATGAATGATTTTATTTTCCCTATAAAAGTAGGTTCAGAAGAAGGCAAATCCTAGACCAGTGATCCAGATGAAATTCAGTAACTGAGTGAACTACAACATCCTCTGCAATATCTAGGCATGACTCTGGAGCCCTGGTGGAAAAGCTGAACTCCAAATGCTTTGTGAATTGAATTCTTCCTCCTGTGCCTACCTTGCACTGCTTGTGAACCCACAAACCTATTACCCAATAGATTGTTGAAAGTAAGTGCGGCAGGTTCTTATCTAACATTTAAGTTGTGAGAGTCTTACTAAATGTAGCATAGTTCTTACATTTTTTCTTTGCCAGCTTACTGAATGAGTGCATTTATTTAGAACCTACTGTTCACTGTTTGGTTAAATCATAATTGCTAAGCAAATACATTCTTTCAGTTGCCATAGCACAGAGCTATTGTTTTGAAAATTTGTGTTGCTTAATTTACAAATCCAAGATGACTTAATCTGCTGTCTTCTCCAGCAACACAATGGACTTTGCCAATCATCACACTAGATTTGTTTAAGAGATAAGAGCTAATAGAAGCTCATTCAGCTTTGCCATCTATTATGCAGTAACATTGAGTGTCCTGTTTAGTATGCAACATAATTAAATGTTGTCCTTGAGAAGTTTACATAATGCTTATTTGCATTATCTTGTTATAATAGGAAAATTGCTTCACCTTATAAGCTTGATCTTCATACTCCCATATCAAAGACATTTTTATTTACTGTATTTTAAAATGGAAGAGATACCTTCCAGATGGTAAAGACCTTGTAAGTATGTTTGCTTTTAACTGAACAAAATAGGTGGCATTATCATACATACCTGAGGGGCCAAATACTGGGAGTGCTCAGCAAGTTGGACCATCCCTTGAGAGATGGTTCTGTGCAGCCCCACTCCTGCTCAGCTGCTGCATTGAAGTTGAGGCATCCCCAAGGTTAAACCAAGAAATCAAGGTCAAGCCAAGAAATCAAGCATCAGCACGGTCCATGGCCAGGCTATCAATCAGTGATTTATCCTCAGTGCAGCTGAAGGCTCCTGCATAGCTCCCAAGTGGAGGGACCATGGCTTCCCATATCTCTTGCTCAGACTGCCTGGCCACATAGTCTCAGAGCTGTCCTGAGTGCCAGCAGCCAGAGCCCCAGAAAGTGCATAGAGCCTGCAGAGCCTGTTGATGCTCTCAGGGCCCCAACAAAGAGGAGAAACAAGATTGCTGAGGCTGCCATAAAGTGCTGTAGTGGCCCTGTATTTTAGAACATCTCAGAAAAATTCTTACAGTGTTTCCACAGTAAAGTAGCATGGGTGCTAAAGAAGTATAATACTCTTCAGCCTCTCCTGAGTAAAGCTATTAAGTGAATGATAATGTTAATCTCTACTGGTATGTAGAGCTAAGAATATCTATAATTGTTACTAAGCCCTCATTTCATAGAGTTATAGAATGGCTTGAGTTGGAAGGCACTTTGAAGATCATCTATTTGCAATCCCCCTGTCATGAGCAAGTACCACCCACATAGGACTAATGCAGTGTGCAAATACAATTTACTTACCTTATGATTTTAGAGTATTCTTCATCTTGTATCGACACAGAGGTCTTATACATGTTTTGTACACAGGCAGATTTGTAGATATGTTTAATTTATGATAGTATCTTACAACACTGATTTGCTGATTAAAAGCTGGGGGGAAATGAATAGAGAATTTCACAATCGTTAGTTTATTGAATGCTTTGAGAAAAATTACTGTCAGAGGGAAATATTTAGAAATACCAGGAAATGTTCTAGTCCAGCAGATAAAAAAACCACACACACAAAGAATAAAAATTACCTGAAAAGCAGCAGGAAAATTGATATGAAGTCATGAATCCATGGTGTATTAAAACTGTTTCTCCAAATGATCAGAGAAAGGGCATAAAGGGCAGGGTTTGCATACATGAAAACCATTTCATTGTAATCCCCTATTCAAAATTTTTTGCAACTTAAGAGAGAATTTGGCCTCTTCAAAAAAGTGCTGATTGACCATACCCCCTGTTACTGAGAAATATGTATAATGTACCATCAAATAGCAGCAGGAACATAAAAGTAGAGAAAAACAGACCTGTATTTGTAACTTTAGCCATTGAGACAGAGTAAAATGTTCCTTCTAAATGTTACAACAAAGAAAAAAAAGAACAAAAACACACAAAGTGAATATTACTTTTCACCTCCCAAGAGTATAACTAGTGAGACTGAGCCAAGAATAGTTAATTTTCTTTCTCAAGGATAATAGGAATGTGTTATGAACCAGTATCAGAGCGGGGAGCTGTATCTTTCTAGTTCTGTAGGTATCTATTTTTTTTCAGGTGTATTGGCAGCACAGTTTCTCAGTGTTTACAGCAGCACTGAGAAACTGATGAAAGTGTCTGAATGAGAGAGGAAATATCAGCTCATGATGGGTCTGTCTTTGATTCATGACAATTTTAGTCTGACTAAGATTATAGAAAACATTTTTTTTCTCCTGATAGATGAAATAAAGTCATCATTTATTTCTTCTGTCAAAAAATACTGCTACTACAGGACAGTGTCAATACACCGTTTCAAAGAATAACAAAACTTTACTTTTAGATTGGACTGATTTTTTTTTCTAAATTTTTTTTACTAGTTTGTACATACTTAATTCAAGAACAACCTAAAGGTATCTGGTTTGTGTGAGCTCAGATTTGACCATCCTGAAAATCATATCTATATACCTATCCATACTGCTAGGCACAGAAAATTCATAAAAGCTACTTCAGATTGAAGGACCTTTATTTCCACAAGGTCCAAAGAGAAATCTCAAACCTATAAAACAAACTGGGAACCATAATGCCAAGGGGATTTATAAAACTGTCATGGTGAATTGATCATTAATAGCAGTTTTTTGTAAAATACAAATACTCTCTGAATGTATTTTATAGACAATATACCATATGAAAAGGCATAAATTAATTAATTACAATTCAGATTAATCAAAGTCTAATTACCCATATAGATTTACATAACTGGGACCTGAAATTAATTATGGAGGTTTGCTTCTCTCATGTATTTACTACCCTCAGCTGAAGCTACTTTAGCCACAACAGCAAGACATCCAGGATTTTAGCTATTTTTTCAAAATATTGACCTTCTGCTGACTCTATGAGAATTATTGCTATACCTTTCTTCCATTATTAATGTTATTTCTTGGAGATACCTGTGTATTTCTATGTGGTTGATGTGATCTTATCAGCAGACAGAGATCATTTGTGCATTAATTTTTACTGTTTTCAAAGCTAATATTCAAGCTTTTCTTCTTTCCACGAATACTTCTAAATATATGAATAGACTTAAAATAGCAGCTGTTATAGAAATTCTTTCAGAGCTGCTGGATACTGAACACTTCCAAGCTATTTCATCTAAATGCTTAAAAAGGAAGGGAGCCACCTGAAAGATTTGTCAGAGCCTCTGGTAGTTTTGCCCTTCATCTGTTTCACAGCCTGGGCAGTGGCAATGACACTCCCTTGCCAGAAACATGGGGACAGTACATCTTCTATTAATAGGTGTTTGTATTTAACAACTTTTACTCTTTGTAAAAGAATCTTCTTTTTTTCTTAAAAGTATCAGCTGATAAAATAAGAACATAATACATTGCCTTGCCTTGCTAATTTTATACACTTCATGACTGCATGGGGTAGCTAGTACAGATTAAGTTAGGATACGAATTTCTAACTTGACAAAGCATTGTCTCTTAATATACTTCCAGTCCAGTCTTCAAAATAGTTTTAGAATAAAGGGAGAGTATCAAAAGTATAGATCTGAGCTGAGCATCATTAGCTTAAAGCAGGACAGCTGCACTAAATCTGGGTACTAGTGAAAACTTCCTGTAACATACTTTGTTCTTGAGCTCAATATTAAATTTATTGGGCCTTATATGTGCCATGAAAGTCTACATTTTTCCCAGGCATCTTGACAGCAGTTTTCCATAAAACAAATGGCAATGAGCAGACCAGGCTCTTCTGTTATCTGTAATATGATGTAAGTGCACTTCACCTTTCCAAGAGTAACTGTTCTCACTGTTAAAGCCAAATAACAGTACTTTGGCTCATTCTCCCAGGAGATCTACAGAGGAGGATCAATTGTAGAAATACCGGGCGTAGTTTTTGGTTTCTGCAAGTGGATACCTTGATTCAAACAAATTATTTAAATATCACACTCTTTAAGCACCTTGTCCTCATGTATAATGTTGTGTGTCAGGTTTCATTTCATCATTCTCTGCTTTTTCTACATTATGTCCTTATGCTACATAGAAAGAGTAGAGTCCAGAGCTGAAAAAGATTGCTTCATTTAAGTTTCAGCAAATGGAATAAGAAGGAATCTCAGGGCATTGAAACCGAACTATCCTCAGTAACATTTTTTTATTATACAAAAGTTCTGCTTTCAAAGAATTTTCTCCATAGCCCACTCCCAGTGTTGCATTGGCTATGTTTCCAGACCCTTTGAGCTACCTAAATTTTTAATGCACTTGCAAGAGAACTTATTCTTTACAGAAAGTTCATATCCAAAATATAATATTGGAGAGAATCTGCTAAATTAGTTTCCCCTACTCTGACAAGCTGAGAGAAGAACCTCTGATCACTTATTTCAGATGCATTCTCCATGGGAAAGGCCTTAGTGAGCAGAGGAATCTAGTTGGTACTCACTGCCCTTGCTTAAAAAAAGTTCAAAAACACCCTATAGAAAGATACTGAACTAACAACCAAATAGAGCTAATATTGAGACAGAAACAACATAGAATAAAAAAATCTTTGCATTGCAATTTCTCGGGTGACGGGTAGGGGGTAGGGAGTGTTTATTGTAGTCAAATATTTAGTTAATTTATTATTATTATTATTGTTGTTGTTATTGTTATTGTTATTTATGATGTTATTTTTTTATTATTGCTATTATTGAAATTTAATTTTCTTGGTAGATAGAATTAATTTACTCTTTTCCTCGCAGTCATTATTGCTAAGTGAACTGACAAATGGAGGGCAATAATCAGCCTGTATATGGGATGAGCTGACAACTGTCATCAAGTCTGTTATTGAAATAGAATTACAGAGTTCTCAGGAATTGGAGGCATGTGCTTTCCTTCCCAGCGAAAAGACTGTTTGGGGGACTGGTGTCACTAAATGCTGTCTCACTAGGGAATAATCTCTTCTGACAGGTAATAATCAAAACCCTTTGCAAGCCGCAAGAAGGATCTTTAAATGGCTTCTGACTTGGAGAATAAGTGTGCTCAGGATCAACCTATTTCCAGACAAAAAGCTACAGGGGAATTCAAAAAGTCCTACTTATGTTTTGCTATGTTGTCCCTCTAACAGATTTTGGGATGGTTAAAGTGCCCCATGAGGATGAGGGCTTGTGAATGTGAGGCTGCTCCTGTAGAGGGCCTCATAAACTCGGTTTTTCTGGTCAGTCAGCTTGTAGCAGATCCCCACTACGATGTCACCTGTCCCTGCCCTGCCTTTATACCTGACCAATAGCTCTCAGTCAACTCCTCATCCATTCCTGGATGAAGGTCCATGCACTCCAGCTGGTCAATGACATAAACGACAACACCCCTTCCTCATCTCCCCTCCTGTCCTTCCTAAAGAGTCTTTATCATTCTGTTTCAACACTCCAGTCATAGGAGCCATGCCACCACATTTCCCTGATGCCAATAAGATCATAACACTGCAGGCATGTGCATGTCACTAACTCCTCTTGTTTATTCCCCATACCGTGTGTGTTTGAATAGAAGCATTTAAGTTGGGCCCCCAGTGAAGCCAGTTTACCAGCTGCAGTGGTTGGAATGACCCCAAGATTAGCTCAGTCACTTAGAGCAGGGTTCTAATAATGCCATGTTTGTGGGTTTGTATCTCCTTATGGGTCATTCTTTTAAGAGCTGGATTCAATGATCCTTGTGGATCCCTGCCAGCTCAGAAGATTCTGTGAATTCCTGTGCTGCTCTTCAGGTGCTCTCCTGCTGACTTCTGATCTTTCTCCATGCTCTAGGCATCTATTTCTGGCCATGGCACCAAACTGTTGTGAGTAAGGTGGATTGAAGTTATGTTCCCTGACAACTTTAATTTAAAGCCTCCTTAACCAGCTCAGCAAGTCTATGACTGCCATCTATTTCTATGGCAAATATAGAATTTTCCTTCTCTGACGGATGGACTCCATCGGCCCTGCATAGATCAGGTTCCTCAAAACAGCTGAATCCCTGGCTGTGACACCATGTCTGTAACCATTTGTTAATTTTACAGATTCGACTTCAAACACCTTACCTTTGACCTGGAGGACTGATGGAAAAACCACCTGTGCTCCAGAGTCCTTTACTGCTGTTCTCAGGGGTCAAGTATCAAGTATATCATTGATATTTATCAGAGCGCTCCTGGCAATATCACTGGTGCCCATGGGAAACAACAGCAGCACATAACAGTGGGCTGTATGAGACCCCAGTCTCTCAGTCACAACCCTGTAACGAGCCCCCTGTAAGCAGTACACAGTTCTAGAGAGCCCACCAGGAAAGTAAATGGG
This sequence comes from Pithys albifrons albifrons, assembly GCF_047495875.1. Classification (NCBI taxonomy): domain Eukaryota; kingdom Metazoa; phylum Chordata; class Aves; order Passeriformes; family Thamnophilidae; genus Pithys; species Pithys albifrons. The sequence continues at coordinate 38,585,075 of NC_092459.1, forward strand.
CACCTTCATATGTCTGGTAAGAGTTGCCTACACCTTTCCTTAGTTGTGCTGTTACACAGGGAGCAGATCAGACTGCCTTCTAAGCTTCAGCATCTCTCCTGAGTTATGACAAGAAAGTTTGCTTTAACATTACTCTATGTCTTGACATACCATTCTTTGTATTTGGCACTCCAGACTGAGCTGTGTGACAGATACCATCATTAGGTAAAGCTCTAATATATTAGAAATTTAAAAGAAGGATCTTCAATTCTATACGCATACAGAAAGACCCAACTTTCAGCACACGTACTGCATAAAAATCCCCTGTATTAAATGTGTAGTAATAATTGCATGCAGATCAAAGTGCTAATCATCTTGGTTGACAGCACCAGTGATGCAAAGAACTAATATTATATCCAATATTCCCTTTGAAAAATGCCCTCTCTGACTGTGAAATACAGACATGCTTTGCATTCACTAGCTTAATATTTTTGGAGGTTCATAAAGCTGTATTTCTATCTTACAATTTTTTCTTGGCAGATGTTTATCAATCAGCATCTTTTCGTTAAACTGGCAGCCACTGTAAAAACCATTTAATCTCTGAGCAGTTCTGTCCTAGGGAAGTTGTCCTTCAGTATAGGTCTTTGTAGAGGTGGTTGTACCAAAAAATCTTTGTAAAAACTCATGGCCCAGAGCTCTAATTCTGTAATGATCTCTCTGTCCAAAGATTCCTGAACCAGTAAATGATTTATTATTTTACCCTCTCCCCTTAAGGAGTTTTCAGGAAAATGGGAACGAATGATAAATTAAGCAATCTGGGATTCAGAGCAACAGTCAAGAAAGGAAAATACAGTAGCATACTTTTGCATATTTAAAGTGAAAAAAGGGGACTAACTGCTCTTAGGTATATTCATGTCGATAATAAGTTGTCAGGCATATCCACAGAGTCCTGTATTTTTTGGTACTCCATTCAAAGATTTTGTTTTTAAACAAGTTTCAAAGGCACAGCACTAAATCAGACATCAGCAAAGCTTGATGCTCCTGGAAGACATTGCCATGATCAGGCCTATGGGCTTTGTTAGCTTGAACTCAGGTATTTCATGATAAGAAGTTGAGAGGTGTTTCCAGAGGAATGAACAGGACAGGAGAAAATAAAAACATGAAAATATTAGAATATTCCAAGAATGAGAAGACTGCTATGTATTCATCAGCAATCTAATTATCAGGATAATGAATGTCTGTATTGGGTCACCAGGCTATTTAGTCTACAGGAACATTGTTATGATTTCATAATAGACAATAAAGAAGCAATCTGCTACAGCCACAATTATCCAAACATATGAATGGGACTGGTTTGCATTAAAGAAATAATATCTTTTTTTTTAGACCAGCTGACAGAGCTCATAAAACTCTTTCTTTCCTCCAGACTGGAAGCAGGAGCCAAAAATTTTTATATTGTATTTATATTTTTATATTGGACAAGAGCAATTATTTTCTACTAAATTTCTGCTAAACTACTCCTATGTCAATTTATATGATCAAATTCTGATAAGCACAAGTGGAGCAGAATATTCAGTTTGTGACAATATGTGATAGGATCATTAGGTCCAAGTCTTGAAAAAGAACAAGAATTACCATCTAAATCTCGAGAAACACTAAGGAGTTACCTCAAGATCAGAAGAAAAGGAAGAAATTTTATTTATTGCATTGACAAAAAAATACTTCTATGGATCTATATTGTATATTGGGTCTATGACTTTAAGTATCTGGAAGAGTTATGAGTTTTAGTTCCCAGGTTTGTCTTTTGAAAGTATTTTATAGATTTCCTCTAAATATCAGGACTGAATTGTCAAAGATGAAGTAGCTAGTCTACAGAAAAGTTTTTCCCAGTGGTAGCTCTATTTTTATGTCCTGTATTGATTGCATGTGTGAATTGATTTTAGTACACAATGGGTGTGTTTCCCAAGTAGTTTCACGGATGCAATTCTGTGCACTAGGTAAAGGTCTAGAGTATACATGTTTAGGTGTTTATTATGAGCAAGAAATCTGTGATCTATGTTGCTATGCATTATTAAAAAGGATAACTAAAGATCAACACACTTGCATCAAGAAAACCACTTCACCAAAAATAATTATTTACAGATACTCCAGTGCATTTGATCTGGAAAGAGCGCCCACAAAACCCCCTTAATTATTCTAAATATGATGTTTGCAAAAAATAGGTTTTCTTCTAAGAAAAGAAATCAGGCCTGAACATTGCCATGACTTCCTACAGTATAAACTAAACAAAATACAGTAAAACCACACTGATTATACACTTCTGCACAGACCAAACATTTTGCTAACCAAATTTTGATGCATTTAAATAATGGTTTAAAATTAAAGTATGGACTAGAGCTTTTTATATACGACACTGTGTAACGCAATCATTAAATATCTATAACCTATCCTGGAAGACTATTCACCTATAGTGTTCTCTGCTTCTGTCACCCCCTCTACTCTCTTGAGCTTTCAAGTACTCTTCCTCAGCTTATCAACTTCTCATCAAAAGCAGGCTTTCTATAAACCAGGATGCATCATACAAGTGAAAAAAATGTCAGCAGCACTCCACAGGCACCACAATACCAGATTGATACTAGGTCTCTCTGTTCAGATAACCCTGACTCGATGTTGTCTTCCTTTTCCATGTTATTCTCCTTCCAATCTGACCATCCATGCTTACTCTTTCCTCAAAGGCCCCATTTTTGTTGACTCTTATTCAGTATACATGTGATCATTCTCAAAATTCCTACCCTTGTCAACATGCCTCTTTTACCATGTACACTTCATCTTTAATCTCTCACAACACTTGCTATCACATATCTCCTTTAGTATGAACCCTTGTCAGTATTATTATTTTAACTGGAATAATTCAGAGCATGTTTTGCCTCATAATGAAATAAGATGAAGAAAATTTTTGAGCTTCAATTCAATAAGAAGCATTAGAAGGATTATAAAATCATCATTCTTACAGCATCAGCATTAAGACAGTGGTTTTACTACAATTGCAAGTAAAATTAATTCCAACACAATTTAGTAGATCAAAGTCAGGGAAGATGACTGTTAAAAACACAGGAGCAATGAAGGACATTGCATTTGATCTTAATGCAACACACAGGAGACGTTGCCTAGAGGCAACTTTATTAAACAACACATACTAGAATGTTTCAACAGGACATGTCCCATGCAGGTCACCTTTCTTTTGTATTAGCATCTGTCTTGTATTATATGATGTCTATAGAAGAGCAAACAAAGCTGGTGAAATCTCATGAAAAGTGGCTGAGGGAGCTGGGGTTGTCTAGCCCAGAGAAAAGAAGGCTCAAGGGAGACCTTATCACTCTCTAAAACTACTGAGATGAGTGTTGGTCTCTTTTCCCAAGCAACAAGTGATAGGATAAGAAGGAACTGCCCCACATTTTACCAGGGGAGGTTTAGATTGGAGATTGGATATTAGGAAAATCTTATTCACCAAAAGGATTATCAAGCATTGGAATAGGCTGCCCAGAGAAGTATTTAAAGAATGCTCAGTGAGATGGTTTAGTGGTGGATTTGGCAGTCCTAGATTAATGGTTGGGTTTGATGATCTTTTCCAGCCTAAGTGAATCTACGATTCTATGTTCTACTTGATATCAGTACGTCAGGGCTTAATATCCTCCCATTACACAGGATAGAGAATAAAACATTGGGTTTATTACATTAAATGCAATAACCCCCTTCCTGAATATTTGCTGTTGCAAATACTTGCTGTTGCATACTAGGAGATTAGTGCCTGCTGGCCTGCTTAGGCAGAGGGGCCCTCTTTCACACATTCAGAAGGAGTAAGTACACCTTGAAATTTGGTAGTTAATGCAGTGAAAGGAAAAGGAACAGAAGTAAAAGCTTCGAAAAGGGAAAAAAATTTCCTTGCCTTGTCAATCCATGCAACTATTTCCTTTTTCTGAGGCTTATGTTGGGGAAAATTTTCAGCAGCACAATGTAGTGAAGTCCAATTTGTATGTTGCTGCAATTTATAGTCAAGAGGCCAGTAGGAATGTGAACTTTCTAGACAGTGACATTTTATTGTTTCAGCAGCACAGTTTGTCTCCCCACAGGCATAAAAATAATTCAGAGAGAGTGCTGCAATTGTGCTCTTACATAAGCTCCTGTAGAAGGTGTGATTGAGATATCTCTATATAAAGGGTAGTAACTAGCTTCGGAAACTCTTTCCTTAGAGTGAAGAACTCTTCACTGCCTTGTCCCTGACAAAATAAAAAGCAAAATGATGTATTTTGGAAAATTGTTGACTTTAAGTTTTTCTTGTTTGTAAGTGGGTAAATGGCATAACTGTCAAAGAACTACTAAATTATAGTATTTCCTATGTTGCAATCTGTTTTCCTTCTGCAGCTCTTTCTTTTGTGCTGCATTGGAAATTCAAGAGTCACAGCTTCAATTTACACTCCAGTTACAAAGGGCAGAACATTTATAATATCAATTATTTTTCTCATTTCAGTGTATTTTGGAGTTTAGATCAAGAGACTTCTTTGACATTTGCTTGCACATGTCTATCAGAAACCATAAATAAATTCACGTGACTGAGACCTTCATTATTTCTGACCTTTCTAATTTTGCAGTATAATCCAAAATGTAACATTCCTGGAATAACTAGGGAGAATATTTATTTTTTTTCAACCAGTCCTGTTTAGACAAGTCAAAATTTTATTTTATTATTTTTTTTTTATTTCTGGGAAGAATGGTGACAAATATAATTTTATTGCAGTTTGATAGAGGGCTGACCAATGCTGCAAATGAGATCAAGCAGAATCTACCTGTCTACCTATTTATCAGAATAAATGCAGGATAGCTAACCATATTATTTCTCCTGGAATGCAATTCCAGAGTCTCACCATTCTAGTGGCTAGGAATATATATTTTTTATTTGCAGTCTAAGTATATGGTTTAAATATACCTTGTTCTTGCACCAATATTGCCTCTTAGCCCAGGCAACCATTTCTCCTACAGTTGTGATAGCCTCCTGTTATGAATAGACAGAGCAACAAATTGTGTATGGATTTGTTCTACTGTCAGACTTTGTAGCTAGAGAAGCCATGTTGTCTTATTTGTCTGAGAGGCTCTTCCTATTTTTTCTTACATCCCTTACCTTTTCCAATTTCGTGTTCCTAATACACCTGTAAATTTTATCTATTGGATTTTAAAATGAAAATTATTTCTTAGATGAGAAAAAACTGTTTATCTCTTCCCATATTTTGTGTAGAATTGATGGCACAGTAACAGTAAATTATGATATATTGGACATAGGTTTTAAAATTTCAGCTGATATGTACATTCTTCCCAACTTCACAATCTGTTCTCTCTTTAGACTTTTATCCGTTAAAAAGGTCAACTAAATAATTTAGTGTACAAGCTGAGGAAATAAATGGTACTTAGAGGTTGCAAAATTTTTATTATATTGGTTTATCTGTATGTCTACTATATGTTTTATGCAATGACCTTTCCACATAAATAGTTCTCAAAAGACATTCTCCAAAAGGAAAACCAGATCCCACAGTATCATTTTCATTTGCACATCTCTTACCACTACTTTTATTTACATGATGCTGGTGGATTTTTTTTTTCTTTTTTGGGTCTTCTTTACATTATCTTCATTTTTTATTTATGGCTTAAAGTACAAATATCACATTTATCAGATTCAACAGTGAAGACTGTTGTTGACTAAAGATGAGATGCTATAGATTCAGTAATGCTGACAGTGTTATAGAATGTTTATAATAGAAGCTGTTGGACAATTTTATGTCAAAGATACAAAACAGCAATGACACTGACAAAAGGAAAACTTCTAGAAACTCAGTAAGAGAGTCAAATAACAAATGAGGCAGAAAGCATCATCTGTAATAAGAAAACAAGTACTTGAAAGGATTAAGGGTTTGCAAAGTGCTGATTAAATATAATACGCTGTGTCATGGTCCCCAAATGTGAAATGCTTCAGTGAAGAAGATGAGCAACAGGTCCTCCACCACATCAGAAAAACCTTATTCTTGCTAAGGTCCATTATCATTAAAAGTTGTTAGCGTTTGCATAACAAAACATTAAGAAGAAAAAAGCAGGCAAAGAATACTGTGAGAGAGATGATCCAGATTCCAAATGTTCTAAAATACTAAAATCTCTGAATTACTTGCATTCACCAAAATCAATCTCTTTCCTAATCCCATTTACTGGCAAGTCACAGCAAATCTAGCTCTATCTATGGAGTATCACAAAAGATGCTAAATAAAAGGTTCAACCATGAACCACATCCATCAGAAACTGCAAGTCAGTTTGAAGGAATCCTTCATATTACCCAAACAGACCCAGGAAAATTTATTTTCTATCCAGGATAAACTTGACATAGATTATCTACTGCTGAAAAAGAAAGAGTTGAAAGCAGTCAAATCAAAAGCAATAAATATCCACACAATTTTAAGAGGAGCTGATTTACAGACAGGAGTTGATGTTGTAAAAGTACAGATAAGTTTTGTCATTCTCTACCTTCCATTCTGAATCAGTGCTCAATAAATTTTCATGCAAAAGGATTAATTAAATTCATTATCTAGGGCTGGAAAATTGATAATAGTATTTTGTCAAAACAGTTTCTACAGTCGTTTATGGAAAAATCCACGAAAGCTGCTGACATTTATTCAGAAGTTAATAACTGTCAGTGTGAAGTTCATTGAATACTAAAAGAGAGGGAACAGAAACTGCAGTTTGTTCCCTAACTGGAGAAACTGACAGAGCCCTGTACTTTGAGAAGCATGACTTCTGCTTAATTCAATTCTATGGCCCTGTCTTGGGACAGTGTCTATAAACCCAAGGAGGCATTAGGGCCCAGGGAAGTGTTCCACCAACGTAAATAAAACCCAGCTGTCAGATTGAATTCATTGGACTGCAGCCTGAAACAAAATCAGTTAAATTTATGAATAATTAACCGAAAAAAGATGCGTCCTAATGGTGCCTTTCCCAAACCAGTCTCCAGTGTCATAGAAAGGTTGCAATGCTTGCACTGTAGATCTAGAAACATCTAGAATCACAGAATGTCTCTAGTTAGAATTTACCAATAAGTATCAAGTCCAGCTCCCTGTTTCTCACCTAAAACTAAGCCTAATGACTAAGAGTGTCATCCAGAGACTCCTTGAACTCCAACAAGCTTGTTGCCATGACAACTTCTCAAGGGAGCCTGTTACAGTGACTGACCACTCTTTCAGTGAAGACCCTTTTCCTAATGGCCATCCTGAACTTCCTCTGATGCAACTGCATTCCATTTCTTCTTGTCCCGTCTCTGGTCATCAGAGGGAGGAGCTTAGGACTCCTACTTGCTGCCCTTGAGAAAGTTGCACACTGCAATTAATTTTCCCTTCAGACTTCTCCAAGCTGAATGAGCCCAATTATGTCAATCAATCCTTGCAAATCTTGCCCTTTAGACCTTTCACCATCTTTGGTGGTGGGGCTGCACCAGAGCAGTGTAGAATGGGAAGGAAGCGGAGAAAGGCAACACCCTAACTATGGTTCATAGACCAAAAAAGAAGAATCTGTTACAGATCATTCCTTCTTTCCATAAAAAATAATCCAGACTGGATTACATTTTACCTTCTGATCTATTGTGTTGTCTTGGCCAGACAAAACAGAACAGGCTACCTACCCCCTTTTAGTATCCCAGCACCAAAGATGCCTTTTATTCATCTCCAGTGTGAACCAAAGCTTCACAATACAACTGTATTTTTTACATAGACAACAATGAAGGAATAGATGAGAGCTCCAGAATATATTTTCACATGTTATTCTCAGAATGAATAAGTTGTGCAACATCTGCAACTTCATATCTGAGATGTTACTTTTTGAAAACTATGCAAAGAATCTAGTTTAAGTATCTACTCAAGGATATTGGGTAGGAGTATCAATGCTGAAGTTAAGCTTCATAAAGTCACACACGAGACATATCTCTAAAGGAACGTGGAAAGAATTTTTTTCCTTTGTTACAAAATGATTATCTTATTGATGTGTTCTACTTGGAAAAGATATTTAAATTCATCAGCAGTGATGATATATGTTGAGTAAACGGCAGTGTTGTAATTTTAAATTGTTTATTTTCATGAATCACATTAGTTGCTATGAGTTTTTTTTTAGTCAGGAACTACTGACAAGAGAAAACATTCTGATTTTCTTACACTGGTATCAGACTTGGGTTAGAGTAGCCTTCAGAGAACAAGACTGATTTCACAACTGCATCTCTCAATTCCATTGGATTTTTTATATAAATTAAACTAAGCGTAATTCATATAATCCAGTTATAATCTAATAATTCCTTATGCTGGCTGTTCTATTTACTAGATATGTGTCTCAGTTTAGCTGAGATGCCCAAGCTTTTTGTAAGAATCTCAGTGTTTCCACAAAAAAGTAATACTGATACTCAGATTCTAGGAGGCATAAGGATATTCATTTTACAGCTGTTGATGGCTAGAGGGTACTATGTTACAACATGGTATTTGAGGTATGATTCTTCTATATAAAGAGAGAAAAATGATAACATATTTTTCTTGTAATTCAGGTCTGCCAATGCTTAGTGTTTATAGAACAAGACAGATGTTGAAGCTTTGCTTGACGTGTTTTAGGGTAACTGGATGATATTATGAAGTGTGCATTCAAAATAAAGCTATAAGGACTGTGTATTTCTGTATGTTCTTTCTGCAAACTACCGAGTCCAATGTGGAAATATTCCCTGTTATAGACTTCTACTTCATAATCATTCCTGATTTGTGAATGGTAGTGTTGAATATTAAAGTTAAAATATAAGGAAAACCATGTGCTTGTATCTTCTATGTAGAGAGACAAAATTTTATGAAGGGCAAACTGAAGGCTTTTTTTACTTTTTGAAATCTGGTTTGTTTATAACATTCACATCCAGTACACATTTCTGATTATATGTCCTTTGACTTTTGGCCTTCAATAACATGTCTCCAATAAGCAGATTTTGCCAACTCTTTTCATATGTGATACCACAACAGTAAGACAGCAAAAATAAGCTATACATTTGGTTTGTTGGGGTTTTTTTGCTTGCAACAGAGTTTTTATCTTCTAATATAGTTATAAAATGCAAAAAAACCAATTGTCAATGATAAATGGTGGCTCATAAATTTTGCTACTACCATGAAGCTTAAAGCAAGGCAGAAAAACAATGTGTCACTGCTAGGTTTTTTGTGTGGGACATGAACATTAGGGATTAAATTGCTTGTATTAAACAAAACTGTACAGGCTGTGAACAGATTCAGTCAGGGAAGAAAACTGACACAGGGAGCAGCTGTAACAGAAGTAATAAAAGAAAAGCTGAGCAAGGGAAAACTACTTGGAAACACTTTGTCTTTTAATTAATAAGAGAATCAATCCTGTTCCACTGTAATTCTATGGAATATCAACTTTAGAAGAGTTATTTCAACTCTTGGGGGGAGAGGGGGAAATACTGTGAGTAATCAACAAAAAAAATTCTTTTTTTTAAATATTATGTGAAATGAAAATACTGGTCTAATATTGGACATTGATCATGTGACACAAAGACAGCCAGCAGAGAAATATATATGTAGTTTCTAAAGGTTTCAGATGTAGCTCATGTCATTGCCCATGAAAAGTGGTCTTGTCTGAGGGACCATCAAACCAGCATTATTACCAGAGCTACATGTGATCAGAGCTACATGTTCTCTGAGAGTCCAGAGAACTGGAACTAAGAAAGGGAATATTATTACCTGAGCAAACTGCTACCAAAAAGAACCAGACAAAAAAGTATACAGGTTAACAAGAACAAATCTATAATTCTCTTACATATTTTCCCAGGCTTTGTTTGCAGAATCACAGTCTGGTTGAGATTGGAAGAGATCTGTAGTAGAGAGACCCAGGTCCAACTACCCTGCTCAAGCAGAGACACATACACATGGAGTCAGATGCCCATGACCATGTCTAGAGAGCTTTACAATATCTCCATGAATGGAGACTCCATGACCTCTCTGACCAACTTGTACAACTGCACAGTCATCTTCATAGTGAAAAGAGTATTTCCTGATGTTCCAAAGGAACCTACCGGGTTTCTGTTTGTGCCTGTTGCTTTTGACCCTATAACTGGGTATCACTGAAAAGAGCCTGTCCTTTATGCTCCTTCTCTCCACATATTTATATATATTTATGAGTTCCCCAGCAGTATTCCCTTCTCCAGACTGAACAGTCCTAGCTCTCTCAGCCTTCCCTCACAGGGAAGATGATCCGGTCCCTTAACAGTCTTACTGGTTTTCACTGGACTAAGTCCAGTAAGACCATGTCTCTCTTGTACTGGGGAGCAGAAATGGATGCACAGTTCTCCACGTGTTACCTCACCAGTGTTCAGTAGAGGGAAAATATTATTTTACTAAGTAATATAATTTTATAGGAAACTTCACAGGAACAAAAATTTCAGCTGAAAACACAAAATGAATATAACTATTGTAGTGGGTTGACCCTGGCTGGACACCAGGCACTCATCAAAGCCATTCTATCACTCCCCTCTGCAACTGAACAGAGGAGACAAAATAAGATGTGGGGTTCATGAGTTAAGAACTGGGAGAGGTGATTTACTGATCACCATCATGGGCAAAATAGACTTGATTTGGGGATATTGATTGAATTTATAACAAACAGAATTAGAGCAGAATAATGAGAAGCAAAATAAATCTTAAAACACCTTCCCTCCACCCCTCCCTCCTTCCTTCCAAGTTTTACCTCCTCCACCCAGCATTTCAGGAAGGCAGGGAATGGGTGTCATCATCAGTTGTTTCTGCCACTCTTCAGGGAGAGTAGTCCTTACCCTGCTCCCTGTGGAGTCCCTCCCACAGAAGACAGTCTTTCATTAATTTCTCCAACATGAGTCCTCACAGGCAACAGTTCTCCACAAACTGATGCAATGCAGTCCTTCAGGCACAATCTGCTCCAGTGTGGGTTCCCTCCACAGGCTGCAGGTGGATCTCTGCACCCCTGTGGTCCTCCATGGATTGCAGGGACAACCTACCTTGCCATGGTCTGAGCCATGGTCTGAGCCATGGGCTGAAGAGAAACCTCAGCTCCAGTGCCTGAAGCACCTCCTTCCCCTCCTCCACTGACCTTGGTATGGTAGAGTTGTTCAAATGTTCTCACTCTGCTCTTCTCTGGTTGTAATTTTCATCGACCCAGTAACCCTTTTTGTCCTTCTTAAATAAGTTATTGCAGAGGTGTTACTATCATTCCTGACTGACTTAGTCTTGGCCAGGGGTGAGTCTGTCCTGGAGCTGGCTGGCATTGGCTCTGCCAGACACAGAGGAAGCTTCTGGCAGCTTGTCACAGAAGCCACCACTGTAGCCCTCCTGCTACCAAAACCTGGCCACAGAAACCCAGCAAAACTATGTATATGCATGAATAGGCATTTTATCTTGTTTTTATTTTTATTCTGTCATTTCAGCAGTGTACAGTCAGAGGAGAGTGTCACCTTATATTTAATTATGGTACTCTTTATTATACTTAACCTAAAGCTATATATTTTTTTGTTTGACCCATTGAGATGCAACCTTATAGCACCACCAATGTTCACCTGGAAGACAGAACAATAGAGAAAACCCCATGGGCTTAATGAAATCATTGTTTCTTTCCCTGTGTAAGGGCAAAACTGACAAGAAATATTCATATCTTAGTAACCCAGGGACAGGAGTTTGCTGTTATTATTATTATTGTTATTACCAGGAGAATGATTGCCTTCAATACAGTACTAATTCCTAGCTTATTTTTCTACATCTTCCCAAATCCTATTATTATTTTTGATGTTACCTAAACTCTTTTCTACTGCTGTTTTTTTTTTAATTTCAAAATTCAAACCTTTAAGAGACTTACATGAATTGCAATATATGTTTGTTGGATATCAGACCTCTTTTTATTTTTAATAAAATGTTTCCATTAATAGCTCTGTGTTCCTTTTCAATAACGGAGTTTTATTTTAATTTTAATACAATTTTACATCTTGCCAGGGTGAATATTTCATAGAAAATGCAAGCTTTTGGTCTTGTGTATACTTGACAAAATCAGTAGCAGGATTCTGCAAGACAGGGCATTCCCTCAAAACATTTCCTTCACTAAGTGTGGATGACAATAAAATACAGAACAGGCTTCCCAGCCTTTGGGTTCCATGGCTTAAATAATGACATCCAACTAGCAAGAGAGATTTTTGAAATTGTTCATGCATCAGGAAAAAGTATATACCTTGATAAAAAAATAAAGTTTTGTATTGTTATTTTCCTTGTTATACTAAGTTCACAGATGTTCATTTCAAACAGAAAACTGGCATCATGATTAAAGCACAATGGTGATTTTTTATTTGACTAGAGGTAGAAATGTGGGTGAATGATTTCAGACAAAGATATAAATATTGCAGGAATAAGTTATGTGAGAATTCTTTAGAAAGCTGTTGCTACATGTGTGCTGGGGATTTTTGAAAGAAATATGAGTTGAAAGAAATATTTGTTGCTGCTCTTCATCTGCTGCCTCAGTAAAACTCTTGCTGGCTGATAAGAAATTGCAGCAAAGCCACACTTCTGAAAGTTACAACTACAGGTACAGGTATTGCAAATACTTTGTGGACTGTGAATTTCACAGGAAAACAAAGAATCTTGTTTTGTCAGAGCAAATTAAGGGAATTACTTTAATTTTCACTTCCAAAGCCTTCAGGTTTGGCTCCTCAGAACCCCAAGTGGTTCTATAAGAGAGCAGAATTATTGAGACAGAGATTGTCAAGTGACAAGTTTTGTGGGAGAGGCTAGACTAGAGCACTGAGTGGCTATTAAAGTGCTCTGAGATTTTTTAATTTATATCAAGCATAATTATTATAGAATTAAATTTTTGGCCATGATAAACACATATATTTTCCCAAAGATAGAAGACCTTCTAGAGATCAAAGCAAAGTATGTAAGGATCAAAAAACATACAAGAAAATCAGCTTCATTAACTAACAAAGATCTTAAAATATCTTTTAGAAATTCATATTTGTGGGTAAATGCTAATGGCAGGTATTGCTCCTCACTGCAACGTAAAAAAAAATATTAGGTTAAAGATTCATAACTGTATTATGATGTACCTATGTTTACCTTAACACAATTCAATAACCATGGATTCATCACCTATATGGGTCTGTTGCAATATGGCTGTGATATTTTGCAGAACTAACACATCAGTTTTGCCAGTATTATAATACCTGCATTGCTGACCACCTGACTTCTGTAGTTTTTCCTTTGATCAGTAAGATACAGTAATGTTGCTGCTCAGAAACACAAGCATCCCCTGCGTTTGAAACTGGATCTTAAACTACAATGATCATCTAATCTGCTGCTGAGGCTTCAGATACTCACAGAAGTTCAGGCACATAAGGTAGGAGTGAGTCTGAATCACTGTTTTTGATTTTCATAGAACCACAGAATCAAAGTATAGCTTGGGTTGCAAGAAGCCTTAAAGATCATCCTGGAAGAGTATCCCTGTTCCTCTTCTTTATCATTGGGATCACCCTCTGATGAACCAGTTCTCCCAGGGTACTCTGTAGAGAAGCTCATGAGCCTGAGCCTCCAAAAGTTGTTCTAACTAACCAGCTTATAAGGTACTTACTCCATCAATGAATTTAAACACCAAACCTATCAGTGGCACTTCTATTCCAGCTTCCTTTTAGCTTTCTCTTTGAATCGTATCATGTTCACGGGGATTTCAAACATGGAAATTAAATCTCAAGATTAACAAGAGAACTTGTTAATAATTTCATACTGGCTGGGTCTGGCACTTATTCTCTCAGACAATTCAGGAGAAACTACTTGTCATATAATCCATGAATAAAAGGCTTCTTTTCAAAATCACTAATATTTATGTCTTTTTATCTCAGGCACTAGATGCAAGATTTACCTGTGATCAGAATGCCTGTGAATTAGCATGGAAATAAGACTGCTGTGATGTTTCCATACCACATTTGGTCACTTGCTGTTTAAGAAGAAATAGAAACATCACACATGACCATTTAACTGTTTTGGCTGACACTTGCTAAAACTGCTCAGACTCTGAAAGGGCATGAAAACTGTCAAAGTATTATTTGTGTTTACTCTTAAACTAGAAATTACTTAAAAGACAGTTCATCTTTATAGCCAGTTATATAGTTGGCAGCTTGGAAAGTTCTTTGAATATTGGTATATTTATTAAGATCAGACCCTTTTGAATCCTTTTCTGTTGTTTCAGTCAAGGTTTAGATGGCCCATAGTTACTGCTGTCTTTGAGATACAGCATAGGGAATTTTAACATCTTGCTGTTGGTTTTTCATTAAAGCACAAAGCACTAAAGCTCTCTGCCTTCTTCCAGGTTTAATTTAGCTTATATGGTTGCCTTGCGTTCATCTAGATGACCTTTCCAGATCTCCTCCTTTCGTCAGAGTGAGTAGAAGTAAATTTTTCTACAATTTTATTTTTCAAGGAAAAGAGGGTCCTGTTCTCAGTGAATAATAAGTGATAGTAATCATCTTATTCCTCCCATAGCACATAGCACCCTCTTTTAAGACAAGCAAAAAATAATCATTCAGGGAAAATACTTAGAAATTAAATTGCTTCTGAGCATTTGTTTCCATGAAAAACTCTCTCTCCCTTAGTTTTCTACTGGACATATCTAATCTAATCATCAGCTGTTTCCAAGTAATTGAATATCCTTGAGTTTGAACTGTTACAGAGCCAATGATATATGTCTGATCCCATTAGTTTTGACTTCAGAAAGAGATGGCTTATATGTAATTGCCCTAGATGATTCAGAATTCAAGCTTACTTTGTCTGCCATCTGTATGTATGCACACAAACGCGCACATTAATACAGTGAAATCAATGGCAGCAGAACATACTGTAGTATTTTCTATTCCACGTAGACATACATTCACATCTTTTGGATAACGGATTGTTGTGGGTTGACACTGTCTAGAATAAAAGGTGCCCACCAAAACCACCATTTCACTCCTCTCCTAAGCTGGAAAGGGGAGAGAAAATATAACAGGCTTGTGGGTTAAGATAAGGACAGGGAGTGATCAGTGAGCAATTGTCATCAGGGGCAAAACAGAATTGACTTTGTAAAAATTAATTTAATTTATTACCAACCAAATCAGAGTAGGGTGATGAGAAACGACAGTCCTCGTGAGGCTGTGCTTACTAGTGGGTGGTCCCGTGGTGTAATGGTGAGCACTCCGGACTCTGGATCACAAGGTCATGAGTTCGAGTCTCAGTGGAGACCGTACCGGGCAGTTCAATGCTTCCCTGCCATCCGATCCTGTCAGATTTTGGATGTTCAGCAAGGTCAGCCCCAGTTAGTACCGGGTGCTATAGACAGTCCTGAGGACTTCACTGTCACTGTCCAAGCTTGCTTGGACTTCACTGTCACTGTCCAAGCTCGCTCGGCCATGGCAGATGGACCTTGGGACTGAAACGGTGGGGCCAGTTCTGCGCACGCTGTGCCTCACCTGAAAAATCCACTGTGCAGGCTCGAAGGGCACACCCACGTGGGGAGAGTCCTTCCCAAATCTTCGTTTGCGAAGTTTGGCCATATATATATATTCTTATTAGTTAGTTGTAGGCAGAGATGCATTCAGCATATTGGTAGGTCTGAGGTGCTTGTCTTTCTCTAAACATTTTGTTTAATTGAAAAACACAAATAAAGTGTACTGGATTTCTCGCTGACACAATTAAAAGTTAGAGGGATGAGAAGATATTCTTCCTGGTATCTACTCCTGATGCCTAAAGACTCTTAAGATTTCTATCAAATAGCTTTTAATAATATAGCTGTATAATATCTAATATTTTAAAAGCAGTTATTAAACCCCTTTATCATGTTTTATATCAAATTCTCAAAATTCTTGACATTTTGTTTAATGTTCTTTTCAAGGAAAAAGATTTTAGCAAGAACATCTTATTTGGGGCACATCCATAGAAAGGCATTATAAGATATCATTGTTAGTCAGAGCGGAAGGCTCAGAAATCTGGGAGAAACTCCAAAGAAGGCATGTGATGTGAGGGTGATGACGGTGAAGAAATAAGGAGTCTTGAGACCTCCGATTCAGTTCCAGGGAGGCATGCCAAGAGGCAGACCTGAGGGAGATTCTGTGGACAGAAAATTCTCAGATTGGATGTATCCATTATTTATCATAATTAATTAGTGTTATACATTTGTAAGAGCCTTATACTGTATTGTGCACTTATGTATTCATTGCACCTAAAAGTGCTTTTAATTAAAGGACTGCTCTCTATTTTATCTATACTAATATTGTCTGGAAAGTTCTTTTCCTCCATTTTAGGCATCACTCCTTAGTGCTAAAATTCATCACAACATTTAATTGATCTAAGGCCCTTAGCCACAGATTTAAAATGCTTCCACATGAATACTTCATGTGCCAAAGTTCATGCTATTACAACTCCTACATTAAAAGGACAAAAATTAACATGGTGATAAAGAGGAACCTAGATTTGCAAATTTAAGCATTTCAGTGATATCATGACAGTCTAGGTGCAATATTAGTGTGACAGTGTAGCCAATAGAAGTGTCCTTGTGCATGGTACATATGGCTAGCTTGGAAAACAGAGGCAAAATGCTAAGAGGGGAGAAAGAAACTAGCCAGATGAAATTATAAAGTTGACTGTGGAAGAAGAACCCTGTGAGAAAAGAAAACTTTAGTTCACCGAGTTAGTCTAATCACTGTCCTGTAATGACTAGCAGTCTGGATCTTCTTTTTCCAAACAGCAACTCTTTATGTTTAAATTCTGTAAGCTGCTACACTAAGATGTGGACAGAGAGAGTTGTAGATAGCAAGCCTGCCAGATTAGTTAAACAGAGACAAATAATAAATTGCTTCATAAAGTCCTTCTGTAGCTCTTTGTTGACAGGCATGGCATTTTAGGCACCCAGGGACAAGCCAGACTAGTCATAGACTCACTCATAAGCAATATTATCTTCTGCTGCTGCAGTCACTGCTTACATTTTATATAATACCTTGGTGACTCACCAGTGAGTTAAATAGATCACTATCTCCTGCAGTCTGGAACTTGGGCACAAATGTTCCATTACATTTGTGTCCATAAATCTGTCCCTTTCGGGATATCTCCCCTGCAGAGGTGCAGGATTTTTCTATCTTATCCATGCTTTTTCGTGCATTTTTACTTTAACACCCACACAGTAGAATTTGTTTTGCCTGTTTTCACTGTCTGATTAACTTTGTAATGTTGCTTTTACTAGCTTGTGCTAACAGTCTTTAAATCATCTTTTTCATTAAATCAGATTTCCATGATGCAAGGCAAGAGCCTGGATCAAGGTATCACCTGATATGCATTTCAGTATTCCAGTGAAATTGTTGAGGCCACTTGCATATAGAAACTAATTTAGATGATCAACAGTTAGGAGCAAAGTTAAAATTTTGCTTCTGATTCAAGAAATGGAAAATAGTGGAATGCTAATAATGTACATAGATTTAATTATATTTATATTGTGAGGTCAAGTCCTTCTGTGCATTTATTTTGACTCCTTTCCCTTTCTGAATTTAGTTGTCCAATAAATACATGAACAATGTAACTGCTTGTGTAATGTCCAAAATAAGAAATCTGATCTTTAGATGCATTTGCATTGAATGAATTATATATATATTGCTGTACACAGACACAGACAGAAATTGCAAAAAGCCCCAACTTTGGGCATTATGTATTGAAGTCAGGAAGGTTTACCTGTGCAAATGTGCAAAGTCTGGCGAATAAGTAAAGTTTATTACAAGAAGTTCCCTGAAAATTAGAATCTGAAAATATTTTTGGTCAAGTTAAATTTAAAACAGGCACTTTATAAGTTTTTGAAGAATGTGATTCCACAAGTTTGTTTTGCTCACCAAGTTGAGGATTTAGAGTTTTGTTTAAAAGTGTGTTTAATCACACTGCAATATATGTCTTAAGGATTTGGAACAAAATATTGGAGTTATTATTACTTTACTTCGGTCTGTGTCTGTAGCACAATACATGATGAGTTGTTTGAAAAGTTGTTGCAATAAGAAAGAAAAAGTAAATCTTAGAGTAAGGAATTTGACATAGTTTCAGAGAACTCTAGAGAAAGTGTCTTGTGGTGCACAGCATTTGAGAAGGAGATGCCTTAACTGCTTTTAGTTATGACTGTGACCATCCTTTACAAAGAAATTATCAGTAGTTACAGTTTTTCAGAATTGTTTTTAAACCATTGGAGTATACTACTTTCCAATAATTTTCCAGAGTGTGCATTTTACTCCCAGCTTAGTACTGAAATTCAAGGGATGTATCTGCTCTTAAGGTTTTCCTTCCATCCACAGAGGCAAGGGTGAGTATCAGATCTATCCCTTTAAACCCAAAATCTTGCACATAATCTCGCGCATATAATAGAAGCAGCATATGAGAGTAACTAGTTGAAGACCATTCATAGCGTTATTAGGAAAGAATTACAGTAAGTCAAGCCTTGGTACTTTTATTGAAGACAGGTATTTATCAGGTGAAGACAGTACTGAAGACATTGACATTCCATGCAAGGTGGAAGACAGACTTATT
Organism: Pithys albifrons albifrons; assembly: GCF_047495875.1. Taxonomy (NCBI): domain Eukaryota; kingdom Metazoa; phylum Chordata; class Aves; order Passeriformes; family Thamnophilidae; genus Pithys; species Pithys albifrons. The sequence goes on from NC_092459.1 coordinate 38,603,710, forward strand.
GAACACAGTATTAATCACTGAGCAGCAGACTGATCAGCTCATTATGAATCTGCAAAAGTTCTTATAGGAAGGCTCTGTTTACCTGATAGAATAGATGCATTGTATCAAAACAATCAGTTAAATGTTCACTGAGTATTCACTCTTCAGTGGCGACAGCTTTAATTTATAATAATGCTAGATGTCTTTCCTCACAACATGGAAGCATCACTTACAAATACATGTTGTGTTCCTCGATCTCACTTAAAACTGTAATCTATAGTACTAACTTTTGTACAAATAAAAAGATATAACTGTATCTTAAAGAAAAAGAAAAAAAACACTCAACTAAGTTTCAGTTTCAACTTGGCAATAAGTTTTCATATATTTATTCAAAAGATCCTAATATCTATTTTTAATGGAAATTTAATATTATATCTCTAACTACTGTGATGCTTCTGCTTAGGACTGGACCATAACAGAAGACAAATACAGCTGCAGAGGAATAGATTAACTGGTGTATAACAAAAGTGACATGTGATGGAAGGCATAAATAAAATATCTGGGGCAGACTCTGACCTTGACCTTGATGTTTTTTGACCATCCTCACCTAAATTAGCATTTGCTCAGCAATCTCCAGTTGTGTAATGCCTTTTAATCATGACTGAATATTTTAAAAAATCTCTTGAATATTGAAGAGTTAACTGAGAAAGTTTAATCAGTGCAAAGATTTATTACACTAATGAAGTAGGTTATGAATTGACATCCTAATTGTCTGAAGTATTCATCTACCCGAGCACCATGTAAAAGTTTTGTTCATTGCCACAATTGTTCAGTTTTTTCCTAATTCATGCTGTCTTAGCCACAGTAATGATTCATTTGAAAGAGCTCTGAAACAAACATTATTTAAATCTCTTGATCCGTTTACTAAGTTGCTGAAAAATCAACAAGAGCATTGTTTAATATACCTTTTTTTTAATAGAAGCCTGAATATATAAGAACATGGAGAAATAAATACTACAGTACAAGGGGCAAAAACAATAAGGAATATGGCCTGTGTGAGTAATTATTTTTCAGTTGCCTGAAGAAAAATCCAATCAGACAAGCTTTTTTTTCCCCCTTTTAAAAGAAAAAAAAAACCTAAAGGAAAAAAAACTCTAAAAATTAAAAGCTGGTATATGTCTTGAAGTTATTCTAAGACCAGACATTTTAATTTTATTTCAGGTAAGTTTGGCAAAGCAAAGAAATGGAAATGAAGAAAAAAATTGGCAAACCCCCCAAGACCAGACATGAGAAGAAATAGCCCCTCACTTTTTACTCAATGGCACTCATCTAAAAAATGCATAGCTCAAATTTATTTCTCTCCCCTTCTTCAGGGTATATAACTTTGCCCTCAGTGTGCCTCAGCTGCTAAAGAATTTACTGAGCTGAGTAGACTACTCTTCATCATTTACTTTCAGGCTGGTCAGTTTGGGCTAAAATATTTAGAAGTTATTTTGATCAGTAACTGGAGGCTAATTGTTCTCATTTACTATATCTTTGCTTAAATCCCTCAAGTACCATTCCAGACAGCTCTTCTGATTCCCCTTCTGTCTAGTTGAATTAGTCCTCAATTATTCCATGCAAGGAGGGACAGTTCAAAAATAAGAAATGAATTGGTCATGGCTTCATGGCTCAGTCATTAGTATGTGAGAATTTAGTTCAAATGTCTCATAGAAGGACTTAGGCTCGAGGGCAGTCAGTTTTTATGACAGCCTAATAGTGCTGGCTTAGGAGATATTCATAGGAGGAGAGACTCCCTCAGTCTTTCCTGTTGGATGCCCTATAACATGAAAGAGGCAGGTTCATATATCTTTTGGCAGAAGGAAAATATGAAGCAGAATTTCTCATAGGTATTCAAATGATTCAAAAGAGACAGTGGGGATGTCCTACATACTCCACACTGGTTACAAAAATGCAATCTTGTAAAAGGGTGTTATGGGTTCACCTAGGTGGGCTTAGATTTGAGCTCTGGAGTTTGGACTAAGCCGAAGCTGTCAGCTGACTTGAGCTGGGCTGAGCTAACAGCTGACCTCTTCTAGCCAGTAATTTTGTATTCCTTACCACACTATGACATCATCTCCAGGGAAGTAGGAACCAGTGTGGGAGTGGTTAAGGCAGTCGCTTCTCAGCCCTCCTCTTGGGAGGACGCACGATGCTGTCCCAGGGAGGATGGAGAGGACCAGGTCCACCACTGGCTCACAGGGTATCTCAGGAAAGTAAAATGTGTTCTTCTGGGTCTCTCCTTTCTGCTTGAGTTTGTCTCCCTGGGGAATAAGGTTTTTCTTAAGTAATGTGTAGTTAGGACAGTAGAATTTGTGTGTTCGTTAAGAAGTTGAGGTGGGGAACTTGTTGTTGCAGACTTGTGTGAGTGTATATTTGTACTCTCTTCTAATTGTCTCTTCCTTTCTGTGAAAATATATGTAGTTTTAGTATAAACGCGGTTTGAAGTGGGTTTTTTCTTTCCCCTCTCTTTTCCTCCCTTTTCCTGGTGTTAGGAGGGAGGCTTTTCTCTCTGTGCTTGGGGGGGATGTTGGCAGTCGCTTATCTCAAACCAAGACAAAGGGAAATTATCTAAATAGTGACCATGTAAACAGATTGTGAAGGCCAGACCAAACAACTCATATTTTTCAAGGAATAGTTTGTTTGTGATAGAGATTTGAAATAACATACCTTCTTTCAGTCTATTTTCCTTCATATTTAGCATGCCCTATTTTTCTAATTTTTTCTTCCCTGGATCAGTATTTTATTTGTCTAAACATCTGAGAAATTAGCATTTCACACTCAAATGGGCACTTTGAAAAGAAAATGTCTCATCAAAGACATCTTATGAGCTAGTCACTCCCCACAAAGTTATATGGAACAAAGGGGAACCTTCCATAAATTTCAGGAGATGTTTTGGTGATAATTCCATAAATTTCTGGGATTTTTGAGATCATTTCAGGGTGAGAAATTAATGAAAATAATTATATTTTAAAGTGATTTTGTGCTCAAAATTTGTTAAGTGACCTACAGTATGAATAGTTCAACACTTACCTTTAGTATAAACATACACAGATTCTTACAGGACACTTACAATTTATTTAGGTCACTTGAGCTGTTCAGCCTGAAGAAGATGAGACTGAGGGAAGATCTCACTGCAGTTACAACTTCCCTGTGAGGGGAAGAGAAGGGGCAGACACTCTCTTCTCTGTGGTGACCAGTGACAGGACCCAAGGGAATGGCCTGAAGTTGTGCCAGAGGAAGTTTAGGTTGGATATTAGAAAAAGGGTCTTCACCCAGAGGATGGTTGGGCACTGGAACAGGCTCCCCAGGGAAGTGGTCACAGCTCCAACCCTGACAGAGTTCAAGAAGGACTCAGTGATACTCTCAGGTACATGGTGTGACTTGGGGATGGTCCTGTGCAAGGCTAGGAGCTGGACTTGATGATCCTTGTGGGTCACTTCCAACTCAGCATATTCTGTGACAATTCAAAATATGCTTCTCACAATAAAAACTCACTATCCTTAATGCTGGGAAACACTATACTTTTTACCAAAGTCTTCCATGAAAATAGATATTAGTGTCTATTAATCTGAACCTGTACAGCTAGACCTTATTCTCTGCAGACTTGCTCCAGAATAAAAGTAATTGCATTAACTTCTTAGAAAGCTGCAATAGCAGCCTGATACCTATTCTAGGTCCCATTGTTTATTTCTATCTGTTCTCACAGTGAATCAATATTTAATTTTCAATTTATTAAATTCAGACTTTAAAACCTGTATTTTTTTGTTGTCAGGAAGATGGCAGAAAACCCCAAACACTCCTACAAATTAAAAACAAGAACTGGAAAACACTTTGAGAGAAAATGTCATTACCATTTTAAAAAATAATAATTTTTGCATACTTCATGTAATAGGAAAGATAAAATTAAATGTTTCCAGGTTCTCAAAGGTAGATAATGGTTGCAAGATTATTTCACACTCAATTCTTAATTTGAATTTTTTTCCACAAAGGATTCACAACGGTCTTGTTATTTAAAACTTACTAAGAAGACAGATTTTATAAATGTGTCCAGACAGAAATATCAATATAGTGCAGATGGAAGTTGGACTTTTCTCTCTGGCATGCAATCTTTTATGATTTATGTGAAATAAGCAGGTCAAAGGCCATTTCCACATGCAGATATATATCTATATTAATACATTTCTGTATTTTTGCTTTTGCATTCTTTGAGCACCCATACCTGAAAACAAAAGTATTAGATTTAGTGAAAGGCCAATCAATCTATATTAAAGTTTTCCTACTTAAAACCAAGACACCTCATATTATTATTTACAATATGATTTTATGACTTAAAATAATGTCAGTTTAAGGAAATGACAGGTATAGCAGTCAGGGCTCTTCTTTCTCTCACTTTAAAAGTAGGATAAGCAGAACTTCTCTCATCGTGGTACATTCATTCACACATGCCTCCGAATAATCAATTAATTTTTCCCTTGACTCTTGGTGACACTATATTAATTCCCTCTAACAGTGCCTCCAAGTCTAAAGGAACTTGTTCTGATTTTCTGAAAATTTAGTATAGGAAGATAGAACCTCCAAGCTGAAATGTCATTTTGGCATGCACAGTTTAAAAAACCTTGTTTGAAGAAATTACATTGCAGGAAAGCAAGCTCTCAAGGCCAGCAATAAACCCAGAAAACTATTGTTTCTCTATACACTTATAGCTCATCCTTTATGATGTGATGGATACTGTAAACATAGGGATTTGGTTTTGTTTGTGGGCAGGTTTCTTAGAGACTGTGGAGCTCAGCTCAACAAATCTTTAACACCAATGAAATGGCTCTCTCTTAGCTGGGGATTTCAGGCTGGAATTACTCAGTTCCTTTGGTAAAAAAAAGACTAAAAAAATAAAAGGACAGTGTTTCTAATCCATAAACTTTTAGCAAACATCCTAGAGAAACTCTCTGTTGTCAAAAACAGAGTTTGAACACAATAAGCTTCCTATTTTTTCATTTGTAACTTTAGCTTGCACTGCTGGAACAGTAATTTTCTCTCCCTTCCAAGGCAATCACAAGGGCAGATTAATTATTCTAGCTCCAGGCTTCAGATTTTTAACATTCAGTAGTGCACCATAATTAATGCAGGTGGTATTTACACATCATTAGATTTTATAAAGGTTTTACCCTTCTCCTAAAGCTACCATCCAGCTTATCTATATGAATGATATCCCCTGCTCCTGCTGCTTCAGTTCTGGATATCCTTATTCTGTTCAGCTTTGTAAAACCATTCTCTGCAGAGAACTTATCATTTATTAACATACACTTTCAGTCCTTCTCCCTCACTCAGAGTTTAACATTTACATCTCATACAGGGCTTGATAGTCTTTCTACTTTCCTTCTTTGTATTTTCATACTCCACCTCTCCACATATTTTCCAGAGAAACTTTGAGTCACAGAAGCTGCTGAGAATTCAAGTGATCCCCTGGTCCTTGTCCTTCCCCCAGTTTTAAAAATTGAACTGTCAGAGTCAAAATGGGTAAGGATGCAAACATCCAGGAAAGAAAAAATGATATTTCACTTAAGATAGTATGAAGTGTGGGCGGTCCCGTGGTGTAATGGTGAGCACTCCGGACTCTGATCACCAGGTCGTGAGTTCAAGTCTCAGTGGAGACCGTACCGGGCAGTTAAATGCCTCCCTGCCATCCGATCCCGTCAGATCTCAGATGCTCAGCAGATCAGATCTCAGATGCTCAGCAGGGTCAGCCCCGGTTAGTACCGGGTGCTGTTGACAGTCCTGAGGACTTCACTGTCACCATCCAAGCTCGCTCGGCCGTGGCAAATGGACCTTGGGACTTAAATGCTGTTCTGCGCACGCTGTGCCTCACCTAAAAAATCCACTGCGCAGGCTCGAAGGGCACACCCCCACCTGGGGAGAGCCTTTCCCAAATCTTCGTTCGCGAAGTTTGGCCATACTACTATAGTATGAAGTGAAGAAAGTTCACATAGTACTCAAGGGAATTTTCTGTACTTGACAGTCCATAGGAACAAAGTAAGTATTCTCATGCTTTTGCTAGGATTTGTTCCAGGTATCCTGAATGTTGGAAGATTTAAAAAAAAAAATCTAAATATGTGTTATGGGTTCACCTAGGTGGGCCTAAATTTGGGCTCTGAAGTTTGAACTAGGCCGAAGCTGTCAGCTGACTTGAGCTGGGCTGAGCTAACAGCTGACCTCTTCTAGCCAGTAATTTTGTATTCCATACCACATTATGACATCATCTCCAGGGAAGTAGGAACCAGTGTGGGAGTGGTTAAGGCAGTCACTTCTCAGCCCTCCTCTTGGGAGGATGCACGATGCTGTCCCAGGGAGGATGGAGAGGACCAGGTCCACCACTGGTTCACAGGGTATCTCAGGAAAATGTAAAATATGTTGTTTGGGGTCTTTCCTTTCTCCTTGAGTTTGTCTCCCTGGGGAATAAGTCTTTTCTTAAGTAATGTGTAGTTAGGACAGTAGAATTTGTGTGTTCGTTAAGAAGTTGAGGTGGGGAACTTGTTGTTGCAGACTTGTGTGAGTGTATATTTGTACTCTCTTCTAATTGTCTCTTTCTTTCTGTGAAAAATATATGTAGTTTTAGTATAAATGCCATTTGAAGTGTTTTTTTTCTTTCCCCTCTCTTTTCCTCCCTTTCCCTGGTGTTAGGAGGGAGGCTTTTCTCTCTGTGCTTGGAGGGGGGTTGGCAGTTGCTTATCTCAAACCAAGACAATATGCCAAAATTCCTCACAGGGACTGGATACACTGGTGAAGAACACTCTCTGTTAGAAGGAATTGATGGTCAGGATATTTGTCCAATTTGCCACAACAACCCTGTCACCCATCTTGAGACATGATTGTTTTTCTATTTCTATCAAAGATAAGCTGAAGGCCTTCACCATCAAAGCCCTTTGTAGGTACCTCCATCTCTTTGCCTCATTCATCTGTTGCTCTGACCTTATACATGCTTAGAAAATTGTAGAAAGCAGAGACATTACCTTTGTGTTCTACGGTGCCTAGGTATAATAAAAGTAATGATCCATGACTACTTCTTGTTTAACAAGGTCTCATGGTGTCTAGATAAGAATGTGGTTATAGATCCATCTATTGATATCTATCTAATTATCTGTCTACATGCATCTATTACATATATAACTAATCCATGTTATTATTAATATCAACACTTAAAATTAATATGAAAGAAAAGAAAGGTCGTAGGGCTTTCAAATTCCACAGGAAATCTGAATCTGAGCTGAGGTCATCTAATCAGTAAGATCAGGATTCATACTGAAGAAAAATGCAGATCAGTCAGTTTCTTATCTCAAATAGAGCAATGAAAATGCAAGTTAAAAAGAAAAAATGAAATCCTCACCTCTATTTACTTGATGACTCTGAGTCTATATTCATACCACAAATGCCAGAGGGTAGAAAATTCTGCAGCAAAAGCTAAACTAATTACTATTATTTAGCACATCACTGACCAACTTAAACCTTTTAAATCTACACTTCATAGTGTTTCCATTACTCTTACAGTGCTGCTTGCAATGATTCCAAAATGCTCCAATGCATGTACTGAATTGGACAGTTTTTTGAGTCTTAGGGTGTTGTAGGTAGTCAAAGAAATTACCTTCTGGGAAATACTGATAGACCAGAATAATATTCTTCAGGTAGAAAACTAGCCTACTGAAGGAAACCTAATTAGCCCTGACCCTGCTCTAATCAAGCAGGGATGTAAAGCTCTTTGGGAAAATGACGTAACATCATCTTGAGTCTTGGCTCACATGATCAGAAATAGAGAAACTATTACAGATTATCTAGTACCTTCTTCTAATCTTAAGAGACAAAGGAAAAGGAAAACATTGTGACTGACCTGTGTCTTAAGAAATTAAATAGTTATGTAAGTTGATAAACTGATGTTCTACTCTTAACCTAAGGCAGAAAAAGGAATCGTGCCCTAGGAGATATCATGAAGTCACAATTCCTATCTGTCAATCACCTAAAAGCATAAATGATCACAGAATCACAGAATGAGTAAGGTTGAAAGGGACCACAGTGGGTCATCTGGTGCAACCTCTCTGCTCGAGCAGGGTCATCCCAAAGCACACTGCACAGAATTGCATCCAGACGGTTCTGAATTCTCCAGTGAGGGAGACTCCACAACCTCTATGGGCAGATTCTGGAGCTGCAGCCTAGCTCTGAGCAGTGACTGTGTGGGACACTGGATCTGTATGCACTGTTCCTTTACACATATCAGTACAGGCATTGTACACTACATATTTTGTTTAAAACATTGTGAGAACAGGAAGCTGAGAGGAAGACTGTGTATTTATATCTAGCCTCTGGTCCTACTGTAAAGCCTTTTGGTCTGAAATGACCCAGCTTGGAAAGATTTGTTGTGGAGGGCCTGTTTGTTGCCTTTTTCCCCCAAGGGTTTCTTTAATCTCTCATACAGTGGTTGCGAACCGTTTTCCTGCTTGAAAGAGCTATTATATACCAGACTGTATTTTGTGCCCTAATAAAATCTAGCACAGGAGATTGAAAAAATTTGGGTTCTTTTGATAGTTTCACTAGCAAGACAAAACTAGGGGGGCATTTCCCCCACTTAGCTTTGGTTAATTTAAGAACTTCCACACTGATAACTTTTAAAGGTTTGTTTGTGGTTTGTTGGGTGGTTTTTTGTGTTTTTTGTTTGTTTGGTTTTGGTTTGGGGGTTTTTTTTCAAATGTATCTCATGTACAAAATATTCATTAGTTACATATGGCTGTCTTATATCTTCAATGTGAAGGAGAAATCACTACTGAAATCACCAAAAAGTTCAGCCTAAAATAAAAAACCAATCATGAAATTAGTTTAAAATATTAATGTGTAGCAACTAAAATTTCCTTTTGAGCTAAAAATATCTTTGATTCTTAAACAAAGGAGAAGAAAAAAAATCAATGGAAATTAAATATTGATTTAGCAAAAATAGGCAGATAATCCTTTATATGCTATTTCCCATTCATAGGTCCACCATCATTTTACAAGCAAAGTAATTAACACAAACCAAGATTTTACAGACAAACTTCTCTTGAACTTTGTAAGGGAGACTCAGGACTGCACCAAACTCAGCTCTCCATCCATAGCCTGATAGCAGAGCCAGGCTCATGCACTGTTGGCAGGGCAGTGGAGCAGTCTGTGCCTCTGTCCTTCCTGGGTGCAGCTAAGCATTAGCACAAATCAATCTTCTCAGCAGTTTATCCTACTAAGTCAGGCACTGGCATAGCTGAAGTATTGGCATACTTTGTTTATAGGCTTTTTAGAGCTGGAGGTGGCCAGCTGAAGCTGGTGGCTTCTTAAATCACTCCATCAAAATTCAGTAGAAGTCATTTGCCTGAGAGCCCTGAAACACTGAAGTGAAATGATTTGGCAAGCATCCCCTTACAATCATTTGAGGAGCTGAGAAAAAAAAAATTATGGTCTCTTCACTTCAAGATTTACATTCTGCAGTGTAAAGTATTCTCTATAAATTGAATGCCTCTTTAATTAGACTCAGCTGAGAAAAACCACACATCCCAGCCCTCATCAATTAAATTAGTTGAAGCAGTAGGTTTAGCCTAGTTCCCCAGTCAGGACAGCTGAGCAATTGTTTGGAAAAAAGAAAAAGAGAGAGGTTAAGGAAGGCTTTAGAGATATTTTTGAAGGTAAATCTCTGCAAAGAATAAAATAGGCTATAGTTGCAGAGTCATCGTGCTGTCAGGCAGACTAAACAATGTGCTGGAAGAAGATTACAGGAAATCCAGGAGTCCTTTTTGACAAATTCTGTCACCTAATGGAAGAGAAATTTGTGGTGATTTTCTTGTTTCTGAAGGAATTCAGCCCAAACTAATTATTATTACATTTTCTCTGCTTGAAAGGACTGATCCTCAAGATGAAGATTAACACTATAGGTACTATATATATATATTTGTACTATAAGAAGTATGGTTTAGAGTTATTTGCCCCTTTGGAGCAAAGAATACTGTGTCAAGTAACAGGTATCCAGGTTTCCAGTTGAAATATACCTATAACCACTTAAAATGTGCATTTCCTCTGTGCAATTTTAAGATTACATATATTGAGAACTATCCAGTTTATTTTTTTATGAAATCATGTATTATTTTTTTAGGAAATTGTGACTATGTATGTCACACAACTGCACTGTTCTTCACTGCATTTGGATTTGTTTTGAGGAAACCACAGATTGATACATTTTTTGTCTTACTATTCTCAGATCTGGGTGTTCTCTCAGATGATATGTGTGCCGATGTGTTCAGTTTTTAGGACCTATTTGTAAGATAGTCAGAAGAGGTTTCAGGTCAGGGTCCCAAAGCAGAGAAATGACTGTATTACTTTGACACCGATTTTTTGACTTGGTAAACATATTAATTGATTGTCTTTCAGATTTAATAAATAATTTTTTAATTCATCATAGCCACTTATTTAAAAATTCTTTTTCATTCCAGTAGAATTTTTAGTTTTACACTCTGTTCATTTGATCATTTCTGCAAAGTACAAAATTGTGCCTTCAGGCACAGCCTGTTACAAGAATCTGTGTAAAGATGTACTGCCTCATGGGGCTGGAAAAGATGTGTCCTCCCTTACTGAGCAGCTTGGTTGCACAACAGGAAAATATTTGATAGGCATTTTTTAAATGGCTGAAGTATATTTGAACTTCACTGCTATGCCAATTCACTTGCAATTGAGAGGTATAGGTAGAGGTTTGGTTTTGACCCTTCATTGGCAGGTTTTCCGCAGGATGGCAATCAAATGTGATTTCTCAAGAACATGGGTCTCTGCCCTATTTGGCCCGGATCTCTGTAAAGTTGCCTGGTCTTTACTTGCAGAAATATCACCAAGTCCTCATGGGAGACTAAAAGTAAACTGTCATTGGTTTTCCGGATCTTAAACGGAGAGCTAATTTACTTTGGGTTTTGCCTGAACAACTCAGAGTAGCTACTTATTCTGTTTTCAGGTTTAAGAAAGCTCATAAAGGCACTGTAATGCTCTTAAAATGTCTTCCTCAGACAAGATCATATTATTTTCAGCTCAATTAATTACAGTGCATCTTGCTCTTATTAGAAGGGAGAATTAGACAGCCTACATTTGACCATAGTCCAGCTCAACCAGCAACTGCCTTTGCTTGCTCTTGTAGGTGTCTTCCTCTCCAGCACTTACACCAAAAATTCCCTTTGCCATCCCCCTTGCCTTCCCTATTCCCACTTTCCTATTTCTTCTTCCTCTGCTGACTGTGATTCCTATATCAACTAAAGATTTTGTATATGAGAACCACCATCTCAGTGTAACAACAACAATAATTTTCATGAGCATCTGAACATTCATGTTTTGACAGTGAATAGCGAAGTTTGACAAGGCCATCAGTATTTCCTATGTTTGATGAATTCACTGAGAACAACTTATTGCAAAACTAAAACAGTGGTCTTTAAATGATTCAATACTGTTATTTACTGAGCTAGAATGTATCCTATGGCCCTACAAAGGTCACCTTGAAATTTAGAGAAGCGGTGCATGGCCAGCTGAAATTGGCAATTAGAAAATTAATTCCACAGTCAAGATACGAGACTAAATTAGCATGCTATTGAAGATCCATTTAAGATTACATTTACTACTGTGAGAAATAATTTGTCATTTTCACTGTGAAACACCAATGTTTATTCCTAATACAGCAGAACTCTTTATTCTCCTCATCACAAATATTAGGTGTCACAACCCTGCTTCCACCAAGCCTTTGCCTCAAAAGTACCTCATTTTCAGAGCTTTCTTAAATAAGTTCTTGAATCAGGTACCAGATCTTGCCCATTAATCTTGCTCGGTGGTATAAATGTAGCTTTATGGATTTTGATAGAGCTATATGAATATAAGGTACTAACTTTGTTAGATGTTTTTTAAGTCCAGTCAAGTTTGGCCTGTATGTATTTCTCTTAGGTACAATGGAAATAAATACTTCATAAGGGCTGATATGTTAAAATCCTATCTGTTTTTAATTAGCCAACATAGTTCTAATACACAAGCTGGGGATCATAAAGTTTCACTTAATTTGAAGATAGATGGCCTGTTGAAGGAATTACTTGCATTATATTGAGTTTCCTAGGAAAAGAGACACTTTCTTTCTGAAATATGTATGAAACTCTGAAGCTACAATAATTGAAAAGAAACTGGGAGCATTGTCATCAGCTTCAGTGGGAGTAAGCAGGATACTATTGCAAACCTATGGTACTTTCTGCAGATTTTTAATTCTAGTGTCACGGTAGATGACATAAAATTCTGGTTTGTTTTTATTTTTATTATTATTATCTCATATCCTGTATTGCAGTTCTGTGTTCCTAAATGTATTTTTCACAAATTCTAACTCTGTTTAAAGATGCAAAATATATATTATTCATGCATATACATATACTAACAGACAGTTACACATAACACATGGTACAATGGTTACTGAGGAAGCCATGGGTCAAACCATTACAGGACCAAAACAAGGCACTTTGCAGATTTCTGTTTACTTAGTTTCCTTTCTGGCTTGCACATGTTGCATAAAGGATGACTTTTCAAAAGCAGCTACTTGTCTTAGAAATTTGAGTTCCATTTCCAAAAAATATTTATGCATTCAAGAATACGTAGGCTCAGTAACTTGGTCTCTAACTCCATTTGGAAAAGTGACCTGAGTGCATTTGAAAGTCACAGATAAAGCCAGTTATTCCAATAAAAACTGAGATTCAAGCAGGCAGAAAAATAATATTCTATGATGAATGATGTGCTGGTAAACCAGCAGGAGAAATGAACCCAGTTCAGGAGAGATTATAAGTCAGAGTTACAATTTAATAAAAATATTACAATACATACAGTGACACACAGAGAAATCAGTTTTAACCCACAAAACCCAGTAGTATAACACAGAACCCTGGGACACGAACACAGTGGTGTTTATGAGCCCCATGTGGTTCCTCTGAGTCCAAAAAAAGGGGAAAATCCTGTCAGTACAGATGACGGTCCCAGTCTGGGCAAAAATGGTGGTCACAGTCCTCATGAGGTTCTGGTCTTCCTCTGGGTCTGACAAGTAGTTCCAGAGGTCTTCAAACTGCAAGATTATATACCTTTGAGGTCCAGGTGGGAACGCTCAGTACCTCCCCCACAGCAGGGAGTTCCACAATGGGTGATCTAACTCTGTGAGTCATGGGGCATTTTTGGAATTGTTGCTGGCCCCTTAGCAGACATACCCCCTCAGGCTGGGTGTGGAGGTGCTAACGACTCCCCGCAGGGGAATTATCACAGCTCCTATCTCACAGGCTTCTTTAACACCCAGCTTACAGCCTGAGGGGTTGGGTGTGCCCTGGGCAGCTGCTGCAAATGGTCCATTGTTAACAGTTTGTGGGACATGAATAGAGGGTGTAGAATACATAGCTTTTTTTTTTTTTATTCACATAGCTATTTGGTCACACCTAGCTATTTGGTCACACCCAGCTATTTGGTCACACCCTCACAGTGATAGACTGGTCCCACCTGCTGAAGTAGGACAAATGAGAGGAATGAGAACATTACAGCAGACAAAAGAAAACATACTGAAATTTAGGTATAAAAAGCATTTCAAACAGTTTTAGAAACTAAATGCAGTGTAGCTGTAAGAGAAAGAAAAGCTGTCTTGCTTCCACTGATTGAACCTGTCATTTTTTTAACAGATTTTTTTTCTTTTCCAAATTCTAAATTTTTCTTCACACTGACAAAATGAACTTGCATATACTGGGTCAGACTCTTGTGTCATAGCTTCAGACCTAGTAAGTAGCCCACTTTAGAAATGTATTATGTACATTTCCCTCGCTTGTTATGCCTGTGCACAGAAGTGGATATTCTTGATGACCCATTTCAAGGAAGAGGCCAGACTACATAACATCCAGAGGTCTCTTCAAGCCAAAGTTTCTATGATTGTGTTGCTGCTTACAGATTGTTAGCATGGGTTATTGGGGCATTCTCAATGCTCCATCTCTGAAAACGTACCTTAGTTTCACCAAGATTTTTGTCTGAAAAGGATAGTGCATTATCTAGTGTATATCTACATCTGCAGTGAAATTGCGATTGTTTGAAAATGTGTTGATTCCATTTAACAATTTAGAGAAGAGTAACAAGTTATACACACCATACAGAAGGTGTTTTAAGCCAGGGAACTTACATCCTCTTTTCAGGGAAAAAAAAAAAGATAATTCAAGGATCTTGAAGGACAACAGGAAATAACTTGACAGAATGAAGAATAATATCTGCCTTTTACATCACCTGAGGGCAACAGAAAGCATTACCTCTGTCACTCAGAACTGGAAGAACAGGAAAAGGAAATGACACATTCTCTTTTAAGAAGGACCCTGCTCTTCTGAAATGTGCAGTACTGTCTGCAGACTTTGTTGTGTCATTTTTGGTTGGCATAGCATGGTACTTACTAGGAAAGATCAATAAAGGAAAAAAGGCAGTGTGTATGAATTCATGAAAGAGAAATGACAACAATCTGCAGGTAAAAAGTACAGAAAATCAATTGGTCATTCATGTCAGCATGAAATTAAGACAACTGTATGCAAAATCAGAGCCATCTCTGTCATATGTCTTTCTATAAAAGTTTTACCAAATATTACACCAGGGATTTCCTAAATTGATCCAGAGAAATAGTTTTACTTGAACAACGCCCATTTGCTCAATTCTACTTGTACTTCATACATTTGGAAGCTCTTAGATCTTAAATTTAAAATGAACTCTGTACAATAGGGAAGCAGGCTGGAGTTTGTGGACTTTTTTCCCCCCTGGTTATTGTGAATAAACATACACATCTTGAAGGCCCAGTATTCTACAGGTGTTACACAGCCTGTTTGTTTGTCTTTCATTTAACTCAGAGTTCAGGGGAGCATAACTGAGCCATGTGACATTGAGAGCCCATGCCAGAGATTACCCTGTTTGAATGAAGATGCTTAGTGCCTCCTAACCTCCTCACAGAAAATCAGGTGAGTTCTGTGCTATTGGTGTTACTGGCTTTCATAGAGTGAATTGGTGATGACTATTCACTGGTGACACATTACTTTAGTTCCCTCTCACACTCTCAAACCTGCATCTCTTTTTTTTTTTTTTCAGAATACCATTCAGTAAAATTGATTTTATCTCTGTAATAACTTCATTTTTCTTTTATTTCTGTAGAGGAAGACAGCTATAAAAGCTGATTGTTTCCCAGTTAGCACAGCCTGTAAGTTAGTGGGTAGATAAGAACCCTTCCTATTATTTAGCTTTGGCAGAAACAGGAAACCTTCATTTAAAAAAGAAAATGTACTTCAAATAAAAAGATTGAAATTTTTAAAAGTTATTAACTGTGTTTATATCCCTGTCAGTCCAATTACAAGTGATAAAAGTTCTTTCTGTTCCAAAATCCAGAAGGAGAATGATACAACCATAAGCCAGTACATATGCTGGGGTGGGTATGTGTGTGTGTAGATGTTTATACTGATGTTTTCCCCGGAGGTTAGACTACGCCTTTGGGACTGCTCACATGCTTCCCTCTTGACTGCTGATGAGGAGGGAACTGTGCTGGTAGCAGTCCGTTCCCTGACAGTGCCGCACACAGGAGTGCTCAGGGGTGGGGTGGCGGTGCTTGTGATCCGTGGGCTGGGGGCAGTAGGGCTACCTGGGGACTCAGGGGATCTCAGGGTGGAGGGGGTATTCCTGGAGATTAGTTACTATGGCTGGGAAATACAGGTCTAGCTGTTTATTAAGGTTGTGTAAGTGTCTGGTATTATCATTTACTTGTTGTATTGCCAATATTGACCCTGTTTGTCCTGGATATCTGGATATGTAGTACACTGTCAGTTAACTATGTGTAGTTGATAAGTCAATAAACAGCTTTGATCATAATTTGAATTGAACCACATGAACTGAGATATTTTTCTCCTTGCAACAATAGCCATTGCAAGAGGTGCTTTGTGCAGACAGCATCTCAGGAAGCAGTAAGTTACAAGCAAAATGCCTTTTGCCCTGCTCTGGCATGCTACCAAAGCCAGAACATGCACTGCCCCCATGACAGGAGCAGCCCAGGCCCAGCAGGAATGTCCTTTTTCAAAAATGCCAAAATGACTTTTTCACCAACATTTTTTTCTGACACCTTTTGCACCAGCATCCTTTTGCAGAAGGAGCTTAGGGGTGTTCATATTTCCTGTTTCCCTTTGGTGAACTGATTTACATCACTCCCAGCCTGTCTGTAATGGAGATGATAATTCCCATGCAGAAGTGTCTTTGGTGTGTGATTTGGCTAGGAGAAGATTTCAGCAGCCAATTTCAATTTTATTAGCTTTCTTTTGTAGGTGTAGGTGACAGGAAAGAGCATAAAACATAACCTAAGAATGGCTGCTGTTTAACCAAGGTTTTGGTTTCAGGTTGATCTCAGTCCTTCAAAGACCCTCTAGTTAGAAAAAAAAATTAGTTTAGCAAAGGATTTTCAGCTTGTAAGGATATCAAATATCCAATTTTACTATGACCACATGTCTACCAAAAACTTTAAGCCTTTTATCTGACTCGAATGGAACCAGTAGACTGTGACACACTGGCAGTCCTATAAATCATGGGCGCTCTTTTCTAAGCCCACTTCTTATTAAACCATACTTGGAGCTGAGAAATAGTGTAAAATCTTAACTGTCTGATACTTTGATTCCAAGGAAAAAAAAGCCATGCTGATAACCCTTTGCCTCTAAATTATGCAGCAAATCTCTAGCATCCTGTGGTGTAACTCCTTCATTGCATGTAAGGATACAGTCAAAAAACTAAAGAACAGACTTTTAAAGCATTCAGTGGAAAAATAAAGATTAGAAGAAATAATAGGTCCTTCTTTATCTCTCATTGCTCTTAAACTGACCAATGGTTAGGTAAATTACCATTAAAAATGTGAGGATGTTTACTTCTGTGTTTGCCAGTGTGTTCCCTTCTGTTCCTCAGAGGCAGCTCAGGATCTTTCAACCTGATCAGGACTGTCTCCTGATGAATGTGAGATGTCCTTGCTATTATCTTCATTGATTCAGTCCATAAAAAGGTGTCAATAACTTGAATAATTATCTAAAGTATATGGCCATGTCTCCTTCGGGTTTAGTTGTGTATCCCTTAATCCCCATACAGAGAAAGCTAAATGAGGTGGATCTGAATTCTAACAGCATCAAAATGCATTGGCAGTTTCAAATAAAGTAAACCAATACTACTTATCAAGAGAAGAGTTGATCATCATGATAAAGACTTGGCTTTGAAGCATGCTGTTTCAATTTCTTATGCTACTACAAATTACTGTCCATGAATATTTGACTGATCACTGAGCAGTAAAGGCTTATCAACAAATACTGACACAAAATTATATCAGTAGCATATTGTTCCCTTTTGTCCTTTAAAATAAAATCAGTTGCTTCTTCAGGGACTAGACAGGAAGCTATATAATAATTTCTAATCTTGAATGGAGAATAATAACAAAAGGTATTTTGCCAAACAGCTAAAGAACATCAGCTGATTGCTGGGGATGATGTGAAAATAAAAACTATTTCCCAATTTTACAATAGCAGGATGAACAATAAAAGAGGATACTTAAAGTCAAATTGTCAATTTCCAGCTACTACTTTTTGATTAGTAATGCCTTAGTTGTTTGCCATGTTGGTGTTCCTGCTTGGTCCATATTCATTTCCAGTTCCTCCATTTCCCTTGGTGAAATCACTTGGAAAAAATCCCCACTGAAAGACATAAAACAGGCTCAATAACTTCCAGTGAAGAAGACATGCTAAAACTTCAGACTGCTTCAAGCTCAGAAGCCTGATTTGCATACCCTGCTTTATAAAGAGAAAAAAAAAAAGACTATTAACCTACACCCACACAAGAGTAATGAACAGTTTTAGCTTAAATTTTAATTATAGAAAATCCCATTTCTTTTGAATTTCTTTGTTGTAATAATTTTTAGCAACGATGTTTGGAAATGTTTCTTTCTGCCAATACAGGATGCCTGCCAGTACTTCTTATAAATGGAGAGGTTTTATACACTGGAAAAGGTGGATATGAACTACCTAGTTTTATAACTGTTCGCACCAGTGTGTCAGGGAGGAAAATGCAAGCATGACAGAAAATGAATGGTTAAAAAAGTAAGAATGTTCAGAGATATTTAAATATGACTCAGTATATAAGGAAAATACTCTTTCATTTCAGAATGAATTGACCTTTCTTATTGAGATTGTCCTTAGTTCAAAATTGCCACTAAAAATGCTTAAGGAATTGCCTATTGCTTTCAATTTATTCATCACTGCTGAAAGTCAGAATTTCTAGACACAACCAATATTAATTTTCTAGAACAGAAATACTGTGGGAGATTTAAGGGACTGTGGATTATTCCTCCACAAAGAGGGAGCTCTGAATTCATTAGTGGTCTTGCTATACAGAATATTTTTACACCTGTGTGTGCTCAGAGAATAGGGCATGTCACATATGGCCATCTGCAGTTGCCAAACACAGTGAAAACAGAGACATCACAGTGAGCATTTGGGCCTGGAATTTGGCCTTTTTCTTCTTGAATGCAGCTTTTAAAGATGTATGCAGTCATATTTGACAGAATAGTGGCCAGCAATGACATCGTGCCATAAACTCATCCATTCTCAAAAAATCATGGTGTGACCAAGGAGGTGTGAGCTTAAATAGGGAGGTAACTAAAGCATAAATTATCACTCACAGCACAGATAAATAGATTGTGCTGCTTTTAGCAGGTTAGAGACACAACTACATAGGAATTCACTCCCAGAGGAAGCCTGTTATTCACCTGTACACAGGTGAAAGCAGAGAAGCTCAGCAACACTTTGGTAATTTGGCTGATTCCAATGGGATGAAGTTCAATAAGGCCAAGTGCCAGGTCCTGCACTTTGGCCACAACAACTCCCTGCAGCGCTACAGGCTGGGCACAGAGTGGCTGGAGAGCAGCCAGGCAGAAAGGGACCTTGGAGTACTAATTGACAGGAAGCTCAACATGAGCCAACAGTGTGCCCAGGTGGCCAAGAAGGCCAATGGGATCCTGTCCTGTATCAAAAATAGCGTGGCCAGCAGGACCAGGGAAGTGATCCTTCCCCTGTACTCTGCGTTGGTGAGGCCACACCTTGAGTACTGTGTTCAGTTCTGGGCCCCTCAGTTCAGAAAGGATATTAAGGTGCTGGAGCGAGTCCAGAGAAGAGCAACAAGGCTGGTGAAGGGACTGGAGCACAAGCCCTATGGGGAAAGGCTGAGGGAGCTGAGGTTGTTTAGCCTGGAGAAGAGGAGGCTCAGAGGTGACCTCATCACTGTCTATAACTACCTGAAGGGAAGTTCTAGCCAGGTGGGGGTTGGTCTCTTCTCCCAGGCACTCAGCAATAGGACAAGGGGGCACGGGCTTAAGCTCTGCCAGGGGAAATTTAAGTTGGATATCAGAAAAAAATTCTTTCCAGAGAGAATAATCAGGCATTGGAATGGGCTGCCCAGAGAGGTGGTGGATTCACCATCCCTAGAGATTTTTAAACGCAGATTGGACGTGGCACTGAGTGCCATGATCTAGTAAATGGGCTGGAGTTGGACCAAGGGTTGGACTTGATGATCTCGGAGGTCTTTTCCAACCCAATCGATTCTGTGATTCTATGATTCTAATTAGAGGTAGAAAGACTGAGTGCTGTCCTTGGACATTGACAGCTCCTGGGAAATTTATACCAAGTAACATAGTAGGCAAGGGGACAATTTTAACACTGTTCTGCTTTTGTCAGTCCTTACCAAAAAAAGGAAGGGGAAACCTTAGCCATAACTTTCAACATGATAGACAGAAGGAAAAGTCACTTTGTGGGCTACAGAAAAGGGAAAGAGTGTCAATATAACAAAAACAATATTGAAACATCTTCACATGTCTTTTAGTGTATATTATATAGCCTGTGTACTTACATACTCCATTTTCAGTGGGGTTGTTACTGACTGAATCACAATGGAAAAATCAGTAATTTTTTATGCTCTTAGTGTCTAATTTTTCTGATCCTTCTGTTGTATCCAAACAGTTCATCCATTCTTGTTTTTGTGGATAATGATTTCAAGAGTGATAGCAATTCACAGTAGGATGGAATCTTTTTTTTTCCCTTTTACTGAAAAATCAAAACAAACCTAGTGTGATACCAGCATTTTCTATTTCATTACTCTGGGAGACAGCCAAATCTTACCTATGAATGGTATTTATGTGATTCATATATCATGATCAAAAATGGGGAAAATATTTATGTTCTTAGTAATTCTTTGTAAAATACTAGGATAAACATCAGCTTAAAAACCTGTTAAGTAATTTGTACCACCAACAGTTAACAAAGTCCATTTAAGCTTTCTTTGTCACAGAAAGCTGTTCTGCCTGTTCTGTTTGGCAGAAGGTTACTACAGGTAACAAAATAGGCAAAATACTGGTCTAGGTGCCCTGAAAACAATTTTATAATAGTATCACTAGCAGAAATGGTATTTTCCTTTTAGAAGCAGGTTTCTTGCAGATGAAGGATATAGGCTACATCCAAATAAGGGCAGAGCACTTATATGTATTGCAGGTGGTGAAATCCAAAACTAAAGACACTTGCTCCATTCTCTCACTGATCTCAAAATTCTCTTTTAAGTTTCAAATTCCTGTAGCGGCATCTTATGCTACCCACACCTCATGGCTAGGAATGAGGCATTACATTAGGTCAGGCAATGAGTCAAAACAATGCTACATTCACTAGAAACAAGAGTTCATAGGTATAAAACAAGTTACCACCACAGCTGACGATGTTCTGTGCCTTCTTTAGCATAGATGGATTTAGGGGCTTACACAAATGTATATGTATGCCAGCAAACACAAGGCTGGTTAGGAAACACCAAACCCATGCCTTGTGTCTCTCCTTTTTTGTCACAGCACAGAAGTAGCAGCTGTTTTGGGCAACAAGCAATGCATAGATAACTTCATTTGAGGCTAAAATTCTTAGACTTAGATATCCACATATAAAAGTCCATACTCATCAGGTGCTTACATTTCTACTGCTGTCAGTGGAGTTGGAGAATGCTTGAGCTATCCTGCCTCTGAGTGCCTTCTTTAGGGTAAACTTCACTTCTGCAGTTTTTCTGAGCTGTTGGGAAGCAGGTCTGACTCGATGGGGAATTTGGCACCTTGGGCAGCAGAAAAAAAAAAAAGCTCACAGGACTTACAGGGTTACAGCATTTCCCTGGCAAGATACAGCTCTCAATTCTTTGGCTTTTCTGTTTTTGTAACAAGCATTGTTCAGTGTGAGAAACAGGGTTCCCTGCACAGAGAGGGATGCTCTTGCACAAAAAAAAAAAAAAAAAAAAAAAGGCCAGGCTCCCTTTTTTTGTCTTCTTTCACATCAATTTTCTCAGCTGTTGTGTCTGATCACTTTCTAGGTCGTCATTAACTGATATGATTAGGACTCATCTTACGGAGCTCCTTTATTCTGCATTTCTTTCTTGGAACAAATTTATAAGCATTCAAATGCCTCTTATCTGGTAAAATCAAAATGCTTTTCACTTTAAATGGAAGTTGGAGACATTCATTAACAGCTCATAGTTCCCAAATCAATTCATTTCAGTACTGGAACAGTCTCTGAGAAACCTCTGTCTCCTGCAGACAGAACTGTAACTTCATAGTGGTAACTACAGTGAAAATAGGGTTTGCCGGAGTGAAATTGTTGAATTCAGTCTTTGTTTTAGACCACAAGGATACTATCTCCTGTACTAAATCCCAAGGAGCTCAATTATTTATTACTTTATAGTTTGAACTGGAAAATTTCCCAGATTGGTGATCTATCCTCAAATACTTGAACAAATGAGGAAAGCAGGGGAAATTTAGTAGAATGAGTAAATAACTAGTGAATGGAGAGTTCTCTCAAAAAAGTGTGGTCAATATCCTAGATCACTCTGATTCCTTGGCTGGTTCATATAGTATCTAATACTCTTATGTCAGCTAGAAATACGGCAATGGTAGCTCTCTGCTGTCATATACCTCACTGCTGTAATCTTGTTAATTTGGACTGAGAAAGTGAAGAGAACTGAAAACCAGAGAGGCTTGGGAAAAAGAAGTTTTCAGCTAGTAGTGTTAATTTGAACATTTGTTAGCTTTAGATGGGTGAATAAAATTTTGATCCATATTATACCTTAATCTAGTCAACCTCGGAAAATGGAACAGCTTTCGTCATTATCTATTTTGCATCAAGATAATTGTACCTTTTTTTTTCTTTGCCAGGAGTGTTGATAAAAAAAGAAAAGCTTCTCTGCAGAAACAGTAGCACTAACTTGCATTAAGGAAATTATAAAAATACTTTTCTCTCATTCAAGTTACAGAAAGGAAGAGGTAGTTTAGCTAACACAAAAAGATGTAAAACATAGTTCCTGCTGTGGGAATGTCAGCTTATTTTGATATGTTCAGAATTCAAAAGAATCTATTTTAATTCATAGTGTGTGTCTACAGAAAACCTGGCTGTGAGAGTAGTGCTGACTCATTGTGCAGAGCTTATGGCCAGTCTGGGCAGACACATGGGCTTTCTGAGGGGCAGAAATGTCAAGTTTAACAGAATTTGGGTTGTTTCCAACCATCACCAATTCTTATTATCAGCAGGCTTTTTCTTTGCCTTTTATCCACAAAGATTTTAATGTCTGGATCCTTACAACTGCCTGTCTCAGGGCTTTCTGTATCTAGCTGCTGCTCTATTCTAACTTATTATAAAGTAATGATGTTTCTGACTTTATCCAAAGACCCAAATGGAAAGTCCTATTGAGCCTAAGTTTGCAAAATCCTTACAGATCAAAGAACTTCCTTCTTTTACAGACAGCTATTGCGTATGAGGAGGTGTAAATAGATTAAATCTCTTCAGCTTCTCTTCCACAATGCTTTCAGCTGTTACAAAACTGCTTCAATGGTAAATACCTGTAGATAGCAGTTTGATGGGACTTTTTATATCAAAACAAAAGAAATGAAAGTTAATGATTCAGAAAATGACCGTCATGATTTTAGAAATTATAATAATTGATAGTGAAATTTGACTGAATTGATTAACCTCCTTCAGTGACCATTTATGGCAGAATTACCAATAGTAATGGTAATTACCAAAGGTTTTTTAGGTAGCAGAAAAAGATTAGACAAAAAGTTACTGCCTTTGAGGACTTCAAACAAAGCTTTTATCCTCTGTTCACTGAGAATGATACTAGGGTCATGCTGATTACAAACAATTCATCCACCTGCCTTTGAAGGATTCCTGGAGGGTTTGGTTCTCAAAAAATTATGAGGACATTTGTGCCCGATTGAATGAAGGCAGTGTTGCCTATTATTCAAAGATTTCCCTTTACCATAGAAAGGGCATTATAGCTAGATAGGTGACAAGGATTTGTGAAGTTATTAGCAACAGAACAGTCTCCCTGACCTACCAATGGGCATCCAATTCCATTTTCACTCACATACTAACAGTATAGAGTATTATCAATATATGCAAAGCTGGCCCTGTCTATAAACATTCCCCTTTTTTTGTATTTCTCTCAACTCTCTCTCGTCCTAGTATTTCATTTCTCTGCCAGCTTCCCTGCCTACCCCAAGATTTTATTTTAGCTAGCTTTACCTTCTTTCTAAATTTTTCCATGATCTTTAGCTCATGGATTGATCTAAATTCTATTTTCCCCTTGATTCCAGAAAGAAAAATTCCTTTACAGCAGGTTTTGTTTTCTTTTACATGACATAGCACTTTGTTGAGAGAAGAACCTCAGGAGTTCAAGGACACTTAGTAAGGATACAATGGAACTCATCTATCTGAGAGCTGCTGTTACATGCACGGACAGGTCTGCTTGCCCTAATCCTTGGCCTTTAGCTCCCACCCAGAAACTGATGGTTTTGTTACTCCACCATGAGCTGGCTCACAAAAAACTGGAAAACAACCTAAAGAGACACTGAGTATTTTTCTGAGGTTTAACACTCTTTAGTCATTTTAGATTGTCTCATTATGAGGTTACACAAGAGCCAAGAAAAGGGAAATGGTGGGAATCTGCTGCCAGGGACAGGCTGAGGATGGGAGGACTTCTCTATCAGAGGCATTCAGACAGCTGTGCACTTGGAAATTATGACAAATTTCTTCATATTTAGTATAACAAGACCTCACGTATTAATAAAAAATGCATAAGCAGGGATTTTAGAACAGATTTGTTATGTGATTAAACTATTTCATTGGAGTATTGCATAAAGCTATTTTACAATGCTCATGTTTTATTTGAAACCACGACGTCTATTTACATCCTATATATGATCTCTGTAAGATAACTTTCATTTATATAAGTCGCTAGACTTTATCAGAAAAATCAATGCCTTGCAGAGATACTCAGGAGTTTCCTTGATCAGCTTTAAAATGCTCATTTATTAACTAAAAGCATAAAAAATATCCACTTTCAGATACACATAAATTCTCAAAATGAAATAAGTATGTCAAAGACTAAATAAAGTTTTGATTTACACATTTTCCAGGAAATATCAGTCTTCAGTACTGAAAAACAATATGACTAAATCCCTTACTTTTCTTATATAAGTAATCTTTTTATGGACTTGCTCTAATATTCCTGAAAAGATTTAACATGATTTCCAAAGACCCTGAATCAGTTTCCAGACTACTAATTTTTATTTTCTTCAGAAGAATTTTCTGCAAGATCTCTTGGATTGAGCAAGTAATTAGAGCTTTCAGTCATAAAGATCAGTGGACATACATTTTTAATGACTTCATCATATATTTGCCCCTAAACCAAAACAACCCTTAGCCCAACCCTAAAGAACAGACCAGAGAACACCAGATTGTATTTGGCAAACTGCAATGTTTTATTGTAAAAAATATTGCTTTCCAAGTATTATGAAAAACTCAGTGTGAGAGAGTGCAACATTTCCTGTGACATTCCTATTTTATTCTCCTAGGCTGGTCAGGAACTGAAAAAGGCATCTTTACATTCACAAGTTTTCCAAACAGAAACATGGAACTTTAGATTTATTCTCTCTACAGTTATTGATATTAAAATTACTCTTGATTTCCACATGCTCCAAAGCTATGTTTGAATTACTGATTTCTGAAAGTTTGTTCCTGGCTTCTGTTTTTGTGACTTGAGATGTAAACAAATGCAATCAATTTTATTGACTTTTACTCTTCCTGCTTTATACAGTCTATATTTTTTCTTTCTTCTTGTCTACAGAGGTATAGAAGGCTGTTTGGAGACAGCAAATATTTCCAGAGAAATCTGAGACAGAGAAGGAAACAATAAACATCAAAAACTATACAATGTCAGTATGATCATTTCATGCTGTCTCTCCAGACTTTACTGCACTTCCAGACACTTTCACAACTACTCTGACAGTATTTCAACACAATTACAAATTGTTTATTAGACCTCCAGCTGTTCTGTTATCAAGTGGAAAAACAATGATAAAATTGTATCCAAGTTATTATATATTAAGTTTTTCTCAGCTACTATTCTCTTAAGAACTAATCTTACCAAGGGAGAAGTATGTTACCCCTAAGGGAGCTACTGCATGCAGAACAATACTGTTGAAACACTTTTATCTGTTAAATCCTACAATGGATATGCTTTTGCATTTTGCTGCTTGCAGGTGAGGTAGAGTATGACAAGACTGGGCCGTAATTTGTCCTAAAACACAAATCATGCAATTCTACATTTTTCTTGACCATTATGCCATGAACAAATTAGTGGCAGCGAAACAAGTTGTAGGCCCAGATGTAAAGGTCACAAATGACAGGTGGATATTACTACTTTCATCTTCAACTGCAAGTCATTGCTTAACTGCCATTTGTGCCTTGGAAAATATATCTCTTCAAGCGTTTTGCTGAATCAGAGCCTACATGTGTTCTAGCTCATTTCATACAGGAGAGGCTGAAGTCTGTAGCTAAAGGCTTCACAGGAATAACAACTGTTTCCTCATACATAGAGCTCTTTTTCTTGACTGTCTGTGACTTCACTGAAGATAAAATGTTGCTCAGTTCCACAAGATAACAGAGACTAAAAATGGTGTAAGAAAAACCTTGCAGGACAGGGCAGTGATATATGTGATCTCACTACTGACAGGGAGTCTCAGGAAACAATAGTTTACCAAAATCAAAGGAATCTCGGTGTTTTTCTACTCTTGCTGGGGAACAAAAACAGAGGTCATATAGTCAGCTGTCAGTGATGGAACTTTGTCAACTACAGAAATGATGACAGGTAGAACTTCACTGCAATGAGAACAGTTAGGGCTGTGACATTCCTACAGCTTATTACTTCTCCCTATCTTATCAGGTCCTGCAAGCAGGTGGGTCAAGAAACTGTGGGGACTCCTGATCACTTTCAAGGTTCAGATATTAAATGTGAATAAGATATATGAATAATTTATTCACAGATTTAGGTCCGGTAACAGTGTTTGTATTAAGGATATAAATTTGGTGATGAAAGGACAAGATTGTAACAATAAACAATGTTCCCGGAGGTTGAAGGCAGTACTTTAGATGTACTTTCCCTCATGGTGTTCTTAACCTACAAGTTTTACTTTGATACTCCTCTCCATTCTACGGAGGTGGAGAGGATAGAGGGGGGTTGAGCAAGTGGCTGCATGGTGCTTAATTTCCAGCTGGGCTTAAACCACAGCAGATGCCAATAAAGTTTCCATGTATGACTACATAGCGAATGTTCAAAGCAGTAAAATATCAGCAGGGACTTCTCCTCTTGTTACATTACTGGCAACCATAACAATGCAAAATATTACCCCATTAGTGATCAGCTTTGTGAACATTAACAGAGGAAATGTAAAACACTATCTATTATAATTTTTTAATTATATAGACAGAAAGTGGTATTTAGTATAAATACATTATGAAATATGTTTTCTTTTAAAAATAATTTTTATAATGCTGAGTAGGATATGCATCAAATGGAAAAAGGGACAGAACTATCCTGTCCTCATTAATAGAAGTTGTTCCAAGGCAGAAAAGTCAAGATTAAATTCTTCTAGTACTGCTTTTCAGAGGATTCCACAGCCCTATTTTCACACTGCTTGAAATCCCTGTTTTTCGGCAAGAACTCTAAGGCTTAATCTCCTCTGCCTTGTGCCAGGATGAGTACTGCTTAGAGCAGTGAAAAACAAGTGGGCACAAAATGCAACTAGATCAGCATGACAATGT
Source organism: Pithys albifrons albifrons (assembly GCF_047495875.1). Lineage (NCBI taxonomy): Eukaryota > Metazoa > Chordata > Aves > Passeriformes > Thamnophilidae > Pithys > Pithys albifrons. Next base: position 38,630,967 of record NC_092459.1, read on the forward strand.
TATGCATCCAGATTCTGCAGAAGAAGGAGTAGTCTTTAGGTAAAAAGATTGTGGAGTCGTTCTTTGTGTATTCTTGTGTATACAAAAACCTAATTACAGTGTTGGTAACTAAAATTAATGGCAATAACAAATACCTTTATCTCCATTTCAGTTACTAGAGTACCTACTAGTGTTCTTAATGCGAATTTTCGGTATCTAAATATTATTGATGCTCTCCAGACCATGTATCGTCAGAGTGCTCAAAGGCATTGTGAGATTTTAAGAGAGGGAGGATAATTCAGTCTACTAAACATGTATGGTTTGAAAACATGCTAAAATGCAATGTACCAGATTTATCACAGTGGCACTCACGTGTATTTTATTCACCTAGGAGAAAGTGTGTGGCATTTCTCCCATAGTGCTTCTAATTTTTGCTTACTGCACTGTAGAGAGTGTGAGAGTCAGTAAATCTGTTCCTCCTGCAGAGGACTCAATCCTCCTGCAGAGCCTGCTAAGCCAGTGCCACTTGTGATGCAGTACTACAATGTATGGGTGGAATTACTAAATTCTATATAAATCCTCAAATAAAGTCCACAGATAAAACAAACACAGAGAAACAGTTTTATTCATATGTTGCCTTTGAATATGTCTATATCCTTCATGCTGCCCTGCTCTTTCACTTTTACAGTTCCCAAGCGTCACTGTATATGACTTTGCACAGGTTTACGCCACCTCAGCTTAAACAACTCAGCCATTGTTATTGACCAAACCAGAGCAGAACTAACAAGCTTTGTGGACTTGTCCTCATGTGCTTTCTTTAGGAATGACTATTAGCTCGAACTCCTCAAGAAAGAGAGCAGTCTCAAGGTGAATGTCAAACTTTCTGGGATCTCAGATTTCCTGTTGCAATGTCTGCATCTTATGACTTTGCAATGCAGAACTATGTTTTCCCTCTGGGAGATATATGTGTTAAATAGGAGAGGTAATGGAGCTTTTCACAATGTTTCTGCTACGCAGCATATTCTCATGCAATTTTTCAGGCGAATGACCTATGGCAACACCCACTCACACGTCATACTCCTGTCAGATCTGTCTTTCACAGATATGTCCATACTAACACACCACATCCAACTACTACCAGAACCCAGGGGCACCAAATGCTCATCCCAGTGACTGAGCACCAAGGTAAACATGCCTGGTTTGTAAATCTTACTGGGATTTACACACAGGGCTAACACCAGTATCAAGCTCTTCAGCACTATTAATGCTAAGCGTGTCTAAAGACACATCAAAAAAACCCAAATTGCAAGTAAGCAGGAAATTTCCGGGTAAAAAAATTAGGCATCTTCTGCATAATGCACTATTGTTCTAAGGTATAAATTTTCTACATTTTGAATTCAGGTATACAATGTTTGTCTTTATTTTGTCTAGCAAAGTCTGTTGTAGAGCTACTTCTCTTTCACTTTTCAAGCCTGAATATAGAAAATATTCTCTTTTTAATGAAGCCAGTACCTGGAGAAGCAAAAATTGCCCTCTCAATACAGCATTTCAGGACAACAGAAAATTCAATATCTCACCTCCCATTTTCTTTGCAGTCTGGGCCTATAGCCTTGTGATATGAACATCCTTTGTGGATGATAAAATCTATGCTTTTGTCTGAATCCCAAATATCTTATTTCTGGGGCAAGGAGATAAGCTACTCTTAAGAGTTCAGACAGAGTCCTTGCTACCATTTCCTATTGTTTATCACTAATTTTGTTGAACTTCCAAACTATAGTCTTGTTAGCATTATACAGTATCCTTGCCTGGTCTGCAGAGACATTAACTCTTTCAGGAAAACACCTGCACAATTTAGTTTTGATTTTGTACAAATCAGAGACTATAAGCTGTAAAGAATTAATAGCCAACAGCTGAACATAATTTTTCTCATTTATCTTCATTCTTCCACTTCAAAGTGTTTGTAATTATGCCTTTTCAAACTCAAGATGTAGAGAAGGTAGTAGGGAACTCTCACTGTAGTTCCTCATTGTATAAGAATCAAAGACACAAAAAAGAAAAATCAGGTAATTATCTCAAAATTATTGTCTCATCAATGCCTCCAATATGAAAACTTACAGTTAAAGTGATGAAAATAATGCAAAATTGTGCATATAAGAAGGTAATGGCATGTAACGGGGAAAAATACTTTCACAACTGTAACTCTAGCAGCATCTTGCAGCAAAATTGCTATTTTATAGGTATGGTATTATTCAATAACAACAAAAAAAGTCATCTAAATATCTTGCAGCATGTAACTGTAGTGAAAACCACAGTATAAAAAGCCAACAATGTGGTTCTCTTTGTCACTGATTTTAGTGCCAAGAGTGAATTCAACTTCAGATATAGGCACTGTCATCAAGTTATCTTTGTGTGGGTATCCTCATGAGAAGTAAATATTCAAGCCCCCCAGCCAGCAGAGGTCTAGTCAAAGGAATTGGAGTGATTCAACTCATGCTTCAATAGACATTAGCATGTGATCAACTGAATTGTTGCCTTAACTGTATCTGACAAAGAACTAAATTTCATTGCCTAAACTTAACTATCTCCTACAGTTTTGGATGCAGTACAACATTCGCCTGGTTTCTGCTTGCCTCTCCATGGGACGCTGGTCTTTGTTCATCTCATGCAGTAAGCTCAGCTACTACAGGGTGCTTCAATGACACGAGGTGCTCATATTTAGAGAACTACATCTGCTTACTCTGTCTTTATGAATTGAAATAGTAATTATGTTTTATTCAGTTTAATGATTGCACTTCAGTTTGCTCTGACAGATCTTTCTCCACTAATCATATGAGAGACCTTGCTGGTTAGTTAGGTTTTTCCTTAGGCCCCAAACATTTTGGCACAAGTATCTTCACTGCGAATAAATGCACAAATTATAAAGTCACAGAAATATGTCCATCAGATTTTATATTTATATAGGTTTATTTTAATGGAATGAACATAAAAATAAGAGTAATTTATTTTATACTACTTCTTGTTAATGCCAGTTCATGAATACATTGTAGATATAAGTCCAGTGGAGATATTCCTTTAAGAAAAGCACAATATAAAATCCATATTTCATATTGGAAGAACCAAAAATAGTTAATCATACAGCAGAACTGCATTATGACTTATCTAAGGGTTATGGGCATTAGATTCATTGTACACATTCACTTGCTTTACTTTGTTTTATTGATCACACCTTTTAGTCAGAGAAAAATTAAATTTATGTTGAATCAGTGCTGCCATCTGGGCATTAAGGGATCTGCATCAGTAATAAAAGACAAATTCTCATCTGGGTAAATTCACTAAATATCTAGCAGAAATAATGTATTGAACTTGATTTTAAACTGCAATGTTTGTAACACATATACTCAGTTCAGAACTTGATTCCCACTAACCTGAGGATGCAGCCAAGGCCTCTCTAGGACTCTGCCTCACTTTGATAGTACTGTTCCTGCTTGCAGTACAAGCTGGAAAAATTCAGAAACCAGATGGAGGAACCACAGTACTGTAACTTATTTACCATGTGACAGCTCTGATCCCATGAACTGATCATACTGATAAGACACTTCTTGATTTGCCTTGAACTACCCATGTGAGCCGCCCTTCCCTGCCCTGAGACCACAGTGGCCAGCCACCATGTATGTCACGGTTTTAAGCGGGAACTTGTTAGGAGCCTGTCTACTGGTTTCCGTCCTTTCTAAGCTGTTTGCAAAGGACCAGTCAGAAAGGACATGTGAAAAGAACTAAAAGTCAGGGAAAAGGAACTATGAGATAGCTTTTAGCTGGCATTTGCACAGTATATATATTTGGAACTTCCTACGTGTACCTGAAAGATAAATAGAAACACAAAAATTCCTACATGTTTTGTCTGTTAAAGTTTGAATAATTACCTATAATAGTACTTTTACTGTTGAGCTGCCAGATTCAGTCAGGCATCTATTACATTTCTTTAGATACTGAGACAACAGTGTGGCTTTAAAAATCTAAGAGGTTTTTTCAGTTTCTCTATGCTTCCTAATGAAGAGATATACTGCAGTATAATCCCATCTTTTTTAGCAGTTGCAATATTAACCTTGGCCAAGGAAACACCTTTAAAAATGTTTTCATGTGTCTGATAGCATACTGCCATATCCTAATTAGGCAAACAAATGACAATTCAATCATGAAATCTCTGACAAAGTTATAACAAAATATTATGGAAATTACTCTTTTCTTTGAAAACAGTCTAGAACAAACTTCCTCCCTTTTTCAAGAACCTGTCAAACTCTTTCATAAGATAAGTTCATAAAATGTTCCTCTTCTTTATTACATTTCCATATCACTGAATAGTCTATCTTCTCCCTTTCATAATTTCTTAACAATATTGTTACAACGAATGCGATTGAATGTATGGCAAATTGACATTAAGAAAGTGATTTGTTTGTTCTAGAATGTTTTAAGGAAATTAAAATGTTGAAAAAAAAGAAAAATTAGCTAAAAGAAGAAGAAAGCTCATATCAAGACTTCAAGAGCACTGGTACAGTTCAATTGCACTGACTAATTGTGTACTCAGTAAACAATATTGAGTCATTTTTTTTTTATTTTGATACTTAGGCATTTCTGAATCCCAATAGTTATTAACATGTGTGTATCTACTTCTCTTTTTCTTAAACTAAATGGTAGTCTTCAAAATATTTTTTGCTACTGTGACACCTCAGTGATTTCCTCTTGATTCCCTCTCTAATCGTGATTATTTTTTACTCATTTTAATGAGGAAAATTGTTTTGCCCTATTTCACATTGTCTGTCATTTCTCCATTGCAGAGTGCCAGTTACACAATAGCATTTTTTCATGCCAATATATTTTTCAGATGCAAATAGGCAGATTACAGATGAGAGGCAGAAAGGATGCCTTTTGTGAAATCCACAAGGTTCTCACTGTCTTCTCTTTTCATGAGAGCTATTAGTCTTCCAATTAGCCCAAGAGTGACAGATTCTGTGCATCATACTAATTTCTGATTCTTTTGCATTTCTATTTTTCATTTTTATTTAACTTGACATTTGAACAGGTTTTTCCTTGAAAATTCAATGCTTATTTTACACTTGGGATTTTGCTTGAAGCTTTCTCAATATGTGGTAACTGTTTTACAAGCAAAAGAGTAAAATATGTTGCTATTACCTTAGCTTTCCATGGCTAGGTATTTGACAGAAATTCCACACCATCATTTTGCAGATTTCTCTCTCTATGGGAATTCTAAAAAGCACATGCAGCATTTATTTTTTCATATGAAAGTATATGACACCTCTGGGGCAACTCTACCAAACTGCAGAGATAGAAAATAAAGGAAGGATAATATACCTTGTTTTCAGGTTGTTGTGGGTTTTTTTTACTTCAGTGTAATGTAAAACAATAGGGAGGAGCCAATGATTTATGGCTTTATAATTGTAGCAATACTTCCCTATGCTGCATACTGACTGTACTTAAAGCCTAGTTGGTGGTAGGAATGGAAAGCATATGTTTGAAAAGTGACTACGTTATTCACTCATGCTCATTTATCTAGCTTTATTTCAAGTGTCTTTATTTTCAGTTGTCTTGCTTTTTTGTCAAGTGTTCTTGTTCTGTATTGATCACCATATTATTCTGGTATATGTTAAGCCTGGAGACTACATATGTGCCACTTGCTCTTTAGTGAGAAGTCTAGAGCAAAATTACGTGCTATGACTGACCATCTTTTCTCCAGAATAAATGGTATTATTATATGTATGTTGGAATTTCAGAAAGGGGGAATTTCAAAAAGTGTCGCGTGCACTTATGCTAGAGAATGATCATGTTTGAAATCCTGTTAGTTCTCAGGTGAGGTTATTAGTTTGTGAATAGGTCGTGTGATGATTTGTGGAGATAAACATTACATTCTACAGGATTTATGTTGTGCCTTTTGCTGCATACTATGGAATCAGGGAATATTTCCCCCCTTGTTTTGTCATATTTATTTCACCTTAGGACACAGCAAGTAGTGCTTTCAGCTCTATTAATAACAACAAAAATCTTGCTGACATGTGCATTAAAAAATTCTCATGGTCTCCTGTGGCACTACTCTGAAGTCTTCAAAAGTCTTTCCATTTCCCTTAAATTTAGTGGGTGAAGCCTAATTGACTACAATGGTTTATTCTTTTGTGTCTACCGGTGCCCAAGAGAATGAGAACCGATAGATAAGGGAAGTTAAATGGTAGTGATGTAAATATAAAGTGTTATAATAGGAATGGGGAGGTTACTTCAGGGTAAGGAAAAAATAAAAAGAGATAAAGAGGAAGAGAAAAATGTGAGATAGTACAAGTGATTCAAGAGAAAAGCTCAAGGGATATGGAAAGGATTTGAGGTAGAGGATAGTGCAAGGAGGGTCTGAAAAGACAGGGAAGACTGTTAGGACAAATCTCCAATCAATGGAGATGGTGTCTGTGTTGTCAAACATACAGTAAAATTTGCAGTGAACACTTCATGTTGATACAATGTAATCAAAAGCAATGGTTCAAAACAAAGTTATTAGGAACATCCTCAGCGACTATACTTTGCCACTTAACATAAACCATGGTTACGTAACCAGAGGAACTAGGAGAGGAATAGATAGAATCAAGGCTATATCTGAAAACTATAATGTATTAAGAAAAAAGCATCTTATTCCTTTATTATATATCAGGATCATTAAATTAATTAGCTTGCCTCATTAATTTAAATTTATTTATTATGGCAAACTTGTTGAAGTGAATCCACTAAACTTTAGGAGAAATGAAGAGAAAATGAGAAGAGCAAAAAAAAATTGAAAAGGCAGATAGAAAGCCACATAGGAAAGAGAAAGGACATTAGGCAAGAACGCATATATTAAATATACATTCTCTTTATATGAAAAGAGAATATTGAATCTTCCAGCCAGTCGCACAGTCGAAAAGAGCAAAACCTCCCCCTGCACACTCGTGATAACTGTAGTGCATGTGGGATGACACAACAGGTGCCAGGGCTGCAGCTACTTCTTTTAGTGAGAAACCCTAAAAAACTCCTTCCAAAACAGCCTGGCAGGAGCCCACAAGCAACAGGAATTGAAAAAGAGTTAAAAGTGCATCACAATACTTTTTGTATTTTGCCAAGAAGGAATTCTATATGGAGTAAAAGTGGAGAAAAGCAAACTGTGCACATCTATCTAGCAAACTGATAGAAAGGTTGGAGTGTCTGTGTGAATTCAGGAGTCCTCAATAGTTGTTTGCCAGGCATTTTGACAGATTATGTGTAGTAAAAACATATATAGCTATGAGTAGCTTTGGTAAACAAGTCTGATTAACTTTCTAAGAAGCTTCAAAACTCTTATAAACTTATAATAGAGTTTAATATTTTAAATCTGAAAATATAGTCTCTAAGAGTGATGGTCTAGCTTGAACAAAATAATTCACAGTCTTTCTCCATTATCTGCTACATCTCCCATGTAGCTGTTTTCAGAATGCTGAATAGAATTTTTATACCAGCTTTCATTGGTGACCCATGTAATTGCCTTTACAAGAAAATCCATCTTTTGAGCTGTGTGAAGACAGAAAGACAGCTTTGTTTCCCATCATTGCAAGCAACCTTCACTAGAAAGAAATCACTAGCAGATATTCTGCTAGTGATTCCAATGTACTCAGAAAAAAAATATGTAAGCACCACATTTAAACTGCTTCTTTTTCCATAAAACAGCTTTATTATCAGCTCTGAAATGGATGTGTATGCACTTGTAATAAAGTTTGATAAAATACAGTCTTATTGACTTGAACAAAGCTTTTGCTGTTTTTCCTGTTCCTCATTTATAGTGATATCTGTAGAGAGCATTAAGACTTTTTCTGTTTTTAAATGAAAGGTCTTTCTACAGAAAACCTATCAACACTCCAGCTATCTGCATGAATTGTCCATACAGTCACATTATTTTAACATACTCAGACTATTTCCATATTGAGTTATTTTCTGTAAAAGATGTGATTTTTAATCATTTGCTCTTTGCAGGTAAGAAAATATCCACAAAGAGGAGAATTCCTTAAGACCAATAGCATTAATTCAGTGCATCCGAGTCCTTGGAACTAGTATTCTGGAACAATTTTGCCTATCAGTTTTCTGAGGATTCACTAGATACCAGGAGAGTTGTTATATTTAGTTGCTTATCTGCTTTTGACTGCAGTGCAGTACTTGCAAAGATGTCTTTTATTTTGAGGCTTAGCACATTAAATATCACCTGATCTGAAGATGTTTGAGGGTGTAAAGCCTCTTGAATAGAATAAATGTCTTATCTAAACACAGCATTACATTTCTGCATAGTCCTTCATTTTGTTTATCCCTACATTGTACATAAATTAATGCACAAAGGGAAACTAAAGGTCTGTCTTCACAGTGGTAGGGGGAAGAAATCTCAAAGCTTATAAAGAAAATCCTCTGATATTCCTACTCAAAATCTCCCCAGTATGTCCAAATACTGCATGGAATAGAAGGTAGCAGAAAGTATCCTTCAAAGACTTAGATGCAAAATGGAAAAAAATGAAAGCTATAGTGTCATGCTGAATAACAGATATAAAAGCATAGATTAAAGCTGCAGTAACTTGTTGAATATTTACTTCCATTCTGTGGGTTTTAAATAAGGCCTTTAACCCAAGACTCTTCTGTGATTAAATCTTTAGTGTATATTCACTTAATCTCTTAAATTACTAATTCCTAACATTTTAGGAAATAATAGATTGCTAGAATAAATTTATTGGGCCAGTAGATTAAAGGAGAAGAACCAAGTAACAATTAGCACCACTGAATACCAGCATGGATTAGCAATGACAAAGCGCTGGGCAACAACAGTCTGCTTGCCTATGTTATATGGATATGCCAACAATGAGGAAATGTGTCACTTACATATCTATCCACTGCAGTCCTTTTCAAGTCATGAAAGCTTTCTTTTACCCATATCTGAAAATAATCCTGAACATAGACTTTTTAACACTGAAAGTTTGAGCCAGATCTTCACACATAAACAATCCCTAATACTGTGCTATGAAGTCATCATCTGCAAGTTGTCCATACCTCCTATTCTAGTTTTAATAAAGCACACTCTAAGTAAGGACCCTTTTCCTGCAGACCCACAATTTTCTGTTTTCATAGGTAAGTTTATTTTACTTACAGCTAAATTTATAACTTAAAGTTGTGTTCATTGAGTAGTGGAAGAGGAGTACGTGTTGCAAGACCATGACACACTGAAGGTGTAGGATGGGCTTCTGACTGGGTTGTCAAAGTTGATGGGGAAAAATTCTGGGCCATTATAGCAATGCAGAAACATAGGGTTTAGGTTAAGACTCCTTTATAATATAGCACTGATGCCTTACCATCACTGTTAAAGAAATGAGGACTTCCTTTCCATTCTATTATTTGTTATTTCCTTTGATAGAACTGGAAATATTGACAATTCTAATCATAATATTTTCACTACACAATGAGGATGGAGAGGGCAACATTAAAAATATTTAGGAGTTTAATTCCTGTGAGTTCAGTGGTTTGCTGTACTGAGAGCAGGCAGACTGCGAGCAAGAAAGAGAAAGGAAAAGAAAAGGGAAATATAGGGAAATTTCCATACTTTAGAATAATTGGATAGACAATTACTTTCTCCAGATGCTATTTGTAAAGATGTTGCTTATAAAATAGGGGACAAAATAATATGGTAAATATCTTACATATAGAACAATCTTGCAACTCCAACATGCTAGGTCTTTCCAATTAAATACTTTGGTGAATCATAAATTGTTTGAAAAGATAAAACTAGCAACACAGTCCTAAAAATTACAGATATATAGCAAACATCCCCAGTCTGGGAGAAAGAAGGTAATTTAATGAATTGTCATCATCCTACCCACTGTCTAATTCAATGTTACTATTTGCAGTAATAAATAGGATCAGGGTGGAGATTATTTTTCCAAATTACCTCCTTTTTATTTTTTTTTCCAAATTTGTGACATTGGCATTCTTGGTTCATTCATAATGAAAATTATGAATATTTCCCTCTTTAGCATATATATTTTTCATTGATTTGCGAAAACAGGATGCACACTCAAGTTATGTTTGTCACAACAGAATTATTTACATTGTGTTCAGGGAAAAGGGGAGCTTTTTGTTGTTTCTGTTGACTTTTTTTTTCCCCTGGAGTCAGCTCTAGTTTCTTCCAGATGTTTGCTATACTAATGGAGAAAAGGAAAAGTTCAGTAAAAGAAAAAAAACTAATTTGAATTTTACCTGTCATTGTTTTAAAACCGTTTCAACAACTGCTATGTGCTTTATGAAGGCATAAATTCAGTTCTAGCACTTTTATAATCATGAAAGCCACAGGCAAAGTTTGTGCAAAGTGTGATGAAATTATGCTGTGAAACAATCTGACAGAACTGCAAAGATGCTGTAGCCACTCTGCTGCTACTTTTCTGTAATTTCTACCCTTTTTTTCATCCTCCATCCTTTATCTCGACAGGTAATCTGTATAGATAACGTGTAGGAAAAAGGAATGGTTTCAATGCTGGTTAAATTTTCAGGAAGGAGTTAAAAATTAAAAGTTGGTTCCCAAAGGAGGATATAAAGGCTACTTTTAATAAACCTAATATGAACATGTATTTCAAATGCTATTTTGTAATATGATGGAAAATGTGTTTGTATACACAGTTCTACAGTAAAACACAGAAGACAAATTTTGTAGCAACCATGTAATGGTAATTAATCAAGTCTTAACTCTCTAAGATAGTGTCAAAACTGTACCATTGATTTGAATAGTGTTACTCATAATGGTCAGAGTAGTATATGTGTAAAGGTAAGAATGACATCCAGCAATACTTAATGTCTTTATCTTGCATTGAATTGTGTCAGTGTCTATGAGCCTTTATTACTCTAAAGATAAAGACTTATTTTATTGTATTATTTTAATGTAAAATGCTTGAACAATTCCAGTAGAGTGTCCATGAGCAGAGTTTTCACATTTTCTGCAGGTTTCTAAATGTGGACAAGACTTTGCATCCATCCATCTATTTAATTAGGACACAAAGAAATCACATCTATAGTATGCAAGGACAAGTGTCTTTATGGACAAAAACCTTTTACAAATTGGAATACAGATGAAAGGAATGCCCTCACATTAAAGCTTAGGCTACCTCAGGGCATGAAATACATAAAGTGGTACTTACAGCAATTAAGTTTAAAATAAACTTTTGGCATAAATCAGCAGTGGTCTATCAGATCAAGCTCTTGGATGCATCTTTGTGATAACTAGAATGATGTCTGTTGGAGGAAGATGTCTCTAAAGTCTAATGCAAATCATAATGCCAAGCAGTGCAGAGCTACAATTAGCCTACAAACAGAAGCTTTTATCATTCAATAATTTGATGATGTAAAGGATATTACAGGTATCTGCATTTCACAGAGCAAGTGTTTATACACTGTTTAATATACTTACTGGTTGGACTTGTTTAACTACAGACAATTTTACTGAACTCTGCAAGAAAAGCAAGTGATAGAATCATAAGACATCAATATGTGCTTGAACGGAATCATTAGCTAATGTCTTGCAAAACATGGTAAAATATATGTAATTGGTAAACATAAAAGGATGGATTTATAGTCAAAGCACTAGAGAGTACAACTTCCAAGTTTTTGGGGGGCTTTGGATTTGCACTTCAGAAAGGGTTGATAATTTGCTTCATTCTGTAATGCAGTTTACCCCATACAGAGGAGCAATTGCAAAACAGTAAGCAAGGTCTCCCTGGACAGGTGTCAAAACCCACTCTCAAAACCACATTACAACTGACTTCTCAAAAGCTCATTTAAAACAGGAAGCTAAAGATGGACAGATGTGAACCATTATACTGTGTACTTAATGACAGCAGCCTTTCTTGATAGAACAGACAGGATCTGGTTAGCATTTCTACCCATTTGTGGATGAAATCTTTTCTGAGATGAAACCACTTTGGTGGAATAATTAGTGTTTGGTACTAGGCATCCTGGGAAGAAAAGGAAAACAGACAGAATCTATCTCAAGCTAGTAAGTTTCCAACTCATGCCATGAAGTAAGAACCTTGGTTTCATACTAGGTTGTTAAAAATCTTCACTTCTGAGACACAGCAATATATTAATCTGAGTCTCATTCTTCTGTAACACAAGCAAAGATATTTGAAACCTGCCTTTTGATACCTGAATTTTCAACTGTGAGTGAAAATTCACGTTTTCTGTAATTCCTGTCATTATGTAAAATGTGTAATATGATTTCATCTCAAAAATGTTTAGAAATACATCTAAAAATAAACTGAGAGACACTGGTCTCCTGCGTTGGCAATGGTTTTGAATACCTGATGATGGGGTGTTAATTGTCAGTGAAAAAAAATACTTAGTGGACTTCTTTAAAATTGAGCCCAATTTTTAGACTGGGATAACAGCAGGAAGCAAATTACTAAACAAAAGTTATAGAGTCTTTTAATGAACATATTCAGCCTTCTGTATAATTTCAGTCTAATTAAAAAAATACAGCAAACTAAAATGCAGATTTAATGACATTACATGCTTTTACAGACTTCATACTAACTCTCAACATTTTTTAGTCAGGAAAAATAGTTCTTAGTTTTATTTTGCTTTTTCAGAACTGGCTAAAAGCCAAATTTGAATGGATATGCTTTATATGTAAAACTTATGCAGTTCTCTTATGGGTTTAGCCAAGTAGGCCAAGAAGTTAGGCTTTAAAGTTCAGATTAGGCCTGAAATTGTCAGATGACTTGAGCTGGGCTGAGCTAGCTAACAGCTGACTTCTTCTAGCCAATAATATTGTATTCCATACCATACTACATCATCTCAAAGGGTGTAAAATCCAGTGTGTGGGAGTGGCTTGGTTAGTTCCATCATGGCTGCACTAAGAGGAAGACATCTAGCAGCTCCTCTACTATGCTAGGCCCTGCTTCTGTTGCCTCTGCTTGCATTTTGTTTGCCTTCAGGGAAGTAGAAATATTTTGTTGTTATACTTTCTCTGTCTTGCTGAGTGTCTTTTGGAGTGCTTATGAATTTAGAGTAATGGGCTTTGTATTAATTGGGGAGTGGGAAGTTATTCCTTGTTATATACATGTAACTTGTGTAAGTGTGTGTTATATTGTAGTTTTCTCTTAATTTTTCTCTTTTCTGTATAAATACATGTAGTTAGTTTCAGCATAAACCTGGTTCTGAGGGTTTTTTTTCCCTCTCCCTCTTCTCTTCCCTTAGCTAGTTGGGGGGAGGAAGAACCCTTTTCACCCTGTCCTGGACAGTTGGCATTTTGCCAGCTCAACCCAGGACAAGTTCGAATTAAAATTTACTGAAGCTTTCAACTTTATTTAAAAGATCTAATCTTCTGAATAATTTTCATTTTCTTTTGCATTATATCTAAGGAGAAACTATCACACTTTCTTAAATTAAATAAAATGGACTAATTTTTAAAACATCAGGAAATAAACCTACATTTTTTTTCTTATGGACACAAATCTGTGCATGCCTTACAGGAATTTTAGTGACAGAAGCTCTGCCTTCTGTAAATATTCAATATCAGAGTTCGAAAAATTTTAAAAAATAGTTTTAAAAAGTCAATATTTAATTATTTATTCTCCTTTTATTGATAAAATATGGTTTTACATATGAGTACATCTTGCTGGGATAGGTGCTGAAGGTAACTGACTTTAACCACATGTACAAAGTACTTAAGTTTGTTTCTGTTTTACTATATTAATTTAAAATGCTATTTAAGTGCAGGCCACTGTTGAAGTGGTTAACTGTGGTTAGTTTTTATAAGAAATACATTGATCTCCTTGTTCTAGTAGGTAAAAGTAACTGACAATCCAGCAGATATATAGACAGTTTTAGACCATTTTTTGTCTTCTGTCTACATTATTTATATGTAACATATACATCTATTATTGTATATAATTTTTATTATTATAATTAATAGTTAATAATAGAGAGTAATATATTGTAATCAAGAATAGAATGAAGAAATGAACTATAGTCCAAAGAATATTAAAATGAATATAGATAGAGAACTATATAAATACAGATAGTATGGGACAAGTATTTTTCTTGGTGCTATATGGAATTAATAAGTGTACTGGTCAGACAACATAGACTGAACAGTGCAAATAAAGCCCAGCTCTAGCCCTCCTTTGTCTCCAAACCACTGTCTGGTCCATGATTGACTCACTGACAAATGGCACCCAGCTCAGAGTCATGGTCACTCAATGGGGGCAAGGGAACACTTCTGAAGAGTCTCTAACTAAGGTTACTCCCCCTTGGTGATCTGGTGCATAGTTTATGTGTATTTTAGGATTTAACAGGTAAAAACAATCCCCCAGAATTGCTTTCTTTCACCCGCACTTGGGTAGGGCATCCTGATGCATCCTGACCTCAAGTGATCAGAATGGGCTGGTGTCACACATTCAAGCTGGAAACTCTCAGTTAGGCTCTAGCAACGCAAACACCTGTGTGTAATCACTGAAGCACTTACAAACTCTTAAGTATCACTGCATGTTATAGTGCACCTCATCAGTAGTAATGTCACCAGGAATAGAAAGCACGGGATAGAAAATATTCACTATATTTGATTTCTAGGGAATTACAAAAGAAAGGCAAGAGTTAACTCTTAATTTATGAGGCATTTCATGTCCTGAAGAACTGTTCCACTGCCTGGGAAAGACATTCTAAAAGGTCTAAGAAATGAGCTAAAGCAGTCATGGCATTGGTAATGTCAAAAGAAGTTATGCCAGCCTGAGTCTTAGCGTAACTTCTCCTTGAAGTTGATCTTGTTTAAATATGTATTAATGATGCAATTAGGTTTTAATGTTCGTAAGTAGGAGTGGGCTCTGAAGTTTGCTGATGATATAAGACTTGGAGTGCTCACTAATAAAAGAAAATTTCAGGACACCATGCAGAAAGAACTGAGTGGTCTTGCAGAAGGGAGAAACAGAAAAGGGAATAAATGTGAAAACTGATAATAAGCACTTTTACTATGTGTTAAGAATTGAAAATGACTGAAGTCATGACTGTTGAAATATTAATATAGTATAACACTAAAATATGCAAATGTGATCTTTGAATGCGTCAGGAAGGTCTTTCCAGCACATATGAAGTAAATGATTGACCCTTTCTCCTCCGCCTCCCACCCACCACTTTGGTCTTTCGTATTTAAATCAGATGGATTCAAAATGAAACAAGTCTAAGAAGTCTATATTAAAGAACTATCATGCAAAGGAGAAGAGAGGTTACTTTTTTTTAGTATAGCAAAACAAAGGCTATAACCCAAAAGGGAATATGTCTAAGATCTATAAGTAAATCTTAATGTTAAATGCTAAAGTTATAAAGAAATCCTTTAAAATATAATATTGTCACTGAAATATATGTATGTGTGTGTGTTTGTATATATATATATATTTAAAATTGTTTATGCACAGATATAGGCTGGAAATCAGAAGAATGTGCCTTAAAGAAAAGGATTCTTACACAGTTTTCATAAACAACTAATGGACACAGAAACCTAATCTGAAATTTATAGAGAACATTAGCACTCTTGACTATATGTCATACTGAGAGATTGGATTCAATAACCTGAGAAGTGCTTTCTTACCCCACTACGTACAATATCTAAACTACAATGTTAAACATTAAGGTTAAATTTGCAATGATCTGCTTTATTCTTCTAGCACAAATGCACTGTGCAATCGGAGTAAAGGTCAGCTTTCCCAGAGTAAACAGTCCCTTGGCATCAGCCGTATATGAATAATGAATTTCTCCAAGATCTACAACGTGGATCAATCCTACTAAATCCTTAGCCATTGGGTATTTTGGATAAGATTGTCTCACCTGCTCAAAAACAAAATTCTCAGAGGCTTCAATGTCTACATAGCTATACAAAATAGTCATTCCCCTTCAACAAAGTCTTAGTCCTGCACTATGAAGACAAAAGTCAGACCACAGCTCTAGGAATTAGTGTTTCACCTTAAGAGAGACAGCAGAAATATAATTTCCACAACATTCCTATATTTGCAACAGGAGCAGCTTTTATTTGCTTGATATCTTTAGATAAAACTGGCTCTGCTTACTATTAAACATGTTGCCTGTTTCCCTCTTGCTGGTGATCTTTCATCTTTTCCATTGAAAATTAAATTCAAATGTTTATTTCAGCTGGCTGATAGTACTTTATTTTGGAGAAAATCTTTCTTCATTTACATCTGGAGTCCCAAAGGAATTTTGTCTCTTGTTAGAAATAGGGAAGGTTGTGTTTTGAAAATATTCATCCATTTTACTCCAGTTAAAGTCAATTGTGGGTGTGGGATTTTGGAGGCTTTGGCAAATTAAGCCCTTACACAGCACCTCTGTTAATGACAGTGAGTCAGAAGGGAACCCTTACCAAACTCTCACAACTGCATCAGCTTCCTGATTCTGTCATCAGGATGTAGAATACATTTGTTTTTTGTCACTGAACTCAAATGTGACTGAATATGGAGCAGATCTGCTGAACAGGAAGGTGCACTTTACCATAATAGCTTTTCAGAACTAAAATAAAGGTCAAAATCTGTTTGACTTACATTGCATGAAATTAATTCAAAGAAGACAATTTAGGACAGAATTCAGCCCCAAGCTTCTATAAGACTGCAATTACAGATGGCCTTTTCAGAAACAAAAGAACACACTACAATGTCTCTCACATATATCTTTTAAAAAATTTCCGAACAAAATCCAAATGAAATTATTAGATATTAAGTGGTTATTACAGAGGATCACAAAATCATAAATGTTATCATAATGAAACTAATATAAATTAATTATTTTCAGATAAGATGGAAAGCTCCATATACAGCTGTGTACTCTTCATGGACTACTCCCAGTTATAGAGAGCCCTATGAATATACTTAATGAGGCATTCTATGAAGTCATAGTGGAGAGACATAATGGCCAACAAATACCTAGCATAAACCTCAGGATTTCCTCAGTAGAACTGACTGGTTTCATGCTGAATGGGCCATTGTAAAACCAGCTGATTACAGAAACATAGAGGGTTCTTGTGCTCCCCATTTCCTGAGAATTCTCTCTGCTCTCATCACACACATACTAACACTTACATTGTGATGGCTTGAATCCAGGCTGTGAATGATGTATAACAGAAGGAGCAATCAAATTCTTCTAAAACCATTAAAGTCACATTTTCATTGTTAGTTTGTGGCACAATACCCCTATGACCAATAATTTTAACTGCTAGGAACACATAACAGTAATTCTGTGAGACTGGTTCAAAATTAGTTTATACTGGGCTACTTCAATTAGTCAGCACAATGCTAGAACTAACGTGTCCCATACTGTAATGCAGTGTTAGGAAACAAGAACATGACACAGCTACATCAATTTTATCTTCACTACCTTTCCTATTTAGTATTAGACTACAGGAAAAATATAAGATCAAATGCAATTATGAGTCTCCAGAGTTAGCAGCTGGACATGACAGAAAGAATTAGTAAGCTCTCTTGTCCTTAGAAGACCACCATGTGGAAGAAAATCAATTGTTATAAAGTTTTGGATAGTTTCCCAGATACACTGTGAAATGGATAAACACTTAAAAATTTTCCAGCCAAAAGAGGACAGGTGTCAGAGGAAAGAGGAGACCTATTATAACATTTATACCACATTTCAGAGCAGTGCAACATCACAGCAGTGGCTTAACCCAAAGTCATGGCATTGCTCAACATCCACTATTATATATAAATTCATCTATTCCAAGGTCAGGAGCAACCTCTGCAAAGACAAAGTCTGACTTCCAATTGAACACAGGATGCAGGATGCCCAGGATGCCCTCTGACCTGTTCAACAATACCAGCTATAGAAAACCCAGTATTAACCTTTTCATCTTTATTGTGTTTGGAAAACATCCACAGCTTTCTTTTGATATGAATTTGTCTCATTTTAACATTTTACCCTTAGACGATATCAGTAATTTTTGTTTGGTTTCAAACTTCTGCTTTCTATATAAGCGCCTTTAGCTTGAGAACCTTTGAATCCTTGAATCCTGATAATTAGTTACTTGAGACATTTAACTAGATTAAAAGAGATTAAACTGTTACAGTTATACACTCTAGGGTTTATTTCCCAATAGGATAATCCCAAGGATTATCATGTAACCTCTCTATACTATTCATGTATCTGTAGCACAGATCTGAACATAGTACTTTAAAGCAGTAATCAAAAGTGACATAACATCCTTATTTCTCTGCAAATACTCCTAGCAATAACATCATTATTAATGCTCATTTGAGCTTTACAGTCAAGGCTTCTTGAAATTAAAATGTTTTCCTTCTTTGTTGAGAATAACATTCTTTCATGCTAGAGGTATGACTTTATGGTTGGCCATATGTAAGTTTTCAGATGCTTGTTTGCACCTAGCTTGCCAACAGCTGTGATCACCTTGCATCAAAGTCTTACTGTTTTATTATTCACTACAGTCACATTATTCATCTGTGACTTTACTGGTATCATTTTGTATTTTCTTCCAAGCATTGAAAAAGAATATTAAATATAATAGAGTCAAGTACTGATCCCTCTGGAACTCATAGACAAACATCTGAAGGCTGATGATTCTTCATTTTAAGTAATATTTTAAGAGCTTTCAGTAGTCCACATTTTAATCAATTCAGTATGTTCCATGTTGATTTTATTTCTTAATCAACATGTCATGTGCTACCAAATTGAATGCCTTATAGAAAACAAAGTGTATTCCATCAATTTTATTACCTTTATATACAAAGCAGGATAGCTGCATCATCTGTTTCATTATTCTGCCTGAGATCATTATCAGGCTGACAAATCTATAATTAGACTTTTTTGTTGCTTACATTAGAACAGCATTGAATCTTCTATTTACACCTGGGACTACCAAAATGCTTCAAGTGTTGAAACTTCATGTCAAAATTCAAGCCTAACAGTTCAAGGATATCATCAGCCAGTTCTGTTAAAAGTCTTTTTAACAGATTGCCTGGACTTGATTATTTGAAATGTTTGCTTACATTAATCTTGGCTTAACATATACCTCCATTTTTTTTAACGGAAAATTTTTAACCTTCTACCATACTGGATTCAGGGCTACAAACAACTGCAATATTAATAGGGGACTATATGGTAGTGCAACCTCTTCCTCATGGCAGGACACAGGCTATGTTTCTGATGTGGTCCTGAAGGACAAACACCCTTCTCACAGCTGTCAGTGTGCTCTGATATGTCATATCATCTGACTATTTCCTAAAGCAACTGTAGTATTTTATTTAATAAAAACTCTCCCTCTGCTATGTTATTATTGAAATGTTACTATTTCCATCTGGCTTTAGACCAGTGCTAGGGCACGATCTACATCAAAACATCGTCCTTGTTTTACTGACATTTCTCAGTCCCTTTTTTTTTCATCAGCTTCTCCCATTATTCCTCTGTATCTCAGAGTTTTCTTTGAAATCTATGTTTGAAGAGACCAAATCTATTTTTTTCATACAGCTTGGAAAGACAGGCGTTATGCTTCCTGTTTAGTATACTGTAATCTAAAACTCAACAGGAAATATCATATTGACTGAGACAGAAGTTGGGTTTTCTCACTAAAGTAACCATAAATCTCTGGTCTATGTCTGCATTAACAGTGGGTAGTACTTAATTAAATGTCAGCAATATGTAAAATATTAATTTTTCTTTAAAATATCAGGCAGTATACTAACACAACACTTTAAAAATATTTTCACTTTTAAATGTCGATATTTGCAATGAAATGTTTCAATTTTGCTCTCCAAAATTATATTTATATGAGAATAGAAAACAAAAGTTAAAAAGTTAAAATATGGTCAAAACCTTTCAATTATGCTGAAAAAGAAACCTGTGTAATCTGAAATTGGCATTCAGAATGTTGTGGGATTTTAATTCACCTGAAATACTCATACATACATTCACATGAACAGTATCAAGCATATATTAATTCAGAAAACTTAAACGTAAATCCCAACTTTGTAACTGACTTGAAGACTTTGATTCCTGTGGTTTATTGCTCAATAAGCTGAACTCTGTAGGAATAGAAAAATCTGCCAACAGAGAACTTACTAGAAAATTAAAACAGTCATTTGCAACTTTAAAATTTTATTATCTATTTATTTATTGATTAACACTTCATCCTCATTTCCTTAGTAATTTTCTACATATTCTGTTCCTTTATAAAGTACAATTCATTTTATAATTGTCCATCACTACTGTTTGTCAAAGGCCCCAAGGCATCACACAGAAGTTTCGTCAAATGGAGTTTTTAAACTTCATTACTTAAAGATGGAAAAGTAGTTTAAGCTGTTCAATATTAATATTTACTTTGAGCAGTTTGTAGTCTTTTTGTCTCCTGTTCTCTGAATACCCACTGTGAACCACACATGAAAGTGGATATTGTTTACACAGTAAAATGGCTATCAGCCAGATCTGCACCCGTTTTATGTAAGCACAAATATTCCTCCTCAGCCCAATACGCCAAGATCACAGGGCTTGATGATTGGAGTGGGGTGGGGAAAAGGCAGAATAGTGGCCTGGTTTTGCACTGCTTTCTTATACATCAGGAAAGGCAACTTTATTTTTGCTGTTGCTCAGGCATGCTACACCTCTCTCTCCTGCTCTGAATTACTGTCCAATGTGTTTGATTTATAATAGGAAAAAATGTTTATTTTTCAAGTCACCTAGTAACAGATGTGGCAGGGCACAGATGAATGAAAGAAAAATAGCACAGGGTTCCCATTGACTAAGGAGGCTTTATATGAAGTAACAGCCATAGGTCTGTGGTTTTGCTCATGGGAACCTAGCACAGTAGTGGAGGTCGATGTAACCCTGACATGGTTTGGTAAGGCAACGCTGCAACCTGTAACCTTAAAACTCCAAAGTTGATATTCTTCGTTTATGGTGTATATGTTGATAAAAATAAGAGCAAAATTCTTCAACTCAACTACAACTTAGATTGTGTTCTCACCATGACCATACAATATCTGACCTGCTGGAAAGCAACTCTGTAAAGGACCTGGGGATCTTGGTGGACAGTAAGCTGCCCATGAGCCATCAGTGTGTCCTTGTGGCTGAGAAGGCCAATAGTATCCTGGGGTGCATTAGGAAGAGCATTGCCAGCAGGCCAAGGGAAGTGATCCTGCCCCTCTACTCAGCCCTGGTGAGGCCACACCTGGAATACTCTGTCTAGTTCTTGGTTCCCCAGTACAAGGCAGACATGGAGCTTCTGGAGCCTACAAAATTAAGGGACTGGAGCAACTCTCTGACAAGGAAAGGCTGAGGGAGCAGGGCCTGCTCAGCCTTGAGAAGAGATGATTAAAAGGGGACCTCATCAATGTGTGTAAGTATATGAAGGGGGATTGTCAAAACAATGGATCCAGGATCTTCTCAGTGGTGCCAAGCAATAGGATAAGTAATCTTTACTGAAGAGTCAGTAAAGGTAAATGCAGCTCAAGCAATGCAGACGTTATGAATCATCATGATCAATATGATGAATGTAACAGCACAAGATGGCAATAAAGAAGTGACCACTAGGTTTCTTCAAAGGTTCAACAGAAAATAAAGGTTCCCAAAATTTTACCAAACCTCTATTATCTATTTATGTTTTGGCATAGCTTTTAAAAAGAAAGTAAAGCCATATTTCAAATTCCCAGCTTGTAATTACTTAATTCTCATAAAAGTAGAGAGAATTACCTTTAAAATTAGGTATACCAATGTGTTACCAAATACTTTTCAGAGTCTTTTGTTAAAAATATATGTTTAATATATATACATCACATTACACCTGCATACATGCATATTTATTGATTTATATCAAAAGTAAAACTTCTTTAACCAAAAGAATCAAATAGAAGAAAATCTTAAAAGTGCAGAAAGTATAAAATGACATCTTTATCTTAAATTAAAAAGTGACTTGATACTTACAGCTACCTTTGAAGCTATTACTCTTGGCAAGTCTTTTTTCTATTTTTTTCTTTCTGATTGGAGATAAAAACACTAAATCATCATTGCACTTTAGTTGCAATCTGCTACTGTTATATTTTTATACGTCTTTATTTATTGTAACTCATTCAGAACTCTTTAAAACTTGTATCTTTGAAACATATAATATTTTTACTTGAGGTTTAGTGTGTTTGGTTTGTTTTTTTTTCTCCCTAGGTGTTTTCACTATGTCATTCTGAGAAGAAATAGAGTATTAATGTTTAAACAAGAAAAGAATTCTCTCTTTCCTTATAATTATTTTTGCCATTTTGAAAAAAAAAATGCAAACAAAAAACTCCCCAACAGAATAACACTACTTTTGGAGACAAAAATGTGTATGTTAAAATTCCAAATATTCACTGGAAATATCCTCAGTGAATAGAAGTCTACCTTTCTTCTCTGAAGTAATTGGTTTTGACTGGGTAGCACTATTTGTACTTGAAAATTTCATAGCAGGCAGTGTTTTAAAAACATTACTTACAGTTTTATACCAAAGGAAAATTTGCAGCAACAGAAATCAAAGCGATTTTTCTGAGAGTCACTATTTTAAGGAACTAAAATCTGGGTCTAGCATGCGTTGTTTGTACATGAATTATTCTGTGACTCCTGCCATCCTTGCTTTAAGTACACATCCTCATACCCTTTTTCATTATGAGCATTATATTTTCAATGTTATTTGGGAACTGTAAAATATAACCCTACTTATATGTCACCCACATACCTCACTACCAATACCATTAATGACTCATGCCATGCATCTCCCTCATTAACTGCTACTCTAGAATGTCTGACAGAGAAGTTAAATGGGAGAACAGAGACAATCACAATTATCACTTAATTCCTCCCCAAAGATCCACAAGTCTAATGGCTAATGATGCCTAAGGGGGTTTTGATTTTTTAATTTTATAGATTTTAGAAGCAATTGTAATAAAATCTAGATTTTGGTTAGTATTTCTAGTAGCTTAAGTTCAATATTTATGCATTCTAACCCCTACCCCATATCAATTCCTCAAAATTTCTTTACCTGTTTACACTTCCTTCCAAGGTAGAAGGCTGAATAATATCTTAGGGCCTGCTCCACGAGACATAAATATGGGCACACTGAGCTCGAAGCTCAGAATGCTGGAAGGCCTCCAAGTATGCTTGTGTGCTACAAGGAAGAGAAGGATGATGAAGAGAGAGTCCCACTCTCCCCCAGACTCAATTCCTAATGGGGTGTGCCAGAGGCAAGACAGAGCTGGACCAAGGGAATGAGTGAACAAGGGATTGGATGGACATTATTATAAACCCCATGGAAATCAGTGTTCGACACATGTGTTGACATGTGTTTCTGTAGGCCTTAGGTCTGGAAATTAAAGGACCTTTACTTTTTATCTTATCCTATAGTAAGTTGGCTCATAGTCCTGTTTTCTGTAGTCTCTTAAGGCACCACTAATCACATAATTTTGAAATGGAAAGGTAGAAACTTAAAGTTTTATTACTGAAAGTGTTTTGAGAAAAGTTTTCAAAGAAATGAAGGGAATAAGTAAACCTCTCTCCACCTTGGGATGGAAAGTTGGAATAATGAACCTCAAAGAGCATAATGGAAGGAAGTAATAGTTTCTTGTTATGCTGTCTTTCATTTTTACATCTGTCTACAAGACCCTTCTTTTTACAAGTCCAAAACCAGACACGACAGTTCACCCAGTCCCCTCATTCGTCATTTGACTTAATCACTCCAGCATTTTACCCTTGCTTTTCACCCTTTTATCTCACATTTTATTCTGCCTTATCTATTAGAAATTTTATCATGCTACCACGTGTTTTTGAGAATAGAAAAAAACCTTTCATGTTTATTCCATCAGAGATAACATTCACCCTGCTAAAAATCTGAATCTCTCCTGGCCAAGAGAGAAAGAATTAGAACAAAAGACCCTTCTCTTTACATCCCTATTTCTCTCTCCACATCCTGAAAATGTTTTCCTCCTACTCAACATTTGTCTGGGAGCATGGGCAGGTACAATTGTAAGGGTGTTTTACTACCATGATATCTTTTTCATTAACCTTTCACCTTTGAGAGTACGTCTTTTTTCCACTTCAAAAACAGCTGAAGAGGTACAGGTCCTAGACTCATAGGCACGACAAAAGCAGTGAAAGACAGAATGGACTTAAGAATCTATTATGCATCAAGAACAAGATATTTCACAGACCCCTTAATTTAACATTTAAAAGTGTGGTGGGAAAGTTATATGAAACAGTACTCCCTTCATGAAATTATTTACAAAAGACAGGACAGCATGTGACTCAAATCGTTGAGCACAGCTCTATGTAGTATTAAATCCTGTCTCAGACCAGACCCATAAGAGCTGTGGTTGGTTGCTCCCAGCCCAAGAGTGTTTTCCGGAAGCTTTGCTGGGTTCCTAAGCTCCAGGTGCATGATGTGGGAGTAGCTACAGGTGTGACCCACCCGCAGGTGTACCTGGCTGGTGTAACCACAGGGAAGGCACTGGCCACTGTCAGTCCCTCCTGTCTCTTGGGGCAACGTTCAGGGACCTCCATGGATGGTACTCCAACTGGACTTAGACCTCTTCTCACTTCTCCTCCAGATAAGTTCCTCAAATCACAGAACCTCTTTTGGGGCATGAAGTGTAACTTCAGCCCTTGGAGAGATTTCAGTGTTGTCTTTAAATACCAGTTGAAAGATTTGGGCACCTGCTGAAGGAACAGGAATGTTTCAGGCTGAATTTCTTGAACACTTCAGTTTTTACACATAAATATCCAGTGGGAGAGGATCATCTCATTGTAATATGGTATTAAACCTGGAGTAGATTCAACAAAAAGGTTCATGAACATGCTGACTACCACCATCAACTCCAGCCATATTACCTTATATTAGAGTTTTCTTTTGTGAACATTTTAAGAGACAAAGAAATTTAAACCCATGCACAATACAGGCTTAAGTAGCTGATTTGTTGAGCAAAAGTGGGTTGGCACATCCATCCCCTCTGCTGCTCATTATTTGTCATGCTACTTAAATTTGATAATCATGATGTAAAAATATTGCCAAATAAGGTTCCTCATCTGGCGAATGTGGAGAAAGTGATTCTGTAGGTAATGTGGTTCTGGTTGATGTGAAACAGCTAAGCCCAGTGCTGTTAACTAAGTTCTTTGAGCATTGCTAGAAGCCCAACTCAGGCATCAGGGTACCTTACATAAAATATCTGGGTACATTTTATGTCCATTCTCTATAGGCAGAAGTTTCAGTGAAGCATTTGAGGATTACAGTCTGCAAGTCTGGTATTTTGAATCATAATTTCCTTGGGTTTGAACATCTAATACTTCTGTGTTTCTACTTCATCTCAGCTAAGCTGTCAGTGCTTTACAGTTCCAGCCTCCTCCAATGCATTGGTGTTGCCAACATCCTTTCCCACTTCTTCATAATTCTATTAACTGTCTGTAAAGATTTGAGGTCTGAAATATGAATTTGATAAGAAAAATCCATCTTTATTTCTCTGAGAGTAGGAGGTTACACCACAAAGCACCGGCAGTGAAGATAAAAAAGGAAGCAGAGTGTCTGGTTAGAAAAAAGTAGTTTGCAGAGTTGCAAACCCGTGCCTTGCCAAACTCCATTCTTAACACCAGAGGGAGCTGAGCAAAGGCATAAATTCTGAAAACCCACTCTTTAAGAGGCCCAGACTGCTGGGCAAATGGCCCCCAAAAACTAATGCTGCTGTCCATACAGATTCAGAACAGAAGAAAAAAATATGTCAAATATTGCCATAAGGTGAGCATTGATTACATCCTGTTTGAGGAGGAGTAGGAAAATAGCCTCATAACATGGGCCCAAAAGTTTTCTTCCATTCTATCCTCTCACTGACAACTTCATCAAACTATTGCTTTTTGACATAGCATTCATTTTTAAAAACTAAAACTTTCATACATCTTCCTCTTGGGTGGCATTTGTGTACTGGAACTTATATTTGTTTCATACCCAGTTCTATTTTGTCTAATATAAACTAATGCTTTCATAGAAAACCATAAGTACTTCCTTCACAGTTTTACAATATGTATATCTTTATAAATTTAATATCATTATCTTGCTTATCAACAAAGATTTTACCTCTTCTGCTGCAAATGAGTTTTGGGTTTTTTTGTTTTATCTTTCATTTTTAGGTTTTCCCCATAGTTTTAAAGATATAAAGCAATATAAAAACTCTCTGTCCATATTACAGATAAATCTATTGAACTAATTTTTAAAAAATAATAATGAAAAAGCCTGTGAAACTATAGTATTATCTTAAATTTTGCTTTTATTCTTAATGAAAAACAAAAGATCCATTGATCTGTCAAGCTTGCACATACACAATCTAATTGTTTCAGTGTTTGTCATTGTCATAAATGATGACAGGGATATCTCTAGCAACAGATAACAAAACTCCACCTTTCCCAGGCAATTAACCAACTGCAAAAAATGTAGAGCCTCCCACTGTACTCAAAACTTGTTCAACACATGCTGTTTGATCCAGTGGTTCAGTACCAGCCTATAAATTCAAGAGAACTTTAACATACAATAGTTGTGGGTGTTTTTATACAAAACTCTCTTTTTTTTATTTAATATTTCCTATTGACCTGAACATTCTATCGTTGCTTACTGCAGTGGCCTGCTGGATAGAGGACTTGCCATTTTTGGCTTCATTTGTAATTACTATGGTGCAATAACTTTCCTAATACATTTACATTTTATTTCTTTCTCTGACATTTACCTACATCACACCTCATTTGTTGCCCAGGAGTCCAATTAATTTTAAAAATTCCATTTTTGACTGCCTTCATCTGTTGCTGATCATTTGAAGTGAAATAACTTCAGGTCTGTATAAAATGCCACATACTTGCTTTTTAACAAGGTAAGTGTGCAGTTATAATTAGTGATGTGTATGTTTCATTTCTGAATATGAAAATGATGATCATCCATTTGCATGTGCAATTATCCATTCTGTTTATACCATCTGCAGGTGATGGTTCCACAGTCCACAGTGGTCATTTCACATGCAAATCAGGCATGACTACACTTGCATGATTTACATGCAATTACTTGCCTAAGACATCTAAAAACCAAGACTTAAAATGGCTTTTTACAATAAAGGTGACAGAATCAATCTGAGGATATTTGAATAAGAATATGATATTGTGAAATCTCACATCATATTTTATTATGTTTAAGTTATGCCATAGCTGCTGCTGGACAAGTAAATAATGCAAACCTTTGTAATAAATCTGTGGATGAATTGGCACATTTGGAGTAGTAGTAGTTGATAAATGAAAGGCTTTGATGCAAAGTAAAAACAGCTGAGGTTAGCTCATGTGAAAAACACAAAGTGAGAACATAGGTTCAGTTTTAGGGTAAGGAGATTGAGCCTGTTGCTGAGTTGTTGAAGATCTAATGTTGTTGTGTTTAATCCATTGCAGAAGATGTTGATGAGCTAGTCTTAAACATGTAGCTGCTAGGTCACTGCCACTTCACTGTTCAAGCTGTCTATCTCTCAAGTCTAAGTCTCACGCAAAAATCAATGACATTGATGCTAAAATCCAGCAGTGCATGAAGTGAAATAAAGGTTTTCATCCTTATTCAAAAGAATTACATAAATTTCTATTCAGAAAATAATGTCTTCCTCAGGACCTGCAAAAGCATCAAGTGTGAAAAGAAAGGGTTTTAACACAGATGCCTTTGTCCTTTGCTGGAGGAATAGAAGTTTCTCCCAAATGAACCCAGTGAAGAACTCAGCTTCTTTCATTGAAATTCAAGGCTAATTTGGAATTTGGAGTTGTTTGGTTCCATTCATTTGAAACGGCCTCATGAAATTTTTATCCCATTGCTGAGTGTGAGAATTCCTGGTTTATGTATAAGTCTTTTGTAAAACATTTCATATTGAGCATTTGTATTTCAGTCAAATTATATTGTACATTTTAACATCCTCTTTTCTGTAGTAGTAGTCTCTGACTTTCCAGAACTTCATGACTCTTCTTTTGTTAGAGGACAATATGGTGTATGTTTTTGCTGACACCAAACTTATCCTTGTCAGTGTGTTTTCTCTGTAACAAAAGAAATTAATTTTTTCTGTGGTCACAGATAGCCTCTCAGCTACCCAGCAAGCTTCAAAGATGTAGCCTAAGCAGATGCATCTCCTGAAAATTGAATTAGGTTCTTAAGTTATTGAGCAGTAGTGCTTTTATAGTGGTCTAAGGGCACAAGAGAGACAAGGTTGATAAGGAGAAGCAGTATTTTCTATCAGAATAATTCATGTAATGGTAAAAAAGTAATACATTTGGGGCTCAGAATGTCTTAAAATAAGATTTTCCAAATGATCAGTTAAAAAAAAATTAGAAAACTATAGAAATAATAAGTCTTAATAAGAAATACATTTTAAAAAAAAGGCTAACATGGTTCATCTATTTATAGTCTGTCCTTGTCTATTATGGTCCCTTACACTGTATTCATTTTTGTGATATGTTGGAACCTGTGTTTAGTTTATCGAGAAATATGACTACAAAATAGAGGCATGAAACTAGGTCAGTCCAGGTCACCAGATCCAGTCATCATTTTGTCAGGTAAACCCTTTCTTTAATGTGTCCTGTTTAAAACTTATTATGCTCCTTGCTTCCCCTTTTTCAATCTCAAAAGAGTGCTTAGAAACCTGCTACCCCAAAGCTTAGGAACTTTCTCCTAAAGTCTACCTCAAATTGATTGATTGGCCATTTTTGACTCCTTTGTCTCACGATAGCATAGTTGAAAATGCTTTTACCTTTCCCAAGTTTGTGATTGACCTTCCTATGTACTTGCAGACAGCAATCATATCTGGTAGCATTTTGCTCACCTAAATAATCCAGATTTTTATCTTTATCTTCTTGCAAGAAATAAATTAATTTTCCTGATTGTCTCACAGCCCATTGCTGTGTCTTCTCTACTTTAACCCAATCTTTTTTAAGCACAGGGACCAGAAACTGGGCATGCTACTGCTGTCTCCATTGGCATCTTACCTATCTGTAATGACTTGCTGCATTTTACAACTTTTAGCTGTCTTTTTTTTTCATCATCACATCAATGACTCACAGTCATTTTGTGATTACTAATACACTCAATATATTATACACTTGTCATGTGTTGTTTGTTCATTCTCTGACTCTTTTCCTAGGAGGAGAAGTATGTCCAGAGATGTGTCAGGCTTTAGTGGCATTTTACTTTTTGTTTTACCCTTTGTTCTGTGGTATGTGTCACAGTATATCTTTATAAATGCTGTCTTAATTTTTCCATTTGAATGAAAAGGTGAGGACATTGGTGATTGGTGAAGTTAAATCCAGTGTCTTAGACCAACCACACAGAGATTTGTCCTTCACATAGAAAAATGCTGTCTCCAGTGCAAAATGTTAGAGAATCACCTTTGTTGACCATGGTCTTATTCTGATATTCTGTGATGGCCACTTATGTACTTTGGCAACAAAAGAACATGTCAGCAAATTCTTGAAGATATAAACAGAGCTCTAGTATGAAATAAATACAGCCCACATGACAACTATGAGCTGCTCACAGAAGGTTTATCAATACAGATAATAATTTGCAGTATTTCATACCAACTGTGAAGACTTCATACCTTGTACCCCAATACAGCTATACTGCCTTGATACAGTCAGGAGTAGAGGGATGCATAAATAACTACAGTTAAATAATCCTGAAACATTCTGAGACATTCAGGTCTCTTTGGTGAGAGCTGATATGGTTGTTCATGCTTAGAGAGGTAGATCATTAATATTGGCATGAGTAAGGATTCCAGAAAGAGGACCTTGTTATCTACAGAGAAAATTGGCAGTTCCTGTGTTAGAGAAGAGCCAAATGCTCTGAGCTCTTGGAAACTTAACTGAGAAGGAAAAAACATTAATTTCATTTTTTTAAATCTAAGCTTCTCTTTTCAAGGAACTTGAAAGTAAATCAGCTTTTCAGATGATTATCCATACTGGAAAAAAACCCTGAATTTTGATATTGGTAATAAGGGTATGTATGCAGAGTTCTTAATATATTTTTAACTGATGAATTTTAAGTTGTATCTTGCCAGAAAGAAGGAATTCACTCAGAAACTCAAAACAAGTTAAAATATGCAAAAGAGTAAAAAATTCAATGATATGTAATCTTAAAATGAGATTATTTTTAAAATAATGGGGGGGGGGAGCTCTTTAAAATGCCTTGATGGGTTTGTTTTAAATATTAGGTGAACTATGCAGACTGTTTTCTTGTTTTGTTAATGAAGCATTGGGACCTAAAATATATTTAGTGTTTCATGAATATGCAATGAATTGCTAAATATTTGCAATGAGGTTTGCCAGGGTGAACTTTCCTGAAAACTTACCAACCTGAACATTTAAAAATACTTTGAATCAACCAAGAAGTTGAACATAGGAGCTGATCAGCTGCTCTGTCTGCCTTGAGAAAGAATTTCTAGTGGCTTTTTTTTTTTTTGGTCAGGAAATGCAGAAGAGCAGCCAGTATGGATGAAAGAGTTTATTACCTCAGTCAAATAATGTCTTTACCAAATAGCCGGTGGAGTTCAGAGGTTCCTCATGTAGGTTGATAGGCTGATAGAACTAAATTAGAGTAATTATTATTATAAAATAATAATAAAAGTTGCTTGTTTTGCAGCTACCACCCAAAACAGGGCCTTTAGCACACTCAGTGAGTTTGAAAACATTTTTCATCTCTGTTAAACACCAATTTATTTATAAAAGACCAGTCATAAGTAGAACTAGACTAACAGCAAAACACTGTAAAATGGAAGCCGTTTTGCCTAATAGAAAACAGAAAGAAAAAGAATCAACCCACCTCATCATCTTGGAGCTTTTTCTTTACTTGGAATTATGATCGTAGAATCAAAGAATGGCTTGGGTTAGAAGGGATGTTAAAAGATCATCTTGTTCCAACTCTGCTGCCATGGGCAGGGAACTTTCCCATAGAATAGATTGCTCAAAAACCCATCCGGCCTCATTTTGAACATTTCCAGAGATGGGGCATACACATCTTCCCTGGGCAACCTGTTCCAGTGCCTCACCACTCTCACAGTAAAGAAATTCTTCTTGATAACCAATCTGAACCTACCCTCTTTCTGTTTAAAGCCATTACACCTTGTCCTATCACTGCTTGCCCTTGTAAAAAGTACCTTTTCATCTTAACAGAATCACAGAATACTCTGAGTTGGAAGGGATCCTCAAGAATCATCGAGTCCAACTCTTGGCCTTGCACAAGACCATCCCCAAGAGTCACACCATGTGCCTGACAGAATTGTCCAAATGTTTCTTGAGCTCAGGCTTGGTGCTGTGACCACTTCCCTGGGGAGCCTGTTCCAGTGCCCAATCACAGTCTGGGTGAAGAACCTTTTTCTAATATCAAACCTAAACCTCCCCTGACACAACTTCAGGCCATTCCCTTTGGTCCTGTCACTGGTGCAGAGAAAAGATCAGTGCCTGCCCATTTTCTTCCCCTCATGAGGAAGTTGTAACTGCAGTGAGGTCTCCCCTCAGTCTCATCTTCTCCAGGCTGTACAGACCAAGTGCCCTCAGCTGCTCCTCATATGGCTTCCCCTCATGGTCCTTCACTGTCTTTGCTGGCCCTCCTTTAGACACTCTCCAGTGGCTTAATATCTTTCTTATATTGCGGTGCCCAAAACTGCACACAATATTCAAGGTGGGGCTGCCCCAGTGTAGAGCAGAGTGAGACAATCCCTTTCCTCGACCTCTTCCTTATAGGCTCTAGGCTGAATAACTCCAACTCTATGAGTCTGTCTTCATGGGAAAGGTGCTCCAGACCTTGGATCTTCATATTTTTGTAAAAGGCCAACCAAAAGAGGCTGCTTTTTGCCCCCATTACTCGTTCAGCTCAGTGCAGCACTGGGTCCCTCCCATGTTTTCTTAAAAGAATGGTCAGAAATTTATCTGGCCTTGCCCTCTCATTAGTAAAACTGTAATCAAATCCTTCAACAGTGAGTATTTTTAAGTCATGGTAACTATATTTCAAACTGCTGCTGGCAGCAGTGTTTTAAATAGGGCTCTGAGTCATATCAGGTCTCTCTGCGGCCACTCTTCCAGAAAGAAGCAGGCATAACTGCACTGTATGTGCTTCTGCTGCCGAAGTGTGCAATCTGCCTGTTATTCCACACTTCTGACAATAACTATTCATAGGCTGGAAATTTCAAGAACTAAAAGGCAGATAGTCCTCCTACTTAGTTACACCGCTGCAATTATGGGAAGCTTTAAGGGGAGCTGGAGAGGGAAGTAGCAATCCTATCATCTGTCACAGCCAAATTCCTCTGGGCACATGCAGCAGGGCTAGAGATGTGATGCTACAGAACAGTGCAATTGTTAGATGACTAGGTTACAAATAGAAATCTGCCAAAAGAAGCTGCTCAAATGGCCTCAGACTGTGCACTCCAGATCCAAGACCAGCATCCACCATTAGACAACATGTATTATGTATGTCCCATTTTTCTTCTGGTGGTGCCAAGAGCTTCATCTGACTTTGGAAGATTTCAGGGATTTTCCTCCAGCGGCCAAGTGGAAAAGAGCAAATTTCATGGCTTTCTGCAAATTTCTAATTTATTTTTTCTTTTACTTTGAGATTTTAAGATTGTCTGGGTTAGCAAACATGAAGCAGACAAACAAGATGTAGTCAGTATGTCTAAGACCAATTCTGTTAAAAAATACACATGTCATTTCCATCATTCAAAATTATAAAGGGCTTGCAACTTAAGAAACCAGCCTGAAACCACAGTGATTCACTCAGTCACAAACCTAACTAATGTTTTCAAGCACATATTAAAATACAGAGACCAGCCTGAGATGAATCCCTAGCATGTCCAGGGGATTAGTGCTAAACCTCCTGAGTGTCACTGTTCACACCTGAACCTGATCTTTGGTATTCCACTGAGATTTGTACTGCTAAATTAGACCAAGTTTTATAGAAAATAGCAAACAGATGGTGAAAAATTCAGAATAGAGTGACTGGTAATTATTTAAAACTTTATTCTTAAGTATGCTGTGAAAGCTCTAGAGCTGTCAGTCAGGCAATTAGGATACTTATCTACAAGGAGCTCACAATCTATAATCAAAGGATATTCTTTGATGTATGGAGAAAATACACACAGCAACCTGACTGGAAAACAGTAAGAAAATTATGATGATAATATTGTAAGCTGTGGTTGCATCTTTTCGCAAATTATATTACATCTTATCAGACACAACTAATTTCTAATAGCAAAAAATTCATCATCTCATCCAAATCTCATTAGGAGATGATAGATGAAAGTTAGTTTGTTTCTTTTATGCTCAAAGGGAATTTCAGGTTGTTCCTGTCTGAGTCACTAAAAGTTAGGTTTCTTGACAAATATAAAAACCTGGTAGAAGCCAACATGAAAGGTATTCAAGTGAAGCCTTTAGTGCTTTCTCTTTCTGAGCAGCCAGGGCAAATGATTCTTTTTGCAACTTTCTGAGATCATTCTAATTAAATTTAGAGTCAACTCAGGTCTTCTGAATTCATACTCAGAACATCCAGTCAAGGAGAAAATACCAAACAACACTTGTAGACTGAATGAATTATCAGCATAGACCCTGATCCCATAAAATATTCAGTGACATTGAATCCTGTTTTAAATCACAGTAAGCTGTGATTGTTCAGTGTACTTGGCCCCATGTGTCTGAGGCACAAAATTTTTCTTTAGTATGAAGTATTTCGATCTTGTTAGCACTAGCGCAATGCTAGAAAACTGTGTAAATGTGTAACAGCTCGATTCTATGTACACCTGGAAGAAGAGAATGCTAAATCTTAGAAACTTACAGAGATTCGGGAATTGTGATAGTGGCTTTGGAAAAGAATATATTTCAGATTGATAATATTTGCAGAACTTGTCTATTTTCAATGTTGTTTTTTTTTCTTTAGGACACTCTACCGGCATAAATTAATGTGTCACAGAATTCATTCCGTTTACACACTAGTTACCTAGAGGAATGTAGAAAGATTGTGCCTGCTGTCTCCAAAGCTGTGAGCAAGCAGGATTTAGACTTCTTTTTTCAATAGCATGTTACAAAGTGTTCTTGAAATTCTTAATTGCCTTATGTAAATTTAAAATTTTGTCCGTAAGAACTATAAATATTTCAACTACATTCCAAGAGTAAAAAAAAACCCACAACATTATTTCCCCTGGTTAAGTAAAGTTTATTTACAAGTCTCAGGGTCAGGTGTTGATGGACAGAGTGTCAAAGGATTTACTTGAAAAACAGCATGTGATTATATGCAGATTTCCCTCAACAATAGGAATAAATACTTTACCACAGGAATGCTCCTTTCTTATTTTCAGATATGTCCTAAGTCTTGCTATGGTACAGAAGCTCATTAATCAGAAAAAAACTAATAACCTCTATGAGCATAGCCACTTCCCCTTGCATATCTGAGTTCAGATGTGGTCAACAGTAAAATGAATAGTCTTCCCTTAGGAAGAATGATGTGCAAAAATAGTCAAGAGAAGAGCACGGTGGTATGATGATGGCATGGTTCTAAGATGTTGTTTGTACCAATCACACCTGAGATTTAATTGCTTCAATTTAAAGGTGTGAGGAATCTCACTGTCACTAGGGATGAAAAACAGTAATCACTAGCTGACAGCAGATCCTCACCAGATGTCTGCTGTCATAGTATTGCAGCACATTGAGGCATGTATTCAGTTGGAAAATCTTCCACTTGTTGTTATATTTCACTGTTTCTAATTATGCCTTCCCTTAAAATGTGCTTTGGGGTAAAGTAGGTATTAAAAGCAAAACAGCTAGACTGTGCTCTGCCTGGGATCAGCAGACCTGCAGCTTTAGTATTGCTAACATGGTCATGCAAGTCCAGTCTCTGAGGCAGTTTGTTTTATGATCAATTGCCCAATGCACCAGGCTTCAGAGTGGCAGAGCTTCCAACTACAGATGAGATGTCATGACTTGAATTGGAGATATAAGACAGTAGTTTTGGAAACTCCTTCTATGTCAAAGTCGGATGTGACTTCAGACACTTTGAACAGTATGATGAATGCTTCAGTTTTTTCCAGGTTCCTAGTATATCCTGGTGCTATTCATCAACTTTCCCTTTGCCTTTTGACAGTAAAGTCATTTTTTCACTCTAATGTAAGGTAGCACTTCCATAGCGTGCCATCAACACAGAAAATTATTTCTCCTTATGGTGGGGTATATTATAGTAGTCAATTATGGTGCAGCATTCAGGGATCATTAGGAAAGATGTATGTCCCTCTCATGTCTAATTCAAGGCTTTGATTACCTAAAGGTACTGAAAACCTGCTTCACATAGGGAAATTATAAGCATTATGGCCTGCAGGAGGAAAAAAAATACATAAAAGAAATTAAGAAATTTAGGGGAAAACAGAAAACCAAGCGAAACATGAAAAGGAAATTTTACATTAGGTTTTCCACACAGTATAAGCAGGGAAAATATACATAATGGATTATTTTGCTTCATTAGAAACATCTTATGAGAATGGTATGTATCAAACAAAGCAAGAAAAATGCATGTTAACATGATTAAAAATAAAACTGCTACACTGAGTGAATCAGTGGAGAAGAAAAATCCAAAATAATGGGCAAATATAGCACTTGAGTCTGAAGATGATATAGGGTATTTTATCAAGCATAAAGAACACATCTTAAAGAGATGGAGACTAGTGAGATTTCTGTCCATCCAGGGAAAATTGTCTGAGCATGAGCAGTACAGAACAGCATTAAAATCTTGAAACTATTTAAGATTACAGGTTAACAAAACTAGAGCAATAAAAATGACTACTTTCCAGCAGGTGGCACTGAAGTTCATGGACTCTAACCTCAAAATCTTTCTACGATCTTCATAAAGATCAGTAGATTTCCATGCTGAAAGGATTCTTCCTTTCCTTTTGAGAAGGTCCCTCTTGGAGATCTCAAGGAATGATAGAACAAAATAGGAGCCAACAGAAAAAATTCAAATATCACAAAGTGCTGCCACTCAGCACTGCCTGGATAAAAAGAGTCTTTTCTTTCATAAATACCCGGGAAGGGAATAGTGCAACACTATAGAAACTCGGTTTTATCATCATTGCTTCAGAAGTCATAGCTCATGTTTTGTTGCCTAAACCTGCTGATGATGTGAGGCATTTTTCTCTAGTTAGTCCATTCAATTTACTTCTCTTGAAAAGCTTTGTAATTCAGACTACTATTCACCTTTTATATTTTAAAGTTTACAGGCAAAACATTAACATGAGAGCTGACAAAGCCCCTTTAATGTTGTTAGTGTGAGAGATATATGGTACAGTCCCATGAAAGCACAGTGTGATAGATGGATGCTGTACAGGCTTACCAGTCATCCTGATTTGTATGCAGTGATCCTGTCCTCATTCTGAGACTCCCACATTATGCCAGGGATTATGATTGTTCTGAGACTCATGATCCCTAGGAGAGACATGTAGAAAAATATCCAAAAGCACTACAGTGAGGCAAAGTTGTAAAGGAACAGCTGGAGAGACCAGACATTGACAACAAAACAGGGAAAAGACAATCCCATAGGCCTTACAGGAATAATTGAAAGACATCCTCTTGCCCTAGCGTTCCTGATAGTTTACCTTGTCTTATGTCACTGCAAATAGTCTTTAATAGTACAAAAGAGATATGTACTTGAGAATTTTAATGTTTTCTAAATCACTCTATCTTCAACATATGTCTACTTCATCCTTAAAACTCTACTAGACACTGAAAAATCCTGTTAGCTGACATGATCTATTGTAAAGTAATCTTGTTTTCCCTTTGTGTTTGGTTAAATTTTTAAGTATTTGTTTTAAAAAGTGATCTGTGTGGCTGTCACATAAATGACATTATTTAAATTTTAAAAGCAATTTACAAATTACTCTTCAGTACCCTATGCATTAGCTTATTAATAATGGATTTCCATGTGATGTTTCCTTATTGCTTTGTTAATGAAAACAATTTAGCCAGTTGCTTTTCTAATTGTGACTTGATTATGTTCCAATTTTTACAATAGACTTTCCTAAGCTGAAATTAAACACAATTAGCTCTCTTCATCGTCAGATCCCCTGAAAATGTGAATCTAACTAGTACAACGGGACTGCTGCTTGTGCATTCACACAAGAAGCTGCAAGCGGTCCAGCAGAGAAATCATGAATTTGGAAGTTTGTGTTTATTAGAAGTGAATGCTGTAAAGTAGCCAGGCATACTGGCTAAGAATAATATTATAATTATAAAATAAATCAGTGAAAAATATCATTTTTCAAGATACTTTGATAGAGAAACAACAATGGCAAAAGCGGACAGAATTAGTTTAATTAATAGAGGAGTCTAAAATTCAGCTGTTTGGAAAAATTAGCTAAGGTTAGCTTCAAAGAGAATACAGATAGTTCCACAGAAATATATATATTCTGAACAAAATTCTCTGTTAATAAAATTAAAAATCAGACTTCCTCAAAAGGCAGAAAGTGATGGTAATAAGGTTTCTGGTGGAAGCCTCTGTACATATTGTGGAGAGGGTTTTCCTGAAGAAACTGGCCTCATAAATCTCCTGTTCACAGGATCAAGAAGGCATTCGGATATCCAGCACATTGCTAATTCTAAGGCTTGAAAGCAATGATTAGGCCATCACTGCAGAGGATTATTCTCTTCTGTATGGGTCACCATGCAGGGAGGGACACAAACATGCAATTGGCATCTTGGCAGCAATTTCTTGTGTGGCAAGTGAATATCCAGCTGTGTGATCAAAGAACTGCTCAGGTCTGAAAGAGAATGATTTTGAACTATACTGAACTCATCTCTTTAGCTTACCTTTATTCTCCTCTGCTGCTTCTTCTGACTCTTCCTCTCCTCCTCCTTGTCTAATCTCCTCCTTTTACTTTTTAATTAATCTCCCTATACCCTCCCACCTTCTCCATGTCCCATCAGTTAAACTTTTTTTCTACAGTTTTTCCTTTTTACTCAAAGTAGATTGTAAACATGGGTACTCAGCTGCAAAGTCTGGAGCCTGAAAAGACAGGAGCAACAACAGACACTGAAATATTCTTGTAAACAAGAATATCCTCCTAAACATCTGAGTCCCCAGGACAGAATATGCCTGGACATTTGGGGACATGGCCATAGCTCAGGGAGACAAGTAAGAAGCAGACTGAAAGAACAGCATCCTCAGAGGACAGAAACAATGAGTTCTATCAAGTCATGCATAATCAAATGAATAATAATTCAAAAGCTTTATAGTTTATTCCAATTTGGAGATGTCTTCATAAAATCAGAAAAAAGTCATATTTATTCCTTTTACCATAGAAATCACCCTGGCAAATGTAATGTTCTTGCTCCATAGCACAGAGACCTAATAAGATTCCTTTAAGAAGACTTTCAAAATGTGAAAAATAATATTAGTCTTTTCCTCTGAAAATTTCTGAATTATTTCAGCTAAAACTCTTCAAAATAAACACACAAACCATCCCGTTTGTAACATGAATACAAGTATTTAAAATTTGATGATATTTTCAGCAAATAGAATGAGTCATAAGACAGAAATTATTGGGAAACTTTTGTCACTAGCAGGTGTATAACCTTATCAATAATAATGTAGAGGGAAATAATCTGTTACTAAAACATGTAAAACTTACAAAAACTCTCTATATAGTATCTGTCTGTCGTGCAGGACAGTGTCTAACCTGCACCTGTAAAAGCAGGAAATAGCACTTTTTGTTAGCTAAGCTATCTTTAAATATTGATCGATAAAGACCTTTGATGGTAAATTGTTGATTACTTTGATGATTCTGAAGCTCTAAAATAAAAAGAGTATAGAGGGGCTTTGTATGGTCTAAGTTACAAAAAGTTGCAAATGACAAAATTTATCAATGTATCTTTACACTGACTACAACGTTTGCCAACAACACTCATTCTTTGACAGCCCAAAAGAATGATTTTTTTTCTGCAGATTTTCTTCATAACAACAAAGATATTAATGTTATTTAACACGAGAAAAATATGCTTTGCTTCACTCAAACCACTGGAACAGTCCAGCAGAGGCTGGTAGAACATATGCTATGGGTTGTTGATTGGCTGTGGTTTCATAGCTCTGATCAATAAACTAATTGAGCTGTGTCAAATTGGTCTTCCAGGATTTTACTCCTATTAGAAGCAATTCATACTCAAATTTGGAATGAAAAAATAGAGGAGACAGACAGTGATGTCTACTCTATGAACAGCCTAGATGTGCTGTACAGCTTCTTGCTTGTTTTCCCTTATAGCTCACTCTTGAAGGATAAAGACAATTTCTTTCCACAGCTTCCACTACCCTAATGTTGATTTCACTTTACATGATTGTAGTGAAACTCTCCTTTTAACCCTGCTACAATTTTACACATGCTGTCCTGCTCTACTAGTGTTTGTCATCTGCTTTTCTGATCTGAATCCTTCATTGTCTTCCTGAAGCCATGTCACATTTTTCACTTTCATTTATGAGGCCTTGCAAAACCTCAGTCCTGTGTTGTTTTCACTGTATGTTATTGCTGTAGTACTATAAATGCCTCCCTGACACCCAATCCCATCAGATCTTGGAAGCTCAGCAGGGTCAGCCCCAGTTAGTACTTGAATGGGAGACCTCCTGGCAATACCGGGGGCTGGAGGTTCTAATCCTGAAGACTCCACTGTCACCATTCAACCTCGCTCGCCGTGGCAGGTGAAACTCAGGAGTTAAAGGGTGGGGCCAGTTCTGCGCACGCTGTGCCTCATCTAAAAAACCCACTGTGCAGGCTGGAAGGGAACACCCACGTGGGGAGAGCCCTGCCCAAATCTTTGTTCGCAAAGTCTGGCCATGCATACATACTATGTATATGAAATCCAAAGGTAAGGATCAAAAATCTTTGCATTTTGATTAAAAGGTCCAGGGGAGAGAATCATGTATATGACATTGTTTATTTATTATTTGTCTGTTTGTTTGTTTATTTTTCTGATGGCTTTCAATTGCATAGAGGTCTTTCTGAACTGCATGTAGATTTCACAGAAGACTCTGCTCCAGGATTACTTGGCCTTTCCTTTCAGCTTCACGGCTGACTTAATAGGGACTCCAGAGCTTCCTTTTGAATCAAATTCCAGCAGGCATGCACAGATTGTCAACTTCCAGCAGCATTAAAAGTAAAGGCAACAACTTTCAATGCCTATGTCAGGGAAAGAATTCTATATACAGTGTTGCACCTTCCATTAATTCAGCATCTTTCTAGGTCCTTTTTCATCCTGCATACAGATCTTTCTCACATTACCACTCATAACCATACAGAGTAAGTTTCTCTGGAGATACACAGTCTTGTGTCTACTACAGAGGAGCTCCTTTGATAACCATGTTAGACACAAGGGTCAGGATCTGGGTATATACTTCCCTTTCCTCTGGTCCCCACTCATTCTTTTGTTGTTTGGGGAGTCTTTTGCTATTTTGCATCGGATGTACATAGAGAGATTTTGTTTCCAAAGAAATTTGTACAGTGGCACAATAAAGAGCTATGTGCAGATCCTGCTTAAGTAATCAAAATAACATCAAGATGAAATTAAAATTTAGGAAGTGCTCCATTACCATTTACTCTATTAACAGCAAAAAGTTTTGTCCTCATGTTCAACTAAGGCTTTAATATATGCTAATTTTAATAACTATGCAGCAATGCTAAACTTTTTATGCTGTCATAATGAAAGGAGCTGTATGTTCTGCTGCTGCAATTTGTGCCAACCTTTGAGACAATATCATGAAGACTTCAGTTATTAGATACACATATTAAGGAAAGAAATGTTATTTGTGTTTGCTAAGGTTCCTAGGATTTGGTGGTTGAAAAAAAATACGGAATGTTGTGACTTCCCTGGCAGCAAGAACAGTTCTTCAAATTGTTTTGCCTTGTTTTATTTTTAGTTTTGGTGCACTTGTTTTTTTGTTTGTTTTTGAGAGGGGACACAATTTTTGCACTTTACACATTCAAGTTATGAACTTTCTAGGAGTTCCTTTTAAGATCACAGATAGGAGGTAAAAATACTTTTGCAACTCTTTTTTTATCTCTCTGCTGCACTTCTCAGGTTAGATAAATGTGACATTTAGCAAATGCACTCTAATGGTTTTACTGTTCCACCCACACTGAGTGACTCCTCCACTAAAGAGTTAGCTGGGTTTTTTAACAGTCAGTAGTACTACCTTTCCTATTAACAAATAATAAATAACCTTTCAGAAGTGATATAAACCTGCACTAACTGAAGCGCTGACTACCTAGAAATGTTGTGATTGGAAGGCCCTGGAGTTATACCCTGACAGCCACACATTTACCATGAGCAGAGTACATGGAGAAAATCAATCAGCTCTCATTACTTCTCCAGAAACATCCCATAATTCTTGCAAAGAACAGATAAGTTGTCCTGTAATTGACCCAATTGATGGGAAAAGATTCATAGGACATTTAACATGAAAAACATTAGACTTGGCCATCAAGGCATGTAAGCAGAAGCCATGAGAACATGAAAACAATTTCTTGAGGTTTGAACCTATAGTAAACTAAACCATGTAGGTGCTACTCATTCAGTTTACCCTGCATAGTCTTGTGGACTGGCTGGCTGTGCTACACTTATTAGTATGTAAGCATCTTAGTAAGTATTTACCAACATTTATCAGACTTCTCTCTTCGAGCATCTGGCAGCAGCTGATTAAAATGACTGAAGACCAGCGTCTTAAAGTCAAAGTAGCATGTAATTGTCAAATAGGACATAAGATTTAGCAGTATATTAACACAACAAGGAGACCCAACATATTTTTTTCTGTGTGAGCTCAGAAAGCCTATCTACTGCTCCAGTATGGTCCAACCTGTTTTTTTCCCTGGGATAGGGGAGTTAGTGTGCTTGATGGGGATAGCAGCCAGGTAGGATTGAGTTGTGAATGTTTTTTGTTTTATTAAACACTCAAATCAACTGATAACTAATACTAATAGAATAATACTTGGAAGAATTGAACAAAATTGTAACAGAAGCATATAGACTGTTGCATATTTTGTATCTAAAAGTCATATTATATTTTTCTAAAGTACTTGGTTTTAGAACATTAATCTACGTGGCAATTTTTCCCCTAAGTTTAGGATTAGGACCAGTCTCCACTCTCAAACTCAATAAGTCTGTAATGAAAACCAGTGTAATGCCCAACATGTTAGTAAATCCATAGTTCTATGCCTTCTGTATATGTTCACTCTTTATTAATGCATCAAAACTTATCCCCTGTAAACTGTTAGAAGACCAATAATGAATAAGCAGCAGAGCTGTATGTTAATGTTAATCATCAATACCTGGCTTTCCCTTGGGAAGAAATTCCATCTATAAAGTTACTTGCTTTGGGAAGCATTTGGGCAACAGGCATTCCTGTTGCTTTAAAATGACAACAGGGAGTCTGAAGGATACTGTTAACACCCTCTTGAGTAGATGTGACTAAAGTTTCAACCTATTGAAATTACTGCTGCATTGCATTGCATTTAATCACAATCTTTATTGGCATTAGTTTGTCATATCTGTACTTTATTCATTTATTCATTTAAATGTTTATGCAAAATTGAATATATAAAACTGTGGCAACATCTCTTATGAGCAACAAATAAAAATTAAGACTGTTTGCTTTTCATGTGCATGTCTATTCAACAGATGCCCTGTTATTGTTTGATGGATGTTTGCACCAGAAAAAGAGCTAGAAGCATATTCAGTTTAGTTTAGAAATAATTAGTTCTTAAAAGATTTTCAGTTTTCTATATCAGACACACACACATATGTTTATGTATACACTCATTTTATAGTAAAAGTGTCATTTGTACTTACTACAGTCAGAATTCTAATTATTTGCCACAGTCAGAATTCTGATGAAAAGGAAGCATGACAGGTCAGAGTCTTCGTTTTTAGAAGTCAGTCTATTGTCACTTCTGCCAGTCATAGTCACAGACTAGGGCCAGTACAGGGTGACTAAGAGTAGGACTAATGTTTATCACAATTCTATCAAAAAAACCACAAAAGACAAAAAAACCCAAACAAACAAAAATCCCCAAACAAAATAAAAAAGAGTAAGTTCTTAACCTTAAATTACTTTTGTTTATTTGTTTGCTTCTAATTTTTTTTTTGCATCTTCTGACAGGAAATAAACACAGCAAATTATACTCCATGGGGCAGAAGCTCTTTTCCCATGAATGTTCTTAAAGAATGGAAGGTCACAGGCATACCACCCCATTTTGAATCACAGAATCCTATTTTTATCATAGAATCATAGAAATCATTAAGATTGGAAAAGACCTCCAAGATCATCCAACCTTTGACCGAACACCATCACACCAACTAAACCATAGCACTAAGTGCCACATCTAGTCATTTCTTTATCACTTCCAGGGATGGTAACTCCATCACCTCCCTGGGAAACCCATTCAAATGCTTAACCACCCTTCCAGGGAAAAAAATTCTTCCTGATTTCCAGCCTGAACCTCCCCTGGTGAAGCTTGAGGCTATCACCTCTTGTTCTATCACTAGGAGATAGGGGAGAAGAGGTCAATCCCCATAAGCAGTCACAATTATGTTTATTCTCAAGTGAGGGGGATTCGATCCACTACTAGCAGGGCTAAGCATTCCCCAAAGGCATGTCTTCTTGCATCAACAGCAGAATGCCTTTTGTTCTTCCAGCTCATGTCTCAAACTGGCCAGTGAAGAGAGAGCATAATGAGATCCATGAATAATTCCTCAGCGTGTAACTCCAGAGGCTTTTCTCTAACTTCTGATATCTGGAAAGGTGTGTCTGGGATAATTTATAGCAAAATTATTTCTTCTTTCTAGCTGCAGCACTCTGGCCCCTCATCAGAACAGACCTGGTACAGGTACAGTGTTTATCTCACATTTTAAATGCTGACTTTAAAACAGATTTTATGGGGGAAAAAAATAAATTCAAGAGTCAAGAAAAAGGGATTTGGTCAAACAACTGACTTTCCAGGCCCTTACTTTTGAAATTGCCTCATGATAATCACTTAAAGACCTTTTTTGTCAACAAAATCTCTATGGCTCCTAATTACTTGAATTTTGGCCATAGTTCTGTGTCTGTTTTGTGCCTAAACCACAGTGGGACGCACGAGTATCTTTACTCTTACTTAGCTGTGGTGTTCTGATCTAGAGCACATACTCTAACCACATTGCATAAACCCACAGGAGAAGACACCCTGACCACTCAAAAGCAAACATATTCACTTTACACTTACTTTGAGCCAGGGACAGTATATGTGAATTAGCACATCATAAATTTAAGCATTGGTTTGGAGTAAATATTTAAAGTTTTATATAAATAAGAATTACATAATCATCAGATGCTGATATTAGTATGGCACATCATATCCTATAGCTTGATAGCAAAGATAAGGTGGCTAATGGAGCTCTGAAATTTTTACCTGCTCTATGGGTGATTTGGGTATTTACAAATAGTTACTGACTTCAACCTAAATAACAGAAATAAGTACTGAGTGCAGAAAGATCTCTCCACCCAGGCTCAATTTAGGCATCTCTGTATCACACAGAAGCGGGGCTTGAAGCCAAATTCTTCACTTCAGCAACTCCTCCTAATTGTCTTACAAGTTCTGTACACTTAGTTTTGTGAATTCTGTTCTGACCTACCTTACCGATCATTAAAGTATTTCTCTAATCATTGTGTGGAAATCGTACTTACCTAACTTGTGGCTGGGGATGCTGGTAAGTAAAACTGAAGAAGCTTACTGCTGCATTGAACCAAAAAACCCAGTGTGAGTCCAGGCCTAAGAGATTATAATGAAGCAGGAAAAACAATCTCT
This sequence comes from Pithys albifrons albifrons, assembly GCF_047495875.1. Classification (NCBI taxonomy): domain Eukaryota; kingdom Metazoa; phylum Chordata; class Aves; order Passeriformes; family Thamnophilidae; genus Pithys; species Pithys albifrons. The sequence goes on from NC_092459.1 coordinate 38,675,894, forward strand.
TTAAAATAGTATTTCATCCAGTATTTTCAGACTGATAGAACTGTACTATTTCAGAGAATTACAAATTACTGAAGTAATGGTGACAAGCACTTAAATGGCAACTAGAAGCAAGCTATGGACTGATGTTTTAGGGCCACTAGAACCTCTAAGCTTCTCTAGTCCAACTTGCTGCCTAGTGCAGGTCAAACGGTCTCATCTAATTGTTCCTGCAATGGACAAAAATGTTCTTCTCTACAGTGCAAGTCACTGTTACTTTTATCAAAGCAAGAATAAGTCCTTTCCAAATTAAAAAAAAAAAAAGAAAGATAAAAGAAAAAGAAAAAAAAAGGAAAAAAGTTTTCACATTGCTATTGATTGGAAGATAAAGAAACAGGAAGGAGAGTGGTTTTCTGAATTACATAATTTTAAGTTGCACAAGAGGCTGTATGAGTATAGTATCAGCCAAAGATGTATTTATATATATCACTGAGATTTTAAAGTAGGTTACTTCTGGAGATTAAAAGGGTTTTCCTAGTGATTCACAGCAATATAACTTTGGACTTGTTCCAAAACCATGGCAACTAATAGATATCTTTCACTATCTTAGTCATGCTTTAGAGTCAACTCAATGTCTAAAACATGCTCTAAAATACTGACCCACACAATGGACTACAAGGTGAACTCTTAATGACTAATATTACACCTACCAATAACTAAGTGTTAAAGGTAAATAGTATCTTGAGACTCAATTTGTATATGTCACGTGAAAATGAGCAGCAGAAATGCTAAGATTTCTTGTCTCACTTGTATTAATATAAAGTTATTGGCTATAAGCATCCTCAGAACAATCAAAGCCTTATGAACTCAGCACTGCCTGCCCGACACTGGACAGAACACAGACTGGAAGGATTTTTGACCTTCCTGTAAGGACCACACTTTAGCCAGGGAGAACTTTCTCTATGAAGATATTAGCTATAAGCCTTTCCAGAAAACTGAAGTCTTATGAACCCAGCACTGCTTGCTTGACACTGGAAAGAACACAAGTTGGAAGGATTTACAACCTCTGCTATGAGACTACACTTAATAGCAAGAAAGAACTCTCTCTATAGCAGAAATAACTTTGATTAATGCAAATATGTGACAGTTATTGTGGGTTTAGCGTTGCCGGTGATAACATTTAGCTGCATGATTGTATTTAATTGGTGACAAAAGATCCCCAAAGAAACCAGCACAAAACACACTCTACAGAGACAAGCACACCAAACTTAAGTTTCAATACAGAACTTGGGCTGTTTATCCCCCACGGTAGACTTAACTAGCAACAGAACACTACTAACCAGAAGCACAACAACTTAAAACACCTTCCTTAGTAACACAGAGCAACAAAATGAACTTCACACTACCTTCTCTGTAACACAAAACAAAAGGAAAGAATAGAGCTGTGTCCCATGAACACACATTGAAAAAGAACTACACACCTTAAAGGAACACAACAACCACTAAAGTGAGATATATACCTAGTAAGTTACGAAGTGTAAGGCAAGTTATAATTATTAGTACTAAAGTGGCAAAACACAGTTAGTAAAATTGCCTGTAGAGTAAAGATATATCCCAGTGAAATTAAGATCAAAGTAGCTGTGAGATAGAAGTGAAAGCATATTATAAGGCTATAAGGTACTTTATAAGTTATAACAAACAGGCATAGTATAAGATATAAGATAGAATGTATAAATTAAGAGGCATTGTAAGAGACTAAAGTATAAGATATAGAATATAAAATACAAAGAGTATATGGTTTTCTCACTGCTACATTGTCCAAAGAGATGGGAGGAGACCCGACAGCTCCTCTCAGCTACCTCCGCAGAGACGATGGCATTTCTCCCGAATTTTTGCTCATGCCCAATCGGTTTTATAATTTTTTTCTTAAGTGGTTTGAGTGGCTTTAGTTAATAATTGGGTTTGGGGTGATAGACAGATGACATAGGCCTGAGAGGCTCCCTGTGTTCCCAGAAAATGTAGCAAAAGATAGCCATGTCACCTCCACAATACTCCACCCTTTGTTAATCTTATGTCTGGCTTTAGCACTTTTGGAAATCTGCTGGGATGTCTTTATCCTCTGACAATGGTTCTGAGAGCACCCCTTCATGGGGCTGAGGTGTTTCCCTCAACTCATCAAGAGTTTATCAGGGCTATTACCCCATAGTATCCTACAAAAATAGAGAAAACCTTAACCTTAACACATGGTACCTGACTTTGTAAAAAAGAGCTTTATTCTGTTGACTCTCATACTGAAAGAAATAAGAAAGGAAAATGTTAAGATAATCAAAGAGTGATCATAAAATGGATCAAAATCATAATGCAAATATATATATGCAATACATGCAGTAACTGAATATGAAATAATAAGAGTGGATTTTATATTAGCACTTTGATTTCTCTCAGAAGATACAGTCCATAGGTTTCTGTCACAAAGAGATAGTCAGGAGTCTGTTTCACGTGAGAATTTGGTCTGTCAGGCTGATTTGATGTAAGATTACATGTCCAAAGGGTCAAAAATAACTGTCAGATTAAAATGCCAAGGTCATTTGATTCCCTTCTGGAATTTGTTCCAATAAGCTGAGAATGAATAGATTATAAAAAACTTGTAGATAACCTAAGACAATATAATTACAGTCAAGAAACTGTCAACCCCTCTGTTAACAAAACTTAAAGCTCAATTTTATCTCTGTGCAACCTCCCTCATCTATAGTCTGTGGTAGGATAGAAGAAAACTTCTATTATGTGACTCCTTTGTCACTCTTGATTTAGTCCAGCATGAATAGTCTAATACAGAAGGAAAAACAACTGTTACTAAGCACAGGGCCATTTATCTTTGATTACATTATGCATGGAGTGGTTTAGGGTTTTAATTACAAATGTTTGAGTCTCAAAATAATCTCTGGTCTCACTGATCAGTGAAACTGCCTCCCTCTCTGATCCCCATCCTTGGCTTTTTACATGTCATAATTACAAATGGTAGCTCAAAAGCTGCCATGGACTATATTTATGGTAATTTCAAACCATCAAAAAGTCATATGTATGGATGTATCCTGAGCTGAGAGATATCCAATCAGCTTGCAGAAAATGCAACAGAGAGTGCATCAAACTTCAGATAAGTTTGAAAAAAAATTAAGTCTGATGATAATTTTGTTCGGCTGAGTAAAGCAGAGCTAAATAGTTTAACTATGGAGTAATGTAGTTATGAGTAAAGTGAACCTTCATTTAGGGCATCATTGTTCAGTGGTAAAATTATCTTCTTTTGAATAAAAGGATTTGATTGGTAACAGAAAACACTACAATAAGCAGAAGATCCAGAGGAGAGCTCACAAAGAACAGATAATGTTTGATGAATGTGTGTAACAGCCTTCTTTCTTTGACAAAAACACCAGTTTGCCTTTCTGAAATGCATCAGAAAGCATTCTTTCACTATCAGCAGCCAGAAACCTAAGCTATTTTCATTAAGGCTTCATTTGTGATGTGAATATTTTTTGTTAAAATACGTTAAATGAGGAGAAGAAAATGTTATTTTCAATCCTCCAAAAACCCCAAGAAATTCCAAAGTTGTGCCTCCAGCCCCTCCTATGAACAGATTTAAGGAATGCCTGCTAATCTTCTACTTAGATTTGCAACCTCTTCATAAGGGTTTACAATACATTTATTTCTCAAAAATCACTGCCTACATTAAATCATGTTTTATTACTACCATGTATATCAAAAGGTTATTTTACAGTTGCATGTCTTTACAGAATACTTCTGTTTTTCAGGTGGAACATGTAAAACATACTTTTTAATGATCCTATGTGCCTTCTGCAATAAATGTTACACGCATCATATATTGTTATAGCACAAGATAGTTTACAGTCAATGCCATCATCTGGAAAGTGTTTGATCGCAGCTCAATGGTTTGCTAGAGATTGTGAGATCCTCAGGGATTTTACAGGTGTGCAAGATTTGAAATACATAGACATTCTATAGAGTGCTTTGTGGTGCCTGGTGAGTGATTTCCTGCAGGTTGCATCAATTCACCACACTAATCAACTCATGGCAGTAAACAAGACTCATTTAATTACTATTAAAGACCACTTTCTTCCTCTGGATATGGGCATATAATTGCCAGTGACTTTAAAAAGAGGTACTAATCTAAGCTTAGCCTAGCATTTAATTCTGTGTAGCCTGGTTTTACTCTATTGTTTAATGGTTTGTTGGAAGTTCAAGGACTTAGATGGTCTTTTCAGGCATCTGTCTCTGGCTCCAGCAGAAGTGATTATCAAAAAGCTCTATCAGCATCCTCACAGCCATATTTCCCAAATGCAGATGTTTTCACATACTGCAATACCCTCAGCATACTGGAAGTCAACACCAAAAAGGAAAACTACTCCATTCCATGGGCAGCCTGGACAAGACTACACTCAATAAGATTGGTGCTGCCGATCCACCAAATCACAGTCTGCACAACAGGGGTAACACACCAGAGCACTTCACATGATGCTTGGTTATCTTCTAAAATTTTGCAGTGCTGGTGCAGGTCACTATGTACTGTTATAGACTATAGTCAACATGCAAATGTGGAGCTGGAGTCTGCCCACACTATACCAAACAAGAAAACACAGATGTACCAGCATGGCTTACACTTTGCCCTGTAAGACGCCTAGAAAACTCTTTCTTTTCTCAATCTCATGGACCAGTCTGCATTTATCTATTAATTTATGGCAAAGCTTGGGCCAAAATTAGCCAATAAACCAAATCATTTCTTTGAGTCATGAATTTAGATTAAAACAAACAATCAAAAAACCCAACAAATAAAAAAAGTCTAGTGAGTGAGATATAAATTCCATCTTGCAATTTCTACAGTAGGAATTTCACTCTTGGAAATTCATAGGAAGTCATTCTGCATTAGAAATTCAAATATTGGAGAGCTCATTAGACTTTTAGGATTTCAAACTATATTGGATTTTATAATTGGTACAACCCAAAAACCTCTAAGGCTGTATCTTTACCATGATTAGTATGACAGGATCAGAAACACACAATTTGCTCCTCATCATTGGTAATAGACTAGTCATAGCCTGGTTGTAGCCTGGTCTTCAAAGACTAGATTCACCTAATCTAATTTTAGATTCTTAACTGGTGTGTCCCTTTAGTCAAATAAATGCAGTATCACCATGGCTAGTAACAATTTACAGGTTTTTGATAACGGCATGTGCTCAGGATGAAGCTTTTCAGACTCTCCTTGCCTGCTTTTGCCTTTGCAAGTCATAAAGTTTGTTTCATTTACTTAGCTAAAAACTGCAATTGCCTAATGACCAGGTGGACATTACTTAATTCATTTTAGGCTTTCTTAGCTCTGTATAATTTCATGCTGCAGCACCTATTGCTGTTGTAATGTTGGTATATTTCCTCTAAGTAATAGCCATTGGTCACAGCAGCTATTCTGGTAGTTAATCTGTTTAGAATAAAATATCTGTGACTCCAGAATAACAAAGCAGTGTAGCGGGAAACAAGTGCAGGAGGGGACACAGGAGCACTAGCCCAAACACAGAGTCTTCAGGGCTTTACACAACTTCCTGTTATCAACTTCTGACCACTAGAAGAATGAAGCTCCTGGACCTCAACAAAACTGATTTTAGGAGCAACAAAGAAAGCAAGTGTCTGAAATATATAATGTAAATCCATATAGACTAAATTCAGAAATGCTTTCAAAATGCAAGCCAATGGAGAGGGAGCTAGGTGAAGGATTGGCCAGAAAGCCAAAAAAAGCCCTAAATTTATACTTGGTTGAAGAGGAAGAAACCAGCAATACCACTCTCCTCCTGGCAAAGGACTTGAGATACTGACTATTCAAGTAACCAGACTACTGAAATAAAGAGAGAAAGCAATGGTATACACAAGATGTACAGCATTCAGTTACTGAACTTAACATGCAGCACCTATCTTTGGTTCATGTACTCTGTGTGTGTGTGTGTTGTGTGTGTGTGTGTGTGTGTGTGTGTGTGTGTGTTTCAGTATAATTAATTACAGGTAATTATTATGTATTTTTGACCTCATATATCTGCACTGCTCCTTAATAAATATAAATTTAAACATTTTCCTAGACTTCTATCAAAAATTAAGTAATAAACAGATCAAAGAGAATTTTCTTGTGCAAACCATTTTGAAACAGTTGTGTTTCAAAAATTCACATATCCATTGCTTTTACCCTAAATAAAATTCCAGAAAAGGATTTAGATTTTATGTAAATTCAGTAAGTGGCATCTAGACTCTGATTTGTAACAGGTTATTCAGTTAGACATTTAGAGAGAACAAGACAGGACCTAATCTTGCCACTAGTTATTTGTGTTGCAAATAGTCCTGTTGCATTCACATGACTCAGATTCATCAGACCCAGTATTTCTATGCTCAATATTATTCAAATAAAGAGGAGGAAATAAACTGGAGGTGGGAGGGGAGTACTGCTTCTTTTCCAAATCCATCAGTTTGTTTTGCAAGAGAAATTTCCTCTCTCCACAGACCTTGCCTCTCTTATGTCCCTAGATTAGCACAGCCACAACAGTAATCATGCATATTAACACTTTTTTATTTTAATATTCTGATTCATCTTCTGTTTTGAGGTTTAGTAGTAGCTCCTAGGTTTTTGAAAAGTGTTTCCTCACAAGAGTGAATTAAACTGGAATATTGACATCCAGAGCGACTGGTCATGTTTTGAACACACCAACAGAGTTTTTCAGTATTCAAAATATATTAATTATTGTATGGATTTTACTGGAGTGGGTCTTCGTGGCAAAAAGTTTAATCACTGTCTAACTTGGTCTTCAATCTTATGCACTCAAAAAAAGCTGACGCTTTTGCAAATGTACTTTCTTAGAAGTTTGAATTTGTTACAGGCAAATGGATTTTATTACTATTGTTCCTGTAATGATTCATAAACTATATGAGTGATTTTATGTATGTAACTTCAACCATCATAAACAATTCAAAATATTCTCCTACTTGCTCTACAAATTTGCAAACAATATTTAAGAATTAGCTTACCATTAACTGCCATGAAAACCTTCACTGTACCCATACTTGAAGTGGAAGTTTCCAAAGTACCAAGTGTTCTTTTTCACCACATCTCCTGCAGTCAGCATGAAGGCAGCTTCTCAAATCCCTCTGTGGGCTACTAACTTTGCCTTGTCTGCATGCACAAACTTTTCATGGCTGCTTCCCACTCCACTGCATATTTTTCTAACATCAAAGGAGTCTGAGGCTTTCCACATCTCCCAGCTGTCTAGCCTATGTGATTACAGGATTTAGAGCTGATGCATTACCATTATTTCTAGCTACTATTTGGAACCATACTGGCGGACCATGACTCTGTTGTCCTATAGACTGCAAAGTGTGAAAACAGAAAAATGGTTTGTGACTCTGAACACCTTACGGTCATCCTTCCAGACAAATGAATGAAGCCAGGAACCCTGGAGAAGAGCGCAAAAGAGTCAGATCTATAATTAATCATTAACAGTTGTAATGGATACTGAAGAAAAACACTTTGAGAGAACAGAGGATTAACATTCACATGGGTGAAAAGACCTTTAAAGCTTAATATATCCCTGCAAAGACACTGTAAAGTGAGTCACCATGCAGTTTAATGTTTTTACTTCTCTCCATTAGTTTGATCACATATATACAGATAGCCTGGTCTAGTGGAAAATGTCCCTGCCCAGAACAGAGTTACAGCTAGATGATCTTTAAGGTCCCTTCCAAACAAAACCATTCCATAACTGATTCTATGTTTCAAATAGAAAACATGTTCATTTTTCCTAACTATAGGCTCTGCCAAATCAGACAGGGATGTAACATGAAAATGGCGTATTTCTATTCCCCTGAGCATTAGCAGTAAAAATGGCCAGACCAGCTGGGACCTGAGATAGTTTCTTCCAATAATGCAGGGAATAACAGTTTTTGCAATCTGCACCTGTATCAATCTGAAATTCAGCTATGCCTACATTGTAGAATTCTGTGAGCATAGCTTTGTGATCCATTGATAGGAAAATGTTTTAGAGCTCCCGTTATAAGCATACATGCTTTTAAAAAAGAAAAGGTAAACAAAACAACAATGCAGAATTTTTATCTATTAAGTTTGTTCAGCTGCTCACCTAGTTTAATTCAGAGGTAATAAAATTATGCAATATATAGCTTCCACAAGATAAGCTGCATCCTTGTTGGGAAAGAGTCCCTGCTATGATACATTACTGTAGGAATAACTTTAAATGATTGCTGGTGAAGACAAGGTCCTTAGTGAACAACTGTGTTGATGAGACATAAAACAGACCAGTTTGCAGCGTAGCTGTATTGACTTGGTAATACTAGGTAATGTTGAAAAAAATTGGTAGGTTGTTTCCGAAACCACAAGATTTAATACTGAATTATTAAAGAAACAAATCTGCTGCTGGTTTTATGCTCTTTTTCCCTGTATTAACTGAAATATATGTATATGAATATATATATGAAGTATTAACAATATATTACTGGTGCAAAAGATAAGAGCCAAGGCAGAAAAAAGGCAGGAGAAATCTATAATTAGATTTTTCTCAGTACATCCATCTTCATTTATCCAAGAGGCCAAAGTCATTATTATTTACTCAAGAATCTCCTTGGAGAGTTGAACTGTAAAGATTTACTGCATATTATGAGAATCTGTAAGTATATTGAAGTTTCCTAGTTCAATTATTTGCCCCTTTTAAATTTGATTAAAATGGGAAGAAAGTTATACCAGTGTCTATATGTCTGGTATCTGATGATATCTTCCCTCTCCTGAGTTGTTGCTGTAATGGAAAGGGGTAACTGTGTTTCATTTCTTCTCTCACACTTTCTTTTTCCACTTGCTGATATAAGCTTGCCTGCAAAGTTCCTTGTGTTTGGTACGAGAGGTGATCAAATTTGTTAAGAAAGTCTTGACAGAAAGTCTTGACTAGACAAGTTGCAATTTTCACAGCCATCCGTTGGGCTCAGTGGAGCTTGAGCTTGAATGCAGCAAACCATGTCCCTTTAAAGAAAGCACTACCCCAGATCAGACTGGATTCAAGAATGAAGTCCTTGTTTTATTTTGGTGTGCTGGAGCAAAACATGTTTTCAGGATCAGTCCTATGAGTCACAGTGCAATAGCATTTAATTTGAAATTTTAAATCTAATTATCCTGTATAATGTGAAACTGCTATTTAGCAAAGAGCCTTGCTCAATGAAAATGTTACAATACACATACGCAAAAAAATACAAAAACAAACCCCAAACTACCCTAGTTCACCATAGATTACTTATTCTCACTTAATCTTTGTATATCCTTGATAAAACATAGAAAAAATCCTCTGTGAATAAAATAAAACTTCAATAAAGCCCACTATCTACATTTCCATACAGAAAATATTTTATTAAGTGATTTATTTTATTTTGTCTGAAATAAACAGATTAGCAGATAGTACAAATGTGTCTAAGAATTGAGACTTAAACTACTCAGGTATCAGAGTTAAAGATGCTCAATCTGTTGCCAAGCAAAAACTGAAAACATACTGTTCTTTTTCAGTAATATCAGTAATATTTTGTTATTTTTTTAAACTTATACGTAAAGCTTCAGCCTGGGTTCAGTTCTCCTTGTATAATACAGTTCCCATTTGGATGTAGAATTCTACTCTTTGTCCCACAACTTTGCAAACTGCATCAAGACACTGCTCTCCTCAAGGTTATTAAGGCTGATTGTACAGCTCCAGCTACAGGCATTAGGCAACCCAGCTGCAGAAACAGAGCCAAGTTTAAGGCAAGCCATAACTAATGAATGTCAAGAACAGCAAGTCAAAGGATGATAGATTATTAAATGATGCACTTAACCCACTAGCCAACAATCAATTACAAATAGTAGAATGCACATGGGATTCCCAGGAGCACAGGTTTTAAGTCTTCTAAAATGAATGCAGATGAAAAGAGAAATTCTGTCCCCTGCAAACACTGTGGGGAGTAACTTGATGGAAATAACATCAGTGGAAGAGCACATGTTTCAGTACTGCATGTAAGTTTTTAGTAAGGGCTAAAATGTTACTTTTGAAACATCTCACATAAATAGTCAGATCATGTTAGGTAAAAAATGAAGCTTCATCTTTTTTTCACGTGATATTGACAAATATCTACTTTTGGGGCTGGGAAACTCTTTGGGTAGGGGATTGTTTCTTTTGGTTTATTTTTGTAATTTTGTTCGGTTTCTTTTGACCTTTACAGTGTCATGCTTTCTACTTTTAAAATATCTATTAATATCCACACGTTTTCCATTATGTGAATAAAACCTATTACACATTTTGGAAACTTCAGAAAAGAGCACAAGCATATTTCCAGTCTAAGATGGCAAGCTCAGCAACCAACTTTTGCAAAGGCAGTTTGTATAGTAACGGTAATCACAAAAGGCTTATATTTTCAATACAAAAAAATGTTAATTACAGTTACAAAGGTTTTTTAAAAGAGATGAAGCCTTGTATCTTAGAATAAACCAGTTCACTACAATGAATTTGAAATGTAAGGGTTAATATTTGTATTCTTCATAAGCAAAATGCTGCTATAGTTTAAAAACAGATAAATCCTTGTACATAAATCCTTGCATGCCTGTATATAAAGGGCATGCAAGAAGCTGAAGCAAGCCCTGTAATTTTCTGAAGAACTGACCAATTTCTAAAAAAATAATTTTGAGGAAAAAAGTTCTGTAGGCAGATCTTGCTTTGATGGAGACTAAATTTGTAGTCAAAGCTAGGAGAGCTAAAGTCATTCATCTGAGAAAAGACAGGACCTCAACCATTCATTTCCTATTCTGAATCTCAGAGAAAAAGTGTTTACATTCAGTCTCTCATTTCTCAGGAATCACTCTAAATACCAGGCCACTACTAGATTGAGTTCAGTTATCCCTGCTGGAGCCATGCATCTCCAACTACAAAGCAAGAGAGCAACAAAAAAAAAAAAACAAACAAAAAACCAACTTATATTAAAACTTATATTAAAAACTACATTAAATATACTAGATCTCTATATTAAGTATCATTAAAAATATAAGCCAATTTCTTTGCCACTCATGCTAGATAGGTTGATGCTGTTACCTATACAGAGCCCAAATCTCTCCCACTGCAGTTTCCTTTCCCTCCCTGACTACTTCCATCTTGCAGGGGTGCTCAGACCTGATCTGAGGACTGAGATCAGAGAAGACAAAAACATTGCAAGATTTACTTGTTGACTTTCCTTGCAAGCAGCAATGGCTCAGAATGAAGCACTGAGTTCTCCTATTGGCTTTACAGATGCTCAGAATTGGACCTGTAATTTCCCTATCCTTTCCTACTGTATTTAGCAGCTTGGTTGAGCCTACTGACACCATAGGACATCCTCTAGCTAGGGGCTGTAACCTGCCTTCTAGTACATATTTTTGCCAATAGCTGCAGGGAAACCGAGACAGGTCCCTGACCTTCTCTTAATAATTTTATGAAAAACATGCAATTTTTCTTGTTCCCAGGGAGTCCCTACTAGTTCTTACTAGCTTTTACTAGAATAGCAGCACTCTGAAATGCCTTCACACCAACATCGAGCTCACAGTGGTTTGAACCAATTCCTATCATGGTTATAGAAATATTTGTATTACCTTCATTGAAGTTTGGGTCAGGCCTCTCTTTCTGAATAAACCTGTCAGAAGACCAGACCTATTCTCTAAGTAACTATAATCCTTGCAGCAAATCAGCAGTTTGAAATGTGGAGCTATGTGAAAATCTACCCAATCTCTCTCTTCCCTGTCTTCACAAGTGGGAGCTGTTGATACCTGCACGGCTCTTGGTACAAGGCAGAGCAGAAGAGCATAGTAAGTTAATCCACAAGCCATTCAGAAACGTCTAGGACAGAGACACTGACACCAGGGAATCAAATGTCTGCATTGAACATCGAGTAATTTGTTTACTTGGAAGGCTGATGAGAAAAGCACAGATGAACCTCTGAAGCAACTACTTGTCAGGTAAGGCTACTAATGCGCTCTAATAAAAAGTGGTACACTGTCGTCATTGCTATATCTTTTCCCCAAATGTAGTCTCAGCAGTTTATGAATATTATGTAATGCAAGGGGAGTTCAGAGCAAGGATGAAGAGTTGATAGCCAGATTTTGGTGTGCTTGTTTATTTGACTCACTTTATTTACAGATCTCATCTTTACATGATGTACTCTGAGCTGGTTTGTTGGGGTTTTTTATTTATTTTATTTTTAATGTTCAGATACTTAGAATTGATTCTAAATAAAAATTCAAGAAGTGCTTTAGGTTTCAGACTGCTTTTAAGAACTAAGCCAGTGTATGGTTTATTTCTCACACAGTCAATGATTACTGTACTCTATGTGTTGTTTTCATTTTGTTTACCGCCTTTTTTCCTTACATAGCACCGTTTTGTTTCCTCCTGCCGAGTGGGGGGGGCGAAATAGGAAGAGCAGGATAGGAAAGCTCTAGCAGCGCTTTTCCTTTAGGGGTTGCTGGGGGAGGGAGGAAGCGAGTCTGAGGACCTCCTGCCCTTCAAAGGCGCAGGTCACCCTTCAGGGAGGGAACGAGGGGTCGTGTGGACGTGCCACAGGGGCAGCATCACTCCTGCCCCGGCCCCCGGACGCTCCAGGGACACCCTACGGGGGAAGACGTGGGGAGAGAACCACGGGGGTCAGCGGCACCTCGCCCGCGGGAGCGTAGAGACTGAGGAATGAGGGATAACGGGTGAAGGGATGGAGGGGTGAGGGACGGACGGATGGAAAGATGGAGGGGTGAAGGATGGACGGATGGGAGGATGTGGGATGCAAGGATGAGAGGTGGAGAGAGAAGGGGTAGAAGAATGAGAAAATGAGGGCTGAGGGACGAAAGGATGGAAAAGCTGAGGGCCAGAGGGCTGCAGGAGCGAGCGCCGCGCTTTCCAGCTGCTCCCCCTCCGCTGCGCGCCCCCGCGCCGCTCCTGGTCCCCCCCTTCCCCGCTCCGCCGCTGCGCGTGCCCGCGCCCGGGGCTGAGTCTCCCTCGCATCCTCCTCCGGCGGCGGCGGCAGCGCCGGGGATGGGCAGCGAGAGCGCGCCCAGGAGCAGTCCGGGCCCTACCGCTCCCCCCTGCTACCGCGCCCGCTGCTGCTCCTGCCCCGCCGCCCCCCGCGTATCGGGGGCAGCGCCGCCGCCGCGCCACCCGCAGCCCCAGCCTCGGACGGGTGAGTCAGCGGGCCCTGCGCCCCCACCCCGAATAGCACCTGCCGTGCATTCCCCCCGCTTCCTGCCCCCGCGACCCCCATCCCGGAGCGGCCCCGGGGATGAGCGCTGGGAGAGCAGGGCGGGTCGCGGGGGAGGGCACGGCGATCACCTCCGTCCCCGGGGGAACGGAGGGTCCCGGCCCGCGATCTTGCCGTCTCCACGGGTGCGGAAGGTCCGCGGGGCAGCAGCGGTGTCCGTGCGGATCCGTCGGGATGCGGGGAAAGGGGCTCCCACCCTGCTGCCCCTCCCGGGCACTGCTACCCATTCCCACGGGGATCTCGCAGACCCACAGAAGCGTAAAACAGACACCCCGACAGCCCCACTCCCCAGCTGGAGCCAGGACATCCCTGACCCCCAATTGCCTGCATCTCCCTTCCCCCCAGCACCCGAGGCGGCTCGGGGAGAGGGCAGCGCCTTAACTTTTGCAAGGGAGCTTTCGAATGTGGGGAGGCAAGACCCAGCTTAGCAGAATTGGCTGGTTCCCCCGAGTCACCCCGGAGGGAAGTGGCGGAGGGTCCCGATCTCGCTCCCACTCCCGCTCCCGCGGCCGCGGGGTGCAGCGGAGCGCGGCCCTTCTCGGGGGACGGTGGGCGGCTTCGGGCAGGACTCGGTTCTCAAAAGGGACTTTTCTAACGCTCCCCACAGTAAAATAAATAAATAAATAAAGTGGTGACGGGGGGCTAGAATTCTGTGCTTGTTCTGCTTTTGCTGACCAGTGCCGACAATGCAAAGGACGGGATGCTGTGGCTGAAAAGGGTTTTCTGGTTTTTATATGTCATGATACACAAGGCTGATGGTAGCTGGTATAGTAACTATCTGTATCCCAATAGTTCCCTGTGGAAGGTTGTTATGGCAGCAGCATTCCCCGCTTCTTTTATTTTATATCTCTGGCACAGGGTATTGTTAAAGACCTGGAAGCTGCCTTAAACAAAACAAACAAACAAAAAACCCAAACAAAAACAAAACCAAGAAAAACAAGCAACCTCTTGCCTCTTTGCCAAATAACCAACAAGTAAGAACATAAGATTTACAGTAAATCTTCAGTCCCTTCTCCAGAAGCTGGTGCTGTGATAACACTTATGACTGAAAAATATCTTTTTTTCCTCCCCCCTCTCAATTGCTACTTTTTGTTAAATTTTGTTGGAATTTTTCCTCTGTTTCGCCTTGTGATTTTTCATATTTCACTTATACTTTTTCATAGTATTCTTTCTTATTTATAGAGAATTTCTCAGTCCTGCATTACACTGCGTGAAGGGATGCAAGGAGCATCCACAAAAAAGGAAAGCTTGCAATTTTGTTGATATACTTTTCTGTATAGGTCATAGGATGATGAGTTTTCTTCTTGCAATACAGAGAGGAATCTGTATGAGACTCATCAGAATGGTTTCAGCACATCTAACCTGAGACAGCTGATGACAGTCTCAATAAGATGTAAAGGTTATTTAGGAAGTAAGTTTCTATGTCACCTTCAATGATCAGCCTATTCTCAGTCAAAATACATATAGTTGTAAGGGAAACACTGATTTTTATTTCAGTTTAGCCAGTTTTTTTTTAAAAGTGTCTAAACCATGAAACCTTTGATGAGGATGGAGGTCAAAAACATATGAAATTTACAAAGGGCTGTATTACTTTGCAGTTTTTACTCTGCACTTGTATAGGTACCATTTGTTGTCTTCAACCAGAGTTCACTTGGGCAGAGATGGAGTAAATGATAAGGACAGAAGTTCCTGTCCTGGTAGTTCACATATTTTTATTTCTGTCATAGTACTTGTAGACTGATATTGATATTGCAGAATGAAATGTTACTGAATTGTGGTATCTTGCTTCCAGTTGTACATTTTGAAATGTTTGGCTTGTCATTAGAAAAGCAACATGAATGTGTAATTGTTCACTTAAGAATAAAAAGAAAATGTTGTCCTGGGGTGATTTATGAGTTGAAACAGGCTAGATTCAGGTTAAATAAGTGAACTAAAATATTGTAGTGTAAGTGATCCGTAACTAATTTTCATTGCTTGCAATGAAAACAGGCATTCTTTTTATCTTCAAGTTGGAATTTAGAGATGCTGGAAGAGAGAGAGATGAGTATATATATATATATATCTATATGAAGCAAAATATATATATTTAATGATGGCCTAAACTTTTGCATAACCATCAGATATTTCCAAGGGAGTGCAAGCACATTTGTTTGTATAACTGTGGTCATAATTCTGATCCCAGCAAAAGTAGTATGAGATTCTCTATAGTCACTGCTGTGAGCAGATTCAAAGACATCTCTGCAAACCATTTTTGAGGAATCAGGACATGAAAAGATTATTTGTATTTTTCCCCATTGTCATAGCCGGAAGTATTTATTTTTTGTCTCATATGGAATATTCCACACTTTACCATTTCAAGCAGTGCTCAGGCCTGTAGTTCTTACCTTCTCAGACAGCTCAGCTGAGGTGATTCTGGTGGGAAATAATACATGTATTGCTTGGGGCAACTTTATTGTGACCAGATAATAGCCACATTTACTGGAAAAAAGTTTGGACTTTGAGTGATGTTTTCACACCTGATACCACTAAAATTTCATATTAAGGGATGGAAATAGCATGTTTCTTAAAATGGTATTATTTATTTTAAGGTTCTGATATGAAAGGGCTAGATGAATTTAATCAACGTGGAGAGTAGATGTTTCTATCTTAATGATTTAAAAATATCCTTAGTGACTTAAAATAACCTTAGGTTGTAAATGAAGAAAAGACAAATTTGGACACTCTGAAAAGGGTTACAACTGAAGTAATTTGATTCAAATGAACCTGCAGGTTGTACTTATGTGTCACTAGACAGAGGTAAAATGGAACAAAAAACCTGTCAAAAACTGTTGTCATAGGAAAAAGCACAGTATGAACTCTGAAAGACTATGGCTAAAATTACCCAAGAGACTCCAGTTTTAAGGAGATTGCTTTTGGGAGTCAGATGGAAAGAGCCCCATTGAATTCCATAAGCATTGATAGCTTGAGCATATGCTAAGAGAAAGGAAGGGTAATTCAACTAAGTAGCAAAATAATTTAGGGTGATAGTTACTAAAACCAGATTAGAAATACATGGGTTTTCTTCACTTAGAAGTAAGTCCTGGCTTCACTGAAAATTAATTGGATTCTATTTCTCTGGGACCAAAATGTCATCCTGAGAATAAAGTTTCAAGTGACTTTTGAAATATGCTGCCTGTTATATTTAATTTGATTTTAATTTTGTGTGATATTCTATTAAAATGAGGTTACCTTTGCCAAGCTTGAGTTATTAATTAGTTACTAGTAACCATTTTCTTTTTCTTTTTACATTTTTTTGGTCAGTTTTTCAGTAGTGGCAAGAAATACAAAACAGTCTTTCTGAAAGTGTGCACTCATAAGCTGAATAATTCAATGCCTGAACTGTCATTGTGCAATCAAATTTTTAATATGATGCTGTCAAAGTTATAAAAAAAAGAAAATCAAATGTGACATCATAGAATACAATGTATATAGCTGACATGACATCCAAATGTTTTAATTTCTGCCTGTTACATTTAGTGATTAATGAAGACAGATTCATTTCTTTCCTCCGAGGAAACTCCTAATACAGCATATTATATGTTCAGAAAAAAAGGCATTTATTTTCATAAAAATGTATATGATTTTTGTGAATATAAGTCCCTAATGTAAAGAAGATGAGATCACTAAAGAGATAATTTAAAGCCTTCACAAGGCAAACATAGAACTGAGATAATTTGTAACTGATGAGAAAAATTATTGTCAGAGAGATTTTCCAGAATGTGGTAGGTATGATCTTGACAAAGGACATTTTATTAAGTGTTCCTAACTAGGTATGTACCTCTGTCTAAAGAAAGAGATTAAACCACTGTTGTCTTCAAAAAATAGGAATTTCTGTAACATCTTTCTGCTGGTTTTCCTCCTAAATTAAGTATATTTAATGCTAATGAAAAGTACCAGATTGGCAGAAATGGAAAATAAAACTCTGTTTTCACCCAGCCTTTGTGGAACCCAGGAAGGAACAGGGCAGTGTGGTGATCCCAGAATGAGCTGTCATTGCAGCCCAGCTAGGCTGGCTATTTGACATGGGGAAAGGGTTTGCCCACCAAGATCTTCCAGACAGCTAAGGACCAATTTGCTCCAAGTGGTCAATGAACTGAGGAAATTTGTCTGGAATGAGGTTTTAATTGATAGTCTCAGCCTCTGTCATCCTCAAGGAAACCATCCCTGGTTGTGACTCCATGGGCACCTCAATGGATTGCGCGAGAAGCTCAGCATTGGTGCTTTCAGAAGCGCCAAGGGCTTTTTCAAGATCCTCTAAGAAATGGAGAGAAATACCAGTTCATTACACACAGGTCACAAACCAGCTTTCAAATCTCAATGATTTTCCGTCACTACTGTATGTTGCCTGTATTTGAATCAGTGAACTAGAGGTGAAAGGCTCCAAAAATGTGATTACCAATCCCCTGAGACATTTAGTTCTTCAAGGATATCTTGCTGGAAATACTTATTTGTATTTCAGAAACTGAAGCAGAGAGAAATTAATAATATACAAATATTTTTCTTTCCTAAAAAATGCTTTAACACTTTTTTTCCCCCTGATTTTGTAGAGATACTGTTAAGTTCATGTTGCCAGGTTCAGAAATACATAACTAATCCATGAGCAAACAGTTTTATAGTTTGTTGGTATTTCTTTAACACATAAAGCTGTGTTTTTCATCTAACAGTAGACTATGATTTAACCTTTCACTCCCACACCTGGCTAAATTGAAACATTCTAACACTAATGTTTGAAGTGTAGGTTTTTCCCCCTGCCCCCAATATCTGCCACTAACAGATGAAATAAATGCATAAATGTAAAAAGGTAAATGAAATAAACATCCATAATTTATAATTGATTTTTTATGTAAAATATTTTGTCTAATTTAAGCCTATTACTCTTTTGGAAAAACAAATCAGCCTAAAACTACTGTAATTGTTTTATACTACAGTCTAAACCTACTGTGTAAGTAATGCTACTGAACTAAGGAAAGCCACCAACACTGAAAATTAATATTTAATTGATAATCCAGGTATTCAAAAGCCTCTTGTCATTTCTGCGGATGTCTTCTTCCTTTTAGTTTGTCCGGGACAGCAACTACAGAAATTTCAGACTGACAAAGTGTGTTAAAGCTGAAAGCGCAGGAAAGCCTGTTTTCCCATTCCAGTGTTAGTTGAGAGGCGGTGAGAGACAGAACTCTATAAGGTCTAAACTTTGAAGGTCATGATGACATAAAACATATGCTTCCTTCAGAATTATTTCACTCACTGAGGCAATGACTGTGGGCTTTTTAAAATATGAAAGATTGGGGAATTTTAATTTATATTTGTTTAGAGCATTTATTTTTGCTTTATTTAACTAATATAACAATCCTAGAAAATATTTTCTGCACTTTCTATATCAACTTACTTCACAACCCATCTAGCAAGCACTACAAGATTAATCATAATTTGTCCTATTAAAATGTGCAAATTAAAAGTCTGAAAAAATGACAGATGTGCACTTCTTGTGATTATCAAAAAATGCTATCCAGTTTTGCATAACTTATATTTGATTGTTGATTAGTTTGCTTTAATGTTCAAGAGTGAGGGATGCTTAAATATTCTTTAAGGAAATAACTAAAAAGCATGAATCTAGTCCAAGATTAAATAGAATCATTTAATATTTGGTATCTTTTTTACTGATTTGAACTATGATTCAAGTTGAAGATTTGAACTACTTAGAATGAAATCTCACCATAGTTATGATCAAGTAATGACTGAGCTGAGTATCTTGTTTACATTTTTGTCATTTGCCCACAGTTCCTCTTGCAGCTTTTCTTCACTCACTTTTTCACCCCAGATGGAAATGCAGAATAGGAGTTCAAAATATTTTTAAATAGCTTTTTTAAAATTAAGCATCATTAACTTCCTGTATATTCAAAGACTTTCTTCAAATGAGTCACCAGATCTTATGAAGTCAGGTATCAACAGCAGTACCCAGAGTGGATTACAAATCAAGGACAGATGGATGCAGGTGGCAAATAGACCATGCCAGACACCACGGGGTGAAGCAGGCTCATAAAGCAATAAAAACTCTGTTTATCAGGGTGACATTTCAAAGGTTTTTTAAATTTCAGTTATCACCTTTTGAAATGAAAGATAAAAATTTAGAAGTCCTCAAAAAAACCAGTCTCTTTGCAAATTGTATTTTGATAGACTGAAATGTAAAATATTGTAGTAAACATACCAACATATCAGAAAAAAAAGTATTATTTAGAGGGATTTTTTTAAAACTAAAACTTTAGTGAAATTATTTCAGTGTAGGGGAGCATAGTGATTTTAGTTTGTACTACATATTCTGACAGAATAAGATTTCAGCAAGGTTTTTTTGGTGGCTTAAACAAGAGAAGAAACACCTTTCTTAAAATCAAGGTTGTGCTGGATGAAGGCATCAATTCTTATATTGTCTGTGTAGATGCAGAGTTCGAGGAGTGTGTGTATTCCAAGAAACTGGCTAATTATGTGCATCAAGTTACTCATATGACAAGTACTTTGACTTTTGTCAGAATTGAGTCCTTGCTATTCTTTGGCAAAGCAGTGAGTCTTGGCTGAGAGGGAAAGGGTAGAACCAGCCATAGAAACTGGTTTGGAATTCTCCATCAAGCTTATTTTTCAATAGAAATAATTCACACTTTGAAATGAACATTGACATTAGTATGGATCAAAAATAGAAGATCCCTAATTTAATTTGAAAAACAGAAAAACATAAAATTTCAAAATTAAGAATTTGAAATGGGAAATATTTTATGGTTACTATTGCTGAGTATTGCATTTCAATGGAATGAGAGGGCATCAAACTACATTTAGATATCAATCAAGTTTTTGCCTGTGTGTTATGCTTGAAATAAAATTTATCAGCCAAGGCTATCAACCTAGGCAATACCAATTTTGTTTTATTTATGCTGACAATAGAAGATTTGCACAAACTAGCTGCTTAAGACTGTTATTCAGCAGTTCTGAATACCCATAGTTTAAAGGCCAATGTTTAAAAATAATGAGTAAGATTGCTCTGACACAAATGCTAATTAGTTTATTGCAACTACCAGACTTAAAAAAAGATTTTTTTAGCAACCACATATAGATGAATGGAGAAAGAAAATGCAGTATTATCCAATAAATGCCATTTAGAACTTGAAATAACTAGGAGAGTTTCAAGTGAGAATGTTTGCCACAAACAACATTCACCTCAACCAGCTATGCTAAGACATAGCAAGTTAGGAACTCAGGGAAGGGATTGAACTTTGTTTCTTGGATGGTCTCCCTGCCTCTCCTACAAATGCTCACCAGCTACCCTTTCTGCACAGCAGTGTGCCTGGGGAGCAAAGGAATGACCCGCTGCCTCCTCCACAGAGCTTCCCAGGGCACACAGCTGAGCTTCTCAATGACTTGACCTCGCTGAGCCTCAGTGCTCTGTACATAGATTCCTGACCTGCTGGGCCTTCACACCAGCCCACATGCCCACCTACAGCAAGCTGGTAGTATTTGAGATTCACAGTAAAGAATATTTAAGAGGAAAGCAATGAGAAAAATTGAAAATAAGATTTAAAATATTTTCGCAATTAAAATCCACATAACTAGGTGAAGTTTGCTTCCTTAAGGTCCCATTGAGATGAAAAGTCTTCTTTCCACAGGCATCCTAGGGGAAGGCAAGTGCAAGCTGATGACAGTATCTGTATTTTTAAAGCAATCATAACCAAAACCCAAAATTAACAATAATAATCACATCTAGGGTTAGATCTTTCCAGACAATAAAAGTTTAAGCCTTGCATGGCAAGTGGTACCAATATTCAACAGGAATGAATTCCAAGTTGCTGGCACATTGGAGTGAAATCCAACAGCTATGAAACTCAAGGTGGAGAATTTTTACACAGTTGATAGTATCCCACATGAGCTTAAGAATAATTTAATTTCATGCAATCAGTGAAATAGATAGGAAGGTGGTTGCTATGTGTGTGTACATGTAAACTACAGTATGAATGAATGAACTCAATTTAGTAAAAGAACAGAAGTAGAGTCTGTTGCTTTAGGTCAATCTAGTTGTAGATAAATTTAAAATATTGATTTTTATTAATTTTTATTATGAAAAAGACAATTTAAAAGATTGATTATAATTATTTAATTTTTATTATGAAAAAGACACTGCCGTGGAAAGGTATTTCAGAACAGAAACTTGAGTTTTCTTGAAATACGTCCAATTCCCAGAGATGTTTTGGTGTGAAATTATCAAATTGTCTTTCATTATCCCCTGAAAAAACTTTCATGCAGCTCTAGATCTACAAGAAGTTTATGGCATCCTATTGGATATTACTGGGAAAACCTGCAGTTTTCTGTGTTAACATATATAAAGGCAACAGTCTGATCTACTGAACAGAATCACTGTGTCTTAACCATATAATTCTTTTACGGTATTTATATATAAGCATAAATATAAGCATATATGCATATATAATATATCTATATATATAAATATGTAATATGCATATAAATACATACATATGCACACACACATATATACTCCTTTTCTTTCTCATCCACAATAGCAGCTGAGCTCCTCAGGCACCCTACATGGTTAAAATCTTCTCTCTGAAACTCTTTGCTTCCCCCACCAACTCCCCTCTGCCCCCCCCCCCCCCCCCCCCCCTCCCCCCCCCAGTGGAGCAAATCCCTGGGGGGGAATTTATGAATTGATCTCTTTTCTTGAACTTTGTTTGATTGGCCTAATTTTTAATTCTATTTGCTCACATTACTATGCAGATATTTGTTCCTTTCATTGGGTTGTTATAGAATAAGTAATTTTGATGTTTGTGCTCCATTTTTGTAACTGCTTAATGCTGTATAATGGTAATGGATTATCTATAGTTTTCTGGTAAGTAGAAGAAATGACTCCAGAATTATCCACCCCTGAAGGTCAGAGATGCACAGCTACAAATGGAAGCCAAGGCACTGTGTTCTCAGTCTCCAGACACACTTCCTTGTATAGTACAAAATTGGTTTAGCACAGATTTTCCCCAAAATGTGGGCAAGAATTTTGATGCCATGAAGAGAAGGCAAAATGTGATAATCACTGGCTATTTCAGCAGCAATGAGAAAAGGCTGGTATAGACTTGAGAAGATAGTCACTGATCAGTTTAGATAGCAAACTATACTGTCTACTAGTATGTGCATATTTTTAAGCTTTCTACAAAGTATTGCTCCTAAATAGTATTTTCCTCCTGCTTCATTGCCACCTGTTTTCCTTTCTGGTTTGTTCCCTCTTAGTCATTACTGATCATTCATTAACTTCTCAGAAACTTTCTTCGTGCATTTTATTCCTTGTATTTGCTTTATTTCAATTCTTAATTTCCATCTTGGCCTTTGTATCATTTCCCTAATTATCCCTTCTTAATCCCTTCTTAATTATTGAAACATTCTTTTACTTGCGGGGGGAGGGGAAGGGGAGGAAATTTGAAGTTTGCACTAAAACTTATCTGTGGTGAACAAAGGCAAAATCCATACAGAGACTTACAGTTCTGTTGAGGGTTTAGGTGGCAGAAATGTGAGTTGGATGCTCTTGTCTGTATTAGCAACCAATTCAGCACAATAGGAGCAGAGCAGTAGATCAAAGCATCTGGTGTAGAGGTCCTTATATTTAAGTAAGTGATCAATATGTTTTACCAATTCTGAATCCAGTTTGTTGTTTCAGACCAAATCTTATTACCCTGAGTGTAGTTTAAGGCTACTTGAAGGACTAATGAGTTGAGATCCTTTTGTCCCCACTGCAGTTTATAGTACATTTGCTACAGACTATAAGCAGAGTTTCGAATTTACTTGAATCCATGAAATTGAATCCATGCATACCCAGGCTGCTTTGCAAGCCAAAGCAATGTATGGTAATCAGGACTCACTGCAAACCCACACTACTTTTCCTGGTCAAATGGCAGTCTCCTAGCTTCTCAACAAGAAACCACCACTTTGCCCTGAAATTTCACATTCCCAGCTCAGTTTTTAGTCTTAAAATTTTTATTTGCCTGTGTCATCAGAAGAACCTTGTCTTCTGAAGGCAGAATAAGTTCAAGAACTGTGTAAATATTTCATTGTTCTGGCTCATGGAATAAGTACTGCAATCTGCTACTGGTTCCTTGATCAGCTGTGTGAGGCACTAGGCTAAAGAGTAATTCACCTTGTGTGGGCGAGTACTTTTTCCCCTCATTCTGACCCTGTAGTGGCATGGTTCCTACAAGTGTGGCCAGTGTTTTACCTCAGAACAGTCTTTGGGAATAGTAGGTTACAGTGCCATAGCCAGAGCACGGAATCAGCAGATTTGAACTCAGACTGCCAACATTTTAGCTAGAAAATGTAATCCTAGTGTTTTTAGGACAGTACCAGCACATCTCTTCTGTTTTTATTTTAAAAGAAAGCTTTATTCCCTTTCTTGTTGTTTTCCCTCCAGTTTCTAAGAATAATTATTAAAAAAAATGTCTACTTTGCTAAAAAACTCTGAAGCCTGATCAGGTAGACGCACATCCTTCTAAACTTACACATGGTGCTTAACTCCTGTCTGGGTAAAATTTAAAACAGACTTTATGATTAACATTTCCCTTTGTATCAAACTACCTTTTCAGTGCCATGACATTATATAGTTCTCTGGGTTTCCCACTACCCAATCTGTGCCACTTACCTTCCTGGTGTTTGCCTATCCACTTCATAAACACTTAAATATGGATGCTTCATCTAACATGAGGACACGACTCCAAAAGTGATGTACTGAATTGCTCTGCCTTTTAGCAACCAAACACCTTTTTGGATGCAACCATCAAACACTGCAATGTCTAACTGACAGGTGCTTTGTTTATGAAGACTTTACCCTGAGTTAGGCTTCCAGTGCAAGGCATAGGAGACAGGTGGGTAAGAGAGGTAACCACAGAAATCAGCAAGTAGGAGGAAGGATAGCTTCGAGGAAGTATGGTGGAACAGTAATACACATAGAGCCTACACTTTAACACACTGGAGAAGTTTCTACTGTCCCCTGAAAATAAACATATAAGCTAAATCTACCTTCTCTCCAAAGTTATTAGAACATGCTGCTAATTGATGCCCAAATACACAGTAATTAGAGCACTTACCATTGAGGTGGATGACCTTTTAAAAACATGCCCATACTCCTGAGGTGAGAAAAAATTTCACTCACAGGGACTTTCAAGTGAGAAATGTGCCCTAACTACTGACTGAATGGTTATTTTGGGATGAAGTTAGTGACTTTCTCCCCTTGAAACCTTGCCAATTTGGATAATTGATTAAATAGCTAATGGAGCAGGAACTTAAACCTGACCCCCTTTCTTCACAGAAGAGCAGACTAGCATTAGTCTGTGGAGTCAATTGCTTGCTATTTGGCTGAATAAATATTTAAATCAAACTGAACAGTTCCAAGAGGGGAAAATTAAAAAGTTGTCTTGTCAGATAACAAGTACTTTCTGGTTAATGGGAACCTCCTGGGAGGCAGACAGCCTTAAGTCTAATACTCTCTATAGATCAGATGAATTGTGGTTGTCTGTTTCCCAAGAAAGAATTTAATTTTATGTGGTCTCAGAGAGTCTTGCTTCTTGCTTTTTTAAAATTTTTTTCCTCATGTATGTAACATCTGCACTGCCAAGCATGTTCTCAGAAAATA
Source organism: Pithys albifrons albifrons (assembly GCF_047495875.1). Classification (NCBI taxonomy): domain Eukaryota; kingdom Metazoa; phylum Chordata; class Aves; order Passeriformes; family Thamnophilidae; genus Pithys; species Pithys albifrons. The sequence continues at coordinate 38,700,906 of NC_092459.1, forward strand.
TATTGGTTCTCTCTGTGGCGTGAGACTACTACCTCTCACAAGCAAGTTGCAGTCCAAGAACTTTGGCAGAATTAGGGCTTGAGGGAGCTGCTGCATGAGCACCATGAGCTTGGACATACTGTGCTGAGTTGTGTGAGGGCTGGAAAGTGTTAGTGGTGTCTGATGTGCTCAACTTGATATTGTCCAAAGTGGCAACTGCATCTCTTGATAGACTTTACACTTCATTTTAGGGCATTAAAAAAGGAATATTTAGAAACCTTTAGAAATACAAAAAGGCACTAATAAGGGAAACATTTGGTAAATTTAATGTTTTAAAGCTAGTGCTTAGTATCCAGATTGTGGAACTAAAAGTCTGTCTCCTTTCACGTAAGACATACATTACAGTGAGTGATAACATAGCTTTCCAACATTACTTCACCACTTTGTCTCCATTTGTTGTTAAAAGATATTCAGGTTTGTGGCAAAAGCATAAAATAATTTAATGTCCAAAGGAGTAGAAAAAATGTTTTAGTTCAGAAAGTTAGTCTTCCAATGACAGCAAATATCACTTCCCATAGATACTTATTTTTGACAGACTCAGAAAGATCTTTACTTTACCAGTCCTTTGTTGCTCCTGCTCTTTATGATTTTTAACTTTTCATGGCTCCTGTGTCCTTGAAAGCAACTATGTACAAACATGATAACCAAATCTAGTTTTTACATTTTACTTTCCATATGTTTCTGTAGCAGTAAAACTGATTTGCTGAAGTCCTTAAAATATGATTTATTCAAGTTGAACTAGGCATTCATACTTGAAAATATGATGGCAGTATTTAAGACTATAAATTATATTTCTCTAAGAGTTTTGATTTCCACTGTCATCATCTGTGGTTGACTTGGGTTATGTGTAGAGAGCAGGAAAGAGGCCAGATGAGCAAGCTGTGCTATTCCTGCAGTTGGGAAAATGGAGGAGTATGGTTCAGAAATACCTGAGCTGGCAGCATAGAAGCTATTGTAGAGCAGCACAGCTGTGTTCATGCAGCACTGCACACTGAGTTAAGAAATGCTGCTGAAATCAGCTTAATTCACTGTCAGAATATACAAATTTATTTGAAATTTGTTTATAGCGAATAGACTAGTAGAAAAGTCTACATATTTAGCAGGTTTCTTCCAGATTAGCACATTCTTTCAGTTTTCTACTTGGTTTTGAACAGACCATCACAAATATTCAGCAAGCTTAGACACCTTGTACAAGCTATTTGCTGTTACACAGTATATGCTCTCTTGAAAAGCAATGCAATCGTTCCTTTACCCTCTGATTTCTATATGTATGTACATCTATATTAAGCAAGGGTTGAGCAGGAAAAAGTGAGATACTCAGTTCTGGAGGAGTAGTGCAACTTAATTTAATTACATAAAAGTCTTTTCATTAATTTTTGTGAATGAATTCAAGCTGAATGCTCTTAGACAAATGTGTGTCATTCTTTATTCTTAAATAAAAAAGATACACAACCTAAATTTTGCAATAAATACTCACAGTATCATTCTACAGAAGATTTTCAGATGCTGTTCATGACATGTCGATACTTCTTTTAGAACTGCAAGACTGTGGAGGATAAAACTAATCTTTTTTTAAGGCCTGAAAAGCATGTCTGGCTTTCTGTACAGTTACTGTCATTTTCCCAGCTGAATGAATAAATGTCATTTAGGTTAGACCCTGTAGTATTAGTGCTACATAAGGTTTTATAAGAAACAGTATTTTGACTGGGTAAAATGAAATTTGTGCTTGCCAAGAGAAACATCTTTATATAAGGATGGAGACTGCTCTCCATTTTGGTTTACTAGTCTTTTTCACAAGTATTAGTCTGTGTTGTTTCACATAAAAGTACATCTATGTTGGGAAATTACAATCTATGTATAAGGAATTCCTAAGCCTTTATACATAGGGTTAAACTAATTTTTTGACTGTCATTTTCAGCAGACATGACTTGGGAGCTGAGCTGCTGGGAGGGAATTGCTAGTGCGCTTTCCTGAGAACTCTCAGGACAGCATGAGCATTTGAACTTGTTTTACTTCCCTAAGTTGCTTTTGCTCCATGAGAAAAGCATGGAACAGTAGGTTTGAGATCCAGCTTTGTCTTCTTGTTGCAGAAAGTTGATTTTAATTCTTTGATATATACACTGGTATCTTTTGAGGTAAAAGTAACAAGGCACACAAAATAAGGGAACTAAAACTGGTTTTAAAGCAGCACTATCTTTACATTCACTTTACTCTTACAAATTCACTGCTTAGTTTCCCTACTGCTTATGGGCCTGAGAAGGGCTGGAGATACCTAATCTTATTTTGTGATATGTGCTATAATTTTTTTTTTCTCTTAATGTTCCAACCTAGAAAATTAGATCATTGCATGAAAATCTCAAATGCCATTAGACAGAAAAGGAAAATAAAAAGAAAAAAAAAGAGAGAGAAAGCTAGAAATATACACAATAGCAGTATACTATTGTCTTCTCAGTTACAGTAGCAAACAGATACTATTTAAAATATTTAGGTTAGACTAGAGGTTTAACCCTGAAACAAATCATGAGCAAATTATATGAGCGTACACTAATGTGAGCAATTGAACTTCTGGATCACAGACATTAGAACTTTCAGCTGACAGGATGATGAGTGTAGGTGGAAGTTAATGAAGTTAATCATATCTGTAACTAGAGGATGATGAAGGATGATGTGTTTCCAAATCTTTGTTTTTTAGATATCATGAGCGTACATGATATCTTCATAATACATCCCGTAGGTAAACAAAACAAAGAAATCAAACCAAACTGAAAGAGTAAAGCTTATTTTTAAAGCATTCATGTGTCTGTCTTTTTGAATCACATAATTTTTGAGCACATCTCATAGTGTCATATGATTTGAGTTCAATTTTTAAGCACTTTTGTCAGTTCTTCAAAAAAATCTGTACCAGTGGGACAGTTCAAATGGAGCCCAGAGACTGACAAGTTTGAGTGAATCCACTGAAGTTGGATAAAATTGTGCTTCAAAAATGAGACAAGAGACTTTCGTACTTTTCACATAGTCTGTGTATCATTTCACAAATATTTAAGTAGTTTTTTCACACCCCTTTTGAGAACTATGAAGTTGTGCAGAAATAAGGGCAACTTTTTCTTTCTTTTGGGTTTATAGAAGTTTTACTCCTGATAAAACAAAAAACAAACAAACAAACAAACATAAGGCCAGCAGGAATAAAACCACTTCGTTTCTACACAGAGTAGTTTTCAGGGGGGAGCTGTTAAGATATTATCTTTTTGATACATAGTTTGAACTATCTTAAACTTGGTGAATCTTAATCCTAATTTACCACCCATACATTGATGGTCATGTACTTAGGCAGGTAGTACTATTGACATCAAGTGTGCCTTCTCACCAGCAGGAATATAAATCAGGGTGAGTAATCAGCATGGAAATATCTAATGCTATAATTATAATCTTTCACAAAGTACTAGTCCCCTTGACTGTTCATCTTGCTTCAAAACTGAAGATAAGCCTTACACTCAAATCTTCAGTCAGTCTGTATGTTTTTCTGTTATGGGATAGGGTGTGGGGAACTGGTAATGCTGACTCACTATGATTTGATGCCATCAGCTGCAGCTTTCCCCGAGCATCTGCTTTTTCTGATAAACATAATGGTCTACACTAGGCCTTTGATTTTCTGCATATTTTACTTGCTCATTAGGTCTTACTCTTTGTGTGTTACTGCTTCATTCATCTCACTTATTCTACTCTGTTCCAAGATGGCCAAGTATTTTCATCTGTGTTTTCTCCAGCAGAAGTTGCTAAAAGCTTTGATAAGCATGAGTGGATGCAGATTTAAATTATAACTCAAGAAAGTAATGGGAGAAAGGTATCTGAATCATTGAGTGCTAAACTAACAAAAATAGTGGGGCAGGGGGCAGAATACTAGGCATGTACACTTTTCTACTGCAGTTTTGAGAGCTAAATCCGTATTACAAAGAGCTAAAGGTCTGCACATGAGCACATGTCACTTATTGGAACCTGTTCCTCTGACCATCACTTTCCCTTGGAAAATACTCAGGTCCTTGCCTGGGTGCTGCCAACATTCATTCTGAGCCCTCCATATGGACAGAGAAGGCACTGATATCTTCTGTATCTGATGATTACCCACTTTCACAGGAAAGGTTCTTGTTTGAGTTTTGCCAAAAAAAAAAAGATAGCAGTAGTTCTATCCTTACGTTTCATGTTTACTAAGTAATTTCTTTTATTATTAATCATAAAAGGTTGTATCTGAATTTTAATTTATTGTTTTTTACCAGTTTTAGGAACTGGTAACACCATAAGCATCTGGGTTTTCTTCATGTATTATCAGCACTGTGCTGTAATAGATTAAATATATTATCTACCTAATATTTGTAGAAATTAATGCATTTTCATATTTTTCATGGTAATAACCACAAGCAATAATATTTTCAGTTTTGAAATTTATTTCCATACTACATTCTGATATTTGCAGGAAAACTTTTGGTTTGCTAGATTTGATTCATATTACTGAATTTTAGGTAAACTGGTTTTGATTTTTGTTTGCGTTTTTTTGTTGAAGTCTCATTAAAATCAAGTCTAGTTTGCAGACTTTTTTTTTTTTTTACCCTTTTGGCAACTACATTTTGAAAACAGTGACCCTCAATTCATTGAATGCTATGCCTTATTACTTTGTAGCCCAACAGGGGGTATCTTCTACATGACTCAAGGATCACTGTTCTCTTGTCCTATTCAGACAAATACAGACTTTTAGATAGATTTCATCCTTTTAATTCTGGTACAAGATTGAGGAAGTCCTTGAAGAATTTTGAGCATTGAGTTACCACACTTAACAGCCAGTTCTTGTGACACTGGATGAGATTCAGAAGAACCATACTGGAGATCAGACCTCAGAATAACTGAGAAAATAATCAGTTTGGATACATATTTGAAAGGTTTTATCTTCTTGATTGTTTAGCTGTGTTTTGCAGTTAACACCAGCAAATAGTATCAAAAGTAACATATTTTGCTTCATACTTTTCCTGTTATTTCAGTTTAGTAGTCTTCCATTTAGGGAGCCTCACAAACACCTAAAATGAGTACCAGGCCCCTAGAAACACCCTCACAGCAGCATTCCCACTGCTCTGTATGACCCAGTTGCCTTGTGGAAGGTCAGAGCATCACAGATGTGCTGGAGGATCCAGAGAAAGAAACAATCCATGATGTTCTAATGCTGGGTCAGAGCAGCCAACACAGCTCCCCAGGTACCCTCCAGGCTTCTCTGCAAACACTCATCAGCTGGGGAACTGTCACAGGAAACTTTCTACACAGATAACGGGAAAAGTCTTAACCTCACAGTCCTTCACTAACATCATGGCAGGCTTCCAAAACAGTTTTGGCAGATCTGAAGTAACAGATCTTCTTCACAGGGACAACAGAACAAATCCTGGTATACACACCTGTTTTCAAAGAGAGTGAAAAGAAATGCTGATCATATACTGTTCACACATGCAGAATAAAATTGTTTTCTAAACTACTTTTTAATTAAGGAAATATATTTTTTCCCCAAAACAAAAAAAAAATCCCCAAAATGTTGCAAAATTGGAATTTGTCAGATTTGTTTAAAAAGGCTTAATTGTTGCATTACATATAATATGATTTCTGTGTATTGCAGCCATGAAATAGTTATCAGTCCATTCTCTAGAATATGTTAATTCTCAGTAAAAGGAATAAATTTCAGTCCTTAGAAATGAAGATTATTTTTATGACTGTGACCAGATGCATAAATTGACTTAAAAGGGTAGGTTTTCTTCATATAGATTTGTAGTGATGCTGAATGAAAATGAGTTATGATGATTATACATTTATTTATTTCAAATAATATATAACTGCATGCATATCATTAGATATGTAAGGCTAATTTTAGAAAATTGCTTCGGTATGGTCAGCATAATTTATTTTTTTATCAGTACTTCACATTTATTCTGCTTTTGATTTTACTGTCTCATTAGAGTAGCAATCATTTTTATTTATTTAAGAATGTAATTAATCTCAGTTCAGCATATATTTTTGGAGGCAATATGAAAAGCTCTTTCTGTGATACTAAATGTGAGGCATCTGTTTTCTGGGTGAAACTGTTGCAATAATGATTAAGAATCCATTTTTTTACTCTAACTTTAGTCCTTTTTTACTTATACAAATAGCATCATTAAAAAAATAAAACAGTTTCTTAATGAGTTCCTTTTGAATGGAGAAAACTTATTTTGCTGTTCACACAGACTGTTTTCCAAGACTTTTAAACTCAGCTGACAGATACAGAAGAAAAGTAAATAGAGTGTCAGTATAATGCAACTTTTCTTACTCTTTATCTGTCCTTAAGACACCGGGGGGGAGTGGGTATGAGTTAGCTTGGGGTTTTTTTTCAAGCAACAGAACTTGTAATGAATAAAGACAAGTTTAAGACTTGAGATCTCTACTGTTTAACTTGGACTCCTAAAAGTTTACTATAGTTGAATGATTATGAACATGCCTGAACTGCCAATTCCTCAGGAAAAGAGCATTTCCCTGTAAACCCAGTCTTATGAAGTTGTGAATTGGTTTGTCTGCTTTTTAAGAAGATAAGAGAAACTTGGTTAATGAATGATGACTTTATGTCCAAGAGGATTTTTCTGTCTATGATTAAAGATTTTTATCAGAAAGAAATTACAGTGAACCTGTAATTCAGAGTGGGTGATTTAATGATCTTTCCATGTTTTGATAAGACGTAAGGTCTAAAAGGTTTTATTACAGACTAGAAATAATGGCATCATGTAACAAAGCAAAAACATTCATCCAGAAAAGGGTCTTAAAGAAAACAATTAGAGACAGGAATAAATTAAATGAACATTTTATAATTAGAAAAGACAGAGAAGAAATAATAAATATTGAAGACTGCAGCAGCCACTACAGAAAAACTGTAGAAAATACAATGGATGAATTACAAAAGTAATTTAGCAATGTGTTTCCAGTTAGAGAAGTAGAAATTACCTTTAAAAATAACAAGAAAGGAAAGCAGATCTATAAAAATTCAACATTTAACATAATTTCTAAGGGACCAATGATTTACTAAGAGATAGGTGCAAAACACCTGGCTTATGCAGTGTGATTTCTGAATTGTACAAGTGCAAATTTCACCCAAATTTCATCCAAAATCTCCTTCTGAGGGTAAAAAGAAAAAAGAAAAAACCAGTGTGACTGGAAGCAAAAGTGGTCATGTCCATTTCAATATCATTTATGGCAGATTCACTCAGGCTTCCTCATTCTGTGCAGGAAGTTCACTTTCCCCTTGCCTTTCCCGCTTCTGAGAAGAGAATCATAACCTGCATTTTTTTTCTCTTAAGATATGCAGAAGATGACACTTATTTCAAATATTAATGGATACTAGCTACCTTGCTTTATTTGTATTCCTCATTTCCCTTTTTCAGGGGGAAAAGTAAAATCTGTTTTATGCTAAAAGCAGGTTGTTTCTGTTTACGAAAACAGGGAAGTGGGCACTGTCAGGGGAGAGGCCCACATGTAATTTCCAGTTAGATATCCATCTTTCATGTCTGCAAGTAGTGACTAATGCCAACTTAAAATGAAGGCTGTTCTCTAGGCATGCACAGAGTTTGATAAGTTAAAAATTCCACACCAAATTTCTATGGGGGCCTGCAGTGTATGGAGTCCACTAGTGGGGTGAAAAAGACCTTCCAAACTCCGGAATCCCATCACAGGACTCAACTTATTTCTTTGTTCCAGAAAATCTAATAAATCTCATATATTTAAAGAAATCATACATAATTAATCCAAAATTATTATAGCAAACTTCTGAAAGCTGCTGAAGATATCTCTTTATTAAGGGAATCAACCAAATTTTCAGATTCTTTGCTAAACTGCTGCTGAAGTATCATACACATAAAAATTATAATTTTTGTTTGTTTAATTTTGATATCAACATTGAGTAGAACTTAAATCACTCAGATAAAGTTAGATGAGAGGAAGAGACTGTCCTTTCCCTAGAGAATCTATGGAATCTGTTAGAATCTGTTTATGCTTTGGTTTAGGGATCATCATTGTCAGGAAGCAGGTATATGGAGAGTTGTAATTCTTATGTCCTCGTCATAAGCACGAGGAAAATGTTAGAGTTGCTGAAGAAAGTGGAATGGCAGGAATATCTCCAAATCCGGGATTTTGTTCAACTCTGTGAGATTTTATCCTTGAGCTCCTTGCAAAAATATTTAAATCTACATGACTAAAGCTGCTCAAAATTAATGAATAATAAACCAAATATCCACCAGTTCCATTTGAAGCCAAATATTACAAGTGGAGAATTGTTTCCTTTTTAATCCTAAATGAGCTGCCAAATTAGCTCAAGGTGGTGGCTGTATTTCGATACCAAATTAAGCAAAATAGTAATTTCTAATTCTTTAATTATTAGCAAAGACACATAAATTTTTTCATCCTCATTTGAGTCTGGCTGATGTTCCTACTAGGAGAGAACTATCTATTTAATGTCTCTTCTGCAGTTATGACATTTTCAATCTTTTTTCTGTACATTTTTTCAATGATCATAACATTAAAAACTAAGAGGAAATATCACATCACCTATCTGGACCCATCTTCTTTTATTGTTTGAGATTCAGCTTCGTTATCTCTTACCTTTAAAGGGTCAATGCTGGAGCCTGTAACTGATCCCACACACTCTCAGCTTGGGAAATCTGAGGTGCTGTTAGTGCATTCAGTTTTGTTCTGTTTTGCTGCCCTCAGTTGTCACTAAGTAAAGCTTTACCCATTCCTGAGAAACGAAGTGCCTCCTGTGAATAGTTCCCTTATACAAGTGCCCTTTGTCTGAGGTCTTCTCACTCAACAGAATCAGCAGTATAATAAAAATGTCAGTTTAAGTTTTAGTAGGAAATGCTTGACTTTTTTAACAAGAGAGAAGCACTCAATGTTGAAGCAGTCACAAAAGAAAATCTCTTTTCATGACCACTGGAATTAGAGGACAGGGACAGTGAGAGAGGGAGCAAAGGGTGGGAAACTGGCTTTCTTCCCAAATGAGAATAAAATATATTTAAGGGCATAATTGATTTGAAGAAGTAACACAGCATAACCTTTTTAAACGAACAAAAACTAACTGTATAATAATGATGTGAAAAGTAGCTAATTTAATGTTTGAAGTATTAATGGATGAATTTGCAAATATTTTAAACTGGGAAAACAAGGGACAACAAAATTACCATGTAAGTTTAAAACTATGAACATATGCACACAGGGCCAGTTATCTTCAATGAATTAGCATTAGAAAAAATAAATGAGAAAACTTAAAAATAATTAGCTTCTTGTCAGTGCACTGACTTCATTGTTTGCTTAATAGAAAAGTCTGTTATCAATTTTATTTCCTTTGAGGATAGGGAAGCAGCTATTACAGTAAAAAATTCCCCATGCCTGTAAGAGCTGAAAATAGATTGAAAAACTGTGGAGAAAAAGCAGTTATAATCAAAACTAGCTACTCTACAGGAACATTTCATTTTTTTATAGTCTAGTTATTGTTACATTTTGCACATTTTTTGTTTACATAAAGAAGATGCTTAGAGTATTTTATATAAGCACAGAAAGAAAAAAACCAAACAGAATTATATCGGGGTTGAAGAGCACCCCAGCAATTGCTACATAAAGTGTGCTTAAACAAAGATATTCAAATGCAACAGAAAGCAACGTTCTGATACTTCTAGTGTTCAATTAACAGACGATCATAGTTAAATCTATGACAAACCCCAGAGTCTAAATCTGGTTTTGAATGCCTAAAAACATGTGTGAGAGGAAAAAAAAAATAAAAAAGCTATCCATAGAAGCACAGTGAAACTTGTCAATGATAACTTCACAAAGGGCACAACTTTCATAATCTTTATATCTGATGGCTGTATAATGTAGGATGATTAATGGAAGGCATGTCTTGTGGGAGTGGGAGTTTATAGTTATGATATGTAGAAATGACTAGACTACCAAGTGACTGGCAATATTTATCTTATTCTAAACCATGGTTTTTCATTCCTTTTTCATAAGCAGGCCTGGCACAGCTGTGTGCTCTTAAGTATTGAAAGCCTGTGTGATACCCAGGCTTGTCAACAAGATCAAACCACAGCTCAAGGGGTGGTCAGCACCAAAATGGGAATTTGGGTCTATATTAACAGGGAAACAGATATCTCTACTGGTGATTTGGGCTTTTTACAGCAAGAATAAGACTGAGATATTGAAAAGGTATTTAGCAAGGAATGATAAGGGAAGGGATTTGAGATGTAATGGAAAGGCACATACACCAACAATGACAAAATCATTGATCCCAACTAAGCCTTCTTACTTCTTTCTCCATGACTTTCTACATGAGGAAATCAAACATAACAGCTGGCTTAATCTTCATTTTTTTGTGTTATTGCCTTGGCTGCTTCCTTTGGCTGCTTTCTCCTTCTCTTGTATTATAATGTATTTTCACTACAAAGTTTACAATACAACAGGAAGCAAAGCACAGAAGGATGTATGACATGAAAAAGTGATTGAAGAACTGTTAGCAATGAAGAAGGCAACAAGTCAAAGTAGCATGTGGAAGAGAATAAGCAGGGGAAATTATTCAAATGGCTGATATCTGTGTTATCTACCGCTATGGAATAAATATCTTGTTTTGATTAGAAGTGGTCAAGAAACCAACACATTCCATCAGAGAAGTCCCTCTTTGGGGGACAAAGTACAAAAATACTAAAAATATTCCCACTTTATAACTTTTATTATTGTTTTGCAAGTGTTCATAATATGTTGTATCTGTTTTCAAGTTATCAAATAGTGGCTTTTTGCTTTGGTCCATTGTAGTAGTATGGCAGCACACTTCTTTTGTTCCCGAGTACCACATGGGATGAATGCATCATCTTTGACTCAAGTTACAATTCCACTCATTGTCTGAGCAAATGGAAACACTGCTGTATGTTGAAGAATTGTTTAGGTTGGAAAAAACCTTCAAGATTATCAAGACCAGTCATTAATCTAGCACTACCAAGTTTATCACTAAACCATTTCCCTAAGTACCACATCTACACAGCTTTTACATACCTTCAGAGCCTGACACCGCCACTCTTCTGGGATGCCAATTCCAATGCTTAACAACCCTCTCCATGGATAAAATTTTCATGATACTAAATCTAAACTTGTTTGCAACCTGGGCACATTCTAGCTCATGTTCTGCTGCTGTGGGGCAACACTCCCAGGTCATTTTCAGCCAGGCAGCTTTCCAGTCACTCTTCCCCCAGCCTGTAGTGCTTCTTGGGATAGTTGTGACCCAAGTGCAGGACCCAACACTTCTCCTCGTTGAACCTCATACCAATGGCCTTGGCCCATCAATCTAGCCTATCCAAATCCCCCTGCAGAGCCTTCCTACCCTCCACCAACCAACAGTCCCACCCAACTTAGTATCATCTACAAACTTGCTTAGGGTGCATTCCATCATCTCATCCAGGTCATCAATAAAGTTATAAAACAGGATTGACCCTACACTAAGTCCTGGAGAACACCACTCATGACTGGCCACCAGCTGGATTTGACTCTGATCCCTGCCATCCCTCTGATCCCTGCCATCCAGCCTGTTTTTACCCATCAAACAGGGCACCCATGCAAGCCATGAGCAGCCAGTTTCTCCTGGAGAATGCTGTGGAAAACTGTGTCAAAGGTTTTACTAAATTCAGGTAGACTACATCCACAGCCCTTCCCTCATCCACTAAGTGGATCAGGTTGGTCGAGAAGGATCTGCCTTTCTTAAGCCCATGCTGGCTGGACCTAATTCCTTCATTGTCCTCCACATGTAACGTGATGGCACAGATTATCTTTTTGTGAAGAGAAACTCTTCAAATAAACCAACAACATCACATAATTAATCTAAAAAATTTAAAAATACTAGAAAAACTGTTTAACAAGCAAATATTCTCTTCAAAATGCCCTGAAATTTTCCTTTTCCATACTTCATAGAAGTCTTCTCCAATTCACTGGAAATAGAAGCAGAATTTGACAGAATATTGTAAGATACATTCTCATTCATAAATATCTCTGTGCTACATTGCCAAACTTTTGGTGATTAGCGCATATTTTTAGGTTATATTTATTTTTAGGGCCCTGAGATTAGCTCATTTGGATAAAACTTGGTTGTAATAATGCCAAGGTCATGGGCTCAATCCCCTGTATGGGCCATTGACTTAAGAGTTAGACTTGATTATCCTTGTGGGTCCCTACCAACTCAGAATAGTCTGTGATTCTATAGTCTTGTTTGCTTATAGCATAAAGATCAACAAAAGCTAACACAAAAATATGGCATCTTTATTACTCAGTTTTCAATGTCTTCAGCAGAGAATGTTGCCAGAGGACCTGTTTTGGTACTGGAAGGACAGGGAACAAGTGGTGTAACTCCCATGGATTTCAATGGGGTAAGATTTCAGTTTTAGAAATGCCTGAATTCTCTTTCAGATGTGTGACATAGGAGAGGATATGTATTCTTCAAAACCTGCAGACACTATTATCTGAGGCAGAATCAAAAAAACCCTAACACCTCCCAACAATCTTTTTCTCCTTCCTTTTGCAAGCTAAATTTTCTGACATACATCTGCACTGCTTGCCCAATAATAGCAATTGTCTGTGTAATTGGGAGCATAGAAAGAGGTGGGTAAGCCTTTGAGGAAAGCCAGCTAAGCATGCAAACCCTGCTTGTAATTGGTACATAAATTTAGATAATCTAGTTGCATATGTATTTCCAACTTAATGATAATATTTAGAAGCTTCATACTTGTTCTACTTCCTAACTTGCCAGGCCCTCAGCAGTGATCCTTCAATACATTTGACTTCACATAGCTTTTACAAGATCCTACACTCAAAATGGATTCTTATATATGATTCATATTATTTCATCCCTCTGCCTTTTCCCACAAATATAATAATAAAAAAGTAGGAACGATATGTATGGAACAATACTTTGCAGATAATTTACACTGTTTTCTCTTGTATCGTTTCAACTTTAGGGTTCAGCTCCACAGATCAAGTTTTCTCTGAGCTGTCTTCTGCACAAAATGGTTTTGAGGATGAACTTGACCACTGATATAGAATATATCATTCTTCTTCAAAATTCTAGTTCCAGGTTACTTCCTCCCATAATTTTCCTTCACCCTTAGCACAAAGCAAGCTTAAGTGTTTCTTATACTCAGATTTCAAGTTTTTTCAAGTTTCTGTTTTCTTCAGTTAAATCTATTTCATTAGTCTCCACTGAACTGACTTCTTCGAACAACAGCTCATTTTTGTTCTGATGTTAACTTAATTCTAACTTCTTGGAATATTGTCTCCTTCCATCCCGTCCTTCCATTTAATTAATTGATTATTTATTCTCTATCCTTCTTACCTGTCTATTCTTCCACTTCCATGCTCTTTCATATTTCATCTAATTCCTCAGATCATCATCATATTGACCAGCCACGTCTCTCAGTACTATCTCATTTACCTAGGTCATCTAATTCTGGTAAGTCCCAAACCAGAAATTATAGTGAATTCTAGCCCACTAATGATTAGTAACATCCTCACAAGTTACATGATTGTAGCGTAGCTTCCAAGGTAGTGATTGCAGGTCTGGCTCCGTTTCTGGGCTTCATGGGTAAAGCAGTCTGTGTAACATTTTGAAGCACATGCCAAGAAAAACAATGCTTTGGTGATGCTGAATCCAAAAAAGGAATAACTGGCTCTTAGCCAGCAATCTAAAATTGTGTTCATACCTTTTTTTATTGAAACTGAAGACCAGACATACTGTAGGGGATTTGCAGAACCAGTACTAAATTAGGATGCAGTCAACATGTACGATAACAGTGCTAATGACCACTTTCATTACTCTTTTTTTTAAAGGTAGCAGCAGTTACATATTTAGTCTCCATTGTTATAACTCTTGACAGTAATTGTCCCATTTGGTTTGTGTGCAGGTTTTAAATTGAGATATTATCAGTTGATGAATAAATGTTCTACTAATATCTCAATTACATCAATTGTCTCCCCATGAAATCATGAATATAATCATATGCACAAATAGTTGCATTGCTTTTAAATTGTGTGAAAACTGGATATCTTAGAAAAATAACAGCATACCTGTTGTGTTAGTTTACTGCTTTTCACAGCTATTATCATTCTAGGAGTTTGGACTCAGCAAGGATGCACAGGAGTTTGCTGTTTGTAGACTACTCTGGCTGTGCCACTCTATACGGTTTGCACTTGATTTAAAAAATACCTCCATAGTACTTGATTGTAGCATACATTTTGATTTTCTGAATGAATAATATATATCTGTAACATATTTCAGAAAGACAGAATCTGATTTTCATGTTGAGAATTGTTTGGGTGAAAGGAGCAGGATACATACACAGGACAATTAGTAGAACTCTTTATTCATAAACAGTAACAAAATACAAAATAGTTTATCATTAATAAAATTTGACTGAGATTTTGCAGGGGCTTATTTTATACAAGAGGTCATGAGTCAGTTCTGAAGTTAGAGCCCAATTCTCAGCTGCACAGGGAAGAAACCTGGAACCTCAATTAACAGATAAGTTTTTATGATTAATTTAAGGATATGGTAGGTTTCTGAAGGAATTAATTTACTAAATTATCAATGTGTCTATCATCCTTGAGTTGAAATATTTATTTATCTCTCATTTTTACTATTATATATTTATAAAATGTCACCACAAGCCATCTCACTCTCCTCTCTATTAGGTCACATAACTTTTCCTAAAGAACAACCCACCTTCTTCAGATCATCATAGTAGGGTTTTTCATATGCTTTTTCAGTTTGAATAAATTTTACCTAAATGGGAGGAATGAAAATCTCTACCAGATTTCAAAATGTATGTATGAAGTTTTACCAGGGACGATTTTATTTTCTGAGGCAGAAACAGTTCACAGTATAAATAGGGAGAAAAAAATCATTAATTGTTTTGGAAACTGGGACAAATATGGCAAATTTCCTGATGAAAGAATCAAACGGAACGATGATGAACAAATCAACAGGTGAGGTTTAGGTGGTGTCAGAGGTTATACAGACATTACAAAAGATCTTATTACGAGAAGATTTTGAAGGTGCATGCTATACTCTGGTACAGATAGATTTTTCTGGGATTAGTCCTCTGAGACTCATGTTGCTACAACTGGTATGAATCAGATAAGAAATAGGAAAAAATTGAAACAAACTTATTTTCATTCATTCAACTGAGAATGCAGTTAAGCAGAGAGGAATATCTGAGAAGAGGATAGTCAGGAAAGGAGAAGAACAGTGGCAGATTTCCAGATTTCCTGTAGATTTTTTTTCTGAAGGTGAAGTGCAAAGTAATTTTGACTTTTCTCTTACATTTTTTCCCAAGCAGTCATTTTTGTGATTTGCTTTTTGGCAGCAAATTCTATAGCACTAAAGCTGCAACAAAACTCTTTTCAATACCTCTGTTTAATCATGTGGCCCACAGCAACATTATTTAATTAAACCATTGGACCCGTCTGCTATACTGTGGTAAATGATAGGTCATTCACTGTCACCATTTGCTTTACTTGTAACTAGCTGGTGAGATGAGAAAAATTTTAATCTTACAAAGAAACATTTCCCAACATCAAAATATATTTCATGGCATATGAAGGTGTGCAAAGTAGTCTTAGTTTGCCTACTTATATCCCATTGATGCTTTTTTTAAACACAACACATAAAAAGAGAAAACATTATTTTCTGTAGTATAGTATAACAGAAAAAGTCTTATTTTTATATTCCTTCGTAAAAGCAGGTATTTCAGGTACAGTTTTGACAAGCTATAATTAATATCTATTAAAATATAAAGCGAGAACAAAGAAGAAAAAATGTTGCTCTCTTGGAACAGACATAACATTTTTCCTGGAAAATACTTGTAAAAATCTGATTGATCCATTACTCTCTTTTGTGCTTTAAAGATAATTGCAAGTTGTAAAGAAAAAAAAAAATATGAGAAGCTATTTGCCATCTGAAAAAGAAGACAAATAAGAGTGACATGTATTAACAAACACTGATCCACTCATTGCCTCATATAGGTAGTTTTTTACTGATTTTCCTAACATGCTGAAGCTCTGTTTTCACTTTTACTAATATGCAAATCTTGAGCCTCATGGCCATTCAAGATGTTCTAGGCTGGGCACAGGGTCCTGATTCCTGCAAAACTCATCTCCATCAGTTATGCCATACCTTCAGGAGTCTTCATGATACTGCCTGCTACCGGGAAAGACATTGTTATTGCTCTAAGAAGCATTATATTCTCTGAAATATGAAATATGGAGTAATGACAGTAGTGCAAAAAGAGTATAAAAATACCATAAAGCATGAAGCAAGACTTTTATAATGAAATTCTACTATTTATACTTGTGAAATAAAGATAAAACTGAAATAAATATATCCTTTATACTTACCTTCTACAAAATTGCTTGCAGCTCACTGCAAACTTAGCAGAGCAAAGGTTTAAAAGAAGAATTTAGCGACTTATGATTCATGGCATTAATTAATGATTAAACAATTCTACATTACATTGAAATTCTACATAATATCCAAAAATTAGGGCAGGTATGCATTATAATATTTCTCTGCAATATATCAAAACAAACAACACAACAAATCCTTTCTTTTCCTTCCCAACTACTTCCTCCAGCAATCTGATTTTCCTATTGGGGTCTAGATGTTGCCAGTCCTGATATTTGTCATATTCAAAATCTTCCTGCACAAATAAGCATTACTCTCAAAACATACGCCATCAGAAACACACTTTTGATAGAAGTCCATCCTGGTTGCCTTTGCAGGTCACAGTAACACTGTCTGGCAAGAGAAACAGTCTTTGTGATAGTAGACTGGTGAGCTGTGGGGAATTTCAAACTCTTCCAGCTGAAGAGCAACTGCTGTAGTTTACAGAGTGTTATTTCCAGGCTCACCAGCTACTGAATTGGATTCAAAGTTGCACTGGGGTTTTTTGTGGCCAGGATCCAGGTTCTCTAAGCTGAAGTCCCAGAATGAAAACTGTGATTGACGATTTTGTTCTACTGGCAAAGGGAAACCTTTCCAAGGACAGTAAATCTTCCTAAATAGAAAACAGGCCACTCTGAGACTGAGAAATTGACTCCTCCAGAAGGCAAGGACCAGGACAAGTTTGAATGCCACATTCCTTTCTAAGTGCAAATTGGATTTTGTTAACCTTTCCTTCTGCAACGTAAACATTTAGACAAACAGTCAGACAAGCATTATATGTTGTAAAACAAAACATTGCACAGTAGACACATCTTCCCCTGGGGAGAGAAATGAAAGAATAAACGTAGCAAGCATTAGTCACATTGCTTAATGCACTACTGGAAGACACTCAAATATTCTTTGTGAGTATGCTATAAAGAGACATATGAAGTGTATATATATATAAGTATACTGTATAACTTGTTGGATAATCTACTGCACTCTGAACCAGTCCAAGTTAGAATAAATTATGAGTAGTTCCATGTAAAGTTGAGAAAAGCAGCAAAATCTTTTCAAAAAGATAATTTTGCATTTGTCTTACTAAGTTCAGATATGAAAACATTCCTGATATATTTTTAAATGTAGTTCTTTACCACCCCCTGTAATTGGTAAATTGTCAAAGACAATCTTGATTCACAAACTGTAGACAAATATCCTGAATAAGAGAGACCAGGATACTGTTCCCTTCATCACCATCATCTGGATGTTTCCTAGTAAACTTTGAGCATCATCTTGCTTTATTTCCATTTCCATAGGGACTGAGACAGCTACAGGACATAGAGACAATCTACCTAGGAACTAGGAACAGCCAGTGGAAGCTAAACTGAAGGAAATCCAAAGTTACCTCTGTGCTCAGAAGAAAATTCTTGGAAATACTTGTGAGTCCCTTCCAGCTTAGGAAATTCTATGGTTTTATGATTGTATACAAAGCTGAAGCTTCCATCTCTGTTTGAAAGTTCATATATACAGTCACTTGCAGTCTGTAGTTTCTAAACACTACCTTTTTAGAATAGAACAGACATTTCAGTTAGAAATACAGATTAGTTCTTCAGATATATGAACTGGAGATAGTAAAAAAAAAAATCCCCAATATCCTAAGTTCCTATGTCACACGAGGGCAAATTGATGGTCTTGGGTATGTAGTAGTGAAGACAAGTATATTGAAAATTTTTCAGCAGTCACAGATGAACACTGTGGTCTATAATTGAGCTCTGCTGTCAGAATTCAATTTTCTGGCATAATGGTAAACTCTGTGCACAAAGCAGCAGGTTTTCAGTAACTGGAGTCTAAATAGAGACAGTTTTTCTAAGTGTTTTCATTTTGTAGGGGCAGTTTTGTTCATTTGTTTGTTTATTTATTTTTCTTACATGGAATATTTCTCTGTTTCTCATCATGTCTTACCCCCTGGCATAAGATTTTCAAACTGTGTTAGATGGAAGTCAGCTCTGTCACAATTCCTTCTTTAGACCAGTCAGTGGTGAAAGGCGAAGCATCACTCATGTCTTGCCAAGAGTGAATCCAATCTGTCACACTTTTCTACTTTTCCTGACACTTATTCCTATGTTGTCATCTTGAATAGACATCATCTTCTGATGTGAGTTCCACTATAGTCACTGGACAGGTTTGAAGCATGCCTCTCTGAGCATTTCTGCACACTATGCCATGTGTGGCACACATGCTGGCATTACAGACCCAGTCTTTTGACTGTAGAGTTTAGGGGCCCATCTGTGTTTCCTAGGTCAGAATTGCAGAATGTGCAATGCCCAATTGATTATGCTCATTTGACTTTATTGAGCGGTTGAGAAGGCTTGGCAGAGTTATTGATAAGGAAGAATCTGGATGCATCATGCAGCAGCAGTGTTTCAGATCAGTTATGTGTTCTAGAGGCTGTGTGTTGAGTAAATTACTCAGTACTGTGATGCTAATGGTGACACAGGAATTTGTACACACTAGGTCAGAACTTCCCTGAAGCTATGGAAAAGAAAGAGTAGATCAGCAAGCATACTCTCCACCCAGGAAAATGCACACACGAATGAGAGACCTTAAAAATGGAGGGGAAGGCAAGGAGCAAATTCATGAAACATTTGCAGATGCACTGCAGGAATTTCAAAAGATATGTGTAATGGGTTTTACAGAGTAAATTATTTACTCTCTAACAGAGAGTAACTTATGCACTCAGCCAAACAGTGTCAAATCTTATTCAGACTTCAGTGGTTCCAGGATTTAAGTCACTTGAAGCACCACAAAATTAATGCTTCTCTTTGAAAAACAACCGTTCAGGCTTTAAGTAGGTAAAACATTATACCTCTTGCTCCTAATGCATGAACTGAGGCACAAATTCTAGGCTTAAGTGTACTTTTCGATTAGTGTTAAATCATTGTTTATCTGTATACATTATTTATATCAAAGATGCAAATTCTGAGAGTGTGGTTTTGTACAAAATTAAAGGCAAAGGTAAAAAAAAACCTTGGACTTCTCTTGCTCTTTGGCCAGTTTTGGTTTTATTCCACTCTTTGGCTTTACAGCACACCTTTGAATTCCCTCTTGTACAGAATCACTGAATCACTTAGATAGGAATGGACTTCTTGAGAACACCTAGTCTAATTCCCCTACTCAACTTCACTTTCCTTTACCATGACTGTGGTCACTTTCTACGCTCTTCTCTGAGCACTGCAAATACATCATCCATACCCATTTCTTCTGAGCCTTCTTCCATTGTCAAGGTTTGTCACTCAGTCACAGGCAGCCATTGGCTCCATGTAGGAGGTGATCCAGTTTTAGAGGCTTTCCTGAGAGCCAGGAGGGAATTGTGCTGCAACAGACTGATGCCTGTTGTCCACTGGGTAAAGGCAGGAGTTATTAATCGCAGCTGACAGAAAATCCTCATATCATTGCTCAGTCAGCATGGATTGAGTCCATCATCAGCAAGTTTCCTGATGACACCAAGTTGGGAGGGAGTGTCGATGAGCTGGAAGGCAGGAGAGCTCTGCAGAGGGATCTGAATAGACTTGAGAGATGGGCTGATTCCAATGGGATGAAGTTCAATAAGGCCTAGTGGCAGGTCCTGCACTTTGGCCACAACAACCCCATGCAGTGCTACAGGCTGGGCACAGAGTGGCTGGAGAGCAGCCAGGCAGAAAGTGACCTGGGGGTACTAATTGAGAGGAAGCTCAACATGAGCCAACAGTGTGCCCAGGTGGCCAAGAAGGCCAATGGGTTCCTGGCCTGTACCAAAAACAGCGTGGATAGCAGGACCAGGGAAGTGATCCTTCCCCTGTACTCTGCATTGGTGAGGCCACACCTTGAGTATTGTGTTTAGTTCTGGGCTCCTCAGTTCAGGAAAGATATTGAGGTGCTGGAGCGGGTCCAGAGAAGAGCAACAAGGCTGGTGAAGGGACTGGAGCACAAGTCCTATGGGGAGAGGCTGAGGGAGCTGGGGTTGTTTAGCCTGGAGAAGAGGAGGCTCAGAGGTGACCTCATCACTGTCTATACCTGAAGGGAAGTTCTAGCCAGGTGGGGGTTGGTCTCTTCTCCCAGGCACTCAGCAATAGGACAAGGGGGCACGGGCTTAAGCTCTGCCAGGGGAAATTTAAGTTGGAGATCAGAAAAAAATTCTTTACAGAGAGAGTAATCAGGCATTGGAATGGGCTGCCCAGAGAGGTGGTGGGTTCACCATCCCTAGAGATTTTTAAACACAGATTGGACGTGACACTGGGTGCCATGATCTAGTAAATGGACTGGAGTTGGACCAAGGGTTGGACTCGATGATCTTGGAGGTCTTTTCCAACCCAATCGATTCTATGATTCTATGATTCTATGATTCCGATCCAGTCGATTCTATGATTCTGTGGTTCTATGAAGGGTTGGGAGCAATGTGAGGCAAGGGGCAGCTTTGAGTGCAGAGCTGAAATTTGGAGGACAGAAGGGGCTATGGAACTCAGGTCTTCTTGTTGACCAGTTTAGGACTCAAGAAGGTCTGAGCTCACTGACAAGGTGTAGTGTGGCTTCTTCAGGGCCAGGGTTTTAGGGGTCAGGGGAAGGCATGCTGCAGGCAGTCAGCACCCACACTGATGGGTGCGGCCCCATAGCACCCAAGACAGTTAAGCAGGTTGGGATGGCAACAGGCTCTGATGACAGATCAATGAACACCAGACAAAAACCAGGTAAAATATAAGGTCAAGGACAAACTGGAAATTCCAAATAATTACTCAGGAACAGGACTGAAGATATGCAGCATCTCTGGAGGGTGCTAAAGTGGGATACTGGGTTTTGAGTAGGTTGGGGATAACTTGGCAGGGACAGTCAGGTCCGCAATGCTCTCACAGACCTGAGAAGGTCTCTCTTTGGCACTCAGCCCACTTTAGGTTATGTTGTGAATAAAAAAATTATAATTGGATTCTGCAAAGTAAAAGAACGTTCACTCAAGCTGAGGAAAATTAAGCAATACCATTTAATTTTTGTTCACAAAAACAAACAGCTGAGATAACAAATTATAAGAGATGGCTTGTACTGGCAAAATAAGTGATATCAATGTAACTGCAATATGAGGTGATCTCATTAGAATTGTACAGGTTTTGCATAATAATTGCTTATCATTGCTTATAATAATATTATTTAGGAAATTCAAACATGTATATGTCTAAGTCCACTGGATTTTGTATTAATAGTGTATTCCCTAGGGAGGTAACTTATTTATTGATTTTTTAAAGAGAACAATGAGCTAAATGCAAGAACTGAAGTGTATGTAATTGAGATCCAATTGGAGGGACATTAAACCACTCACTAAATTTAAGTGGAGACACTTAAACTGGTCTAAAGGTTAAAATAAACTCTTTTTCAGTTAGATTCTTTTCCTGCCAGAAAGCACATTTTAAGAATGAAAATACTTTGTTGAGGCTTTGGGTTTTTTTTAAATCTCATTCTAAAAGTAGGAGAGCAACAGAATGTATTTTTAAAATGACCTAATACTTGCCTATTTGAGATTATAACCTGACACTGTATTTTAAGTACTGCTATAGCAATTATGATTCACTAATGTAGCTTTCCCAGCATGTCACATTAGAGCATAAGTTCTAGGAGAGTAATATTATGAAGAAATTTCAAGACCTTGGGAAAAATTGTGAATCAGTATATGTTTTTTAGTCTCGGCATTGGAAGAGTTCAGCACATTTTGAATCTTAGCTACAGTTAAGAAAAGAAATTTATTGTAAATGATATGTCATAAACCTTTAAAAAGTAACTTTTTCTTTGCAGGAGTTATATTCTACCAGCATCTTATTATACTATCAATTCCTCTGAGTAATAGAGATTGTTAAACTACATCTTAAAAATTAATTTCTCTTTCTGATAATGGGAGTATCACTGCTCTCTAAAAGAATAAACTATTCTTGAATTGACTCAGCCTGGAAGTATGTCTTTTTCCAGTGCTGCACTTTGTGAGTAAACAGTGAAAAAAGTGTTTGAGCTTTTAAAAATGAAAGTGTTCTGATCTGTTTGATTTCTGCAAGATATAATTATCTGAATTCCTAATTTGAACACTTTCTTCACTTGTCCACTGTTCATAGATTGGTATCCGTCTAAATTGCCTGCGAGCCCTATAATGATGCTCACTTTGACACAGCTTCCTAAGCTACTAGAATGCATCTAAAGCAGTACCGTGTATTATTACCTTGACTTTACATTTTGCCCACAGACATTTATGCAGAACCATATGACTTTGCACTGATAAATGATGGGCTCATGCAAATGTTTTCAGCCCCACTGAAAGAAAAGTCACTCCATGAAAGTCATTAATTGTGGGCTTAAATATACTGTGCTGTTAATTCTTCTCTCTATTTGTGTCTGCAATCCCATAGGTCATACTTTTAAGTGTCTTAAGAGCTAAAAGAAAGAACAAATACAAGCTTATGGTATAGTGTTATCAAAAGCTTTCCTGTTTCTAACACATACTCGTTACCCCTCCATCTCTCTCCTTTCTCTCTTTTCCTCTTTAAATCTACAACTTACTTTGTGCTCTTATATGTCCTCTTTTTTTACTTTTCTCTCCATATGTTTTCTCTTTCTGTCACTCATTTTCTTTGTCTCTCTTCAGGGTATTTAGTGGGAAAATTTATGAGCAGGGTAATTTGGACATACTCAGCTGATTTTTCTTTCAGCTTGACAGAGATATATGGAAATGCTCTATGCATGATCACAGAAGTGGTCATACTTTGTTGTGGCAGTTCTAGATGTAGTTTTTAAAGTACCAATCTCCTGTTTTTTTGAGGAAAACAAAATGAGAATTAAATAGAAAAGTGGGATTCTTAACAGTCCAAACCCAATTTTAAAGCACTATTGTGTGCGATGTAGTCAATAGATATTTATTTCCAGATTGTCTTCCACATATAATTGTTTGCTAGCATGTTATAGGGCCTTTCCTTGTCTTTAGTAAAGGATAAGACAAATGTATACTCCACAGGTTACAACTTTGATGGCGCAAAAAGTCCTGTGGTGTCAAATCTGGCTGTAGGACTCACCTGAAAAGATTTCTAGTGAATGTTGAGACAGGCACAAACCCAAAATATTTTGCAGAATTTTAAGTGTGTTTTTTAAAATTAAATTAGAAAAAAAAATCTAAACAATATATTAGCCAATGATTGAATTTGTAGATATCTAGATATGGGATGTTTCTTTATTTCGCTTTATTTGTGACTCTTTAACAGATTCCTTTGAAGATGAATTTTAAAAATTTGCATTACAAGACCAGTGTTGGATAATGACATTCTTAATTTTAAAAGCCAGTGGTTACAGGGTAATTAAAGAAAAAAAAAACCACAACAAAACTTGTGTGACTTTGCATATCCAGTATAAAATACAGTCTTTTCAACCTTGAATGAGCATAGAATTCAACCTCAGGAACAGCTCTAAAATAGTTTTCTATCTGTCAAACTTTGACCGTAGAAATATCTAAGCCTATCATAAAGATATTATCAGAGCCTGGGACCAGAACTGCGATCATTGTATCCAAGCCTGGAAGATATTCTTCCTTCAAACACTAAACTGTGTTAGTTATTGGGTTTGATCACCTTTAAAAAGTGAGCCCACTTCTCTGAACCTGCACAGTCCAATAATAGAAACAAAAAACAAAAAACAAAACAAAACAAAAAACCAAACCAAACAAAACCAAAAAAGCCCAAGTACTGACTCTTCTATAGAGCAGTCCACTAATATTTAATGCCATTTATGAAAAGAATACAAAATTGCAAATGTAAGTGAACTGAGATTTTTTGTCATTTTTGACTTTACTTTTATCTCACTTACCAAGGCTATAGATTCCATCACCCATGGCAGGGATTGAGGATTCAAAAATAAAAATTATAATTTATTGGGTATATCTAAAGAAACATGACTTCCTGCACAGATATGAAGCGCTTCCACCAAACTATAGACCCTTTCTAATCACAATATATCTTGCTTCTTTCCAGATTAGTTTGCAAGCTGTTAGAGATTTATTGTCATTCTCCATTCTAGAAGAATCAATTCTAAAAGTAAACAGGCCAAACCTATGGAAAATGGAATAATTTCAGAAGGAAAATTCAGATGGTTGTGATCAATGAGGTTGCTTGATTCCTGTTGTCATATTTAAAGAAATGACTGGCATTTTTTTACTTGCTCCAGAATTTTTCTGCCTTAGTAGCAGAAGTGAAGGTGTATTATCTTCTTAGTCATGACACTCTGTGGCTCAGCATATCATTCCAAACTCAAATGAGTTACTTTTATGTTAATGTCATAGGTTATGAAGTGTGGCAGCTCAGGGGACAATGCGCTTTCACTCTTGTTGCCAGAAGCAGCTCGCAGGAGGCCAATACTTATGGGAAGACAGTGATATCGTAAAAAGCCACTGTTGATCAGTTGGAACCTTGAATCCAGATTGATATAATGAAATGAAAATAAGGCTTGAGAACCTGTTGCAATTTCTAATTATTAATGGAGAGAAGTCAGCATGAACAGCAAAGCAGTGAAAGAGCCTTCCAATGAATGATATTTTCATTAAGGCAAAGATATTTGACATCGAGGACCAAAATTATGCAGAAAAGATGTGATACATGTCTCACTTGCAGAAAACCAAAAAAAGAGGTATCTTGAGAGGGAGAATCATCTTTCAGTCCATCCAGCAGTATGCCAGCTCATGAACTGTGTTACATGTGGAGACCCTCAACTAGTAAGACTGGTAGAGAGATATGGAGAAAGAAGTAGCTTTCAGATAGACATATTTTGTGACCAGTGTGTTTCCTGAAATCCCTGAGTGTCTCAGCTGAACAGCTATTTACTGTTGCCAGCTGCTTCCATGAGCTGTCATAACACGTATGTATATTAGTTGCCAAAGGTGTTAAATAAATCTTTCTGAATCTTGGCTTTCTCACACATGAAAGCCTACACAAAATGTGGGTTCGCTTTGTTATAGCCTGCTATATTTCAAATGAAATAATATACTGGGTTTGTGCCATCAACTTACAACCTATACATCCTACTCATATCATTAGATTTATGCATTACTGACAGTAGGAAAAGGCCATAGTCATATATTTCCCGCTTTTATTTTAGTGGAGTAAAATTAATGTATCTGATTAAAATATCTTCACAGACTGACAGGGACAGCAGTATCAGTAAAAGAGAGGTTCTCATTGTGTTTGAAAATTACCTGAGGGGTTTCAGATGGTCTTTTAATTAATTTCTGAGTATAAATGGCAACACAAAATCATATTATTGAGACAAAATATCTGCGTGACATTAGAATTTTATTCAGTAATTCAACAGGCCTATTGAATTGGGATTGCTTTAGCATATGGCAAAGATTCAAGAAATTTCCAACATGGTGTTTTCAATATTACAGTGTTTGAGATGTTAATCTACTGGAACATATGTATTACTACACACCTAATTTTACAGAATGTGAGTTTGCACTTGTTTCATTGTTAGCTATACATTTGAAAGATGATGTCCAAACTACCATCTTGAATGCATTTACTGGCAGGTCTTTACACCCCTTTTGGACATACTGAAGGTGTCTTCACAGTGGTACCACTATAATTATATACCTAAAGCAAATAACAAAAATTTTACATGTGCAAATTTATTTTAAAATTAGATTTCTGGCAAGTACATGAGAAAGGAATGAGAGTATGATAGAATATCTGAAAATAATTGACACTAAATTTAATCAGTTACATGAAATGTGAAGTCAACTCAAGGTCACCTTAAAAAGGAAATGAACTATTTAAGCAGCCATTGCACAGAACCAGATGGCATGACTGGGAGGTTAAAAACAAGAAAGGACAGAGTTCTTCAAAGCTGTGTAAATTTGTTAATGTATGCATATTAAAATCATGTAAATGAAAGGTTCACTGATTATTTACAAATTAAATTTACCTATTTTATAATTGCTGCAGCATTGAATGGAGATAGGAGGCTTAAGGCACACATTTTTTTTCTATTCCTATGAATAAGTGGTCCATATCTTTTCTTTAAAGTTTTTATATTGTTCCTAGACATCCCCAGGTCTCCAGACTCCCCCTACTCATTTCAGAGTGTAAAGACAATAAGGCAGACGGCATGTCTGCTCCTGACAGCTTCTGCTAGCCTCTCTACAGAGATCTTTAAGGTTATTCTCATCTTATGACCCTTTAGCCTGCATTTTAACAGAGATAGAAAAATAGTCATCTAATTAAGCATGCATAATTTATCCTGATTTATCAAGTTTCCCCTTCAGAATATCAGTTCCTCTTGTGTTCATCTCGTCATCTCACATCTGTAGTCCAGACTAATTTTATGTTTCTTAAAACTATTCTTGACTTTGTAGTCACTTGAAACACTTGTCTTTCTTGGCACCAAAGGACACTGCACTTGTAATTTAACTACTGTTTTATTCATTGATTAATAGCATATAGTTGTAAGGGGCTAAAAGTCAAAGGCTAGTCAGAGGTATCTATTAGAGCATTAGACCTGAAGCCAAATACTGCTTTGGAAGAGAGCATAGCAGATACGGGAATAATAGGCACTGTTTGAATAAAGCATGACCAGAAGCACCTTGGTCTGACTATTTCAGCTGATTAGAATCATGTGTAGGAGGATAATTTTCAAGGAAGACTATCTCATGAAGGACGGTTCAGTGCCTATAGAAATGTCCTTCTGGGTCTCACATCCCCATCCATGAACAGAGATTTATGGTAACCTGCTCTCTGAGGTAAGTAAAAGAGGCATAAATGGAGTTCAGAAACCAGAGGAGATTGTGGCTGTATTGTTAGTGTATGTGTGAATGTGTGGGTGAAGGAGTAAGATATCTAAATATCTATGACAGGAAATTGAGAGGAAATGGCTTTTCCAGTGAAAAATACTTTTGATCCTTACTACAGGGGTGAGATTGAAGAAGTGACTTGTCATTTAAGTCGTTTGCTACAATTATCATTATTACTTAGCTTATTAGTGACATTGACATTCCCTGGAAGGATGATTCTCCTATTGAACACTGGCACCTTAACCCAAGGCTCTTTCTATAGCAGTATAGGCACCTTGTGAGAGCAATTAGCTATTATGAAGACTAGAAATCATAGGATAATTCAGGATTAAAGAACTTCAGAACATCTCCAATCCAACCTACAGTTTTCCAAGGCTTTACACAGCTGGGCCTGGAAAACCTGCAGAGATGGAGACAGCACAACATCTCTACATAACCTATTCCACTATTTGGCTGTCCTCTGCAATAAACATATCTCCTTATATGTAATCAGTATATGTAAACAACTTCTCTTGTTTTCCTCTATGCCCATTTTCTGTCTCTTCACTGTTGTTCACCACTTGTCAGTGACCTCCTGTAGCTACTAGTGGGCTACTGTTCAGTCTCCCCAAAACTGCCTCTTCTCCAGCAGATCTCCCTCAACCTCACCTCAGAGGGCAGATGCTCCTGCTCACTGGGCTTCTTTGTGGTCTCTGCTGGGCTTTCTCCAGGTTATTGAAGCCTTTCCCAGACTAGGGGAGTGAGGGATAAGGGGACAAGGAAGAGCCTCAGGAATGGACACTGTATCTAGATGCTGTCTATTAAATATTGAGTAAAGAAGGTAATTGCTTCTCTGGATCTTTTGTCTGAGCTCCTGTTATGTAGGCTCTGATGCCTTTGGCCTTTGCTGGCAGGACACACTGATGTCTCACAATCAGCTTTCTGTCTTCAAGGAGCACCAGGTCCTTTTTCAAAAAGCTACTCCTCACTCATCATCATAAGGGATTCTTCCTTCCCATGTGCAGAACTTAACATTTTCACTGAATTTCAAAGGTTCCCGCTGGCCCATTCCTACACCCTTGTCTAAGTCTTCATGGAAGTTCTGCTTTCAAGTGAACTGAGTGTGGTGCTATCTGCAAACTCAGTGAGAGTGCACCCCATTTCCTCCTCTAGGTCACAGATAAAAATACTGAGGAGTATAGGTCCCAGTTTAGACCTCTGTGATGATCACTTGTGGACTACCCTTCATGTAGTGTATGACCTATTGAATACCAACCTCTGAGTCTAACCCTCCAGCCATCTTTCGATGCTTAGAATTTTTCACTCAAACAGTTGTAAAGGCCTTGCTTACATACAATAACACTGTGAAAGACAGTCAAAAACCTTGCTGAAAACCATGCTAATGACATCCACTGTCCACAGATCCATTTACTTTATTATGGAAGGCAATAAGTTCAGTCACGCATGATTTATCACCTGCCTCCATGGACTAGAAGTTTACATGCATTGCTGCCCAGATTAGGTGCTTTATACTGCTAAAATAAGATGAAACAAAGCCTAAAAATTGGACTTTCATAGTTCCAGGGGTTTTTATTCCCATTGTCCTTTGTAAACACAGAACTGTTTTTGTTACCAAGTGTTTGAACATTTGCAGCTCTCATAGCAACTTAAATAAGGAGGTTTCAAGTGATAAAAACCTGGCATTGCTGACAAAAAGAAGGGCTTCTGACAGACTGGATGGTAATTGCTGTATCAGATATCCTGTCATTTTAGGTTGGCTGCTCAATACAGCTCAACTTGGCAGAGGTAGCATAGGCACGTAAGCTAATTCGTGATGTTTGGACTTTTTTGGTCAAGTTTGCCATTCGATCTTCCATTAGAAAACATGAGAAACCTCCACTGCCTTTTGTGGAAACATTTTCCAGTCTGCAGAGACTGTTTCCCTGTTAAGACATATGTTTGCAAGATTCACAGTCTTCACAAGATCATTAGAACAGATATTGGGTTACATCATTTATATGTATGCACCTAAGTATTAAGTATCATCTCTGTACATCAAAGACCTCTAGTTTGGAGAATGAATCATGGGACTTAAAGTCCCCCTCACAAGGAAATGAAGGAAGCAATCTGTCCATCAGGAATAAAGGGACTGACCTATAGCATCATAACAAGTTAGGAGTATGCAATAGGAGAGAGGTAATGAATGCTGTATTATTTATAGCTACAATAAAACCCACTGCATACAGTTTAAAGATGGGCACATTCAAAGTGAAAATATGAGACATTTCTATCAGTGAGAGGAAATAAACAGAGGCACTTTATAAAGGAAAGTAGTAGATTTCCTGTCCATCATGCAACATTTTAAAATCAATATGAGTTTCTTTCTAAACATGTACTGTATTAAACCATAAATTATTGGACTTCATGAGGATGTTACTGGATGAGGTCTTACTGCCTATGTCACATCACAGGTCAGAGTAAATGAATGCAGTGTACTCTTCTGGCCTTAAAATCTATGAAGTGATCAATGGCTTTACAGGACCACAGCCCTGGAAAAAGCACAATTATTAGTTATGGTCGAAAGGAAAAGGAGACACCATGTGACCTGATAGGCCTAGTCAGTAAGTACCAGACTATGGAGCCTCCCAATACTCCTAAGGCAAAAAGTGACCATATATATCCACCCTGTGCTTTCTTCTTTTAGATTCAAAATCAATATTTCATCATTTTCACTCTTCTGCATAGAATGCAATGGGTTCAGTTAAGATGTCATTTCATTTCACAGAAAGATGCAAGCACTCAAATGAGACTGGCATTCTAATAAATGTAAACAATGGGTTTCCTTCATTCCTGTAGGTTTTGATCACTGGTCTATTTTACCAGTTTTCTAACCTGCCCTTTTCCATCTGAATACCATTTCTCATTTTTTCTCCCTGCTCCCCCTGCCCCAACATGGACTAATGCATCATTTACACCTTTGTATTTATTTATCACAGAATCACAGACTATTCTGAGTTGGAAGGGACCCACAAGGAGGATTTTAGGAAAAGTGGCTGAAAAAATAGAAAAAAAAAAAGATTGATGATTGAATGACATAACTGCAGGATCATATCCAGACTGATTTTTAATATTTCCAGAGAAGGAGGCTGTACAACTTCTGTGGGCAGTCTGTTTCAGTGCTCTTTCAAAGTAAAGAAGTTTTTCATCATGTTCAGATGGAACTTCCTCTGTCTCAATTTGTGCCCATTTTTCCATGTCCTGTCACTGGGAACCACTGAAAGTGTTCTATCTTAATTCTTTTGTGCTATTAATTATGTACTATCTTAATTAATTTAGCTGTAAATTAGCCCTCAGGATTCCTGTGCAGTCTATCTAAAAAGTCACTAGAATACTAATGAATTCTCTTGTCTTCTTTAGATATTCTGTGTACAGGAGGCTGTGCAGTGAGAAGTGACTGAACTTCCTTTGAGACATTTACTACAAAACTATTTTTCTTGTCAGAACTATGTAGTACATGGAGTTTAAGGAAAGTGCATGTTTTAAAAATATAAATAAATTCTGGATGTGTTTTGTTTTCATGATGAAAATCAATTTCTCCTATTGAGTGCAGAGCACTGTAACAAGACACTAGTGTAAGATAGATTATTTATAGATAAATATAGATATATAGATATGGATATATGTAAATAGTTCCAGAGGGATGGAAGGAATATCTTAGCTGTCTGTGTCAATGTGTTGCTGGATGGGGAAGACTTTTCTGGTCCCAATCTCTTTCAAAATTCTGTTTCAAAACCTGAGTGCATAGGCTACCACACTGACTTGATGCCTTTTCATGTTTTGTACATAACAAAAAAAATTCTGAAGCAGTTGTATGAAAGGATCTTGTATATGCATGGGAATTACATGATAGGGATTACATTCCTATCATGATGAATAGATATAACAGTCCCACCACAATCCTATCCATCTTAAAAGAACTGAAAATTCAGCCGTGATTTATAGACATGCAGGTAAAATGCTACAATCTTACTCTGTGGCCTTGTATCAGCCATGTGTATTTAAAACGATTCTAAATAATATGCTTTGTTGTAGTACAAGATGACAGGTCTTCTTATCAGACTGTGAAGTATTGTATGACTCCATGCTGTTACTGTATACATACAGTGGTATACCTTTAAACTGCCAAAGTAAGATGTAGCTCATCTGCCTGGCCTTACACAAAAAAAAAAATCATAAAACTCTGAAATGTTGAGCAGAATAACTTTGCCTTCATCTGATCTTAAAGCCTTTTTCTTTACGCAACATGTATTAGAAAAAAATAGAAAAGAGGAAGGAAAAAAAAGCTACATAAAAATGTTGTCTTTCTTCTGGTAGATTATGAACTCATACAGTTCAAATTTTGAAAGACTAAATTAAAAGAATAAGCTTGAGTGCATTACCTGCTTAATTATGTCATATTTAATCTAAGTTTCAGTGGTAATTGTAACATTCCTTAGCATCTGTAATAATTATATAAAAGGTTTATTTTACATATTATTAATAAAATATAATATTTTTCTATAATTTTTATAAATGTATATAAAAACTCAATCTTTATAACCTAAACATCAAGTTAAACCTTACAAACCTTATGATCTTAAAACTTAAAGTGCTTTCAGTCCTGCATGTTGGTTACAAAAACACTGGTACTCAAAGAAGAAAACAGCATATGCATCCTAGTGCTGTAGGGTAGCCATCTGTGTTGCAGTGTTATTTCAACCAACACTAGAAAGAATATGTCTGCAGCTCACTGATGCATCATGTAGATGTTCCCTGCTCCAACAAGCAATCTCCAGAATGTAAAGCATCAGAGAGGCAGAATCTATTTTAGCCAAGTGCCTGAATAGCTATCACTGCAAATCAGGAAAGAAAAACTACCGTGGGGTATTCTCTGCTATTTAAAGCATCATAGTAAGATCATGAAATAAAGGAGAGAGGTGAGTCATGTGGATGTTTGATGACTTGCTATAGATCTATCTCTAACAGCTAACAAAACTAAGCTAAAGCCTTTCTCAGTACTCACATTACTTTGGTCCAAATTAATATTACCATTCTCTCCTGTTTCCTGTGCTTTGTTGCCAGTGCCATTGTAGACAGGGATTCTGAGTGATTGTACTGAAGTGCTGTGCTAGTCTTTTCATGTCATTTTCTATTAGAGGGAAATACTTACATTTTGCTCAACTTCTGAAAATAATAACCCTGCAAATGAAGGGAAGACAGGAATGCAGGACATTAAGGCTACAGGAGTGCTAGTAAAAAAAAGCATCTTACACTGGTTAGTTTTTAGCATGTTCCTTGGATTGATTTTTCTTGGGGCCTTAGAAATGCTGACACATAGTTTGGAGTCTGGTAAAACACATAAGGTCAATTCATTGATAAATCTGTTCCCTTCAGAAGAAATAGGTTTGTGCATAGCCACATGGGCATAAGCCATCCTCAGACTCTAACTTGTGTTTTGGTCTATATGGGTGACCTTAAATTCATTGCCATAACCCATCTTTCTTGAATCAAGTACTTGAACTAGGTCTTTAATATCTTATACTCTTTCTATTTTTGAGTCTTGCGCTACAAAATTATTTCTAAGTTTAATTGATCATTAACAGCTCATAATTTTGAAAAAAATGAGACTGTGTAAAGTCTTGACTAATATTATTTTATGATTTAGTATTTATACACATCCAACAGTCAACAATAGACAGCATCCAAAACAGAGTAGTACATTCAATCTCTCTGATGTCTCTTTTGTTCATGTGATCCAGTAACTTCATATCTCCTCTGGCAGTTCTCATTCCTACCCTTTCATCTTTTTTACTTACTAGATCTTTCCACATGTTTTACAGGACTTACTAGACTGTACTGATGGCAAGTCTTGTCAAATGTAGTTTGGACTTCACAAAAATACACTAGGTTGTTTCTAAATCAAGTTTTACCCTTCGTACTGAAGCCACTTTACAATTCAGATCTAAATCTAGAGCAGATCTGCAGTGGATCTACAAGATCTCCAGTCTTCATTTAGATCCAGTCTAGATGCCTCAGAATTCCCCAAGCCACCAGCTAACACTGATCACAATGTTGATTCTTAAGAAACATCTCCCCTCCTCCACTTCAGGAGAGTATCTTCATTTCTTCCCTAAATTTGCATGAAACTTAAAAGAAAAACTTGTTTGTTCTACTTGTCCTTTTTCTTTTCTCTCTATGGATCATCTCTACCTAGTAAATGCTACTACTACCTTGGAGCAATTTTCCTTCATTCTCTGGTTTCTGCCTCCTGGCCAAATTGAAATCTTGTCCCTTTGAAGGGTCTTTGTGGATAAAAGTAGTGGATTTAAAAATCTTGGTAAATAGATGAAGTTAGACAGGAGTAGTATAGCATAGCATAGCATAGCATAGCATAGCATAGCATAGCATGGCAACAGAACATTATGAACTTTTATATCTTCATGAGCTCTAATACTTCCAAATAAAAATGTCATGGAATTTAGATTCATACAGGGCTCAAGGCTTTAGAAAATACCCAGGAAAAGAGAACTATGGACACATCCCAGTATCTCATATTTAAACTGCAATCCCATCTTCATACTCCAATGGTACTTAGCAGTACACATACCTTTGTTTCATATTCATGTCTTTTACAGTACACGGATTTGCAGAGGGTATATCAGAAGCATAAACGAGATCAGTTCAGAAACTGAAGTTCTTAAACTAATTTATTATTTGTGGACTACTGAAGCAGATCCAATTTGGCCTCTTGAGAGCAATTCTGTAGGCTGTGTCACTTAGTAATTGAGAGAAAATGAGAAGAATTCAAGTTACATATCAGAACAAGACAAAGACTTCAATGAGACTGAGATGAAATAATAAATAATGCATTTTTAGCACATCAGTTAAGGCAGTAACTTAATTCACATCATATTTGTACAACTAGAGCATTCCACAGCCTCAGAAGTATTGATCTCAAAGTTTTAGAGAAGTAGATCTTGTATTATACTTAGTTATAGCTTAAATTCTATTTATTTCTCTGACAGTCAGTTTATTTGAAATTTTCTGGTAATACAGCAGAAAAAAGTTATGATTGGTAATTATATCTTGATATGGATTATTTGAATAAAAACATTATTCATGAAAACAAATGTTATGAAATACAGTGTAAATTAATCCAGATCAGTTACACTGATAGCTGTTGGCTCTGAACTGGAAGAGAGCTTCAAGAAGAGTAAAAAGAACATCACTGGACATAGAATACACAGAGTGAGATTTAATTTTAAAGCATGAGTGGTTTCTCTCTGTTTGTTACCCCTCGGCATGTTCAACTAATGCACTTTCCTCTCTGCCTGCTCCTTTCACTGTTCAACATTTTTCTCCTGACGCAGAAGAACTGCAAGGCTTTTTGAATAGTTAAGTGAGCCTATTTGACAACAAGTCTAAAATAATTCCCAAAAATCCACATTATACAGGAGTCCTATTTCTATCAAGGTAGAAACAAATATTTTGTATTCTGAGCAAAATGGAATTAATTTCTGATATTTCATTCAAGTAACAGAATTTAGTAAGCAGTTAGCTTAGTGGATAATAGTCACTTAAAGAAGTCTGACTATGATCCAAAATTAAACTCTATCTGAAGACGACTTCTAATTCTGTTTTGTCTTCTCTCCCCCTGCTCCCCTTTGTTAGCACACGTTTACCAGTGCAAAGTAATTCCAGAACAGACACAGACCAGCACGGTTCTAATGTTTTACACTGACTTAGCAGACTTACAAGTGTTTCATTAGATGTAATATAGTGAGAACAATTCTAAGATTACCAAGCTGGCATCATATCTTGTATCATTCAATAAAAAGGGAATAAAAACTAGATTTGCCGTAATTATTACCATTACTACTTAGAAACATTATGAAAAGTCTTGAGGTATCATGTTTTGAGGCTCAAACAAGTTTCTGTGAGTTTTGGAGAGAAAACCTAACTGATAAGCCCATATATAGAAAAAAAAACCCCAAGGATAATTTCTAGAATCTTTCCCTAAGCACTGCATTCATTAAAAAGAGAGAAGAGATTGCAGTAGAGTGCCTAGGAATCTGCTATAGAACATTAATTCCTGCTTCATCTGTAAGTGCTTTAGAGTTGTAAAGGTCATTTTTGCAAATTTATGACTAGATAGCCCGAAAAATAAAGAACATATATGTGATTTAAATAAAAACTATGGATGCAAATGGAAGGTATTTAATGAACACTGATTTAATTGAAGCCACAAAAAATAATAATAAAAAGAACATCTTGGAGTAAAATTACAGCAACAGATCAGTGACACAGAGTAACAAAATAGAGGAGTTTAAAGCTGAAAAGGAAAACATATTTTTCCAGCTGAATTACAAAAGTCATACAGAAAGGAATTATCCACATGCAAATTGGCAATAGGGAAAGTTCAGCCTACACTGAACCTCTTTCTGGTTATTCCTTTGCATGTTTTTGCTAAACTCATTAGCTAGACACTTGAGAAAATTTACACTCAATAATTAAGTGCTCAGTAAATTGCTCAGTCCCTGTGAGGTGTTATGGTCCAGAACCAGAGTTAAAGAGGAAATAGAATTTTGGAGCTTTGGAACAAATGAAAATGTGCTCTTGAATTCCTTAACAATGTTATTTCAATTACTAGAACTTACTTGCTGGAACCAAAGTTTTGGGGCAGGTGCTCTGAAGGTCTGGGACAGAAACCAGGCATTCACTATGCACCTGGGATTCACTGAGTGGGTGAATAACTTCATCCTCATAAGAAGTAAAGCAAAGGTGATTGCAGAGTCTAGATGGCTATGAGGATGCTTGTTTGCATTCACAAGCTCAGGCTTTTGACCTGAAAGAACACAGAATTGTGACCTTTATCTTTTCAGAATATAGCACAACCCTAGATAAAAGTCTTCTTTGGGTACTTTTTAGGTTGCTGTTCTTCTGTAAATGAACACAGAAAATGAAACTAAATTATTTGAAATAAAATATTACAATTGTAAAGGTTCCACAGGCTGCAACTACTCATACATGACTGAATTACTGCAGTACAAAATATGTGTATTCTTCTAATGCTTTGTTTTTGAATAAGATTTCTCAGGTCAAATATTATTTCGACACTATTTCCTCTTTATTCAGTAGGCAGTCACTTGTGCACGCTCTTGGAGGACTGTATTTTATTTCATTCCCAGTAAATCATTTCTGTGGAAAACCTCAATAATCAGTCTGAAAGTGAAGCACGGCTCCAAGTCACTACATAGATCTGTAACACCCTGTCTAAATGACAGCTCATTTCAACTACAATAAGCAATGCATTTAGAAATAAATGGTACCTTCTCCAGGAGGTATTTTACTAGACACAACTTTCTTCTTAAAACATGAAAATTGAATCATGTTGTGTCTTTGCAACATTTCTTTCTGCTTCTGTTTTTGTCATTAAAAAAAGGCTACAAATCTACACAGTTACTCCTTCAGTTCTAATTTCTCTTTGCCATTCCCAAAGTTTGTGCTCTTTTTCACTGCCATTAGGATTATGCATATGAGTACACTATCCACTTTACTTGCCAATCCTTCAGGTGCAGAACGCAGAGGTATTTCAATTTGCAGTCTCTGCAGGTACCTCAGCTACTTCAAGGTGGGTATTTCAACCTCAGGTTCTTGTTCTCATTTCTCCCATGACCCTTTATTCCTTTATGATTTGCTTATACATTATTTTAAAAAGCTACAGGTCTCCTATCCTTTCCTTTAAATCCCTCCTGATCAGTGTATTCTTCTGTGATATTTGCAAAAATCTCATCAGCCTTTT
Organism: Pithys albifrons albifrons; assembly: GCF_047495875.1. NCBI lineage: Eukaryota > Metazoa > Chordata > Aves > Passeriformes > Thamnophilidae > Pithys > Pithys albifrons. The sequence goes on from NC_092459.1 coordinate 38,738,094, forward strand.
ATCTGCTTAGATATATTGTATCTATTTATCTATATAGCATAATAAATAATCCTATCTTGGATCTATCCTTTCAACCATTAGCAAAATTGTGAGAAAATTTAATCCTATGATGAAGGGAACTCCTCTACTTTTACTGTTCTGTCCTTCTACCTTCAGACCTTATATTCATTATATTACATGCAGAATAATTTGGCATATTTCCTTTAGGTAAGATTCCTTGTGGTTCAGCACAAATATTTGATCATTTCTGAGAATCAAATTGCAATATTAATTGAGGTTTTGCAACTGGAAACACAAACATATTAACTTGCAAAGACAAAAACGCATTTTCCCTATATTTGTATTCCTCTAATTATAAAGATCATACGAAGAATATATGTCAAAATACTCTCCACTCATTAAATAGTATAATAATACATTGAAGATATACTCAGTACTTGGAGAAAATAGTATCTATTGTTTTCAATGTAGACAATAGGCAGCAAAGTAACAAAAAACAATTACATTCAAGCTTTGAACTATAAAAAAAAATTTACAAGTAATATACTAATAGATGACAATCAGATTGGGATTTGTCTCCTAAAGAGAAATATTTTCTGCTAATGATGTAATAAATACACAGGGACAATCACAGAAACACATGCATGAGAACATAAAAGCATGATCAATATAAATCACAAAAAATGTGGTTCAATATAAATTGTATTTAGGATAATGAAAGATAGCAGCTGTCTAAAAAACAGGAACAAAAGGAGTGAAGATAAATAAATTACATGATTACAAGATCATCTAGCAGGGCTGGAGATATAGTAGCATTTTATCTGGGAAATGGCAGGTGATTGTACTGATGCCTAAAATTCCTGCAAAAAGGCACTCAAAACAACATTAGTGGAGAAAGATGGATAAGTAGACTTTATTGGAAGCTTTTCAGGTGCACACCAAAGCATGCACACCCATGATCAGAGATGTTACAATTTTTATAACCTCCAGCCATTAGCATATATCATATCTATAGCCAACTCATTGGTACCAATTTCCCTTGGTGCCCACCCATAGAGATCCTCAGGACTGCCCCTTGGAGAGGATCTAGGCCTTCTCTATTGCTTTCTTCGAAGCTATCTTGCAGGTGTTTCTTCAAAACACCATGTCCTTGGCAGAGTGTGAGAAACATGCAGTGATTTCTAAACACCACCTAAAAAAAAGTGCGCAACCCAGGAAAACCTACATAATCCTAAAAGTTCCAAAAATCTACAAAACACACACTAAAACCCTTAGACATCAATACAAGTGAAGATACCTATTGTGGTACTTCAGAGAACAATGTAAGAACGATAGCATCCAACTCAAAAAAAAAATCAAAATTTAAAAGTGCTTTTGAAACACTGCTTCATCTCATGGAGATTTTTCCCTTTTGGGATTACAAAATCCTAACAAAAATGTCTATGCCTACATGCGCTTCAAAGTGTGTCAGGAATACAATTTTAAGGGTTAATTTTGTTTTAGTAAAGTGTGTAACTTTCTCATTATTCTGAGCATTCTATGTTTAAAAACTTTTCTGTTCTTGGTATATGATCCCGCACCCACTCATTTAGTTCTTTTTTAAAACCAAAGTAGATTCCTGTTGTGAAATTTCAGTACCATATGGCCTTAACAGCGTACCTGTATTGGTCAGTAATTTTTTCTTTCAGGTATGTGCTTGCCACTTTATTCTATTTTTGTTGAAGGATGATCCCAAATTCTCCTGGGCAGTCTGGCTAACATAACTCATTAGACATAGGGGTTTATGTTATACCAATGGCAGTAGGGTATGATCACCTATTCTGTTAAACTAGCAAAAACAAGGATTCAAATCTTTTTACCTTAATATCAAACTTGGAAGAAGACACTTTGTGTTTTAAAATCACAGCAGGTCACTATTTTAAAACCCACCAGTCTGAGATAGAAATCACACATTATGACTTATGCAGACTAATATAACCTCTGTTCCTCTAATTTGGTTTGTTTTAATATTATAATCAGAAAGCATACAGTATTTCTGCAATATTTTACATGAGTTTTCATTAAAAGTATCTCTGTGTTTATACTCCCTAGGAAAAAAAAGGCAGTTCCTCCTATCCTAAATAAATCTTCACAAATTTTTGTGTTTTGCAGTCAAACTATCCTCATTATGTGTGACATTTATTCACATTATCCTTAATTACTTGATGAATTTTTTGAAAAAAAAAAATCCTAAAATACATAGTTTGGAAACTACCCAACTTTTTTTAAAAAATAGGTGTTGCTATCTTTAACGTGACACAGAATTCATTTTAATTTCAGAAACTGATACCTTTTGTCATTTTTACAGTGCATGAGATTAATTCTGCTGTAATAATATCATTTGCATATATATAACTCTTCTGAAAAAATATATATACCCTTGTTTTTGAATATAACTCCATAAGCATGGCTCTATTATGATTTCTGAACATAGCTATAACAGTTTGATTTTTTTTGCGTGTGTGTATGACTTGTAAAAAATTATGGTCTTGTTCTTAGAATGAAAGTTAAGCAGTGTTCTGATTTGTTTGCTTTTATATTTTCATATTCCAAGGGGATGTATTCCATAATTGGAAATTTTTAACATCTTCCACAGCCAATTTAATTTGACCATTACTCATTATTTTAGGATAGTTTCTTAATTATGCAGCCTGGTGTGAAACCATGCAGTTGGTAACCAAGACAGAGTGTTTAAAAAGAGATCAATTCTCACGTCAAAATACGTGGAAAGGAAGAATAGAGATTTTCTAGCTCTGAAAGCAAAAAGAGAAAGAAATTAAATATAGCAGCAATGATAGTGAATATAATATGTATACACGTGTATCTTTTATGTTATGATATGGCATTCCCTTCCTACTATTTGTTTTGAACAAGGCCATCACAGCATCTGCTCTTTGCTGATGTTTCATCACACAACTCTTCCATCTATCAGTCTTAGACTCCTGATATCCAAGGGACAGTGAGGGCTGCAACCCTTCCATAATGATTTTTTTTCAATTCCTCTTTTCAATAGTTTGCATATTTCTTCTGCTCCGTGCTACTCTCTCTTATGAGATATTACAGATTCCGTGACATTCACTTCTAAGAGTAATAAATGTTGAGTCATGGACTGGAATAAAAGGGAGAAGAATCTGTAACAAGGAAGGGGAAGGAAGCAGGGAGTTAGGGAATAAGTAGAGATGAAATGTGCAGTTCAAGTATAGAGATAACTTGGAGAAGGAGAACTCCCAGAAGGTAAAAGAAAAGAAACAGTAAACATAATAAAGAAAGAGTTCAGAAGGTAAAAGGAAAATAAAATTTTAAACCATGTTTTTTACTGGTATGGAGACTCTTTACCCAGTGCAACATAAAAAAAATGAAAGTATGCATCCACTATAAGTTAATGCAGTTCATAAAATTTACATAGCCTTTGTTATAATGTATGTTAATATAGATAGTGTGTACAGATTTTAAAAGTAGATTTTCCAGGTGTACCATAAGTGACTTTCATTTCAATTATATTGTCTTTGGCAGCAGAGGAGTTAACCAATTAAAAATCAGCAGCTTTTTTTGGCTAGGTATAATATTGGCAATCCTGACAAAGGTAATTACAGGACAAGATTGCTGACTTTCTATTTTAAATAATGTTCAAACAGCAAATGAAGAAAAAAAATCCCAAAACATGTAACTTTTATAGTTTCTGTAGTATGTATTTTCTTTCCATTCAGATCTTTACTTAAACTGGAAAAGACTACCTTGCTTTCTGCATTGCTATAGTTTTTGGATTAAATAAATTGGACTCGAAGCCTGAAAAGTGCAGCTGCATTATCAGTCACTTGAGCATTATTAATTTGCTTTTTAAAATAGTTTGATAGCATATGAAGAGTTCAGTATTCCTTGATTAAATAATAATTTTAATTAATAGGATGAATCTTGTTCTGGGGTAAAACCCATTGAAAGGTTTTTGTTAGGGTTTGGGGTTTTTTTGTTTTTTTCTTTCAGCTAAGACTGTTTGTTTTTGGAGGTTTTGTAAATTATACAGGTAAACCAGAAGACAGCAATATCAATTCCATTTTTGCTTGGTTGCAGGTCTTTTCCAACCCAATCGATTCTATGATTCTATGATTATATTTTATTTGTTACTGTTATGGGATATCAGTGAATGTACTCCTCTTTGCATAGGAAAAAGTGCAGAAAAGCAAGCACTTAAGTCACTTAAGTCATCACTATAACTGTGAGGAGAAACTGGTTTACTTTTTCTTTCTTTTTTTTTTAAGTTGATACTGAAGTCCAGTGGAAGTTATTTGAGAAGTCTGCGATATATTTCATAGATTTGGGTATTAGACCTAGTACTCTAGTAAAAGTGTTAGCTACAGTCCTCTCTGAATTCAGTTCAATGTATTACTCTCATTTGAATCCTTCAGTAGATTCCAGTTAGAGACCATGTAAGATCTGAACTGGCAATGTCATTAATTAAGAATCCTTGACTAATTCAGGTATGAATAGACTTCGGAAAACTTCTAGCCCAATGTCCTGCTCAAAGCAGTCTCAGATATGAGGTCTGGCCAGGTGCTCAGGGTTGTGTCTAGCTGAATCTGGAAAATCTCCAAGGATAGAGACTGCACAACATCTCTGTTCAGCCATTGCTTGGCTGTCTTCAGGATGGAAAATTTTCTTTGTTTTTTTCAGGTTTTTGCCCATCATGTCTTGTTCTCTTCCCATATGCCACTAGAGAGGATTGAGGCTTAGATTTCTTCTCAGTGATGACCTTGTAGGTCTGAGGAGCTCATAAGTTCCCCCCTAAGCCACCTCTTTTCCAGGATCAAAAGCATCAGTCCCTCAGCTTCTCCTCACAGGGCAAGTTCTTTAGCCCGCAGGGCATCTTGGTGGTCCTTCACCAAACTGACTCCAGTTTTTCAGTCTTGTATTGGGGGGTTCCAAAATCTAGCCATGGGATCTATGTGTAACCTGAATGCTGAGTAGTGGGGGATAATCATTTCCCTTAATATACTGGCTATTCTCCCATGCAGCCAAAGATGCTGTTAGCCTTTTCTACGAGGTCACACTGATGTCTCCTGTTCAGCTTGCTGTCTGCTAAGATCTTCGGTTCCTTTTCACCAGAGCTGTTCCGCAACCACACAATCTCCAGTCTATAACATTACAAGGGGTTTTCCCAGGTTCATGACTGGACATTTGCTGTTGCATTTTGACACCTTATTTGCTGGACCATTCCTCCAGCCTGTTGAAGTCCCCCTGAATCATAGCCCTGGCCATTAGCCCTTACCTACTTACTTGGTCCCCAAAGCAAAAAAAAATTCTTACCAAAAACATCCATCACCAAGAAACACCTTTGTCATCTACGGACAGAAGTCTATGAAACATGGACATTTACAAGCCAGTCTAACAGTGAGAACCTGAGAGCTCATGAAGGCTAAGCCATTCTTAGTCTGCTATATCAATTTTTATTGAAATGGCCATTTTTTTGTGCCTGTACATGACCTTCACTGCTGAATTAGTACAACTTTGGGGTTTGCTTTGCTTCTGAATAAAGTGGCTTCAGAAAAACACATGATCTGAACCTCCTTTGTAAACAGCAGTGTCACGTTTGTTTCAGTCTTCAGATAATACTTTTTTTCTCTCTTTTCTGATATGCTAAATCCCACTCACTGTTTTTTCAGCACCAGAAATCCTGGAACCAGGATTATCTTTGGCAGACAGGTTCATTGATATACATGCTGTTCTTCTTTTCCTCACTAGATTATACAAGGATTTTCTTCTCATCAAACAGAGAAAAAAGTAAACATCTCCCTTCTGGCTTTTTTCCCCTCCAGACGTACCTGTCAAATTCTGTCATTAATATGATAAACTCAGGAGTGTCCTTTCAGAGACTGGTACTAACACCTTTCCATCAATTCACACATCAGAAAAGATCTTCAGTATTTCATTTTAGGTTAGCAAAAGGTTTTTTTCCAAGTGGATGACAGTGTGCCTGTGGTCACTAGAAGGAGGGGTCATTCTTCTGTCCTCATACAATGGCAGATGAGTCAGACACTACTAAGAGCAAGGTTCAATACTTTCCATGCCCAAATTTAGGCTGAATGAAGCTTTTATGTATTTCCTGCCTCACAAACTGCTTAGCACCCTAAGTATACATGATCCTTACATTTTCCTTGCCCAGCAAGATAGACATGATCATGAAAAAAGAGACAAGAGATATAGCATGAGGACAGCCACTACAGCAGTCATTACCACCAATTATTTCTCCCACCTCCACTTTGACATTAATATGCTACTGAATTTGAAGTTAAAAATCTAGTTGTGTTGTCTCTGACATCTGTATCCAATCGCTACCTTTATTTTCTCCCATGTTTTTTTCTGTTAGTAAGCCTACTGAGCTCTTCTACCAGGTCATCTTGGAATGAGTTCACAGGGCTGCCAGTCCCCAAAACCCTCATGTTATTCCAATAACATTTCCCTGCATGACTATAAAGCATGCCAACATCTATTGCTGTTTCATCCTCAGTCACTGATTAGTTATAAGTTTGTTTGTTTTACCTTTTTAATCATTTTCATAAATCAGTTCCTCCAGGACTCCCTATTACTTTGCTTCCGTTTCATGGTCTTGCTATGTTTTCATCAATATCCTTTGAAGCCTTCCTGTCCAGAACTTTATCCTCCCCTCAGTATTACAGAGAGGCATTGTCTCTCTTTTCTTCTGATGATGCAACTACAAAAAAAGTCCCTATTATTTTAGTTTAGTTTATTTATGAAAAGAGACTTTAACAACAACAACAGAAACAAACAAAAACCCAGTCCCAAATTGGAGCATATTTCTTTAGTTCTCTGGTAACCCTGAAAATTCTGGCAGCTTGTATGCTCTTTACCATAGACCACAGCCTTGTTCTTTTCCTTTCTTTTCAAAATAAACACTTTATTTATCAATATATTAATAGCAATGGAGGAGACCATTGCAATAGTAAGCAAAGTTATCCTGATGGAGAACTGAGACAGCAGCATTGATTTTGTATGGAAATTCTAACTTGGACCTTGTAATAACTGTATCAGACTCTAGAGGCCCTAGCCAAGCATCTAGTGCCAGCTCACAAAATTCAAACTGAAAAAGAAACCTGAGATGTTTTCTGCTCAAGTGAAAAATTCTACTTGGACCTGATTAATTTTTTTTTTCCAGAAGGCATTGTATTGGAAAGTCTGAAATTGTTCCTGCTGCATTTTTGAACAGATGACAGTAAGTGTATGCCATTAGTTTATACTGAGGACTGGACAACTTCAGGCACTCAAGTGAATACAGTAAAACTAAATTTTATGCAGTGACTCACAAAGTGAAATAGAATGTTATGTATTAACCTATTGTTAATTCTTCTTCCAAACTTAATGATTTTACCATAATTTCTTTCTAGCTTAAAGTGTCTTCCCTATATTCCCCTTTTAGAGCTGTTTTCTGCCATCCATTTTACATATTTCATCAGGATCTTTTCATCTTCATCACAAGCTGCACAACTCACAGTCAGTCACCTGAACTTCTCTCAGGCAGGACAGTTTCTCATAAAGCCACCAGGGACTTCTGTGCAGTTGTTGAGGAGTTCATCAACAGAATATTTACTAGCTTTTAAGTAATGGAATTCACATCCTTAATATTGTCTTTTTTATGCATAGGATTATTATTTTTCAGCTTTAAAAAAATTGAAAAAAAACCAAACAAGCATCCTTTATATCTATTTACTTTTTTTTTTCCTTATGTTTGGTGCTCAATTTTTACCTTCTCCTTTGTTAGTCCTCCCTACTCCATATTTTACAGCACGTCAGACACAATAATGGTCATATGCTCATACCTGATTGTTTCTATGCTCAAATTTGTTGGAACATTTGCTGGAAACTTTCCAAAATCACAAGGGCAGCAAATAATCTTCATAAAACAGAACAGATGGCAGGTACCTTTGTCTTCATTATGGCATTGTTGCTTTAGAAATCTACAGGTCCAGATGCTAAGAAAGGGTGAAGCTTTGTTCACTGAGACCAATATCTGATGCTTGTTTCACAATGTGTTAACATTAATGTAAATATGTCATCATTTTATTACTCAGTAACTTACATTTATATGCGCACCTTTATTTTCCTACTTCATTTTAATAAGACAATTGTAGGCTCAAACAAAATCTCAGAATAGCAGCAGTCAAAAAATCCCATCCCATTCATTCTTTTTACAGCTGATGAACTCATACTGAGTTAATATCCATCAAGCTACTGGAGTATGTGATGAAAACTGAGCCAAGAGTTCCTTAACAGAAAAGGTCTTACTTCCCTCAAGGCAAGGTAGATTCAATGGAGAAACTGAAAAAGAAATGGGCTATTACATGATTCCTAGGATCCAGCTTCCATAGATATTTTCAGGAGCATATTTTTTACTTCAGAATGCAGATAACTGTACCAACAGTCCCTCTTCTACCAGAAACTAGCACAACTGAGTAAAAGCATATAAGAATCCCTCCACAGTTACTATTGCCCTGTCTTTAAACTACAGGGCTCAAATACTGACCGACTGTAGAATAACTTGAAAATTCAATCAAGTCTCTTCTTTAACCTGCATACTGAAGATATAGATAGCTATAGATAAACATGCCTGGGAGGAAGATAAATAATTACGTGCTTTGGTCAAGAGCAGAGACACAGTGCCTCAGAAGCACAAAAAGACATAGAGTAACAGGATGATGTCAAGTCAGTGCATTTTGAGAGCAAAGTAGGAAAAGTTACTTAGTCTACTTGATGTACAATGGAATCATATTTTTGGGGAAGTTGTGCAACACTTTGATTTAGTTCACAATATTGCTTTTCTTATTTGAATAACATTTCCTACAAATATTAACTCACGTAACCAATTCTTCACACACAAAAAACGGATTGAAGAATATTACTTGGATTGTAAAGCTGAAACACTGAGAGCTGGAAGTGTCAGAATCAAGACTGTTTGCCAGTTCCAGTCTACCCTCATGTGAATGTGCATATTAGATCTTTAATTACATGATCACACACTATTTTTCCCAAAGGACCTCTGACTCACTCATCATAAAAATTTGAAAGTTCTCAGTGACTGGCAAAAATAAAGGATTAGCTATTAAAAATTAAAAGAAAGCTGAAGACTTTTTCTCCAATAGTACAAAACTGATACAAAAGAAAATTACTTTCCCTTTATAGAGATGAAGTGCATGGATATATAGGAGTGGTATCAAAGTGTCTAAATACTGGTAAATATTTAGAAATTGATTGAAGGTATTCTGTTTACTTGAACAATTTTTAGAATATTTAAGTACTTAAATTCCAACAAACTTTACAAGGATCAAGCTATTTGACTTCTATTAATGTTACAGTAGTTGCCCAACTAAATTCTTCCACAACACCACAAGTTTTACTTGATATTGCATTTTATAATAGGAATTACAATGCACAGTTTGGCACAAACTATGACATCCCAGTTACACAGACAAATTGTAAAGTAAGTAAATATCTGTAGTTGTATTTAATTGCTAGTCAGTACAACAATTGGAGAAAAGTTACACTAATTTCAGTATCAGGAAGATAGCAACAGTAGAATAAGAATATTGTAGATATCAGGTAGTTTAAGTATGTGGAGTGTAGCTGAAGTTTCATAGGGACAGGAAACCACACTACTCCCATTCAGCCTCAGTCCACAATACTTTTATCTGATTCTGATTTATCATCTTTCCATATGAAGATTATTCACTCTCTGAAAGAGTCTATAGAGAACCAAAACCAGGAGACAGCAGACAAGACCTGAGGAAGAATTTCAAGCACTTTGCTCACTTACTCCAGAAGAAATATTAGATAAATCAATCAGTGCCATCACCCAGGATATTTGGCAATATTCTGAAGGCAAAAAAGGAAGTGAAGAAGTGGCCTAAAACTCATCTTCAAAACTCCCAAGGCCATGTCATTTATGGTAACCAGAGCTAATGCTTCATATTTTCAGGCAAAAGATTTTTTATTTCAGTTCTTGCCACTTCTTGTCATTTGAACTTGATTTTTCTGTGTCAGATATCTCAGCTCATAAATGCTCAATAGCATAGTTACTAATTTCTCTGAAAAAAAAAGTTGAGTTAAACTGTCAATATGACATGCCAGACGTGTGCAGACTGAAAAGGACTTTCCCTAAAGCTTTTTTTCCCCCAGATTCTATAGGTCACTCTAACACTGGGGACAAAGAACACAAAGACTGTCTCCCTTATGCATGATGTTATCCAGGCAAATAATCAAGTGAAACGCTTATCAGAATAAAACCAAAACAAAACAAATAAACAACACCCCCTCTAAGATTAATCTACCTTATTATAGTCATTATTATTATAGCAATTCCATAAACCAGAAATTTCTTGTCTACTTCTAAGCTATTAGATGCTATGTTGTCCAATAAAGCTCACTTCAATCTGGTTTTAACCTCCACCATAGACAGGTCTGGTCAAATTGATTCATGAGTGCCTGACCTAAAGACTGACTATTTTGTCTGCTGTCTACAAAGCAAAGCTCCCAAATAAGAAAGTCAATTTTAAAGACAATGACTTTTCTACCTAGAAAACCAGCATGCTATGAATGTGCAAAGCAGACTCAAAAGAAAGAAAGAAAAAATCTTCAGGGGTGAGACAGTCATGCTAAGATTCATGCAAGTAATTTAAAATATAAACCACACAAGTCTCATTGGTTTGCCTGCACTTGCAGACTCTGTCAAAAGGAAACATGGAAACTTTTTCACTGTATGTTACTTCATTGCTTATTTTATGTCCACTGGTGGAGTTATTTCAGGCTTTGAGAATCAATTATGTTATACTGTAAGTTGAAATAGCTAGGCAATCTTAGCTTTGTGAAATTCATAGCCACTTAATCTGCAAGAAAACAGTTTTATTTCTGTCTTTCCGGTCTCATTCTAAGATTTCATGTGTGTGTTTAAATAAGTTTCAAGTTTTATGTTCTACTACCTGACCTGTTGATTTCACTTTATTATGCCTATGAAAATATTCATATGCTTTACTTATTCTGTGTTTTTATGTCAAAAGTACCATAACAAGCTTCAGTTTTATTTTGATAAATTGATAGGCAAATGTGGGTTTGAACTACAATTTTAATTATCCTAGGTAGGACCAAGAAGAGAGTACTCAAGAAAAACAAGAAACAGATTGTTGAAACAGAAAAGAAGTTTGACCTACGTATACCATATTCTTCATGTTTCAAGTTTGAAGCACCTAAGCTTTGATCCTGCAAAGGCATGCTCAGAAGCTTGGCTTAACTCACTGAAATCAGTGGGGCTCTTTGCAATGCAAAAGAGCAAGCAGGTGAAAACAACTTTCTAGTACTATAGCCTAAATGTGCCTATAATCAAAAGTTCCTGTGAAAGCCCACAGTCTCTCTGTATAAGAGGTTTTAGAGAAAGCAAAGGAAATTACATTAATCTGAACTCCATGTTTTTCTAAATGCATTTTATTTCCTAAAGATAAAAAAGGCCAAGGTTGAAGGAAAAAATGCAATATGGTATTTAAGAGACAATCGCCCTTCATGATGTGCTTCCACACAACAATTGCTCACCACTGCATGGATTTTGATTAGTTTGAACCACTTTTACTTTGCAGAAATTCTTGCAAAACTAATTTAAGTCAGGCAAAGCATTTACTCCTGCAGACTTTGGATCATTAAATAAAAATTAACAGCTCTGCTTTCAAGGAAAGGAGTCCTTTATATTGTAAAGAACTTTGGTGAAAATAAGGCAATAGTTGTCACAGGGTTGATTCTGACTATGCTTAATGTCTGTAGTTATCTGTTTCCATCTGATTGATTATCAGTAGTTTAAAAGGTAGCAGATAGGAAGGGTTTAGTTCAGAAGCCAAATGATCTCACTCAAATCTGTGCAAAAATACATACTGGTGCTAGGGAAATTAGACTTTAGATTTTGTTTTGGCTTTTAAATTTCTCTCAACTTCTGGTCAAAGTGTAAAGGGATAATCTTAGTTTATGAGGGTAATGAGCCTTGAGTGGTGGGACTACAGAGAGGTCCAAACCAGCATTTCATGCTTCTGCCAAACACTTTAGATGATTAATTTGCAGTTTAACAGTGTATCATGAATACTAGTGAGTTTAAATCTATGAAGATATTATCTATAAACTAACAGGATTTTTTTTAAATCTATTTCATGCTTTTATTGAAAACTAAGCTTTCCACCTCTGAAAGAGCTGGCAGACACAGAGAAGTGCTGTTTATAGGTGGAATTGCAAACCTGAATCATAGAGATCTTTATTGTTAGTTCTTGTAAATGATGACTCATAATTTTGCAATTTTAAAAGTGAAGATTTTCAAAAGAATGTTTTAACTTAAGAGATTTATGTATTTATTTGATTTCCCTCACTACTCCTTTTGCCATCTTCTGCTGTCAGACTATAATAAAATGCCAATGTATTTCTTTCACCAAAAGATTAAGGAACACTTTGGTGTTTTGGTTTTTTTTAATGACAGATAATCTCCCTTATCCATTCCATTCCTGTATTTGAATTTGGACTCCTTTATAAGACGCCCTCTTTGGTAGTGCAAAAGTGTCAGGTAGGACAGTTGCACAGGTTCTTTTTCAGGCCTCATAGTGTTTGAATATTCTTATTGTTATGCATGCATTCAGGAAAAGATACCAGTTTGATAATGCAATTATTTTGATTGGATAAATGTTCAAGTCTCCACTAGCTATATCGTTCATATCACTCCTATGTGAAGGGCACACTAACAAAAGGACAAACATGAGCTGGTTAGAACAGCCCATCTGCAACATTAAGAGCATTTCACTTTAGAGAAAAATTCCATACAAGTGGATTTAAGCATTTTCTAATACTCTGGAAGAGAAGTTTTCTGCATATAAAATCTACACTACATCACTTAATCTTCTTAGGTGGATGAGAGGGAAATGCAGCAAAAAAAGTCACTTATCTTGTGCTAGTTCTAATACTGCCAACTCATGTATGTCAGTTTTAAGGAATATTAACTGGAAAGAGTGAGCAGGGAATAGCTGTGAGGTATATACTTTGCCTTGATACATACAGATGAAAATTCCAGGGCCAGCACAGGTCAGGCTTGTACTGTGTAGCACTGCAGATATATAGCAGAAATATAAATTGCTATATATTCCCAATACAACAGTTCTAAAACTCTGAAATAATGTTTTCCATAAATCTCAGCTTGTCTTCACTGTTTGTGTATTCTTTCCCTCTGAGGTCCTGTAGCCTTGGATAGATGCCAGCCTGATAGTAAATAACCTGATCATGCAATCCTTATTCAAACGAATGTGTTGTTGATTTTTATGAAACCTGTTGTCTTGGTTTGAGGGGAAAAACCAAAATGTTTACCAAAAAGCAGAGGAGAGGATTCCTCTACAATAATCACGTCACTCTTAACTAAATTTAAGAAAAGGAACTTTAATTAGAAAATGGATATAGGAAGGATAACTGTTCTTAACTACTGTATATATATATACATATATATGTAGATATAGATATAACTGTAAGCAGACCAGAGCAAACTACTCCCCCAACACCACAAGCGAAAACAAAAGAGAACAACCACCAAAATGGTAGATTCCTCCTGGAGCAGTTATACTTATGGACAGTGTCAGTGTCACACCTTGGCTGGCTGCGAGATGAATTCTGTCTTTTCCCAGCAATGCAGAGATGAGCGGTGAGCACTCAGATGAATTCTGTCTCTCTGTCTTTGTCCTTTGTCCCAAATGAAGAAGGAAAGCTGGGAGTGGAGAGCTGCAGCGTGTCCCGAAAGCAGCTGTGACTTCTCCCTTTTCGGTCGCTGCTGTGGTGGGTTGGGCAGCCATTACACTGTGGGTGATGGTGAAGCTGGAGCGGCGACCAGGGTCCCAATGCCAAACCAGGAGAAAACAACAGTGGGAAGAAAAAGAACCAACTTACTCAACAGCAGCAGCAGTGAGGAGCAGGAGAACAGCTTCTCTCCGACAGACAGCACATACACAGCTGCAGCCTTCCCCCAGAGCTGTGTGATGTCCCCAAAACCAAAAGAGACAGTACAAACCCATTCTTTGCCACACCTTCCCCTAGTCTGCCCCCACCCAAAATGATCAAAAAGGAATTGGTAGCAGTTAACTACTTCTTTTGTTAACTAATGGCATGGGGAGTTAGTGGCAGCGAGAGAATTTTTCTTTTAACATCCCCAAAACTACAACACCTGTTCTGTTATCATCACATTTAGCTACATGTATCTACAGTGTCTTCAAAGAACACAGGATAGAGACATATATGCTAGAGACAATATTCCTATAAGCTGTGATTTGGGAATTGATCATGAACTTTTCAATCAAACACAAATTCAACAGGAAAATTGCAATTTTTTTTTAATATATATTATATAGCCAAGCTACTAGGGTACTACTCCACATTACAGCTATCTAAGTTAATGTTCTTTTTGGTTTTTTAGATTGATGTCCCAAAATTTGTAGTACTCATATATAGGTGTAAACAAGTATGTGTATGTATATGAGTTTTGCTTTTTTGCAAACCAAAGATGGGACACTTGAATCCAAACTGTTTCAGAAGAATATTCTCTAAATAACTACACAAAGATTATTATTGTCTTAAAATCATTCCTGTGAAAGCATGTGCTTAACTCTTTACTTGTAACAGGTCTATAGAATTACCAACATGCTTTCATGAGAATAATTTTTATAGTTCCTTTAGAGAGTAAGTACAATAAGGAATACTAACATCTTTACAGTGTTTTGAATGGTGGAGAAACACAGAGTGATTGTAGTTATTAAATTATACAAGATGTTTGGCTTATACTGCCAATGATACTAAAATCTATTTTGTGTCTGGAAGTGGGCCAATTAAGAAAGTATAGTTAACCAATTTTTTGGTGAGCTGAATAGATTTATATCATAACTATTTTGATAAAAGAATACGAAAAGGCATAAGAAAAAATATATTATCAGCTAAGAGAAACAGCAAAAAGATCACTTCTAGGAAAAAACTCCAACACCACTGGGATCAGAATAAACTGAGGCAATGGAAAAGAGGCAGAAAACTGATAAAAATAAAAAGCCAAGTTAAGATTACCTAATGCAAAATACAAAATGAAAAAAAAATCAACACTAAAATTAGATATGGTGAATGCCATTTCATCTAAAAATATAAAGGAAGTTATCTGATCTTTTAAATGTGACAGAGAAGAACATGTGGTGGAAAAGGCTTTTGAAACTCTTTCGATTAATAAAGTGGATTGACTGTCAGTCAGCTTAACAATGAAGGAAGAGAAACTATCTGAGGCTGAAGCAGGAGATTTGTTTTATAAAAGGACTAGAAATTCACTTTAATGACTTTTTTTATTACTTAATTTTATATATGAGCTGAGACAAAATGCTATATCATTGTGAAACATTCTAATTCTTAATAAAAAAATTATGCAGTAAATTATACCTTTTTGTAATAGAACACTAGTAAACATTAACCCATTTTTCAGTTATATTTAGGTGCTTAATGGAATTTACAGAGGTGCTTAATGGTATTCTTGTGCATGTATGAACCAAGAAAGAAATTATTAACAAACACTTTACTATAGGAGGGTTTTTAGGTCTCAAGAGACTAGCTCCATTCCAGAGTATCATGCAGTCTGATTCCCATCAAGGGGATTTACGTAATGTCAAGGCCAATCATAAACTGACTTTCTTGGGTGAAGCTGGAGAAAGTTTAAAAAGGCTTACAAGACTTGCAGAGTTCTTTCCTGAAGAGAAGAGGGCTTTCCCAGCAGACCAGGAGCAACTAGGGACCTTGTCATTTGGAGCCAAAGTAGTCATGCTACATGAGCTAGCAAGTAAGGGAGACAAGTCTATACTCACCAGATAGGTGCTATTGAAAAACCCACTTCAATCACTGAGCATCATATGTGGTACTTTGTGTCCATGGCCATCCAAGTACTTTGTCTGTTCTCAATGTTAAGGTCGTGAGTAGTTCTGCTTAGTTTAAGTGCAAACATTCAGAAGGTTCAAATGGAAAATATAATAATTTTCAAGCCTAATTTCAAGGTATCATCCAAACTTCACAGGTAGCTGCTTCTGTTTTGAAGACGAGTATTTTAAGGGAACATAACTGTTCTGGCTCCTCAACACAGGGAGAATTTATTTCTTTTCAATTATCTCCAGGTCAAACAATATATTTACTGAACACTACCACTGAGCATGTTGACAGGAGACCTCTGGAACCATCTTTCTCAGGTGAATGTTGTAAAACCAAAGCTCTGTGCTCCCAAGGTACGTAAGACATGAGGCTTTCAGGCTTTGGTTTCAAACTGCCTCCATGTCTCGTATTTTTGGCTGACAAGTTGCAACAGGGTTAAAAATAGAAGTTATGTGACCAACAGCTTTCCACAATGAGTTAGTGCTTGTTGGTTTGTTCACTCTTCTGAGACTACTTACTCCTACTTGGACTTGAGGATCTTGAAGGACTCTTCCAACATTAATAATTCTCACTGAGTGCTGTACTCTACAGTCATGAATCCTTTGCATCATAGGAAGAAAAGGTCAGTTAAGACCTTACTTGGTAGGCAAATTCAGGAGCTGGGCTTCAGGGCCTATATTCCAGTTTCAGAGACATGACTACCTGAAGATGCCTACTCAAAAGAGAAATGGAGTTATAGATTCACCCTGCTCTGGACTGGTTTAAGCATGAAAGTGTTTCACCTGCTGACAGGTGCAAATCCCTCTTCTACGTATCTAGATTTTCCATTCATTCAGGGGAACAGGGACACCTGACTTTACATTGAAAACTCACTTCTCAGTAGTGCAATGCAAACATTACGCTTGGCCCCAAGTGTGTGAGTTTTAGGCATTGCAGCATTAAACTGTAGTTGTCTGAACTTTTTTATAATTCTTAAGACAAGTGACACTGAGCACTGCATTCTCCCATTCTCCGGTTTCCTTTCACTAGAAAAAAAGTTAAGGACAAAAATTGCCACAAGAGTTGGATTATAATTGACCTACCACAGAAAGAAAAAGTGTAATGCTACTGAGAAAAGAGAGGAAAAAAGCAACCACTTTGCTGTCTGCAGAAATGCATAGAAGAAGTATCTATGACTTCAGAGCAGAGGAAATTACTCTTAACTCCTGTGCGGGATTTATTTTAAAAAGTGTTTAAGATGATTTTATCCCAGAGATTAATGTTAAATGTGAAGTGAGTAGTTGCAGGATGGAAAGCTGATTTGTGAAATGTGATCTGGGATGGAAACTTTCAGTTTGGGTAAGAATTGTAGTATGCTAGAGTAATTTTAGGGCTATTTTGCACTTAGAGAATATATTTGTGATTTGCTGGATAAAAATGATGAAAAAATGGGTACAGAAAATTATTTACCTCAGGAGCAATGCAATTATGGAGATGCAATTCATAGAAGCAGCATCTCTGGTTTTGGCTATATATATGCCTGTTGGCTTCTCCTTGTAGAGTATAAATGCATTTTATAAAGCTCCTTCCTCACCTGTGCTCTAGGAGGATAAATCCTGTTGAAAAGATCTCTTCATTAGAAGGGTCAAGGGGGCAGCACCTTCATTGTGGTGGCCACACTACAAAAGGGGAAAGAGAAAACAATGACGCCCTCATGGCAGCCAAGACAGTATCAGCTCAAGTTCTTATACCTCAGAGGCTATATGCAAAGTTAGTTGTCTACTCAAAAAGATGATAAATAATTTAATTAAAGACTTCAGATCATTCCATGTATTCGTCAAGCACTGAGCAAATAGAAATCTGCCTAGAGAGACCATGTTGGGAAATATTGGCTATATAGAACAATGGTAAGACACACTGGAAAGAAAGGGAATAAATTGAGGAGCAACAGTGAGAACATTGACCTGCTGTGTGGACACAGGAATACTTTGTGGTTTTATTACCCAAATCATCCATCCCTTCTCACAATTACACATTAGACTGGATTGCCATAAGGTATTACTTGCAGATTTTTTAGACAATCCAAACAGTGAAAAACCAGTGATCCCTTAGCTTGCAAGAGAAATTTTTCAGTTCCTCCTTTTCCATTGCCTTTGTTCCCTTGATAAGCCCATTGTATTCCTCCAAGAGAGTCAAAATTTTGTTTTTCTGCTATTGCTGCTAAAGCCTTCATCTGCTCTTTTGGCTTTTTAACCAGGCTCCTCACTGCACACCTCTGCTCATATAAAATACAGCTGCCAAAATAGCCATGTCAGTTGTTAGGACAGGCTTGCCTTTGCTCTGAAGCTCTAGTTTTTCCTCTTTCCTAGTACCTCAGAGTCAGCCTTTATGTTTTTGCTGTTGAACTCACCTTGGAACATGTCCATCTTTATTCACTTAGCTCCTGTGGTGGCAAACACCTTTCAAGTTCTCTCTAGGTAGCCCCTTTGTGCTACAATAGATTCCTCAAGTTGATCTTCCAACTAACAAAAGAAAACTTAAAATGATGAAAATAAAGAAAGTTACCAAAAGACAGTACTCTTGTATAAACTCACCAGCAAATAGGATGGCTGATATGTCTATTTTAAACTTTCTAAAGCAATTGAGACATGCATACTTAAATGCATGATCATACTTCTGCTTTCATTTTAATTTTTATGCTGCCATCATTTACTGTATTTTGGCTCAGGTAAAATACTTTGTGTGGCAAATTTTCCACTTGCAAGGGAATGTTCAGAAAGCACATACAGTTAAATTTTTGTTCTGATGGAGTAGTCCAGGAACTTGAGAAAAGATATGTTATTGCTATAACATTTTAGAAACTATAACTGGGTGGTACATTAGGCAGTTAAACTGTATATTTCTAAATGAGCAGTGTTTGTAGAGGTATAGTTTTGCAAAATATTAAAGAAGTTTGAGCTGCCTGATGATCCAACTCAGTTATGGGGTAGATGCTATCAATTGTCTATTACATAAGCAAGACATCACTCCTAACACAAAAGTGCAAGTCAATAATAGATTACAACTTCCATTTGCAGTATTAAACTTACTGTTTTCCACATGTGGTTTATTCTACAGCCATCATTTACATGCATTTCTATTTCTTGCATAATGTAATTCACTCTGACATTGTCTTTTCTATACATATTAGCCAATGTTTATTAAAAAAGTCTCTAAAACAACAGCAAAAAAGCATCTTAAGAGCCCATTTTGAAAACCCAGTTTTGCACACATAAACTACTTTATTTTTAATTATTCCATTTATGATCTCTAAGAGCATCAAGCTTGCTAACTCATTCTTCAAGCTCACATCTGTAGGAGGAAATTCAAAAACACCTGTACAAATGCATTTGTTGAGCAACCTGACCTTGGCTCTGTACTCCGTACAGTAGGCTAGTGATGTCTTTGTAAACTGTTGTTTCAGCTGAGTTAATGAGTACAATTCCTAGACAAGATCAGACTGAGAGCTCGGGAGAATGCAGGTGACTCAGAGCTAATGCGATATCAGATGGAGCAAAAAAAGAGCAAAGACACACGCTCACTTTTGATTTCCCTGAGGGGGTAAAGAGAATCACTGAGAGAAAATCTATTGAAAGAGAGGGAGTGGAAAAAAATGCCATTGGTAAGTGTAGAGAGTTAAAAGGGTTTGTGCTGCTATCAGTTTTCAATATTTTCTGTAGGAGACAGCTCAGAGTATCCAGAGGAGTCCCTCACTGCAGCAAGGAGCTGCTAATTCCATTCTAAGTTAGTATGTATTCCTGCAGTACAATTTTGGCCTTATGCGCACATATCTAGTGGATGCTCTAAGCCAGGAGTTCTTCAGCTGCTGAAAGGTAAGGGTGTGCAGCACGATTATTATCTCCTGGAGCTGCATTCCAAACAGTGCTGTTTATTTTATATCCTTGCCCTACACACCAGTAAGCTGGGAATACTCAAAAGGCTTTGACCTCAGTTTTGAAGGATACTGGCATACACCAGAGAAAATCAGAGGCTAATCATGAGGCATTTTACTGAGGTAGTCAAGGATAGTGAATTAAGAGAAAACCTTTTAGAGTGCACGAACCAGATAAAAATAATACTTTTTTCTTCACATTTTTTACCTTTAAAATGCAAGAAACTTTTCCATTTAAGTCTGAAAATAGCCAAGCCACAACTGAAATATTTGATGGGTTCAAAATGGCTAGGAAGTGGCAAAATGTCTATGAGTCTGCAAAATAATAGACTTCATGTTTTGCATATTTGGTCATTTATCCTGGAGATCAGACTGGAGAGGTGTGACAAACACATGGGAAAGTTGGACAGTAAGGAATGCAAAAAAGGGCCAAACATATTGTGCCTTTTTGGTATTCTAATTGCATTTTTTTCCTTCTGATGCTTCAAATCACATCTGACACTTACTTAGTTAGACTAATCTGAAAGATTGCAAATGTGTACTCGGAGCTGTAAATGCAATTGATGTGTTAAAAATATAATCATATTGTTTTAGATTATCTGCATCTCGTCCTTGCATTCTAACTTTTTTTTACCTGCAATAAATGGGGGGCGGAGGGTGGTTTACACTTTGCATTCTTACTTTGCTCAACACATTATTCAATGTATTTATTAAGTGTTTCAGATCTGTCATTTTCAATTGTCATGCCCAGTGGCTGTGATGTCCATAGCTGTCATTCAAAAATAAGAAATTGTATTTTTTTCCTCCCTGTATTATTTTCTGTGAATTTAAGATGGGTCACACTGATGAAAATTTAATTCTCTTCAAGCGTGATGGATTATGATTCTGTTCTGAAAAGACTGATTTTCTTAAGCACAGTGAAACTATATTTAGCTTTGCATGTTATTAACACCATTTTAAATGACAGAAATTAAATTATCATTTTAACCAATAAGTAAACAGTAATCTTTTTTCTGTATTTTCTAATTATATAATTTTGTTATTTCCTTTACCACAACATTTTCATAAACCATATTTAGATCAGTATTTATTGTGAATAGATTTTAGGTTCTGTTTGTTTAGTGTTTTTTTTTTTCATTTAATGTTTGCAATATCCCATTTTGCATGATGGAATTTATATCCTGGACTGGTGCTGGTGGTTGTCAGATAAAGAGCTCATCATAGTCTGCAGAATCCTATGTAGGGACACTGTCCTCTAGATCTTTGTTTTGAAAGAAGGTAGAGAGGACACGTACAAACCAAAGCTGTATACCCTGCCCTGCACCGTTTGTAGCAGTTCAGGTTATGTAGTTCAACTTAGTCTATAGACAAGACATGGAATGTTTCTGATGTCATTGAATTTTATATTACTGCTCATGAGGATACATCTATGCAAATTCCATAGAGCAAGATTAAATGTAGATAGGAAAGTATCCTAATCCCCCTTGCTAAAAAAATGCTTTTTATAATGCTGCTGTATTTTTTTTTCATGAACTTGTGGATTCCATTTTTGTCTTTACTGGACAAAACACCTTAGCCCTAGGATGGCCTTTTCACTTCAGGGATCACCACATCTGTGATCTTGTTCTCAAGAAATAAAGAGCCTGCATGATTAATTTAAGACTTTTTGATTCTCAGATTTTATAGTCATACAGTGGTTTGAGTTGGAAGGGAGCTTAAAGATTATCTAGTTCTGAATCCCCTGCCCTAGGCAAGGACACTTTCCCCAAGACCAGTTTCTTCAAAGCCCCATCCAATCTGGACTAGAACATTTGCAGGGATGGGGCATTCACAGCTTCTACACGCCACCTGTTCCAGAGTCTCACCACTCTCATAATGAATAATATCTTCCTAATATCCAATCTAAGGCTACTCTCTCTCTCAGTATAAAGCCATTACTCTTTGTCCTACCACTACATATACTTGTAAAAAGTTTCTTTTCAACTTTCTTGTAGGTCCCCAGTCCCTAGGTAACTAGTCTGCTCTTCAGACTGAATAATCCAAATTCTCTTGGCCTTTCCTTGCAGGATCAGTGCTCTGTCCTTCTAATCATCTTTGTGGTCCTGCTCTGGACTCACTCCAACTATGTCCCTCCTGTTCGGAGGACCCAGACCTAGACATTGTACTCCAGATGGGATCTCACTCACAAGAGAAGAGTAGAAGGGCAGAATCACCTCCTTCAACCTTCTGACCAGGCTTCTTTTGATGCAGCCCAGGATGCAGTTGGCTTTCTGGGCTGCAAGGGCAGATGAAAGCCATCATACAGGAATTAAGTGGCTTCAGAACAATTACTAGTTTGACTCGTTTTCATGTTACAGAACTTGCAGGACTTTCATTTTCTCATCAAGTAAGCACCGGTCTGCCCAGGCAGCTGGGTGTGGTGATGCTTGTTTGCTATAGAGCAGGATCTAGGGTTACTCAGAAACAAAGTTTCCGAGTCCAAAGGTGATACAAATACAATAAATTCAAGCCACCAATAGAAGATCTTTCCTATGTGGCACTTATATAGGTTAGGGTATTTAAAACTGTGTTTACACTGCCAATGGTCAGAAACAGATTTCACAGAAACTGAAGGAGTAAGAAAAGTCATTTAGACAGTTTATTCAAGCTTCAAGACCCCTTAAAAGTGGCTTCTTGTGTATGGTGTAATCTCTACCTGTAGTGTCATTGCAAGATCATAGTCTAATCCCTGAGTGTTACCCCTGGGTTAAATCCACAGTACCAAGGCTCATCCAATTAATCTTCCTTTTACACATGATCTCTTTGTTCATGAAGACATGAATCAAATGAATTTGTTAAACTTTCCCATTAAGCTTTGAGGTTGATATACTTCTCTTTTGGGACCATCATCCTCAGACGTGAATGGCATAGATAAAATCATTGCATTCCTCACTTGCCTGTTCTAAATCCTCTGCGTACTTTGCTAGGATAGAATGGAATCTTGCTTTCTCTTTTTTTTTCTCCAAAATAGTTGCATGAGTTCATTTTTCTCTGAACTGTACCTCAGCTCTACAGCTAAAACCCCTTTTCCTTACACATACATAGGGAGAGACCGCAGCTGAGCTGTGAGCTAACCCAGACTTTGCTGTGTGCCCTGCCTGTGATCACGAGCAAACATTGGTGTATGGCACTGATCGCAGGACACAGTCACAGGGGATAGCAAACATCTACTCAATGCTTTGTTCCTTTTATAACCAGAAAGGATACCTGCACCTTCTTCTAGTTTTTGTTGAGAGACAACTCAGGTGGCAAGTTCCACTTGGTCAGCTGCATCAGATACTTGAAGAAGTTGAAGACCTTTGTCACCACACCTAAATCCAAAGTAATAATTAATGAAATACGGCCAATAATGGCAAGAAAAATTTTAAATTAAAAAGATCATTCACTTCTATATATTGAACTATGTAGGAAATTTTTTTAAGACTTTTTTGGCAATTACTTGTTGATTCAAAATGACAGTACTTGTTCATCAGAAATATTACTCTGTAATTTCTCTGACCAATTCATCAGCATCAATTAGAGTGCATTTGGCACACCTCCAGGGTACATATATAACCTTTTCTTTTAACTACTGCTTGAGATATTTGCTTAATATACTATCTGAGGTAGCCAGATTTAGAAGCTATGTGGGCCAGACTTGTACTTCAGGAACTCACTGCCTTCAAAAAATCTAATCTATTGTCCATGAGCATATTCACCAGCTCAACCAGAAGCAGAAAGATGGAGTGTTTTTTCAGTCTCCAGGACCTGTATGCTAAGCCTGCAGACAATGTACTCTGTTCTGGTTTTGGGAGTTTTTAAACTATCAGATTGTGATAAATATACATCATCTGGAAGATACTCTTTACTCATCCTTCTGTGGAACTTGCAGGTACAAGCAACAAAGGTAGACTTCAACATTATTGTTCTCTGCTGCTTCTGAGAGTAATTTGGAAATCAATTAGATTTAAGAGACAAGAGAAGGACTTTACATTTGTCACTCAAGACATTTCAGTCAGGGTAGTTGTTTGATGTGGGAGTATAAAAAATAAATATTTTTGTATGATAAAATAGCCAGGGCAAAATATCAGAGTTTGGTAATACCAAAAAGAATGTTAATCTTTCATTATACTGTGAAATTCTATCTGTATTATTTCAGAAGGTACAAATATTAAACAATCCCCACAACTTCTCAGCAAGATGACTGTCATTATTTCCATTTTATAGAATAATTAAATATTTGGGTTAACGTTACAGAGTAGGTCTGATGAAGAGATTCACATAGAATCAAACTCTGCTGATTCCCAGTTTGGCTCTTTAGCCAAAGAACAGTTTTTTTTGGCAACACCTCTCTCACTCATTATACATCTCTTGCATAGTCTAAATTAGGAGCATCATTAAGAAGTGAAGGTAATTACCTTCCCTCCTTTTTAAAACTATTTGCTATCTTATATTGAATAGATTCAAGCAGCTCTCTCATGCAATTATGATGGAAAAAATAAACACAAATCTGAAAATAATCATGCTGCTTCTCCATGTTTTCATGCTATAAACTCCGATAAAACCCACAGCAATCATATTTAAAAAAATTAGCAATACAACAACTAAATTGAATTCCATTTTCAATAATATCAAAGCCCTAAAAGACTAACATTTACATTCTCCTTCTTTATTTTTTCTCCAAAACATTTTAAGCAAACCTGTTGTCTTGAAAATGAAGACACTTAGAACCAACAAAACCTCTGCCTTTTTCTTGTGAAATGAGAGAGTAGTTTTTAAGAGCATGAAATACAAAAATTTCTAAAATCTCATTTTTGAAAACAAGTAGAAGGGATGGAGAGGGCAGAATTTAAAGGTGCTAATTGCTTAATATTATACCAAGAAACTTTGGAAAATGACCCAAGCATATTATTTTAATTTTTAGTTTCTGACATAAAGGGAAAATATTTGACCTATGGGCACTTCTGGAAATATTTCATATAGAGTCTAAAGAGTTAAAGTCTCGTTGAAGAAGACTTAGGCAACTACTTCAAGTTCTTAAGGTCAAACGTTTAGGCACCTGTGGGTCACTATACACTCTCAGATGCTATGTAATATTCCCATCACTGAAGACCTCTGCATCCAAGCTATCAGTGAAGCCTTCAGCATAAAATTCCACATAGCGACTCCTGAGATCTGAGGAAATCACATGCCTTTCTATTGTGACTGAGCTATCAAAAGCCCAGGGACATCCTATTACCCTGCTAGGATTCTCAAATCAAAATGTGTTCTCCCTGTACAACTCACACCCCCTCAGAGTTTATAATGCATAAATGAGCTTCATGTAAGTCACCAGGGAGAGAGAGGAAATATATCTATTTGAAATGTAGCTGAAAGCCCTAACATATGATGTTACAAGAAGCGGTTAAAATGTGTTTTGTTTCAAATTATAAAACATATTTAACCTTTCTGCAGTCTGTCACATGAAGCTGCTATATTCTAAGATGCATCACAGATGGAAGACTTTGTCTCCACAACCACGGTGTTCTGATGAGGTTCATATTCTGACACAGTGGTGATGCACAAAGACCTTAATTTCTGCATTCCTCCGTAGAGCTTAGTTTTTAGATTTCTTTCCTAGAAGACAGGAAAACAAGTCAAAACCATAAGTTATTTGGATTTGATTATCCTACTTTCTGGAGCAGCATTATAGACAACTGCTCCTTATATTCCTGCCAAATCAGAAAGAACTGACCTTGCTTCATTCACTTGACTCTGAAAGATTAATAACTCTAAGTCTCCCCAAAAATAAGAAATAAGCATCTACTCTCCCTCCCAGAGAGTTATCTTGTGATTTACTTACTGAAAGGTCTCTCACTCCTTTAATGTGAAAGTAGATTATACAACCAGCTTAGAAAAGAAACCTAACTTTTAGAAGATGGAAGTCCCAATAAAAATGCCTAGGTTAATTTTGAAAATAGTGATGGATTTCTAATGCATATGGATGGCAGGTGCTTTTAACAAATGTGACCCTAGTCCTTCTGCAAATAGGACACTAATGCATTTCCCTGAGCTTACTGTTTTAACTTGCGGAATTGTGCAAGATACAGCTATAGCTTAAATTATACCTGTTTTCAAAACCATTATAAATGCATTAAATGAGGAATTTTAATGTGGCCATCATTATGAGACTCTGTGTAAAGGAGTTTAATTAAGAGTCATTATATTTATTTTATTTCTAGTCTAAAATTTATTTATTTACACTTCATGTAAAACAGTTATAAAATATTGTCTAAGAAACATTCAAAAGGTACTTTTATGTATAAGTCTTTGCAGAGTGAAACGGAAGCCCTTGCTGCCCCTTAATATTTAATCTTCTTATTATCACAGCATCTTTTCTTCTTAGCTCTTAAATTTTTTTGTTCAGCTCACACGATAAAGGTCTTCATTCATTCTTATGATTATAACCAAGTTTATAAAATAATATTATGAGTTTACTAAGAGCATATTCTTACAGATTTTCAATAGACAATTTCAAAGTTAAGATACAGAAAAAAGAATCACTTGTGATCATTGCTCGAATTCATGCCATTAAAAAGATAACACTGATTTGGAAATCGTGTTTTGGGGAAATAATATGAAGTAGCTGAGTGGAGTCCATCACAACCAAAAACTTTACAAACCTTCTCAAAATATTTCTTTGTTAATGCATTTTATTAGCCATGTGTCAATAACATGCACTAAGAAGTCAACACGGGACAGATCTCCATAAATTACTTCTTCAAAATACATTTTTTTTCTAAGACATAACTGCTACAGTCTACTTCTTCTTATCGGCTTCCTTGGGTTTGATGCATTCCAGCAAAAAAAGCATTTGAAACACCTCTGAAAGCAATAACATGAACAGAGAATGCTAATACTTCTACTCCTGTATTTCAGAAAATAGAATGATTGTACCATTTTCCTTCAAAGAATATATCTTTGCTTAACATTTGCCATTTTATAGCATATTGATTGACTTTTCACCAAGTATCTAAACATACAGTACACAAGGGGAGAGAAGATGTAAAAATAATATCTGTACTGCATATCAGCTTAGGGTATATTTACCCAGTCTACTTTTCCTCTGTACCCATCAGTTTCACCTATCATATCTATTATATATTCATATCATCTTGAGACTAGGACTGCTTGTTCCAGGCATCGAAGTCATATTAGAGTAGAAACTGTGTTTTGCCAACCTAAAAAACTTGATGTTCATTAAATAAAGTGAGCAAAGCCTTTACACACAAGTGATATGCAGTGTATTATGCCTTTTGTGAACAAAGTTCTAACCTCATTGTGCTTTTGCATAAACTAACAGAAGTGCTAATGAACTGTGATTCATAAGGACTGCCACAATGTTTATGCTGTGTAAGATCTATGCTGTATTATGACTCTGGCCATGCTCAAGAAGTGAGACAGCTCTTTCCTGGGCTGTTTTCGAGGGCATCGGTGCAGTCAGCACTCCCGAAGTCATGCTGAAAGTTTGGGTACATTGGCTCAGGTAGATTATAACTTGCATTTAAATGATATGTGAACTAAAATGGTTTACTTTGGTCTTATTTGAAAGACAAACACACTGAGATTATAATCTAGTGATATGGACCCACCAGAGATGTAAATCACAGTTTCTGCTTCAATCAGTACAACCTACTTTGTGCACTTGACACAACTCTTGAGATTAGGAAGAAATTTGATAGATTGATTTTTGATTTTTGATTTTCCACTCTGCTAAATCTCCTCTGCACTGATTTGCAAGCCCAAAGCTGTCACAGATTCCAATTACTCACTTGACAGAGGATTCAGTCAGTACAAGGGAAACAGTCTTAGTTACACGATAATTTCTGTGCATGCTTTCAGAATGCTTTAGAAAGAAGGTGAGTTTCTTTAACTCCATTTTATATTTTAGGAAAACAAATCAGGCATAAGATCTGACTTGCCAGTGTCCCCATCACCTGTCCCTCCATTCAAGGAAACCAAGTACAATATCATTAACAACCAAATTTGTAATACATTGCTCATTTCTAATTTCTGTGAAAAGTATCATCATAACCTTTTCTTTTATGATAGTCTAAAGGATGCCTGGATATTTAAAGAATTTAAATTATATTTGAAAAGTGTAAATGAGTTTACTCTGAAATAAATCTCTCCCTTTTGGTGTAAAGGGAGATTTTATTTATGTAAGATAAATCTTTCCTTCATAGCAAAATTTAATACCAGTGCAATCATTATGTTTTCCACACTTTCTGAAGAAAAAAGGCTTGTTTACAGGGAAACAGCTCTAACTATAGCAACATTTCCAAATGAATGCTGTAACAGTCAACAATCCTTTGGGAGCAATGTTAAAAACTGATACCTTAATTAAATAGTAAGATTGACAATCTGAGGAAAAATCTGTGGAAGGGATTGGGAGGTAAATGTGAAGTACATGTGCATTTGGGAAGACTTGCTGCAGATCAATATCCTAGTCAGAACAAACAGTTCTGATGGTTAAGGAGGAGGTTATTGCTCTGAGAGTTCTGTAAGCATCCTGATTTTTTTTTAATAGAATAAGAAAAGAGACACTTTTAGCTATTTATAGCATAAGCATTTCTGAAAATTTTGTTCTTTTTGCATTTCAGTGCATCTTTCCCCAGCAGAATAAAAGTTCCATGTATTCTTGCATTATTTTGTATTTTGCAGTATTTGTATTTTGCAGTTTTACAAAATAAACCCATTTAGAAGTGAGGACAATGGTTTTAGAGCTGCTAGCAAGCACCAGTCATTTCTTTTATCAAATGTGCAGACAGAAATGTGTATACCATTCCCAGGGAGGAGACCACCCTAAGCAGGTGTCTTTGTTTTACCAGTGTTCTCACTGTTAGAGAAGTCAACAGAGGATGGAACACTCCACTACGAAGGTTCATGGAGCATTTTAGGAGAAAAAAAAAACATCCAAAAACTGTGCAGAAAATACTTCACCACATATGCTAACTAACTTAGTCCTAATACACCATAAAACAGGACAGGAGCATCTGTTCAATGTCAAATTTCTCGAAACTATAGCAGTTATTCTGTGACAGTAATAGAGCTAGAGCTATTTAGACTATATCCTTTCCACACCTCTGATGAGCTCCAAAACACACAGAATATCACTCAAATATTTTTCTCCTTTGGGCCTACGCAATTGCTAAACCAGTTCCTAGTGAAGCTTTGCAGTCAAGTGTGTCCAGCGCAGTTTTACTCCCGACACTCCAGTCTGCAGTCATGGTTCAGATCCATGTGTCATCCAAAAGAAAAAAATAAAAAAAAGAAAAAAGTAAAAAAACTTTTAAAAGAGCATTTGTTTGAGATTTTCAGTCCATCCACTTTAAAAGCTTTCTGCCTTGAGAGAACAAGTAGTAAGTTCTTTACACTGTATTGGAAGTGCCAAACATTGAAACTCAGGAGCTGCTTTTCACAGTTTCATAATAGGTTTGCTTGTAATCTGCACTATTTTCATCTTAGTTTTTGGAGTACAACACATTACTTTTTCAAGCTTTGCACTACAGCTCTGATTCCTAGAAATGTGTCTCCTTGGGAAAATGGATGTTCAGTGCTGCAGAACCCAGGAACCTCGGGCTTCCTGGATTTAGGCTTAACATGAAAATTAATAAAAAACAATGGTGAAAACATTTCTAATAAGTTTATGGTGAGGGTTTGGTTTTTTGTTGTTGTTGAATTCAAATGCACGTATGCAAGAATAGAGGGAAGATATTAACGCACATAAATTACATTGTTTTGTTGGGGTTTTACCATCTTTTAGTGTTACGGGGCTTTGTTGATGAGGTGCACTGAAGTCTGTCAATTCTTATCCATATTTAACTGCTCAGCAACAGCTATCTAAGCCAGAGCAGTTCATGTACTTTCCATTTAACTGTTCAGATCTATGTTTTACAATGTGGCTGGAAAGTTGAACAAGCTACGATTATTTAGAGATGTTGTTCTGCTGCTTGATTGCAATAATGCTACCTCCCTCATCAGAGACATTTTGATTGGAAATGTGCAGTGAGACTCACAAAGGACAATGTTGGTGTAATTAGGATGCTTAAATGACAGTGACAGAGTGTTAGTTGAGCTGTGGGAATGACATTCAAATACTGGGTTTCATACTCTGTATTTACAATGAAAATACACCTTCAGACTTAGGACGTGTGATAGCACCATCTGCCAGCACTATTACAGAGGAAGCAGGGCTTATTATTCGGGGAGTAACAACATCTTTCAAAGCTGCCAAGCAAAAGGCAAAGTTCTGATGACTGGGGGCCAGGAAAGCATACATTTGTGGGACATCTGCCCATATATTTTGCCCCTAGAAAAAAGTCCTTCTGTTATCCTTTCTCAAGCCTCTTTTTGGAATTATTCTGCTTGGGAGACTTGTCCACCAAAGTCAAAAGAGAGAGGGCTAAGAATGACCTTCACTATGTCATTTATTTATTAAGCTTCCCTTCTTTGGCTTTATCTAAGTGATTTTTCTCCTTGACAGCAGCAGAAGGAAATACTTTAGTATGTTTCACTCCGTTTGATGATAATTTCTTTTTTATATAATTCTGTGGCTTTTTTTATTATGCTGCTTTTATGGTATCATAGCTGGACCAATTTGGAGTATAAATATCTTGATGGCCTAGTGATCATATTTATACTGTGACCAACCATTAGGGAAAGTCTGAGAACAGCAATGCCCAATTACATAAACATATTAAAAGTTTACAAATACATACAATATATTGAAATATATATCTATTATATGAATGTATTGAAAGTGAGGTTCAGTATGGACCTCCACTAAATGTCAGAACAGGACCTGGTGCCAGCTAATTGTCAGACCAGAGTGGCCTCTGGATTAGGCATACTGGGGATTATTGGAAAAAGCAACTTGGTGGTTCAGAGCACCATCATTGTTTGGTGGCTATGCTGCCAAGTGCAGCCATAATCTGGCAGGAATGTAATACATGCTGTACCATGTCTCCATGAAAGTAACTGTAGCACCCTTAGTGCTTACCCTTGTGGGCATGGAAATTAATTCTGCATAGTAAATAGCATAGTAAAGCCATGACTTCTTTGATTTTGATCTGTCAATACAGAATAAATAGCACAGTAAGACATGTATATATATGTCTGTAACAGAAAAATAACTATCAAGAAACTGCCTCTATTCTGCCACCTTTACTCTGGGCGGTTCTGGAGATCCTTTCTCTCCTGCCCATTCTTGAAGTCTTAAGACTTCCAGTTCTTTAGCATTATTTGTTTGACTGCTGATAATCTTTCCTCTCTCTCAGAGGAGTGGTACTCAGAGGAAAAAACCAAACTGCTTCCAAGTCCTTTTTTCCAATCTTCTCATGGGTCTTTATTCCATCAATTTCCATGTATGCAACAATTGTTGTATTAACATGCTGAGCCCTATCAAGAGCAGTCAAAGTTCTCTTCATAGGACTTAAAATAGGCAAATGGACAGAAAATAGCAAACTCTAAATGACAACACAGGATAGGAAAAGTGGCATTGATAGTGTTATTTGGATAGTTCAGTAAGTTGTTTGGATGTTGCTGGAGTTTACAGATTTTCCTAATTGTTGCTAATTCTGAGAAAGGGAAAGGGTGTGACATTGCCCCAAAAAGGAAAAAAATAAAGATGAAAACAGGGTCAGAAGAATGAAGAACAGTAGAAGTAGAAGGATAAAAGACTGAGAGGCAGGTAAGAGAGTGTCAATGCCATTAGCAGGAACCATGATGTCTGACCTTGTGACCATGGGAAGACTCAGAAGCATTGCACATGTGCTTGTTACAGGTACAAGAGCTTTAAGTCAAGTTTCTTGAGCTACCCTCACCTGCTACTCCTCTGGGTGCTTGCTGCTAGAGGAACAGTTCCTGGATTTGCTCCTGATAGAACTGTTAATTACTCAGGCTATGTCTGTATCAAGGTGAGATACATTTCCTCTACCCTTGCTTTCCTTTAGGAGGTTATTCAGCTGCACAGCTCATGAGAAAGTTGTGATGCTGCTGTCCTGATAGTATGTGGCATGTATACCTCTCTTCCTAGCTTGACAGCTGAAGAGAAATCTTCCAGCCATTAAGGGAATCAGAAATTGGTAGCTTCGCAAGTTTTTGTGATGTTGAAAATGTTCTCTTTTCATTCAGGGCTAAATTGAAATCTTTCAAACTATTGTCTCCCTAATGGGAACCACTGACATTAAAGCAGCTATGGGCTTTCCTGAAAAAAACATCCCTGAGAAAATGCTCACAAACCCCAGTATCTCAAGGTAGATTTTTGATTTGACAAACTGATAATGGACACACACACACAAAAATATATATAATCAAGTCTTTTTGAACTTTCATAGATCTAAAGATCAGAATAGTTTTATGCAGAATACATCAGAATGCAAAATCATTTGAGAAACAGTTTATGAAGAGAGAACAGGAAATGAATTCATCTTGCTCAATGAAAACAAGAAAGTAATTTCCACCACAGTTTATAGCTACTGTCCAGTTTGTTCTGAGTTTGTTCTCCGCTAGCAGAGAACAACAGGTTATACACTGCAGGATTCTGTAAAAGAAAATTAAAAATTGCTCTGCATTTCAAACAATTATAACAGTGTGAAGATTTTAATTTTCGTTACATTTGTAAATCAAGCTATTCCAATGCTAAATTCTGTGTCACATTTGCCTACACACTATCCCTTTTATGTCATTTCCCTCGTATGTGGCAGCTAAATAAAACAGTGATGTAAAATCCCAATGGAAAAATATATCTAGCTATAGTAATCGTATTATCAACACATCAGCTCTGCAAAACTGTTTGCTTCCTTGCACAAAATGACAATTTAAAGTATCTTTCCAGAAGTCTTCCAGGAGGTTATCATATTTTATTCTCTACTTAGGAAAAAAAAATCTTAGAGAACCTATCTAGTGAAATACTTACAGTTCAGTTCAGCATCATGTGGCAGTTTCAGAGCAGCTGAAAAGTAATTTATTTCATTTTACTTTCATCAACAAGTAAAGGTCATCCATCCAAAACCAGCTTTTCTGGATGCACACATTTCATTTGTTATCATATTAAGTAACAGAGAGTGGCAGTCAAATTCCGATATCTGTCAATCTCACTCAAGTTCTGTTAAATAATCTGTTCTGTTAAGTAATCTTTTACTTTCTATTTAGGTGCTTACACCATGAACATTGAACAAATGCTTGCTTGGTATTCAAACAAACTGCTTAAAGCAGAAAGATCACTTTTAAAATGTAAGGAATTTTATATCTATTTAATGAACCACTGAAAACTATATTTTCCAGTTAATATTAAATTATTTGGCATCTATAAAAAAGTGTTCTGCATATGTGGTTGCACCTACAAAAATCCAAAGTAACTCAAAATTTAAAAATACTTCTCTGACAGTCAAATATAGTGTTTCTCCTCATCTGCTGTACCAACTGCTAATAACGGGTGTCATTGGGACCTCGCTAGGAACTACAAATAAGCACAGAAATAACTTGCAGATACGCTAACTATGCTAATTAAGACTGTAGCTAATATGTCATGTCAGGTTATTTCTCTTTCTTTTGCAAAAATATCAGGTCTTGGCTTGGTTAGTTATTCTTGTGATTTAGTTTCTATATAGGGTTGTTGTCTGCATTAGTGGTCTGCTTTGGAACAATATTGCAATGCTAAAATAGACTCTCTGGCTGCTTACCCGGTGGTCTGTTGGTTTGGTTCTTTACACGATTTGGGTGTGCACAAACTATTTTCCTTTCCAAGAAGACTAGTGAGAGGTTTGGTTTCAAAACTGCTGCAAAGGTTCACGAGGATATTCAGCTCCAAACCAAGGAGAGGGCTGGGCGACCCTGGAGTCTTGTAGCATGAATCCTGCCTGCATTCAACCACAAGACTTGTAAAACAGAGCTCCTACAGCAGCTTGAAATGGTTTTCACACTTTATAAAGGGCCATCCACTTTATAACATGCTATATATGTTTTCTTCTTCACTGCCAGCTGCCACCAGGAACTACATCATAAAGGTCTTTGCCACTCCTTCACCATGAAAGAAATAAAATGATGACTTCACTTCAAATACATACTCAAACAGATTGGCATAAGGTAAAAATTGCTTATGGCTAGGTTTTCAACCTCAGGTTTCTAATTAATATTTCTTGCTTCTAATTTGAAACAATATTTGTTTGTTTGGGGTTTTTTTGGTGTGCTCTTTGTTTAAAGGGAGCAAAGTACATTCAGTTAACATGCATATTGCATGTGGTGTATATATGCACTGTGTTAACACACATTAACTGCCACCTGCTGATTAAACAAACTGAACACCAAACCAAGTTATAAAATCTCCTCCCACCTTCATATATTGGTACAATGCCTTCATTGTTCCGGCTTCGCCAAACTTTCTCTGTTGGTAAATCAGTCTGCAGGAGGAGTACATATCTGCAAAAGAAACTCTGTTGCTGAAGGTCCTACAATAGGAGCTGGTCAGAAGGAGATTGATCCTACACAGGAGGTGAGTTCTGCTGCAGGTATGTTTTGCAGCCAGGCATCTAGTCTCAGCTTTGCTAAGGAAGCAAATCATATGTGTTCAGGTCATCCTCCCCTCACTCTCCCATGCAGAACAGACAAAGCAACCACCTCTATGAGTACAGAATGATTTAAATGGATTAAATTTCCATGCATTCTACTTGCATTTTAATCTCCCCTAAAAACAGCTGGTTGAAGACAATTATGTCTGTCTTATTCATGACTCAAGACCTAAAAGCACAGAAAACGTGAAAGAAACTGGTAATAAAAAGGAAGCTGATAATACTTGCTGGAGCTGAAAGTGCAAAAAGGGATAGAATATGAATGAAAACTAAACAAGAATTTAAGTCGCTTTTATCTTTAAGCTTTCTATTTATATCAGTTATGCCAATAAATATGCTTGTTTCCTTACTGGGGAATAAATCCACCCCATTCCCCCATGACATATATCATCAGCATTCTAGCTGGAGTGGCTGCCTTATTTTCCTTGCTAGAGTTTTTCTGAAAGTCTAAAGGCAGGTTTCCTATGTCCAGTTATATATACAGAGGTCTCATGTATTTCATGCTGTCAATAAACTTCAGGATTGCAGGTTTCAGCTTGCTGCTGTGCTTCTTGCTGAGAGAGCTGTTTCAGAGCAATGCCTTCTTTCTTGTCCTCTCTGATGAGAGGGTTAAGAAAGAAAAATATTTTAATTCTCATATTATAATAATACCTGTCTCCACTTTCTGCCTCCTTTTCCCAATTACCCCTCCCCGACTCAGTACTTCAGTGAATTCAGTGCTCTGTTTCCCTACCTTCTATTTGCCAGGATGGCAGCAGTGGTCACTTCATTGCCTTCTGCAGCCGCTGCCTGTCACATTGCAGCACATCTCATCAGAGTGACACAACAGGAGCACATCTCTTTAGGACCACTGCCTCTGTCCATGGCCAGAAGCTTGGCAGTGGTGTCCTATACATTTATAAGCATATGTGTGTGTGGATATACACTATGTATGTACAGATGTACATAGGGGTATGGATGCAAAGAAACATAATGCATAATTGATAAATACATTTCAGGGAACCTAAAGAATTAGAGTGCTACGAATGCCACGTAATTTGTGTGTGCGTGTGTGTGTGTGTGTGTGTGTGTGTGCGTGCGTGCATGTGTGTGTGCATATAAAAGTATACATATAAGTATATATTTTTATTTATAAAATGTTGCAGGTGTGAAAAAATTACTAACGTGATTAAATATTTCCTGAAGTTACAGATTCTGTGTGCTAGTGTATTTTTCTGTAGAGGGAAGAGTGTTTATTATTTGTACCTTTTTCCAGCATTTAGACTCCCTGAGCTCTGACTTACATGTCTCTTGCTGTCTCCTGAGTTGCCTTAGGTTTTTTATTTCTAAGTTAACTTTAAACACAGAGGAATAGCTTTTGACCCCTTTTTTCCGAAACCCTAACCATACTGAAATTAATAGAAGTTTTACCAGTGTTTCTGTGAGCAAAATTTCATCTCTGATACTTCTTATCTTTCAGAAAATCCAGTTTTGCTCATAAAATTTCAACTACAATTCTGCAAAAGCATTGTGGGCTTTCTTATTTTAAAGATCAAGGGATCATTGACTTTAATCTGATAAAATCTTCCATTTCCCTACACTAATTTACTTCATCAAGAAGATTAGGATGTATGTTCAGAGATTTGAAACAAAGATACATAACAAAGATATCTGATCTAAATAAATGTCATATGACTATTTTCTGGTGAAGTTTGTTTGAAGGAGAATATTCTGTCTCACAGACTCAACAGTTTTGAAGCAAATTTAAGTCATAGTTGTTAAATATCTGTTAAAATTTTCCTGATATTGTAAAAATTACTTGTCTCTATAGGACTTTATTTCCACCTCTCCTTTACTGCATTTAAAGCAGTTTCAGTAATAATTTTCTGACTGTGCTGTGATTAAAACTTTATGTTTCTAAAAGTCTGAAAGATTCTTTCGGAAAAGGCATTTCAAAAATGAAAGCATTGTTATCACAAGAGTAGCATTTAATTTTGCTTGTTATGGTACTTTTAATTGGTAGATTTAAAAGTATTTTGTTAAAGGAGAGGAAACATCAGTCTCATGCTATAGGTACCTACGAGATAAAAAGTAATTCCACTCGACTAAACTCAGGTGAAAGGGAGAGAAAAGCCAGGAAGTCCTCCTATCACTTTGTTGTCTGTCCTATATGTGAGACTGTCAGGGTACCAGCAGATTCTAATTGTCCTGATAAAACTGTGCTGCCCTACAGCACAGCAACGTGCTTGTCAGTGAGATAAAGAATTCCTAACATTATTATTATTGTTTTTGATAAAACTTCCTTTATGAAAATTTATGATAGTTACATATTCTAGCAGAAATTCCTTTTACTTTGGCTGGAAGTAAGTCTCTGTGATACTTTACCATTTGTTTTGTGTGACATTTGACCACAAATGACCACACAGACCAGAGGCTGCATTCAAAAACCAGCTTTTGTGTTGAGCATTAGTGGGTCTAGTTGTTAGCTTCAAAGCTTCATTAGGGTGCCTAGACCACCTTCCTAACACAGAAAATCAGTCAGGCACCTAAGACTGGAGACACTCACTACAAGCAGTGGAAGAGTTGCCCAGAACAGGACTGAGATGTGTCCTCCTCCATGCCTCACCAAGACATACAGTTCTCTGAAGGAGTGAGTCCTTCTTGGAATGAAAAGCTGGGAAACCTCACTTGAGAGCAGTGAGCTATCCCTTTCCTTTTATAAAGAAACTATTGAATTTCAGCTTTTGAAACACAGAAAAACATTCACCCAAAATGCAGACAGGTTTTTTTGATTTTTCTAATGAAGGAGATTTAAACCTTCTCTTCCACCTTCTTTTTACAGTTAGAAACTGCACAGGGACTCTACCCTCCACTGCTGAAGATATGCCCCGGACAAAAATCATTAGAGAGTCAATAGGCAGGAGACAGAAAGAAGTCAAGGGAAAATAGTAGTGCCATGATTAGCAACTAGGTCACCAATGAGGAAGAAAGGATTCCCCACCTCTAATCCTAAAGCTCTTCACACACTGTAAAATTGGCATCCGTTGTTGTCTAGGAGCTAGAAAATCATTAAGGAAATTGAAATATCAAGTCTGAATTACTCA
The DNA here is from genome assembly GCF_047495875.1 of Pithys albifrons albifrons. Taxonomy (NCBI): domain Eukaryota; kingdom Metazoa; phylum Chordata; class Aves; order Passeriformes; family Thamnophilidae; genus Pithys; species Pithys albifrons. The sequence continues at coordinate 38,775,704 of NC_092459.1, forward strand.
GGCTTAAGAAAGATTCATATCTAGTAGATCATAGCTTCAATTGCTGCATAAAGGGACTTCATCCTATGCTTGGTTTTTTTAATTCCGACAAACAAAAAGCAGCTGCTACCATTGCACTTCAGACAGAGTCTGCTCTGGTAGGCACATGTATATCCTTAGGGCTGAGAGCTGGGGTAAAAGCTAGTTTTATAGATTTTGAATGGCCCTTCCTTGTGAAGAATGAGTCCCTTCTAGGGATGTGCTGGCACCAGGCAGCTAAGAGCACAGGAGTGTATAAGGCAGAGGACCAGAGAGAGTTTAAGCATGACCAGCAGGGTTGCAGTTACAGTTGATGCCTAGTAATAGTGCCTATGTCTGGTTTGGGGCTCCTTAGGACTAGGGATAGCCTAATCAAACAGGAGTTTAGGTCCCTCATCATTCTTGTAGTCAAATTAGTCCTACCCACATTTGCTAAACTGTATGAATTCACAGGCTATTTGAAAAGGCAGCTGCCTGCCATCTACTTTCTTTATACCAATGTCTTTAAAGAAATACAGAATTAAGTTCTGCTGACCTGTATCTAGTTCTTTTTATTACTCTTTTGTAATTTATTTCCTTTACTCACTTAATTTTTTCTTGCATTTCCTCCTAGCTACCTCTGCAGACTTTCTTTAGTAAGTTCCTTTTTTAGTACGATTGTTTACATATAAAGTCTTCCTTGTGTAGTAGGAACAAAGGAAAACTTTCTTTCCACTTTCTAAATGCCTAACTTTAATATGTGCAGTAAAGTTGTACCAGAGAAAGACTATGGACTACAAACCATAAGATGGGAAAAAGACTACTTGGCAAATTGTATTTCTAAGATATAGCAAATAATGTTATATTGAATTGTTATTGTAGTAGCAGAATTTCCTTAATTAATTATGGATTTTTTTCTCTATTAAGAGTAGAATAATGTATGACACTAAAATCCAGTAAATGTACATTAGAGTCAACTGCTTTAACACTGAAAATATTTAACTTCTGTTAAAAAAAAAAAAAACATAAAAGACAATAAGATAAGAAATAGCAAATAGCTGGTCTGTTTTGTACAATGTATTGTCAATAGTCTGTGCCAAATATTCTTCATTCCCATATTACAACCTTGAGAGTTGCTCTCAGAGACATTGGTCTATATGTTAACCCAGACAGTAAGTAGTAAAAAGAAAACATCACCTTGGAACATGTAGGTCTTTTTAACTACTGATGGATTTTTTTCAGGCACTTGTTCCTTCAATCCATTCCTTTCTGAACTGAAGGATTTCTTTATTTCTTTTTTTTTCTTTTCTACAGAAAAAGTCTTTTCAGTGACTTTTGCTGTGCTTTGTATTTCTTAGCTTGTTATACTAGTAGTTCCAGCTCTCTGCTCTTCCTTTTGTTATTCACAAAGAGACACTCCAAGAAATTAATGACTGGTTTCTCTCAACTGCAATTTTGTTTTCTCAGAAGTCTGCAGTTTGAGAGGTTTAGGGATTGTTATTATTTTTATATATACTATCTAAAATATGTATTATATTTAAAATATGCTTTCATTCCTGTTATGTCAGGTTTTAGGCTTTGGGGGATTACATTTGTGTTTCTGTTTGTGTGTGTGAATACCTTTAAACTCCTTAGGAATATTTCTGAATTTACTTTGTGTGGGTCTTGCTCTTTTTCTCTGTGCTTGAGTAAAAAGCCACTTGAATCTGACTCTTAAGTCTTCAGTTCTTGTTTTCAGTGTCCTAACTTGGCTAATCTGTTTACTCCAGCAAGACACAGCATTTCATTTAAGAGTCTTGGTTTATAAACACCTTCTTAGCACTACCAACACAAATCAGTTTGAAAACATAGCCTTTGATACACAATGGGAAAATAATTGGTGCTCGTTTTCCATTGTTTCACTTTAGTACCAGTGTCCTTACATTCACAAGTACTCTCCAATCCATCACTGTCTTAGATTGCACTTTTCCCAGATGGAAAATAAGCAGCCATTGGTTTTTGCACTAGCATCTTACAATGGGAAAGATTTGTATTTTTCACTGATGGGCTTTTAAGAAAGCTAGACCAATGAGGAGCTTTGTTCAAAGCATTTGGACAATAAGCAGAACCTGGATAACAACTCTTGGCCATCCTGAGTCCTGTTGATGAACATTTAGTTACCTCTTTGTTCGGCGCAGTCAAGAAACCCAATTCATTATATTTGTAAAACAAATGCCCATCCTTCTACCCTGGGAGGAAATAAAAATAAAATTAAAAATTCTTATTTGCAAATATGGACATATTTTTTTAAAAAATAGACCTATAAATCATCACCTCTCTTCACCACTTTGTATTAGCAAATGGAGGCATTCTCCCTTTCAGCCACAGAGCAAATTGAAACTAATTTGAACACTTGAGTGGCTTTCTTTTCTCTCTAGGATGATTGTCTCTCTGGTAACTAGTATCCATAGCACATAAGTCTTTGCAAATTAAAGCAAGAACATTGACCTGCATCCTAAAAAAACAGTTACATCACTACAGATCCCAAACACAGAGATATAGTGAGTTTCTTATGGAAAAGGTGATAGGCAGGCAGAGAGTGAAATGTTAAATTGAGATCAGATTATGTGGATTATATGGTATTTTGCAAAGGCCTCTCAGGCTTTCTTTCTTAACTACAGAGCCATCTCAGGAGTTATGTTGCCACTGGCAAAATCCTGCAGATATATGCAGTTGCATCTGCTGAAAAAAAAAAGGCAGCATTAAATCCCAATTAAATTTTTTTGAGCTTGCTTATGCAGCAAGAGATAGCAGTGTAACTTCTGCAAAGTCTCTAATCATATCTACACAAACAGCTGGTGCTTAGAGCTCCAAAAGTCTTGCTTTGCTTCAGAACTAATATACTCTACAGTAAGTGCTCAATATTATAGGCAGGTATTTCTGCTCTGTCCTGATTCTGATTTGTCTGTTTTGCATGAAAAGGTGTTTTTCCATAGTAGTAGGGAACTATGTATTAGGAAATCAGCCACAAGCAAGTGTGATTCTTGGATGGGGAGTTTGGCTTACATGCACAGGAATGCCTACAGTTCTGCAACTTCATGCTCCATCTTTCTTTGGCTTAGTTCTCACTATTTTCACAGCTACTGTTGATTAGAGCTTTCTGGGGGGCTGGTGGCCATCACAAATACATAGATGGTTCAGGTATGTTATCTATATTTAGCTAGCTGGCTGCAGTCTTACAAGCCAGTCATAAAGCTACTGAAAAGCTCTTTCTGCAATTCTGGCAAAACCAGAGAGAACAGCAGTTTGCTGTTCCCAAACCTCATGGAAAGAAGGAAGAAAGAGACCACTTGCTTTTGGATCAGCTTTCCTTGGATCAGCTTCATTTTGTGCAGAGCCTTTTCAGGCCTTTTGAAAGAAACATGGACTGGCTTGTGCTGCATAACTAGGATGAGCTTTATATTCAGCAAGATAAAAAGCACTTTCCTGGCAAAGCAGAAAAAATTTGCTACTAAGCTACAGTGGTGAAGAACTCCATTTTCTGTAGTTAGCACAGAATGGAAAGCCACCATCCCTTTCACACATTGCTATTGGTCATAAACTAGCTTTGATGTGGACAAGCAAACGTGGAAGTTAAGGTAAAAAAAGTTCTGTCTACGTATGTTACCAAGGCTGGCAATGCTGCTGAGGTTCTGATTGCTTTACATGCATTTGTGCCAAGGAAGGAATAGAGAATACTCATGTACCCTCTGAGAAAAACTTAAAAGCTCATAATTAGTAAGCAACACAACTACCACGTGGAGTGTCCTGACACTAATACCAGATTGCCTGGAAAAGTTTCTTGCTGGTAGGACTTTATTATTTTTTTTCCATATGTAACAGTGGGGGTGGATATAGGGTCAGTCCAGTGTGGACTGCTGTGCTGTAGCCATTTCCCTCTGCTATTCTGAGGGATTCAGTCTGAGACATTAGTCTCTGGCTAATGTCATGGAAAGAAACCACTGAGCTGTGGCATAAGCAGCTGGAGAGTGACAGTGTGTGAGTGCCATGGGGAGAAGGAGGATAGATGACAGCCGCGAGGGAAGGCTGGGGGCTGCTGAGCCATAGCAGCATGCTGTATGTTGCACAACAATTTGGAGAAGGAAGCTGAGAATAGAGTTTTTTTCAGCCAGGCCTGAGGGGTCAAAATTCAGATATTCACAAAAAGCAGCAGTACAACACCTAGCAATTGATAGGAAGATTTAGGCATAGCCTTTGAAAATAGGGACTTTGTTGCTCCTGTTGTCCACAAAATTTTTTGCTTTCCTTCACATTATCATTTTGTACAGTGTGTTTTTTTCATAATTTTCAAGACAATTTTGAAGATGGGGATAGCCTTGACTTATTTATTCAGCAATTCTTTGCAGTTTTAGACTGCCAGCTTGTGTTCTTATTGCATGTTATAGGAATCTGTGTTTAATATTATCACTGAACACAAGGCTGAAAGGAATCAAGTGAGGTCATCTAGCCCAGCCCCAGGACCTGGGGGTACAATTTAATCTCTCATTGCTTAGTGGTGCTTGTCTAACCTGTTCTTATCAGTCTCCAGTGACAGGTTCAGCACCATCCCTAAGCAATCTGTCTTAAAGGCTACCTGTCCTCAGGGTGCTCTTAGATCATTTTTCTAAAACCATCCAAAGTAAAAATTACCTCCACTGAATAAAATGATTCTATACTGTTCTCAAAGTGCAAATACACAAAACTGGAATCTGAGGAACTGAACAAATAACCTGAAAACAAAGGAGGTGGAGAGGGGAAGAAATAGAATGTTGTAAACAATAGAATAAAAATATGCAGTCTGAGATCAGCAGCTCATTCGGCTTTCAGCCTTTTAACTGTGTGCAGCTCTGTTGAGCCTTTTCATACTGAACTGTTTTCAGAAATCTGTGGACAGGCATGGAAATGTGTGGAAGCAAGCCTGTGTCTGGATACTGTGGGGGGCTGAAATTCCACCCTTCTGATTGTGACAGAGAAGGCTTAACGGGGAGCAGTGAGAGTTAATTTCAGTAAAAAGAACTCTTCAGTCTCAGAGAGCTAAAGCACAAGCAGTTTTGGGGATGTCCATACAGCAGTGACTTGGAGATGAGAAGTCACAGGCTGGCTATCCTGAGACAATCAGATTTCCTTTTATAATGCAGGTGAAAAAGCCCCAGCTAATTGTAAGTGTGCTCTAAGAAAATACAGCTTTTCACTTATAGATATGCCATGGCCAAGGCTGGTAAGATATGCCAGAGGACAGGGAGATTAGTTTCAAATAAGTCTTCTTTCTAACAATAAAAATTGTTTGCTTGTGAATCGTATCAGTTCCCACTGCATTCAACTGTCCTTTATAGTCCAGGAGCATCTACCTAGCTGTCTGCTTCTAAATGGGCCTACTTCTGACACCTCTGTTAGCCTCAATGTCCCTCTGCTCTTCAATCCTAGCAAGTCAGTGGACCAGAAACACCCAGGAGTGATCCTCAGAGTCTGTCTTGAGGTTGTTAAGTATTTCTGCTTGAGTGATCCTGAGACTAAGTGATGATGAAGACAAGAATTAGCCCTGAATGCTTAAGAATTCTAAGATTCTAAAAGTAACTAGTGTTTTTTTATTCATTATTCAGTGTCCATGCTTTCAAGAATCTTGGCTTCAGCTTTCTTTCAAAAAACTGTCCTTTTCTTTTGGAAAATCTCAGTATTAGAGTATTAATGAACGTTATACCTCTGCAAATAGTGACATATTTTGGGCTATTGGAAAAACCTTGAGGAACTGGAGAAATTGGTGCAAAATATACCAGGGAAAGAGACATTGATATTCTTGATGAGCAGGGTTGCATTTTCTCCCACTTGCCATGTTACATGACCAGAAAAAAACCCATACTTCACCCTTCTGGAATGGTTGATCAGTCCCAATTGCAATGAAGCCATGATAAAACAGTTTCCATAAAATTGTCTTCTATTTCTTAATGAAACAATGCGTTCATGAAATAGATGTATTTTTGCCAGCCTTGCCTGGTGTACTTGGGGTTAACATTGCTGGTACCCTGTAACTATCTCCCTGTTTTTGTTGCTGCTAAATGGAGTTGCTTGCTGATGGAATGCCAAGTTTTGGACTTAAAAAGTAGCCTTGCTAAGTTTTGTATGGAGAAAAATAGTCTTCTATGGATGAAATACTATACTTTCAACTTGGGAAAAAGCACCTAGAAAATACTTGTTAAACCACAACATTCTGAAATGTACTTTATGACAAAACTATCAAAAGCACCGATTTCTTCCAGTTGGCAAAAGTCTCAGTAAACACATCTCTTTGACAAAGTTTTCTTTTCAGAATCTGCATGCATGGGGGAGGGGATCTGCAGAAAGGAAATTTGTGATTCTGTGGTAGAAGGAAAGCCATAAAAGAGGAAGGGTAAGCTAAGGTTACTTGGCTGGATGTCCTGTAACAAATGTTTCTTCAGTGTCACCTTTATAGTGAGAATTACAGTGGGAAATTGATGGTTATCTTGGGCACAAAAGAGAAGATGGAAATAAAGAAATATGGAAAAGACTTCACATTTTGGAGAATATTATGAGAAAATATTATATGAATTCTTGTGCACCACAACCTATATGTCCTAACAGTACAGACAAGCTAATTCTCAAGAAAATCCCTTCTAACCCAAACCATTTTATGATGCTATGAAAATAGTGTTTGTCAGCAAGTGCTTACCACATACCTTCATTGTATTTACTGCTGCCTGACTGTGAACAGAAGTCAGTCCCCAAAACCATGAAAGCAGAGTTTTGCTGATCCATTCTAGAGAGGTTCCTCAGTCTGCCTTGTGAAGCATAGAAGCCATTACTTCTGTTAGCACTTCATCCTGAAAAATTACTTCTATTCCCAGTGTACATCTTATTACTGGAGGTAACACAAAATGGAATACAAAAAGAGAATTCCAGGGAAAAAAAAATCCTGTCCAGATCCTCAGATTAAGTGGTATTTTTAGGAGTCTGCTCAGGTCTTCTGCATCCTTGCAGGCTTCTCATTCAATTTAATAATGGATCTTCCTTTTAGAATCTCTTTCCACCATCCCATTAGCAGGAGTTCCAAAGCCAAACATGCCAGTGATGCCTATCATCTACTGGATCTATGAGTCTCCAAAATGAACGGTTAGTTCTCTGAATCCTAAAGATGAAAAACTATGAAGGACTATCCTGGATGTAGGCTAGTGTTTTGGTGAAAGGCAAAATCTAAGAATCAGGATCCAGATCAGGAGAAGGCACATGAGTTCAAAAAGCAGCAAAGCTATGAGAAAAAAATTGATGCAGAAGGGATAAAAATAGGTAAACTCTCCTGTTTGACATTGTGAGATGTTAATATTGGTACTCAAGGTAGCACAATCTACAGGTGTTTACCTTCACATTGGCACTAGAGTTTAAAAGCTTCCTATACAAATGCAACACTCTGGACACACTAGAATTTTAAGCAGAGAAAAGAATGCACAATGTCTGGTCATTTCCTATGTAGCAAGAATTGCCATGTGATGATGCAGAGGTTTTTATTAGTTAGCAGAAGATCTTAGTGTAAAATAATCCCTATCAGAGAGACCTGAATCAAAGGGTTTTAAACTGGAGAGTGACTACATTACCAGGCATAATGTTAAAGTTCTTTTCTGATTTTTCATCATCCTTTTCAATCCCTAGAAAACGATCAGTTCCTGTGAATAGACACCTTTCCCAATCTATTGTCAAAACTCAGCTCATGCTACCTGTTCAGTGAAAAGCTATACCTGTTCTGTGTGTTGGTTTCAATAGCACAGAAACAAAGAACAGCATTACATGAATATCAGCTCAGCCTCTTGTTTTTAGCTTGAGCTTTATCTCTTAGAACTGTTCAACCTAAATCCCTCCTTCCTCAGAGATCCCATTCTTTCTTTCATTGTAGTAAGGCAAGGAAGTAGTCTTTGGCTCTCACACGTCACACCTCCCTTCCAGATATATTTGCCAGCAACAATCAACATAGGCTAAAAATAGCCAGTATGATGTTGTTGTAAAGCCACATATTTCTTTCAGAGGGATTTTAACTGATAAGGAGAAGTGGAAAAGCCATGGACACAACAGTTCCTCTCCTTTACTCCCCTTAGGTTCATTTTGCTGAACGCAGAGAGGACCTGGTGAATAATGTCCTATGGAAAAGGACATAGACAAAAGTGCCAGACTCACATACCACTCTGTTTTATATAACTGTATCAGGTGTTTCTGCCCTGACAGTGGGAACAGCCACATGGACTCTGTGGAGAGTGGACAGCACTGCCCCATGCCATACCTGGCCAAATCCAGAAGGATTCAACACACCCTCTGCAGGGCACGGCTAAGCCCTGCAACCAAGGCGATGGCACCTCTGGGAAAGTGTGTGAAAGAAAGAGACAGACAGTGGGAAGTGGGGAGGGAAAAATGTGAGAAATAACCTTGTGAGCACCAAGGTCAAAGAAGAGGGATAGGAGGAGGTGCTTCCAGCACTAGAGCAGAGATTCCTCTGCAGCCCATGGTGACCCAGGGACAACTCCATGCTAGAACAGGAAGATGTGTCCTGAAGGAACTGCATCCCATAAACACCCACTCAGGAGGTTTTTTCCTGAAGGAACTGTATCCCATAGGAAGGAAGCATTTTGGAACAGGAGAAATGTGTGAGGAGGAAGGGGCAGCCAGGAGGAATCATTGCAGACTGATCACAAACCTTCATTCCCGACCTCTATGCACTGCTCAGGGTCAGGGAGGAAGTGGAGGAGTTGGGAATGAAGGAGGAAGCTGAGTCTGTGAAGAAATTGAGCAGGAAGATATTATTTTAAGTTTTGGTCTTTAATCTATTTTAAATGGCAATAAATTGCATTATTTTGCTCCAAGATTAGCCTCTTTATCCTTTGACAGTAACTGGTGAATGATCTCCCTGTCCTTACTTCAATTCACAAGAATTTCATTTTACTTTCTCCCCCTACATTTTTAGGGGGAGACAGAGACAGTGGCTGCATGGGTGTCTGACAGCCAGACAAGGTTAACCTACCACAATAGCTAAAATGAGAATTAAGACGTGCTGCCTGCCCAAAACAAGGGAAGATATTGCAGCAAATTCCCTTTTGTTCAAGATACAGTGTTAGAGTAAAGCTAAGCATGACATTGCCTCCTTTTCCCTTTCCTCAACAATGGATGTCAAAACATTTTTGTTGTAACTGTAGTGCTACATTCATGCATCAGTTTTTACACTCAAAAAAGCAATAAAGTTATGTGGTATTAATGGATCTCTGAATCACATGCTACCATGTCTTCATTCTGAATTTAACTACTTGTTTCACAGGTAGGAGGAGATGAGTTATGAAAATGCTTTAAAATGCCTGAAATTCAGTATCTCTTTTCTGTGACTACATTTGGGAGCAAAGGTTAGCAATAAGCTACCCCTAACTTTGTTAGATTTCACAAGAACCATATGCAAGAGAAGTTCTGAAAAGATATTGATCACTTTTGTCAGGAAGAGACAGCCAGAGAGAGAACAAGGACTATGTAAACTCCTCACCCTTTTTTCCCCATAGAAAATACCAATACCTCACAAAGATGCAACTATCTCTACTTTTCCTGATTTTTAACCCAAGGCTGGGGCATGAAAACTTAATCAAAGATTTAAGGACAACTGTTTATTCTTTTTTCTTTATATGGGAACTATGTGAGGCTGCATTCCCTAGCTCTTTTAGGTATCCTCTGAAGAAGGCATGGATGTTCATCCCTACTTAGCCATAAGACATGAACTAGTTTTCTAATAACAGGTTTATTGATTACAGAATTAAAGTTTTAGTTTCTTCCTTTTTCAATCCTCTGCTCCCATATCCTCCATATACACAAAAATATGAATGGAATGCAAATCTGCAGCATTTTATCCCTTACACACTCACAAGGATAGAATCAAACTGTAGTTTTGTCTGTCTTTTGTGCCTCAAATGTTTGGCCTGGATTCTATGCCAAAACCCCCTGAATATATGTACTGATTCACATCAAGTATGAGGTGTATTAAAATCCAGGTTTTAATTTACATCAATGAATTTTAAAGTGAAGAGAAGAAATATTATCACTTTGTCACAAATGTCACCCATGCCCTGTCCATTCAAAGGAAGTGTCTGAAATTACAGTTCAGTGTTATTGCAGTTCTATCAATTTTCATATATGATTGCTTTAACAGGAGATATATATGTGATATAATACCTGATGTTATTTTCTCTCTTTTCCTCTCTTTTTTCTCAGAACAAATTATGACATCGACATCTAAAGGAATTTTCCGGCCATTTTTTATTATCTTCATTGTCCTTGGTTGTTTCATGGCACTTATATTAATTTATATCAAACCAACAAATAGCTGGATTTCTGGTCCTATAGAATCAGCCAGTTCAGTTTTGAAAATGAAGAACTTCTTTTCTTCCAAAAGTGATAATCTTAATGAAACTACTGTTTTGATCTGGGTTTGGCCATTTGGTCAGACATTTGATTTAACATCCTGCCAAACGATGTTCAATATCCCTGGGTGCCATCTGACTATTGACCGCTCACTATATAACAGATCCCATGCTGTTCTCATTCATCACAGGGACATTAGCTGGGATCTGACTAATTTACCTCAGCAAGCCAGGCCACCATTCCAGAAGTGGATTTGGATGAACTTGGAGTCTCCAACTCATACTCCACAAAAGACTGGCATTGAACATCTCTTTAACTTGACCCTGACTTACCGGCGTGATTCAGATATTCAGGTGCCTTATGGCTTCATGATGGTTGGTACCAGTTCCTTCACATTTGAAGTCCCAAGTAAGGAAAACTTGGTTTGTTGGGTTGTAAGTAACTGGAACCCTGAGCACGCTCGAGTCAAGTATTACAATGAGCTTAGCAAATACATTGAAATCCACACCTACGGACAAGCCTTCGGAGACTACGTCAATGACAAAAACTTGATTCCAACTATCTCCACTTGCAAATTCTACCTTTCATTTGAAAATTCAATCCACAAAGATTACATTACTGAGAAACTTTACAATGCTCTTTTGGCTGGATCAGTGCCAGTTGTACTAGGCCCTTCCAGAGAAAATTATGAGAATTACATTCCAGCAGACTCTTTCATACACGTGGAAGATTTTCTCTCCCCCCGAGAGCTGGCAGAATATCTTCTGATGCTTGACAAAAATAACAAGATGTACCTTAGTTATTTCAACTGGAAGAAAGATTTTTCAGTGCATCTTCCTAGGTTCTGGGAATCACATGCATGTCTTGCTTGTGATCATGTGAAAAGACACCAGGAATACAAGTCCATTGGAAATTTAGAAAAATGGTTTTGGAATTAATTTGTGTGTGTGTGTGTGTGTGTGTGCATGTGTGTGCACTTTTTTGAAGAAGCCAGAAGGAACTTCAGTCCAAGTGGAGAGGAAAGGAAAAGAGTGGAAAAAACCAGGAAAAGAGAACATTGTGACATGGTTTATCAGCTATACTCTCTTGGCTATCCTATTTATATTTTGTAAGAGATTTTAAAAGATCAGCAGGAGTAGTCATCAATACTTAGTTTCAAATTATAATAGACCTACTAATTATGTGCACTGAAGACTATTTGATTGTTTATTATAAATTCAAAACAAGATTTTCCACATTTTCTGTGAAATGTGTCCCAATCGTACACTTCAAGTGGTCATTTTTAACAACTGCTTTTTATTTTTAACATTACATTTTCTGTTTAACCTATTTGGAAAATAAGGAAACAATTTTTAAATGCCAGAGAAAACTCTAAGAAAATAATTTGCAGTTCTGGTCTGAAATATATTTGATACTGCAAAAGACAGTAAAATTTAAATATGTTCATCTTACAAGTTAAGACCAGAGTAAAGTACAATGTCTAGCATTACAGGTGTCATTAATTGCCCCCCTTTATAAGAGTAATGAACATAGAACTATAGTTTTTTAAAGGCATTATAATAGTAGACTGGTTTTGTTTCTAACAATAAGATGTTTTCTAATAAATAGTCCCATTAAGGTACTTGAAGAATATATCTATTCTTACCCTCTGAAGAAAAAGTAAGCCAGGTATAAAGTTGACATATATCCAATCTTTGAGTGTTTCCAAATGCAGTGTGCCCTTAAGCCTCATTGTGTTTCAGGTATTACTAACCTGAACCAGGGCTGTAAGTGATACAGAGATAAACAGATTTTACCAAAGGTGTTTGATTACATCAGCCTCATGCACTCCATTCAGCTGGTAATGATGGATTTTTAGAAGTAGCTTGCTGAGAAATTTGAGAAAGCTCTCTTATATAATTTCAAAAATAATAGTGACTTTTTCCCCAATTCTGTAAAGACTTGTTGAACTTCAATTGTAGCTGGACACCATGATGTTATGACTCCTGAATGTGGAAACAAAATTACTAAATAGTTAATTTTCTGAAGAAATATGCTGAAATTCAGCAAGTAAGCTATCAGGTTGACATACTCAACCTTTTAACTTACTAAGCTAATGAATTTTGGGGTCTGACAATATTTTATGTGACAGGTATAAAAAAATGCACTCCTCAGAGCAGCAGTTGCTATCAATATTTGATAATATGAGTAGGTTCTTAAGTATTAAATTTGCTCTAATGGCAAATACAAAGTTGCAATTATTGTCATGATGCCTGCTTTTAATGTGTCATTTGATTTTATTACTTTCTTTCAGCTAAGACATAAATATATGAATGCCATATATATTTATACATACAAGGTTGGTTTACTGGCATAAATGTATGGATATGTTTTGGTATCAAACAAAAACCAGTCAGCCTGGATTTTCAGGTCAAAGTGCTACAAATCACACCTTATACTGGAAAAAAAAAAAGAAAAATGTTCAACTGGAAAAACATCTTATGTGATGTGTATAAGAACCAGATTAAGCAACATCTAGTACCTAAGATTAAACTTGCAGACAACATTGTTGAAGTAAGGAAATGAGGGACAAAAAATGACAAATATTTAGCAAAAGGTTAAGGTGACTTGTCCCTCTAGGCTGGAATAGAAACACAGAAGGCTGTAAGAGTAACGTAATTTCTACAGCTTGAAACCCCACAGAAAAGTTACAGAATCACTTCTGCTCTCTCTATGACTTCAAAAGATGTATTCTGATCCAGATATTTATTTTTATTATTTATTGCTTTCTTTAAAACCTAGTTTTCAGTATTATGTGAATCACCTAAACTCATCAGCATTCCAGAAGGAAACAATGTGAGCTTACTTTGAAAATTAATGCAATACAACAAAACCAGGTCCTCTAAAAATGAAGTGCTGATGTGGATTTAATGTGAGTAGTATTTTATCATTTTGAAGGCACATGGCTATAGCTTACAGTCTATACTAGAGGACATTATAGTGTTTTGTTTTGAGGAGAACTGTGAAATTCTCAGCCACTGAATATACCACTGGTTTAGCTCAATGACCTGACTTCATCAGAGCTGGAATTTGGAAGTTCTTTGCATTGATCTCAGCAGAAGGTGAATGTGCACAATCCTTTATTTCATTCTTCATTTCAGATTGTGGGAGTTGCCCTTGTGTAAGTCCTTAGGTCGAATCAGACTGGTTTCTTGGCAGCAAGTTCAGCTGATGAGTTCTTAGAGTAATAACAAGCAAACATAATAATAAGATATGTGACTTGCAGCTACAACTATCAATCATTGTATACACAGAAAAATTGTGAAATACATGCTGAATTTTAACCTTGTAAATAATGTCTTTAATTCTGTAAGCATGGTATCCAGTCAGCATGGTACATTTTGGGCTGAATTTTAAGAAATGTGAAAGTCTTTTGATGGAAGTGGAAAGAGAGATGTTCTCGTCACAGAAACTCCACAGAAGGCTTGTATATGTTGCATTCAAGATACATTGCTAAAATTGTTTCAAGGATTAGTAAAACAGGAGAGAAATCCAATACAGAATTATGGAGAAGAGTCCTGACCAAATCCTAAAAAATATACGTGATCCTAATGCCTCACTGACATTCTTGATAAGTGTGGGCTAGAATATATGTGAGTCAGCTATTTTATGCAGATTTTAAGGCAAAGTGCTTTGCTGACAGATGAAGCATTATCGGGCATGTCCAGCCTACATGGTAAATGATGTGAAGCAGTGAATGTAAAACATCTGTACTCCATACAGGCATGCACAGAAGTTGTCTACCTAGACCTAAATGCTTAACCGATTGTTTCCAGCCTATGTATGACATTCAGCATTGTGAGGGCTGTGCTTCTTCAGTGACCTACTCTACAGGAACAGCTAGAATAAATAGACTCAAATAGCAAATCACTCTGAAGGATAAATGGGCAAAATTAAATAATTACAGAAGGGTAAATTACATGGAATTAGACAAAATAGAGAACAAGATATTATGCTTTTGTACCATTGGCAAAAGAAGGTACTTGTACCAGAAAAGAGAACTGGATGATGAGTAATCACACCAGTAAAACTCTTCTCTCAACTATTTTGTTTCAGACATTCAGTTCATTTTACTTGCCAGCCTGCAATAATCTTGCATATGCACTTGTCTCAAGTTAACTAGGCAGCAACTGAAGATGGAAAGTAATCATTATTTTTCTTTTACAATGGCTTACTTTGGCTGTTTTTAGGCTCTGTGTTGTGCACTGAGCTATCAATATTACTGCCTTTCTCAGTGTGGAAAATGAGACACAAACCCAATAAAATACTAATTGCAGACGCATTGCTACCCTACTGAATGTGAACAGACAACAGAAAATCTAGCAGAAGATCCTTCTAAAGCCGACTTTTCCTTTCATTTCATAGACACTCAATGACCACAGCAACTCTTGCTCAGTATGAGACCTCCATTCCTCAGTGAATCCTATTGCCAGTTTCTTTGACTGCCTCTTGCCATATGAGATGACTGTATTCACAGTGACTGAGGTCCACAGAACATGTGAGACATCCTGCAACATATTTGTCTTTTAAGAAACAGATGAAGTAAAAGTTGGACCTAGAAAGTAGAAATGTGGGAATTTGTAGAGTTTGTGCAGCCTGAGTGAGATACATGAAATGGACACCACTGAGCACAGTAAACAACTACTTAACTCTTTCAAGCTGCTCATGCTTTTTTTATGAAAATAGACTTTAAAAAAACCCGTGCATAATTTTCCCCCATCTCTAATCAAGCAAGATTCAGTTAAACAACCAATGACTGTTCCTGATTATTCAAGAAAGGGACTCCTGTTGCCCTTGTATTATACTTTTCATTAGACGAAAAATTACATTTCGGCACAGAGTGAAGTTTTTCAGTAAACTAATCATACCTCTTATCTTATTCAAGAATTTCTATTTTTTTTTTGATTTTGAAGTCCTCATGCAGCAATACTCTCTGGACTTGATTCAAGAAGGACCTTAAGCACATGCAGATGACCATGAGACTTAAGCATGCATTTAATTTTAAGATCATCTTAAATGCTTTGAAGCATTGGAGGTTTTATTGCCTTTAGGAAGTATGCAAAAGAATTCAATCTATAGTCAACAGAGACCAGTTTGTGTGGCTTCTTTTGCATCATGTGCATCCATCCAGTGAGTAAATAGGCTAGTCCACACTGGAAACTGTTTAGATTAATTCTAGCTTAGTGTCTATCCAATAAACCTTGGTCCAACTGACCTGCTTCAGCATCATATATGTGCCCTCACTGCCTGGTGCCATCCCCTCAGCACAGCACTCCAGCTTACTGCCTGTCCATGCTATGCAGGGTGACTGAACTTCCATGGGACATAAGTTGAGAGTAACTGAGGCTTGCTGAGATAGTATTTCAGTGACTCTCTTAGGAAGAAAGCATAAAAACTGATCATATGTGGATCTTTTTAATCCGGACTGAGTGTGCCCCAGAGAGGTTCAGTCTCAACCATATCTGATTTTCCTTTTGGAGGAAAGTATTTGATTCAGTCTAAATGAGACTGTGAGTAATCACCGTGTGCAAAGTGGGAACAAGAGGTGTCTCTATGCATGCTGACATGGAGGCTTCTGACCCAATTAAAAAAAATGGTGAAACATATCAAAGACTCAAATGTTTCCTTTGTCAAAACTGGTACATTATTGAGAAGAGAGTCCAGATATTTATATATCTCCCAGCTGGTGGGCTTTTCCATTAATTTTCACCAACAGTTCTGTTTTGGCTTTTTATTTGTTTTTAAAAGAAGTGATTTTAAAATGTTCGAAATCAAGAAATATGATCCATACAAGATAGATATTTCAGCTGTATCTTTTACTCCTTGCTTGGGATCTTCCACCCGAGTTAGTAGGTGATTTGGGAGATTACTGTGCTAGAAAAAAACAAACAAACAAACGATTGAGCAAAGGGTGGAATGGCTTGGGTAAAAAAATAACCATCTTATTATTCATGGATGTTTCCCTTCTAATATTTGAATAACTAATTATCGTGCAATAAGAAATTCCACCTTCAGACAATTGGTGTAAAATGCATACTGCTTAGACATGTTCATAAAAAGCACAGAAATGCCAATAAATGGATTAAATAAACCATGCAGTATTAATTTTAGTTCATGGCACAATTACCACAGAGTGATACAGATGATAAAACCATAAACTCATTGAGAAATAACTAGGCCTACAGACATCACCCTACAGTTTTCATACTGGAATAAGTCACTTCATTACTCTATTGAAAATGTAATTAATAGGTAATCTTCTATGTCACCATATTCTCTACACAATTAACTGAAACCAACAGTCTCTGTGCAGTGAATAGTTCAGCGATTTGCCCTTGTGGCAGTTCAGAGATCCAGTCATGAGCTTTTGACCTCCAGGTTAACAGGCCAAATTACGAGTAGGTTGGTACAGACCACTGTTTGGTGACCTCTAGTAAACGATTCAGTGGTCTCAGGTTATTCATTCCTGCTTTCAGACAAGGAGGTAAAGAACTGAACTAAGACGCATCTGACACCTGTGCATTTCTTGGCACACATGGGATGGCTCGGGACACTCTCACTGCTGGAGCCTATGCCCTGCCTGTTTATGATTACACAGAAGACTGCTGTTCCACGTAATAAGGGAATTGGCATTTTTTTGAGGGGTGGTGCCAGTCTGTACAAATGAAGTATTCATACATGGGGATACTCTTCATTAGCAATCCTAAGGAAATTATTAGGCTTGATACAGCCTGTTTGGATCCAGAGGCAGTGACATGCTCGATTGCAAAATGTGAAAGATATATAGTAAACCAACAGATCATATATATATATATATATATATATATATATATATATATATATAAACTTGGGATAAATTTCCTTTAGAACCTTGAAACTCTAAATAAACGTTTTGCAAGTCACCAAATGAATCATCAGTCCTTCTCTTTATATCAAGATAGGGAAAACTAGTCTGACATATGCTGTTTACCACTTAGTAACACACATATTATAAGAGCTGAGATTAAAAAGTTTGGAAAGTTAACTCCCTTGGTGCAATTTAATGTTTTAAAGATTCATTGGATATACTGAAGATAAGCAAGTGAGAAGCTTTTCCATCTGTACAAAATCCTAATGTGCCAAACTGTTTCCAGTGAATGAACAAAACACTTAAATATACTGACTTTTTATTAGGATTTGAAAAATCTTCTATTAACGCACTGTAATTTTGCACTATTTTGTAAGAAAATTAAAAAAAAAGGAAAAAGAAAGAAGAAACTGAAAAATAAACAGAAAAAAATCTAAAAACAGATGCCAAATGTATAGTTTGTAAAATACTATTTTTATGACATAAGATGTCATCACATTGTGAATATAACTGTGTTATTGTAAACTGTGAAAAAATGTGATGTTCTGTTGTGGCACAGCCTACTAAGGGCCATTTCTAATGCAGAATAGTCACCTGACCTTGTTTATATGAAACATATTCATAAATCGCTTTTATACTTAATTTTTGTAGACTATTTTTCCACATTTGCAACACAACTGTTATTTTATATCAAACATTGATTTCACTTTAAAATATTGTTTAAATAGGTGGGTGAGTGTCTTAAATGTGCCAGAGATTCAAAACTGTAACTGATAATTCAGAAACTATTCTCTGCCAAACTATAAAGCTACTGAAATCAATTATGTTTTTTGAAACACTGTCAATAAAGGATAGTTTCTACCCCATGGTAATAATGAAAATCTTACATTTTCTGGGATAAATTCCTGGCAGTTATGAGCTGTGTTTCCCAGCTGTCTTTGTGTATGTTGGGGAAACAAAACTGTGTGCCATAGCTGAACATCATAGATATTCAGCCACTTGCATAATGTGCCATGGACTTGACTTCTGAGACACATTGATGAGAATTAGAAGGATTTGTCCTAATTCAAACTCACTTTCTCTGGTAAATCACATGAAAATGGGACAGTTGTTAATGCAGGACTGGTATGATCTGAGTAGAGATTGTAAGCTTTGTACAGTGAATTGTAATAAAAGTAATGAAAACCATTCTTACCTGATGGCACATTTTAAGATGCCATGTTAAAAGGAGATCTTGTAAAAAACTGTATTTTTTATTTATTAGTGATTGTATATTTTGCCCCATGATCTAGATATTTTATAACAGGCAGTCTACCAAAAACTGGTTATTTGTTCCCTTTGAACACTACCATCACTCTGAGATGCATCTGAAAAATGTAGAGGTCAGCCACTGATGTTTTCTTGGTATTTTTTTATTTGATGTTGTTGTTGAGCTTTCTTCTGATTGCCTATAGCTATGTTCAGAGTTTTCAACATAATTTAACTGCAGTCCGAAGGTACTTACTGAATGAAACTACAGGTAACTGTAACTATTTCAAGGACAATCACCATTTATGTGAAATTAATATTTCAGAACACTGATTCCAAGATGGTTAACAAGCAGCTCATTGACTCCTATTTATTGATCACTGGAATTCTCCCCAGAGGATGAACACTGAATCATGTAAATAATAGTGCTCTATATAAGCCTAACAAATTATTGTAATAGGTATATTTAAAATAAAAAGAGAACATTCCAAGTGTACTATAGTCTTTGATCATTATTTTATATATCTGATGTCATCCTCTTTCTTCTTGAAGTAGTTCCCATCAAGAACCTGATCTGAAGATTGGCACTAGTCATAACCATGACTTCTGGCAGAGATCTCAAAAACAGAATTTCAGTTCTTTTTAAGCTGTTACACATGAAATTCCTGTAAGTGTTCAGGGTCAGACAGAATTCATATGGACTGTCCTATGAATTTGCTAAGTACAGTAAGGAGCACAGCTAAAGTAGGATAGTAGTAAAGTTGATGTAACTTTGTCTTGTTTTTACCAACTTGAGTATGTAGCACTCCTTGAGCAATAACCTGCTTTTCTGAATTTATAAGATATTTGCCCCTGGAAAGTGGGCTTATTATGTCTATGTATTCTTACCAAAAGGAAATGATCTTTTAAAGTTTTCAGAAGAGTGGAGCAGTAATTTATATGGTCATAGTTCACTGTGCTATCTAGTGCAGAAATAACCTACATTTGCAGAGATCAACTGCGTCTAAAACAGCAATAGCTAATATAAGGGTGTAAGTTTTATTTTAAATATATATGCAAAAAAATGAAATTTTCAGCTGTCACCAAAATAAATGTAATAATAATGAAGTATTCCAAGTAGTAAAGGTCATTTGGTCCCAGCAATTGCAGTTTATCCTTAACAGACTATTGTCTCTGGCTACTGTGCAGCTCAAAGAATAGGTTACGGGTCTTCAAAAGTCCTTTTCCTTTCTATCAGACAGGCAATTTTACTTTCCTCCTGAGCTAATAAAACTTTGCTATTTTGGATACATTCTTTAAAATATTTTTTAGGTTTTGCCATTTATTCAAAGCAAATTTACCATCTTCATCTTCAACAAGTGCAGAGACAGACTAATTTTTCCATAAGTATATGTTGCAGAAGTCCCTGCCACATTTCACTGACACACACCCCTGTCTCATTCTTACATTCAAATTCCACATAAAAAATTCAATCTAGAACAGAACATACAATTTTCTGTCTTTAAAACAGAACTTTTTTTCTGAAATTATTTATTTCTTCTTCCTCTCCTAGCTTCCCCTGAATCCGCCAACCTACTGGACATAAAGCTTTGTGTATTTGGAAAGCCAGGTCTTTGCCCTTGAATGTCAGAAGCAGCCAGCTTAATGTTAGCTTCTGAGAGCACAGCACTGAAGTTATACCTGAAAAAAAAAAAGGGTCAGGCTTAGAAGGTGTGCAGGTTTCTAACACTGCCAGCAATAGGGTGCTATTACAGTTGCTGAAACTACATACGTGGGTGATAAGGTTGCTGTTGGCACAACTTCCTCATGCAGTGAATCAAGCAGTAAGTCCTGCATAAGCTTTACCCAGGTTGATCCTTCAGCATTAAACACTTCAGTGAACCAAATGTGCTGCCAGGTTGAGTGTGAGAGTGGACTAGTACCCCTCA
This sequence comes from Pithys albifrons albifrons, assembly GCF_047495875.1. Classification (NCBI taxonomy): domain Eukaryota; kingdom Metazoa; phylum Chordata; class Aves; order Passeriformes; family Thamnophilidae; genus Pithys; species Pithys albifrons. The sequence goes on from NC_092459.1 coordinate 38,796,173, forward strand.
ATATCCAAAATACCCCATGTAAATTCTCACACTGACTAAAACTGAAGCCTTCTTTCAAGAAATATATCATCGCAACATATATTTTAATTTCAGTAAAGGCTTTGGATAGGATAATGAGTCTGTAGGCAAAAGATCTACAGTAACTTAAGATATCTCAGAACAGGTTTGTACATGTAGGTGTGTAGAGGTGCATTGAATTCCTGAGTTTCCAGTACATGTTAAGTAGTCACAAGTTTAAAAAAAGTAAATGGAGTCTTCATCCTTAATCTCATCTAAGATCATATTAAAAATAATTTATTAACTAGCTGTTCAATGATAGTTGTTATTACAGTTGATTTTTATGTACAGTTAGTTTTTCTGATGAAACAGAGAAATGAAGGGGGGAAAAGGCACTTGTGTTGAAATGTGAAAGATTAACATGTTTCATTTTTTCAGTCAAAATTAGTTTGTGATGTTCTAATTGATATTTTTATGAAAGATCAAAATCACTTTCAAGATTTTTGTCTTTAATCAAAAACTTAAGATTTTAGTAATTGCTATATAATATTAACTTGCGAAATTGCATAGCAATTTTAACACTTTTTTCTGAAATGTTTCTTTTTCCTAAAGGAGTCTATTTTTTCTATGACAGGATTCTTGAATGAGGAAAGTGTCATCAGCTACATTTTCATTTTTCTCTTAGCTTCTGTCATCTGAATCCTCCACATGTGAAGAACACATGCTCAGTGGGATATGGTTAATAAAATGGAAGAGTTGCAAAAGGTTTCAAAATAATTTGTATATAGTTACAGGCTTGTTGCCATACCACAATCATGTTATTTGGGCAATCATTTAATGGCTGATTAGCATCTTTCAGACACACATTCTCAAGTTATGAAGTTGACTTTGCTTAAGCTTCTCAGTCCTGTTACAGCAGTTTCTGGCATTTGTTGATATTGTGTCCACCTTATGTCCACTTGTTTTCCTCAGCCATATCATGCATGCCCTGTCCTTCTACACCAACTCTATATTTTTACATTCTTTGTCAGCATTTTGATATTAAGAAATTCTATTTCCAGCTAGAACAATTCAGGCCTGTGTAACCTTGAACTAGTGAGTCCTATACCTTCATGCCTCTGCCCTTTCATTGTCACTAAATTAGATTTAATTCACATTAAATTTAATGCACTGAAATGAAATGTAACAAGTAATATGGGCAATCAGGTGCTTTTTAATTAGTTCTGCTTGTCAACCAAATATATGGTACTGCAATCAACTGAATGTGCCAACTACATCCAGAGTGGCAGTTTTACCCTTGAAACCTCTTATTCAAATGTAGCTCCAAGCTGCCATTTTGTTCTACCACACTAGTCTCAGTCTAGAGCTTGAAGACAGCAAGCAATACGGAGGTAACAGACTAATGGCACAGGATAGCCATTTAGGCAGTTATTCAACATTCCTTTATTAATAGGAAAAAATCCAAAACTGGTACAGGTAGGCATACCATATAATTTACTACATATAATTTACTACTAATTTGCTATCTGCCTGCACAGGCTCAGTTTGTGTCCAGCAGGATTTATCAGCGCTGTCTCAGCACAGCCCTGGAGCCTACATTTAGTGTCCTTCTGGTGCTTATGGCTTCTGAAGTGCAGGGTACCATTTGGATCCACTCCACTCTCCAGCACTCTGGACAAGCTTCCCAGAAATACTAAAGTGCAGATGCACCTCCAAGCATTCCTGAGAACTGGATAACCATTCTTGGTGAGCTGGATTAAGCCTGTAGACCACCCATTAAGCCATATAATTGCCAGGTGAACAAGGGAGTGTGTTAAAAAGTGCAGCTTTTTTTTCCCCATTGCTTTTCAAGTCTTTCATGTTAGATGTCTGAAAAATTCTTTTTTCTTCGATTTGTTTGATATTTAAAAGCTCAGTAAGCAATGGCACTTAATATGATCACTCAAAATATTACAGAACCAAACCTTTAATCTTTGTAGTGATTTTACATGTCTCTGATGCATTACATTTTAGTTAGTGTTAAAGATGTATTCTTTTTACAGATAAACATACTGTAATGCTCAAATATGTATTTGTAAATGAAAATATAGTTTATGAGCTCTATCTTATCAGCAAAAATATGAAGGAACATGCCCCATAGTGATAATGCTTCTCACTGTGACAAGTTACATTCAACCAAGGAGATCAAAGAGTTGGTGAAATAGATCTGACCCTGCAGCATCTGTAAAAATGGTTTTCCTTGATGTTGTAAATTGTAGGTTTAAAAGCTTTTGAGACTCCTTCCACACATAAACAATCTGCACAAGTGTTTGCAGAATTACAGCCTTTACTTACCAGGAAAAAAGTTGCCTTGCATAAATATTTTATTTTATAAATATATTTTATTTTTACATAAAATATATAAATGTAAGTACCACGTTTCCATTTCTGAATTAAATAACTGAGGCAGAGTTGATGAATGACACTTTAGCTATCTGTGTTGCCTGCACAGCCCAGTACATTCATGAGCAGAATAAAGTAGGTCAGCTGTTGCACAGCAGAGCTCTATAACAGTATATCCCCCTGTCTGCCCTGGTCCAGCAGCTAAGCAAACTCACTTTGAGCCACTGCACTTATGCAAGGAATCTGTTAAACCTTTCCACTCAGGAAATCTCTAGAATTCTCCACAAAATTTAGTTAGAAAACAGGCCTTAGGCAGTTTTCTAAATTCCTTAACCTGTAATAAAAGGTGTGACCAAGTTACCTGGGAGCAACTCCCTGTGGTGGGTATTACTGCATATTCCTACACATGACCACAACATTAATAAAGATGTCTCAGAGATTCTTCTCTTAAGCTCTAAGCACAATCATTTTAAGACAAGTATAACTTCTCTTCAGTGCAAAATTTAGAGGTTTTGTCTAACCCTTTCTGAAGAGATAGATATCATCTACCTACCAATTATTTTTCTAGTGGCCTTCTGTCTTTTTTTTTACCATTGCTGCTAGCATCATGTGGAAGATTTAAGAGTGGACTGGAAAGGAAGCATTCTAGGTCAGGACATGCAGAAATAGAAAGTTTCAGCAAATCTGAATATACTATTCATACTTAAAATTATTTACGAAGCTGTTTTGCTGCTCTGGACTCTCAGCATTTCTAAAGTTAAAGCATTCCACCTCATTTTTTGAGAGTTCTCCATCTTAAGCGGGAAAATACTTTTTTCTCTCTCCCTTCAGTTTATGCTCATTATGTGCTTCCGTAATGTTGCATCCCTTCTCCATTTTTAGTTTGTTCTTCCATTTGCTTTTCACATCATGGGTTTGCTACGTCCTGATATTCTTAGCTTTCAAAAGAAATGCATCCTTCCGGAATCTAAGTGACTAGATATCTACACAGTACTTGAGAATCTTGGTAATATCAGTTTCAAAATCTCAAAAATTATTGATACCTTTTTCGTTTTCCTCCACAGAGGGACCTTTATTGGTCATGTCTCTGGTCTTACAGTGGTTTCCTATTGTTTTCCCAAAAGCTGATGGCTTACTTTGAAGGCATTTCCCAATTACTCTCCTTTAACATTGCCTCAGTCACTTATTCCCACTACAGTAGAATTCCCTTCATTCATTTACCAGCTCAACACCCTAATGTTATCTAAAAGCCTTAAATAGCTTTTGTTTTCCCAATTTAACATATTAGCATAATATAACTGGAATTGCTTGTGAAGTCCAGAAACATTAATTTCAAGGCAATGTTGATTTCATTGTTCTAATACTAGCAGTAATATCTTCATTGCATGATACTACACCCCCTGGACAGAAGAATACATGCTTAAAAAGTTTTGTTATCTCCTTTGAAGCTAATTACTTCTGTGGGTTTTGATTCACAATGCATTCTGGTTTTTAAAAGTTTCTCAAAACTTGCCACTCTACCATCATTTTTTAAACCTAGCCAACATGCTGCTCTTTCTCACTCATTTACCAACATAACAATGCCTCTCAACATCAGTCTTTCAATGAAGTTTATCAACAACCCCATCACCTTAAGAGACATATATTTCTTTAAGATCCTCTAGCAGAGGAAGTAATGAAGCCCAGTTTATTAATTCAGGTCTTGTAGTTGAATTCTGTAGCATATAATTAGATATGATATCTGATTAAAGCTTTTCTCACAATTAGGACACTCATAATAGTTCTCTCCTGTGGATTCCCTCATGTCTCTAGGGGGTTGCATTCATAAAACAGAAGGGGGACTTCAGAGGTCTGTTTGAACTATCTAGTTGCTCATTTTGATGATCATAATGTGAACATACCTTTGCATCTACTAACACTGTGAAATCAGCTCATATGCTGCTAAGACTGGAACCATGAAAGAGAGCACCAAAAAGGGAAACAGGTAGAGACAAGCAGAGAAGGAGAAGAAGTAATCACTTAAGCATCATATCCTTAGGAAACATCTAAAATATTGATTTCTGATACATACCTCTTTCCATCATACAGCAGTATAAATATGTGCCATTTGCTTCACTTTTAACCCAATTTCAGATATCTTCCTTCTTCCTCAAACTGCCTAGATTTTATAAGCGTCACATGAAACTCTTTTCACACAATATTTCTCTTCTCTATAAAAGCTGTATTACACAAATGTCCAGATAAAATGTTTTAAACATGAGAAGGATGGCTAAGAATTTTAGCTGAGGCACAACCATTCCCCAACTGTTCACTCAAACACAAGCTGCTCTCAAATAAGCATTGAGCCAAACAGCCATTAAAAAATAATTCAACAGCCTATGATACTGCACATTTGGGCATCTGCTTTTGTCTCTTCTTGGAGACAGACCACCAGGCCAGACAAACTTCTAGTTTAACCCAGTTTGATCCTTCATATTCCTCACACATAAGCACCACATTCACTGGCCAACTTCTGAAAACGCTTTCTTAAATATTTGACACTCTTCTAGCAATCCCAGTGACACACACTTCTTTCAGATATGGCAGCAGGTGGCAGACTGTCTAAAAGCATCACTTATCTCAGAATAAGTCTCTTGAGTGAGTTAATTGAAAGCTTACCCAGATGCACCTGCCTTGACTCACAGAAGTGCTCAGCAATATGCTGCTAGGGATGTGCAAGCCAACTGCACACCTTACAGGTACCAATGTGTGGTACTGCCAGAATCATGACATTGTGGGTGGAATCACTAGTAGACTTTTTAGTATCGTATTTCACTGTAAAATATAGAGATGTTTCTGTCAACTAATTCCAGAGCCAGCATTAGCCTCTTGGAGCCACAGATGAGTAAAAGACAAAGATCCTTCAGCCTTCTCATAAATGTTGGAAAACTCATGCTTGCTTAGTGCTATGGACTCCCACAATTTTTGGCCCCAAAACATTCTTTCCTTGCCTGACACTAAAGTGACTGTGGAATGCTCAAATCTCTTTAATATACCTATGGTGGAACAATGGGCCAAATCTTCAAAGGTGGATACAGGCAGTGGTAATCAGATATATAAGGTCATTTTTTCTATCATGCCCCAGGCTTTGTGATCAGGTGTATTATATTATCTTGTTAGAGAGCTCTAGATTATTAGAGTGCATCCTGCTTCCACTTATGCTTCAGACTAGCTGCTGCACTCCCAGTACCTCCCCAGCACATTTCAGGAGTCATCTCATGCTGAGAGTTACTTAATATGTGACTATTCTGTACTGGAGGATAGACTGGACTAGTGTGGACACTGGCTAGCCCCAGAGAATTGTCATGGACGCATTTCAATATTAAAATGTAGATAAAGGTAAGTACAGATTCAAGCTTTTAATAATATGTACGGATTTAAATTCTTGAACCATGTATTTCTTATGAACTAAAACAGTATCACATCCCACCACCTGCAAAAGACATTGTCATATTCTCTGGAGATATGCTGAAATGAAATATGTTATGCTGAAAGACCCGTAAACTCATTTAGGAAAAATCTTTTTCCTGTTACAGTTCAATGCATGATCAGTTTGGCAGTGTTCTGAAAATTCACCCTCATGTATTTAATGTGAATTTACCCCTTTTTTGGTGGCAATTTCTCCCTAATGAAAACAAAATTTTACATAAAATGTGAACCTAATGTTTTTCTAAATTTTGTGTTCTTTGCTGACCTTCCTTCTATTGATTATTATAAAAGTACTCCTGCAGAGTTCAACCATGTAAGAATGAACTCAATCTTTTTCAGTTATTTTGAGAATTGATAGCTCTTGATTAAACAGTTCATTCATTATACCCCAGCACACAATATCTATTCATGCAAAAAGAATTGCTTTCATGTAATTGAAATAGAAGGCAAGATTCTGTTCATATTTCAAAATGCAAGCTACATAGAACAAGAACTGGGAGTCAAGAAAAATCACAAAGCAAGCAGGAGAAATTCTGCTCTTCTGACAAGAATCTGGGGACACATTTTTAAAAGAATAATTGAATGAGGACTTAATATGTTTATAGAAACATAGAAGAACATTTAGGTTAGTTATTAGGAAAATGTTCTTCACCCAGAGGAAGGCTGGGCACTGGAACAGGCTCCCCAGGGGAGTGGTCACAGCACCAAGCCTGACAGAGTTCAAGAAGCATTTGGATGATACTCCTAGGCACGTGCTGTGACTCTTGGGGATAGTTCCATGCAGGGCTAAGGGTTGAACTCGATGATCCTTGTGGGTCACTTCCAACTCAGCATATTCTGTGATTCTATAAGAAAGGCACCATGGCAGATCAGAGGACTTGCATGGAAGGATTTTAATGAGTCGAATGAATGTTTGCATGCAATCATAACTGAATGGAACTTCAGAGCCCTTCCACATTCACCTATTGTACACATATTGCATTGCTTCAAAAAATCATACCTTTCCGATAAAAATCCTAAAACAGAATTATAATAATGTGTCATATATTGGTTTAGTTAGCTTTTCTGAGGTTTTGATTAAAAAAATATGAAACATAATAGATCTAACATTTAAGATCTGAAAGGCACCCAGACCATAAAATGTAGTGCTAGTGTATTTGTGACCCCACTACTATTTCCTTACGTTCAAATTTTCACTACAGTAGAAAAAGTAAGGTTATCCACACAAAACTCTTAACTGGCACAACATTCTTCTCTAAAGTTGCAATGGGTTAAGGCTTCATCATCAAAACTCAGTAAAAGAAATTACCATAATAATGCAGGTTCCACATAAATATGAAAGATGATTAGAGCTAGCTAGATGAACAACAGCTATTATAAAACAATCAGGTTATGTTGAGCTGAATTTATGTCCAGTATTACAAGCTGCTCTGAATCAACCTCACAGCAGCAAGGTGATACCATCCAGTATTTTGCTGAGTATAAATGAAAGGTGCATATTTTGATATCTAATCTACATTTTGCCTCTGCCTCAGACCCTATCTTTTTTTTTCTTCTGGCAGAAACCTCAATATGCTGACAAGACCTTTCTATTTCATTCTTGGGATGGCAACACTCAGTTGTTCCCACACTACTCATAAAATTTAAGGTGATGCTGACTGTAGGGATATGTTCACTTACCTTTTTTCCTGAATGGACCTTATTGACCACAGCAGCATCATACCTCCAGACATGTTAAACCCTCATGCAACTGCAGGCAAGACTGATTATCATAATTCAGCTTGCTTACTCCTTAATTTCTCTTTAATTCATCAAGAAAAATACTCTACTTAGTCCCTCTTTTGTATTTTGTCAAGTTCAGTTACCAGGAGTATTATGCCACTGAACTCACTGCTAATCTCTACAAAAAGAATTCTTTATCAAAATAGTGTGGCCAAACAGCCTTTTAGGTGAATGCCTGGTTTATTTACAGAGAAACATCACTGGTACTGTGTAGCAATGCATTCTCAATACATGGCTTGGAGAATGTCATGTCAGAAATGGGTTGATGAAGAAAATCCAACAGCCACTGAGAATGCTTTAACAGCTGATGTTTTTAATGTGGTTTGAGTGTACTGAATGTAAAAACTGCATTGTCATTCCTTTTTCTTCCCATAACCCCCTGCCAGACCAGGGGGCTGGGAGAAGGACAGTGACCTCATGTTACCTGATACCCCCTCCCACTGAATGTAAATCCCCTTACTCCTATTGGCCCAAAGCCAGACTCCTCCCCTTGTCCCTTATTGGTGAGTTTGTATCCCTCCAAAGTCCATATAAGCCTGTACCCCTGATTAAACTTGCCCTTTGTTTCTGCCTTCGCCGGTGGTCCCTGTGTGTCCTCTCTGGGGGCTCTCAGAGACCACATGGTCGGGATAAGCAGAGAGCACACACTTCTACTAGGTTAATGGACTGATAATTCAGGACCAGGAGAAGTTCCATATCGTTGCAGATTCCTTCAGCACACAGCATAACGAGGCTACAAGAAACCAATCATCATAGTACTGCATACAGTTATCACACACTAGACTCTTCAGCAACAGCATAGTATCGATGAGGCTCAAAAAAAGTCTGCTGGAAAAAAATCTAGTTTGGTTCCATGACACCTAAAGTTAATTTCACCAAATTTTGTTCTAAAACTATGTCAGCGTGTCTTTTGGCTTTAGTGTTTGCTTTCTAAGTTCTTTTGTGTTGATTTTCAATTGATACCCACCTACTTAACCATGAAGCATATAATCTATTAGTAGAACTGAATCTGCACATGTGTGGGTTCCCTGTTGGACAAAGCTCATAGTCTGGTAGGCATAAATTATAATTTAATAGACACATAGCAAGAAAAAAAAACCCAGCCCATCTGTTTCATCCTTTAACTAAATATTTTAGAAGGAAGTAATTCACCTTGGCAAGATTCCACAGTAAGTTATGAATAGAATAAATAAGTTTCCATGTATTTCTGTTTGTACTTGCATTGTCTCTCGGTTAGGACAATTTATATTCATCTCTTTGAAAATATTTTCACAGTAAATGAATAAAACATCCACCATTCTCAAAGGCTGCATCTGTTTCAGAGATCATGTTACTGAATCAAAAGCATTTTTGTCAGTGAGAGAACTTAAGAACTGACTGTGGTATCTGGAGGCAAACTAATTTTAAGTAAAATATCTCTCGCTAATGGAGTGCCAGAAACTATCCAGGAAGAACCTTCCCGTAGTCTAAAGAATGGATAAAACTGTTTTTCCTTTGAGTAGTTGCCTTGAATCTTCCTTGTTGCAAAGTAACTTTTCTTCTATCTCTGATAACTATGTAGAATATCCTTATACTAACATTTTAGTAGTCACAGCCTGCTGCCATTTTTCCATCTATTCTGTTGTCTAGATTAAATAAACCCAACTGCTTCCCAAGGGCTTTTTCTTTCATTTTGGTCTTCTTTCTCTAGTTTTCTATAGATTCTTCTTTAAACATGTTGCCCAAGTTCCAGTTTCTCACCAGACCTTAACAGAGGAAGTAATTTGTTCCTTTATACGCCATTCTTGTTAATATATCACAGAATGAGAGACACCATATTTTCATTATAACATCCCAGCAGGGATTCCTGTTTCATTTGTGATCTGCTATGACTCTCACAGCCTTCACTGCAGTATCTCTTACAATTTGGTTATTTTTCATTTTGTACCTACACCTTTGATTTTGCCTTCCTAAATGTTGAACTATACACGTGTTTAGTGAATTTTCTCTTCTCAATTTTAAATTATTTTTTTCAATGCTTAAAGAACTTTTGTATTCTGATCTGTCTGATTCTTCCAAAGTGCTTTCAAATCATCCAGCCTGACATTATCTAAAATTTCAATGTTAATTATTTTTTCTATTATCCAAGTCATTAAAAAGGATATTTTGGTTACAAAATTATCAGCTTCAGAAAAATGCTGAGGAACACAACCTGAACTGTCTTTCCAACCTAAAAATCCCGTTGCTTGTGTTGTTTCTGTAGCACTTGATATGGTGAAGGCTTGACAGTTAAATATGCGTTGCATCAATGTGAAATCAAAGGGTTGCTCCAGAAAACTTCACAGCTAGAACAGACGAAAATTAATGCAATCTGGCCACACTCTTTGATTACATTATTATTTATCGTTGTGTTATTAAATTCAGCAGACTTTCACTGATAAAAATCAAAAGCAGTTAAAAACTACATCATGACTTTCTCTTTCAAGTTATTTGGTTCATAATATGGTGATCTGGACTGGGTTGCTGCACACCATATACATTCATCATGGGATCTGTCCTGTGAAGTGATCAATATTCTGGCCCTGATTCAGACCAGAAGATGGGGACATGAATTTAGTAACTCTGTGTCACGGGAGGAGTGAAACAGAATTGTCACCCATCACCTGTCAGTTTGCAACAGAAAAGGAAGCAGAGGAAGCTCATGGGTCTAAACTCAAAGCCTAGGTAGTTTTCAAAAGAATACAGGTAGCAGAAATGTGAGTAAAATTGAATGCATGCAACTATGTAAAGTACACAGAATTCTCTCTCCTAATGTCCCAGCAAGGGAACACTTCCACCTACCACATCCTTCCTCAAATGTATGGGGTTAAGATACACAGCTGTATTTGGAGAGAAGACACCCCTTCCTGCAGCACCACAGCTCATCACCAACCGCACAGGGAAAAAGACATTGCTTCAGACTGGGAAGAGTCCTGCAGCAGAGCAGGAAATGTGACAGAATTTCATTGCTGTTCTGGAAGAACTATAAGCAGAACAAAACAGCACTGGGAAATTCAGTTTTACTGGGTAAAGATGGGAGTGCATATAATTGAAAGGTATAGAAGGCAGAGAGGTTCAAACAGAAGCATCTGCCAGGGAAGTGTAAAGCACCTAAGACCTTTCTTAAAAATTACAATTCAAAATCCACAAAATTTGTTACATTCAACTTATTGTTCATCTAGAAGAAGAAGTAGAAAAAAAAGAAATTAAGTAGAAGAAATACTTCAAGAGAGGAAAACCCCAAATAAGAATACTTTTACCATTTTGTGTTGTGCTGTCCAGATAGGACTCTTGCACTTTCATTAATCTATTTCCATTTATTTTCAAGGAATAAATAGTAGAGGCCCAGGGCCTGTTATGATACTTCATGCATTTGTTCTACACACAAAATTTCTAGGGATATCTGAACATCAACTGAAATCAAAGATCTTTGAAAAAAAAATCTGTCATAAACAATGTAAAACAGTTGGGTAGACCTAAACAACCCTGAAGAGATGACTTTTTCTGAAATTGTTCTTCTGTTATTTCACAGTAAGAAGCTAAGTATTCTAACACATCCTCAGTTATATTATCTGATGTAAATCTGACTGCCTTTCATTTCAACAGCTGGCAAAAGATTGGCTGGAAATGATTTTACATCAACTGATTTGGCTTGGAAGAAATGGAAAATAAAAAGCAGGAAGTAATTTGCAAATGGACAGCTACAGTGGCCTCCCAACTGGAATGAGCAGTTAAGAACCAACTTTACATTACCTAACTTTAGTTATCTTAAAGCTGGGCATAGAATTTAATGTCTAAATCTTGTCACCTAGGCTTTCTCCTTTCAAATATCTCCATCGAATGACTAATAAGATACGTATTTTAAATATGTGAGGTAAATACATACTTGAAGAGGCCTGTCACTCTCCACGAACTGTAAATGAAGTTTTGGTGAATGGCTGAAAGTCTAAATATATAAAATCTGGGCATTTAAATTAGATGAAGTGTATCTTACCTTAGAAAGTCCAACATGAAATAACATCATTTTGATTTGCACAGACTTTTTGTGTCTTGAGTGATCAAAAAACTGTTGTGGTGTGCAGAGAGGATAAATGAATGTAAGGGGAGGGAAGGGATTATGAAGTGAGTAAAAGAGAGTAACTTGGAGAGTTTATGCGGGAATGTTAATTTTCTGAAGCAAGGAGCAAGTCAAAATGCAAACACCTTTCTGCTTGTTAGTTTTGATGGGTAAACATGAAATGTCTTGTTATACCTGAGGGCTATTGGGAAATTAGGAGAATCCATGATTGCAATGGTGAAGTTTACAACAAGGCTGAAATCTGAGAAGATATTACAAAATGAAGCATTTTAGGTGTGCTTCATCTTGACACTGTATCACTTATTCTATATAAGACGGGGTTGGGGTTTCAGTTTGTATCCCAGACAGGTAAGTGCAGCATGGGATTTGAAAGTCAAAAGTGCTATTACTAGACATAGTAAAATAGCTGGAGGAAGGCAGTGTGCTAACTAAAATACACTTCTTCTGGTGGCTGCAACCAGTTAAGTGGCTCTTCCAGGACCTGTACTGAGTTTTAGAGAACTGATTTCTGCCTTTCCAATATCATCAGTGGTAAAGCCCACCTAATGTTATTATCCAGCTTCTGTGTTTACATTCTTGTCAATAACCACTAAGTTTTCAGAACTGACATTTAGATAAATTAATGGTGATGAAAAGGAAACCTAGCTGTCTTGCTGCACCATTTCAATGAAGCAAATTCAAGTCTAGGCAAGTTTGTTCCTCTGTGCTGATTTTTTTTTCACATTGGCCTGATCTCTAAAACATCTTTCAAAGATGAGTGGGTGAAAATCTGTCCATAATTTGTGCATTTCCTCTAGACTTACAAACTGCAAACAGCTGCAAGCCATATGGAACAAGCCTATTTTGAAGAGCTATTTAAAAAGTTTGAGTGGCAACATCCTTTGTACAGCATATGAGGCAATAAACACATAGCACTTGATTTTTGTATACTTCACTTTTAAATTATGAAACACTTTTCCTGCAGAGATGGTTTCTCTTTCATTCTCTGTACTTCATGCACAGCTAAGCTGTCTGGTGGACACTGGACTTGTTATTTTGTCTTGGTTTTGCTTTAACTTAAAATAAAAGTAATCAGTGTGGAAAGCCTGTATGTGGAAGGATAATTCCAACTACATTAAAATAAATAATAATACTCTAATTCCTATTTAATTCTTTTGGTTGAAAGGAAGTAGTTATAGCTGCTTCTAACCTGAATAATTTTTCCTTTAGTAGCATTTAAAAGTCATTGTTGTTTTAAAGGTGCATTTATGAATAAAACATTGGAGTTCTAAAAACAGCCTGTCTTTCCAGTGTTTTGAATTGGGAGCAAAAATAACAATTAATTGGTATGTGTAGAATTTCACCTGACATTTTATGAGCAGAAGCATTACACCTGATTTAATATCTGAATCAACTGTAGGGGTAGCCTTGAGAATTAAATCTATAGTTTTGAACTGGCCTGATTTAATTTCTGGCTTTCAGTTTAAAATAGAGAGATTTTTCATGGTTCCACTTCATTTCAAAATTCTATACTGTTAGTAGGAGTACTTACATGGATTGTTTGGAGGGCAAGAGATATTAAATTACCATAAATTAGATATTACAAAACACATCAACAGTGTTCTTTCAAAAGAATTAGTAACTCTAGACACAAGCAGCATTAGGGCTAACACAGAGTTTCTTCTCCCTTTGTGTAAGGCATCATGATTTCTATTTGGTCTTGGAAAAGCCTGAGTTCCTTCAGCTTTGATTAACCTTGAGAGGAGATATAGGCATCCAACATGTCACAAGATAAAATCCTTGCTAGCATATGAAATTAATCTCTTCCTTACTCTGCTACATGTGTGCATGTTGGTTTGGGGAAAGGCACAGTTTTGAATCAGCTTCACTGAAGGATCAGGATTTCTGAACTCTACAGAAAAAATATGGAATCACTATGAGATACAAAATTCCATTTCACGGGCCATTGTATGATCATGCAGAGACCATAAGGTCTGCAACAACACCTCCAAATCCCATGGCAAGGTCCAAACAGTAAAAAGAAGAGGCTAATTCAAGCAGTAAACTCAACAAGGCCTCATTGGATATTATTTTCTGGTTCTGTCTGAATTACTGTAATTGCTAGTTGTTGCTTTTCATTTCACTTTCAGTAGTCACACATATGCAACCTACTGCTGCTTCCTGCTTGTAACTAATCCTATCCATTCTCAAGCACCTGATATTATTAGATTAACAATGCATATATTACAAGAAGTGACCATATGATCTAAAAGCATCCCATGAAACAGTTCCCCAGCTTATATATATTGCAGTGTTATAAACATGGTGTATAATTCTATACAGATCTTCTGTCTACACAGCATTTCACTTGAGATTAATCCCTGCACATTGGAGTCTGTGATGAGAGTCAAGCCATACAAAACATTCAGGTTTTCTTTGCAAGTGTTTTTTTTAAGAACTGGCATGAAATTCCAGGGAGACAGAGTGAAGTAGCTTGAAGTTCTGAAAACACTTGCACAGCTAATTGGAAAGTTGTTTATCAGAATGATCCAGGGGCTGACCAACAGCAGAAATTCATTTCTGTCTAATGCAGTAGTTTTCTCTTCAGGTGAAGTGACCACAGAGGCATATGCACCCACCAAAGCTGTGCTGCAGCACTTCTGCCACAGCCACAGTGGACAGTACGATCAGCAGCAGAACGGGCAGGCCCTGCTCTGAATTATAGCCAGGATGAGATTTCACCTCCAATCGTCTAGATTTGAGGTCCAGGAGTGTTGTTAGTCATTATGCATGGACATGATAGGCAAAGAGGTGAGGCAGAATCCTATCTCTAAAGTGCATATTCTCACATAACCTCTCTGCTAATCAAAAACCCAATTCACTCACAGGCTCCTGTTGCCCACTCATCCCATCAAGTAATGTCTTCTTTCCCTGATAAAAGTGTATCCCTTTGTCCTCAATAACTCCATTGCGTTATTTTCTGAAACAGTGTGTACTTTATCCTGTGTGGGAGAGGTTTCTATCTGATTTTCATACACTCCTTTGTTCTGTGAGAGACTTCTGGGAAAGAGAATTTCAAGACCAAACAGCAGGAAGGAGAAGGAAAAGAGAAGAAACTGCTAGGCAGCAAAAGAGTTGCTCACTCAAATATAAGATGCTTCCTCACACACACACACTCCCACCCCATTTCATCACAGTGACGAGATCAAGCATGAAAACATATACAACAGAAGATTACTGTATTCTGAAAAAGGCAGAGTTTGTACCTGATAAGTAATTCTTACCAGACATTTCCACTGATCAGTTTTTCCTAAATATGACCCAACTAAAAATCTTTCATTTGGCATCAAATGCAAACTTTTTTATTGGATTTTTTTTTCCATGAGAAATATCAAAAGAAGTTTATTTCAGTTAAATTCACGTGCACCTTCTTTTCATCCTTTTTGGTTTTACCCTAACTTTAAATTTTTTCAGTTTGGCTGCTGAACCAAAATATCAGTTATTCACGCAGCCCAAACAGACAGGTCAGTAGCTGTAATTAACAGAAGCAGCAGTTCATTTGAACATACCCAAATTCTTAACCCACATTTCCAAAATACCTGATTTTTTTTGTGGAATGTGTGCATCACCCAAATCAGTATTTTACAGATTCTAATTATGCAAGCACATATACAGGTGGCTCTTGAAAAGTACATTTGAAAGCCCCCCAAAATCATCTCAGTCCAAAAATCCTTATTACATCTAATTTCTATTTTTCATTTCAATAAACCAATTAACACAATGACTAGGAAACAGTCCTTGGTTCCACAAAGTCAAGGGACTCTGAAAATAAAGGCAAATAAGGGTAAGTGCACGCTACTTTTTTCTTTCCACAATTTTACTTACTGCTTTGTTTATTGTCAGTATCAAACAGTTAAGCAGGGAGGCCTTTCCTCCTTTTGCATTTCATTCTCTGTGATGCTTTAATATAGGCACATCACTGTGGAGCTTCCTCAACTGGACCTGTATTTTTCCAGGCCCAAATCTCAGAATCACAGAATATGCTGAGCTGGAAAGGATGCACCAGGATCATCAAGTCTGATTGTAAGGTCTCTTCAAGAATTAAATGTCCAGTTACACAGAGGTATTATAGGATGCCCTAATCTCCTTACTTGCCACTTATGTAGATGCAGATGTCACATTTCCTCTAAGACATGGTCCCCTTTGCAGGAATTCAAATGAATAGAAAAAGTTTCACTTTAAGACAAAGCTATAGTCAAAAGCAGCTTTTGTGGTGGTGGCTTTGCAAACATTTTAAGCTCGGTGTTGAATATGCAAGCAGTTAGTTCATTTGATCTGGGACTAATTAATGTTTCAAAGTTAAACAGATGCCTGATTGCAATGTTCACAGAGTGGTAACAATGCCTGAAGTTAATGACCTCTGACAGTTCATGTTAGAATCCTTATTTTATGTAAGTTTTCTTTGCCATACATGACTTATAGTTAATGGTTTCTTATAAAACCAGCAATTTATAGATTATAAAGTCAAATTGTTCTATCCTATTACTTCAAGCAATGAGTGGACCAGGTGAAGGAAGTGTTAGACACATATAGCAAAGAAGTCAGCTGGAGTTATCAAAAAGTTCTTTAGCTCCCTGGCCGCCTAGCTCACATTCCAGATGTGTTTTGTGGCATCTTTCCCAGCCCCGATCCTCCATTGCCCAAAGTGGAGATTGTGGGAAAGTGCATCATGGGTACCTCAGGAGTACAAACTTTCTTTTAATGGAAACCAGGGATAGGCAACTGGGTAAGAGTGGTTCATGCCTGTTGTCTTTGCCAACAGGGAGTGAGGTTGTGGCTTGGATGTGCATCTGCTCTGAGGAGCTGTGACCCTATCACTGATCCCACAAAATTCATGTTATGAAGTGTGAATTATTTTAGTGAGAGCAGTGGAAATTCTCCAGTATAGACTGTTTTCTATCCCACAACCACATTTCATGCTATCTTGGTTTTTAAAAGGTTCTATGAAACCTCAGTATATTGCATAATTGTGTTAATGATTCTGCAAAAATTAAACCATGCCAATTCTGTATTCAGAATCAAAGCAGCCTAATACTTAATGACTTATAAGCTTTGACATTTTATAGGTCTGCTGGGACATTTATGAAATACCCATCTTCATTTGTGAAACTCAGCTGAATATTTTACTGTTGTTCTGTATTAACATTTGGTACTATTTGAAGGTTTCCTCAAAGGATTTCAAAGTATTTCTGGTAGGCTGCACATATAATTCTTCCTCCCCCATCCTTGTGTTTTATAGCTGTAGTATAGATAGGCTGCTTACAGCCAGTGAAAGGTTTACACTAAAGGATATAGTCATCATAAAAAGTAATGAGATAAAATTCAGAATTCCTAACTACATAGAATCAAGTGCCTATAGCCACTAAGTAATTACTCCAATGCAAGACATTAAGTCAAACCTTCTAAGAGCTCTTTCTTGTAGCAGCTGCTAAATGATTAATATCATGTTGGTAGATTTCACAGGAGAATCTGTTAAATAAATGAAGGTTCAGTGTATATGCAAAGTTTAAATTCTGCACAATTTGTTTTAGAGTCAACATACAATATTGCATATTTCATGATTCCAAGAGGAGTGCAGTATTCATTAAGAAAATACAGATGGTCTTCAAATAGCTAACAAGATTTCAGTCATTTCATTTCTCCCTGCTGTGAAACCTGGAGAGAAGACAACAGTAACAATGAACTCAGTATGGCTGAACCTCAAGGCTTTTTTCTGCCAAAACATTATCAAAATCCTGAACTGATGTTAGCAGTCAAATTCCACCAAGTTTAACAGAGCTAAGCTATTTACAGGACTTTGAAATGTTTCCCTCTTCTCTCCAAGAGTATTTTTTTCACCTTGAGAAACCCCAGAATTCATAAGAGTAAAGCTGCCAATTTATTTGGAGCCCTGAATAGCCAGCAGCATGTAGTTGTACTGCCCCAGGAGTGCAGCAGTCTGAATCTTCAGACTCAGAGAATGAGAATTCAACCCTTGGTGGCTGCCTTGCTTTGGGAGAAAACAACCAAATCAGCAGGTTAGTCACAGAGACTCTTCCTTCCCCTCCCATCAAGTGCCCTACACTAATGCAGTGTGGAGAAGAGGGAAGTGTGAAGAAATGAGGCCTTGGGCATCCAAGAGTCTAACCCTCTCCGCAGCACTTCTCTGCACAGCAGGACCTAATCGTGCCTAAAATCTGTATTCAGCACACTAATATCCTATGGAATTTGTGAAAAACAACAGCTGAAAAACATGCTTTGTTGTTCTGAATCCACTCAGGAATAATTGATTTCTCTCACAGTTTTCTTGGATTTCAGGATTTCTTCCCACATGATTACTGCCTGTAGTGAGTATTTGATGAATGATGCAAATACAAACACTGAAAAACAAACAATGGACTCTCAGAATTTAGATCAGAAAATTAGCTTTACCTTCACCTGACACTGTTAAAAACATTCTGCCTCCTGCCTCCACTTATGTTTAACTTCCCCTGTGTCATTCTAATGCATTCACTATTTTTATTCAGGAGCAACTAAGAATAAGAACAAATATATGCACTGAGAAGTAGAAATATATGAATGCATTGCACATGCACACAAAGACAGATTGATTCCATATTTCTGTCCCAAAAGACCTTCAACACTAAATAAGTAATTGGATTTCTAAAAAGCTTAAAAATAATTTTAAAAATATACTTGTTAAACCAAAGTCTGTTCACCATTGTGCTGGTTTTGACAAGAATGGGAGTTAATTTTCCTCATAGCAGCTGGTAAGGGTCTATGTTTTGGCTTTGTACTAGAAACAGTGTTGATAAAACAGGGATGTTTTTGTTATTGCTGAGCAATGCAGTGCTTGCAGAGAGTTAAAGCATCTCACTCAAGACCACCAGTGAGGAGATTTTGGGTATACAGGGAGTTGTGAAGGGACACAGCCAGGAGAGCTGACCCCAGATGACCACAGGAACATCCAGTGCATAAGGTGTAATGCTTAGCTTATAAATCTGGGGGTAGAAGGAAGGGGTGTGGGACGATCAGAGTGCTGGCCTTTGTCTTTCCAAGTCACTGTTATGTGTGATGGAGCCCTGCATCCCTGGGGGTGGCTGAACACCTGTTTGTCAGTGGGAAATGGTGAATTAATTCCTTGGGTTTGTTTGTGTTTGCACACAGTTTTTGCTTAATCTGTTAAACTGCCTTTATTTCAGATAATGAGTTTTCTCACTTTTACTCTTCCAATTCTCTCCCCCATCCCACCTAGAGGGAAGTGAGCAAGTAGTTGTCTGGGACTGAGTTGCCAGCTGGAATTAAACCATGACAATCACCCTCAATTATACCTATGCTGTACTAATACCACACGATGCACTACTGGGCTGTCTTGGTTTGAGATAAGCAACTGCCAACCCCCCCAAGCACAGAGAGAAAAGCCTCCCTCCTAACACCAGGGAAAGGGAGGAAAAGAGAGGGGAAAGAAAAAAAAAACACTTCAAACTGCATTTATACTAAATCTACATATATTTTTCACAGAAAGAAAGAGACAATTAGAAGAGAGTACAAATATACACTCACACAAGTCTGCAACAACAAGTTCCCCACCTCAACTTCTTAACGAACACACAAATTCTACTGTCCTAACTACACATTACTTAAGAAGAAGCTTATTCCCCAGGGAGACAAACCCAAGCAGAAATGAGAGACCCAGAACAACACATTTTACTTTCCTGAGGTACCCTGTGAGCCAGTGGTGGGCCTGGTCCTCTCCATCCCCCCTGGGACAGCATCGTGCGTCCTCCCAAGAGGAGGGCTGAGAAGCGACTGCCTTAACCACTCCCACACTGGTTCCTACTTCCCTGGAGATGATGTCATAATGTGGTATGGAATACAAACTTACTGGCTAGAAGAGGTCAGCTGTTAGCTCAGCCCAGCTCAAGTCAGCTGACAGCTTCGGCCTAGTCCACACTTCAGAGCCCAAATCTAGGCCCACCTAGGTGAACCCATAACATGGGCCTACATACAAGCACTCCACAATTAAATGAAAATACTAGCTTAAGGCTACTGTTGCTCAAATACAGTTTAGTCTTAGCCTTCCTCTCAGAACTGGGGAGTTAGGCATTATTTAAGCTTTCAGTGAACAGGTCGTCCTTTTCCTCATTTCAGGGTCTGCCAGATCTTTTGCAATTGCCCTGACTGTCCTGCTTGCACTTGGAGTTGGCTGAATGCAAGCCAGGTGTGATCCAGAATTCACATGGCTTCATTAGGCAGCACTTTGCTCTGAGCAAGGATTACTGCATTACCCCAAGCATGGTGATTTCAGTTTAAAGCTGGTGAGTACATTCATGGCTTAAAGTACAGGTGGAACAAGTGTGTGTAAAAGTATAAAAATCTCTCTGCAAAGGTATATATATGTATATATAAATATTTATAGTCTAACACTGTAAGCCAAGATGTCAGGCTTCAAGCTTTTGCTGATATTTAAAAATTCTACTTGGAGATCAAGCTTAGGACTGTAGCTGTCATATGCAGACTTACACATGCAAATACAGAAGTGATACTGAGGACAAGTTTCCCCACAAAAACAAAATCAAAACCACTGTCTACTTAGTATGTGTTCTATCTGAGTACAATGGCTACAAGAGTACATTACCAGGCTGATACCCAGACATAATTTCATCCATATTCCTTATATAAAGGAGCATTTCTGCAGTGGTTTTGCAGGAGGTATCTCAGGAGACAGGATAATTTTCAAAACATGGCACAGATTTAGTGTTTGCATGGACCTTGCAGCTCTAGACCCTACTGACTTCAGCCCATGGATCAGGTAAAGAAATTACTGATCTAGTAAAACATGTCAGCTTCTATGTTGTACTGTAGGCTAACATGTAAATCCTTTATTCTTACTAAGTATTTTTATTTCACCATGATATATCCGGACTGAAAGACTGAAGGGTTACTGCAGACTTTCTTGCAACTTGCTATACCATCTGCTGCTGTATTAATGGAATGGTGTGTACATAATATTAATGGAATGTTTTATATGTAGCATATATATAGCATATATTTGTGTTATTGTTCAAAAAATTATTGGAATTTTATTATATATATTTACCTTTAAAGCTGTCTACTCAAATGAAAGCAACTGTATTAGACTGGCAGGAAAAACTAAAGTTACTATAAATTTGAGATTCAGATATTCAGAGAATTCTTCATTGGTTACAGTAAATCATACTTCCTAGTTCTTCTGCCTACTCTTGCTCTCTAATATACATGTGCAAGATTACTTTGGTTAAAACTTCATTGATGAGACATGCAAGGTTATTATATATCTAAAATTACAGTTTTGGGGTAATTTTCAATTTTTTGTCATTTTGCAATTTCTTTTTGAATTATTAGTTTGGATGGCCTGAATGTGAAGATAGCTTTACAAGTGGCATTCACAAGTCTTCTTAGAACTCCTAAAATCTTTGAAGCTATTGCTTCTTTGTCTGGTGTACTTTAACTCAGTATGACCTGAGTGATTGACTTTTAGTGTGATTACTCCTATGGGATTCAAACACTGATGTTGCTAAAACTTTTAGACCTCATCATGCCACAGTGTAGTGTCCTTACACACTTTTTTCTGGTCTAGATATAAGAAAAACCCTTTCAAAGAATAAAAATACCATCATTTGTAGCCATGGCAAGCAATCATGTTGCTAAAACATTTTCTTGTCTCAACAAGTCATAACAGGAACTGTGCCTTTGTAAAAAGGGAATGGAGACTCAGAATGGAGCAGAACTGTCAATGGAGATCTGGTGTTTTAAAGTGAACCTGTCATGAATACTAACTGTGCTGAATGAAATCACCCTCAGCCTCTCTTGCTTATCAAGCACTCCAGTTACCTAGAAAAATATTTAACTATGCTGAACAGGTGTGACAGAATTTTTCATCCACTTGTTTTTTCAGTTAAAATGCATGTCAACTTGTTGTTACAGTCAACATTTTTTCAAATAAGATAAATTAAAAAAAATAATCTAATAAGTCCAGATAAAGGAGAATATCCTCACTTTCAACTCAGCCTTAGGTCAATAAATAATGCCATAGAAGTAGCCTGGAATGAAGCAAGTAAAATCAACAGATTTTTCAAGTGAAACTTTGTGTTACTGTAACTTCCACTGATCAGAAAAAAAACAAAACAAAACAACAAACCAAAAAAAAAAAAAACCAACAAAAAACTTCACCCACAAACAAATAAACCCAAAACCAAAACAGAAGCAGATGTATTAAATCAAGCTTTTTCATTTATCTGTTACATGTTTGCCTAACTCAATGAGTTCATCTAATATTAGATTTACTAATGACACTGTCCTGTAAAGACAATGATGTTAAAGAACCTGCATGTATGTGTCCATAAATAATAATACAAACTATTAATCTCTTTTGTACAAGTTGTTTTTTCTGTGATGTCATCTGTGCATTTTTATTAGGGCAGTTATCATGGTATTGGCACTAGATTTAAAATCCTATATGTCTCATATCATTACTTATTTTTAATTATAATCAAATAAATATATATTAAGTTAAAATTACCAGTTTGAACAAGCATAGCACTAAGCATCCAGTTTGAATAACTCACATTGGGAGTGTGAAATTTTAAGCTTCCAAAAAAGGACAAATAATTTACATATTTAATTCATTTTTCCTCAGCTTTATATGTGCATGAGTACCACATAATACATGTGCTGTCCTACATTCACAGTTTTTTTGTATACACACTCATTGTCCAATGTAAACAGACTGTAGCTTGAAATAATTATATTTGAGAGGCTGTAATAGTAGTCTGTTTATCACTAGGTTATTTTTGTCAAGAGCAAAGAAATCGAAACTGAGCAGTCCTGAAATTGCTCAGAATGACTCATGACAGTGTGAAAGTAAATTATATTCTCCTCATCTATAGAAATGAGGATAGTAATATTTACAGTATCTGGTTTTGTTTATGAAGTGTTTTGGAGATGAAAAGTGCAGTTTCATGCTGACTCCTTCTGCTGCACCATAAAGTGTTTTACATTTCCTTTCTGTGTAGCAGTATGTCCCACAAGGACAAAGCTTTGAGTGTTAAAGTGCTCTGCAGGTACAGTCCTTAATATGATTATTAGGTTAATAACTGTGTGAAGCTACTATTACAAATGAGACCACAGTCTTTGGTAACAATATCAGCCTGAATGTCACAGCATACACATTTTTTGCTAGTATTAATATTACCTTTCTGACTGATTTAATTCTCCTGCTATGCTTTTGTTTAGTTTTAAGAAGCATCAGAACTGAAGTTCATAAAATCAGTGTCAGGAACATATCATGCATGTAATTCTGATGTCTTTCAGCTCCAGAAATCTTCAAAACAACTTTAAGTGAAAAAACTCCTTTAATAGTATATGAAAGCTGTCTCTTACCCTGGAAAAACCATGACAGGACTATATGGCATTTGCAACCACATACACTTAATTGCAACACATTACACAGTGGAAGACACAGTTGCAGTACTGGCAGTAGCTGTGCCACCTTCTCAGAAATTATGTAGACTGTGTCTTTGTCTCAGCAGATGGTATTTTTATGACCTGCAGTTCCTATGCTGAGAAAGTCTAGATGAGAAAATAGAAAACAAGCAAAATTTGGAATATAATTCTTGATTTTCGTTCCAAAAGACAGTAACCAAAGTTTTTCAATCTTAATATTAGCCTTAACATTAAGAATTATGAGACTAAGTGTCTTGGTTTCAGAGATACACAGTAATAGTAATTGCCCTTCAAGTTCAGCTCCATCTGGAAATCCTCTCAGTTTATGTAGGTGCCTTAGGCAGTATTAAAGAATATAGGCAAAATAACTTCAATGGGAAAAGAGTTACGTGTTACTGTAAACATAAGCCTCTATAAGATCCTGAAAAAGCACATCATTTCCTGCTGTTCAATTTTTATACGGTTGGTTTCAGCAAGTGTTTTCAGCATCCTACATCAATTCCATATAGTATGATCATTTTAATTATGAATAACAGATTATATCAGATTGTTTCACCTTCACAGGTATAGATTTAATCAATCAAGAATATCAAAATATATGCCTGCTTTCATTTTTAACTTGTCCCAACCTTTAAGCTTAATCAAATTTCATTTGTTGCTCTTTACATGTGGCGTGGAGTCAATTCTCTTCATAGCTGCTAGCACAGGGTACCACAGGTAGTCATGCTCAGCATATAAACCAGAGGAAGGAGCATAAAATGTAGTACCTCCAGAGCAATGGCATTTGTCTTCCCAAGCAGCTGTTACAAAGTGATGGAGCCCTCTTTTTCTGGAGATGTCTGAATAGCTGCCTGCCCATGGAAAGAGATGAATGAATTCCCTGTTTTGATTTGCTTGAATGTGCGGGTTTTGCTTTACATGTTAAACTGTTTTTATCTCACCTCACAAGTTCTCTTGCTTTTACTCTTCTGGTTCTCTCCCCCATCCCACTGTGAGAGAAGTGAGTGAGCAGCTGTGTGGGACTTGGTTGCTGGCTGCAGTTAAACCACAACACATTTTGAGCTGATAATTTGAAAATGGGATATATGCTTCAAAATTACTTTTTTTTTTCTAATATTAAAGACAAACAACTGAGTTGAGCTGTGATAAACACCAAAAGACTTAAAAGTAGCAAAAGCTCCACATCTTTTAGCTCATTAATAGTACATGAATATTCTGGTTCATACTGTAAAACCATTTGATGAATGCCTTCCTAACAAATAGAGATGTACCCACCTTACTCTCAGTTCTGCTCTTTGTACTGCTGTAAATCTAGAGTAACTCCTTAGTAAGCAATCTCTTTGGATTTCTATCAGTACAACTAGAGGACAAATATGACCACCCTAACTGAATATTTAATATGGTCTTCTAAAACTTCTCTTAGAAAACGAAACTGCAGACAGCTTTT
This sequence comes from Pithys albifrons albifrons, assembly GCF_047495875.1. Classification (NCBI taxonomy): domain Eukaryota; kingdom Metazoa; phylum Chordata; class Aves; order Passeriformes; family Thamnophilidae; genus Pithys; species Pithys albifrons. Next base: position 38,820,847 of record NC_092459.1, read on the forward strand.
GCCCCTTGATCAGCTTGTGATAAATAGAACAAAGCAAACAAATAATTTCCCAAGTGTAGGAACTCTTAAAGAAACTGTCATTCTGATAAATTCTAAAGTACTTTTTGAGTAAATAAGTGTTTATATTTAATAGCCACAATGTCATTTTAAATGAGTCATTCTATCCCATTCATTGCTCATGGTTAAAGCTAATTGGAAGCCATTTTCTCAGTCTATTGATGATTAATGAACAGCATTTTGGGTTTTTTAAACATAACATTCTTTTGTCCAATGTAGAGAGGCAAAAGAAATCAGTGGCTTAATAACTTAGAATTTCAGAGCAAAGAATAATTAAAATGGTGAAAGCAAAGGAGAGGACACATAACAAGCCTTATTTAAACAAATACCCCACTGAGAGCTAGGAGAGTTTGGGACCACAAGCGGTAAGCAAAATCAATTAATTTTGGTCTAACTTGAGCACAGTTATTGAGTTTATATAAAGATTTGATCCACCATGCTTGTAAGTTGCCAGCATGAAAAATTAATCTCATTTGACAGGAGAACATTGAATGTGGAGATTGCCCGACTGAGTTGAAAAAGTAAAGGGTAAAAGACACTCTGTATTTATACATTCAGAATTGTTTGGTGGTAGGGGAATGTCTTTCATTCTTTCTTTTTATAAAAAGTATGAAACCATGAATATCCATACAAAGTTTAGCTTTCTTGCCCATCACTGTACCTCCTTTCATGCTGTCAGCACAAAAATGATGACCTACCCAAGTGTTTGAATAGATGTCTTCATAAGCTACTCGAAGGATGATGAGTAATGCCATTCACATAGCTCCATCTATATTCTACAACCAAACTGGGAAAAGTGCTCAAAAGATGTGTTCAAGAAAAAGAGACAATAAAGTACAAGTTAAAGGAGCAAAATGTTCAGTGAACTATATGAAGATGGAGAATCATGGATGATAGTATTTCTAGCTGCAGTCCTCCAGCCTTTGACTTTGCAGTTACTGAAAGTAGCTTTCAGATCAAGACCTGGAATTTCAGCTCCTAAAGATCAAAACACTTTAGGAATAGCCAGCAATATCACAGACCTTAGTTTGGGTTTTCTCTACATCTTATACTTGCCCTCCAGTATCTCTGAATGATGTAGATTTGTAAGGAGGTCAGCAAAGAAATGTTGCCTGAAAGGAATAATATCAGTGATGAACATTTCCATCTGTGTTTCAGGGTTCTGCAAAGAAACCCTCCCCATTCTCTGCTGCCTTGCATTGTGTGCAGTCATCAAAATTTCATCTGTGTGGAACGGTATGCAAGTGTTCATAGATACCAAGCACTGATGGAGCATGCTACTAGGTATGAAAACATTCAGAGGGCAGAAGGCAGCCTTATAAATTTTCAGAGATAATATGTTACAAACTTTTTCACTTTAGTTCATTACATTTTGTTTGATCCAAGTCGATGATTTGCTCTATGCTCCTATTGCAATAACTTTCCAGGGTTTTTTTAAGGCAGGCAAAGTCTTTCTGTCCTATCACCCAAAGTGTCAATGAAAGATTGGATATTATGACATTGCAAATATCAGTGATAGCTGATGCTCCGAGAAATTACTATAGGGCAGATATCATAAGCACATTCCCACAGCAATTAAATTTCAGTGACAACTGAAAACAACAGAGTTTTCCCTCTCAACCCCAAAAGCAACCTCTGCTTTCCAATGCCAAGACAGGGTAACAGGATTTCATGTACAAAGCAACTGTACTGTTCCAATGAGAAGCAAAAATATCTCTCTCACTTGAAGTAAACAGAACACATCCAAGACCCAAAGCATACTTGGAGATGCTGAGGAGAATGAGCTGATTATAGCTCACTGCTCAGGCTAACTATTTCAGAGTCCTGAAAAAAAACAGATTTCTTTGCTGCTATGACCCAGGAGAGGCTAAAAGGTTAAGGCCACTGATGAGCGCTCCAACTCCCATAAAATCTTCAAACTCTGTGCTGTGCCAATGCTATCCCTCTTGCCACAATTGAAACAGCAAGCTGGTTTCCTCAGGATTCCTCCCTTGGCTCCATATCTCTCTCTGTCCTCTTTCTTCTGTTTCTCCTCTTCCTCTGGAGGGACTAACACAGGGTTGGTCAAAACCTGAACTGCTTTTTTAGAGCAGCATATTAAATTTTGCCAATAATGCTGAAAATCACTGTACTACTTCTGAGAAAATATAAGCTCAGAGCCATGACTTACTTCTGTACAACGCAGCATTGAATCCTGCCTTGACCTTAAAGTATGTTTGAAAACTCCTGTCTTCAACCAGATTAGCTGGGTTTGAGCCTGTGCTTAATTGCTGTCTTGAACTAGGCTGGATTAAACTTCTAGGTCTGTTAAAACAGAAATATTTTAAAGAGCACATGAAAAAAAATAATCCTTAAGAGGGACACTGAAATTCCATCAGCCAGAATTGCTTTTTTTCCTAATGCATGTAGAAAGTGAACTGGGTCATTCAGCATTCAGTGACTTTTTTCTTACATGCTTTACCACATACAGTGATTACTATTCTAGATTTAGATCACAGTCACAGGAGGTTTAGTAATCTAATATTTTAAAATAAAGTGGCACTTCAAATTAAAGGGGGACAAATACTGTTTGAACATGGTAAATACTGCTTATATAATTACGTGGTAATTAATTTTCATGTCATATCTGTGTGATTATGAGATGAATATATATGACTTTTCTGCCTTCTAAACAGCACAGCAGTTTACCAGTTAATTACTTTTAGATCTGCTTAGTGTAATTACACTGTAATCCACAAAAGTCTGTACATATTCTGTCATTACTTCATGTTTATTAATGGCACTTCAAAATTGCCTTAGGCCAGATCTTGTCCTTTCCTCTTCAGTATGTTGACACCTAGGCATGGGTGTACTACAACAGAGGAAAAGGAATGCAGGAATTCATGAGGATTTCTTGGGTTCTCCACATCTTATATACAATGTACAATGTACTCTGGTTCTTCTGAGATTTCTTGCTCTGCAATTTAATGAGGTCTTCAATCTCATTGTTAGAATTTGATTTTTCTTACTTTGGATGTAGGATGAAGAGGGAGGCTGAATAATTTTACATTGATCCAAATACATGTTTTCTGAGTTGTTTTATTTAAATATAACAATATTTAATATCCTCTGTGCTTCCAGGCTTCACATATCACCAGTTCATGAAAGTATCTCAGTGTCTCAGACAAAGAAGTAGTTTCAGTTGAAGAAAGAGTCCCAAACTCATCAAGCAACTTCTCTATATCCAAAAGAAAGATCCTCCCACCTACAGCTGGAAAAGAAGTGAAAGAATGTGCATTTAGTTCTCTGTTCTCTGTTCTTGCTGGCATTGAAATTTAGCAGGCTACTGTTCCAGTATGAGATGACAATTATGAGCATTATCCCACATGATATAAATGGAGAAAAGACATAATAAAACTATAGTAGCAGTATATAACACTTGTGCTCTGTGGTTTGAAAAGCTGCTTAGGGCTCAGTCTGTGTCCATTGTTCTTACTGTGCAAATGCAACTTTTTTCTGAGGAACAGAAAAAGCTGCAAGGCATTTATATTTACATTCACATTTGTTTACTGGATCCTCTACTTCACACTCATATGTAGATATGTAACTTAAACTCCTCCCAGTTATCAACATCTTATCTAGGTCATTGTGTGTTATCATATTTTGGTAATACTGCTTAAACATGATATGAAAATAAAATGGGCTGAAAGACAGCATAACTATTCCCTTTATGACAAACTTAATGGGAAAATTTACTTTTTTATTAAATCAAAGGTTTAGGATTCAGGAGGTTCTAGATCAAAATTTTGAGGACTAGGAGATATGCTTCCTGATGAAAGCAAACATCAAGAGAATTGACTTCCAACAGGCTATGTGAGAGAAATTGTTTCCTCTAGAGTCACGATTCATAAATAATCTTCTAGGCAAATCATTGTGACTTCTCTGTGATGGCAGTTTCAACATCATAAATCTTACATCATTCTAAAACAAATGGCAGCTTGCAATGTCCTTGTTAATGACACAACAAGACTAGATTTTTCCTCAGATAATTAATTTTCAGTGTATCCAAACTTACAGCATCAGATTTCAGCAAATCCTTGTTAGTATGTTTCACTTGCTAAAGTCAACAATGTTTTAAAAATCCTTTTAAAATGCTAATTTATGCACTGGAAGTCAGACATGATTCACCATCTGTCACAGAAGGTCACTGCTTATATTTGGATCATTAATAAATTCATAGGTTGCAAATGAGTAAAGGTGAGCCACCCCCTGCAGTAGAAAAAGCTGGCCCAAATCTTTGCCTTGTTTCTGGGCCAAACTCATAAAGTTTATTATGACCAGATAAATTACATGAGATGGAAAAGATAATTTAGTCACTCTGCCTACCAAAGAATCCACCTAGGGAGATTACTGTCAGAGTGTAAGTCTGGCAGAGACAAGCCAAATAAATAGGATAACACCTTATCTCAGCCTGAGGAGTTCAACGTGTACTTCAGGAGACTCACAGAATTTGAAACCCTCTGAGGGCCATTGTGCATGACTCTGCTTTTCAAGTTTGAAGTCTGAGCTAAAAGATTCAAAGGTGACAGCATTTCTGACCTTTAGCAAAGAACAGGCATCATTTGTGTCTCTCCTAACTTTACCTGATTGCATCATTGTTAAGCACTTCTGCTTCCCTCTGGGTTTCTAATTGGTTTATCTGTTGCAGATATTTATAAGGAAGGGAACTGCTTTTCAGCCTAGCATTGTATGAGCAGCACCAGAGGCTTCAGAGATTGCATTAGTGTGACTTGAGCACCAGTTTTCTGAGTGCTTTTCAGTGGTATTTCTGAAGTTTGAATAAGAGTGGTAATCTGGAGATAAGAGAAGACAGAGAAACTGCTCAAAGCCTTACCTGTTCTCCTTTGTATTACCAGAGATAAAACCCTGTGAGATAAACTAAAGAGGGATTTGGGCGGTCTACTTCAGCATTTTAATTTAAATCAGGAGTGTATTTTTTCAGCAAATCTACAGATTATACCCACTTACCATATGCTGGTTGACTATGCAAAGCAGACTCAAAATACAGAAACAGAACTTCTTTCAACTGATATTAAAATGGGAGATAAGTGACGAATCTACGTTCTACCTACCAAAGCATTGCCAGTTCACACATACAAACTACACCGAGTCTGATGTGAAATCCTTTGGTACATCAACAGTTTGGATATCAGGTTCTGGCCACCAGCTCTACAGACCTGATCCTAACAGGCTTCGCAGTCTTCAAACAAAGGTCGAGGGTAAGCATATTCTCTGCCCACAGATCCAGGAGCTCCATTTCCGCTCAGCCTGGAGTCATCAGCCCCTGATCCAGCAACCTGGCAGGAGTATTGCTCTCCCATGTCTGTCCCAGCCTAATGGATGAACCCAGGCCCCATGTTATAGGTAACTTCTTTCTGTTTGGACCCACAAGCTGTGTGTAGTAGCTGTCACCTCTCTGACCCTGCCTCCTTCTGTTCCTGATCTGACTTCAAGTCTAGATCCTGGACCTGGTACACTACTTGACACGTTGGGAGTTCTGGATGGACCCTGCAATCAGCATCCAGCCGTGTCCCAACATGCTTAGACCCTGTGAGACACAGATCTATTAAAGACATTGCCTGGGCTAGTAACTCCTTCAGCTTCCTGTTCTTTAGGAAGCAGCTGTCTCTCATTATAGCCTGACTCTGACAAGACTAAACGGAAGTTTATGTATGCAATTCGTCATTTTATATAAAATATTTACTTTGTATTTATTCATTGCATGTCAGAAACAGGGACTTCTGAGTTTAAAAACACAAGCTGATGTCAGTCTGAGGAGAACTCAATACACTTAATGAAGCACAAAAGCATAATGACAAAAATATCATTTAGATGTATTTTAAATTATTCACATGGAAAAGAAAGTTCAAAATTTGATGAAAGCAGGAATGGATCTTCAGTTTCCATTAGTCCATAATTTTTGAGGAATTGTGCTCCAAACCAATGGACCCTGAAAGATGGAGTCCATCAGGTAAGTAAACTGGTAAAAACTGGCAAATTTCCAGCTTATTGCCATCTGTCGAGAATGGCTCATCAGATCTATCCCACAGTTTCATTACAACTTCAATAAAAAGAAATAATTTTTAGAAACAGATTTCACCAAACCAGCATGGATTGTCAAAAAAAAATCCTTCTGCTCCTTATCTTGAATTGGCTCCTTTTTCAGAAGTTCACTGCAAATAAAGAGACCAACATCACACTAAACCCAAATCTGGCAATACAGCTTAGTTTCTGGGTCAGAATTGGAAATAAGAAAGACTGAAATAGATGCCAAGGACTAATGGCCTTGCTGTCTGAGGAAAAAAAAAACAGAAAACAAAACAAAACCAAAACCAAAAGAAAACAGAGAGGGCATGAGACAGTCTCCCAGCGGTGCTAATGATTCCATATGAAGAACAATGTCTGGTAACCTTGTATGCAACAAGAGTATCTTTCTATTTTATATTAAACTACTACATACAAAGCTTTAAAATTTGACTTTTCTCTCCCTGAAGGTACAGACACTAATTTGTTTAAGTATCTGGAGACCTTTTTTTAAGAAAACTTAAACAGAATCCACATGAAGGCAACATGAGATGAATATATTAGGGATAAAGATTCATCTGACCCTTCAGCTTCCTCTGATCATGAATGACAAACCAAATTTGGCTCCTCAGTGCTAATTTAACATGGTTGGACATATCTTAAAAATAAGGTTCTTTAGCTTGCTACCATTCTTGACACTATTGTAAGAACATCACTAGGATACCTTATTAAAGATATATACCTGAAAATTGTATTGAATTTAGTGTTATTAGTAATGAAAAATTCAATAAAAAGACAAACTGAAAATCTGCAAAACATCAAACACTTTTGCTTAAAAGAGAATGAGCCAACATATTCTTTGTTGCTGTTCATCATCATTTTGCTTCATCAGTCTTTAATGGCAATCTGTCAATGACAATATTTGTCATAGTAAAACACACCACACGCCTGTATGTAAGTCTGACTGTGCATATGCATATACTAGCATATGTGGGCAGGTACCTCTTACCCAAAAGCCACACACACACACACACACAGATATATAGGTAATGTGCAGTGTTTTGAGAAGGCTAAGTAGAGAATGTGGCATTCTCACATTCTTCACAGGAAAGAAAGAGTAGGAGAAATCCATCCTCAGAAGAATCTTTCTCACTATGTTTTTAATTTCTGAGAAAGTCCACCAAAGAATGAAGGAAATTATACTTTCATCCACTTCTCATTTGCCTTCTTCTCATAGCATGCTTTGCAACCTGGATTAGCCCATCCTCAGATTTCTCCTCTTTAAGCAAGTGCTATCAGTTCCTTCCTCTCAAAGCTCTCATAATAGTCATCACATTGTCATTAGGATTATTCCATTCTTAAAGATCAATATCTAAGAGTAGACTTTTCCTTTGCGTCAAGATTCATCCATTTCTCAGCTTCATTTTCAGAGGAAGAGGCTTGTGTGATCTTGTCTCTTTGTGTTCATCCATGAAAGGATTTGAACTCAGAGGTCAGTTTCTACCAAACTTAACAAAAGGCAAAAGTTCAAAGATACTAACTTCTGACATGCTTGGGGGTCAGGATGAGGCCAAGCCAAGTGGAAGAGGCATCTCCCATTTGTGTTTCCACTGCAATGAAGTTCATCCCTTATTAGATGTCTAAACAAAGAGACAAATCTATAGGAAATTATAACTCTCTTCTTGTGAGGAAAACTTCTGTCACCAGCAAAAGATAACTAATTTTCCTCACTGTGGAGCAGGAACTGTAACAATTTAGCTCTGAGTACATAACAAAAGACATGAGAGATCACAGCTTTTCTCTTCACGGTAATAAAATCGTTGTTTATGTTTGACTGCTTCTGCAACAGGAATCTCAGAGAATAAATTCTGAAAAAAACAAGGACCCTTCAGTAAAATTCAAGTTCAGACTGCTTTAGAGAAAGTGGGATTTTGTTTTATGAGGATACAGAAGATACAAAATTAAAAAAGTGGCTGAAAGATATACGTATGAGTTCATCCCTTACTTCTTTGAGAGCTAAAATTTCCAGGCTAATACTAAGCAAACAATGCAAAAAGCAACATATTTGTGAGCTATTTATTTTAGAAAATAGCAACAGCATTGTATATTACATTGCATTATAGTTCATTTTTATATATTATCAAGCATGGCTTAGCTGTGAAGCATATAGGTGCTGTGAGAGTACAATGGACTAGAAAAGCCTTGACAGGAAGGCAAGGAGAGGTCAGAGGCAGCTGAAGGAAAACAAGACTTGGTTCGCTCCTCATACTAGCATGCAATGACAGTTTATAAGAAGGACTGTGACTGGCTTCACATCACATGTCAACTTTCCTGCCTGCTCAGTCTTTATTGGTGTCAAATTTTATTGTTCAGACTGACATACAACTGAACACGATTTTAAAGGGATAGTGCATAGTATCTAAGTGCAGTTCCAGTTGGTTTAAACCAGGAAGTTGCAACACCCCTGATTCCCCAATCTGTTGTCCTTCCGGAGCACCAGAGGCACCAGAGGTAAATGTGGGAACTACATGGCTGTGGGCAGAAGATGGGACCCTGGGATCCCTACCTTGGGCAGTTAAATTCTGGTGGAAGCACTTCCTGAGAGTGTGTTCCAACACAGCTAAATGAAACAGAGGAGAAGAATGCAAGGGCAATATTAGGTACACAAGTAATTATGCTAAGTAGTCTTCATGTCTACTGATTTTGCTTGGAGAAATAATTGCTTTCCATCACAGATTTTTTTTCAAGAGCACCTTACAGGTTTCCTGCCACAGCCATACTCCTGGTTGTACAACTGAGATCTTTCTTTAGAAACCCCTGCAATAACTAATAGTTTCTTTGTGTTCTATCTGCATAGTCAAAAGGTCTGGATAAAAGACTGAAATGCTTTGATTGACAGTCACGCCCATAGGTCCAGTGAAAAAGATATTCCTTACATTTAAATAGAACCTCCTGTACTTCAGTTTGTGCCCATTACCTCTGGTTCTGCCTCTGAGCACCACTGAGAAGAGTCTGGTTTTGCCTTCTTACACCATCCTATCAAGTAGTTACAAACATTGACCAGATGCCCCTGAGGCTTCTCTTCCTCAGGCTGAACAACCCCAGCTCTCAGCCTCTTTTCATTGGAAGGATGCTTCAATCTCTTAATCATAGAATCATAGAATCGATTGGATTGGAAAAGACCTCCGAGAGCATCGAGTCCAACCCTTGGTCCAACTCTAGTCCATTTACTAGATCATGGCACTCAGCGCCATGTCCAATCTCAGTTTAAAAATCTCTAGGGATGGTGAATCCACCACCTCTCTGGGCAGCAACAACATTCTTTGTTGTTTTTTCCTTCACTCTCTCCCATGTGTCCTTCATACTGGGGAGGCACATCTGGACACAGCACTCCAGGTATGTTTCACTGGTGCTATGCAGACAGGAAGAATCATCTCCCTCATCGTGCTGACAGTGCAGGGGCTGTTGGCTCCCCTTGCCACAACAGTACATTGCTGTCTTATGTTCAAGCTGGCATGCACCAGGATCCTCATCTCTTCCCTGCAGAGCTGATTTCCAGCTGGTCTGTCTCCAGCATATATGGGGGCATGGGACTATTCCTCTCCAGGTGCAGGACTTTGCATATTCCGTCAAAGTATTAGCATGTAAAATAATATTAGATACAAAAAATCAATCATAAAGCTGTATAACATATCTCCAAATATTATGTACTTGAGAGGGCAGACTGTCTGACCATGTGCCAGTAATTTTCATACAAAGTCTCATCACGTGTCAGAACTTCTCCTCACCTCTAACAGAAAACTCAGAAAGCAGAAGAAATGGGTAAAATATTGCTCGTCCAGTCTAAGCTCTATTGATTCCTTACTGTAAACCTGAAGTGAGAAAAGGGGGGGGGAAGGGAATGGGGGGCAGGGGAGGGGGGAAGTGGTACTGTGTGAAAAAATCCCAGTTTAGTTACACAGGTGTAAAAAAAAATCCCTATTATTTCAGTTTTCCTTTTGCACTTTCCCAGAGTAAAAAGTAGAATCAGAACCAAAGACCTGATTCACTAAGATGGTGAATGTTCTCAATCCCCACTAAAATGACCTTCTTTCTAGATGGGGTCCAAATGCATTACATAAAATACCAGAGAGTGAAGCCTAATTCAACTTACTTTCCATATGGAAAGACACAGACAGGAGACTGGAAGAACATAATACACAAGAATTCCTGTGCTGGTTGTTTTTTTCAAAATGAGGACATAGGTTTCAACTGCCTATGGATATGTGCAGACAGCTGCTCCTCTCCTCCTCTCCTCCTCTCCTCCTCCTCTCCCCCTATCCCCTCCCCTCCCCTCCACTCCCCTTCTCTCCCCTCCCTTTCATTCCCCTCCACTCCCCTTCTCTCCCCTCCCCTTCATTCCCCTTCATTCCCCTTCCATTTTTTGAGGGAAGCTTTAATTTCAACTCTGTTTCTACCTGTGAAGCTTGATTTAGAAGAGATATATCCACAGCCACAGAGATATGCAGTGTGCAAAGATAATGGGTAAGATAATACAGATGGGATAAAACACCTTGAAGGCTTTTCACTTTCATGTTGATGATTTAACTATGAGCCTTGGAAATTCGACTCTTGGTGTCTGAGACAGAAGCTACTGAGCAGCTGTCATCCTCTCAGGTATGTGGTGTGAAAGGTCTCAGGTTTAATCAGCCCTTTAAAATAATAGGAATGAGAAAGTTGTTCATAACCATGGGAACCTCTTGCAAAGTGCTGCTTTTGCCATGCAGACACCTGTTCCTTCCCTCCTTCCTGCCCCCAGTAATACCCAGACACCGACCAGCACATGCAGTGCTTTCTGCCTTGCTCCTTGGCCTTGAGGAATTGCAAAACTAACTAATATAACTTTATACAGAAAATTTCCTTGCTGTTCCAGAAGCCTGAATAAAACTTTTCCATGTCTTTCCATGTCTGACAAACCTGAAGCTAGAAAGGGTAGGTATGAGCCTGGTAGTTGTCCATGGATCTGTGTCTTGTCCTTGGATGAGCCAACATGAATTTTGATAAAAGTTTTTCCTGCAGTCCATTCGTACCTACTTTTCCCATGTAGATCCTTTAGTGTCTTTAATAAGTTTCATCTGTGGCTTCACCCTTTCCTTTACTGGAAAACTACTCTGGTTCACTTATGTTTCTGTTTCATGATGACTATAAGAAATATATACCTTTCTTATCTTTATCTGTCTGATAAATTTAGTTAAAATTGGCCACAGAATTTTTTTTTTTCTGGGGGAAGTCAAGAGCCGCTGACAACTAAGCATTTTCTGTGTGGAATCTGGATAGAAATATCTAAAAATATATAATACTCTCAAGAGCTACCAGGCTTTACATATGCTAGATGACGAAATTAATTAATTTCCTTTTTTTAAAGTAACATTAGGAAAAAAAATCTAAATATTCTGATTTCCATATGAAAATACAATTTATTTCATTTAATGCCTGAAATTTTGGAGTGATGCCACAATGACAGGTTCATTTTAAAGGAATGGTTTTTCTCTTTCTTCTACCAAACCATATACAGCTCCTGTTGTCAGAAACCTTTGTAATTTTGACTTAAGAACTGATCTAGCAGTCAAAACTACAAATTGCAGTCCAATTACAAAAGCAGAACTCTAAACTGTGCAAATGTTGAGCTTTATAGTCTCTGCAGTGTCACACTCTAGTTCAAGTTGCTATTCATTAAACAGAAGCTGTTAATGTTATTTGTTGACAGCAAGAGATCTGTATTTGACAGTCATTATCCTGCAGCAAGGCTCTTTAGACTTTTTTGGACCCTTTGCCTGTGATTACAGTGTACTATTTTTTTTTTCTGTAAACAGCACCTCATTTATCGTTTAAATTGGGAATGACCATAGAGGCTCAATTTCCCACTAAGAGTTACTATTTAGGAAGCAAAAGCGTTGTAGTAGTTTTAAATTGTTTGGACCATCTTGTCTTTGAAATAGGGGAAAAACTGTATTCTCCACCTAGACCAGTAGTTTCCCTTGACAGTGTTTCCAATGTGGTTGTGCTACTTTCACTGAAAAAAAGATTTTTTCATAGAGGTAAGAAGGAAAGGAAGGAAGGCATAACTCCTTATGCCTGCAAAATTCATCCCTTAAGCAGTAGGAGGAAGACAATATTAAGAAAATATTTAGTGGGATGATGGAGAAGGAGGGAATAAGATGATCTAAGGTAGTCTGTGAGTCAGGTTGCCTTTTCAGTAAGGTTTTGTAGCCTTTGGAGCATCACATTATACTGCAAAAATATAAGCAAAAGCTTGAATTTTTGATCCTTTGGAAAAGCAACTTCTCATTCCAAATCAATGTCAAAATATTGAGGGGTTTTTCTCATCAGAAAGTTCAGAAAAACTCTGATTCAAAAATAGCTAAATCTTGTCTTATGAGTCAGTTTGACATTAAATTAGATTATCTGCCATCCCACATGGTCTCACAGGAGCTGTGCGACCAGCAGCTCATAATCTACTTCATAAGCAGTGCTCAGTGTCAGAACTTCATCTTTCACAATGTACTGACACTCAGGCTTCTTCACATGTTTGAGTCAAAAGGCTACTATATGGAAACATGGGAGTTATAATCTGTCTGGGGAACATAGATTCCAGAATGCCTGGAGGCAGGATTCCAAGCACCTAATGGACAGATGTTATGAAATTTCACTGACAGGACGAGATTCAGATTAATGCTGAACTGAAGCTAATATTTCAAATTTGGCAAAAAGAAGTTCTTAAGTATTCCTAATGATTTTTTTTATCATCAGCATAAAACCATGGTTTTATAGAAAAGTTATGTTGTGTAGAAGTTGTTCTCCTCTAACTAAAAGAAACAAAACATTTTCCTGTCCATTTCTTGATGTGATGCAAGTTGATCATTTTAGACTATTTCAGGAAAATATGATATAATTTTAAAGAATTACAGAACTTTTTCACTTTGATTCTTTGATTGTGTAGAGACTTTACATAAGGCACTGCCTCAGAAATGTAGGATGGACATTAATAGCTGGACTATTTAAAAAAGTCAGATGGCACAATGTTAGGCAATGCGGCTGGAGTATTCTGATGTTTGATATTTGTAGCTGGAACAATCTATTTCAGGATAAATTACTAACTGATATAAAGCAGCTAATTCATCTGAGCAACCAATTTATGTGAGCTATACAGATTCACATCAGAAAAAAACAATTACATATTACAGCATAAAAAAATTGAGGGCATATTGAGAACCAAGGGTCACTGAGGTACTTCTTTGTGCTTTATCACCACTTCGCTGCTTAACAAAAAAAGCAAAGAAAGATATTCTTCTAATCAGTCCAGTATGAAAATTGGAGATGAGAGGTCTTTTTATGCTCTTTGTTACATTTCCTATGCAGTTACATTTTGAACACTAAATATCTTTCCCAAAAATGTATACACTTTACAGTATATTTTATTTGCTTGTGATGGGTTTTTTGTTTTATTTTTTATTAGTTTTTGAAAATATGGATTAGACCGTGAGAGAGTCATGTCTCTTTCATTACACTGCATTCTGTTATAAGCAATTTCACCCTCTATTGCATCATGTTTCATATTTGATGTAATAAAGTAACTCATCATTTCTTAATCATGCCCCTTGCCCTTGCTGTTAGGAAAAGGTTGGAAGAAGATGCAGGTAAGAGACAATTTAATTATAAGAGTACATTTAATGTCACTTGGTGTGGCCAGATCAAAAATAGGTCTTGTCAAACAAATAAGATTTCATTTTGGTTGAAATTACAGGTTTGATTGATAAAGAGATAACTGCAGAAGTATAATTGAATAATTAAGTAATAACATCTAAAATTCCAATTTAAAAATTAGCCATCTCCATGAGCAATGAATTAATCATCCAACTGATAAACCTCCAAAAATCAGTAAAGAACATCACTTAACACTTCTACTGAAACAGACTAGAGAAGGATTTCCTGTCTGTAACATATGCAATGAGATGCAAAAAGCATTAGTATTTTGTGGAAAAAACTGTTACAAAATTAAAGCTTTGCACCAGACAGGGTGTTGTTCCTCTCCCTCAGTGAATATTTAGCTCTCTGGATATAGCAAAAAGCAGGTATTGAGACCCTTTTAAAATTTACTACAGTGTGGTAAGAGATTTCATTTGGGATATGGGTAATCTGGGTTGAAATCAAATTCTTAGGCTGAATTTTTTTTTTTAAAGAGAGAGAGAACTCTGAACTTAGACCCTGCAAATTCCTAATAGGTATATTTCTCAATTTTTTGGAAGGGAATTTTGTCAGCTTCGGTTTTCATTACACTTTCCTGAATCTGAGAAACCTCTCTGCAAAATCCTCATTAAAACCAGCACAATCCATGAAATATTATTCATTCCAACATATTGATATAATCCAGTGAAAAAGACCTGTAAAAATACCACATAGAGACTACTTTCTATAGAAATTCTATAGGGTCTGACAATACAGCTGATACTAATCAGTATCTTCTTTAGTGATATGGAAATAACATAAAACTACTGCTAATAAAATTGTATCAACAGATACAAAGATAAGTTGAATGCTAAATAATGATAATGAAATGCCATGATGCTTGGTAAATTGCTCAGTAAAATGAGTCCATTCAGACAGGATGCATTACAATAAAATATGTATGAGGCTCGGTATATATAGGAGGGGTTATTTTGTGGACACAGAAGCTGCGAACAGGGCTTATGATTCCCACTGTCTGAGTCAAATACTGCAGTAGAGGGTGGATGCAGTCCCTGTTCAGATGGCAGATGACTATTTCAAGGCTATATATATATGTTACTGAATAATAATGATTATTAAAGATGTCTCAAATCTAACAGAAAACTTAAGTCACATTTATATTGGAAAAAGTGTTACTTTTGGAACAATCTAAACACCAAGGAAAAGGTGAGTTCATCTTCCCTCACTGTTTTTAAGGGAAGATTTGATGGCTTCAAGAGAAACAATGTTTCAGTCCAACAATTTTCAAAGTCTTCTCAGGTAACATTTCTTCTGCGTTCATGATCTCATCTTAGAATGTAATTCTGTAGTCTGGGAACAAGTTATTAGCCTTCAACATTTCCAGCAAAAGGAAATGTTTTAGTTTGTAAAATATAGAGGTTCAGTTTTTTGAAGTATATCAGGCATTTCAAATATATCACGTGCTTTGGCAGTCAGATCAAGTGACAGACATAGCACCTCAAGCTGCTCCACAGAATAGGCACTTTTCCATTATTGATACATGTAATTCTGCCGTATTCCATTGTCAGTGTCAGCTACTCTAAGGATCAGTCTTATGATAAACATGGAGTTGCACAGGCCCCAGCATGGAGGAAGCCTGGCTTCCCATGAGCTTTTAACCTACATCATAGACTTTCAGTGTGTAAAAGAAAATGCTAAGTCCAGCTGGAAAGTCAACCCCCTTCTTATACGAATTGTCCAGTGGCTTGACTGGATGAGCTTCCACAGGTGATTTTGCTTCAGGTATTACACATGCAAAGTACTTTTCCTACACTTATCTATCTATTTTCATGAAACTAGAGAACTAACTGCAGTTTAGTCAAGCAAATTAAAGCCTGTCATTTGAACCTTGGTTTTAGGTACCTAGTGATGCTGTTTAAGTGCTTGTAATTCTCACTGATATGTTTATTTGCCTAGAGAGCAGAGCTTTATAGATATCAACACCATTCCATCACATTTTTCTAAGCTAACATTACCACTTACCACTGTCACTGAGATGATATAGCTGCTCAATGAACTATCCAGCAAGAATCTATACCAATCTCTGAACTGGTCCTAAATACAGTAGTGGAATTGCTGGCAGCAAAGTCTGTGCACTGAGAACATACAGATCTGCCAGACATGCACTTCTGTGCACTATATAGCTCCACATTTTCATGTAGTGCACATAGAGAATTTCTTATCCTTAGGCTACATGTAATTCAGGATTTGATTTGGATTTGTTTCCCTCCCTCTTCTGTGTGATAGCCCGAAGTACAGTGCTTTTTATTCCTGAATTTTTTGATGGTCTTTCCAGCACACTAGCCTATGAGGGTTATTTTCTCCATTATTCTATCTTTGTCTTATTTCTTGCGTTCCTTTAGCTTGATGCACTTGCTCCAAACTGATGGCTGTTTTACTTCAGTGCTCGCACTGAAATTCAGTGGGAGATATCTTTACAGAGATAAAGCTGTTCCTTTCATAAATCTCCCTAGTAAGCTGGATTCACAAGCTCCATAAGAGCTTGATTAGGGATTTCTTTCTCTGAAATCATATAGAAATAGAAAAGTTCTTAACCATGTATGACTTTGGAACACCTTTTGATCTCCAGTTTTTGCTTCAGAACTCATCAAGTTGCAATCTGTGTTCAGACCCCGTTTCTAACAGTGATGTCCCACTTATTTGCTTGATTTTTCCTCTTGTCAAAATATTTAAAAGGTATTATCTCAATTTTTAAAAATCTTTATCACAGAGAGCTCTGTATACACACTCAGCTCTTGCATCCATTGCTTTTATGCATAGATATTTAAATCCATGGTTCAGCTTGAAGCTCTGTGATTTTTTTTTCCTCAGGACTGTAATGTTTAGCTGTTTATTACAGTCTCTTCCTAAGTGTGAATATCACTCAACTGAATATTGCCACTGTTTTTCCTGCATCACGTGTGAAGTAATATATAAGATCTTTTTTTCTGATGGTCCATTTTCTCTTTAAGACTTAGATGTATTCTGTAACTGTAGCCAGCACATGTTGGCTTCTCAGTCCCCCTTTCAACAGCATGCTTCTGCAAGCTGGATGGTGTCTTTCTCTTACACTTTTCCAGAATTTGTAATTATTACAAAGATTACTGGAGGCTAAAGAAGCAAGCAGCGTTGTTGCAAATGTTCAGTAGCTTTGGTTCTCTTTATGAACCAATAATGTAGTCATCCCCTTCACATTATCACTACATGACTTACTTTCTGTAGTAGCATCTGAATAGAAGCTGATAGGAAAAAAAATTATTGAACCTTTCTCTAAATGCCTCAAACTCATTTGGAAGTGTGAATCTTTGGGAAAAAAAAAAAAAAAAAAACAAACAAAAACGTGATGTAAAGGTTTACCACAAATCAGTCTCTCAATGTCATTTAGTGGATATACAATTTTTCTTGCTATCTCTGTACTTGGGAAACAGATAATATGGACTGATTCATAAAACAACACTAAATTGCAAAAATAGCAGAAAACATAAGGATACAATGATAGGATTACACCATACACTTGTGAGGTTGTTATATGTAAGGTAATTAACTATTGTATGAGTGTTTGAAACTCACACGACTTTTTGAAACTACTAACAGCTTGAACTGCTACTATTTACAGTATTAACTAATAATTGAAAAGTACTGCAGGGCACTATAAATAAGTGCAAAGCCTCTTTTATACTTTCTCCAATCCCTATGTCAAGCTGACAAAACAAAGTTCATTAGTGTGTTTCATATATGAGGGGGTAAAAATGGTAACACAAACAGTTAGTAGTATAAAACTACAATAGTACCAGAGGGAAGTGAAAGAAGGTAAAATACTAAGATGGGATCAGGAACAGTGTTGTTCCTTTCAAAGGTAGGATCTAATTTGAGGTCATAAAATGGTACTCATAGTTAGGAGGAAGATGGAACTTCAACTGACAAGTGATGTTTCACTGAGTGTAACAAGCAATCATGTGTGCCAAGTGCAGCTTCATCACATCAGTGCCCTTTCTCAAGCTGATGCTCCCATTTGGGTGTACAGCTCTGAGATAGCAGTCCATGTCTCCAAGTTGTTCACTAAATTTTGAAAACAGCAATGCAGCACATCAGCTCCTCAACTGGGATAAGCCATTGATGGTCCCTCTCTGAGGTCCTGTTTTCAAACTAGTGGCTGGAAACACTGAAACACTTTCATGTCCAGAAGTTCAAAAACATTAGGCTTCTTCTCCATACCTCAGCTGTACACACTTCCCTGTCTGAAGATGGAGAGAGCAGAGGGAAAGGCAAAAAAACCTCCTCTTTTCTGTCTGTCTCTGTTCTCTTTAGGTGTGCTCAATGATATTTTTTGTTCCGTAAGTGAAACCACAACAATGACCTTTGTTCAAGGACCAACAAAATTACTAGCACTGGCAAGAGAAACAGAGCCAGAGATTCAGGTTTTAGAAAAAAAAAAAAAAAAAGATGTATTTTTTGTTGTGCTTCTCTTTATTCTGGTGTGTAAATTACAATGAAATTCTCCTGCCCAACATTTTCTGTTCCCTGCTGGTAGGACCTCAGAGGTGAGTGGTCACACAAGGAGCCTGAAGCGGAAAATTCAAGTTGTGAGAAACTGCATCTTTACCCTTACAGACCTCAAGTCTCAAGGAGTATCTTACTTCTGCCTGAATTGAAAGGACTAGGTACTTAAATACAATAGGTAGCACCCTTAGCTTTACATGTCTTAGTAACCTTTGTCATATTATATACCTTTTCAAGTTTCTCAGGGCAGATTAGCAAGAAGCAGTAGACAGCTGGCTCTCTTCTGTACTGCCATATGGTACTGGATATCAGAAACAGAACTCCAGCCAACTGGTCCTTTGCTTTGAACACTCTGCATTTCCCTATTTTGAACTACCTCTATACTTGTGCAACCTTTCAGCTTCTTAAAGCTCTCAGCACATGAACAGTGATACAGATGTTTTGACATGAACTAGTTTAGTCTCATTAGTGACTGCTATAATGTTCTGGGCAGAATTTTCTAAGGAAGACAAGAAGCAAATCTTAATAGAAGAATGCTATTTCTATCAGCTGTACACAGTAGTTGACCAATTCTATTCTTAATAGAAAGCTGGTGACCTGTTTGGGGGATTTTAAACTTTTCATTCCTTGGTTGGTGAAACAGAAGAAAGTAACTAGAAGAGTTTAAATTAGTGAGAGAATATAGGATAAATGAATACTTGTGATAATATTCATTAAATTAGTAGGATATGCCAGTTTTCACATATACTGGAAATCGTATTTCTTGCCACACCTAACTTTTTATTCTTTGAAGTATTTGTGGATTTCTTTTTTCAGATAGAAGTCATATACCATGTCCCATTAGAGGAATTTCAGCATGTGCTTATCATCTTTGGGTAGAAGTCTGTTGTAAATCTCACACAGTCCCATCCTCACCAACACCACTCTGGCTTAACCACAGAATCACTGAGTGGCTGAGGTTAGAAGGGACATCTGGAGCTCAATTTGCCCAATCCCCCTGCTCAAGCAGGGCCACCTAAAGCTGTTTGCCCAATACCACGTTCAGATGGGTTCTGTGAATCCATCTCTAGAATGGAGACTCCACAATCTTTCTGGGTAATCTCTGCCAGCATTTGGTCATCCTCATAGTGGAAAAAAGTGTTTGCTGATGTTCAGAGGGAACCTCCTGTGTTTCAGTTGGTGCCCATTGCCTTTGGTCCTTCACTGGGCACCACTGAAAATAGCCTGACTCTGGCCTCTTTGCACCCTCCCATCATATAGTTCTACACATTGACAAGATCCCCTTGAACACTCCTTCTCCAGGCTAAATGGTCCCAGCTCTCTCAGGCTTTCCTCATAGCAGAGTTGCTCCAGACCCATAATCATCTTTGTAGCCCATCACTGGACACTCCAGTATGGCCACATCTCTTTTTTTCTGGGGAGAAGCCCAGAACTGGACACAGTACTACAGATGTACCCTCACCAGTGCTAAGAAGAGAGGAAGGATCACCTCTCTTGACCTGCTGGCAGTGCTTAACCTACTGCAGTACAAGATGCCCTCAACCTTCTTTCATGCCCACATTGAATAATATAAGAAAGGAATAAAGTCCCTGTGTTTCCTCCATGGAATATAAAGTGCTAGGTACTTAAATCTTCTTATAAAAAATGGACCATTAAGAAAAAACATCTCATCAGTGGTCATTACTAGTGAATTAATCTTCTTTATAGTGTCCATAAATATTGCTAATGCTTTAGTGTTTCACACATTGAACTCAGAGGTGAGAAAATATAAATCATTAATGCACCCACTATTTTCCAGTCACCTCATAACAAAAAAAGGCTGACATATGTGGCAAAAACTGTAAGACTCCATTTCCTACAGAGTAAGGTTGTTCCTACTGCATGTTATTTGCAGCAGGCAACAGGTTGTAGGAGGAACTTAAGGAAATTCAAAGGACAGATTCTTACATGTTCATAAGCCACCTACCACCAAGCAGACCAGTTTGCTCCTCCATGCATGGTATGAACCAGAGAAGCATTCACAGGTATGGTGCTACACAGTTGAGAACAGCACACTTGTACGTCTCAGTCCTTCAAAACTGCCACATAGCTACCCATCCTTCACTTCATCTGAGGTCTCTCTCTGCTTCTGTCTATTATAAACCCTTGAATATCTTACTATTCCCTTCTATAATTTCACAACATGTACTAATTGAGAATTCCTCTCTCACTGGGAATTATCAGCTACTCCTTTTCAGTGCCCTTTTTTGGCTTTGTGCACCTAATGAATGAGTCTGGTGCAGAAATAAAAGATCTGTCTCTTCAGTTAGGCTATAAACAACATACTTAAGATCTGGAATTTATAAGAAATGAAGCTTAAATGGGAACTCCTGCCTGTATTTCATATATATCCATAGTAACAGAGCTCACAGCAGATTTTCACTTGGTCAGTCGCCCTGACAGTGGTTGCTATGAATGGTTTAATGGTTTCTTGACAATTAAAAGGTTTTGTAGAAAGAGATGTTTTTGACAGTATATTGTTTCCCTGAGCTGAATTTCACATTTGACTACATGCTGTTCTGGCTTTCTACACATACGCGCATACATAGCACAAAACAAACTGCAGAAGATGTTTATTTCACTCAGGTTATTTTCAGTACACAGATAATGAAAACACTCCACATGCAGATAATAACCAAAAGTGAATATAGGCAGTCTAGTTCAATGTAATTGCAACCCATTTCCCCTATAATCACTGTCTGCATTACAACAAGGCATCACACAGCCTTGCAGCAGATTAGAAACTACACCATGACTTTGAAGATGACAAGGAAATAAAAAAAAAATTGTTTCTAGTATCTGATATAATTTTCACATGATAGTATAGCACAATGGACATTTTATGGCTTTTCCTTCAAGTGCAGGAATTAAACTGGAGAATACTAGGTCCAAGTGACATGTTTCAGATTTGAAACACTTACACAAGAAAACCAGCCTATATGCTTTTGGATAAAATTAGTCACTCCAAAGCTGCAGAATACAATCATTAAAAGACTAGTACACCAACAGATTAAATAAAATTTGACTTTACAGGACAGATGCCTTTTAATAGTTTAAATCTCACTTGATTTTATTCACCTGTTTCTGTGTAACCATTAAAAATTTTATGAGCAATTAATATTAATCAGATGAAAGATTTGAATTATTCAATCAAACAAATTTTCCACATTTCGCTTCCTCCTAATAAGTTCTTTATATTGTAGGTGTTCCAGCTGAAGAGCACAAGAATCATTTGGAATTCAAGCTTTTTCTCACTTAAATGTCAGGAAAACCCCCATTTTTTTAATAATAAATAAAAACTTATTATCATTCACAGATATGCAAAAATCAACAGCCATTCATGTTATTTTGCAAATCAGATTATTTCCTCCCCATTTATATTTTAATAATCCAGGAATAACTAAAAATGTATAATGGGTATTCTGGACACAAAAGACATTTTAGCACTGCAAACGCCAGCAATTTCATCATCACTTGCGGTCACAGACCTGTAATGAAGATGATAAATTAATGAATGCTAACTTTTGTTTTAGATTTCCATTACTGTATTCATCTTTCTGTCTTTCCAATACCTACTTGCAAATCAGGAGTGAAAGCCGAGGCACATGTAAAACTCTCAGTGAAGAGACTGAAACATGCTATACACCACCCACAGTTCATGTTGGAACACTGGCTAAGGGGCATGCTGCTGATTTCAGCAGACAGGTATGGAATGGCTTCATTTATAGCTGGAAATGATAAAGAATATGGGAGAGAAATTGCTTTGAGAACTCTTTCAGTTGGGGTAGTAAAGATGATTATCATGTGGTTAACAAATCCTAAACAGGAGTGAAAGGTAATGGCCTACTGATTGGCTTTGGAGATCAGTTAGTGCTGGTTCCAGTTAGCTCTTCAGGGATGACTGGGTAGCTAGAGTGAACAGGACAGTAATTTGAAAACACTCCTGTTGAATGGAGCTGTGAAAAGCAATGAGTCCAATGATATGCCACAAATAAACCTGGAAAAATTAGAAATCTGTGCCAAAAGCAGTAAAATTAGTTCCCTCTTCCCAAAAGAAAAAAAAAATCAACCTAACTTACCTGGGGAAATTCAATTAAAAACAGATGCAGAAATAACTCATTGGGGTGGAGAGGTCTAGGTAAGATATAGAAGTCCCAAGGGTGAAATCTAAAAGTGAATGCGACAGTGGTTGGCAATGTGATACAGCTGCAAAACTGATTTTTACAATTTAGGCTTGTATTCACAAATGCAGCACATTATGGAACAACAAGGCATAGGGTTTTGATAGCACATGCTCATCTCCCAGGACTACTAAGAGAGATCCCTATGAATTTGAACGAGTTCATAGAATAGCAAGAGCATTTAAAATGGAATTACAGATTTTATAAGTTATGCTGCTGTGGAAACAGAAAACTGTAAAGACTTAGGACGTGTTGGGGATGACAGGACAGCAATGGCCATTCTTTCATATTTAAGTAGAGGTAACTTATACAAGGAGATTTACATGCAGAACTCAATACCGTTACAAGACAGTGCTCTTATGTGCTCATGCAAGCTCATTTTTTATCACAGATTTCCTCTCAGTTTTAATAACAGAAAAAAAACATTAACTCTTCCTGTGAAATAACTTGATAACTACCAATAAGACATTATTGTTGCTTAAATATACGTTCAGATGTGTACATCATACACACATGCAATACATCCTTCTTATGTAACATGAGATATGAAGGGATACCAAAGCCTTGTGACAAAAATTCTGTGCACACGTTCTTTGCAAATATAGCCCTTGAAAAGGAAGTATATTTTTGAAAGATAGAGGTATTGTAGGACATCTAGAGCCAAGTCCTAGGGCTACAAAGCTGGTAAAGGGCCTAGAGGGCAAGCTGTGCAAGGAGCAGCTGAGGTCAGTTGGTCTGTTCAGCCTGAGGAGGAGGAGACTCATTGCAGTCTACAACTTCCTCACGAGGGAAACAGGAGGGGCAGGCACTGATCTCTTCTCTCTGGACAGACAGTGACAGAACCCAAGGAAATGGCCTGAAGTTGTGTTAGGGGAGGTTTAGACAGCATATCTCGTAAAAAGGTTCTCCACCCAGAGGGTGGCTGGGCACTGGAACAGGCTCCACAGGGAAGTGGTCACAGTACCAAGCCTGGCAGAGTTCAAGGAATGGTTTTCCAATGAAATTACAACTAATATTAAAATTATCACAGCAAATACTCTCTTGATGAAAGATTTGGATTGTTCTACTTGTTTCTCAAGTGCTCAATTCTGCTTGGAGACAATAAAGGGCAGAGATGTATGTGTTTTATCTTAATTTAGATTTTATATTAATTTGAGAATCCTTAGATAAGATGATTTCAAGATTAATATGGAGAAAAGATACATAGAATTCCCAGTTTCCCATAAAAAAGTGCAGGTTTCTCTTGTATTCTTTGAACTACCTTTCTTCAATTAAACATTAAAATATTTTTCCATATTTTTCTGTACCAGTCAATAAAGAATAAACAACTCTGTCTCATCATAGTAGAGAAATTACACAGTGTATAGCACTTGCAAGAACCTACATAATCCAGAAAAATACACCTGCTTGCTCAAAATAATCACCTCTGCCAGGAAGCTTACACCACCGCGGCGGGGAATAACATGCGTGAAAATATGTAGGCATCTGAACAAGTTATGCAAGCTTAGGCATGGGTGAAATGACAACTAATGTCATCCCACAGTTGCTGAACTGCTGATTTCCTTATGACTCTGGAAACAGAATTCTTCACTTTCAGACAGGAAGATTGTATTTTGAAGGAATCTGAAGAGATAGGGAAGAGATGGAGAAGAAGGGCAGGAAAAGGGGAAATCTTCTTTCTTTTACTTAGCTATATTCTTTTAAGAATTTTGATCAAAAAGAGATAAACAATAGATAAAACAATACCTTTACTTCAGTAAACTTTTAACAGAATTGTATTCCTGCCACTAACTTTATTTAATGATTAAAAGGAATGTTTCTTCAAATATTCCATCTTGCACAGCTACAAGCTACAGTCAAACACCTAATTCTCTCAGAAGCTTGAAAATAATCAAGCCATTTAAATAAAATATGATATTTTAGTTCATTATGTAGCTAAAGAATAAAAATAAAATTGAAATGCTATTAATGAGTTGCCTAACCAGAGAAAACTTATTTGTATGCCATTATTTCTGTGGAATTCAGAAGGGAAAAATATTTGTGTGGTTATTTGCTCCATCAAAAACTCATCCCCTCAAGTCAAATTGAAAATATCACAGATTCAAATTTTGTATGCTTAATTTGGTTCTGTAGTCACAGCCCTACAGGTCTGGAATTTCCTTTGGATGTGCATGTAACTTGCTGAGAGTTAAATGAAAAGTGCTATTAATCAATAATTTAGCAATAGAAAACTACTCATAAACAGAGAACAAAACTTGCAAGAACTGTTGCCTTATTGTGAGGAAGTATATTTTGCATATTTCTCTCTCCATATAACAAGGCAGAAAATAGTGTTAATATTATTCCAAAAGCAGTGTCCTTTGGTTCAACCCAAAAATGGTTTTCATAACTGAGTACTATAGCATGTTGGCCTCACAAGCAGATTTAAGGACCTTGCAGGAGTTGTTGAGGGTTCCCAAAATACCCACAGGTATGATTGTCTGTCTTATAGCATGCAGCCCATTGTCGAATTCCAAGACAGTTTTGCCTTAAGGGCAAACAAGCCAAACCTAAACAGAAATCTATCTTTCTCCCTCAAACGTTCCTTTATCAGTGAATTTTATTAATGACATACAATACTTCTACAGTGCAGCAGAAACAACATTGCAAATGGAAGTAACAGCTTCAAAGAAAAAAGAACACACACACCAAAAGATAATACTGTAGGATGGTCCGTGACCAAGCTGAAGAAAGAAATTATGAACATATGTAAAATTCACACTAAGAGACACTGTACACTGGGACAGAGCACACACACTGGCTATTTGGTAGGGTAGATTAACAGGTTGACACACATAAGAAAAATACAAAATACAAAGTTCCAAGTTGGAAGGGACAGGAAAAGGGCTGACAATGAAAAGTGATCTGCAAAAAGATCTCTGTACTGAGAAATTTTGACTGGACAAAGGTTGAATTTCCTTGCCTATAAACTCCCTCTGTTCTTAGGATTATAGTCAGGGTTGAGACAAAAAGAAAACTCAAGGTTTCATTGGCAAGGAAAAGATCCTACAATTGAAAGTAAGAGCTGAGACTGGATGGACAGAATGGTCCTCAAATATTAGCACCCATGAGGTGTGACAGTGCCTCTGTCTATAAGAATAAGGAAAGAGAGAAAGAAACCACAGAGGTACAGCCTTGAGGGCTCTGGAAAAGCTCCAGCAGACCAAGAAGGACAAGGTGATGCAGCAACTTTCCGGCAGAAATAGGAAAGTGGAAACAGTGGCACAAAGGTCAGAACATGGTAGGGTTTTAACTCATGAGAAAGCATGACCAGATTCAGTGGTTAGGGTTTAGATCTAAGATAAAGACAAAAGCTGGAGCTCTGGTTACTGTAACAGGGCTACAAAGGGAAAGCTAAAATAAATGGGGTGGAGAGGAGGGGTGAAGCGGTAAAAAAATTGATAAATTCCCTGAAAATTTTCTCAGCTTGGTCTTGTCTGGGAATAGGAATGTAAAGCACAACATGTGCCTAGGATTCAGATTATGATTTTCTTTCTGTTATGGCAAAGAGAAAACGTAGAGCTCCTGTTGGACTGGGGTTGCAAAAAAGTGAGGGCAAAGCTGTAAAAAGCATAGTCCCTCAAGAACTTGTTCATCTAGACCAGGGCACTGCGTCTTGATAAAAGGCTCAGCTAAGGCCAGGACCAGTACTAAGGGTTAGGGTATTGGTTGGGAAAGAGACAAAGCCTACAACAGTGCTTAGACAAGGGCTGCAAAGGGGCTGACAGAACAAGGCTGCCAAAATAATCATTCCTCAAGACTTGCTCATCCCTGCTGTGGCACTGGGTGTTGAGCTGGGGTTCAATGAAGGAGAAGGCCTCAGCCAAGGAAGAGGGTTAGGGTCAGGAAAGAGAGAAGACCTACAGCTGAAACTGGGGTGGGGTTGCAAAGGCGCTGCCCAGAAAGGTGTATATTTCAGAAGGAATTTTCCCTTTACAACTTGATGTGGAGATGTGGCCAAGATCTAAGATTAGGGTTAAGGTTCAAGCTAGAATAGAGACCAAGCCTTGAGCTGCACTTGCAGTGGGTCTACAGCGACACTACCAAGGAGGGGTGTATGCTGCATAAAACATTCTCACTAGAGAATTTGTTTATCTGGGTCATGGCATTGGTCTAGGCACAGGTTCATCTTAACTTGGATGGTTTAGTTTTATGGTTTGTCTCCTCCCTAGCCCTAATTCTAGAATCAGTAGAGCCTTGGTCAGAGACACTCCAGAATAAAAAATTCTCTGGAACAACACTTTTGTCAGTCCACATCTCCCTTCGGCAGCCTCGCTGCATCACTCCAACCGCAGCACAAAGCTTTCTCTCTTTCCTAACCACAACCCTATGGTTAGGTCTTGCCTGGATTCTATCACAACCCACTGAGCCAGAGACCAGGAGAACAGATTCCCATGGGACAATTCTTTTTGCAGCCTACCCCTTCCTTGGGCACAGCTGTACTCTGCGCTTTTCTCCCTTTCCAAACACTTGGTCTTAGCCACCTTTGTCTTGACTGAGCCACACCTCAAGACCCAATGTCACAGTCCAGATGAAAAAGTTTTCCAGGGGACAATTTCTCTGCAGCCTCTATCTTTCTTGTGGCAGTCCTTTTGAAGTTCCCCTTCAGCTGGATTTCTGTGGTTATTTTTTCCTGATCCTTAAGAATCCCAGGTGATAAGCTGACTGCCTTGTCCCTGGTTGTATTCCTATCAGAGGCTCCACATTCCTAGGAAGAAAATTCAAGTATCAGCTGTTCCTTTTTTTAGTGGATTTTTCAATGTCCTAAACACAGCTATCCCACAATTTCTCTTTTTATTAACTGCATTTTTATTCCTAAATATAATCCTAAACATAAAATAAGTCTAGGCACTTTCCTTCTTCATTTTACTCAGAAAAGAATTTACTCCAGGGAGAAATCTAGCCTATGGGTTTTTTTTTCAGAGAGCCCTTCTTCTGCACCACTCGAGCTGTAGCTCTAGGCTTTTTCTCTCAATCATTAGAGTTGTAAAAGGAAGTGAGTGGTGCAAAAATAATTGTTTCCTTAGGAATTTTTCATCTTCACAGGCATTTTTTTCTAAGGTTCATTTCAGGGTTTGGGTTGAAGTTATTTTTGACTGAAAGTCCACAGCTAAGTTTGATCCCATCTGGACAGCAGCTGACAAAGAAACCCACAGGCAGACTCTAATATTCTCATTGGAAGAACTCTCCATCTTTGCATGGAGTACTGTTTTTGGTTTATGCATCAGCCAAGCATTTATGTTAGTGCCAGAAGAGGTTTAGAGACAAAGAGAAATCAGAGATGAAGTTATAGTGTGGCTGCAATGTACTCTCCACTGTTAAGTAAGAACCGATGCTACAACTGAAGAATTGTATCATACATAAGTGTTTGAATGGTGAAGGTTTCCTCTCCTGTGGTCAAGGCTAGGCTTAGGGTACTCAGTAAGTATTAGGTTTGTTGAGGAAAAGAATTAGTCCAAAACTGCAGGGACTCTAACTCTGTAAAAGGTCTCCCAAAGGGAATTGTGAATTCTAAAAACAGTGTTCTTTTAGCTAGACAGTCTATCTGGTGTTTCATAACACTTATTTGTGGTATATGATTTGGTGTTAGGGCTTTTGTTACTCTTGTGAGAAAGAGAAATAATAAAATGATACTTTGAAGATTTTTTTTTTTACAGTTAAGACTTATGTGAAAATTACTTTCTTAGGAATATTGATTCTTTTTGGTTGGACTATTAACCCTGTCCTAGATCAAACTACAGTTATTGCCTAAGGCTAGAGCAAGAAAGAAATTTCAGAACTGTCCTTCCAGGGCACTGGTAATGGACTGCCAAAAGAAGCTGAAATTCTCCCATGAGGAAATTTGTGTCATGACTGGTCTGGCATGCTTTTTTCTGAGGGTCACCTTGTGTTAGGGTTTGTATTGGAAGAAATATAGTAATTTGTTTGAACACGTAGGCTGCTTTCATTTTTACTAGCCTTAAGTAACAGGCAGAGTAATGGTGGATTCATGTGCCATGCATGATACCATCAGTAAGGAGCCCTTGTGCTAACCACAAAATTGCAGAGTAGGCTTATATCCACTTAGCCTAAATGCAAAAATTGTAGATGAAAATGTTACAAGGTGCTTTGTAAAAGAATGGTCTTTCCCCCCACCCCTACCCATCATTATACTGCTGCAAATACTTTAATGTTTTTAGCATTATTTTGACAATGAAAAAACTACATGTTGTTTTGTATGATACTATTTTCTTGAGTCTCTGTTACATATATGCATGCTCACACACATATATGCTCCAGAGTTTTCTGTTGATATCTGTAACAACTGAAAAGTCTTAGAACCCTCAGCAATGGTTAGAAAGAACTGAATGTGGTTTTAGTGACTTTCAAGGAAATAAATAAATACTATGTAATTATTCTACATAATTTCACTTATGCTCATCATCACAGTATCTATGTGTTTATGTTTGCTTATGCTAGAGCAAAGCATCAACCTAACAGTTTTAGGACCGTAAATCTAGCACATATGATATAGGTTATATTTAAAACCACATAAATATAACTTTTTAGTTGCTTCTGGCTGCATGGATAAACTTCCATAAACAAATTGCGGATGACTGAACAATGCTAGCCTGAATACGCCTGTTTAGGAGATTTTTGTAATAAAACCCTCCTTCCTCAGGATGATGCTTATGCCTTAGGCTCTCTGCAGTGAGAACCAGAATCTAATTTTCATAACTTGAGGAAGTTCGGATTCTGTTTTTCAGTTTAGCTCATTAAGACCAAGAGAGACCCACATCCAAATATGACCAAACAGGTTAATGCATTCATTCACCTTATTGTCTAGGTATGTGCAAATCAGTGTAACTGAAATAAAGAGCCTCTCTGAAAGGCTCTAATATAAATAAGGATGGTTATGGCAGCAATGGTTATGGGAATAATACTAATAGTATTGCAGTGACAGCTCATATTCGTTTGCTTCTTTGGACTACTTACCATGAAGCTGACCCAGTTTATACCTATGTTGCTTCTGCTTTCCTGAGCATAGCATCCATTTATCAAGACAGAATTTAGACCACTCTTTTGCATTCTACATCAAGCATTACTTGAAATCCTCTTTTCCATTCTGCATTAAAATCTTTAGAGCTTTAAATCCATATTTTGTGTAAGTTATAAGAGCTTGTACATGAAATTACTAGTTTGAACCTCCTTATTTAACCTATTTTCATTACTGTTTAAATATATGTGTATATAAAATACTTGACATCCTTATATTCAGTACTGTTTTTATTCAAAGGAAAGCATAATGTTTATGCACTGCTTAAAAAATAAATCTTAGAGAACTGCACAGTGTCACTGGGGCATATCACTAATTATTACACTGAAAATATTACTGAACAAGAAAACACTATAGCATTTAGCTAGATGATATAGAAAATGTCTTCAGATTATTTGCTTGTTTCCTAGAGCATAATACTGAGGCAAACATAGGTACGTGGTATACTTTGTTGTTCTACCTGCACAGAAATTCTGAGAATTTTAATCTGTAAATCAATGCACACCCAGCCATGAGCTAATCACAAAAGCAAGAGTATCACAATGGAAAGTCTAAACACATGTTAACAGCTGGAAAAAAAGTATCTGCACCATTTTCAAGTCCCTGCCTGTTTGGTATTAATGAGAAATGTAGATACCCTCTGAGACAAATGACATTTTTAAGGATAAATATGAATCTCAGCAGCTGCTATATTTCATCTTTTATAGGTTACAGAGAGTAACTTTCTATTTACACTGATGTGGAGATAGATGAACAGGAGTCTTCTCTGAGGGTAAACAAAGGTTAAGGGATTTCGCTCACATATCAAGCCCACTGCCTTCTCTCTGAAACATCTAGCAAGTAAATTTAACCCTCTGCTTTAATTTATGTGGCTCTATGTGTGTGTTTACATGTGTAGATAAGGGTTTGTACTGGTGTCTTATCTTCTCATTTGTTTCTCTTTTTCTTTTATCCCCTGAGCGACAGTAGTGCCATAGAATATTGTAACACCAGATTGTTACAAAAAAAACTATTTTGGGGCTGTGCTTATTGCACTCAGGGATCCAATTGTCTAGGCCCAAGGCAGTATCTGTACAAATGCTCTAAAGAAGTGATTTAATCACTCTACAGTATCACTGGGAACAGCTCGAAAGAGATTTACCCAGGTACTGACAGTGGTCATGTTGATACTATATCATCCTTGTCCATGTACTTGCCCTATGGCAACAGGGCTATAATTAGAGCTGTAGCTGCTGAATTAAAAGAGATGAGGTTACACCCAAACTCCTGTTATGGGCAAAAGGGAATATAACATATAAATGAAGCTAAGAATGTATTTTTACTTCACTTCAAGTTTTAGTAGCGTAACAGTCTGAATTAGATAATTAACTGTCATAGTCCTCAGCGCATCAATAGGTTTCAATTGTTTTGACCTCCACCCATTCCCACTGCTCCAGGAGCTGCAGTTAAGCTCCTTGCCTGAATTGTGCGGTAGAAATATTTGTGCTCAGCTCGGTCCCTAGCTTGGTTTTGCTTGTTGCTTTGTGTATGTCAGATTTTCACTAGACTGCAATAATAATCACCATCCCTAATCTTCTCAAGTCTATGCTTCTGTTGGAATGACTCCTGTCCCTCTGTAACATTGGTGTTCCCAGCTTGTTCTCTCTTGTGAAGCAGCCAATAATCTTAATCCTTACATATTCCCTAAGCCTCTTTCTTAAAAGAGATGAGTAGTCGCTTGCCCATTCTGATGTCAGGACATGACTGTGACTTAAACGGTACAAGAACTTGTACAGTAACTTGTGCAGTCCACAGACATTCTCTAACCTTCCTTCACTTCCTGGACACTTCAACAGGGACATCAAGAAATCTCTTGAGTACTAGTTTTTGTGATTAAAAACATTTTAATAGATATGCCTTCAGCCTAGGCTTCTATAATCCTGATAGGGCATCAGCTGTTACAGCATAAGCAGTTGATGAAGAACCAAGGCACTGAGATTCACTTTACCTTTTGCGACAACAGCAAAAATGCATATTTTCTACCCAAGCATTGTCATTCTGTTTCACACTGGAAGGGTTCAGCACCCTGTGCTGCTCTGCATCTGTGCCTCAAGCTTCAGTAAAGAACTGAACTATTACAAAAATTCTGTTAATATGCTGATGTGAATTCCTTCAACACTTGTATGTTAAGCACGTTATAGAGCAGGAAGAGAAAAAATAAGTGCCTTAAGGAAGACTAGTCCACAATGGTTATCGAGTGAGATGTTTGAAATCAGCAATTCAGAACCAGCATCTAATATTCACTCCCAGATGCTGCCACCTAGAGTCTAACATTACGACACTGTGAACACAAAGATAATAGAGTGACTTTTAAGCAAAACTATAGCATTTATGTGGAGGTGGAGGTATTGGTATTCAGGGAAGTATGTGACAGGAAGAGGTGAAAGAGCAGACAAGCAAGAAGAAGGCAACCTTAAACTTGAATTTTTTAAGTGTCTTCCTTCTGTAATGATCAAAATCAGATCTTACATTGGAATGGGGGAACTTATCAAATTGAAGCTGCTATTCTGTACATTTATCAGAATACTTTAAAATATTTTTTTTCCATTTCTAATTCCATGTCTGAAAAATAATGGTCAGCAGAATAAAAGATGTTCCAGTTGAGCAGCCTTGCCCTCAATTTTGATGAAAATGGAGTCCAGTTCTCAAGTCTTAAAGAAAGCATATTTAAGCTTCTTTCTCTCCATCAGTAGAATATTGCAGAAGACAAAATATCCCCATGAGGCAGCCTAACTGGAAATCCAAAGCAGCCTGGAAAATGAGCTATCCTGCTATGCTTTAGAAATTGCAAACAGCAGCAACCCAGTTTCTCAGCTAACTTGAAGGACCTGGCAGCATTTGCTACAAGATGCCTAATTCAATGCCTGGACTCGCACACTGTGTGTAATTTGTTTAGAAATGAGCTATGAACCTAGATCTCAATTTACTCAACAGGATATGGTTTGATTAAATGTGTCCAGATGCATTTGTAATGGGATTATGGATTTCAATTAGGAGTAAGCAACAATCATTACAAGATAATACTTTTTCATGCATACTTTAACAAGCAGAATTGGGGCAAGAAATAGAAATATAATGGAAAAGTCTCTCACTTCTTTCTCCCTTCCACAACACTGTTACTGCTTCTTCACACTGAAGCACTGTTTTTTTCCAAGTTCACTTTCTTGTTCTCTCCTTTGTCTCTGCTAGTCTGTTGTCAAATCAATGGTTTCTAGTTCCACTGAGCTCTGAACATGATCGTGCTCCCAGTAACATTGTTGATCTGCAATTCTTCTGCCTGCTAGTGAATTACAGCAAATAAAACTTTACTGTTTTTGATTGATCCAGAAAGGTTAATCCAATTGTTTCCATGCTGTTGGTAGGGGTACTGCTTAACTGAATTAACTACCACACCCTTACCTTGTCTTGAGAAGACAGTGTCTGTTCAGTGAGACCCACCATCCTCACAGCTGGTGGCAGCTGAAAAACAGCCGTCTCCCAATACCTTTTGCTCAATAGCTGATTAAGTCTCACTTACACCTACTTTGTCAGACTGCATCTGAAAGAGTTATATTGCAGAACCACGCACACCAGGACTCTCTAAGTGCTAGAGCTAGGACTGATTTGGCTTCTTTGTGGAAAACTAAGAGTTTACTGCATGAGCTGTGGTCAGTTATCTTGCAATGAGTGGACTCATACCTCTGCTGCCCACAGTAGAGAGAGACTACTGTCACAGAGAAATGCCAAATTGCAACTTGAAACCATGCTGCTAAATTTTCTTTCCACCAAACAGGATAACTTCCTTCAAAATGGAGATGCTGCCTGGTCTATGCTGCTCTCCAGACTTTATCCAGGAAGTCTGAAAAGCTGTTACCTGACAAGGGCCAAAATCTTGCTAGAAAGAATGTTAACAGTGTTGGACCTCACTTGGATCTGTGCCCTGATCTTGAGTAGTTTTGTGTCCTCAGAGAGCAGGAACTCTAGACAGTGTATCCTGCTGATTCTCTGGTTAGAAATATTATTTGCTAACTGTGGTTTAAGTGTCCTAATTCCTCCTGTGGAAAAAAAAAGAATGCTGAATAGCAAAGGTGAGAACAAGACAAAGCAGCTTATTCTACGTGTTTTCTTCTAGGGGTGTTGCAAATAGCCATTACTGAAACAAATAATAATCATTTGTGACAGGCAAGAGAGCAAGATTCTAACATATGTTTTAAAGGCATGCTCCCAGGAAATCCATTCAGTCCCATACAATATCTTCCAGGGTTTGTAAAGAAGGGGACAAGGAAAGTAGCTCTTTATGTTAATAAACTGTCAGCAAATTTCCTGATACTTTTCTTGTGGGAACTGGCTGAAGATGGGATGTCAGAGAGTAACTATCCTTTTACCTTTCTCCATTCCTTCTAATCTCTTGAAAAAATTAAGTTCTTTAAGAGTATTAAATGTAATGAACATATGAGCTATATAAGAATGTATATGTATACTTATATTCCTGACAAAACCAATATTGCCACTGCCATTTCAGACAGTCACATCCTCCTCTGAGGGCTATATATACATTAAAGCACAACAGATGTGTCTGCTCGGTTATGCCACTTACCTGAAGCAGTCTTCTCACTATCTCTGGGTGACTAGCTAGCTGTATAATGTGCTTTTTACAGACTGTATAAATGCCCATGAGGTACTTTAAGGGTTATGGCAAAGAGTCCTACTTTAGTAGGCTCTTCAGTCTAAATAATAGGCACCCCAGGGAATGGAGAGAAGGCAAACTGAATAAAAAGGAGTTAGAGTGGACAATGATTTATGCATATATCTGGACAGAGTTACCTTCCTTCTCATCTATCATTGTGGCCATTCACAATATCTATTATTATATAGACATCTGGCCTGTTAACATTATGATCAGTCAACGCACATGCTCAGATTCTATTCCCACCTATAAAGCCAGTCTGCACGAGTTTGTACTGTACTGGAAAACTCTGTTTGCACACACTGCCAATGCACTGGCCCAAGCAGTAAGGAAATAACTCATAGACAACGCACTACACATAATTTTGCCAAATGGGGCAATGCATTGGAAATTGTGTTGCATCTGCCATAATATTCAGGCCAACTTTCTCTTCCATTGGGGAAAGTAAACAGTCTTCCAGACCTGATGAATTTAAAAGGAAATATGACAAATTCTGCCCATTCATTCCATTCACATATTTCTATTCGGTAGTGTAGCAGGTTTGGCCTAGCTGTTGCCAACCTTGGACTGGCCCCCCTTCCCCCTCCCAGAACTTTCCCAGCAAAGGAAAGAAAAAAACCACTGAAAAGAAACACACTCTAAAGAAACTGAACTGAATAAAAAGAATAAATTATATTTTCTAACATTCACAAACCACACTGTATACACAGTACATAGGATCCCACCCACAGGGGAAAGGGGAAGGAAAAAAAAAGGGGACTGATTAGCCAGAAAATAGGGAAGACACCAACCCAACCTAAAGAAACTGAATAAATCAAAACAAACACAATTAAAAACCTCAAGGAAGGGAAACAAGAATGAAACAATGAACCACCAACAACCAGAGGGACGAGACTCCAACCACCTCCCACCAGCTCCTCGGCCAAGAGAGGAGACCAAAATCACTACCCCCCTGCTACGTGGAAGACACGTGTGGAATACTTGTAACTTCCTTAGATACAATGGTTACTGAGGAAGCCATGGGTCAAACCATTACAGGTAGTTACAGTTCAGCATCATTCTATTTATATCCTTTAGTGTAAGAAAAGATCAAGTGCCTCTTTGCACCACTGTTCTGTACAGTTATTTACCAACTCATGGCATTGAGTGGACTACTAAAATCAAATCCCTTTTCTACTAGAGCAGAAAAATACCGTGTTTCTTAGCGTACACTGACCAGCTAGTCTTTTGCTAATCCTTTATTTGATGGAGCCCTAGATTGAGTGCACAATTATTTCTTTGAAATGTACAGACAAATATTAGTTAAAAAAGAAGTTG
The DNA here is from genome assembly GCF_047495875.1 of Pithys albifrons albifrons. NCBI lineage: Eukaryota > Metazoa > Chordata > Aves > Passeriformes > Thamnophilidae > Pithys > Pithys albifrons. The sequence goes on from NC_092459.1 coordinate 38,856,548, forward strand.
CAGTTTATAGTATAGATAGAGAAATGGAAAACCAGGTGAGAAAAGGAGAAGAGAAATTGAGAAACACAGGTAATAATTTCAAAGCCTCTCAGTAGACTTCTATGAGGAACTATCATTAACTGTACCAAGAAGGAACTGGCTATATCCAAGAGACATCTCTGATTACTTCAGCAAATGAGAGAATGAGAAGACAAAGGACTGATGAGTTGGAATGACCTGAGATTAACTTACCCGGAAAATCTGTCCACAGGAGAAATAAATTTTAAAGACAGAGGTGTGTTTCTGAAAAGCACCCACCTCCGTGCCATTTTCCAGGATCATAAACACATGATGCAAGAGGTACATTAGACACAATTGTCACAGGTGATAAGCAAAACAAGTTTTAATTAAATACAGGGTTATTAGACCAGACAATATCACTGAAAATATTTCCCTCAGAGGGTATTTATTAAGCTTCTAATTTATAATGCAATACTGTGTATAACAGATGCTCTCTATTCAGTCCTTTTCTCCAGAGTTAAAACTAAGAAACAGAGAAGTACAAATATGATTCAGACAGTGAGAGGATTAGCATGGAAAATCCAAAAGGTAGCTGCCTGGGAGATTAAATGCCAGCAGTCATGATCAGGGGTAAAGTATTTTCACAATACAGACAAGTCTTAATGCTTTAAATTGGAATACATTCCAGTTTTAAGTGAGGGGTTTGGAAAGTCTCTGGGGGCTTGGTTTTTTTAGGGGTTTTGTTTGGTTTTGGTTTTGGTTGGGTTTTTGTTGTTTGGGTTTTTTTGAGAAAATAGTAAGTTTTTTCTAAGACTGCATACTGGAGGAAATAAGCAATGCCAGTGCTACTGTATTCCATGTGGCAGTTCTTTAGAAAATCAGATGGTCCATATTTATTTCGGCACATAACTTTTTAGTGCTGCTCTAGGTAATAGTTTTGATTTACAATTCCACATGTGGTTAAAAGTCATTGATGTTCTTATCTTTTTCATATTTCGTTTGAAATCTACTAAACCACTGTGGTGTGTTTGTTGGATGCATAGCCAGGGTTTTTCAGCAGTTAGCCTTTGCAACTTACTTCTGGTGTAATGAAGCTGAAAGACATCTGACTTTCAGTTAATAGAGTGAGGCAGAGAGCACTTTTCAATGGATTGGAAGGCATTCTCAGCAGGATTGCAGGCATATAAAAGAAAGCATTGCTGTGCTTTCTTTGGAAAGACAATTAATACACTACGTAGTGAGAACATTTTATGGACATACATTACTCCACCCTACCCTCAAGGAAAGGGCTTAACTGCCCAAGTGGCTAGAAAAGCAGAGGCAAATCCTCTTTCCGAGTTTACAAAGCTGTTAGCCCCCCAGCAAGTTACATCTGTGCAGGCACACATGTTCATGTTTAAACTAGATACACAAAGGACGGTTTTCTTAACATGTCTTTATTAAAGCATTTTAATTGCTCTTTACCTCACATACCAGCTACTTGCAAGGATTACAATATTTTAGCACAGTTACTCTTTCCTTATAGTCATACTTGTTTTGATTCTTTATTCAACATAGAACTGAAGAACAGAACAATGTTAGTGCCTTCTGGGCTTGCCATAAGGGAAACTGAGATGATAAGTGTAATATTCCCAAGAAGCACTCTGTCAAGAACTGAAATACACAAAAAAGGGTGACCAACTTTCTGCTCCAGGCCAGCTGTGCCTCTTCAACACTCACAGCTTTACTACTGCTGACAATGCAGTACAAACAGGGAACAAACAGCACTTGCATGCGGAACAGCTCTTACACATCTTGGGGAACTATAGACTACATGATCCATAACAATTCAGTCCTGCTGGGAAGCATGGACAAAATACACCATTTCAGGAATTACAGATTCTGAATTTTGATCCAAATGAACTTCTATTACAGATCTAGCATTTTAAATGATCTGTTGTCTGGGCTTGTAAATCTTTTGATCATATTAATACACAATTTTGCCCAATTTATGTGGTCTTAGATTTCCCTTCCTGTCCCTTTCATACAATGTCAGTCCATTTGATTTGGTGGTCATACTGCTTACCTCAGAAGTCACTTTTCTCAGGCAGCTGATTAGCCATGGAAAACAGAAGAAAAGTAAAAACAGCAAACAAAATCCCAAAAGGGAATAGGTTCACTACCTCAGAGTTCTTTTATTTTATGTAAAAAACCAAGGCAATTTAGATTCATACAATGGTAGAATCCAAGCTTCAACTGCAATATCTGGGTGTTACTTCAAGTAGAAAAGGAAACGTGGATAAATCCTTTGATTTCAGAATTAACTTATACATTTATAAATGGCATAATTTTTCCTCTACTTTCAATCAGTCTTCACTGCTGTGAATTTATTTTCTATAGGACAGATCTCTGAGTTTCTGAAATGTCTGGGAATGAAAAGCCATACTATCATGTCTTAAGCTGCAGCTACAGTTCATTGGTATTTATTTCACACTCTTCTCCTGTGCAAAATCCAGGAGTGAAATAGTGGAACTTACAAACCATCCATGATGTTATCAGTTCAATAGTTATAAACCATGACTTTGATTTCTGTGCATTCTCCTTTTCAATTTTTTAAAAGATTATTCCCTCAGTAACCTGAAAGTCGCATTATTGTCATGTAACATACACTCCTTATAGCCCATTTCAGAATAATCAGAATTTTATAGAAGCATATTTAATTCATTGACCCACATATTTTCATTCATTAGGTATTTCATACTTCATGCCATGAGGGGTTTTTTATTGAACTAGAATGCCTGGCTTTAAAAAGGTCTAGATCCATGACTTCATTAAATACAACTTGCTGCAAGGAAAGGAAGAAAGATTTTAAAAAGTCACAGCTGATTTCTGAGATTTGAAAGCTGCAGCAAACAGATCTGAGTTTATTATACAGCACTTGAATTGAAATTTCAGATTTTGACTATACAATTAGAATTCTGTGAAATGCACTTTGCTTTTGTCTCCATTTTTAAAAAATCCGTTCCCTAAGAGTTCTCCCACAAGATGATTTTTACCTCCACATTATGGTGGGTTGACCCTGGCTGGATGACAGGCTCCCACTGAGCCACTCTATCACTCCACTCAGCAGCTGGACACAGGAGGGAAAATATAACAAAAGGCTTCTGGGTCAAGATAAGGACAGGAAGAGATCACTCAGTAGTTGTAGTCATGGGAAAACCAAACTTGACTAGGAGAAATCAGTTTAATTTTCTACCAATCAAATCAGAGTAGCATAATGAGCAATAAAAACAAATCATTTCCCTTCCCCTACCCCACCCTTCTTCCCGGGTTTAATTTTAGTCCCAAATTCTCTACCTCCTCCCTGTCAGTGGCACAGGGGGATAGCAAATATGGGCTGTGATCAGTTGATCACGTCATCTCTGATGCTCCTTCATCCAAGGAATACTCTTCCCCTGTTCCAGTGTGGGGTCCCTCCCAGGGGAGACAGTCCTTCATGAACTTCTCCAAGGTGAATCCTTTCCACAGGCTGCAGTTCACAAGCTTCTTCAGTGGGGGTGCCTCCCATGGGGTGCAGTCCTTCAGGAACACGCTGCTCCAGTGTGGGTCCCTCATGGGGTCACAAGTCCTGCCAGCAAACCTGCTCCAGCATGGGCTCTTCTTTCAACAGGTCCATAGGTCCTGACAGGAGCCTGTTCCATTGTGGACTTCCCATGGGGTCACAGCCTCCTTCAAGATGTATATACAGTGTATCAGTGTATATACATACCCAAAGGGAGGGAATGAAGAAGAAGGACTCGGGCTCTTCTCAGTGGTGCCCACTGACAGTATAAACTGAAGTGCAAGTGATTCCATTTAAAGAGAAGAAAAAAATCTTTTCACTCTGAGAATGGTCAAACTAAATGATCTCAAGATGTTCCTTCCAACCTTAAGCATTCTGTGACAATACCTGCCACTGAAATGGAGGAAGATGTCTTCAAAAAACAGTCCTTTAGTCTGGAGTTCCTCTGCTGCTTTTGTTTTTTAGAGTCCAGAACCATGAATTTCATGAAATCTGGCATATTACTTAGACCTTGATTCCATAAGTATAAATTTTTATTCTTGGAAGAGTCAACCTCCTTAGCTTCAACTTTCATGGTTTCTGAGAAATCAAAAAGGCTGTAAAACAAAAGAGCTCAAAAAATACTTATTCAATAAAAATAAATTAAAAAATATAACTAGAAAGCTAAAACTCCTAATTTTGGAGCTAAGTTCAGATTTTGCTTAACATTAGGGACAGCTCTTGCTCACCCAATTGCCAAGGAAGTTAACTGCTGAGTCTTTGCAGCTCCTATTTGCAGCACTCCAGTCACTGCCCTCCTTGAAATGCCAGAGGCGAGGCACAGGTACCTCCCACACTTGTGCAAGACCTTCTGCCAGTAGGTTCCTTCTTGTAAAATGAAACATGCCCCCATGGGCCTCATGGCCACAGCTCACTCTGCTCATTAGCACCATTACTGCCACATGCTCCTTCTGCCCATCCTGACCTAACAGCAAACTCATATAAAATCACAAGGAGATACTGGTTACAAATTACATAGACACTTCACAGTTTCACCTGGGGTGACAGTCTCAGTGAGTGCTGAATAATCAAACTTAATACATATTTTCCTTCTCCGAAATGCATTTAGGTCGTTCTAAGCAGCTTTGTTATGGTTTCTCATGGCTGAGTAATGGAGTAACTCGAATCATTTCCTGTGATACTGCTTTGGAGCCAATACCAAAAGACCAGCAGAAACACCTACTACCTGTCAGTGCAGACTTGATGAAAAGCTCAAGAGCCTGTTATCAGACTCACACAAGTCCACATTCCAATTACAAAAGGGAAGATTAATATCATCAACTTCAGTTAGCTGAAAGTTAGCTGACTACTTCAAAATGAGTAACCTTAAGTCCTACATGTATGAAGAGAATGAATAAGAACCTCCAGAAGATAATTCATTTCATCCTAAATCTGGTGTTTTAGACAAGATGAATCTCTCCCTGCAGACACTTGATTCATTTCACTGACTGCAAAAGTAAGTGTTTAAATTTAGGCAACTTTCAAGATTATAAGTCAAACAGGATAGAGGCTGCATAAAACATCTATTATCTGAACTCTGTTTTCAGACATCTACATAGGCATCTTCATTGGGAATGTATGTCCAGAATCACCCAGAAAAATAAATTTCATAATGACAGGCAGGTAATTTGTGCAAATCTTTCAGAATCTAACAGAGTCATTATATAGCCCACTAGGATCTTAAGACATGATACAGTACTATACTGTACGTATGAGCCTTCATAAAAAAAAAGAAAAAAACAACCAAACAAACATGATTTTTTAGAATTCTGCTACTGGACTTTTCAAATGTCCTGTCTCAGTCACTGCAAAATAAACAAAATGGAATTTCCAAGGACAGCATGTAGCAAAACAAAAAAACCCACAGAGGTGTCACAGAGAGAGGTGGGTCATCAGACTGAAATTGTTAACTCCTCCTATTAAATTAACTGGTATTAACCTTTCTGTTCAAAGGTTGACCACACCTCACAGTCTTTTTGGCACTGCAGGAATTGGAAATTTGACTTCTGATCACAGTATTTTGGGCTTTCTTAGGAAACATTTCTGTGTATAAAATGAAGACAGTGGCTGGGATTCCACTTGAGGTTAAGAAAGTTGGAGAGTAAGCACAGACATCCAATGCATATGCAGTGCTTTCAGCTATTCAAAGCATCTGCAAAGGGCTGGTAAATATGATACAATCCTTGAAGAAGACCCATATTTCTACAGGGGCAGTAAAAGAGCATAAGAAATATCCCACTAAACCTAACTGACAATACAGATCTACATACACACAACTGAATCCTTCACGGAGGTAAACTGCCCACAAATATGCTGCTTCCTCAGGATCTCATTACTACTAATTCTACAACATAACTAGTTACAACATTCTGGAGTGGTGGCTAGAGGTCAGCAGGATAGCTTTTTAATATCTCAAGTAGCACTAAATATCTGCACAACCACCCCTTATAGTTGGTCATCTGATGCTTCCTCTGGGCTCCACCAACTATATTGACTAGATACTCATTTTAGTTGACTAAGCATAAGAACCGAACACCATTAAAGATGTTCCATATGACTTTCAGAAATGCTGGGGACTCCCTCAGGCCTTTCGCTATACTTTTCAGATCCATGCAGACTTCTTGGACACTTCATAGCATTTCAAATGGCTTTTCTCCTTATTTAGGATTGAATATAGAGATACCTCAAACATCTAGTATACCTAGGTACCTACACAGGTGACAAATGTTAATCTCAGACTGAATCCCATGCAAGACTCTTTATATAATATTTAAAGTTAAATAACGCAAAGGTTGTTAGAAAAGACACACACAAAAAAAAAAAAAAAACACCAAACAACCAAACCCCATAAAGTTCTCAGGGACTTTCAGTTGAGAGCATTAATCAAGAATGCTATGCTAGTAGGAAGACTAAAATTCCTACCTGTGTCATGGGAGTCAATGTTATGCACAGAGCTTCGGTTGCACATCAGTGTGATTGTTGGCTCTTCCTTAGACAGCAGTCTAAAAATTAAAACCTCTAAAATCCATCTCTAAAAGCTGACTAGTACTGTTTTGTTACCTTGTACCACCACAGCTATTTAGAAACTCTTTTCCCAAACTGGACTAAGGATAGGTAAGATGAAATAATGAGTTCTATTTCCCCCCCTCTCTCCCTTTTTCTTTTTGGCTTTTAATTCTTCTGTTACCCTTCAGCAGCACTTTCTCTATGCTCTTTCATTAGATTGACATTAAAAGATGGTGACTTCCGTAATGAAAGAGTTGATTAATATCCAAAATACTGAGACAATGTGACATGTGGAGAAAACAGAAGAGGAAAATCTCCACAAATTAGTTTTTGAGAGATTTGAAGTTTACATCAGTCCTGAATAAAGAGCAATGCCATAATAAATACTTTGTGCAGAATACCAAAATCTAAGGCATATTTTTCCTATGTAAATATCTGATTCTTTAGATTCAGTGGTTATCATTTCAGCACTTGGGAAGATTTTTTCACTCAAACCTAATTTCTGCAGGTGCAAAGGAAGATTTTTTTTTTCCCAAATGTAATATTTGCAGATGCAAATTTAGCAGAAGTCTTGAATTTATTTTTATTTCCTTTTTGTTGTGTTGTTTCTAATAGAAGGATGAATTTTCTTCACAGTGTGCATTGGCATTTCATAAAGATCCATCTGAAAGATACTGAACTTTTTTTATCCTAGCACATCTGTGTTATTTGCAGTGTGTGCAGCAAGAAGGCATCCTCAAACAAAATGACACAGAATTGAATGAATTAATGTTGGGCTAAAATAGAAATTAGTTGTTCTGCTTGAGTATGCCTATAATTTCAGAGGCTTGCTGTTGCTCTAAGTTGAAACAAACAAAAAAGTAATACAAAATTCACTCTTTGATGGTTTTCTCCAAAAATACTTTTATTTCTTTGTTTAATTAGTTTTCTAGAAAGATGTTAAAAGTAACTTTTTCAAATAATTTTATTGTTCAACTCACAGAAGAAAAGCTAAAGTGTAGGATTGTTTATTTAACTTACAAATGTAAACAAATTTTGGTAAGAGCAGTCAGGAAATGGATTAGCAAATAGTATGCAAGAACACAGTCAGAAGGATTTGGGTCACTGCAACTTGGCAGGTTACCATGCAGGACAGATCTCCTATGGTGATTCAGACCCTGGATATTTTAGACAACAGTCTCACCTTCCTTAGAAAACTCCAGCTGAAAACCAGTTCAGTTGTTTGTCTCATAACTCACATCTTGAGGCAGTTCCGGAACCTCACTATTCTGATTTTTTGCATCAATTTTTTCTCTAATTTAATTACAGCTTATTTTCATAAATAATATTTTTACCTTCTCATTAAAGTCTCAATCATATTTCAGACTTTTAAAAGCAAAAACAGATCCTTCTTGTAAAACAGACCCTCCATTCCCTTGTCCTCGTAAAATGTACCTACAGATCTTACAGGGTTTTTTTCTTTTTAATTTGGACAGTTAGAATTGCACAGGATTCTGATAACCATTGTCTTTCACTCACTATTGTCTGTGGCATTAACACTCTCATCTTTACCAGAAATATCTTACCCAAAGCACCCTTGCATCATATTAATCCTTTTCACAAATATTATACATTTTTAAGCCACACTGATTCTGCAATAGACTAATTCAACTAAAGTTCTACGGTGACACAAACAATAATGCCCATTAATTAAGTAGTCTCAAAAAAAGATGAAATCATCTAGACAGACTGACTCTGAAATTGCTTTCCAGATTAAAGAGAGCATGAGGGAACAACCAACTTACTACTGGTACTTTGAAATGAGGAACCTGCAAAGTGATATGAGAGAAGGCAAACCAGCAATCCAAAGTTTCTATTCCCATTCACAGCTGAAAGCAGCCCAAGGAGGATGGCAGAGAGAGAAACTGCAATCAAAAGCTTCCTCCCTTGTAGTGATGGAAACCACATGATTCAAAGGGGCAATTTCAGGGGTCAAGAGGTGACAGAGAAGCAGGCAGGCTTGAAACCTGGTTCCTTCCCTCCTGTGTGAAATACAGAATGTTATATTTGTATGAAGTACTCTTCCATTTTTTGGCAATGGACTTCCAGCATCTTTAGTACCTGAACACACAGTGTGCCCTGAGCTGGCACCTCTGCTGATGTTTCAGTGCCTGTGAAGAATATGCAAAATCTCAGTTCCCTGCTTTAGGATGGGATCAATGACAGCTCAACTACAACATAAGCCTAATACACAGGAAGCATCAAAAGATATTTGAAAATATACCACTATGAAAAAAAGCATTCTGGAGGCAAAACTATCTGGTTTGCTTTTTATTTGCATATTTATCAATATTGCATTTTGAAATTATATTAAAAATAAACCTGTACTTCCCTTCTCTTTTTAAGGGCTCTTATTTTCTTCCCTTATCTTAATTGCTACTTAAGTCTTTACTTGGCATTGGATTTTCAGAGCTTTAGTTGATAGACCCCTTAGAAGTATGTCAATTGTGTTTGATTGTATAAATGCTTGTTTATTTCTGCAACAGCACATATTTTCTATTGTTTGCAATATTTCACAAGGACTTCTGGCTCACCATGAATAAAACTTTTATATACTACTTCAATGCTCTGTTCCATGATAGCTCGGTATATCAGAGTAAGATATACTTAATGTTTGCAGTGTCCCAGTATGACATGCTGTGCTATTACTGACAAATTTGTCTTCTATGTAGCATTAATCAAAATATTCAGTTAAATGACAAAATATGGGTATTTACAGTGGCTTTTGTTCTTTTCAATTTGTTCTACAAATAGAGACATAAACACTGGATTTTCAGCTGGGCATATGGCTGTAAACCTGCAGAAATTCATGTCTCTTCCCCTGAATTATATTCAAAGATCAGGTCAAACAAACGGTTACTATAAATTCTGTATATTATGTTTAACTCAGTAAAGATTAAAGGGGGTTTTGTCAAACACACTGCAGGAATTTGCTCATTTAAACACTTCAGTACATTTAGTCTTCTAATCTAAATAAACAACTTGACAAACAAGAATATAAACTGACCTTAATAATTTAAAACAGAAATTTCATTGGAATCATAAATATATTACAAAAAGAAAAGAGCTACTTAAAACAGTAAAAAAACCTGATGCTGAATATAATTTTATGAATACAAGTCTGAACCACATGCATAAAGTGTACAAATAAGGCAGTTGCTGATGCATTTAGTATTCACTTGTGAGACTTTCCATATACATGTGCAGTTTCATACCCTGTATGTCTACAACTACTTGGCTGGAGGAAGGCTTTATTCTTGACATGAATATTCACTGCAAAGAAAGAACCAAATGAACACCAAATTTCTCCTATCTACAGTTAGGTAGGTAATCACAGTAACTAATTGCAAGTACGTTGTTTCCTTAGTGAACCAATTATGCAGAAAAGTCTGCCTGAGGTTGAACTAAGCACCCTCCCATTAGCACAGCCACCATGCAACATGTCAGGAAATACGAAAAGAGTACAGCGAATACCAAACCATTATGTGTTATTTATAATTGTTCATTAAAAAGGGACAGTGAAAATGAAAAGAGCCAAAGCTACCCATGGCACACACAGCCACAGCCTTCTAATGTAAGTCCAATAACCAGTTACTGAAAAAAAAAGCTTATGCTCTATTCTGCCCACTACCTCTGATAATAAATGGGGTTATTAGGCACCTGTTCCTTCATCGGAGTAATCCCTCTGAATCACCACATCAAAATTGTTACTTAAATTTTGTGTATCAGCACAATAAAAAGCAAATGAGATGCAAGGCAAACTTTTTGAGTGCTAAAATCAAAGTAAGCACATTAATGTGCAAAAGCTGATAGCTAAACCTACTAAATTCACAAACTTACCTGTTTGGTAGCAAAATATGGCAAGCGAGTTATGAAGGTGAAATAGTTAACACAGGTTCTTTCCTGGTAACCAGATGTAACTAGGGAGGGGTTTGTCTCCCAGGTATTCCTCACCCATTCTTTCCCCTCCCACAGGATAAGAAACAGAGAACAAGCAGTTTACCTCTCTGGGGCTTTCCAGTGAAGGTGAAGGGCAGACGTCTCTCTGCTACTGCTCAGTGCCTTATCAGAGACACACAGAAGATCAGGAAAAGGGCGTGAATGAGACCTCCACGTGGGAGAAAGGGGCTAATTTTTCTTCTAAGAGTGGTGGTGGGATTGCGTTGTACTGGTTTACTCGGTGGTGGGTGAGGGTGTTCTTTTGTACCCATTGTTTTTTTTTGTTTTGTCTCCTTGTCGACCCTGTTTTCCCCTTCCCTTCCTTCCCTTTCCCTCTCCCTATCCTGAGTGCAAATTGTATTCATATAATTGTAGAGATTTAGAAAATATACATATATATATACACACATATATATGTATGTGTATATTTATATATGGTTGGTTGGTTGGTTTTTTTCCCTCCCCATTCCTTTTCACTGCTTTGAGGAGCAGGGGGAGAAGGGGGGTCAGCTCGAGCTGGGGTGGGGAGGGAGGGTGGGGGGGCCAGGACAAAACCAAGACAGAAGGTAATATCATGACATATGCAGAACAAAAGCATAATTTTTTAAAAATTTAATCTATACTCCATTTCACTCAATTTGCAAACTATTCAGACATACTGTTACACAATTACTCATTTCCACCCGTGTCATTTCTACTTTTTCATCATAACAGTGGTTACACTGCTATTTCCTGTCTTTATCTTAATGAATTCCCTATATCAAAAACATATAGTTTGCATACAGTCCAATTGCCCTGTAAATATGAGCTAGATTCCATTTGTGGAGCAACAAGGTGTAGTACTGCTCTTTCGGAATGAAAGGAAAACACGCTACACATACCACAATTCCTATAATTCACTTTTTATGCCAAGCAAAAGGTTTTCTGATAAACCACACCTCTTAAGAACTTTGTTCTTCTTTATTTCACATTACTGATTCTTTCTGTGAATTTTCCAAATATTCCTAAAAATACTTGATGTGGTCAAAAAACCCCCACCTACTATATTGCTATGATATAATTACATGAATATTAGAATACAAAATTTCATAATATACTTTATGTCATACAGACAACATTGATTCATTTTGACAGGATTAATAACCTCATTATTTGCTTTTATTGTCCCCAGTAAAGACAGGGTAATTGATATTCCCAGAGTGAATCAATGCAATACTGTGCTTGGCCTTCATAGGAAATTGTTTGCCTTGCTTTGTGTCAACAAAATATAGCCATCGATCCATATTGTAATAGTTACATAAAGTTTTATTTAAACTTCTGCTATCATTAAAGCTACAAAAAAATTCATGCTTATTTTTTTATACCTGCAACAAGGAAATGAAAACATTTCTGTGACTGTGGTGGACCTGGAATCAGCGAACTCAGTAGTACTGTAGTAAAATAAATAGTGTCAACTTTGTTTTTCATCATCATACCTATTGTATAAAATAGATGCCAATAATTAATACTAGAGTTCAGTTAACTGCAAGAGGCTAGTGCATGTAAAGTAAAATGAATCAGTCACTATATTTTTAAAAGAACATTTAACAATTTATAAGCTGCCTAAATATCATTGATTTCTGCAGAAAAAATAAATCTGAATTGTTACTTGAATGGCAGTTAGGTACAGAAAATATTAATGCACATGTTGTGCGTGTATCTCAGGACTGGTTTGGAGTGGCTCCCAGAATAATCCAGACACACGCAGCAGTCTTGAATCACGCCAAAAGCCTTTATTTTCGGTGGGGGACTGAATTTAAGGGTTCAGATAGGGATGGGGTTTGGAGGGGATTGGCTGAGGGCAGGATTAGGCTAACCACAATGGGACATCCTGGGGGAGGAGGCAGGTGAGGCTCAGGGAAAAATCCTCAGGGACAAAAACACACAGAGAAAGGGAAGGAACATGGGGGGTGTGAGTTTTGGGTGTTGACCATGACACATGTGTACATCCATCTCAAAAGAAAAGGGTCCTTACAAAATGTCTTTGTTTGTGGACTCGAAACAGAGCCTGCAATCTGGAAATATCAATATACTTATAATTCTTGTATATATATATGAAGATCTGGCAACTATGGCTTGAACTCAAGTCATGCAAGCAAAGATCAAACCATTATACTTCACTTTCGGATCTTAACTACAATGCCCAATTTGGCCAGTCCAAAGAGAGATTCAGACTTTAGCTGAAAGGGAATCTCTATACCCTGTAGACTATACACATTATTAAAGCACTTTGGATACATGCATGGTTAGGTAGGCGGAATTCAGTTCCAAGTTCCCAGTTCTTTTGCCTATTGTTCCCTATGGTAGCCTGTTTCTATAGAATCTTCATAAAAATTGCCCCTACAGTTGCATCACAGTTTTTTCCCCTATGCTTCCAATACACTACTCATTCCACAGAAATATGTCTTAATCAAGGACCTGGCTAAGAAATCTTCCTTGCTGTCCTTGGCTGTGGAGGAAACCGGGCCCCTCCCTCCTGTGAGTAATTGGTGAACTTGTTTTAGATGCATGTTTTTAGGAAGAGCTGCACAACAAACATTAGCTTGTTTCACTGCCTGTGAAGGTCCAAGGCCAGACCTTAACAGTAGCCTTGGATGCCTAAACAAAATGAATACCGCACCCAGTTTCTCATCTCAGAGAAAATTACCAGCAAAACTGAAGCCACATGCTTATCCCACTATCATCATCATTACTAGGCTTCGCAAACAAAGATTTGGGAAGTGCTCTATCCATGCTTGCTGCAAGCAGCTGGTGGCTAAAAAGGCCAAAGCAGGCCCTTCCCAAATCTTTGTTTGCAAAGTCTGGCCATACATACATATGTATTGGACCAGGCTCTTTTATGGAGTTTTCCAAAAGCTCTGTATGCCTTTGCTAACCTGTCATTTATCTCTTTGTCAATCTTACCAACTGAGGAAATCCACTATAAACATGCTATTAAAACTTCCTATGCCAGTTCTTTGCAAAGTATTTGTTTGCACTATTTTAACTGACACCAACTATGCCAGAGACTTTTTCTGTGACTTTTGGAAGGCAGAGTCACAGAGTGATGCTCAGTGTCAGTGAAAACAGTGTATGTATATGTATGGACAGACTTCAGGAATGAAGATTTGGGCAGGGCTCTCCCCACGTGGGTGTGCCCTTCCAGCCTGCGGAGTGGATTTTTTGGGTGAGGCACAGCATGTGCAGAACTGGCCCCACCGTTTAAGTCCTGAGGTCCATCTGCCACGGCCGAGCGAGCTTGGACAGTGACAGTGAAGTCCTCGGGACTGTCACAGCACCCGGTACTAACCGGGGCTGACCCTGCTGAACATCCGAGATGACGGGATGGGATGGCAGGGAGGCATTGAACTGCCAGGGGACGGTCCCACTGAGACTCGAACTCAGGACCTTGGGATTCAGAGTCCAGAGTGCTCGCCTTTACACAACGGGACAGTGGCTATGCAGGATTCGGCAGGAAATACGGAAGGACAAGGACAATGGCAAGCCTCAGTAGCCTGGACCACTTTCCCGGTGCTGGACAGCTCGCGGTGTCCCGCTGATGTCCCGCCTGGAAGGCGCAGGCATTGGTGGACGAGGCTCCCTCTGCTCTCATCCACTGCCACAGGCAAATCTTCACAGAACAGCCGGCAAAGCCTTAATGTCTGTGCAGCTCCCTCTGGCCTCACAGCCATACAGGCTTAACCTGCCCCACGCTGTCTAACAGCGCTGCCACTGAACGGCGACACTACAGACCCCATAACCTATGTGCCGTTTAAATTTCATTTCGGTTTTCGGCAACGGCGGCTCCTATTTCCACGAACACACTGAAAGCTCGGCTCGTATCTCAGGCCCAGCTTGAGCAGCCCTCGCCCGGTTGAACGAGCCGCTCTCGAGGTGTCCCCGGCGGGAGAGCGGCTCGTCCAGCCGGGTGAGGGCTGCTAAGTGGTCCTGGAGTCAGGTCAGCGTCGGAAAACCACTTTCCCCCGCCTTTTCTCGCAGTTTGCTGCTGTTCCCTTCCCCAGGCCGGCTCCGGCCCTGCAGGCGGCGCTGCGGGTGGAGGTCTCTGCCCGTCCTGTGCCCGGCGGGCCGGGGCTGACGTGTCGGGCTCGGCGCGATGGCGGCAGCCTGGGAGGAGATCCGGCGGCTGGCAGCCGATTTCCAGCGGGCACAGTTCGCAGAGGTGGCCCACAGGTGAGCAGGGCGGCGCCAGGACCGCCGCCGAGCCCCTGCCCGCCGCTGGGCTGGGCTGCCCGAGCTCCTTTCCCCGCTGGCCGCGCTCCCTTCCCCGCCGCGGGCCCGGCGGGCCCAGTCGGGCACGGCCTTTCCGTAGTTCCCTTTGTGCCAGCGCTTGCCCTCCGTAGTTCCCCTTGTGCCAGCGCTTGCGAGCCCCCAGGGCGCGCCTGGCACCCCACAGCGTGCATGAGGCCCACGAAAGCGCCTGGGAGTGTAATCGCAGCTCAGTTCGAGCTGGTCACGGCTCCAGTGTGTTTGTTTCTTGCTCCAGTGTGTTTGTGTCTTCCTTATGTGTGGTTGCCCAAAAGTTGTTTTTAAAATAAAATAAAATAAAATAAAATAAAATAAAATAAAATAAAATAAAATAAAATAAAATAAAATAAAAATGGACAGAAGGAGCAACGAGGCTGATGAAAGGACTTGAGCACAAGTCCTGTGAGGAAAGGTTGAGGAACCTGGAGTTGTTTAGCCTGGAGAAGAGGAGGCTCAGGGGAGACCTTATAACTCTACAACTACCTGAAAGGATGTTGTAGCCAGGTGGGAATTGGTCTCTTCTCTCAGGCAACCAACAGTAGGACAAGGGGGCACAGGCTTAAGCTCTGCCAGGGAAGGTTTAGGTTGGATATCAGGAAGAAGTTCTTTACAGAGAGAGTAATCAGGCATTGGAATAGGCTGCCCAGAGAGGTGGTGGATTCACCTTCCCTGGAGGTTTTTAAACTGAGATTGGACATGGCACTGAGTGCCATGATCTACTAAATGGACAGGACTTGGACCAAGGGTTGGACTTGATGATCTCGGAGGTCTTTTCCAACCAAATTGATTCTATGAAAGCGCCTGGGGGTGTAATCTCAGCTCAGTTCAAGCTGGTCACGGCTCCAGTGTGTTCGTTTCTTCCTTATGTCTGGTTGCCCAGAAGTTCTGCAAGCACAGCCATTCATAAATTGACCAGCAGGTGCATTCCCACCGCTGGAGGAGCTGACAGCTGTTCAGGAGAGGGAAAGTTGTTTGCTGTTTTAGAGGGTGAACTGCCTAAGTGAAGCCACGTGGATGATTTGGTGGGTCATAAGCACCATCCAGAAATCAGGAGGTTTTGTCTGAAAAAGTATATTCGCACAGAACAGCAAGTAATCTTCACTGGACTTCCTGTGTTTAGTATTTTAGGAACATCAATCTAAAGGTAGTTTTAGCAAGTACTCACTTAGAATAACTGCTTATTCTTTATGCCGTTGATAGATTGTCAGAACGGAACTGTATAGAAATTGTCACTAAACTGATTGCGGAAAAGCAGTTGGAAGTAGTGCACACACTTGATGGGAAGGAGTATGTCACTCCAGCACAGATTACTAAGGAGATCCGGGATGAGCTTCACGTTTGTGGTGGTAAGTGTGGCATTTGCTTTCTTCCTTTGGACTTGGAAGTTAATTCCAAAGACTACAGAAAGAATTTGAAAGTTTGCAGTAGTCTTAATCTTTCAAAAAAAGTTTACTTACATTTGCTTCATCTACACATTAATTCACCTACTCTGAATTTATTTTCACTTGAGATCTGTGTCAAGCTTCTAGGTAAGCATATGGTACTTGGTTTATTTTCACTCATACAGAATTTCCAACGTCAAGTTGTCTAAGAATCCTTTTGAAGGAAATTTGCCATCTTAATATGGTTGAGTATCTGGCCCAGATGTTAGGCCTTGACTTGGAATTTCAAAATCATTCTCCTCTCAGGCCATTAGTAATAATAATATTTGTAAATTGCCATTGACAAGTCTTTTATTTTAGCAGTGTGAAGAGCCATCTGCTTTGTAAGATCTGACTTATATATAAGAAACCAAATTCTCCTCAGACTGCTTTCTGTCAGTGGTTTTAATGATTAGGCAGTGTATTGTAATTGTAGTTATATGTAAGTGTGATTTTCACACCGTGTGTTTGGAAAACTAACTTCTTACTATGTTTAAGAAATTAGCCATGTTTTACTGTTACCACAGGTATAATTCAGTTTGTGTTATGCCATTGTGTATCATATCAGTGTGACAGCTTGGATTGGATTAAAAATTGCGGGGTTTTTTGGCATCATATAAAGCTAGGAAGTGTAGACAATCTCTGTTTTGGTACTCACTGACTAGTTTAATTGATCTACAAAAAAACCTATT
Organism: Pithys albifrons albifrons; assembly: GCF_047495875.1. NCBI lineage: Eukaryota > Metazoa > Chordata > Aves > Passeriformes > Thamnophilidae > Pithys > Pithys albifrons. The sequence continues at coordinate 38,873,509 of NC_092459.1, forward strand.
GAAATATTGTGTGCAAACTGGACTGTGCTATATTCTAAATCCTGTTCAAATATATTTTTTGTACTAAAAGTGTATTTCTACTTTTCTTGAAGGTCGAGTTAACATTGTCGACTTACAACAGGTAACTTTAGTAATAAAAACTATACACTTCTTTTTTTTAATTCACCTTGTACATTGTAAATATGAATTTCATTGGTTATGCTCCAGCTAAGTTATTTTTTTAAAACAGAACAAACTGTGCAGAGCAGGTAGCTCATGTCAGAGTATTGCAGATTACTTCATCCATCCATTTATTGCTTTATCAAAACTCCTCTCTGCTTAATGATAATCTAGGAATTCTGAAATCACCACTGAAATACACAAATTTTCTTTATGAACTCTTCTTTGTAAACTGTGGAGGGCAAACAGAAAGGAAGTACATTTCCCACTTAAATTGAAAGCTGCAGGAGCATGCATAATTAACTTTGCATGCCTTTTTGGATCTTCCCTCTTCATTAATCTCTTGTCTCCACTAATCTTTGTCCTCCAGTAGACTTCATCTGTGACTAATTTTCCCTTCTGGCTTAAGCAAAATTACTTGGAATCAGAAAACCTCTCTGAAAAACAATTTGCTATTTTCTAACATTGCTTTTTTTTCTATTATATAGCTTTCTTTTAACCTTGTCACAGTTGCAAAGAGAGATTTTTTCCCCTAAAGTACTGCTACTTTATTTCAAAACACTAAGTGTGTATGTATGCAATAGTAGAAAAAAATAAAGGCACCCTTCCTCAAGACATAGGAGTGTGTAAGAAGTATCTCAGTGTTTGAGGATTATTTTCAATTTAAATTTCTGATAAGAGGTTTTGTTGTTTTGGGGTGTTTTTTTAGGTAATAAATGTGGACCTTCTACACATTGAAAACAGAGCTAATGACATCGTTAAATCTGAAAAAACTATTCAGCTTGTCCTGGGACAGCTTATAAATGAGTGAGTACCTTCAGGAGCAGTATGTATAATTCACACCTTTTTTATTTTTTAACACACGGACTAAAAGTTGTGTCCAGCCTTTGTGGCTTCTGAAATGAAATACATTTTTCTTGGCTGATACTAGGGATGCTTGGTGGTGATTAGTGATACTTTTCCAAATGGCAAGTGTGGTCTGTCTCAGCAAAGCATGCAGTGAATCCATGGAGCAGAGGCCTTACTGAATGTCTGTGTTGAGTGTACTGCACTTGAGGGTTCATTTCTTCCCCAATGTCTTTGTGTACAGGAGCCACGTGTCATTTGCCCTATGGCTTTGCTGTCTGCCTCAGCTATTGACAAACCTTCTCATTTTTTCCCACCTCTTGCTGTACCTCACAAGCCTAAAATGTTTAAGCTTGATATTGCATGGCTTTCAGCACACTAACAACACTGAAGTAATACTCTTACAGAGTTATTCTTGTTATTGATTGAGCTGCAGGATCTGTTCTTGTCCAAGAGTATGAAGTTCCTGGCTCTCTTTAATTATTTAAGGCCTGTCTTGCTCACTACAGCCCTTTCTTAAGTTTCATTGAAATGTTTTCCTGTTTCTGTTTTTTGGCATTATGTTTTCCTGTTTCTGTTTTTTGACGTTTTCATACAAGCAAATAAATGACCAATCTTAATACTGGCTACCTGGTTAGCAGACGTTTTAAGAAACCACACCTTTTCATTGTTCTCCTTTATTAATTTAAAATAACTTGGAGTTTATTTTTGCAAACATGCAGCAGAAAGAGGTATATTAAAAGAGGTCAGTTATTAATTCAGCATGTGATCTTGAGGTTGATCTTGAATTTCACACTTTAATGTGTTGTCTCTTTTTTTCTTGTTTTTACATAAGGAGTTACCTGGATCAATTAGCAGAAGAAGTAAATGATAAACTGCAGGAAACCGGACAGGTGACAATATCAGAACTCTGCAAGGCATATGACCTTCCAGGAGACTTCCTGATACAGGTGATGCAAGCCACCAACCTAGCAAATGCAGAATTGATTGTGTTCACCTTCTTTTGTTGTCTTTGCAGTGTCTGTCACTTTAATTGTGATTTAATAATCGCAAGATATTTAACTGCTTGCCATTCTAAGCAGAAAAGTACTAGATACATAAAGGTTACACTGTAACAGCTATTCACTGGTTGGGGTTGATGTTTGCTGTATCACTACTGGCAAAATTTCTTCTGAATCTGTATGACTGTTAGAAACAGATTAGGATTAGTAATGTTAGGAACCTCTTAGATTAGTGTAAAATCTGAAAATTTGTTGGAAAAAAATGTAGGGCTAATTTCATCAGTCTCATTAGCTACCTAGCAAGCAGAGATAGGATGGTAGGGTCCTTTCATTTTACTCAGAAAAGATAAATACTAATTTTTAGAAGCTGAGGCCAGATGTCCAAAGTAGAAACAAAAAAACTATTTACCTTCAGTTAGTGACTATGGAGTGTTTAAAAGGATAGAGGGAGAATTCTGTTGAGTTTCAGTCAAGGTAGGCTGTTTTTTGGAAGGTGTTTTTTTCAAAGGGTAATCCTGTGGCATGTGCCAGGTGAGCAGTCACAGCAGTCTTACCGGATCTCAGTGTATGAACAGACTTCCTCTAGTATTTATTGCATGATCAGTTTCTACAAAAAGATTTCTAACACACAAAAATTGTTACATGGTTTCTCTTTCTTTCTTGGATAGTATTTCCTGGCTTTAATTCACTTTGCAAGGATGCTCATTTATAAACCATTGGTACTTCTTTTCTGTTGGTTGTTGTTAATTTTTATATTAATTTTTTGAAGAGGTCAACAGTGAATTTGTCGGTCGCTGGCTCATACAAAATTAACACAACGGTGACGTCTTCCCTTTCATTGTGCGTCTCCAAACCATACTTCTTCTGCAGTTTTATGTCATCATTTGATAACACATTTATCCAATAGAAGAGGGCATTCTTAGAAAAGCTAAATCCTTCCATTTACAGGCATTATCCAGACGTTTGGGCAGAATTATTCGTGGACAACTTGACCAGGAAAACCGTGGAGTAATTTTTACAGAAGCCTTTGTGTCCCGCCATCGAGCACGCATCCGTGGCCTCTTCACTGCCATTACTCGGTAAATGGCAACACCTGCAACCACATATCAAACTATTTTTAACGTAGATCTTTATGGACTAAATTGACTTGTGATTGAAAAAGAAAAGAAAATAGAAACCTATGGGTGAATTCCCTCAAGTTCAGTTCCTGGGTGAGATACTCAGTTATGTTACACTCACTTTTTAGAAATGGAGACCTCCTTTTGAAATGAGAACAAGGGAAGCATAATAATATACAATATATAACATACTTTAGTTTTTTGGCTGAAGAAAATTTTAATCCATTGTTCTTTTGTTTGTTTGTAGAATATCTGTCTTCATTGTCACTCCAGTTCTCCCTAGTCAGTTACATATTGATATGATAACTACATGTGATTATAGATAACTATATAAATAAACTTCTGTGGCAATTTGTAGGAAGAGAAAAACTTGGGAGAGCAAAAGTTTCCATACAATAATTATTGTAGCTTTGTATTATAAGATACAACTTCACAGTAATTCAAAATTAAATCCTTGTAAGCTATTTTAAACATCAGTATAACACCCTGAGGCTAAGATAACATGTTTGTCTGTCTGGTGTAACTTCACTAATTTCTGGATTCTCCACATCAATTTCATGTCATTAACTTATATTGTTTTGTTTTTCTCTTTTTTTCCAAGGCCTACACCTGTAAGTAACTTGATCACTCGGTATGGATTTCAAGAACATTTACTTTACTGTGAGTTTCATTCAGAATACTTTGTGTGTTTGTTAGGTAATTCATTCTTTATTACTAGGAGTATGCTTTCAAAGAAGCATTTTAGTATATAGCCTTAATTCTGGAGTAAAGAACAATATATTTCTCTTTAGTGTAGAAAGCATTAAACATTTTGTGCTATCTATAGCTGAAGGGATGTTCTCTGTATCTAAAGCAATGAAAGCACATGTTGATGAAATGCCTCTGGGGGCAGAATGATGCAAGAAGAACAGTACTTATTTAGTCATCTGGTTTGTTATTTGCCCTTACCTACTGGCAGTATTATCAGTGAAGCCCACAAAAGGGGACAGATTTTATGTACCCAAATGGCATTAACTACTCAGGATTTTATTTACTGACTTTTCTCTGTGATAGCAGAGGCAGGGCTTTTGTTATGCTCTTAGTTAAATGACTTTATATGCTGAGAGATAAAGCATGTTGTTAAACTGTTTGCTTTTATTTTCAGCAGTTCCTTTTCTAAATAGAAATGCATAAAGATTCACTATCCAACTGCTGAAATCTTTAGGCACTATTTAATTATTTGTCTGGTTTAGTGTTACAGCTTTTCTTTCCACTCCTATCTCTCCAAGTTGCTGCTTCAAGCATTATTAATCTTGCATGCTGGCTGACCAAGTGCTGCTGGTCTTTAAAATCCTTACATGGTTTTCTATCTCTTCACACGAAAGTTAATACTTCTCTTTGGTTTAATTGTGTCTTTTTGCCTTCAGGGCATTGCTAACTTTAGCTCCACTGTAGTATCTCTCTCCTTAGCTTCTTGTTCTTTGCAACAAGCTTATTCATTAAAAAATAAAACCTTAGCTTTTAAATAAAACCATTAAACACTCTACTTTCACATAATCAATTTAAAAGTTCATCGTTTTTTAATGTACCATCCAGGTATTCAGAGATCAAAAGGAAAATCTGTTAAATTGCATTATAATAATATTACGATACCCAGCAAATTTCAGTATTTGTTACAGTGTATTTCAAACAAGTCCTTCAAGTATATCATCATGCTTTGCTCTTCTACAGTGTTAATGTGAATTAAAGTTCTGGTGTTTTGTCACCAGCCATCAACATAATATGTATTTCTAGTACTTTCCTGGGGGTTTTTTAGTGAATTTGTTTGTCTTTTTCTTTAGTTTTTCTTTGTCTCTCACTGTCTTTCATTACATGTGCAGTTTTGTAAGTTTCAAAGGTCTTTTTATCTTTTTACTGACTGCCAGAGCACATTAAATTTTATTGTGCCCATTTGCTGAGATACCATTTCAATTTCACAAATGCTGGAAGCTTGAAAAATACCTTTTAATGACATTACTTCTCACTTTTTATCTTTGTCACTGTTAGTAATGTGTTTTAAAGTGGTCTTTGTCAGTTTTCTGTCCCTTACAGAATAAAAATGTAAGTTCAGTTTAATGTTTACATAATTTGCAAACAACTAATTTTAAAAGATAAACATTATTCTTTGGGTCTGTCACATAGCTGTGCTGCTATTCATCTTAAGCTGGCATGAAGTTATGACAGAAAATAGTTTTAGAAATGAGAAACTACTTACATTAAAACACTAATTACAAAGCATAATGAAATCACAGATGTGCTTCGTTTCTGAATTTTATGTTACTGATGTAGGGCAGACATGTAGGGACACTTACTATCTTTGCCTGACTTTGACAGAGACTTAATAGAACACTACAAACTACTTGGTCACCTTTAAAAGTAAGTATGGGGTTATAGTAGCTCTTCAGAAGTCCTGTTGTTTTAAAACAAAATACTGTCCATACGTAATTGTAGCAGGGTCTGTGAAATCTTTGAGAGCACCTTCGCTGCCCTGGAGTTTTAAAACTGACACTTGGTATAATATGGAAGTTAACTGACAACTTCATTTCACTTGGGGTTTTTTTGACATCTTCTTTCTCTGAAGACTGGTTCATTGCTAGTACTCCACATAATTGGTTAAAAATCTATTAAAGTCAATTTTTTATTCATAAAAAACATAAAAAGAAGTTGAATTGCAAAACAGAGAACCAGACTATCATCTGACAGTTGTGTAAGTGGAATAGGCACGTTGACTATTTTCTAGGGTAGCTAAAGTGTTAGGAAGTATAAAAATCAAATTTTATTTCCAAAATTGGTCTTAAAAGGTCCATTTTATATTATGTAATTGAACCATGGCAGAACACAATTTCTAGCTCTCGCCTTAGATTATATAAAGCTATATTTTGTTTAAATCGGTTTTTATTTCTTTGCATTTTTTCAGCTTTACTAGTGGCAGTTGTGTTCAATAACTGCTAGCTTATAGTGGCTCACCTACACTATGAGCATATCTGCCAAAAAAACACCATGATTTAATATGCTGTACTTCTGGAACCAAATTTTCAGGTAAATTTTTCTGCATAAGTGAGCTAAACCTCTGTATGCTGTACTAAGCATGTTGTAATGTTGACTGCTGCCCATATTTAATGAGGATACTGTTTAATGTTTTGTTCCAGAGTAAACCAGTCTTTCAATGAAATGGAAATTAACACAAACTAAGGATAAAAAAGCCATCCAGCAAAGCTTTGGAAATCAGCAGAGCTTTGCAGTTGATGTCACCGATTTTTTTTTAAGTATACCTATTATATTACAAATGGGGAAAGGCAGAACACAGGAGGCAAATGAGATATTCCTCTACACCTTTAATGGATTGAAAAAAACCTTATTTTAGTATCAAGAAGTGTTTAGTACTCTGGTACTGCCAGTTACCAATATGTTCTTTGTCGGCAATATTTGTTCATTCTCAAGAGGTTATTATTGCAGTTTAGGTAGCAATTTTTCATGTCACTTTAGTGTGTTTAGATCTCTTTTTTCCATCTTGGTTTAACATGCAAGCAGTGAATTCAAAGAGAACATTGTTATAAAATGCTCATATATTTTACTGTCTGGCCAGCGAAAGATTCTCCTGTGTCTGCATTTTCTGAATTAAAAGCTCAAACTGCCCAGGTATATGTTCCATAAAAAACATTTAGATCCTGCCATGATGGCTCACTCTTTTGAAATGTGTGATTTCCAGAGCTTTTATAAATACATACTTGTGTTAAAAATAATTGATAGAACTTGGAAATATTTCACTAGAACACACATAAACAATGCATTGGCAGGAAGAAAGAAGAAACAAACCAGGGAAAATAAATGCTGTCTTCTGAATAACGGATATAGAGATGTAGAAAATGTCTCTTCATTTATTTTCTTCTTGTAGCTTTGCTAGAAGAACTTGTTAACACTGGTCGTCTAAAAGGCACTGTGGTTGGTGGGAGACAGGATAAGGCTGTGTTTGTTCCTGACATCTATGCCAGAACACAGAGCAACTGGGTGGATTCTTTTTTCAAGCAGAATGGTTACTTAGGTAATTAATCTATATTCTCACAGATAAAATATCTTTCTAAAACTACTTTAGGTAATTGCTCTTGCCTTAACATAGCTCGTGCCTAAACTGAAACCTCACAAAAATAAATGGAAATCAATACCAGTTGATAGTCCTTTGTTAAAAGACCATCTTGCTTGTAGTGATGTTTTTTTCTTTATCATGAAGAAGTGTATTTCAGCAGATCGAACTATACTGCTGAAGAGTAACTATTTCTCATTGACAGAGTTGCAAATGCTGCTTTTATTACTGGTTTGAAAACATTCCTTAAACTGCTTATTGTAGATTGTGGATGATCATGTTAAGGTGATCATGGTGGGAATTTCAGGCCAGGTTTCCAGATTACAACCAAACTTTGGTGGATAATAGTCCAAATTTTCAGTGCACAGGAAGAATGTTTTTCCAAAATAGTATTTGTAGAACTGGAGTGAGTAACAGTAGTGTCCTGATTTGAATCCAGACAACTCTATCTAACTTAAAACTGAGTGATGCTGCATGATGATGTTGTAAAACATCATGAGCTATGGGAAAACGTGGACCTGAATAAATAATGTACCCTTATGCTCCCAAATGGTCAGTCCCTAAGTAACGGTTAGCCTTGCAGATTGAAAAGGCTCACCATAATTTACAGTGGTAGTATTAAGTGTTTTTGTAATACGGTTTGACTGATACGCTCCTTGTCAAAGTCTTTGAATGTTTTCTGAACATCCTAAGTATACTCTGCCAGATTGTAGAAATGCTTTGCTTGTGAAGCATTGCATGATTCTGTGAGTATATTGGAGTAACTCGAAAACAAACCATTTAGACATTGCGTATATTGTAAATATTGTTCATGTAATATTAGAATATTTTGAAAAAGTGTAATTGCAAATATAAACTTAAAGACACTGTGTATATTGTAAATATTTTTCATATAATATTAGAATACTTTGGAAAGGTGTAATTGCAAATACAAACCTAATGGTATAAGAATCTGAAAAAAAATTTTTTTTCTAAACTCAGACCAAAGTCATGTCTGTGATTTAATCTTCTTATTTCTCTTAATGTTTAGGTGTAGCCTGTACTGAACTAAGTTTTAGGTCAGCCTTAGCTTGACTGCATTTACTTGTATAAAAACTGTATGTAATTCTTCATTTCCTGCTTTCAAAATAAAATCATCCCATAAGATTCTGTATGTATATGATGGAACTTAATTGTAACAGGCATCTAACTATTTTGTAGAATTTGATGCGTTGTACAGACTTGGCATCCCTGACCCAGCAGGCTACATTAAAAAAAGATACAAGTCCACACAAATGTTATTTCTGAGAGCAGCTTGTGTTGGTCAAGAAATTGTGGATCAAGTCGAAGCCTCTGTAGAGGACGCCATCAGCTCTGGAAACTGGATAGATGTAGCAGTAAGCAATCCTTTCACTTGTTCTTGTTGGATTTATTTCTTCTACTTTATTTTTGTGTCAAATGATACTTTATTGAAACTAGGCATATGTAGAATGAAATTCCATATTGTCAAAGAAGAAAATTAAGTAAAATGACAAATAAAAAGGCATTATTTTCCTTTGATTTAATCTGAATAAAAACAGGGAAAGGACATCCTGGTATTAAGTTAATAGATACGTAAAACTAACTTTTATTTTAAAATTGGTGCTAAAGTATTCTGCTAGAGAGCAATATATATGTTAGGTCTTTTTAAAAAAAAATGTAAGCTGAATTATGACACTTTCGGTAAGCCAAGGGATCTTGGCCATTTTGTCTTGGCTAAATCCTAATTTTAGGCCTTACAGCACTACCTTCTCATTTTTAAGGCCTCCTGTTTTGTGTTTGGTGTTGCTCTGTAGCTGCTGAGCTTCACTTTGAAGAATTTGCCATGTGTTTACCCAGGGGTAACAGATATCGCTCTAGGGCAATGCTTGTTTGGGATGTTAGAAGATTTAAAATAGTGTATACTCTTAAATTACTAGTTTAACTTCAAAAGTGCGGTGTTTTCTAAATAGTTAACAGATGTCAAATGACATGTCTCTGAATTCTGTTCATCCACATATAAGGTTAATGTGTTTTGATTTTCTTTACCCTAGACTCTTCTGCCCAGCTCATTGTCAGTAGATGATGTTGGGATTTTGCTTCAGCAAGTGATGAGATCTTTAAACAAAAACTCTTCAGGTTTAGTCTTCAGTGACACCATTGCAGTTAGTGAGAAATTTCTAAGCAGCTGTGCTGACCTCTTTTCTGATATGATGCAACAGAAAGCTGAAAAGGTACCATTTTTTATTGGTCAAGATGCAGAGTACATTGAGTGTTAGAGTATAACTTGCATGACTTCTATTTGCTGTTACCATTTCTTTACATCTCATACAAAATAAAAGGTTTGTATATGTAATCAGTGTAATTTAATGTATATTCAGGTGCACTTAGGGAACACAGTCACTGTAACAGTATGATCAGATGCCAAATTTTGAAGAGAAGAATAACAGTCTATTCATATGTTGCACTTGGAAGACATATCTTTGCTTAATATACTTGAAAATGGTCTATTGGCTTAAATGTTTTCTTATATATCTTTTGGTGCTGCTGTGTGTATCTTTGCTGTTAAGTGCATGTGCTTCATTTCAGGAAATGAAAAACAACCCTGTTAATTTAATCACTGAAGAAGATTTAAAACAGGCTTCTGGTTTAGAGAATTTATATGCTAATAGAAAAGACAAAAAGGATGAAAGAAGAAAGAAAGCAACAGGTAAAATATCATTGTTACTTGAATTATTAGCCAAAAAAAGGCTTGTTTTGCCTTGGAAGTACTTTAGAGTTTGTATATTTTGTACTCTTCAGTCCATTGCTGAAGATAAATTTAAGAAATAATCCAAACACTTATGTAGATATATCTGAGCTATATATCTATCCATGAGAAATAATTTCAGATTTAGACGTGCAGAGGAAGTACCATAAAGGTCTGTTGAGTTAGTCCAACACAAGGTAGCTGGTTTTAAAAGTGAGGAGTCTACGTTTATTTATTATTGTATACAGTATGGTCACATAAAGCAGAGTAAAACCAGTATTAGCTCAGGGACCTATACCATTTTTTATTACTCAGTGTAGAGACACTTCTAGTCTCCGCTTTCCAGAGATGCAGGAAAGCTAAAATATTTTTGGAGGGTTTTTTGGATAATGTTTCCATGCCAGAGAATTTTCTGCTGTGTGCACATGTAACAGTTGCTTGAAGGTTAGGACAGTTTCCTTTGAGGTATATTCTGGGTTAAATTAATCACAAACCTTACTCCATTTTTGTGGTGGCTGTTTGGATGTTTTTTAATCCAAGGAAGAATAAAAATGTGTGGGTTCAACCCTTTGAAATATTTTTGATTTTTAAAACATTATTCAATCTGAGAACTGTATTGTCAGTTCCCAAAAATTTTATGTAGTTCTTGTGTTGCTACAACACAACTGAGCAATCTATGTTGAATCACATACAGAGTGTTAGGTGCTGCTGAAAGTAGGAGATGCATCTAGCTTAATTGAGTATACTCATCTGCAAAATAAAACATTATATTCTTCTTAACAAGAGACAGCAAATTTTGCTAGGCCATAGCTGAGGCAGAGAAGCTTGAACCTTGATTAAACTATCATAATAGAATGACTCTGAGGACTAAGACTCTACTAAGCCTGTACTGCATGACTAGACAAGTTCATATTCACAGGTAACATGCTGCACTATCAGCAAGCACTGCCCTGAAATATTTTCTTTTTTATGGACTGTTAGGTGTATTACCTAAAGAAACCTAATGTAACAGTTTATGTAATGTAATGACTGTAATGCAGTCGCAATGCAGTCGCATTTCACTGGGTTTTTATCTCTTTTCCTGCAAAGTGGTGCTTAAAAATCTTATCTGTAGCATGTAACAGACACCGTCAGCTTTATAAGTAGTAGCATCTTGTCTTTGTGTTTCCTTTTCTTAAATAATAGTATTGTTACATAATGCAGTTACTTGAAATCTTCAACCATATATTTAAATGGAAAAAATACCTACTTTCTCAAGGCATAGTGCATGTATGGAACAGTTATTCGGGAGTTTAAATTTCTTTCAAGTGAAAAAACAACAAGCTATGAAAAAGGGAACAAACAGCAGAACAGCTTACTTTGCACAGAGGGACCACATAGCAAATTGAGATTCTGTCTGCAGTTGAATACATTGATTACAGGACCTCTGAACAAAGTAACTCATTATGTGTGTCAGAACTGGAACATCTCATTGCTTTATAGTCATCTAGGAAAAGTCAAGAAAGATTGAGTGTGCGAGTGAATTGAATGTGGGCTTCCAAGAGTATTTTGAATAAATGCTTATCATGTAGGATTCTTTCTCTGAAAATTAACAAAGTTGACATTATCTGAAATATTTTTGTCAAGCTGTAATTCAGCATCATTGGACAGTAAAGCTAAATGCTTACTAAGATGTTATTTTTAGCCAACAGATAATGTTCCATTCCATTATGGACAATTGTATCTCATCTGTTTTCTGCTGGAGGAAAGATATTGCTCTATGTTTTTTTTAATCATATGCACTTTTGGTATGATTAGTATTTGTGTTTATTAATGACATTAGCTTAAACAAAGCTTTGACTCAGTTGCTTTGTTTTCTTAAGAATTAAACTAATAGTTTTGAGATTACATAATATGCGTTTCAGGTATGTTTAGAATTAGGTTGTGCCTTTTAATTCAGCATTAACAAGTAACACAGGTAGATTATGATGCTGTGGTAAACTTAAGTGCCTGTGTACTAAGCAAGTAATTCCCCACCAGAGGGCAGTGGAAGCGTTCGAGCAGGAGGCGGTGGCAATGCCAGAGAGATCAAGATTAAGAAAACCAAGAAGAAAGGAAGAAAGGATGCTGACAGTGATGAAGAGTCACAAGGGACTGTCACAGGTTTGTAGTTTTATTTTTGGTACCATCTATTCATATCAATTCAACACATTTTTATCACTTGCTTTTCCAGATGTCTGTTCTTCCCCCCACAGTGTAGATAAGGTCAGGTAAAATGTCAAAGATGAGAATACCATTTAGTTAGAATTATATCAGTGGACATGATGTTGCTATTTAAATTAAATGGCCATACCATGTTCACTGAAAGGTAGTCTTTAAAAAAGAAGTTTATTTATTTATTTTATGTAGGAAATGCCTTAGATTTTGGGATGAATGTTATATTTGATTTTGTAACACCTGCTGACTAATGTATGATAAATGAATGGCCTAAATTAACAAATTATAGCAGTCGAACAGTTTCCTCCATAGGGATAAAATGCAAAGTCTCTAAGTGTCATAGTGTTCAGCTGAGACTTTTACATCTGTGCTAGCTGCCTTTGTAACTGCTGATTTTGTACTGGGGGAAAGTAGGTGCTTTGAAGGCCTAGTCTGTCTCGCTTGTTTTAGATGTGTATTACAGGATGAGTTTGAATTGGTGCCCATTTCTGTACCTTCACAGTTAGGAGGAGCATGGATGGCTTCCCAAGAAGTAAAAGCCAACATTGTCAGACTTAGTGCAAACAGTGTTTGCAAATGAAATGATCATGTTCTCTCTTTTACTTGATGGAGCACCAGAAATGTGTGCTTCTATTTCATACATAGTATCTAGACTTTCAGTACTGACTGAAAAATACTTTTAAACATGATACTTGAAGTTGTGAAGTACAGCATATTAATTTTGTTTGATATTGCTGTCACAGATTACTGTACTTCATATATAAATGAATTTATTTTTCAGGACTTCTCAGTTACTGAATAAAACAAAGTTAAGTCACTATTTTTTGGTGTAGCCTTTCATCCTTTCCCGTTATTGCTGCTTGTAGTGCTGTATTGTAATTGAGCCACAATCTCAAGATAAATTCAGATGAAACCATTCAAATGTAAATAAGACCCTTTCAAAAGCTGATTTAAGCTCTTTTTTCCCTTTTTTATATAACCTTGTATGCTCATTGCTAATGTGGCACAACCAGGAACATCACTGATCTCCATACATGCAGTTACTTCATGTGCAGAATAAACCTGTTTTAAGCTGCATCTGGAACATGGAATGACTGTCCTTTTCTGGTTCTCTGCCATCATCCTGTTCTCTTACTTACATGTAAAAACTAAATTCCTCAGTGTGCTGGCAAACTTCATGTTTTGTGCAAAATCAAAATACAGATGCAATGATTTGTATACATTTACAGGCAACATATAAGTGGATTTCGTTACTGAAATCTGGTCTGGTTTAATTCTGCTTTGTCATGCATTTTATACTGTAACCTCAAGTTTAGGATACTGTGTTACATGATTGTGTACCTTACTAAATGGAGTTTAAAAAACCAAAAGCCTATGAAATCCTTCAAATGAGAAACTGTATTCAGTTTTGGTTTTTTAACTCCGTTTGGTCTTGGTGACATTATGGTTTCTAAACTAATGGATGGGCCAAGCAGTCTGAATTGTCTCACCAAAAACAGATGTCCTCATACACTAGTTCAGAAGCTTTTGAGTGATCAAAAGAGAAATTTTATGAGTTTTTCATGTCTGTAAAATTTAACTGTCATGTATAGTCATCCCTTTTTTTCCATTTCTTCTGTGGATGTTTGAGCTTTTCAGTGTCTCATGCCACACAGTAATTGCAGCAATACTAAACTGAATGTTTTGTCAGTGAATGTTGTTCATGGCCATTACAGGTAGGAATAAGCAACCAGAGTTCCCTTTCATGTCACAAGAGGAAATTGAGGATGTTTTAAAGACCCGCCTGCAGGATTGCCCTGAAGAGCTTATTACAGAAATTGCTGAACATCTAAGAAGGTAATTTTTGTAATTCAGCTGGAGTTAGAAATTTGTCATTCAGTTGAGATGAATCTTCTCTTCAGTCTGTTTTCTTGCTTAGAAAAATGTTTTTTGGTGATAGAAGTGAGCCAAAATGTTCTTTTTCTGTACAGCTTCATGTTACATACTTCTTAGGTGTTAGAAAGCCATGCTGACACAGTAATGAGGAGTGCCTCTGCTTAGCAGTATGTAGTTCTGCATGGTTTCTCATGCAGACAAAGCTTATTTTCAGCTTTACGAGTGTATTTCCACCCTCTTACACTGATCCATGTTGGGATTTCACTAGTCCCGTCTTCAGTACGGCCTTTGGTATAGGTTCCTGTTTCCTGCCTTCTGTGGCTCCACTGGTGCCCATGTGAACTGGGTAGTAAACTACATCAGCAAACTGATCTGTGCAAAGATAATCCATGCAAAGTTCTTTTAAAAGATATTACATACAAGAGAGGATGTGAGTATGTATGTTTAGAGCAAAAGGGACATGATAAGACTGTAATAGCAGTTTCAATAAACTTGGAGTGCATCTTTGGAAGGACCTGAAATCTCTCCACAGACTTCTGAAAGTTTGTGAATAGTGTTGTGGAAATACTTCTATCTTTCACCTTGTTGCCATTTAGAGTTGTTACGAGTTAAAACCTTGGCAAGCATTTACATACCATGCATACTGTAGCAGTAGTACATCTGCAATTACAAAGTACATTTTAATTTCCCAGTGGTTTTTTTTTTATTTCCATTATTTGTTTTTTATTTATCTGAGCATTCTGTGACTTTCATATCCCATTTCTTTACTATGTAAGGAGATATCTTTCTCTATTTCTGATTTATTTGGGAAAACCTACAGTTTTACACTTTGCTTAATGTTTTCTCCTTTCTTCTTTCCTGTTCTAAGACCTTTAACAAAAACTTACCAGGAAGTTGTGCGTTCCGTTTTTACGTCTTCAACATCTTCCTCTGGAGCTAACAGAAGACAGACTATGAAGGACTTGCAGGAGGAGTTCTCAAACTTGTACAACAACATTCGGTTATTTGAAAAGGGAACAAAGCATTTCACAGGTAGAAAATACATACTGTAAAAATTAATATGCTCCTTCAAGGGTGTTAAATGCATTCCACAATCTACATTCAAGGTCAAAGAGGAGCAACAGTTTAAAAAGGAAATTTTAAAAAGAAAACACCTGAGATTTGTTTGCTCTGTCTAACACTGCCCTTATGCTGAAGTACATCACTTTGCCCACCTATTGAAATACATTTTCTATATTTCATATCCATATTCTGTTATTTCTTATGTCAAGATAATTGTATGTTCTTCTTCTTCCTTCTGAAGTGTTTGCATTCCTTCCAAATTTTTATTGTCTAGGGAAAAAGAAAAAATTAGTGAGCTCACTTGCTTCTGTCACCTGTGCCACTAGTGAAAGACCTGAATACTATCTAAGAAGCTACTGTTTAAACCTCCTAGTCTGATACTCAAAGTAGCTACTCCTTGAGGATAGTCTGTCAAAAAGTTGCAGATTGATCTGACTGAAAAGTTAGCATTTGGAAAACACTGTAGACATTTCAAGATCCTCTGCTGTGTTTAACTTTCTTCTAGAATTTTCTTGGTGCAAAACTTGTAAGAAAAGGAAACACTAGGAAAAACTCTAATATTCCTATGTTTTGGAATACATGGAGTTATTTCCCATTAGCCTTTGTTCTTGGAGATGTCTTCTGTAGCCTTTTATTTTTTTAATTTTACTATTTCAGCGTTAAGTATGAGCTTACCTTCAGCTATTTCATTTGACTGCTTGTCCTGCAGAATTTTCCTTTACATACTTCTTACTTGGTGGATAACAGTGGTTGTTTATTACTGGTTCAGGAGGATTGTACAGGGACTAGTTTACTGCTTACACAGATACACCTTTGAAATACTAACACTGCATTAAAATGTTCTTACAGACCTCAGTTTTTCACTTAAGATTGTTCCATTAGAAACAGCAAATGAGGGATGTTAGCTTCATGTGTCCAGATAATGTTCTCATACTACTCATGGTTGATACCACATTTTAGGAAATGCTGTGATAATGTCATAGGAATCAGATAATTATAAGTTACTTTAATTACTTATTTCTTTTCACAGATGAGACTCACACTAACCTTGCCAAACACTTGTTGAAGACTGTGTGTACAGACATTACAAACCTTATTTTCAACTTCTTGGCATCCGATTCAATGATGACAACAGAAAGTTACTCCACAATCACGAGTGAGGTACACAGATCACAGTTCCCTTTTGACAATCTCAAGTAGATCAGTGATGTTCGTTCAGTATCTGATTGCTTCTGTTTGAATATGCCTACATAAAAAGAGATAATAAATATTACAAATTATTTCCATTCTGGTCCTGTACAGGGCAGGACCAAGATTTTGGGTAAACTGCCAGAAGACACCAAAGGTCCTTTAACTAAACTGCATACTTCTCTGAATGGCAAGGTAAAATTATCTAGAAATCCAAGTTCAGATTTTCTGTTCTGCTGATACATTTCTAATAAGTAGCTGATGTTCATAGTGTACTACAAAACCACTGCTGCTGTGAAGGATGAAGGCAAAGTAGTCTTTTGAATTTGTGTAAGGCAAGTGAGAGTGTGTTTTCATACCTGTGAACCTGCAGAGGTGAAAAGGTGATCTTACATTTTGATACTGGTGGTCACCTATCTCGTTGCTTCCAGATGGAATCCAGTGTGTGTCTTTTACGGCCAAGTGAGGAAAGTAAAAGCTGAGAGAGAATCTCCAGTGTAAAGTGGTTGATGTGTCTTGTATTTTGTTGCCAAAGTTCCTAATTGTTCTCCCATGTATTTCTTAACAAGTAAAATCATGGCTATTTTTAAACAAACAAACATTCAGATTATGGTCATGTAGGTACAAAGGAGAGATATTTATTAATTTGTTTATACTAAAGGCCATACTGATGGGTTTCTGAAGAGCAAATAATTCTAGAATGTGTATTAATTTTTTATTCCATTTTTAAGACTAATGAAATACAGTTTGGGTTAGTATTTAAGTGTATGAACTGTTGTAAGATGAACACAGTTACTTTGTACTAAATACTTGTTACTTTGTCTTTTTTCATTTATTTCACGTGCATTCACAGTCATCGCTTCTTGTGATTGTGAACAGGAGTTAACCTTTTTAATAATCTGCTAACGTGGATTAAATATTTGTATAATTTTTTAATAGAGTATAGAAGATTTTCTTTCGTGCCTTGATTCTGCAGTGGATATTTGTGGTGTTATGGTGAAAAAAGGAGACAAAAAGAAGGAAAGGTACCTTAATTTTATTTATTCTATGAAATGCATCTGTATTGCTGCACAGATGCTAAGTGGTTAGTTTGGTAGCAGTCTCACGGAATGTATAAGTAAGAGGCAGTCCTTCTTTCCAAACTGTTTAATAGAAAAATACAAAGTCAAGCAGTCCTAAATCCATGGGGTGGGCGGGGGGGGGGGGGGGGGGGAGACTTTAGCTAATTTTCTTGACTCACTGCTTGCTACAATGTAGTGTATAAATTCTCTAGGAGTCTTTCAAAATCTGAGCTATAGCCATGCTGACTTTTTTTTTTATTATTGCTATTTTGGAATTTCATATAAATAAATGGTTAGTCAGAGGAGAAAAATAAAACTAATTGATGCTACATTTGGTTTAGAGTCTATGATCAACTACTATATGATAGATTCATAGAATCTTACTTTTATGTATTCTTGTTCCTTAGGCAAGTCCTGTTTCAGCACAGACAAGCTCTGATTGAACAATTAAAAGCCACAGAAGATCCAGCTCTTGTTCTGCACCTGACATCAGTACTGTTATTTCAGTTTTCAACTCACTGTATGCTTCATGCACCAGGAAGATCAGTACCACAGATCATTAACTTCCTAAGTGGCAAGATCCCAGAGGTATTCTTTTCTAGATTTTTAAGGGGAAATTACCTTTTGTCTGTGACAGAACATAAAAGTTGTGCCTTACACTACTTCTGCTGCATAAACCTGGCAGCATTGTGTTTCATGTCTGATCATTACTTGATGTACAGAATATACAGTGCCTCTGATCTGTACTGTATTTCAAACTTATCCCTTCATGGATCTGTCATCAATATTTTTTAATGAAATTAAAAACCAGTCTGTTATTAGTACTTTGCCTTTATCCATAGAGACAGCTCTGTATAGGGGGATGTTCCATTTACAGTGATAACTGAACATTTTTACATTCTCTTTCAGCTAGAGAGCATGGTTGCTTTTTACACTTCTTTAATTCAGTTTTAAAGAAAGATACACCTCTTCAAAAGCAAAAATATTGAAATTCTGTATTTCATACTGCCAAAACTGCTGATGATAACTAACTGCTTTACTTCCCTCCTTCGGTGATTAATTGTTCTGTTTTTTGCAGCATGGATGCACTTTTCATTTTTCTGCCTCTTGAATGTCTCAGAATTTAGGAGGTCAAACAGCTTGATCAAAATATGTATCACTAACCCTCTTTAGGCAAGAATTGGGGAATGCTTTCTTTTGAATTTAATCTTTATAGGCCTTTCTATCTTCTCTGTAACGTTGTCATCCCTTTGTTTTGTTCTCTTCTTTTGCCCTCAGGATCAACATTCTCTGTTAGTCAAATACCAGGGATTAGTGGTGAAACAGCTGATCAGCCAGACTAAGAAAACTGAACATGGAGACAGTGACACAACAGATAACATGGAAGAGGAGGAAGGAGCAGATACCATTCGAAAAGAGCTCCAGGAAATCACTACCTCTATCAAAGATCTTGTTCTCAGGCCTAGGAAATTTTCTGTAACAGAGGAATGAAATTACTATTAAGTTCACCCATTTCCACGATACAGTCAGATTTTATTTTCCTTATTCTGCAGAGAAGGACAACAGAAAGTGCTTGACAGACTTTAAAATTTGGCTTCTAACAGTTGCAAATCACAGCCAGGGAACACAGTTGCTGGATGATGGTGGCAAACAGAGTTCTGTTTTACACTACTACAGTGTACATTTAACACACATGAAATGTTTATGTGGTAGAGCACAGTTGTGAGCTCTTTGGGTATGAAATTGGTGGGCTTTAATTGGCATCTTCATGTGAGGCCTCAAGAAATGGTTATTCTTCAGATAACTGTATTTTATTCCATACACACACAGGCTGATAGATTTACTTCTCTAATTTGGATTTATAGTGAGAGAAAGAATGCATATAAGTGTCTGTAAGCCTATCTAAGTTTCCAATACTAGTCTTTAAACATGCACTGATACCTTATAGTATCTCAATGAAGGCCATCTTACTCTGGTATTAGTGGATGTTTTCATCTTCTGTTCTCTGGATGACAACAGTAAAAACACTGGAGTCCAAGTGTATATTTCTAAGCTTAAGGAAAGTGACCCAGCACTAATGTGAGTCTCTAAATGTGCTGAAAGTTTATGAAAATCAGCACACTGATGCTATTAATGCATTCTGCTAATGTCCAAAATAGGTGTTCATTTAAAACTTGGGATTCAGGCAGAGGAGGTGATACCCTTTTACATTGGTATTTTGGGAGCAGATAAATACTGTTACACCTGCCATATTGTATGTGCTAGATGTTAATTCAGCAGGCTAGTGGAGTGCTTAGGCCAGTTCCCATAGCAGTTAAAAGAATTTGTTTGCATTCTCTCAGCTACTGAGAGAACTTGTGGTGTTCTGTTTATCCCAAGTTTCCTAAAAAGAATTTAGTTTATGATCGTTCTATATAAACTTCATGGACTGAAATATTGGCCTGTTTCCCTTGAGTGTTTTACCAGCCTTATTTTTGCATGAGCAGTACTTTATATATTCAGGAAAGAGCAAAAATGTGTAAAATAGAGTTCTGCCATTATTAATGACAATTCTTGTATGGTGAATATATGGTAAATATACTTCTTATTTTTAAGAGAAGATAATTTTCAAACTGGAAATACTTAGTACTTCAGTAATGCCCATTGATTTCACGTGTGTAATTTCAGGAATTCACATTAAATCAAGCTTGAGTAATAAGAAGTTCTTTTCAATAAAAATGTTCACCCATTCTTGCCAAAACTGATGGTGAAAGAGAGGAGAGTCTGTGCAAGGTCTACTGTGTTCAAATATTTCTTTTTCCCAACAATTTTTGTGTTCTGTGAGCTTAATCATAAACATACCCAAGCCTGAAATTGCAATAAATGGAAGTTGAAGAGGCCAAGTATGGAAACTCAGTAACGGAATAACCAAGGTTAAGGTAATTTTGGTGAGGTAAACAACAGAATTTTATATATATTTAAAAGGTGTTAATGTTTAACAATCTTCATGTCAATGCTGATCTTTTACCAACAGCAAGGCAGAACAATTTGCCAGTTGTAAGGCAGAAGTGAGCGTAGTTGTTTCTCTTTCCTTGGCTGGAGGTTATCATAGCTGACAATAAAAGACAAGGAGGAGTAAAAGATGAAAGATATTCAGGTTAACTTCGTTTAAGAATTAGTTTGAACACAGGGAATAGGTTTGATTTCTTGTTATTTAGCCAGAATAATTACTAAATTCCTATAATGAATGTAAACAATTTTATATGATATTGGGCTATTTTGTAAATATTATACCATATGAAATTCTGTATGCAAATATGAAATTATTTTAATAACATTAAACGATGAAGTATTTAAAGAGCATTCTGTTGATTTCACCAGTGTTTGATCATCTTGCAGCTTTTAGACAGCAATTGATAATAATATGTACCATTTGATTTAACACCCCATTCTCAGTGTCCCTGTATTTTTGTTTGTTACAGCTTTATGATGGAAGAATACTGAACTTACTACTGAATCTAATTTATCATGTGTTCAACTTGCTATACTGTACCCAAGGTTATAAGAATTAGGAAAAAAACAGATTTTTTGAAGTAGATACAGAGGAAGCACTAAAATTCAGATACCTTCTGACTGTTAACAGGCTTCAAGGAGACATAGATTGGAAAACTTTCCCATGTATTTTTTCTCTATCTGTCTTGTTTTACAGCTTCTTAAATTTGGCACAAGTTTCTAAGTAATATCACTGAGTTTTGTTGTTTGCGTGAGTCCATCTTGCAGCTTGATCAGATGAAACTACAAGTTCTGTTCTCTGTGTAGAGTCATGAGCAAGGCTGCTGAAGAATTGAATGCTCCTTGAATATTTTTTCTAATAGGTAACAGTAGGCCAAGAAAATGGAAATTTCTACAAAACTGGATAGATTTGGCATTGCTCATTTAATAGGAAGTTTAGTACTCATGCAGATGATACAAGAGTTAGTGGGTCAGATTGAAAGTCAGTGTAGCACAGTATTGCATGTCCAGCAGAAACCAAAAGCAGATGCTTAGGGAGGAATTATAAGAACAAGGTATGTAGTGATTTTTCCTTTGAGTGCATTTTGAGCCTCCAAATCCATGCTACACACACTTTCTGAACAACAATTGGGCTTTACAGATATTTGTGAGAGCAGATTCCATTCTCTGCTAGCCCAAATAACAGAACATACTCAGTAAATGCCAAAGATATTTTCTCAGGAAAACAAGTTCATTATTTTTTTATTTCATTATATTCTTATTATTTTCTTTAGGAATTGTTAAGGAATGCCATCTATTTGCATATTTGTTTGTCAATAATTAATATTCTAAATTGGCAAGAGTAACGAGTAGTTTAAAGTTAACCACCATTTGCTTGATGAATTTCCCAAATCCTCAATGTGAACAGGAAAGTAGGTCAAGACGGGTCATGTGGGGAGACCGATAAAATAAGCTGCTTTCTATTTCAGGAAGCGATGCAAGAGCTGCAGGAAACATCATCTGACTGATACTCTGAAGAAACAGCAGAATTATTGTTGACCTCCTCTGTTGTACTTAATTTGTACCTGTTGGCAAAAACTCTGATTCTGTTTTACATGATTCTCTGGGTCTGTCTTCTATTAATGCAATTATTGTCTCAATCTACAGTTAGATAAGTTTGAGAGTAGTCTTTGAAGCACAAGGAAGGTGACGTGCTGGAGGAGGTGTCTCAACTTCTCATCCTTTACAGAAAAAACATTGTGTTGGAATTATTTCTAAGTGTCACTAGCTCTTTCAACAGATTTGTGTGGGGTAATACTTTTGTCTTGATCTGCTCTGGGAACTTGAAAAGATACTTGGTTAAGAATTGTACTTTGAGTTTTCTCTTTCTGGAAACAAAGGCAAGAGAAAACTATTCATGATTCTCATTCTGGACTCAAATTCACACCCAACTTGTCCTCTCATCAATCTGCAAAAATCACAGACTTGAAATAAAAGGTGCTTGGTATAAATAAAGCTTACAGAATATATAAAAATAGAAGTGTTCCATCTAGTTTAAGTAATGACAAAATAAGTGTCTTCAGAGATTTATCAGGACAATCAGCCACCACCAGAGATTATCAGTTATTGGCAAAAATAATCAGACTATCATTCTTAACTGCAAGACACTACCTAGACACAGATAACTTCCAGAACATGTCCAGATTTGGCAATTATACTGAAGTCGTCAGGTAATGTAATACATCTTTAAACATTTAAACATTTCCTTCTTTCATCTATCTGTGATGTAAAACAGCTCCCACCCACTTGACATTATAGACTAAGTGATTCAGATCTATTGGCTCTTGGTTGTGGAAAAATCTGCCTGGAGGTCTGCTGTGGTTCATACCACAGGCAGCCATCCTTTTTTTGCTCTAGTTAACTTCAGCAGGCGTTTGTACCCTTACTTTCAGATGCATTTGATTAAAGGTCTGCATGGAGTCTTCTGCAAAGTGTAAGGACCTCTGACACTCCATGCACGTGGGAGCCTGTCTGTGAAAGTTATCTGTCCGCTGTTGTGTGTGAGCAGAAAGTAAAGGAGGTGACTGCAGTTCAAAGGCCAGAACTGATAAATACTGAGAGAGCCTAGAGGAGGCTGTTGCTGCCACTCTGACGGTAATGCTGTGTGAACACCTTCCTGCCTGCTGGAAGACCAGCAAATTGATCTAGCCCAGAAACTGCTTTAGGAGTGTCAGAGAAGTTCTGCTGTGTCCCTGACTGTGTTTCCTGAAACGGGAGACTTCTCCCTGCCCCCCGTTTCCTGTACACAACAATCAGACTTTAGTATTGTGACTTTTCTGATTTACAGGCCCACATGAGGTCTTTTGGATTCATTATGCATGAGCAAAAGTATATCTGGGAAAGAATTTTTTTTTTACTTTTTTTTTTTATCTTGCACTAAATAGTTTAGGACTTGGGGTTTTGATTCCTTAAGTATTTTAACAGAAATGTATTTTTTCATTTTGACAACTCTCAAAAATAAGTTCTTCAAGAACCTCCTACATGGTATGTATTTGCAATTTGTAAACAATCTGTCAAAGAATTATTTGATTCAGTGACGAAGCAGCCAGCTATTTGCATGTCATGAGGTCTAAGGGAAACAAACTGACCCTCAGCCTTCCCCCATCCAGCCAAATTCTGATGGGACCCTCAAATAGCTCTGGCAAAGTGTTCTGTTTCTTTTGGACTTGATGAATGCTTGTTTCTGTGAAGACGTGTAATTATTTCTTCCTTTATTTTGCTTCACAAGTTACCAAGAGAAGCAGCTTAAAACAAAATGTGAGTATTGCGGGTCTTTTCCATTATTCCTTTATCTGATAATCTTTAAATGTGGTAGTATACAAGGTAACTAATATTTTGAGCAAGTAAGCAGGAACTCTTTTCCTCACACAAAAACCTGCTGATTTAATTAGATGCAGAAACCTACATGTATAACAACACTGTTTTATTTTGTGTACCAAAAAATACCACACCTTTTTTTGGATGCAGTGTTTTCCATTCTATTAATTGGCTCACTAATTTACGGAAAAATTGTTTGGGGTTTCCTTCGTAATGAGATGAGTATTAATTTTGTTTACTCCAAAGAACAATCCAACAAAAATGCATATGCTGTTTCCCATGACATTTTAAACCCCATTTTCATCTCCCTTCAAGCTTTCATAGCTATGTGCTTTTGCAATAAAAATTTCTAGATAATGTGTATCAAGCTAAGTCACTTGTTTCTGGCATAGCTAATTTTAACATCTAACATGGATTGTTCTTGCTTTTTTGCTTTTGGAAGTAAAACCAGCTTACAAGATAACTTTTATAATAAGTCAAAATATTGCTGTAAACAACAAGTATCATCTCCTAATTCTCCCTCCATAAGATACTTTGGTTTACCTTTCAGCTATTATATTTTTAGGATCATAATTTTGTTTGGAATTTGAAGGGAAAAAGTAGTATGGAAAGTGTATACCACTGTTTACTGCAATGGTTCTAGAAATCTGTGCCTATACTGCAGATTTAAAAAACTGTGGGTAGCGGTGGCAATAGTTCTTAAATTACAGTCTGTGTATTAAACTGTACTGCTATCTGATTTCATAATAGCAGTCTTTCTAAAAGCAAGGTTAAAATTAAACTTGGACAAAACTAGAAAATGTAATTTCCACTTTGATAATATAAATACTTTAACATATATTTCTTTAACTGTCCCTGTTGTTAATAACAGGATGGTTTTATATCTGGAGCGGGTTGCTAAATCTCTTACATTTAGAAAGCAAGTTTCAGATGCCTTTGTTTTGTTTGTGTTAATATTTTTCTTCGTGTGACAAGCTGGCATTTCTAGAGTAACAGTGCAGGCTGTAGTGGATTTAATATATTAAAATTATAATAGATTGCTGATGGTCTTCCCATGTAATTTCATAACAGTATCAGGAAAGTCACTTTGATTCAAAGGTGTTTAATTGGTAGAAACTTAAGATGACATACTAACAAACTTGTAGGATTAGAGAAAAATTAAATCAAGAGCTGTGTGAAAGAGATTCTGATCAGCTGAGATCTATTTGGTCTCCAGATTATTTGCAGGCAGTCATAACTTACAAAGCATATATTTTTGGTTGACTGGGTTGGACATGTTCTGTGGGTTCTATACCAATAATCCCAGCTTTCTTCCTGTATTTTTCCCTACTTGAGTTTTATTTCTCTAAAGAGTAGTTTAAAACTTTTAGTATTACCAAACCATGGACAGACAGAAAGAAATGTAAAAATCTCAACCAGAATGCTTCCAAATATCAAGCCCAAAATCAGAGAGGACATTCTGCACCTGTTTGAATGAACAACCCTCCTGTTGACCTGAGATCTAGATGCTGTGAAGGCTTTTAGATTTCCGCACACTTCCCTACCAGTTTAGCGGAAAATGATGTCTTATTGTCTAATTCTAGGATGCTCATAAAATTCATGATTTCCAGTGCAACCATTCTATTCAAATCTCTAAAGCCCTAATTTTGGAAGTTGTGTGGCAAAATGTTGCTGATACTCCTCTTGGGCTCCTGCAGATGGATTCATTTTTTGGGAACAGGGCACACAGCTCTTATGACAACTCCTTGTTTCATACATTTGTGTTTTCCTGTAAAACGTCAGAGGGATGAAATAAGGAGAGTTTTGTGGAAATATGCAAACATTACTCCAAAAACACAAGGTAATAAACCTCCATGACATAAAATTCTGGAACAGAGATATAGTGAAGGACAAGACTACTGCAAAGCCTAACTAAGCTGCCTCAGTTGCCTTCATAGAGATGGCTAAATTTAATTTCTGATAGAAATTACCCTAGAGAGGAATCCTTTAACTACAAAAATTGCCTTGCTCATTAGCCTCACTAGACTTAGGTTAGTTTTTGCGAATATCCCCATTCACTGATGCTGTACAGTATACATCAATTGTCACCCCTTCTTGTTTGCCTTTCTTAGACTGAGAAGTTGGGTTTTTTTTTTTTATTCTACTTTCTTCCTAGTATGTTACTTTTATTCTCAGCCATTGTTGCCTTTGAGTTTGAATTTGTTCTGGGTCTATAGATAAAGACTAGTAAATTCTTGCACATCTCAAGAAATTGCTGGTAATGGGTCTGAACATGCCGCCCTAGCAGGTTGCTGGCCTCACACTTTGAGGCTTTATCACTCAGAAAAATATCATCTTCCTGTAACATGTCTTTGTACATAGGTAGCAGAATTGATAGCAAGAATGAGCAAGTGCCAGACCATAGTGTAATTGTTGACAGAACATTTTGTGTAAGAATATTAGTCATAACCTCAGAGTCATTAAGGACAGTTGCAAAGTTTGCAAATAGAACATTTTATTGCCTCAGCTAATTTTGGAAGTGCTTTCTACCTCCAGCATTCGAGGTTGACCACCTTTGTACAGTGCTTTTAACTATCCTGGGTCAGTGCCATGGATACAGCCTGATGAGCAGACCCATCTAGTGGCAGAGGCATAGTGAGTGGTTTCTTTTGTTCTCATTGGTACAGGTTTGCTCTATGACCTTGAGGAAGTCAATTGCTTTGCTTTGACAAGCATTAATCTTTTCTGTAGGCAAGTATCTCACAAGTCTGTTTTAGCATTACTTTATAATTGTTGTTAGAAAAACATCCTGAAACCTTTGAAAGGAATGCTGGAAAATACTTCAGAAAGTTAGATTATAATTCTATTTATCAGAAGCCCAGAACAGTATTAAGCTGTAAACATACTTACCAGGACCTCATTCTTTTTCAAGTAAGCTCTTCAGATTTCAAAATCAGCCACATCGTGATTCATTTTTTTATTAAAACTTGCAAAACTGCAGCATAATTATAATTCTGTGAGTCTGGTTTGCATGAAAAAAAAAAGACAAGTTCAGAATAAAAACTATTTCATGCTGATCTTCTAATTGTCCTTCTTTGTTTTGTTCGGTGCTTGAAAACTGAGGAACACTGAGAAACATTTCAAATTAAAAGCTTGAAAGTTTGAGTTTGTTGGATTTTTTTAAAATATAGTAGCAAAGTTCTTAGTTTGTTTAATCACTTGCTTAGGCTTATTACAGAAAATTTACCAACTTTTACAGAAATTAGTAAAAAGAACTTGGATGGTATTTGTTCCTTAATACAATTTTTGATACTGTGTTCCACTCTTCTCCTCCTCAGACCAACCTATTTCCCCACAGCTGGTTAGAGTTATGGTCTCTGAGCATCATCCTATACTCAAACCATTGAGTTCCACTGCAGGTTTGCAAAGATGGTTTCTACATTCTTCACATCACCACTTGAATAGACTTTACAGATTTCAATGGTCTGATTGTTCCACAATAACCTTGAGTTAAATAGTGTGTTTTCAAAATGTCCCTAAGTGTTAGAAAGGAATTTTTTCATTCTTACCAAATCTCCCCCAGCATTCTAAGATTTTAGTAGTGCTTTTTATTTCTCTGAATCAAATATTGAGTGTCTTAGATGTTCAGATCAACTTTAGTCTTAATTTTCCTTCAATCAGAAAAGGGCAATCCTACACTGGAACCAACTTACAGATAGTATGTATTTATAATCATAGAAATAAATCCACTCTGAAAGTCATAGTACCAAAAACAACAGGAAAAAAGAAGAACTTTTCCACATGTCAGAACATTATAAAAATCCCAACAGGCAGTTACTGAAGGGTCAGTAACCTCACATCACAATAAAGAAAGACAGAATACCATGGTCATTGCAGGGTCTAATTTTAAATCATATCCACTTTTAGGAAGACAATTTTAAATTGAAATAAAGTGTTTAATGGCAAGTGTAGAGACTTTAAGGACTAAGGGAAATGTTAGGATACCCAGTCACATAATTGTTAAGCAGATTTTATCTCCTAAGTTGGCAAAACAGGTAAGGTACGAGGCCCAAAGTTTTCAAGTATGTGGCAAAGGCCACTGGCAGGACATGAACAGAACCCAGTGCTGAGTCTCTCTAAGGGCTGGTCGATGTTGCTGTCACAGAATGTGAGAATTGAAGTTAAAACTGAGGCAATGCCATGTTATACTCTATCTTGTTTGACAGCCTATTATCTACTCTACTACTCAAGACTCAAGAGGTCTTTAATTAACATTTTTTGCTTGGTTAATGGATGATGCACAAAGTAACATATTTAAAGAAAAGGGGGAAAAAAGAGAAAACCACCAATATTTTTTTATCCTCATCCTAGTGGCACTGTTGTTTTTCCTTCCTAGTAGAGGACAAACACAAAGCCAAAAACCTCCACTCCCTGTCCTTTCTCCCATCAACCCCACTCCTGAAAAGGTTTGCTACCTTCAAAAGTCATGTTGCAAGCTCTCTTCTAGAACTGAGGTTTTATATTGTGAGTCCATATATCCTTTTACGGTGTTGGAATGAAATGTGCTAGATAACTGTCAACAGACAATATAGGATATGATGTAAAAGAATGTGCTTATTTGAATTTTTATCCTTCTTTTTCCCAGCCTGAAGGTCAGCACCCTGTCCTTGATGCACCTACATAGTTAAACTAAAAAGGTTTTCCTGTTAACAGTGTGTTTAAAGCACCCAGGGCAGAAAATAAAAGCAAAAAGTCAGTCTGCTATAATTCCACATGGTTGGTGATATACACAGTCAAATTGCACTACTTTGTAACTGCAGCCTCAGTGCAGATGTTGAGACTTTTTAAGTGAATTGTGTGTTGCATTCCCCAGTACATATGAGCACATCAACCCTAACATGCAGAATTAAAACCTAATGCAAAAAATATTAAATCACCTGACACCCATGAATTGAGATAAATTATTCAGCTACATTAATTTACATACATATGCAAGTGTTCCTGGGGACTTGTTCTAAGAGAAGACACAGCAGGTGGTCATGTAACACTTAGGAGGAAGTAGAATGAAGTTAAATAAATCTGCTTCAGAATACCCACAGTGTGTTCTCATGCTGATTTTTTTGTTGTGAACTTTCCTAGAAACCTTTCTTGCTTTCTGTCTCAGTTATATCATATAACCTGTTCAATACTGTAAAAGCGGTAGAATACAAGGAGTGATAAATCTTTCAGATTTTCTTCCCCAGTTTAGACATTTCATGGTCTGTCTACCTAGCAGATGCAATACATGCATATGTATTTTAATATGGCTTTGTTGTTATTATTGTATCCCTGTATTCCAAAGACAGTGCAATTGCAGAGGATTAGTGCTAAGTATCATACTGATACCTACTGTGTTAATTGTCATCAAAACCCCAGAGTACTTGCTGTGAAATTTGGATGTAACTAGCCCTACTCAATGTTTCTTCCCATTCCTTCTCTCCTTGTTGCCCAGAGAACTTGTGGATGTTTCATCCCTGACAGTGTTTAAGGCCAGGTTGGACAGGACTTTGATTAACCCCTAGTCTAGTGGAAAGTGTCCCTGTCTGTGGCAGGAGGTTTGGAAGTAAATTACCTTTAGAGTCCCTTACAATCCAAACCATTCCACGATTCCTTGGTCCTGCCTCTTGATACTGCCTATCTCAAAGCCTGTTTTCCCTTGGGAAGGTCTGGAGACTGCCACAGCAGCAGTCACCTTAAACATCACACGTAATGTGAAGACAGTGTATAGATGCTGCTTTTGCAGTGGCCAGCATTCCTTAGACTGTATGTACAGCAGCGGCTTCACAAACTATGATTTCTGTTGATGTAATAAGCAGCCCAGGGCATGTCTGCAGAACCATATCATCTTTGTTTTCAGTGGAAAAACTTGATAAGATGGTGGCAGCCAAGCCCTGATGGAGCACTGCAAGCAGCAAAACTGTCCATTCATTGGGCTTACAAATCAAACTACAATGATTGAAGTAGGGATCTTCCAGACCAATACTACTGACAGCAGCCTTCACATTTCCCAGGCTGTAATGCCACCTAACTTAACACAATCTGTTAACAGGGCTGAGATAAAAAATGTGGGATTTGGTTCATTTTGATAAGGTGTCATATTTTTATTAAAAGAGTGTGCTGTGGCTTGGCTTATTTTTTAACTCAGAAAACTAGGTCAGTTTGGCATAGCACAATTGGGAGAGAATGGAAAACCTGTGCCACTGCAGCAGATGCCTTATTATCACTTGGGGGGTTTATGTTTGGTTTGGGAGGAAGCAGGTAGTATTTTTTTAATAGGGTAATGAAAATCCTTTCCAATTTTAGCTTGCTGCTAACATTGTTGCTGATGACGATCTTTTTCTTTTTGCTCATTTTATTTCTTAAAACGATTCTAAGTAGGTCACGAGCTTTTAAATAACCCAGCTAGAAAAAGTTTTACTGCATGATCAGTTGCATTTTTTTTACTATTTTAATCCTTGAAATACACGCATTCTCACACAACACAGTACTCTTCATTTACCTTGCTGTTCTCGAAATAAAATGTAAGGGTGAGGAAAATCCAGTCTCTGCATCTGATCCATCTGCAGCCTCAGCGTTGCCTATTGAAGTTCTGTTACTTCTTGTTATTGGCAAGACTGTTTCGTTTCATGACCTGTGAGCACTTCACTCACCCTTGTATCATAGGCATAATTTCTTACTTCTACTGTTTATCTTGGGAGAGTTTTCAGTCCCAAAGGCAGGCTTGTGTCATTTTCAGGGAGATGTGTTCCTGCCTAGTGTTGTTAGTGTATGTCCCTTCCAACCCTTAAAATTCTATGATTTGCACAATAGGGATGAACTCATTGGTGGAAGTCTCAGATCAGGACATCAGTGCATGCCTTTATTTGAAACTTTCATTTTCTGTTTATTTAAACACTTTTTGAAGTATTATTCAAAATTCCCTAATCACGGATTGCACATGAGTGTGGAGGCAGGAAAGAGGACTGGAAAAAACAGGTGGAAAGCACAAGGGGGAAGACTTTGCATTCATTGCTGTGGCTGTGATCAGTTCACATCTTAACTTATTCAGTCCCAAACACTTAATGTTTCTCTTTCTCTTTTGAAGACTGTAGTACTTGCTGGGTTCTACTTTAATAGAAGGGAAATGCATTAATATTTCCATGTAAGTACAATATGCTACTCTTTGCATTCCCACTATTTTAATTAAGAAACAGTAACCCAGTATAAACATTCTTCTGCACCTGTTTTGTTGCTGTGGGAATGACCACTCTCCTGCTCAAACAGTCATAAGGGAATACGAAGGGTTTGTAGACTCTTTCACCCTCCCTCTTTATCATTCAGCAGTGATACACTTTCCTGTGGTTCATCACACAGTCACTTTGCATATCCCCTTACTGAACCTCCTGAGACTCCCTCTCCCCACTTCTCCAGCCTGGCAAGGTCACTTTGGCTGACAGCACACCATGTGGTATATCAGCCCTTCCTACCAGTTTGGTGTCATCTGCCAATTTGCTGCAGGTGCACTCTGTCCCATCTCCAGGTCATAATGAAGATGTAAAACAGTATTGGTCCCACTGTCAGCCCCTGTCAACATTACTTTGAATTGTCTCTTTTAACATTGTACTTGGGATTCACTAATGACTTATCCACATCTTGGGCTCATGGCTGCTTTGCTTTTGGGACTCAGGCAGCTGAAGCTAATCAATTTTAAACTGTCTAAATACCTTCTAAATATCTAACTCACCGGTTAATTTAGGTAGACTTTATCACATGGCCCTTTGGTACCCTATGCAATCCTCAAGCCTGTTTTATTGTTTAATATGGGAAGTATGACTGAGAATACTGACAGGATTTTACATTGCAAGGTACACCAATGAACAGCTGAAGTATTTCCTCACTTCTTTTTAATGCATAAATCTGACAGTAGTCAGAAAGAAATGAGCTCTATAATGAGCACAGGAGAAAACTCTGGATCTACCAGACTATGTGAAAATCTGTAAAAGATATAAGTAAGAATTATTTCATAAAAAAAAAAAAGAATTTGGATGACTACACCAGCATTCGGGTTTTTATGGTGTAAACAAAGCAGACAGCAATACCAATTAAGGAGAAAATTACAGAATTCCTGAGATGCTTGATCCCCTAGCTAAGCCACAGCTCTTGTCCTTTTTGCTTGTAGTCATGGGGTGTGTAAACACAGTACAATTCAGTATGAATTACTAGATCAACCTCTAAATGACCTGCTTTGACTAGACAGCCCACCAAAAAAATGTCACTTGTGGACCATGAAGCAGTATAGTCAGATTGTTACAGTAGCATCCTGGTTGGCATCCATCCTGGCTGTATAAAGGAGCATGTCATCAGTGAGAACTCTACACTCACTCAGATGTTTCCAGGACATGATGTTGTATTACTGTACTGTGCCACAGAGATAAAACAGCTTGTTAAAAGTTAGCATCTGTGTCTCTGCTTTCCTGTAGGTACTTGTTCTGATTTGATCTGTAATACATGCCCCTAAAATTCCTATTGCTTCTTTAGCCATTTTTAGAAAAGTAAAAATTATAGGACCCTTAATGTATGCTCTCACAAAAAAAAAAAAAAAAAAAAAGGAGTGAAAATCAAGCCAGCAGATTCATGAAAATAATAAAAATCATGTTAGAAGGTAAAAACATGTACTTACTTGAAAAGGAGCAAGTACCTAGGGTAGCTTTCAGGGGTATCCTTATAATAGATCAAATTGTTTTTCTTATCCTTCGGGCTTGTTCCAAGAATTTTTCTTTCTTTATGTCTCTTTAATAATGAGCCTTATTCCAACTATTGTATGTTCTTAATGAAAAAGATGGTGAAGTTCAATGGGAGGTGTATTTAGATTGGGAAATAGTGCATTGCAATTGTTATAAAGTGAAAGTTATAATATTTTTACCTCTATGTATATATCTGTAAAAAGATGTATATATTAATTCCCATCTAATTAATATTAATCTTTCTGGGTTTTTTATACTTATATAATGTAAAGGGAATCAATATGTATTTATAGAAGATATCAGGATAAATTTGCTGGGCTTTTCAACTCCAAGGATAAAACAAGCATTCTTTTCCTGATGGCTTCACATTTATCAAGATTCACAACTTCATAACCATTTTCTTATGTCTTTCTTCAGTGGAAGTCTTCTAGTGCTCAGTATTTTATAGGAAATCATTCAACTCTACAGAAAGCCGCTGTCCTAATATGTTGTAGCTAATTTTACCTTAACCTGCTGTAACAGCAGCTCTTTTGTTTTATTCTCATCTCTTTTATCATTCATACCATGAGACTGCTGCATTCTCAAATTTGACCCCAGGGATTCCAGTTACAATATCCTCACATCCTTGGCAACATCTCGCTGCACCTCCTTGGAATATTCTAATGCTACAAATTATATCACATATCCATGCCTACTAGGTACATAAAACCCAACAGTTTTGTTTAAATTTAAATAACAAAATCATCTTTTCCCAAGGAATGAAGACATGGCAGTCTTTCCTTGTGCCTAGGACACGAGTTAGCAGTTGGAATGCTAGAGTCAGCATTTCATTCCATGAGAGTGAACAGCATCAGATCCCCAGAGATTTCATAAGTGACCTTCAAAACAAAAAGTCTAGCTTCCAGCAAACTTAAAGTAAACATATTTCTCTAGAGATTAAGATCAAAGCACAAGAAAAACATTCTACTTAACTACGTGGTGCTCGTACTGTTACTTGTTTATTGGAGCAAGGCTAAGTGGTGCTGGGAGAGATGAGATTCACTTTTGTTGCTTTATCTAATGCTCAAGGCACTTCTCAAAGGCTACTCAGACCTTAACCAAAAAATTTTCAAAAACTTTATTCTTTTTCATACCATCACTGCTTCATTCCCAAACATGATCTTATATTATCATGGGTCAAACTCTGAAGTCTTTCTGAAGTGAAGCCTTGAGAAACTTGAGCATTTTACTAGAGGAGCAGCCCAAGGACATACTAAGGCTTTCCCTCTGGTCTTGGGAGTACTTCTTCAAAGTTCTCAAGCAACCGCTGTCATCAGCATAACAGGAGTAATAGCACTTTGCTCCCATATCCGTCTGGGGGTTTAAGAGGATAGTTACATTAGAAATTCAAAAGTTCTGAGGTATTAACATAGTGGGTCCTGTTTGTGCAGGCAGCCTGAGCTTATTGGAACAGATTGACTTTCTGGGGAAAAAAAAGGAAAAGAAATAATCAAGAGAACTACTTCGTAAAGAAAATTATTTGGTATGCACAAATTTTGACATCTGTAAAACCTGTTTGACATCCATTAGAATGAAAAAACAGAGATGTTTCTGCAGATATAAGAAGCTATTTGTTAGTGAGATTTTTGCAGCAGAAAGCACTATAAATAACATAAATTCTTCATGCATACCCTGTTAGGACTTTGCTTTTGCCATTTTCAGACTAAGATGAAACTGTGTTAGGAAGCTGGAGTACTGATCGAGCAAGGAGGAGATCAGAAAGGTGGTTCGCTCAGGGTTATGCTCCAAGGCAGCTTGTAACTCTTAATTTCCACAGAAAAATGAATGAAAATTCCTCTGAAACTCAGTTTCAAACCTGTCATATGACCTTGAATATGGATCACAGTTAACCACAAACATTCCTTGATTATCTCCTTCAACACCAATTTATTCTCCCTCCCCAACTTAGAACAAAATGTGCAAAACTTAACCTTGGTTTCGGTGATGACTATAATTGTGCACTAAATGCATTGAGCTCTGTCTGGTTTTTATATGTCATGTTGCATAAATGTACAACTTGATGGATGCAATTTTCTATAAAAAATGGATTCATTTGTTTTTACTCTCAAATCTCTGATCTTCAGGAAATGGAAGTCCAGATTCAAATCCTGTTATATTATTATTATTACAAGGATGTCACATAAAACACATCTGAAATATTTTTAAGTGAGTGTTTTTCCTACTGATATGAGTTACACATTATTTTATTTCTTTACTACACCCTGTCTTGGTTGGCAGTAAGAAATACATTAAATACATTAAATCAGTTCAACGCTAAACATTTTCAATTTACAGGAGCAACAAGTTTTCCATAGTTTGTGCCAAACAATCAAATCATTATTTTTGGTTTTATATAAGTATGATAGTCTCTCTCCCTGCTCCCTTTCCACCATTTTATCACTACACCTCCCAGAATAGATTAAAGAATGACTGACCTTATGCATTGGTGCCAGTGGAGACCTGAAATAATAGTTCTTTTCTCATGGTTCAAATAACCATTTCAGTTTAGATCTTACAAAGCAGAAATCCAGAAAATGGCTTTTTAAAACTTAACCATAGGTATAAGACAGGCAATGAGCATATTAAAAAAAAAAAAAAAGTATGAGGATATAACTCTAACTGGACTGGATGTAAGCTTTGTCATGGTTAAGCACTCACTCAAATCTTGTCCTCCATATGCTTCTTTTCCTTACTCTTAGTCTTTTCATCTATTTAAGATAAATAATTTGCACTTTTATTCAAAGTGCAAAAGTTTCAGCTGCTCAAAGTCAATGGTATATAAATATTTCAGGACACCTTCCCCAGTTGTTTTCAACTCCTCTAAAATTCATGATTGCTGGTGCTGCCAGCAGCTACACCCAGTGAGTTTAAGAGTTTTAAGAGTGCAATCCAAGGAGTCCAGCAGATGTTTTTGGGGTTGCTTCACTGTGAACTTTCTGGTTTCTTCTTCCTTCATTTCCAGGAATCAAGACCCAATTTTAGCAAAGTGCTGATAATCCAACCAGCAACAAGAAGACTGAAATAGTCTTCATCTTCACAATCCTTAAAACATTTAACATCGCAGATGTATAAGCAGCTGAGGTTTGGGTGCTTATCCAAGCCTCTTTAGCCTGAAAAACTGAAGGATGGGAAATTTGTACAACTGACTCTCAATAGATTTGTGGTATTTCCTGCACTTTTCTGGCATAGCAATATAAACTATCTCACATTATTTTGGTACTGCCAACATGGAAACCAGCAATAAAAAAATATGTAAGAAAAAACATCTTTTCCAATAACAACAAGGGAAATTTTCTTTGAGTTATGATTTTGTTTGGCTTACGATTTAGTTTATTTCTCTTTATATTTTACTCTTTTGCTATCTAGGGGTATTTGTGGGACCTTACATTGCCACCAAATATTAGCAGACCAGTTGGGATAATGTGAAAAACAGTCATATATTCTGGAGTCTTCCTTCTGTTTGATCAGGTAGATGTGGGAATACTTTGAAGAGGAAGGAATGAGCAGAAGACAGAAATAACAAAAGAAAGCCAGGAAAACACTATAGTGCTTGCCCCTTCTCTTTGGCCTTTTAACTCCATAGCTGGTTTCATTTTTGAATTATTGCTGCTATCTCCATTGCCTGATTTCTGGATAAACCATGTCTTTAAATCCAGTTCATAATGCTCATAATATGCCAGTAGTTTTACACAGAGAATGTGAATATGGCTTCATTTTCTGGTCTCTGACCTGAAATACTGTTAGCACTATTAGAATAAGATGAAGCAGTCCTCTTGCTGCCCATCATGCAGGTGATACAATACACAGTATATGTTGTGAAAGGCTACCATTTTATTACAGAACAATCCAACATTAAGAAATCAAGAGCACTGCAAATTACCAAAAAATGTCTGTCTAACTTTCATAGGTAATGCAGCATTGCTTATTATTTGACGAAAGAAATGGTCATCCACTGAATTGCATAATTTTTCCTTCTTTCCAGATCACGTGGAAAACCCCAACAGAATGAGCAGCAGTCACACAGACTGTCATTTCTGCCTGCAGTCTCTTCGTGGAAGGAAGTATGCATTAAGAGATGAAAATGCTTATTGTGTTCCATGTTATGACAGCCTGTATGCCAACTCCTGTGAAGACTGCAAGCAACCTATTCAATGCAGTTCCAAGGTAAACTTTTAGCTTTCACTTCTTGTTCTTTGTTAAATTATACACAAATTCAATTTCCTTAATGCCAGATTCTATATCCAACCCTCTGCATATCTCTGTATTGCAGAAGAGACCTAAGCATGGCAGTTGTACATCCACACACAGCAAAAAGAAACGGTGCTATTTTCCCTGAATAGGAAAACTCTGGAACCAAAGATTAGGAAATATACCTCAAGCATATGGCAAGGCTACGGCATAGGTGTGGACCACAGTTAGACTTCACCTCCAGTCACTCACTGGCTGCAGAGACTGCTCGGTGCTGGAAGGATGATAGGGTGCTAATGTAATTCAGTGTATCAAGTTGAATGAAACTGGAGTTTCTGAGAGATGTCCACTGAAATACTATTTTTTGTATTGAATAAATTACTTTTCCTGTAGGTGTTGACACAGAGATGTCAAGCTGAAAAGAAAACATGTTTATAATTTGCATATTACCTCTGTCTTTTGGAATTTAAGCATTTTTTAATTTTTACTTAATTCCATGCTATCTTTGCTCAGCATGTTAGTGGCAGTGTTTCTGACCTT
Organism: Pithys albifrons albifrons; assembly: GCF_047495875.1. NCBI lineage: Eukaryota > Metazoa > Chordata > Aves > Passeriformes > Thamnophilidae > Pithys > Pithys albifrons. The sequence continues at coordinate 38,910,716 of NC_092459.1, forward strand.
GGCTTTCTTGTCACCTCTCCTTTTTCTTACAATATTAATTAATAGTACGAGTTCCTCTGTAGTCTTTGACAGGGCTTCCAGCACCACATACTTCAATTTAAAGTGTATATATTTGATTTTAAATTTCAAGTCCAGATGAAGCCTATGAAAAAAGTCTTTGCTTTGCCGGGTTCACCATGTGGGGCCCACCTTCTCCCTATATTCTTTCGAAATAAAAGCCAAAAGTTTTTAGAATAGGCCTCTTTGAAGGCTTCCCAGCCAAAGCGCTTCAAAACACGTTGTCTGAGTACAGGAATCACCCAAGGAAAATGCTGATTTGGACGAAGACACTCCTCAAACTCTCACCAGTATTTTTTCAACAGCAAACTTGAACATGCAGCATCAGTCAGGTTGACCTGGATAACATGTGCATTGAGGTCACTAATTGCACTTTTAAAATCAAAAACTAGTGACAGAATTACCATTGTTAAAGAATGTACACAAAAAGTCATGTATTTGGACTGAATGGAAGTCAAGAATGGGAGAAAACAGCAGGAGTGATAAGAAAGGAATGCAACAGGCCCGAGTCATCTGGAAAAGTAGCCCACAAAATCTACAGCCGATTGTCTCACCTCTGCCAAGGTTCTAGAGCTTGGCTTTCTTCGTCTCCTTCTTACCCACTCCTTACCACAGGCTGGTCTGGGCTGACAGCCGACTTCCAGTAAAGTTCAGAGTGCTAACTAAAACAAATTATAGTGGTAAGTGCTCAGCCTCTTCTGAAATGAAGCATGGTATTTCTTTCAATTTTAGCACTTTAAAATTTGACAAAGGAGAACAATGAGATTGGATTTGTGCCCCTTTTGTACTTCTTATTTATAAAGGAGACCTGGAAGGGTCTGGTTTATGTTCTAAGGTGGGGGCGTTTTTTGGAGGTGCATTTTAACTTGGTTTGGTAACCTTGGAAAAATTATATCTGCTGTTTTGTCTTTTTTTGAGTCCTTAGTCAAGGTCTCATATATATACTGTTAGCTCTTTCATCCCCTAAAACAATGATTTTTTTAATCTTCCTAATAATCATTTGTTCTCAATGAGATTTTAATTGCTTGTTTTCTGCAATAACATGATCTTTCTTTAGTGTTTTGTAGTGTCAGCTAGAAGAATAAAGCAGTAACATTGAAAATGTATGAGGTTCATTTCAAATTCTATGCAGAATGAACTTCTTGTCAGGTGGTCTGTGCACATCAAAAATGTTTATCACTTGTTTCCCCTTGAAGACCAACTGCAAAATATAAAATGAGTCTTCCAAGAAAAACATACCTCTGATGTTACATAAGGAAGGACCATTGTATCTGCCAATGCAGCTTTTAATGGCCTCTGCAAGAGATCTACAAAACAGTGTGACATGGAGTACGTACATCATTCCTGGGCACACTTCTGGCTGGGCACATGTGTCATTTTGTCAAGTCACCATTGCAGTGCTCTCCACTTTTCATTTTAATTCTGTGAGGAGCTGAAGGATAAAAACACTGTGAAGAAATGTTTTCATTAACGTGAACTTACTTTCTCCAAGGATCTGGCCTACAAAGGCCGCCACTGGCATGAGGAGTGCTTCAAGTGTGCCAAGTGCAGTTCCTCACTGGTGGAGAAACCATTTGCTGCCAAGGACGAGGTCTTGCTGTGTACTGAATGCTACTCTGATGAATATTCATCTAAGTGTTTCCACTGTCAGAAGACCATTATGCCTGGTAAGACAACAGGGATGCTTTTAGGCTCTTTCTCGGAAAAACAGCTACAAGGACCTTGAATTTTGGAACAGCTTTGAGGTGACTACTCCACTTTTGTGTATAGTACTCTCCCAATAGTGAGGAGAGAGCAGGCAGATACCTCTGATTTAGCACTGGCAGGTATTATGAATCCTTATTAAAAATATTAATAGTTCAAGACTGGGTAAAATGAGTTCTGCATGTTTGTCTGTCACATTGGCCAGACCTTGAGTTTATGTTCTTTATACCATTTCTTTACTCAGAAATAATTTTTATTTAAATTGTCAAAGCATGACAATCTCCCTTCAAATCATTATCAGCATTTTTCCTAAAAAAATACAAATACACTTGTGTTTACAGTAGGTTTACTGCCTGCCATTAGCAAACTTGAAAATTCTACACTTTCCACTAAACTGCTTCTCAGTAGTTCAGGACATCCTCCAGGCCTTTTATTGCTACCATGCCACTAAAGATGATGCAGCAGACTGGGCAGAAGCTGCCTCTTCAGAGGCATCTAAGAGAAGCTGCAGCACTGTAAGTGGCAAAATGTAGCTGCTTGCTTAGGAAAGAAGAACACCAACTTTTGGAACAGAGAACTACCCTTAATGCTTGAAACATTTTACAGATTCTGTGTATAACTCTAAATACCAGCTGCAAATTTTCTGTCATGGCCTCATGACTATTAGTTTGGGAATCTTTGGTAAAAGAGATCAGTAAATACATAGGAATTACATAGGAATTTTCTCTTTCAGTAGATCTTAATACCAGACAATAAAGTCCAGGCTGTGCAGAATGATTGTCATAGTGTGAATGCTAGTTATTGATGTCATATTCAATCTGTAACATTGATTTTTAGTTTTACAGTTTATTTCTTTTTCAGGACAGGCAAAAGCTGTAAAAGAGGAAATAAATGTTGTAGCAATATAGTTGTGTTCAGTTTAAGGACTATATACTGCTTAAATTTTATATAGTTTACCAAAATGTTGTCAAACATGCACACTTTACTAGATTTGATGAGAATAGAATTTACTCAGGTTTGCATTATTGTCTTCTAGTGTATATTTCTGTTGCAGGATTTGCCCCAGAGTCTAGGAGTCTAAATGCTTGCAGCAAGTGCCCAAAGTGCAAACAGAGAACTGAAGTGGCAGGGGAACGCCAGACTGTCTCTGTGTCATTAACTTCCTTCTCACCAGCTCCCCCCTAGCTCTGTGTTAAAAAGACCCAGTAGACAAAGACAGTGAAGTTAGCCTTCTGACCACTGCGATGAAGATGCAAATGTTTTCTGTTTAAATACCATCAATAGTTTTTCTCCACTAGTCCAGGAAACAGGTATTATGGTATTAATCAGTTATACCAGCAATTCTCTTCTTCATGTGGAATGGACGGTAAATAACCTTGCACCTCTCTCTGCAGTCTGATGGGAAGGAAGTTATGATGCAGATTCACTGGTGAAATTATTCTCAGAAGTATATGCATATCTTAGACTTGTACTTCTACCTCAAGAAATACAGGACATCTCTACACAGAGATAAAAGCTCTGAAACTCATCTGACTGACATTTAACTGAACAACTTTCTGTCCTTACACTGCATTGAAAGTATCTAGTTAAACTTGATAAAAAGAACTGATGATCTAGGACAGAAATGATGAGGTATAAGAGGAGGCAGTGTAATACACTGTACCACAGAAAAAATATTTACTTTTAAAAACTTGCCCTTTGAAGCTGATTAAGATAAATAATGCTTTTATAAATGAAGGAATCTTAGTTTAAGGAAGACAAAAGACAATAATTGGTGTAGTAAACATCCAACAAATTAATCTCTAATTCATAAAATTCTGTGTACATGAACATTATCGCTGAGTTGGCTGGCTTGAGAGAAACTGAGTAACTGAAGCATAATCACAAAGGAATCCCCAAGGATTCATGTAAGGACAGACTCAAAATCACAGCTTAGGCAATTTAGCACATCTTTTGCCAGGTGATTATCCGGATCTGAATGTGTTCTTGAAATTTCAAGTACATTCTTAGAAGCTCTATTAAATTGAAGATTAATGCCTTCTTGCATAATCTGATACTGAGATAGAAGGTTGAAAACAAGAGTATTTCCAACATTGAAAACTTACATTACAAGGCTATATCTGGGGGATTGTTCATTTTGGTTTTTTCAGGTTCCCGTAAAATGGAGTTTCAGGGGAGTTCCTGGCATGAATCCTGTTTTGTTTGCCAGTATTGTCGGCAACCATTGGGAACAAAACCCTTAATCACCAAAGATAATGAGAATTACTGCGTGCCCTGTTTTGAGAAGCAATTTGCTCACCATTGCTACTCTTGCAAAAAGGTAATTAAACATGTAATGCAAAAACTGCCCTAATGAGGCAATATTGCTCGGGGGGGAAAGGGCTGGGTCATTCAAAATGCCTGGTGAACTAAGAGTAAGAGCAGAGTCTTCTTTTGACATTGGATGCTGAAAGCCAACTGCAACACTGTCAGCTGTCCACTCTGGTTAATTTTAATCTAAGATATTATCTTTGAAATGCACTTATTGACCAAAACAACCGTTTTGGGCTTTTTTTGTTGCTGATTGTGACTTTTAGCAAAGGTTAAACAGAAAGTTATGTATAACCCTTGTTTCCTGGCAAACTCTGATTATGCTTTGGTAATCATGCCTCTCTTTCCATCAGTTTTATGCATATATTCACATGCATAATAAGTCACCTAAGCTGAACAAAGTATTTACAGTCTTGCGTATTTTTTTCCTTGAATTGTAACAGACAATAATCAGATCAAGTAACATTCAATTGTGATAACAGTAGTCAAGAGTCCTGCTGCTTACATACATGATACTTTCCCTCTGGCTGCCAGAAAGCTTGATTTCAAATGAGTTTTTCTTTTTTCCCTGAAGTATGAATAAATCAATTCTTCTCTCTCTCAATTTCCGATGTTTTAGAATTGTCCCTGGTTGATGAAAACAATTCGAAGCATCATATTATTCATCATATTATTCTAATGTGACACTCCTCTCTAGGGAAGCATTTTAAGCTGCTTTTTATGGCAGAATTTAACTTATTCTTTAGTATCTGTATTTCTCTGGAAGCAAGGAAAAAAAATTCTTTTTTTCACTTCATCATATAACTTCTAATTTCTATAGTTATTTAATGTTTACCTGACCTGGAAACCTCTACCTTTAGCAAAAGCTTTTAATTTAGGGAAAATATGCTGCCTGTTTTTTTCTTCAGTACTTAAAATTTAGAAAGTACTTCTACATGTTTCCATGTCTCTACACTTAGCCTTTAATTTGCATTAAATGGTCATATGACAATTATAGTAATTATGCTTGATGTTTATCAGAGGCATTGAGAATAGCAGCACCTACCAGAAATAATCAAGATTTGCTTCTCAAAAATTATGGGAATGCCAAGGATCTCCCTACGTAGTTAAAACAATTTTACTTCTTCAGCTTGCATCAGTTCCTATAAATGAGAATTGAGACAAAAGTGATTAAATTTCCAAACTGAAGCCATGAATTTTATGCCAGTGATTTTTAGATTTTAATGTACAGCAAACGTGACTTCAAAATAGCCCAAAACTGGAATGTTAAAGGGTTCAGGAACTATTTAAATCTTTTTATTGCTTGACATGACTCAGTGTCCTTCCCAAGGGAAATTATATGATACCACTTTTACTTAAATTTCTCCACATTTTTCTCCTTCTGTTCCAACTATATTCATTCATTCATTCATGCACCATTGTGCATGTGACTTGACAGTAGAAACACTATTTTACAGCTCATCTATATCTCTATAGAAATTCCTCTGTACGGTCTCACACAACTTCTGTGAAACCAGCTCTTTACCACACATATGGGAGCCATAGAAAACTGGAAATTTCCCTCTTCAGAAATAACCAGGGCAGAGCTGTGAGTGAGTTGCTGGGTTAAAAGTTCATGACACCACTAAACACCATTTTTTCTTCTTCTGACAGTGTAAATCTCCTTTCTGTTTTACTTCTGCTTTTTTACTGTCTTTCTTCCCATCTAAAATACTATTTCAGTTGCAAGACAGCAAAATACCAGTACCAGTTGGAAATTAATCATTATCTCAGCATCAGTTCTCTCACCAACTGTCCATCACTGAGAATGTATCTTTTGAGAGCATGCCTGATTTTAAACCTTTATCTACAGTACAATAGAAAAATATCATTAGAAGATAGCCTGGTTATTAAAAAATATTATGTTATATTTTGATAGAAAATTGAGAATAACAATCCAGTAGCATATTGAGCTCAACTGCAGTTAGTCAAATTGAAAATTCAGATGGAAAATAGTTGATGTGACCACACACTCTCTCCTCTTGTGCAAATGGGAAGAGCATAAGCAAATGGAAGTACTTAGGAAGGGTTAGACAATCCTTAACAATTCACACCTTTGTTTCATTGCTCTATCCTTCTTTGTCAATACATTAGGTAATAACTTCTGGAGGAGTGGCCTACCATGACCAGCCTTGGCATAAGGAATGCTTTGTTTGTGCTGGGTGTAAAATCCAACTGTATGGACAAAGTTTTATCTCCAAAGATGAGTACCCATACTGTGTAGACTGTTTCAGCAAATTTTATGCAAAGAAGTGTGCTACTTGCAAGAAACCTGTTACAGGTGAGTCTCATCTTCTGGAGGGGACTAGACAGTGATGAATCATTAGTCTCCTCTAAAAGCAGATCTTTACTTTAGAAAACACCATTAAAAATCATCCCATCACAACAAAAGATTGAAGGATTTGACTACTAGAGAGATAGTCTCTGTATCACATGGAACATGTCTTTCCAGGACATAGTGATCACACATGTTCCCTAACTGCTGAGGAGTCATTTTATGTGCTGAAAGGAGTTCCTCTCCCATTTGATTTAGTGCTTTCTATACTAAAACTCCACCTTAAGAATATAAAAAAGGCATTTTTTTGCTCTTCCCAGGACAGTACACACAAGTCCCTCATGTCTGTAATTTCTACAGTTTTATTTTTAAATGCAAATGTGATCAAACTGAACACAGATTAACTGCCTGCTGGTAAGGCACACCTGTTAAATTAGAAAGCTTGCCAAATGCAACAATGCCCTATCACATGCATCCTTGTGTACTTAGATCATCTATAATTAGATATACGTGTCACTAGTCTATGACAGCTGAAGTTTTCTGGGAGCATTTGCTAGTGTTCTGCATTGTAATTCTATTATGTGTGGACTAAACAGTTGAAATGTAATGCCTGATCCTTAGAGGTGTATGCTGCATGTATCAGAGGACAAAGAAAATGATGATTTCCCAATCAAATGTTCCTGATTTTAAAGAAAAAAAAAACCACAACAAAACAAAAAACCACAAAACAACAACAAAAACCAAACCAAAACACAAAACTAAACCAAAAATAAAAAAGAAAGAAACAAACAAAAAAAGTCCATCAAGTTCAAATCCCCACAAAACCTACAGATTTTATTTCAGATACTTGTGCTGGGAACTCCATGATCTGATAATTTCCAAAAGACTCTATCTTGAAGAAATTTAGGTGGAAATTATTACATCTCATTCAATGTTGTATAGAGACTATATGTATCAACATATTGCAAATAATTTTTGTAAGAGTTTGCTGCTAACATCAGCAAATCTGAATGGACATTCTGATAAACCCATTGTGTTCTGAGCTCATAATGGGATATGCGAGCAAGCAAGTGACCTTTGGCTTTACTTAAAATATTTGTCAATGTATTTACTTTTGAAATTGTGGGGGGAAATTCAATGCAGCCAAGAAAGAATATTTTAGACTATGAATTTTTGTTCATTTGTTTGTTTGCTACATGAATGACAACCTAATCACACACCAGAAAGCAATCTGTTTCATCTCTGAACTACGTCCAGAAATACTGGATTCACATCTTCTTTTTCGTAATCTCTTTCAGCTCTTGGAAGCACCAAATATATCTCATTTGAAGAGCGTCAGTGGCATGGGGAATGCTTTAACTGTGCAAAATGCTCTGTCTCACTGGTGGGCCAGGAGTTCCTCACTCAGCAGGATGACATCCTTTGCCATGAATGTGGCTGTGCTTTGTAGTTCTGTGGAAAGCCGTACAGCTACATTATCCTCACTCTGTAACAACACAGTTCATTACTCTACTATAAGAACACCATATAAAAGATATAACAGTTATTTAGTCATTCAAGTAACTTTCCCTTAGCAGTTTAATTCTATCATAGTTGTCAGCTGCTTATACAAAAATTTAAACAGCCCCATACTGGTTAAGAAAATGATGCAGGAAATACTCATATATACTTTAAATCTAACTACAGTATGTTTGTCTTGTAACACACTGCACTCTGCTGTTCGAAGCGTAAAAATTTACCTTTCATTTCCCATTAAACCAAGGTGGATTGTGACAAGTCTGGATGGTATATCAATAATGATGAGGCATTAGCATTGTTTCACAGATGCAGACCTTGTCATGGGAAGCTGGGCACATATGTTTTCCTATTGGATCATAACATTGATGAGAACAATTAATAAATATTATTTTTCTACTCATTTTGGGCCCAAGGGATGCTGACAAAGCAGGCAGAAAGTGTGAGGAGGAGGTGCTTTCACACTGAGGACCACCGAGTCAGACAGGCCAATTCCAGGGCCAGATAAAGGTTTCTGCCCTCCCCTTACTGGGATTGCTCCTCAAAAACATAGTCTTTAGTCATCCAAAACACTACAGCACAGGTCCTTTCCCAAAACCGGGTAACTGTACTTAATTTTTCAGGCATAGCTGTTCTAGAACATAAAAAATCCCATAATTTGAGCTACTGCAAGAAGTGAGGATTGCCCGAGACTGAATAGTGCTAATGCACATTTTCCCACAGCTAATATACCCTAAGACTCTTCATTATCTTCACTAGACCTTTAAATACATGCATGAAATATTTATTTTTATTAGCAGACACATGCCAACTCACACTTGTCCCTTCCAAACCCCTCTGACAGCAATCAGAGCAATGGCCTTATCATTTCAACCCTGCTAGATCTTTGAAACACAGTCCATCATTTTTCTTGTAAATGCCTGCTTGTGGACAGCAGGCTATAAGCTCTCCAGTACAAACACCCAATTGATTTTCCCATGTGCCACATGTATTTGCCAATAGTATGCCAAGAATGAATGTTATCATTGCAAGCTAGGCAGTTCTTTCTGGCAGTGTGAAGTCTTAGTTTCTACGTAGGTGGCTTTGAGAAGGTTCTATCTGCTTGCTAAGCTTCAGCACTCAAGTGTCTATTATTAAAGGCCATCTAGAGCTGAGTTACAAACATATATCTTCTTCCTTCTTCCATAATGTATGTTGCAGTGGCCTGGTTCATGTACTGGGCCATGGTGAATGGAGCAATGATGATGAGAATGGCAGATTCTGCACTGTTCACCATGGAGTCCTCATCTACCTGTCTTTAAATCACTCTTCTTTAGATTCTTCCCTTAGTGCATAGGGTTATTTGGCTGACATGAGTAGCCTTTATCCATAGTGAAGACAGACATTACTTTAAGTAGAAAAGTGAAAAAAATATTAAAAAAAAGAATATGTGTGCACAGCTAAACCAAAGCTGAAATGCAGCAGCATAAATTCAACATGGATAATGACTGACCAATGTGTACACAGCAATTTGTTTTTCAGTCAATAAAATATTATCTTTTGCCATATGTGGTGTTCATTTTTGTTTTCAGTTTCTTCTTTCATGGCTCTTATTGCATTCTAGATTTTGATGAGTTTATGCCTTTTCATTTTATCCCAGCTGCTTCCTTTTAATATTTACAAATCTTGCATGGCTAATTCAGGTTCTTGGTAAGGCTTAGATTCCCATAAATAGAAATATGGATTTGGTCTTTTGCATATAGATACATATATATATATATATATATATATATACACACATATATGTACATATGTGTATATACATACACACACACATAGTGGCTCACAGTTATGTATGATGTTCCAAAAATTTGCACTGATTTATCAGAAATTTGCATATTAGTAAATATTAATGGTCTTAAATTTTTTAATTAAAATGATGAATCACCATATTCAGGCTTATCTGTGGGGTGTACCTTTTGTTTGTTTGGTTTTTTGTTTGTGTGAAATAACATTCACTATATTGCAAGAATGAGCCCTTCGTTCAGTCTTCTCTGAACAATCTTCCAGTTTAATTACAAACTGACAGAAGAATCACCAGGCAGACTCCTAAGACATGACACAGTCACAGGTCAGACACACTGATCATGATAAACCCAGTCTGCCAGCCTTAACATTTACAAAAATTAAATTCTTCTCTGACTCATCAACTAATTATATTTTTAGAAATACCAACTAAATTATTTATTTCTTCTGCAGTAAATACACTGCAGTCAAATCTGAAATGGAGAATTTTAATTTTAGAATAATAGTAAGAAATAAATGTGTTTGCTATAAATAGTTTGAATAAAAGTTATATTAGATAGCAAATTGCTATTTCTTGGTCTCTATCACCAGCTACCAATGCCTAAACATAAATACAGTGATACTCTCGTGGTGGGCTGACCCTGTCTGGACACCAGCTGCCCACCAAAGCCACTGTATCACTCCTCTTCTCAGCTGGACAGGGGAGAAGAAATATTACAAAAGGCTTGTGGGTTTAGATAAGGAGAAAGAAACATCACTCAACTACTGTGACAGGTCAGTCTTCACTTGGAGAAAAATAATTTATTGCCAATCAAATCAGAGTGAATACTGAGAAAAAAAATTAAAAACAAAACAAAACAAAACAACCCTTTCCCCCCGATCTCCTTTCTTCCCAGGATTGACTTTACTCCTGAATTCTCTGTTTCCTCCACAGTGATGCAGGGGGATAGGAAAGGGGGTCTGCAGTTAGTTCATAACGTGCTGTCTCTGCTGCTCCTTCCTCCTCAGGGGAAGGACTCCTCACACTCTTCCCCTGCTCCAGTGTGGGGGTCCCTTCTATGTGGTGCAGTCCTTCAGGAACAGACTGCTCCAGGGGGGGTCCCACATGGGGTCATAAGTCCTGCCAGCAAATCTGCTCCAGCGTGGGCTTCTCTCTCTATGGGGCCACAGGTCCCATCAGGAGCCTTCCCCAGTGCAGTCTTCCCATGGGGTCACAGTCTCCTTTGGGCACACAGTTGCTCTGGCATGGGGTTCTCCAGGGGCAGCAGGCAGATAGCTCCAGCATGGATCTCTATGTGTTGCAAGGGAATCTCTGCTCTGGAGTCTGGAGAATCTTCTCTGGCTCTATCTTCACTGACTTTGTTGTTTCCAGGGCTGTTTCTCTCACATATTCTCACTTTTGGCTGCTGTTTCTGCAGCAGTTCTCCTTCCCTTCTCCATCCTTTCAAAATCTGGTATCCCAGAGGCACTGCCACCACTGCTAATGGGCCCAGCTGTGGCCAGCGGTGGGTCCATCTCGGAGCTGGCTGGCACTGGCCCTGTCGGACATAAGGGAAACTTCTGGCAACCTCTCACAGAAGGCTCCCCTGTGGCCCCTTGCTACCAATAGCTGGCCACACAAACCCAATACAACTCTGGACACCTATTCTTATGTAGATGAAACTACTTTGAATAGGTGCATGGAAGGGGTGCAAGAAGGAGTGGTATGTCTCTTTGGAGGACTGCAGATGATGGAGAGGATTAGATGGCTACTATGAGCAAAGCGACTACATTTGGTTCAAGAACAAAGGCAAGTAAACTCAGGAATGGAAATTGGAAATCACAAGGTGAGGCTCTAGAAGAGTCTCTTTCCAGAATCCAAAGGGTAACAGTTATGTAGTCATTTTTAAAGCGATGCTTCATCTCTGTGTTAAATTTCATATCGAACATGATTGCCTGGTATAGAAAAGCACTGGGCAAAATAACAAGAAGATCAGCTTCAGTCTTTGTTGTTAACATGGGATTCACCATAGAGTGACCAGGATCAATTCTTTTTAGGAAACTTCAGAGGATGGAATTTTTTAATGTCATATTTTTCTTTAACATTGTACTATTTTATGTGAAAATATATCTAGTTATTCTCTGTATGTAGCAGACGAGATCTAAGATAATCACATCACCTTTGTTATAATCAAGCTAAATTTCCCTAAGGTGCAGTGATGTCTCTAATGCCCCGGTGACATCTTCACTGTATTCATAGTTATACCAGGGGACTGGGAGGGAGGCTGCCCTTTGGGATTAATTATGAGGGAAGAAGGTACCCTATTACCTCCCTCAGTACTTCAGGCTACAGTTTAAGTTCCTCAACCACTGCCAAATTGTCAAAGAACTCCCAGAGATAACAGGCTTAAAATATGAAGAGAAACCCTGTGATATTGTTATCTAGTTATTTCTATTTTTATTTCTGAATGTTATATATTTCACTCTGAGGTAAGTTCATATTGTGAGAGCAAGATATCAGCGCTTTCTTGGACTATTACTTTTAAAATCCAGGCAAATTGTCAGTAGATAGTGTAGCAGGCAACACAGAGCAGCAGTAATGTTGGAACCCAGAGCCATTTCTGCATTTCACAGGCAAAGGCACACGTTCCAGACTCATGGCTTATGTCTAGGATTATACCTAGACATTCTCTGTTCTCTCTCTTTGTGTCCCAATCCTCCAGAAAAAAAATCTGTGAGCCTAGACTGGGGAAGAGCTTGGGCATAGCCTGGCTGCATCAGTGAAGTGGGTGTCACATCACAGTGGAGTTTTTCTGCAGTATCTCAGCACATGCAAGTTCAGCTGGTTCTTGTACTCTACCAGTGGATATGTAGCAAGTTCTCCTCATGCTAACAGTGGCTCAGTGCAACCAGAGGAGCATTAAGGTTGAGTGGTAAGGGCTTGCAAGGCCTTCTGAACCTGTGGTTTCAAATTCATGGGTCAGGCCCACCATTGGATGGAGGGAGGAGTGGTGTGTATGTATATGTTTATATCTCACTAAATTGACCAGCAATGTCAGCCCCTGGTCAAAGTTTCTATGAATCTCACTTGATTTAAAGGAATGAGTGTAGAACAGTATATTGTATTTTAGGAGGACAAGTAAAAGTACAGTGACTTTTAAATAACGACAGATCAATAGGTGAAGGAAAGTAATGTTAAATTACTGTTTAAGTGGAAGCTGAGATCATTTCTGTAAACAAAAAAAGTTGGATAGGATTCAAAACTATGGCCAGAATAAACTTGTTTACCGATCAAGCAGGAATGCTGCAATAAATCCTCTACATTCTTGTTAATAATATCTCAAAGAAAACATGTGTGTGTGCATGCATGCTTGCTTACCATGGAATTGCCAAAACTTGAATGGGCTGAGTTATGGGAAATCTGGAAATTTAAACCAGAGTACAAAACACCTAGCACTGTTACAGACTACTATAACCACAAAGTTTCAGTTTATCATATTCAAAAGTACCATTATCTTATTCAGAGGCTTCAGGTACAAGTAGTTTGATACAAGAAGTAAGCGCTTTGGAGGACAGAAATGGCTGTACTCAGGGATGTAACACAGAGCTGATACTTGGCAGTACATAGTTGCAGTGGAAGATCCAGAGATATCAGCTTTGGCCTGACCATTAAGCTTTCTGTTGTTTTTATTAGCAAGAACATTTGTCCCACAGTGTCCATTTAAACATTTTTGTAGGTGTTCATCCTGCATTTTCCACCCTTGAAGATGAGACCCTTGAATATGAGGTCAGACAGAAGCATCTCTACAACACAGTCACACAGACTTGCACGATGTCCATAAGAACCTGTATTTGCACAGTGAAAACCAGTTCAATGGCAGAACAACAACCATTGTGCAGCATAACATCCAAAGTAATAAACCTTATCTCTGTCTTGGATATAATTCAATATGTGGTTTTATTAACTTCTGCCTCTGCTGTACATTTTTTTATTGTCCTCTCCAGTAAGATATTCAAGACTGTAGCCACTCACCTGATTCACTGCAGATTTTCCATAGCACCTGCTGAATTGTAAGTTATTGAATACAAGAAGCTGCTCTACCACATCTGTGAAAAACAGGAGATATGAGTTCCTTTCATGCACAGTCTGTGTGATGCTTTGATAAAAAAATCACTTTAAAACAGCAAAGAAACACTCGGCTCCCACCTGTAGGATGGGCACAGATGCAAAGGTGGCCACCAAAATGCTCAGATAAGATCACTAATAGAGCAAGCAAAGGAGCATGCCCTCAGATGTGTAAGGAACTGAATCAGGCAGAATACTACCTAGCAAAACAAAGAAACAACTGAGCAAGTTTGGGGGGTTCAGATGTTTCACTTCAGTATCTCAGCACTCTCTCAATCACTTGTTAGCTCACACCCAACACCTCACATCCCAAATGTCCTCAACTGCATTCTCATAATTTCCACTTGTGATCAGGAGAACAGACCACTGCAAAGGGGTCTTAGTCTGGCACAATGACCCAACCTCAGGAATCTTCTGGATGACTTACTAAATAGAGGATTGACTCAGCTGGTAAGAAAAAGAGGCAAAAAAAATCCAAATAGCCTTAGATAGTTGCTCACCTCTGAATTCCAGGGCTCAGCTTAGAGTAGTTTTATAGCAAAGACATACTTGAGGTAGCCATTGTTCCTAGAGGAAAATATTCATTTAATCATCTCAGTCTTCACCTTACATTTTGAACTAGCTTTTGATAGACTAATTATCAAATAAATAAATAAAACCTCATCCATCCAAGTGCATCTTGTCTGGATTAAAAAAATATACAGTGTCAAATGATGTAAACAGTCTATCCAGTCCTGCTGAATTATGGTTTTGTTGTTGTTTCCCAAAGGAAAAAAAAATTGACTCCTTATTTCTTAAGAACAAACTCTTTACTCATAAAAAAAGCAAATCAAGCCCTTAGTCAAACATTTTCCTTGGAAGGACAGCAATCTGAGTAGAAATTTATGGCTATGAATGTAGATGGCCATAAAAGGCTACTAATATGAAGAATAGGATTTGCCATGAAGTAATAAAAAAATATGTATAACAAATCTGTAGCAAAAATGGTAGCCTACAACATAGTCTGTGAGCCTGTGACAGAGGACCAAGTTCAGGACACTGGTCTCCTTTTGGGTGCCAGACTGTCCTCATATGGTCTTGGAGAAGCAACAAGTTGGAGAAGCAGCAAACTGGGTGACCCTAACATCACATTCCAATGTTTTTAAACATTTGGAATTCTTTAACCTTTAACTCTCAAACTTCCTGGCTTTCTCACAATAGCTATTAAACTGATAGCTGTTAGACTGATTCTTTTTTAATTGCTACAAAATTCTTATTTTCATCTTAACTCTTAACTCTCTAGAAAGTAAACCCAAGCCTGAATGTGGGGGTGTTATTGATTACCAAGAGCTTTGATTTAGGGTATGTTTTCACTTGCACATAAGACACAGGTAAAGTTAAATGCTTTGTGATGAGCTCTGTGCCAGACTTTCTCAGGCCAGTTCCTGCTTTCTTCTTCACCTTTTTTCTTCTCATTCTCAGAAGATTTCAGTCAAAATTGTCTTATATTTCACAAAGCAAAACATAGCAAAAAGTGTGATGTTTGTCCTGTACTAAAAAACTCTGAACCTTTTCAAGCATTTGAGGTTTGGGTACATATTTCAGTTCCTCAGTTGTAAAAGGGATATATGCCCCCATCTTGAAGAAGTCAAATCAGGTAATTGTGAGAACTGATCCATCTAAAGCACTGTCACAGCAGGCTGCTGGAGACCAATTTGATGAGGTCAGCCTCTGAGTTGTGCTCTCAGTTCTGTCTTCAGAACAGTCTTCAACATGGAGCTGCATAACAAGCAGAGCTGAGAGTCCCAAATGCCGGCAGTGCTCACTGTGAGAGTATGATCCACCCTACATGAATGATGGGGAATGGGTTCCCTATCAAAATAATCACTTTGGGCCATTTTGCTTAAAGCTTGTGTGATGTAGGAGAAGTAAGGGTGCCACAGAGACAGTTCTAATTCCAATGCTCCTTCACCTGGATCAGAAACAAGATCTGAAAATTCTAATGCAAATTATCCAGGATTAGTCACTTTTACTCTTGTTTAATACTTTTGTCAACCTGCCAAATCCCACAAGACTTTTCAAAAGAGGGTTTTGAGAGGATTTTTACCATCTGCTTGTGCCAAGAACAGAGCATAGGGCTAGTCACAGCACCAAGCAGGCCTTCACCTTAGCCCCCAATATACAGCATGGCATGTTGGCCTCCTGGACTGCAGCCACTCCAATGCAAACCCGACACCAGCCACAAAATAAACCAACCCCTTCACAAATTCTTACAGTTACACAAACTCAATAAAGTTACCCTCACTTCTGTGGCAGGGATGTGGCTGTGGTCTCAGGCTCATGAGTTCACTGCCTCTTTGTTCCTCCTGTTGATGTGATGTCAGGCACAGAGATGGGAGGCACACTGGAGCCAACTGTCCCTTTTTCCACTTATCTTCTCATTTGCACAGAGCTGCGTCTGGAAGATGGAGATATTCCATCAGAAAGCAATACACGTCTGTTGACTACAGAGGAAAGACAGTCAAGGTGTGATACTGTTCTTTACGGGCATCTATTTGGTTGTCATTACTAAAATTAAAGTCAGCCTGTGTGACAAAAAGCAATGGTGAAGGGTGGAAATTCAGTTGCAACTACAGTCTGTTAGTTAAACAAGAGTAACTTAGACCTGTCAGAATTCTTAAAGAAGAATGCAGGCTTAACAGGATTCCTGCCTTGTTTCCCTCTTGCCCAGAGACAAGTCTGCTGCATTCATGGTACAGAAACAACTGCTGTTGTTTCATCATGAGAGGGAAGCAAGGTCACATCCCTATTCTACCTTTCACACTTAACTGGATAACAGCAGGCTCAGCAAGCTGAGATTTGCACTCTCTACCAGAGGACTCACACCAAGGGAAGGTAGCTGGTAGGCACCTTACTGTCTTCCACCTCTTTTTTGCTGCCTGAAACAAGAATATATCATCTAGCAGAACAACACATTCTTTCTTTTCAAGCATATTATCCATCTTACAGTTAGTATAATAAAAAGGACTGCTAAATACTCTGCCACCTGCAATGCTTGTCATAAAAAAATCATACCCTGGACACCAGTGTTTGTTCGCAGACAATTTATCTAGGTTTACAAAGTCTGTGTTTCATCATCTAGATTGCAAGGATCTCACTGCCCCAAGGAATCATAAGAGGCTTCCTTTTAGAGTGGCTGCATGATGAAAAATCAGCATTTACAGCAACCACTGCACTAAGTAGTGGAGTGTCTTAATTATGCAAAATTAAATAATGATGGAAAGGTTATAGGCTAAATTACTCACCTTCAATTAATTCACAGCAGGAAAGCAGCATATATCTCCCTCTGGGATTCAAAGCTATGAAAACTCTACCAAGATACTCAAGGACTCTATCAAGTTTTTTCAAGAGTCTTGACAGAAGGATATTTGTGCATTACCATTCTTCTGAGTGTTCAGCAGTGAGCATGGTCACTAGGAATATGAAAACCTCTCTTCTTTGTCCAATTTGAATTAAGGATTTAAACTTCCTCAAGAAAGTGTTCTGTCCTGAGTGCTGGTTATTTGTGCATTCTCCAAATCCCACATATCTTGCTGAAGAAAATTTCATGTAATATAGATTAATTAAGCACTCATTGGTTCAAACATGTGTGAAGATCACTATTACACATAATCATGTTGCTCTGCTGGGAAACCTGGAGTATCCAATTCCAGTTTCAGCAGATGATCAGTCTCCATCTGATTGTATCAGCCAGCCCTGAGAATCAGATGTGGTTTTGCTGGGATGCAGTTTTGCAGAGGAAAGACTAGTTCTGCAAACATTCATACAATTGGGCGAGGGCATTTTTAGCTTCTGTCCTCTTGAGGCTGGACTATGGACATTATGGTAGAGATTTAGCTGAGAGGTCCTTTCCAAAAACAACATAGAACCAGTTTCAGCATGATGGGACACAGATATGATTATCAATCAGTAGTATTTGCTGTAATATTCTGAGAAATTAACTTTATTTTCTCAGAACAGCAAACACAGGAAGCAAGAAATTTAGTTCATTCATAGATACTATCAGTAAAACTATTATTTCAAATACTGACCCTGGTGGGAACTGTCTCTCTTTCCTGAGCAGCAGTGGAGAAGTGGGTTTTAGAGATGCAGATGGAACCCCAGAGGCTGGGACAATGACAAGACAGAGGAGGAAGTTTTTCATGATCTACTTGTGATCAAATGACCTGAGAGCTTCATGTGGACCAAGACACTCTGGAGGCAGAGAATCATACATTTTATAAGGCAACTGGGAAACCATTTAAACATGTGTACTTCTGCTTCTTGTTCTATGTGACCAGGTGGTATTTTTAAAATTATATAGAATGGAAACTGTCAAAAATAATTGGTCTGTTCCAGGAGAAATTTCTGGGCTAAAGGGATTTATTTATATTTTGTTCAATGATTGGATAAAATAGATTGCCCTTAATAAAATCCTTGATGGGTACTAAAGGGGATAGAACTAGTAACAGCTGGATGAAAACTACTCATAAAGGGTATCCTTTAAGCAACAAAAGAAGGTGTATTAATTAAAAAAATGCAGTAATAGCTAAGACAATGCTACAGAAAATGAATAAATAGGTCTGTTGTAACTAGCTCCAAGTATATTTATTAGAATAATCCTTTATTAAACCAAAAGCATATGTGTAATTCCTCTGAATATCAAACATTAAACATGCAGAACATGTTCTAAGAGTGACAAGCATAGTAATCAAAAATTGAAAGGAAGTAAATGAAATATAGGAAAATAACAGTAATGCATCAATCAGTATTGGCAGCAGAACTTTCTTATTTTAAAATAGTGTCTCAGTTTAGTCATGGAAAGATGATGTCAAATCACAAGGCTTGCCACATGAATCAGTAACCCTAGGTGGTGGGAGGAGGGAAGAATAAAAAAGGGAAATATCTATCTAAAACCCAAACTCTATTGTATTGTCACAACAGTCCCTGCCTGGGTTAAAAGTTAATGCAATAAAGTGTTGTGACAACTTTAAATATGTTTGTCCCTATAAATAATTCATACATTTTTCTAATCATATTAAGTATTTGCATCATTTAGGCCACATATAGTAGAGTATGTATAGAAGTCTATCATTATAATCCACACTAGCTAAGATTACTTTCACTTGATGAAAACATTTTGTGTTACCACACAGATTTCCTTATCTTATTAACCAGAGATATAGATAAATATATGTGCATTATTTTAAGTTGATCTATGAAAAGCAAATATTTCAATTTTATTTTTAGTCCTGTCCACCACAAATAGCACAAAATTTCAAAGAGGTTTTCACTATCCTACCTTATGACTACACTAGCAGTTACAAATTCAGTTCTCAGTGGCATGGACAAAGTCAGGAAACTGGTTTTGCACTCACACAGTTTAGAACTGGTTCCTTCATTCAGATATGGAAGACTTCAGTCAGAGAGCAGTAAGCCTGCTGTATGGAAGTATGGCTTGTCAGGATACAAGCAGCTTGCACAGCTTTTCTGCTGTTATACAGCACACAGAGAAGCATGAAAGTCAGCAGGACAGCTAAGCAAGGCTACTTTTAATCTAGCTTTGCAATCCATCCTCTGTTGTGTTCAAATGTGTCCATGATAAATTATTTACTACTGCAGTGACAGATGTAGTCTGTCACACAGCTTGTGCCAGCCACATGAGATGGCTCAGAGACAAACACACTGTCCTAGTTCAGCTGGAGGGACCAGCTAACCCTGTGTGGTGGTGATCAAACCTGTGTATTCCACCCCCTCTATTCATTCCCCAAGGACAATGGGCCATTAGCAGCAGCTGCCCAGGGAGCCATTATCACTTCACACCCAGCCTGAGGGGGGTGGAGCTGCTAATGGGCCATCAACAGCTCAACAACCCCTGGCTCCCAGAGTTAATCACCCATTGTGTGAGTCCCCGCCCAGGGGGAGGGACTGAGTGCTCCCTGAGGGTACATAAGTGGTGGGTAAGAAGACCTCAGGACCTTCTCGTCGGATCCAGAGCAGCAGCAGGACCTCGACAGCAGGAGATCACCGCTCTCGCCCAGACCACAGCCCTCGCCTGCACCAACAGGTTTTCCTTTTCCTTTTGCTCTGGACTTGGGGGAGCCACAGGGGTCTCAGCAGAAGGGCAAACAAACCCCCTTGGGTTTGTGCCCCAGGACACTGGGTTATACTGCTGGGGTATTGTGAGTTGAAAGCAATTTCCCTTGTGTGTCAGTGTTGTTATTGTAATATTATTATTAAATTTTAGCTCTGACTTATAATCTCTCTCGTGGTGAGTTCATTTCCCCTGCTGGTTCACCTTCAAACCAGCACATCTTTTGGCGCCCAACGTGGGGCACGAGAGAGAAGTCAGAACTACAATTTCATTTTGTGTATTTGGGTACAGAAACTCCCTGACTACCATGTTGCTTGATGTATTCATGTGGATGGTGTATCTGGGCCTGTTCATATTTCGACACATGGGGAACCATGTGCCTGTTTTGATGCTCTCTTTAATACCAGGGAGAAGGATCAAAATTGCTTTATTAATATACTATGTTTAGGTTGTCATAACATCAGAAGCAATGAATTTCATTGTGAATGTATATTCAGTCTGGTCTGCCTGTCCTGGTTTGGGTTGTTACCTCTGGGGTCTCATTAAAAATAGCACCCAGACTGTGGGGAAAACAGGCGGAGATGGTTACTTCCACCTTTTCACCTCTGCTACAACAATCATTGAAAATATTGAGCTTCCTTTTGATGTTAGGGACAGCATAATCCTGCTGTTAGTGTTGCTTTGTCTCCTCTGTACGGTATACACCATGTTTAGGGTCAGAACTGGGCTCTCTAAGGAGACTTGCTGGAGGCCTGCCCTGGGAGCGGATGATGTTGAGTGGCACGGGAAGTGGGAAGATATGGGCCAGTATTTGGAGACCTTCTCTCCTCAAATGATCTGGAAATTCACCCCGGAACAACTGCAGGACCCTGCCAAAATGCTAAGCTATGTGAAAGGAAGATGCTCTGGTAGTCCCAGAGATGTGCAGCTCACAGCAACCTGCTGGGCCCTGGCCACTGCCTACCGCACACTGCTTGGTGTGGTACAGCATCATCAGGAGGAGGAGAAAAGGAGCAAACCCACCAGCACCATGTCCACCCAGACCATGACTGAGCCAGAGAGGAAGAGAGATACATCAACTAGCGCCATGTCCACCCAGACCATGACTGAGCCAGAGAGGAAGAGAGATACATCAACTAGCGCCATGTCCACCCAGACCATGACTGAGCCAGAGAGGAAGAGAGATACATCAACTAGCGCCATGTCCACCCAGACCATGACTGAGCCAGAGAGGAAGAGAGATACATCAACTAGCGCCATGTCCACCCAGACCATGACTGAGCCAGAGAGGAAGAGAGATACATCAACCAGCGCCATGTCCACGCAAACCATGGAGGAGCCAGAAGGACAACAGAAACCGATAGCAGTTGCCCCTGTCCAGAAAAGAAAATCAAAGACCAAATCAGTTCGTATAGTGCATGACGAGGAAGAGTCAGGACCTTCATCTCAAGCAGAAGAAATGGAGCCAGAAATAATCACCCGGTCCCTATCCCTGGGAGAGCTGCGTGAGCTCCGGAGAGAGCTCACACGACAGGCAAATGAGTCCATCTTGACCTGGCTACTTCGAATCTGGGATGCCGCAGCCAATGATACAATTCTAGATGGGAGTGAGGCAAGGCAGCTGGGATCCCTGTCTCGAGATGTTGTCATTGATCAGGGCATTGGAAAGAGACAGGAAACTCTCAGCCTCTGGCGGCGACTGTTGTCAAGCGTGAGGGAGAGATATCTTTGTAAGGAGGACCTCCACGTACAGCAAGGACAGTGGAACACGATGGAACAAGGTATCCGGTGCTTAAGGGAATTAGCCGTACTGGAGATAATCTTTTCAGAGGATGAGAGATTCCCTAAAAGTCCAGATGGTGTCCAGTGCACATCCCAGATGTGGTTAAAATTTGCACGACTTGGGCCAGAAATGTATTCTCGCTACCTTGCAACATTGCAGTGGAGAGAGGGAGAAGACAAGGTGGGTGCACTGGTCAGCAAACTCAGGATTTATGAAGACACTGTCACTGCTCCATTACGAGCCCATGTCTCAGCTGTGGAAACAAAACTGGCTGAACTGGAAGAGAAGATTAAGGAAGGACTCTTCCATATCTCTCCAGAACAAACAAGAGTCTCCGCCATCAGAAGCAGGCGTCTCCCAGCTAAGGAGAAAGGGTACACTCCACGCGGCAATCTGTGGTTTTACCTCCATGAGCATGGAGAAGATATGAGGAAGTGGGATGGGAAACCCACCTCTTCCTTAGCAGCTCGGGTACGTGAATTGCAACGAGGCACAACTAACACAGGCAATTCTTCAAGGTTGAAGGCTGCTCCGGTCTCTCGTGGGCAAGGCTCCAGACAGTATAGGAATGATGATGTTATGCCCGATCCTCTTGAAGGAACCTCCCGGTCATATTCACAGGGAGAGCGCAGTGAATACCATGACCAGAACTAGGGGGGCCCTGCCTCTAGCCAGGTAGAGGAGAGGGACAATCGGGTTTATTGGACTGTGTGGATTCGGTGGCCTGGCTCATCAGACCCACAGAAATACAAAGCTTTAGTGGACACTGGCGCACAATGCACGTTGATGCCATCAGGATACGTCGGGGCAGAATCCATCTCTATTTCTGGGGTAACAGGGGGATCCCAACAGCTGACTGTACTGGAAGCTGAAGTCAGCTTGACTGGCAAGGAATGGCATAGACACCCCATTGTGACTGGTCCAGAAGCCCCATGTATCCTTGGCATAGACTACCTGAGGAATGGATATTTCAAAGACCCAAAGGGACTGCGTTGGGCCTTTGGCATAGCTGCTGTGGAGACAGAGGAAATCAGACAGCTGAGCACCTTGCCTGGCCTCTCAGAGGACCCTTCTGCTGTAGGACTGCTGAAAGTTGAAGAACAATTGGTACCGCTGGCCACAGCCACAGTGCACCGTCGGCAATACCGCACTGACCGAGACTCTGTGACCCCCATACACAAGATGATTCGTGAGCTGGAGAGCCAAGGGGTGGTCAGCAAGACTCACTCACCCTTTAATAGCCCCATATGGCCAGTACGAAAGTCCAGTGGAGAGTGGAGGCTGACGGTGGATTACCGTGGTCTCAATGAGGTCACACCCCCCCTGAGTGCCGCTGTGCCGGACATGCTGGAGCTTCAGTATGAGCTGGAGTCCAAGGCAGCCAAGTGGTATGCCACCATCGACATTGCCAATGCCTTTTTCTCCATTCCGTTGGCAGCAGAGTGCAGGCCGCAGTTCGCTTTCACCTGGAAGGGGGTGCAGTACACCTGGAATCGACTGCCCCAGGGGTGGAAACACAGTCCCACCATTTGCCATGGACTGATCCAGACTGCATTGGAAAAGGGTGAGGCTCCAGAACATCTACAGTACATCGATGACATCATTGTATGGGGGAACACAGCAGGGGAGGTTTATGAGAAAGGAAAGAAGATAATCCAGATTCTCCTAAGAGCTGGTTTTGCCATTAAACGAAGTAAGGTCAAGGGACCTGCTCAGGAAATTCAGTTCCTAGGAGTGAAGTGGCAAGACGGGCGTCGTCAGATTCCAACAGAGGTGATCAACAAAATAGCAGCTATGTCCCCACCGACCAGCAAGAAGGAAACTCAGGCTTTCCTAGGCGCCGTGGGCTTTTGGAGGATGCATATCCCTGAGTACAGTCAGATTGTAAGCCCTCTCTACCTTGTGACACGGAAGAAAAATGATTTCCAGTGGGGCCCTGAACAACAACAAGCCTTTGAGCAGATTAAACAGGAGATTACCCATGCAGTAGCCCTTGGGCCAGTCAGGACAGGACAGGATGTGAAGAATGTGCTCTACACTGCAGCCGGGGAGAATGGCCCATCCTGGAGCCTCTGGCAGAAAGTACCTGGGGAGACTCGAGGACGACCGCTGGGATTCTGGAGCCGGGGATACAAAGGATCTGAGGCCAGCTACACCCCAACTGAGAAAGAGATCCTGGCAGCGTATGAAGGAGTTCGAGCTGCCTCAGAAGTGATTGGCACTGAGGCACAGCTCATCCTGGCACCCCGACTACCAGTGTTGGGCTGGATGTTCAAAGGAAAAGCTCCTTCTACCCATCACGCCACTGATGCCACATGGAGTAAGTGGATCGCTCTGATCACACAGCGAACCCGGATAGGGAATCCTAATCGCCCTGGGATTTTGGAAATCATCACCAACTGGCCGGAAGGTGAGAGTTTCGGATTGTCCTCTGAAGAAGAAGAGGAGCAGGTGACACGAGCTGAGGAGGCCCCACCATATAACCAGCTACCAGAAGAGGAGAAGCGATATGCTCTCTTCACAGATGGCTCCTGCCGCATTGTAGGGACAAGCCGGAAATGGAAAGCAGCTGTATGGAGTCCTACACGTCGAGTTGCAGAAGCAACTGAAGGACAAGGTGGATCAAGTCAGGTCGCAGAGCTGAAAGCTGTTCAGCTGGCTTTGGATATCGCCGAACGAGAGAAGTGGCCAAGACTCTACCTCTACACTGACTCGTGGATGGTGTCCAATGCTCTGTGGGGATGGCTGGAGCGCTGGAGAAAGGCCGGCTGGCAGCGCAAAGGGAAACCCATCTGGGCGGCTGAGATGTGGCAGGACATCGCTGCCCGGGTAGAGAAGCTGAGTGTGAAGGTCCGTCACGTAGATGCTCATGTACCCAAGAGCTGGGCTAATGAGGAGCATCATAACAACAAGCAGGTGGATCGAGCTGCCAGGATTGAAGTCTCTCAGGTGGATCTGGATTGGCAGCATAAAGGTGAATTGTTTCTAGCCCGATGGGCCCATGATGCTTCTGGTCATCAAGGCAGAGATGCAACATACAGATGGGCTCGTGACCGAGGGGTGGATCTAACTATGGACAGTGTCTCACAGGTTATCCATGACTGTGACACATGTGCTGCCATCAAGCAGGCCAAGCGGGTGAAGCCTCTATGGTATGGTGGACGGTGGTCGAAATACAGGTATGGGGAAGCCTGGCAAGTTGACTACATCACACTTCCCCAAACACGCCAAGGCAAGCGCTACGTGCTGACCATGGTAGAGGCAACCACTGGATGGCTGGAGACATACCCTGTATCTCACGCCACTGCCCGGAATACCATCCTGGGCCTTGAGAAACAAGTCCTGTGGAGACACGGCACACCAGAAAGAATAGAGTCTGACAACGGCACCCACTTCAAGAACAGCCTCATAGACACCTGGGCCAGAGAGCACGGCATTGAGTGGGTGTATCATATCCCCTACCATGCTCCAGCTGCCGGGAAAGTTGAGCGATGTAATGGACTGCTGAAAACAACCTTGAAGGCGTTGGGTGGGGGAACTTTCAAACACTGGGAGCTGCATTTGGCAAAGGCCACCTGGTTGGTCAACACCCGGGGCTCCATCAATCGAGCTGGCCCTGCCCAATCAGAACTCTTGAATACTGTAGATGGAGATAAAGTCCCTGTTGTCCATATGAGAGGTATGTTAGGAAAGACTGTTTGGGTTAGTCCCACCTCAAACAAAGGCAAACCCACCCGAGGGATTGTCTTTGCTCAAGGACCTGGTTGCACTTGGTGGGTAATGCAAAAAGATGGAGAAACACGTTGTGTACCACAAGGGGACCTAATTTTGAGCGAGAAGAGTTTGTAATGTTTCATTGTATACATGTGTATATATATGTATAGGTAAAAAGGGGGTTAATTTGGGAATGACTAGATGGAGTGGAATAAGGGGTGGATAATGTCCTAGTTCAGCTGGAGGGACCAGCTAACCCTGTGTGGTGGTGATCAAACCTGTGTATTCCACCCCTCTATTCATTCCCCAAGGACAATGGGCCATTAGCAGCAGCTGCCCAGGGAGCCATTATCACTTCACACCCAGCCTGAGGGGGGCGGAGCTGCTAATGGGCCATCAACAGCTCAACAACCCCTGGCTCCCAGAGTTAATCACCCATTGTGTGAGTCCCCGCCCAGGGGGAGGGACTGAGTGCTCCCTGAGGGTACATAAGTGGTGGGTAAGAAGACCTCAGGACCTTCTCGTCGGATCCAGAGCAGCAGCAGGACCTCGACAGCAGGAGATCACCGCTCTCGCCCAGACCACAGCCCTCGCCTGCACCAACAGGTTTTTCTTTTCCTTTTGCTCTGGACTTGGGGGAGCCACAGGGGTCTCAGCAGAAGGGCAAACAAACCCCCTTGGGTTTGTGCCCCAGGACACTGGGTTATACTGCTGGGGTATTGTGAGTTGAAAGCAATTTCCCTTGTGTGTCAGTGTTGTTATTGTAATATTATTACTAAATTTTAGCTCTGACTTATAATCTCTCTCGTGGTGAGTTCATTTCCCCTGCTGGTTCACCTTCAAACCAGCACACACACTCATCCTGACCCGATCATACATATGAAGCTCGCTCAGCAGCCCCCTGCTGTTCTGCACATCAAACTGGTGCTGAACAAGCCTTCCAGAGTGCATTCTTCAATGAGCTCAGAAGCTGTTTGGTCAGGTTGTGAAAGAGAAATGATAGTTCTGACAGGTTTAATGAAAAACCAGAGCAAGTGCCTTTTATGCTCAGCCCTCAGGAACGACCAGCAATTCAACCTTCAGCATGAAGAAGCAGAAATACATCTAATATGCCAAAACCCTTTAGAAATGCAAACCTTTCTAAGGAAAGCTGTTGAAAGGATGGTCTATTAGAATTAGTTAAATAAATACCACCTGTACTGCAGTACTTTTCTCTCCCACCACAGGAAACTGTTTTTCATGTGTCAGTCAGGTCAGCTGTGGTACCTCTCACAAAGAGCTCTTCATAGGGGCCATCATTTAAATCCAGATGGGTGTAACTAACTCCCATTCAATTGATCATTAAGTTCATCACAAAACACATGGAACTTCCTTGGAAACAAAAATTTCAATCCAACACACTTTTGCCATTTCTACATTTGGTTGAAAGTCATCTCACTTGAAACATAGTTGCTTAGTGTTGCTACTGGGCAAAAGGCCTCCCAGAGTCCATCATGCCAAACTCCCTTGTAAACTCAATACGGTGCCAGTTACCTGCATGGCATTGTGTGAAGCAGAAAAACTATAGTACTTTTCACTTCCCTACCAGTTGTCAATCAAGCCAGTAGTTCATCATAGATATCAATATTACTTGGTAAGTAACATTTGCCATCTTTAATGCCAAAATCAAACTAAAACTATCCTGAGACAGGACCTCTGGCTTTGCCTGGAGATAAGGTCCTGCCAATACTGACTGGGAGTGCAACTCCTCTTTAAGGATGAACTCTTACTGACAGTCCATCAGCACACCTAAGATCTAGTTGTGTGTTGTGCTTGGAAAGGAGAAAATACAGTTTGACGTTGTTCTCAAAAGCTGCAGACTTGTGGCCATGTCATGAGGATTAATCAAAGTCAAGAGAATTTCTGCATTAGGCCTGTCAGTACTGACAAGCTGGTCTGGACTTGTTTTTGAAGCTCATAAGAAGCAAATGCTCATGAATCAGTTTAACACCTGGGATAGGAGAGTAAATGCTTTATTAGGACCATCATAAGAGAGAATATGGAGGCTTTTCTGACACTGATGAATTTAGAACTGGAGTTATGTTCATAAACACAATTTTTTAACTGTGGTGTTCTTTTTTATTCATACCTGAGACATTAGGCTTTTATTTTTAAATTCCAGAAGCACAAACCTTTATTTAATGATATTTGGCAGTTTTCAGTGCAGCACTTCACAGTGCTTTAGAAACATCAGCCACATTTTCAAGGTACAGAGTAGCAGCTAAATAAATTGATTGATGTATTTATAGAGTCATGGGCAGTTGGGAAGCAGGGAAAAATGGGTACATAACTGCTATTCTTTCTTCTGTGGCAAAACAGAAGTCTCACCTTCATAAAAACCTCAGCAAGGAACCTAAACAAAACTAAAATCTTTAGAAGCACATTGAAAATAAAGTAATACATAAAAATACAGTTCTTTTAGCAATGTAGACACATTCTGAGACACTTATTAGAACTGGTATTGCTTAACTTTGTTAATGAGCCAAGTAACAGGAGACAATTTACCCCAGGAAGCTGTGAACTACATAAAATTTTAGGAAGTAGTTCACATGCTAAAGGGCCGAATTACCATTCAGAGAGCATATATGAGCTGGGGAAGTCAGCCAACAATTATGAAATTCAACAATGGGAATGCAGAATAGACCAGAACAACCTGATGCACCAGTACAGGCCAGAGTCCAGACTGTGGCTCTGTAGAAAAAGGTCTGGTGAGTTATGGTGGGCAACAAGCTGAACATGAGCCAGCAGTATACCCCTGCAGAACAAAAGGCCTGCATTAGGATGACTAGTGCTAGCAGGTCAAGGCATGCGATGTTTGCCCTCTCTTCAGCAGTGGTGGTACTGAATCCAGAGTCCTGTGCCCAATTTGGGGGTTCCCACTACAAGAGAGACCATGCTAATCTGGAACGACTGGGTCTTTATCCCATTATTATTTCTGAGAGAGACACTAGAAAGAAAGATACTTGAAACAGCATGGAAAAATGTCAACTCCTTCCCTCTACATAAAGAAACAACTATTGTATCACATAATGGAATTAATGACCTAAGGGAGAAAACAAAAAAATTGTTTAAGAAATAAGAATGGGATACAGACCTGCAACCCAAGCCCAAAAGGTCAATTGAAAAAAACCCCAACATTTCCTAGAAACAAAACAAATCATCATTTCATGTTATTTTCTCATTCCTTTAAAAAGAAAAGAAAGAAATCCCATAAAATTTATCCCTACTTCCTACCAACACTCCCTCTTGTCCATCTAAAAGGAAAAAATAACTTTAGCCCTGCAACAACTGAGTTTGCTGTGGGAGAGGAGAGAAGAGCAGAGCCCACTTCCAACAGAAGCAGTCAGTGACACTCGACTACACCCACATCTGCAGATGCCTTCCCAGGGGATGCTCCTGAACTGCATCAGCAGCTACTTCAAGACCAAAGAAATGGTACCTCTTTTATTTTCCTCCTGCTACTAAACAATTTCTCTTTTCTGAAAAGTAACATAACCACATAAGTAGTAAAACAGTTATTCTATAAAAGACTTTACACACTCAAAACTGGCAGCACAAAGTGGTCAGAGCTTAGAACAATTCATGCCAGTCTCCATAATCTTAATAGCTACTTAAACTCAGAAAATTATCAGATAGATTAGATGTTCAGAGCTCTCCTTTTGTTCCCCATTTGTTGATTTAGGATTTACCAGGTTAGTAGGTGAAAGGGAAGAGAAGAATTACTTGACTTCTTTTGGTAAGACAGACAAAGATGTTCATGCTGCCACAGCACTGATGGTGGCAGTACACCATTAATCTAACCCTTGAGAAGTTTCAAAACTCATTAGTGAACCTTCACTTAAAAATAAAAAGGGCTACTCTATCTGTTCCTAAAAGTACAAGAACCAGACATTTTCTGTAAAAAGTATTAATCCAGATGTCAACAAAAATTAATCAAATTAATTGCAATATCCTAGTAATATTTATTTTCATTTCAAAATAGGGAGCAAGTATTTAGTTTGCTTTTCATTTGTCCCAGATTATAACAAAAGGTTTTTCTGCAGATGCGTGAGAGGAATGACAGTTCAAGTGTTGGATTTAAAGCTACTCATGCTATTATATCCCCTCATCTGAATGTCTCTCTTTCAGCTCGTGGTTGCCACAGTTAAACTGAAAGCATCCTCTACAGGGAAGAGAGATTTGTTCTAAGAGACTGTGCTGTGATCTGGAAACACCAGTGGTTTTGCTGGTAGAAGCTCTAACACTGATCACAGCCACCTTCCACTCAGACAGCAACCTTCCTTTTATGTTCTCTGCTGTGTCCCAAATTCAAGTGGCTATAGAAAAGCTTTGACAAATCAATAATGCCACAAAACTTTCTGCTTACAGACAGGATTAATCATTTCCTCCAGTAACTCATTCCAGATATGTTTCAGAGGCATTAGCCTCCCATCATTGACATTTAATTAGGTCAGCTTGGGGCTGATTCTTTCATGAGAATCCATTGAGAGAGGCAGGAAGAGTACATGGCCCTCAACAAACTGCACAAAGTCCAGGTTTTGAGAAATGTGTGGTGAGTTCAGCTGCAGTCAGTTTGCTGCTAGACAGCCTGACTCTGACCAAGATTAATCATTGTACATATGCATTTGATCACATACAGCAAGTGTGTATATGTTAGCAGCGGTCTTATGACTGTTTTCTCTAGATGGTATTAGACTTCACAGGCTGCTGCATTACTTTTCCATATTTTTTAAAATATATTGCTCCTAGAGGTGTTTGTGAAACTTGTAATTTAAACTGATTGCTTGCATAGCTGTGAGCACTAAAAACTGCTTCTGTGTTGAGCATGATCTCATCTAAAAAATGCTTGCATGCATGGATATACACATACGCACAATGCAGAGTTCCTGTATTTCAAGAGCCACTGCTGGAAAGCTAGCTCAGACAACATCATCTGAAACTATACTTGCACCCTTTGAAAACGAAAATTTTCTAAACACTATTGATAAAGCTGAAGCTATCCCACTTAGCACCAATTAATATGGACATTTCTTTCTTCCATGTTTAAACTTTTCTAGTTCGTTTCCACTGATATATAAGGGTTGCCCTTGCCTTTCCTCCACTCAGTGAAAACCTTACCCTGAATGGAACCTCAAGCTTGTGTTCCAACATCTTTAAAATAACCTTTCAGACAGTGATTCAGCAAGGCAATGTAACATTCTGGATTTATTTGATCAGTATCTTTGGAGCAAACAGTTAAGCCTCCTGTCTCAGAAAGAAAATAAAGCACTTGAACTCTTGCCTTGGTCCTAATTTAGAGTTCTGTTTGCATGTTTGTTTTAGCATCTTCTGGGAACATTCTGTCTCCTCAAGAGCTATTCTACCAACATAGAAACACAATTTCATAGAGTATTTTTTTTTCTCTTAAATATGTGAAGTCCAAGGATATAAATTATGCTTGGCATGATAAACATACATAGCCATAAATAGAAAATCTTAGCAACTGTTATTCTGCCACTATATGTGAATACATATTTGGCTGCTAAATAGGATGTCAGATAGAGATTTTTTCAGAAAATCTGAAAGATGCCCAGTTTCTCCCTCCCCCGTAATTTTCTCCTAACCACCTAAATACCTGCGAGACATATTAACTAAGCGCAAGGTCACATTTTCATGGAGTTTTCACTTCTGTGTGTTTGAGTGTTAATCATGCCTCATTGAAGTTAATGGTGTTTTGCCTTCTTAAATTACTGCTACAGAAAAGCAAAGGGAGCAGTTCTTTGGGTTTTGATAGTAGGCAGAGAGTCAATGTAAAGCAAGTTCAGTGAGCTGTAGCATTATAGCCATATTGGAGTACTTTACAGAACAAAAAAATAATCGTCCTTATTGACGTTATAAGCATGGCAAATGTCTGCCAGAACTGGAAACATTGTTCAGCATACATTAACATATTTGTCATATTTCAGAATCACATGAAACTTCACTGTAGAGTGAGTCAGTTGCACAAACACATGGGAGAAATCAATTCATTACCAAGGACTTAAACTTTAGCTGAGAGGCTGCTTGTGAGAGCCAGACTGGGGTGGAAGTACAATAGGATTGACTGAAGAATAGGGCAAGCTAAAAAGTAAATCATTTTGGACCACTGTATCCTGTTTACATTGGATGTTCGCAGATGCCATCACTGGGGTAATGTCCGTGGAAGCCAGTCTGTCAATAAGAGATGTTTGCTTTGCAGCCATACCAGCCTCAGGGGCTGATCTTCTGCACCAGCCCAGTGCATCCATACTGTACTTACACTACTCCACCAGAAATTATGTAGTTTTAACCACTTGTTTTCTCATTGCTGAACAGTATTTACTGGTCTTTTAAATTTAATGCTGATTCTGAGCAATAAAAAAATTCAGACCATTCCCTCGGTCCTGTCTTTGTCTGTCTGTTGACAGAGAAGAGATCTTCACAAGGAAGTTGTAACTGCAGTGAGGTCTCCCCTCAGTCTCCTATTCTCCAGGCTGAACAGACCAAGTGCCCTCTGTCACTCCTTATACAGCTTCCCCTCATTTTAGCCATTTCCTTTGTACTGTGGTGGAAGCCCTGGCTGAAGCAAGCTCAGCATACAATGTCTTCCTTTAGGTAACAAAGAATACTTTTCAAATATTGCAAGATAATGGTAAATTGGGATAGAACAAAAATGGGAATGTTTCACAGGTGACAAATGGCCTTGGCAACAAAACATGGCTGGCTCTCAGCTGGTGATCCTCTGGCTCGTAAAACATCACAAACCTGATCAGGTATAACATACCAAGAATCAAATGACAGATTTCCATGCAGGGGATGGCAGCAATAATGTGTACCTGCGTAAAAAGCAAGTCAAAGTAGCAGCTGCCATTGTAACCTCTGGGGAAGAAGAGGAAGGGGAGACTTGCAACATAAACAGCTCTTTCAAACAGTCAGTGTAGTAAAAATAGTAAAGCAGAAGAATCAAGAATTGAGCACCCCAGAATACAATGCATCTTAGAATTGTATGAACAAAACCAAAGCAAACAAAAAACCACAAACAAACCCCCCAAAAATAAAACAAACCACAAAAAAAACCAATAAAACCTTATTTGTCTGTTGATGTAATAAAACTGCAAGAAACTTAAACCTGGAACATGAACTTCACTTTGAGTTGCACCAAATAGGCTTGTCTTCCCTCCTGTTTTACCAGATGAGATAACCTGAGTGATAGACTCATGCTTGTACACCTATTTACTATCTTGGTGGAAACAAGCCAGTCATACTTACATTTGTAGGCATATGGACTGCAAAAGCTGACAGAAGCAGCTGTACTCCATTCCTCCTTTCTCAGTTTTTTTTGTTTTTTGGTTTGGTTTGGTTTCTTTGTGGCAGAACATCTAATTAAGTTCTGCTTACATGCAGTTTATGTGTTATTGAGTAAACAAATCCATGTATTTACTAAAGTGAAAGAAAAATCCCATTGTCTGGTTGGATCATACCGCTTAACAAAGCTTGGAGCCATTGTTATACCCCACATAAAAATGCAGAGAAATAAATATCTGAGGTCTGGTGGATGGTGGAACTAAGAAGTACCTAAATTTAGTCAAGAAAAAGCAATATACTGGAAAAGTAGATGAGAAAAATGAATTCTCAGTGGATGTGAGTATTCACTAAAGGGAAATTGACTACATCATCACCAAAATAATTTAATCCTCCTGTGGTTAATGCTATGTTTATTAGGACAGTTAAGTCCAGTATCTCTCTCACTAAACCAATAGCCCAGATATCTGGAAAGAAAAGTAGAAAAGTTCTAAAGCAGGCCATGGAACATGCTGTAGCTGAAAGCTGCCAGTTTATTGTTAATATAGTGGAAAAGGCCTTTTCTAGAGCCAATAGGACCATCTCACAATTTGGCATCTAGAACTCTGGCATTCCCACCAAGAAGAAAAAAAGATAAAGTGAAGAAAAAAGCCTATTGCAATGCACTAGTATATTTATCATAAAATCTGAGGCCTATGTTTTCCCCCTTCAAAATCTTGAGTAATTTAGTCTTTTCTGGCTTACAGGGAAAAAATAACATCAAAGAAAATATCAGGTAATCGTTACAATAGGAAAATAACAACAATTGGAAAATGGTGTTTATTGTCTGAAAATTGTAGAGTAGGTTTAATATAATCAAGGAGAAAATGTGTAACACATTAATAACCAAGCTACAGGCAAGAGCCAGAGAGGCAACTGGTGTTCAGTCACATTAAAATTAATGAAAACCAATTTCAAGCCATTTATTCACGGAATTGTACCTTTTAAACTACAATGACATTTCTCCTAATTTAAGTAAAAGAGTTCTATTGTAAAGTTCCTAATTAAAGATGCAACAAAATGCTATAATAAAAATGTATTTCAAATACATCTGAACTAAAATGAAAAAGAATTCTCTGTGTTCTTTATATATGAAAATATTTGTTCCTGTAAGTGTTTCCAAGTTTCTTAACTAGATCCTAATTTTGGAGTGGGGTAATATCATTCCTACCCATTTCCACCCTATCCAAACACTATTAGTTTGGGCAACAAAATGAGTCTTTTGCTGTCACCACTTTTCTAGGGAAAGGTCTATGTAGAACACGAAATCTCATTTCAGTCTACAAAATATTCTGTGGCTTATTCAGCTCTGGTCAGCAAATACAAACCCTTCCAGAACACATTGGCTTCCTAACAAATTCAGGCAAATTGAGGAGCGATATTGTTTCATTATAGCTATTGCAGCAGACAATACTGATTACTTTCACTTAACTACATTTAATCTAAACCCTTGTCATCTCTGACTATCCACAAATGTTCCCTTTCCCTCCTCCTATGTTCTCCTGCAGCCTCAACTGAATTGCTCCCAGCTGTTCTTCAGCTTTCCCTAATTTTTTTTAACTAACCATCCCTCATTCCTTCTGCAGCTTCTTGTAATGCTCTCAAAGCCATATACAAACCAGCTTCCAAATGGGTGTTAACAAACTTCAGAGCTAGCTGACTCCAGTGTATGGGGAGCATTCAGTTGCCAAACTGGTTTTCTTTTTTTAAACAGGCTGTGCAACAAGAAATCACATTTTGGAAGATAGTTTGTAAAGCTGCATTTGTTTTCAAGTTCAGTGTTGTGAGTGATTGGATGCTTAATAACTGTGTTTGATTATGGACATCTACTTCCCTGCACTTCAGCTTTATTTTAGTTATGGGAACAAACAGACACAAACAGATCTAAAACTTACTTACAGCAAGTCCTTGTTGGCAATCTAAGGCTGCAATCACCAGTACTATTTGTAGGTCCCCAGCTGGCTTCTGAAGAATGTCCAAGTTATTTCCCCAATAACTTGGGGTTCTTATGCATATGCCCTAGGAGGACTGCAATGCTAGGCATCTGAAAGGAAAGCACAAGCTGAACACCAAATTTCAGCAGATGATACACCCCCCTTAATTCCCTTCCTCCTCTTTTGCAATCATTTCTGTTGAGATGGCTTAGTTTAGCCCAGTCACCAAACCATGCAGTGGACCTGAGCAGTTATACCTAAATGAATATATTCAGACAGCACTCTGAACAACCTCTCCCTGAACTGCAGCCAACTCTGACAGCAGAGGTTTCATAATGCCTTTTCTCTTACTGATCTTCCCATCAACTTGCCAATGAACTCTAAAAACATAAATTTACTGAATATGGTGAATGTCACAGAGTCAAAACTTGTAAAATCTCAGTCATAACAATTAAAAGAGTTAAAAACAACTGCAAGAACTAAAAGATCTTTTTATTACTAACGTAGCACAGAGAAACTGAAATGTGCCTTATCTTTTGTACAATATCTGATCCTCTCACTGAATACATCAAAAACGTGGTTACTAAGGAAAAATCCTACACAACAAGCCAGGCACAAAAATGGAGAATAGGGGCATATCATCCTTCCCAGAACATGGAAACACTGATGGTTTAGTTGACAGTGAAAAGACATAAGGAAAGGACCAACACCTGCAAAGAGCTGCTCCCTTTAAGTTCCTATGGAAGTTACACTTGTCAGAGCAAAAATGGACCAAAGACTTGATTTGGTACCAAAGTACAACCTTTTGTGTTGTCCTGTGAATATCAAGGCAATTCCCCATGAGTCATAGGAGGCTTTGAGCTGGTTTGTCTGGGATTAACCATGAACAGCTATTATTAGGATGGCATGTTCAGGAGAATCACCCACCAGCCTTACAACAACCTGTTTTTGGAGCACTGAGAGCAATCCAATATCCAGGCTGGGTGGCCTCTTTCAAAGCATCCTGGGATTCCTCTCCATGCCTGTGTGCTGATTACTTGTGTCAGTATTAGGTACTGTATCTAATTCTCAAAACTAATGAGGTCTATCTCTAGATCTGAGGCAGGCTCATTGTTTTCAGTCTTCCTGAAGTGACAAATCTCCCAGGGACATAGTGTGAGAGAGCTTGCTGGAATAGCTAACAAAGGTGCTAAACATTACTATAGCAACTGGGGAAAAACAGAGGTTCAGTATATATCCCATTTCTATTTGTTTTATCATTCATACTCAATCTTTGCACAACTGTAATGCAGTCCTTTGGCAATATAAGCCTTTATATTTATTACAAATGAAGTAAACCAAAGTTACTCAGCAAAATTGCCTTTCCTTCCCTGGAGATTCATCTCAAACATTCTTTGAAAGGCTGGCCCCCTTTCAGTGTCAACATAGAAAATTAAACCTTTCTGGCCTAAAGTGAACTGAAGAAGAGTAAGAAGCAGCATGAGAATGTATAATGAAAACATTTTTGAATGTAAATCATATAAATTCGTACTTTCTTAATGAAGTGTTTCATAGGGTTTTTTTATTGGAACCCTTGTTGCATTGTAAGAGGCATGAGGGAGACCTAAACACTGAATTTTTCTGCTTTTCCAGCTTTAGTATTTCCCTGGTAGGTGTTTGAAGCAGCACAGGATATGGAGTTCTGCTTGACTGCAGAACAATTTTTCTTCTTTAATTCTTTTAAACTTGCTTGACTGCATAACAATTTTTCTTCTTTAATTCTTTTAAAAGCTTAAATGTACAATGCGGGATGAAGATAATTTAGTCTGTCCAAGAGTGTGCTAAAGGCTACTCCAATACTTGGACTCCAAAACTGCCTGGGACTAAGGAGCAGACCCTAGATTTCCCCTTTATGTGACAGAGATTATCCAAAAAAAATATTGCACTATCTGTCTGAAGAAAACACACTCCCTTTTCTCCATTATTGCTGTGTGGGTTTCAGCAGTGGTTTCCACTCACTGTTCTGGCAATTCCCTCTAACTTCATAACACTCTGCTGTACTATGCCATAAAAAAAAACCCAGAAAGTCCACCTGCTTTCCAGCAATATGAGATAGGTGTTAGGGTTTTTTTGTTGGCCTTCAGATCTCAGTAGAAGACAGTGGTGTAAGTTCCACATGGGTACTCTGCAATTACTCCTTCTTATGTAAAATAAAGCCTTTTAAGGTTATTAATTCTTTATATAAAGAATGTTTATGGAGGTGGGTTTATTTATCTCAGATGGTCTTTGATGAAATAATTCCCATTTTTTTACCATGCATTTTATCTGAGTTTTGAGAGATAGTTCTTAAGAATTTTTAGACAGCTCAGACTAGGTGTATATTCTAAAGAGATTTTGAAAATTTATCTTTAAAATTAATAATTCTGTAATCTCATATTTGGAGTAATCAGCAATTGCTTCACTGTGTAGATTTTTTTTCACTGTTGTTTAAGGTGATTCCTCTAATAGTAATCCCAACAATGTCCTACCTCACTTAATACTTTTAATATTTGAATAAGTGACTTGTGAAACAGTGTGAAAAACAATAAAGGCTTTAATTTTCATAAATTTTTATTATTTTTAGTAAATACTTGGCAAGGTATGACTAATTTGTTCGATAAATACAACACAATAATTCCTGGTATAAATCTGGGAAAAGGATGTAATGGGTTCAGGAAAAGTTTGAAAAAATCTTAATGGTCATAAGAGCTAATACACATTGCCTAAAACTTCAGAAGTTTTCTCTTTTATAGGCATATGTGCTATATGTGTCAGGTAAAAAAGTAATTTATATAGCACTAACAATAACTGTGCTATTACATAAAAAACTCGAAGTCTGCCTTCATAATCAAGCAGCTGCTGCATCATCTGCATTTTTGAGAGCAGACTTACATTTTAAATCATTGAAAACGCTCACTGTTTGTAAGTAAATACAGTATAATCAGCAAGAGAGAAAATTTATGAGAAAACATGAGAGTAATTGCTGAAGGAATAACAAAAGAAAATGCCACATGAACAGAGAAACAGAAGAGGCCTGAAAACATCAATCTACATTATGTTTCTTACCCCTGTCCTGCTTCTCACTGCAGCTCATCCACTTGCACTGGGAAAAATATATCAGTTACTATGACTCATCTGGAGCTGGGTCCATGTGGACAGGCCAGCCTGTTATGTGCATGCCTTAACAGCCAGGAGGTTGCTATGAAAGAGGAATACTATGACTGAGCTGCGCCTTCCTCAGAGGAGTCATAAATTTCTCCTTTATGCTTGTGTTTGTTTCCATTAGACTAGTAAGAAAACATCTCTGAATATTTTACCCTTTGTCAAAGCTGGTTAAAATTATCCAAGATCAAAAATATTGGAAGAAAGGGACTTGGCAAAGGGATTTTTTTTCCAGGAATTCAGGTCTAAAATGACAGTAAGTTGAAGTATTCATGCTCTGGTTTATTATTATATGATTTTTTGCCCACCGCAAATGCAGAAAAATGAAATGTTCCTTAATTTCTAAAGTAAACAAGTTTTCACAGCTCATAACTTGAGCCCTGAGTCACGGTGAGCACTGAGATTGCTGCAAGTCCCATAGGAATCAATGGGGCTGAAACATGCTCGGGATAGAGTTGTGGAGCTGCCTACCTAAGTTATTTTAATGACAATGTTTACTCAGCCAATATTTCATTTGTAGCTAGCACCTCATAAACTGCAAGTTATTTATTTTCATCTCTGTGAAGTACAGAGGCTCCTAGTTTACACATAAGATACCTCCTAAATTTATGCCCACCAAGGGAGATGACTAAAAAATCATTTAGCACTGTTGCAGTAAATCTTCAGATGCCAGATGCCTAAACAGAATACATGATTCTTCACCAGGTCCTTGATTTCTTGATTCTGCAAAGCTGAGCAATTTAAGTACCCATATTTGAGCAGACAATGTGCATTTAGATGCCTTAGGGTATCCCATCTTGTCTCCAGATGATACTCCAGGAGGACACACATCTCCAAACATACGGAATCACACACTGTTCTGAGTTGGAAGGGACCCACATGGATCATCGAGCCCAACTCTTAAGTCAATGGCCATATAAGGGATTGAACCCATGACCTTGGCATTATTACAACCAGGTTTTAACCAATTGAGCTAATCTTGGTAACTAAGGGTATCTCTGCTGGCACTTGGTACAGATGTTTATGTATCTAAGTCCCACCACAGGTGGGGAATTCACAGCAACCAGGACTCTCTGCATGGATGAGATTGAAACACCTTTTAAAAAAATTAACAAGCCCAGGATAGGCAGGAGCATTAGGGAATAATGCTGAAAGACTCCAAATTTATGACTTTTTTAAGGCTTTGGGTATGAAGTGGGTATATTCCACCCAGCATTCACCAGGAAGATACTGTTCACACTGAGAGCTGTAGATGTGAATAATTTTCTAAGATTTTGCAGTCACTGACAGGCTAAGAAAGATTTGATTTTCAGGACCTAGATTTTGAACTTGGCTGCTTCAAACCAGACCTAAATGATATTTTAGACCTTAACATCATTTGTATGCTTGAGACAAAATTATTTGATCCATCATAAAGAACACCTGGAGGAAAGGAAGAAACTGTAACTCTCTCCCATCACCTAATGCACTGGCTCATCCACCCTTACAGCACATCAGCCTGAAAATTAGTAACATATCAATACCAACCCAGTCCCTCCTTGCTTGATTCTTTATTTTGATTTTACATTTTCTGTCTTAGAAATGGTTCTCAGAGAAGTCTAACATGATATTAAAGAGGGTTAAAGACAAGAAAAAGGATACAGACTTTCTGGGAAGTGAAAAGCAAAGCTTGAATGCAAGATTGGGGGATGTGAAATAGGATTCATTTGCTCAATTGGGAAGTACCATTCAAGAAAGGTCTTCCTTCCCTTAGTTCTAGTGCCAGAAATGATGTGTATTAAATGCACTGGCACTGCAAAATGATTACTACAAGAATTGGAAAGCAAAATAAATGGCAGCCCTTACTTTCCCTAATTAGAACAGTTCAGTTACAGCAATTTACTGTCAGGATTAATGCAGTAGCAGACAGGCAGATGAGGTCTATTAAATAGCTCTGCTTTTGCCTAAAGGAACTCATTCAGTACAACTGGATTTTATAAAATCTGCATTGTGTCTACACACATCTGCATCTAAATCTTTACAACTTCATGGCATTTTTACATTCTCTTTTCTAAATTTTTTATTACCAGAGCATATTATAGGCATTAAGATATTTATGAATATGCATTCCTTTATCTGTGTCCTCTTTTGAGAACACAAATACACTGAAAAGCTTTGCCTAGATCACTGTGGCAATTATTTCAATCTCAACACTAACAGGAAGAATCAAGAAAGCTACAGTTTACGTGGGACTGGACCTCCATCTAGTGAGAAGAATAATAGTGCATGTTTCTGGTATATAAAACTGGCACAGTTCTTGTTTCCACGTTTAAAATTATTGTCATGAGACGAATTTTGCTTAGCTGCCAGAAGAGATGTGTATACATTTACTTAAAATACAAAGGAAAATGTTTTGGGGTTTTTTTATTGTGAAAACCTTTACAAAATTACATGCATAAATTAAGTGATAAATTAAGTGATTGCTCACAAATCTCAGTAAAGGAAACAGGTCTTGAGGAAAATCTGCTATATTGAGACACACATAGCAGCTGGTATTGTATAGCATTATCATGCTCCACTATTTATCCGGTTTAAAGACTGAAAAGGCCAGTCTAAAGCCCCTCTTCTGAGGTGGAGAGGTACTATCACTCCCATTGCACAGGTACAGATGAAACAGATTAAAAAAGGGCTCAATTTTAAAGTTTTAAAGGAGCAGAGATAGGCAACTAGCGAGTTTTTCAGACATGCCTGAATCTCTATTTTTAAGTCAAGGTGTTAAGGGCCTGACTCCTCCTAAGCATCATGGGAGATGACTGTCTGCATCTGTTGCCACATGAAGGTCTGTAAAACTTGTCCTGACGTGGCAGGCTGATACTCTGCTTTTCTTTCCGTTTGGAGGGGAACTGACTGATGCCCCCACAATGATGGCAGTCGAGTGTTACTTGTAGTCCTGTATTCCTCAGGGCTTGTATCAAGAAAATCTTCAGTGTGCTTCAAGAGATCGCTGTAAAAATTTCTGTGACCCTTTTACACAAAGGACAAAGCCACCAAGGCCATCTGAATGCCCAGTTTTCTCTGATGCCATACTTTTAAAATTGTCTATTTGAAGGTTTTTTTCAGCTTCTTTTTCCAAATCCAGGATTATTGCTGTGAGATGTTACAGTATAAAACCAACTTTTTCAAGCTAGAAAGATAATCTTTGCAACAGCATGCCTCATTTGCAGGATGTAGACCACCAATGGATGAGGACTATTTTTTAAGAGACATAGGTAATGACTATAAGTATTATGACAGATAATGTCTTCCGACATCAGTTTGCTTTAGAAGTAATTAATATAACCATATTGTATTTTTTCAAAAGAGATTTGCAAGAGAATATAAAGCACTTATGTGTATATAAATCCACTCCTACTTTTCAAAGCCAACATCTGCACATAACAGATTCTGTTTTGATAACATTCAAAATTTTTTTAAAAAAATAACTCTTGTTTTCCAATTCTGTTAGACTATATAATTTCATCCAAATCATATATTTTGTGGATGCACAAGAAAAGGAAGAAACCTTGATAATATGATCTACATCCCTGAAAATTACCATTGTATATCAAGAAAATTTCTTCTGATATTATGAACTCCAGGTGAAATACAGTGGTGCAATTTCAGGTAAAATAAATTAATCCCTTTTCTTTTATACATTTGTCTGGACTGGAATAACGTTTCTTTAGTTGTGATTACATCAGGGTTAAACTTTCAGATCTCTGGGTATGTTTCAGCCCCATGGTAGTCAAGTCAGTTAAGGTGAGTGCTTCTATATCATTTGCACTTTGAGCAGCAAAAAAAGTTAAATCCAGTACATACTAGACACAGTGGACCTCAATAGCAGACTTTGTCAGAATATTTTGCCATCTATCTATATCTATCTATAAGTTTTGCTATCTTTCATTTAATCCATTTTTAGCACTATATTACAAAGAACTTCAAAAATAATTAGGAAATAAATGTATATACTCAAAACCTCAGAGAAGCAAAAAACACAGTCAGAAAATAGGGTTGAAAACAATATTATACAAAATGGTCCTCAACTTGGAGCAGCAGCAGGTCCAAAATTTTGGACTTTATCGCAAAATCTAAGGCAAGAGATGAGCCCACATTCAAAGGAATGCTCAGTTGTCATTTTAGAAGTGGTGTCACTAGGCAAACAGGAGCTGTGGATAAAGCCAAAGTAAACCCCAGGTAAATTCTACAAAGAGAAAAACAATTCATTCCTCAGGAAGAAAAGGAACTTGACAGTGTTAATCAATTGCAAATTACAGATCACTGAGATGTGCATATATAGACTGAAGTGCTCTAAATAAAAGATAAAGACACCATGCATTCAATGAATTACATCTAGAGAGTTACTGAGACAGCTCAAAATACCATTTGATGGATTGAGCTGTTAAATTGCAGGATCTGTATTTGGCACACAAATATATGCATCCAGTTTAGCCTGCATGGATGATTAGTGCAAAATTCTGTCTAATAACTGATGGGGTTATTTTCTGCATTGGAAAATGACAGTCTGAGAGATTAGACATTGGTTCTGTGTATTAAGATGCTCCAGAATGTTTTCATAAGGACCGGGAAATTTATTATCCTTCTTCTGTGGAATTACCTAAGGATACTGGAGAAGTATTCATGCTCTATTGATCCTGTTTTATAACCCTACTATAGAATTAGTAGATCTGTCCAAAGATAATGTGCATCAGCTCTTTTAATCCATGTAGATTAAGCCATGTAGAGAAGATTGGTGTAAAAACTAAAGAAGGTCATGTCTGTGAGGGATACACATGAATGCTAGAGGAGTTGACAAAAATTCATACAGACTGGAATGACTACTCTGCAACTGTAATTGTAAACACACCATGATTAATTCTAAAAGTTAGTATTGGTAGTCAGAAAAATCTATCAATTATTTGAGATATGTTTCTGAAACAATGCAGCATTAGAAAAGTAGAATATTAGGAATTATTATGGAAATAATTGAAAAGAGAAGAAAAGAAAAAAAGTCTAGCAATTCCTCCTGAATACTGCATATAGTTTTGGTCACTTCATCTTGAAAATAACAGGAAGGGTAGAGGAAAGAATTACAGAGATGAGGGAAGATAGGAAATGGTTTTCTAAGAGTTTTGGAATAGGTTCCTGAAAAGGAAATACTGATGAAAAAAGATACTTTGGTTGAAAGAACAAAACTGAGAAAGGATAAAAATTACTCTACTCAACAGAGTGCCAATAAAAAATGGAAACAGCATTCAGGATCATGAAAGCTTTGCCTTTCATTTGCTCCTTCCTTATCTTGTGCCATTCTCATGCTGGAGGAAAGCCTCCATGTGTCTTTGGGGGTCATATGTGCCTAGGCAAGGAATCCACTGAGCAACTTCTCCTTATAGTGACCTTACAACAACAACCAATGCCTTTGACAACAGGCTGAAAATTTAACAGGAGGGACATTGAGCAAAAACAAGATACCAGTCTGTGCACCAATGAGCAAGGCTTTACAAGGGCTTGGCTAGGCTCACCACATCCCCAAACTGTAGCTGGATTTCCTCCACTATGGTCTCAGCAGAGTGATGGCTGGCTTTAGACTGCGCTCATTGTATTAGTCCTGAAAGTGCTTTTCCAGAGCAATGGTATTTGTTCTTCCTCATCCTTGTCTTCCTGATATAAAGTCTGAGGGCAGTTTCTTAGCCTCTGGTTAGTATCAGTTTCCATTCTGAAGACCAGTATTACAAGAAAAATCTGTAAAATCCCAATTTTTGGGAAAAGCATGATGGCATTTTTTTTCTGACTCCTCAAAGTTTCCTCAATTATCCTGGGAATTAAAGAGCTTTGGCAACCCTGCTGCAGCTCAGGAGCAAAACACAAACACACAGGAAACAAAACAGCTTCAGTCAGCTTTATTCAACTCCTTCAGGTGTTAAAATTTCAAGTATTTATAAAACATGTAAGAAAAGTTTACATAATTGCTTTATGTACAATAAAAGTGTATAAGATATGCATGTATTTGTCATTAAAATCACCTCTTTGACTAAACAGTGACAGTAAGACCAAGAGCTATTTAATGAGTACTGAGCTTTGCTGCATGCAAAGTGGACATAAGAATATATAAACAAATGTCAGATGCATCATTAATGTCATGGCAATTCTTATTTCCTATCTCTTAAGTGTCTGAATACTATAAAGCCCATATAAGCCTTAAGAAACTTCCTTTACTATTGTCAGCCACAAACTTGACACCTCACTCAGAATAAAATCATGAAAGTAGTGTGCTTCTCTTAGTTAAAGAAGTCCCTGTATTAGCAGGAAATTTGCACTACCAGATGCCATTAATACGCTCCCTGCTTCCCTGTCCTAATCTAAAACATTGTTCTTGAAGCCTGCACAGAGATAATAGATTGAGAGGTGCTCATTAACTGGCATAACACAAAAAAATTCCA
The DNA here is from genome assembly GCF_047495875.1 of Pithys albifrons albifrons. Classification (NCBI taxonomy): domain Eukaryota; kingdom Metazoa; phylum Chordata; class Aves; order Passeriformes; family Thamnophilidae; genus Pithys; species Pithys albifrons. The sequence goes on from NC_092459.1 coordinate 38,955,061, forward strand.
AGACCAGAAATAAGACAAAAATGTTGCAATAACACGAAAATTGTGTACCTGAAAACACTGATTTCCTTGCACCTTGATGTCATTTCTTTGTAAGTACCTTGTCTTGTCTGCAGTCACCACTACTAACACATAAAAAATATTTTTGTACACTCATCAAAAGAAAAATTTGCTGCATTCTGAGGGCTTTTTGTGAAAAATCCATCCAAACCTCATCTCGAAACACAAAAGGCTGCAAAGAATCACTTCTCCTGGGTACAGTATCTATACAGACTTATGTGCAATTATATTCTGCCTTCCTTTAGGTATGTTTGATATTCAAAGTTACATCATTGCTTTGTTATCTCGTGAGGAAGTAAAGAAAACTGATTGCAAATTCATACATATACCCACACAAAAACTTATAATTGATGTGTATATATATGTATCCTTTTTATTACCTGGTGTTCACTCATTTGTAGTACAGTGGTCATACTTCATTATTTCTTAAATTCAAAATGAAGTAAATTATTATTCCTTTTTTCTGGTCAGCATTATTTCTTTATTTCTTTGCATTTATTCTATATGAAAGTATTACACTGCACTGTAGCTATTATTTGCTTTTTTATTTAAATTCTCCAATTATTTTGCATCTCCAAGTTTACTTAAGAGATAAAAAATGAGGTGAAGGAGGGGTGTTCTGAATACATTATTGCCTTGTTCCCAGCATATGCAGTAATTTCTTGTGGTTTTAAATTCCTCACTAGATTTCCTTTGTCCAGTTCAGAAAAGCCACTTTATGTACAGCAGCTCAGGTGTGGATTCCTCACAACTACTTTAGGATGCATTTGTACTACTTTAGGATGCACTTGTACTAAGATTTATACCATTCTCCAGAGGTGTCTATCTTTCTACACTGATTAAATTGGCAGGCTGTGTGATTAAGCTTCTAATTTAGGCATCTCAACACTGGCTTTGGGCACAGGCTGTTCTCCAGGGTCCTGGATGCATCACCTGCATATCTGGCATCATGAAGAAAAGGCACTTCCCCTCTTCCAAAAAATCTTCACCACACAGTCAGAAAGTGACAATTTGCTAAGTCTTCACCAGGGGAATAGTAAAATTCATCGATGCCTGCACTTCCTGAGAAGATTTTGGCCACTGAGTGGTTATCTCAAATCTGCTGCCTGTGATTTTTTACGTCCCAGATCAGCATCTCCACACACAACTTGAGTTCATCTGGTAAGACTCTACATATGTGAGGAGTGAACATGTACAAAGCCCACAGTGTAACACAAGGCTCACTTTCAGGAATTAAGAGGATGTTGTTGTCAGTACTGCCAGGAGGTAGTCTTTGTTCCTGTTCACTTCTTGTATCCCAGATCTTGATATAAGAACCATCCATCATTTTTTTTCTCACTTTATTCTTTATAACTGAAATTTGTCATGTATTTTGGTCCTGAATTTCTTAGATGACTGCCAAATATCACAGAAGTTCATAATTCAGAGAAGGATAGAGAATTTTAAAACTTGTCCTGTTTCAAACATGAAAATAAAAAAATTGTCTTCTTGATTCTTAACCATTCATTCCTAGAATCATAGGCAGTTAAATGCCACCCTGACACCCGATCCCATCAGATCTCGGAAACCAAGCAGGGTCAGCCCCGGTTAGAACTTGGATGGGAGACCTCCTGGGAATACTGGGGGCTGTAGGTTCTACTCTTGAGGACTTCACTGTCACCATCCAAGCTCACTTGGCCATGGCAGATGAACCTTAGGAGTTCAAGGGTGGGGCCAGTTCTGTGCACGCCGTGCCTCACAAAAAATCCACTGTGCAGCCTCGAAGGAACACACCCATGTGGGGAGAGCCTTTCCCAAATCCTCATTTGCAAAGCCCAGCCATACATACATACATACATAGAATCATAGAATGGATTGGATTGGAAAAGAGCTCTTAGATTATTGAGTCTAACCATTAACCCAGCACTGCCAAGTCCACCACAAAACAATGTCCTTAAGAGCCACATCTACAGTCTTTTAAATATCTCCAGGGCTGGTGACTCAATCATTTCCCTGGGCAGTCTGTTCCAGTGCTTGACAATGCCTTTCTACAAAAAAATTTTTCCTAATACCCAATCCAAAGTGCCCTGGAGCAACTTGAGGCTGTTTCCTCTTGTCCTATTGTTTGTTACCTGAACAGTAAGGTCTCTCCTGTGCCTCCTTTTTTTTCCCTCACCTGCTTCTCATAAGGCTTTTGCTCCAGACCCTTCACCAGCTTTGTTGCCTTTCTCTGGACACACACCAGCACCTCAATGTCTTTCTTGTAGTGAGGGGCCCAGAACTGAAAACAGGATTCAAGGTGCCATCTCCCAGCTCAGGGGGCTGGGTACTCAGAGAACAACTGGGTTTACTTTTAAAGACTGAGGCAAAGAAGATATTAAGTACCTCAGCCTTTTCATCATCTTTGACACCATGTTTCCCCACACACATGAAAAACAGTGGAGCATCTCCTTAACCCTCAATTTATTGTGAATGTACTTTTAGAGACATTTCTTACTATATTTTACAGCAGTAGCCAGATTAAGTTCCAGTTTGGCTTTTCTCCCTACATAACCTGACAACATCCTTGTAGTCCTCCAGAGTTGTAGTCCTCCCGATTGCTTATCCTTCTTCCACAGGTCATAAACTCTCTTTTTTTTTCCCCGAGTTCCAGACAAATCTTCTTGTTGAGCTAGGCTGGCCTTCTTCCCTGACAGCTCCTCTTTCAGCACATGCGAATGGCTTGCTCCTGTGCTTTTAAGATTCCCTTCCCAAAGAGTGTCTGGTTTTCCTGGACTCCTTTGTCTTTCAGGACTGTCTCCTGCCTCTATCTAAAAGACTCCTGAGCAGGCCATGCCTGCCCCTCAGAAGTCCAAGGTGGCAGTTCTGCAGGTGCCCTTCCTTACTTCTCTGAGAATTGAAAACACATCATTCTGTGATTGCTGTGCCCAAGAGGGCCTCCGGCATCACACACCAGTCCTTCTCTGTTCATGAACAGCGGGTCCATTGAAACCTCTTCCCTAGTTGACTCCCTCACCAGCTGTGTCAGGAAGTTATCTTCCACACACTCCAGGAACCTCCTAGACTGCTTCCCCTCTGCTGTGTTGTACTTCCAGCAGATGTTTGGTAAGTTGAGGTTACCCACAGGAACAAGAGGTAGTGATTGTTAGACTTCTCCCAGATGCATATGGAATATTTCATCTACCTGTACATCCTGATGGGGTGGTCTGTAACAGATTCCCACCGTGGTATCTCCCCTGTTAGCCTTCTCTCTGATTCTAACCCATAAACACACAAGCCTATCATCACTGTCACGGTGGACTCCGACGGGATCCCCTCCTGGAGGAAGAAACACCCCTCTCCACAAGACCAGCATGCTCAAAGCCCCATCCAACCAGGCCTTGAACACTTGCAGGAATGGGGCACTCACAACTTCTCTGGGTAGCCTGTTCCAGTACCTTATCCTCCTCACAGTTAAGCATTTCTTCATATATTTAATCTAAACCTACTCTCATTTTAAAGTCATTATACCTTGTTTTATTGCTACATGCCCATGCAAAAAGTCTCTTTTCAGACTACCCTTTTAGGTACTGGAAGGTGCTTTAAGGTCTCCCAAGAGCCATTTTTTTCTCTAGGCTGAACAACTCCAACTCCCTCAGCCTGTCTTCATGGGAGAAGTACCTACAGTCCTCTTGTTATCTCCATGGCCCTCTGGACTCACTGCAGCAGTTCTATGTCCTTCGTATGCTGGAGGCCTCACAGCTGCACACAGCACTCCAGATGGGGTCTGAGAGTCAAGTAGAGGAGCAGAATCACTTCCCTCAACCTGCTGGTAATGCTTCTTTTGATGTAGCCCAGGATACGGTTGGCTTTCTGGGCTGCAAGTGCATGTTGCCAGCTCATGTCAAGCTTCCTAACCACCATCACCCCCAAGTCCTTCTCCTTGGAGCTGCTCTCAATCCATTCTCTGCCCAGCCTGGATTTGTACTTGGAATTGCCCCAACCCAGTTCAGGACCTTGCATTTGGCTTTGTTGAACTTCATAAGGTTCACATAGCCCCACTTCTCAAATCTGTCAAGGTCACTCTGGAGGACATCCTTTCCCTCCAGTGTGTTGACTGCACCACACAGCTTGATATCACTTGCAAACACAGTGAGGGTGCATTCAATCACGCTGTCCATGTCACTGACAAAGACATTAAGCACTGTCAGTCTCAATACTGATGCCCGAGAAACACCACTTGTCACTGTTCTCCACTTGGACATTGAGCCATTGACCACAGCTCTTTGAGTTTGACCATCCAGCAGTTTCTTATCCATCAAGCAGTCCATCTGTCAAAACCATGTCTCTTCAGTTTAGAGACAAGGAAGTCACGCAGGACAGTGCAAATGCTTTGCACAAATCCAAGGAGACGACATCAGTTACTCTGACATCATTCACCAATGCTTTAACCCTGACACAGAAGGCCACCAAATTTTTCAGACACAATTTGCCATTGGTGAAGCCATACTGGCTGCCACGAATGACTGCTTTATTTTCTGGGTGCCTTAGTATATTTTCCAGGAGGGTCTGCTCCATGATTGTGCTAGGAGGTGAGACTGACTAGCCTGTAGTTCCACAGGTTTTCCTTTCTTTCCCTTTTTAAAAGTGGGGGTTATGCTTCCCCTTTGCCAGTTAGTGGGCACTTGACCAGAGTGCCACAACTTTTAAAATATGGTGGATTAGCTACTTCATCTGCTAGTTCCCTCAAGAGCTGTGAGTGTATCTCATCAGGTCCCATGGACTTTTGCAACTGCAGGTTCCTTCAATGATCTCAAACCTGATCTTCTCTTACAATGGGCTGTTCTTCATTCTCCTACTCCCTAACTTTGTCTTCTGTGACACAGGTGGAACAGCTGGAGCACTTGCCAGTGAAGATTGAGTCAAAAATGCTGGTGAATACCTGAGCCTTCTCTATGTCCGAGGCAAATAGTTCTCCTGTTTCTTTACAGAGAGAGCTCACAATGTCCCAAGTCTTCTTTTTATCATTGACATACCTATAGAAGCTCTTCCTTTTTGCCCTTGACACCTCTGGCCAGAATTAATTCTACTATGCTTTCTCAACCCCATCCCTGGCTGCCCAGACAATTTCTCTGTATCCCTCCTATGCTGCCTGTCCTTGTTTCCATCCTCTATAGGATTAGTTTTAGTGTTTGAGTTTGTCCAGGTCCCTAATGCCTTTGCCTGACTTCCTCTTTTTTGGGATGCATCACTCCTGAGCTTGGAGAGGGTGATCCCTGAATACTTGAAGATGCCAGTCTGTACATATTATAAGTGAAAATGTGGACAATGTATGGTTCTGCTCTGATTTTTATTTTTAAGAATATGAATCCAAGAGGCAAGATGTCCTTTGGAGAGGAAGGCAATATTTTTCTTCCAAGTGATTCTCTTTAATATGCCTTTGTTTGGCATGTGGGGTGGGGTTGTGCTGTAACTATTACACAGTAAGAAAGGAGAATAGAAAGTTCACAAAATGAACAGAGAAAATAAACATCAGTCAGATCAGCCTGATCTACTTCAATTCAGTATAGAGGTTCACAGAAATGAGGGCCTCAGAAAAGTAAATACATGAATTTTTCTGACAGAAAGAACAGTTGCAAACTGTGAAAAACATAATAAGAAAAAAGTGCATTCCATGGTGAGTTCGAATGAATCACGCACAACAGTACATGGACAGCATGTTCATAGCCATGAAAGACATTTTTCTTAATGCAGCTCCTTGCTGACTCCTTTAAATACTGTTATTATTTCTGCAACTCAAAGCTACAAAAAACTAGCACAAACTGAAAATGGCTGTATCACTCTCCTCCCCCACCAAAGCTTAAAGTTATCTAAATTTGGATAATCTTTAGATTTATACTGTTAGATTACAGCATATTTTGAAAACTAAAGCCTTAGGAGAAAACAATGACTGTGAAGGCTAAAAAAGATGTGATATAATAAACCCATCTCCTGCTGGAACAACACTGCAACAGTGTGAAAGCAAATCAAGTAATCAGTTTGGATTGCCAAGAGATCAGGACTCTCAAGCAGCTGTCTTTTCAGTTTCTCAATGGAGACCAACAGATGGAAAAGAAGCTGAAGAGAGCATGCTTGCTTTTGCTGCCTACTGAGTTATTTCCTTCTTCTTCCTTTTTGTCTATCTATAGTTTATAGCCCTATTTACCCAAAATGATTTGGGTTTTCTGTGAAACAGAAGCTTGGAGGAACAACAGAAGGTCATGTATATTCTTGCTGATACAGCCACCTGTTGTCTTGCTACATACCCCATTTATTTACTACTGACTTGCTCAATCTTCCTCCCCAAGTCTAAGGATGCCAAATGGGTACCAGATTTCTTCTTTTCAGTTTTACTGTAGCAAGGTAACAAAATTATAAAAGCTGTCTGCCTGACTTTTTAACCTTTATTCAGTGAAATCTGTGTTATTGTAACCAAAAATTGTCATGGTCTTACCTCCTGACACCCACTCAACTGTAAGAGGGAGCTGATGGTGGCATGGGTTTCCAGACATAAGAAATAATTTTGAGTCAAGTGCACAGTCAGAAAGGCATGAGAGGGGGAGCAAAGCAGGCTGTTTATAATTACTGAAGAAGCTCCACAATAGCAAATCACCTACGCCCCTGGGTTCTTTCTGAAGCAACTTGGCTCTGCTAGAGATTAATTTTCTCTGCAGGATTTTTGGCAATGTTGTTATAGCCTGCTGAGACACTCTCAACTGCCAAAATCCACACTAGCAAGGATCTCCAATACACCATCATTTCTAGGTCAAGCTGGTTCTGAGATAAGATTTTTATTGAAAATATCACAAGGCATTTCAAAAAATGAAACACCTACATTCTTTGGGAGGTCCTTTCTCTGCAAAATAGACATTGTTCAATTAAGTTGAAAATTTCACAGAAAAAATGTAGCTCTGGCTACTGTTCCACTCTACCTGCCAATTTTAGATGGAACATACTTTAAAAAAGAAAAAAAAGGGGGTGGAGGGGAGCAGTAATAATTTGTTGATTGGATGGGGATGAAGGAGTCAGTATTAGACTTACAACAGAAAGTAATTCACATTTTATCTTAAGAATTACTGTGAAGCATTTGAAATTTCATCTGCTCTCATTTTGGAGGAAGGCAAGGACCAGAAAAATGTGCTAAAGATTGGTCTGGAGACTAAGTGAGGGAGGCCATGTACACATGTCTCTGACTTTCAGGAGCATCCACAGGAAATGCAAATAACTAGTTTGGTGGCCTTTTGCCACAGTCATTGTCTTCTGCTTCATAGAGAGGGTGGATGAACTGAGGCACATATTTAAGAGATTTTTTCAAATTGTATTCAAACTATATATGTCTAATCTTCTAGACAGGTCATCTCTTTTCCTGACTTATTTCACCAGGAAGCAGTGTTTATTTTTATTTCCAATCATGAGGGTGCTGGTTTAGTGTTTTTAAATGGTTTGGGGAGAATAGAATCTTTAAGTTGCCAATCTTCTTTTGTTACTACAATCTTTTTGTTTCTAATGAAGCCAGTTAATTACCTGGACTGAAAGAACAATTGGGCAAGCACCATTTGTTCGGCATAAACCTCATTAATAATACCTGCACCAGGAATTGTTAGGCTGCTTTATTTTATTTCAGAAATTCTGTTACTTAATCTGTCAGATTATATTCACTGTTTGAGGATTTTAGGAAGTATTCAAATTAGACTTAGAAATATTGCAAAGCATTGAGACACGTTAGGGAGAAACTCAGAAAAAAAAAAAAGACCCCACTGAAAAAAGGTCCAGGAAAGCTCAGGTGTGTTCTATGGGCTGATAGTAGCCACCTGCTCAACCAGCACATGCACAACTGTAAGAAATAAGCTGAGCTATTTGTTGTAGCGAGAGGTTTTTCCTTGTCCCAGCCTACCCAACCCCGACGTGACCCTGGTTTTCAGCGTCTGGATACCTGGATGAAATCTCACAGAGATAAAACTCCAGGCTTCAAAGTGGGTTAAAAGAACGTTCAGCATAACTTTATTGGGGGGGGGGGGTGAACAGCTTATATAATGTTTTCTGGGGTACACGTGAACTGGGAGAGCTTAGGGATAGGTCAAGAGGTCTGTGCATGAGGCAAGGGTCTCTTTTCATTGGCTGAAAGCCAGCTACGACGACTTGGCCATGCGCCGGGCAGCCCAACCTCTGGCGACAGGCTGTTTGGCCCGTTTACGGTTCTGGGGTTGTTTACTTCTCCTTCTGGTTGCCCCAAGGTCAGGCTGACCTTGCTAGCTTGCTAGGTCATAAGGTGAGGTCGTGCATGTGCAGGGGCTGGGGCCAAGCCTCTCCTACACACACCTCTAGCTTACTCAGGGTCTGTTCTGGCTGCCATTTAGATCCAAGGGGGCTCTAAGGGTAGGCTTCAGCACCCATATAGCTTGAGCTGGCTCCAGCAAGCTTGATGGTTTCACACATGCTGGGTCTCAGCTCCACAGTGAGACCCACAGAATAACACTTATTTCTTTTCCAGTACTATACCTGTTGCCAACAAGGAACCCATGAAGAACAATTTTTTTTTCTTCTGCTCAGAGAGTGTCTCGAAAGCAGTATGAGGTTACATCTGGGATAAATCCAAGTAGGGCACACCAGGACAGAGTGACAAAGAAAATTTAGATTGTAAAAAAATCCATACCTCCTATCTCAAGGGCTAGGATTACATTTCACATTCTGAGGTTGCACACTGTATTCTATTCTCCCAGTGAACTCACTTCATAAGTCTCAGGCAGGAAATCTACTTCTGGAAGTTAAAAGACCATAGAATCATAGAGATTGGGAGAGACCTTAATCTAGTTTCAATCCCCACTAGACCCTGGCCTTGAACACTGCCAGGGATGGGGTATCCATAACCTTCCTGGACAACCTGTTCCAGTATCTCACCACCCTCACAGTAAAGAATTTCTTCCTAATATCTAGCATTTCCCCATCTTTCAGTTTGTGCCCATTACTTCTTGTCCTATCATACAGTTCCTGACCAAGAGTCTCTCTCTGGCTTCCCAGTAGGCCCCTTCTGATACTGGAAGGCTGCTATGAGGTCTCCATGCAACCTTCCCTTCTCCGGGCTGAACAGCCCCAATTTTCTCAGCCTGACTTTGCAGAGGAGGTGCTTCAATCCTCTTATCAATTCTGTGGCTCTGCTCTGAACTTGCTCCAACAGTTACATGCCCTTCTTATAGGAGGAACACCAGAACTGTTTGCAGTGCTCTAGGCAGGGTCTTATAAGAGCAGACTAGTGAGGGAGAATCACCTCTTTCAACCTGCTGGCCACACTGTTTTTGATGCAGCCCAGGATTCAGTTAGCTTTCTGGGCTGAGTGCACACTGATGACTCATGTCGATTTTTTTTTAAAGATCCCTTTAAAATCTTACTATAGGACCAAATTCTGGTCACTACAGCTCCTTTGGGCCAGCACCAAAGCCCCCTCTCCTAAGGAGACCTGAAAGTGATAAAAAAGCACCAGCAAGAGATATTCATGTGCCCTCCTGCACAGAATTCTGCTGTGGTCCAAACTATAGGTCCTGAAAGGACATTTCTGTGGGCATATTTGGGAGTCAGAGAGCAAAGAAGTGAAGAGGCTGACTCTGTCTCAGGGTCATACTGGTAAATGATAACCGTCAGTATTGATTCTGAGAGCAAGAACAAGATTCTTGCCTTCACCTTGCCCTTTAGTGATAAAGACATAAAGGACTCCCAGGGGATACTGGCCCCATATATGTTGGTTCTGAGGTGTCCAATGTAATGATCAGAGCATCCAGGACATTAAGAAAAATCCACCAAATCGCAGGTAAGCATTCAAAGGCATGCTCCACACTGAGGAGCAGATATCCAGACAGAGAACATGCGGAGCCCCTATTGTTACAAAAGGAAACCAGTGAAAAAGGGCAGAGCATGTGGCATTTGCCACACCACAAGGCAAAAGCCTGGCTTTATTGGTGTTACTCCACTAGTAGGGAGAGGCCATTAGTCTGGCACTGAATCTGTAAAGATGGGACTCTCATGTTTGGCCAAGGGATGTTCTCATAAGCAAGCTGATTCTGATGTTCCTTCAGCTTCTGGGGTAGCACTGTCAAAGCAGATCTTTCTGCTTGCATAATTGAGGCATCCGTCCACTGAAGGAGACTGGTCTGTGACTCCTGGTCATCTACAGAAACTTTGAACAACTCTTTCTTACCCCGAGGGGATAGATACTGACCTCCAGACAATGAGGACAGGCTCCTCAAAGTTTGAACAGATGTCCTGAGTTTGGCCATAGCTTTTTTGCATCGCAGCTGGGTACCAGTCCCTTTAACAGTGTGTCAAAGATGAGAGAATTCTGCAACCCCTGAACCTTTGCCAGTGAGAGTAGGAAGAGTTGAAAAAAAGTGATGTTGAAGAGGTGATGCAGACAAGTGAGGGGAGAAGTGTGGGTAGAGAAACCAACAGTGGTGTGACAATAAAAATCCACGAAATAGTGGGATGGAATTTTCTTCTGTGAAGCTTTGCACTCAGCTGAAGCAAGGCTGGAGATGAATGGCTGTGACTAAAGCAAGTGGAGACCAGAGAGAAAGCCACACAACCTGTAGTGCTCCCTTGAAGGAGAGAAAGCTTTTTAAGGTTTAGTCTAATTCCACTGGATAGAATAGCAAAGCGCTCAGCCTTCCCAGATGCAAAAGAAAGGAAACTGAAGAATTCAAGCTGTAGTGTAATGAAATGCACTTTCCACCCACTTGGATTTAAGACTGTGATTCAGTATGGCATTTATGCAGTTTCTGGAATGGAAGGGCATTGCATTGCATCTAAATCACATTTCTGAGCCAGCGGTAACAGATGGACCTCAAGAAAAAAACCCACACAGTGAGATAACTAAAATAAGGAGCATTTTTCACTACCTCTATTTCAGTGATGGTGTCACCCTTTGTCATTGCCAATTCTAACAAAACTACTAAGCTCTTTAAAAAATGCAGAGCATAGGATATAAAAATAAAAAGAGCAGAGGTTAGCTAATTTTGTAACTTTGACCTTTTTTTGCAAAATTTGTATCATCTATGTAATCTATCTCACAGTCTGACACATGGTGTATACAGAGACTTTACTGGCAATCCAGGAAACCAACCATTAAAGACTATTTCATTAATATTATTGTAAAAGATTACCTTAATAAACATTGCTAGGAACTTATGGCAGCCATACTGGATAAAGAATTCAGTTTTAAGGAAAGCTATAACAGACTGTGAATTTGCATAATTTTATTTTATCACTAATTGGCTTTATTAAAATTTATTAAAGGCATTTGAAAAATCTTCTATGCATAACAATCTTAATAGAGAAAAGTTTCTTCCACTTTAAAAGATGCACAGCCATCCTACAAATTTTGCTTAATATTTTCCTATCAAAACAGCATTTGCTTTTCTCATTCCTTCATTAAGGATTTCTGTATTCTCACTTGCTATTTAAAAAACCCACAACAAACAAATATGAAAAATCAACCAACAAACCAAACAAAAAAAAAAAAACACAAACCCCACCAACTTTCAGGACAGCATAACTTATTTGATTTGGACGATCCAGTGCTCATGGAGATAAATCATTCTACCATAATGCCAAACACTGTCTGTGGTTTCAGGCAGAGGACTTATTTCCAAGACTAGCCGAGGTGGAGATATTAATAACGAGTAAATTTAGACCAGCATGTAAAGCAGAAAAGTTCAGTCATCAAGAGGCAAACCAGAATAGCTTATAAATTCAGAAGATATGCACTGATTTAACATTTTTTTGTTTCTGAGACTTCCAGTTACAGAAACTGTCGTAGTCAAATACGTCATTACTATTTCATTCAATGCTTAAGATAAAATGTGGCTAAAAGCATCCATCTGTTCTTCTTTAGCACCCACCCAGACAGAATCTATAGTGCCAATTTCTGCTCAGAAGTACATTGAGGTAAACCAATAATAACTACTTTGACAGTAATGTATTCACTTCAGGTTTAATATAGAATAAAATTTGTTTCCTGTTTGGCAGCTCTCAGAAAGACTAGAAAAATCTCCCTGGAGCCCTCCCTAATATTTCTTCTGAAAAAAATCTCTGTAGAGACCTACCAGATACTCCTGGAAAAAATAATGCTCCTTATCCACAGCAGTGTTTAGGTCATTGTTTCACAGACCAATGTAAATACTGTGTCCACTGTTTAGCTGGGCAATCTGCTTTAAGGCATCATAAGTTAGAAAAGCATCATACAATGCCACAGTCTATTGAATATGTAGAAAAAAACCCCAAACAACAGACTTTAATGTCAGGTTCTCATTAGAAATTATCTGTGGGATATTATAGGAAGTTTTGAATGTTTTCTTTCAAACACCACTTCACCCTGCATAAAGCAAAGCTACAGAGTGTTACAGTTACATCAACCTTCAAATCAATCTACCTTGTGTCTCAACCAAGGACATGAAACCAACCTCACATCAGACTTGCACTATATACCAGATTTCATCAAGAAGAAATGCTGAAGAAAACTTGTTTTCATCCATCTTTGAGAATATCTGCTGCATTCCTCCATATTGTCAGTCAGTGCTTTACAAAATTTGCCTGGACAATTTGAAGGAATGGGGTATTTTCCTACACAGGAAAAAATTGCTAAGGACAAAATTTTACCTGCCCACCTCCACAATTTTTTTTTAAATTCCATAAAGTCTCTTTAGTCTTATCTCAAAGATGGCCCAGACTGTTCTCAGTAATGTAACATGCAGTTCTGCTGTTAATTTGAACAGAAAAGCAAGGAATGATATTAAAATACAGTGAAAAATTTAGAATTAATGCAAACTCTTCCCCCCTCTGATTTATATTTTTTGACAAGAACTCAAAAACAAAATGGCAAAAGATGATGTCCTGTCTATGTATCAGGGTGTGTAAAGCTCTGCATCTCTTATGCTCAATGGAGACCACAAGTGAAATTATGTCAAGTGATGACTAAAGAACCTATGATCATTTGCATTCTCCAGGAATGTTTCTTAGTAGAAACATATTAAGGAATGGTAACAGGATGAATTGATTCTGTTGCCCAAATCAAAGTCTGAGAAAAACCCTATGAAAACTACACTTGAGGACTTTTCTGATGAGTAGTTGAATCATACTATCAATCTCTGAAAACAGAAGTGATTGCTGGAAGCTTTCCTAATCTTGGGGTTTGATGCCTTTAATCTAAATTATCATCATGAGTTTAAATCTATTATCCTAATTGGAGCTTTGTTTCAGTTCTGCAACTTTCAAGCTTTCTGAAAGGCAATGACATTTTTAAAGGTTTAAAAGTAGAGCCATTGTGTTTGTAGTAAATTAGTGCATCTCAAGTTCACTGTTGTACTTCCTACTTTGCTACAGAAGATACATATTAAATTAATATAAAAAATTGATGTTAAGTTTGGAAGGACCACCTGTTACTTGGTAGCTTCCACCCTGATTCATACAAAATTTATTAAACGCTCTTCAGCTTGAGTATTAGAAGCACAGTCACCATTCCCTGATGAAACCATAACCAATGGAAATGTATACCAAGACCCAGTGTAATAAGTGATGTAAAAATAGCAGTGGGATTGGCTAACAAGGTATTTTGATTACTTGCACCTAGAAACAAAATGAAAGGCACCTTCTTGATCCTTGTTTCCAACATTGGTTATTTAGGCTAGCTAGGATAATGAAATAGCTGTTGAAGAAATTTGAAAATACCCATTGACACTACCCTGTGAAAAACAGAAAGGTGGCCTTATAGAGAAGTGGAATAGATGGAAAGGGAGCTGGGAGCACTCTCCTTTGCTTCCCGTTTTGCTCTTCCTGGGGAAAGCTACATACCTGCGCAGAGCCAGGCTGAGCTGGCTTCAGCAGCCAGTGGGTTTCCGGGGCCTGCCATGGGCAATGACAATTTCGCACACTCAGTCTGTTGCCTTACTTCAGATGCCCTTCTTTATTTCTTTCCCTGTATATACAGCAGGCCTGGGATGTGGTGTTGGTGAGGATTTTATTCAGATGTAACATCTTGCTTAGGAATTTAGCAAAACTTTTCTCACTGCATTCCTACAGTGGGGTTATGAATTTGGTTGTGTGACTTTGTTGGCTTTAGTGGGAGTCATGCAGCAATATCTGGCACAAATGAGTTTGTCTGCACATTCCCATGGTTGATGTTCACTAATGGGATTGTGTCCAGAGAAACATGCATTATTCTATTCTATTATGATTCTCCCATATAGCAGGGTAACATAATATTTGCCTATGTCTCTGTCCATTTTTACCTCTACCTTTGCTCAGACAGTAACACTACACTGACAGATCAGAAACTGCCTCCTCATGCACAAGTAGGTTTGAAAAAAATTGACTTTTTGCAGCTGTATCTGTTCTCAAATAAATTTACCAGTTTTTGCAAGGACTAAAATCTGTTCACCCTTAAGCACTCAGCAAAGAATAAATTTCAGCCTGGTTAAAAACTCACATTTCAACTTGTAATCAACATTTCGGTGCCATGAACATACCTTGTAGCAAGTCCTTCTGATGAGTCTGCAAACATGTACACTGGTGAGCACCAGTGTTGATGTCAGCTTATTAAAACTCAGAAAGAGTTCTTAGAAACTCAACTTGCTTACCCCACAGACTTGCTGGGAATACACCATATGCTATGACGTTTGACAGTATTTCTTCTGCCTATTTAACACAGCACTAGGTTAAAGCAACCTGGACTGTGTACTGCAGTCCCATAGTACATTATGGTAACTATTACAGTACTTATGTTCCGTAGTACATTACAAGCTGTATTGTAGCTATATTTAGGTGCCAGATTGTGAGGACAATTCTCTGTAGGTAGAATCGAAAGACTGATTTGATGAAGGTACTAAAAATATCATCAGAGGGTAGATGAAAGAGAGAAATGCTCTTGGACACAGCTTGGAGCTAAGAGAAAACCATCAGATAAGTCTTTCTTTACGCTGTATTTTATGTTAATAATTTTTTTAAAAAATTAGCTAAGACAATATCATATACATATACCATAACAGGGACTGGTATAAAACAGTCTAATAGTAACTAAATATCACTAACAATACAAGTATTAGGTCCAGAATGTGATGGTAGTAACACCATTAGCATCATCATCACCATCATCATTATTAATAATAGCAATAACAATGACAATACTAGAATATCAGCTGTAACAAAAGCTTTGACTAGTTTTTTTAACTGAAAGTCAAAATCTTAAGGCAATTATGAAAACATACAGTGAGTTAGCTAGAGGCAAAATTAATGGATCAAGTTACTGGAAGAAAGTAAAATCTGATGAGGGTGAGTGCCTGCAAAGCCTGTCACAAGAATCAATCCTGGAGAGTCTGACGACTCAGAACTGTCACCTAAAAACTCAAGGGGTCATTTGCAAGCTTTAAGTAACGTCATAAAGGAGAAAAACAAGCTGCTAATTACTTCTGCTGCTCACATAGAAGCAAAAATAAAAGCAAAATTAGATAATCTTGGCTAGTCAACATTTGAACTAAAGCAATCTACTGCCTCTTTATACCACTGAGTAGAAGGAACAGTTGTACGTATTCAAAACACAGTGGGAATGCCATATGAAGTACCTCATTTCCCTGCCCACAGAGGATTTGATCCAGTAAAACTATTGAATAAGTACCATGGGATAATTATGGCGTAATTCTGTGTTTTTTCTCTTCTTGAAACAAACATGACCATGATAATAAACAAGTCACAGCTGAAAAGAGTAGGAAAAAATGAACTTTATTTTACCACACTTCAGAGTTGCAAAAGTTTAGCCCCCTAGTTTAAACTTACCCTTCTTGAGAGTCACTGGAAGCAGGTGAGCATTTCTGGAGAATGACTCATCCTCCTAAAATAATTTTCTTGGATAGAAGAGATGATTCACCACCTGAAGATACCTAAGAGAGCATATGGGAGTAGTTTAGATTAGATGCCTAATTTATTAGTGCTGAAAGTTAGGTAAAACGAATCTCTAATGCAGTAACTACCTGATATTTCCTGGAATCCAGAAATAAAATAAAAAAGACAAAAGAAGATGCATGAATTTGCCTCACTCTGCTAGAATTACATTGCTTTTCAAAAGCTTACAAATAGTCACGGCTTATTCTTGACAGAATTCAAAGCATATCATTAAAAGGCATGTACAAAGTAGCTTAATGCAGTAACAAAGTAACATGTTACTGTTTCTTTTATTTCTCACATTGCTGTTACAAAAAGGAGACACAAAGTGATGTTCAGGAAAACATAATGATCCAGTTGTTACATTTCAAACACAAACCTGTTAGAGCAATGTGCATTTCACTGTAAGACATTAAAAAACCGCACAAAATCATGCTGATCCAAGACACTGACACCAAGAATATTAAGAAACATCCAGCCTGTTTCCTTTAAAGCCCCCGAGCCTATACTGACTGAATTAAAAAAAAATCTAAGTTCAATTCACTGTCTTGTCAAATGAATGTTTCAGAGTGGTGTAACTGGATACACCTCCTGCAGGTTGCACAATGGTGGATGTTTCCCAGCTCCTAATCCCTACTGGAGATAGAGTGCCTCTTTTTATAAAATATTTAAGGGTATAATAAACTGGAAGCAAATGGCCATTATTGTCAAAATGAAGCATCCTCTGTATTAGTGTCACATAAGGATAGCAATAGGTCTCCAACTATTTTCTTCAGTAGGAAGAGATTTCAGTCCACACAGCCGTGCAACTTTTTGTGGGACAGGTGTGAATGAACTGCCAGCAAGAGACTTCCACAGTCCTGATGCCATACTAGTCCTGGTGGCAAGGAAAGATTAGAGAAGTAAAAAAGCCATGCTATTGTTATTTTCAATATTCCCTTGAAAGAGAATAATCCCGATTTCTGGCAAACACATTGAAACTAATTCCTCAGATGCAGAGGAATATTAGGAAATGGCAGGAAACTCTGGGCAACATCATGTTCTGGCAGGTATATTTAGAAAAAGGCTTCTTTTTCCAGAGGTGTAAGCACATTACTGCCTAAGCCATAATTGCACTTCCTCTGCATTTGCTATGAACGATTGCATTACTAGTCTTGAATGAAAGGGTCAGAAAAGCAACAAAACCCCAGATTTTGCTATGCACATGAACACACTTGTTTTGAGTCCAGTAAACCAAAGTTTTCTAGTGTGCTCTGAGCTCAGCAGGGTATCTCATTGTTTGAGGCACAGTTCATATGGAAGACTATGATTAAATATCCCTGACTGGAAATAAGTTAAATTAAAATACCACCAGCTTAGATAAGTTCATTGGAAAAATATGTCAAAATTTGATTTCTCAAGACTTGATTGCTAAGAAATTTTTTCAGGTCTGGATAAGAAAAGTGACATATGCATCAATATGCTACAAATAAAAGGATTTGTTGTTCTACAGGAGGCATTATACTTCCATGTCTGAAATATTTACCCAGGTATATATTTTCAGAATCCTTTTTTTTTTCCCTCTGTCTAGGACAACCCTTAATCAGAAAATTGGCTCTAAAGACTCAAAGAGCAGTGCCTGTATCATGATATTATGTGATAGTGATTGATATTATATAATGATTAAGACTCTTCACTCCCCACCCCAAAGTAACTTGGGTTTTGCAAATAAGGTCATTTGAAAGTGCTACTACCTTCCTTGGGCAAGATGTATATTTTCCACCACCACAAATGACAGCTTTGTCATTTTCCACTCCAACAGGAAAGAAGGCCAGTACAAAGTACTATAGTAAGCTCCTTATTTTTACGTGTTCAAAAGGCTGTAAGAAATGTGCAGCAGCAGACCCCTCCCTTTTCTGCTGTGGCTGTATATACCTTTGAAGACCAATTCCAAACTATATGATTCATTATATGGAGCTTTGTGTGGAAACATCTGCAAGCATAAATGACAATGGCAACAACATACACACATGATAAATCCCTCCCAAAGTGCACTCATCCAAAAAAATATTTAGTTCTGGAGAGTGTCATATCTTTGATATTGGTGTCTGCATAAGGCCAGAAAAGTAGGATCTATTGTAGAAGCATAACCTGAATTTTTCCATGTCAAATTATTCTTGAGAATAACTTCAATTATTCCACCAGTAGCAGAACTAAGGAATCCTTGTTTCCCAGTTTATAGATTATATATTTGTGCAGCTTCTCCCACAAAAACCACAGATTTCTCTTTGTTCTACTTATCTTTGTTCCTTATAGTTTAGAAAGTAACAAAAAGCCAGTATAAACAATAACTGCTCTATGTCAATCTAACACCAAATTTTATAGTGCTAGTATAAAATTTTAAAAGCCAGTAATTTTCTGAAGATTTATGACTCAAATCCCTAAAATAAGAGCATCACTCCAGACATGCAATTGACCTATGTCAACACTGTAAAATCTTAACTGCTTCAAGACTGAAAGCTGTACTTACTGTAATCAATTAAGCAGACTTCCTGCAATTTATTTATTCCACACCCTTACTTAAATGATTTACAGCCTACAATATAAAATGAAGATATAATTAAAGGAGAGAACCTATTTCTAATAGCCCATTTTTTAAAAGCCATCCAATCACTTGATACATGTAACAGAAGCAGACCCAACAGAGACAGTGCTGATCTTCAAATTGAGCTGCAAAGTTTCTACATATCTCTGGGTGAGAGAGATATAAGGTGTTCAGATTCCCAGGCATTTTTTCTCTACTTTTAGGATTATTTTTAGTTCATTTATTCTCAAAGACAAGTCATGGGGAATTTTCAACAAAAAAAACCCCAACAAATGGGTTTTGCCCTCTGAAAGCTAAATCCCTTTAAACTAGGTAAGGTTTAAAATTCAGAATCGGTCATCTGGAAAAGTTTCCTTTACAGTGCCAGAAGATATATACTGGGGGGAGGTTGGGTAGGCAGAGAGGGGAAATTAAAACAAAACCAACCATGTGAAAAAGAAATTGTGAATGTAATGAGCAGAGCAGCAAAAAAAATTTGGATTTTATGCTTAAATTATTTTGGACATTCTATTCTTAACATTGGGAATTTCACATTCACGATAAAAAAATATTTTTTATTCGAATATTTAGAATTTTTTTACTCATTTCCAGATTGCACATATCCTACACATACCATGTACACATTATATGAGTTAAGTTGTATGAAATTGATATTGATATGATTTTGATATTTTATTACTGTAAAGTTTATGAATTCTATTTAACAAATATTGAAATTCACCTCATGCAAATTCTATGCAAAAAAATCGCAGCACTTAAAGATCTACCTAAACAGAACACAAAAAAAAAAAAAAAAAGGACAAGACAAAGGAGCTTATTGCAATATTTAAAAGCTTATTGGAAGTAATTGTGGGGTTTGGTTTTTTATCCTTTTGTCTCTATCATTTATACCTTGTATTTAGCAAAGCCAGTGGATAAAGGCAAAGTAGGAGGACAGAATGAAATATCTATCCTCAAAAAGCTGAATATGCAGGTGTGGGTTTTTACTTATCAAAGTGTAAATATATATTTGTATTCTGACACAAAGCTACACCGAACATGACATCATCTTTTGTGACTCAATAAAGCTCTTCTGTATTTCATTTCACTCTCTCCTCACAACTAGAAAAACTATTCTTTTAATATGGCTAAGATATATTACAGGTGATTGTTTTTCTCAGAAGAATTATGTATGCTGACATATATTTGGGACTTTTTCTTTCCCTTGCTTATGCTCTGCTGTATTTCTACATTTGAGTAGGGACTCAATCTTGCTTTACATTCACTGTAGATGATGGATTCATGTAGATGGATTGGACTGATCTTTTCCTCCCGTGGAGTTTTCCCATTGATCGAACAACAGCTTTCAAGGAAGAAGACTCCAAAACAGGCCCTGGGCATGGTACTATTTGTGGCCTCTGTGTCTGGGGATAATATTTTATCATTTTTTGCACTGTGTTTTGCTTTACATTTTGTACATATTGCAGTTTCAGCCCCTCAGGAGACACTCTGCAGAATCTGTTGCTTAGTAATAATAACCTTCATGGAAATTAGCTTGAACTTCAAAAGAACAAAACATCTTTCATTAGTCACAGGTTTTCAGATAATGAATTCCTCCGAGAAAGTTGATTAGAAAAGCAAGCCTTCCAGAATCAAGTGGCACCAATATTGACCTAAGATGAATTACCCTCTTGAAAGGCCCATTTCTTTGTGACCCTTAAACTATGTTTGAGATTGTTTCTATCAATAGTAAGGCTCACCTTGACAATGGCACTAAAAAAGTTTTACGTAAATGGAATCAGCCTCTCATATAGAATAATGCCAGAAAAAAGTACTGCTGTCAGGTAGTCTGGTCTCCTGTGTAATAACATAAATCACGTGAATTAATTATTGCGCTATTCTTAAAAAAAAATTCAAATATAAAATCCTTTTAGATTTTTTTCCTTAAAGGTCTGCTTTAGTTAAAAGAACTCCTGTTTTGTGATAAAGAAGAGGCATGAAGGACCAGAAGGGCAAAAGAATTGCTGCAGATTTCTATTGAGAGGGTCAGAGGCAAGGACCTGCACCTGCTGCCCTGTGAGTGGAGAAAGTCAGCCACCTCTGTGGGCTGTCTGATGTCATCAGGTGACAGAAAAGCATCTGCTCAGTAGAAATGCTCAACAGGACTGAGTCCTGGCTTCCATCCCCTACTGCACCTACCCAAAATCCTACATTTCCAAGTCATGTGGAAGAAGTCAGGAATCTTAACTATAAAGAATGCATCTCCTTTAAAACATAGCTGTGTGGAAAAGGACTAATCTCTCAGCATGATGAGAGATTTACATCCATTTACATAAGTGTGCTGCTGAAGAGGCAAAGCGAGGTCTGATTCCCTCTTCCACCACCAACCTGGGAGGCACCACACACTGCAAGAAGCCACAAAAGCTTTGTGGCAACAGAGCACAGACCACAACAATGAATGAGTTGCTGCTCTCTGAAGACCAGAAAGCATAAAGCCTTAGCTCCCACTGACATTTACATGATTGCTACTGCATTTCTCATGAGGTAATCCCTGAACAAAAACTGAAATCAGCTGGGCAGTTAGGGGTGTCTTCAAAAGGATCCTGACTAGCCCAAATCAGTAGTCTGCAAAGTCAGGTCCTCATAAGTGAGTTCCTAGGCTTCCTTCTTACTTTAAATTTAGTCTTATAAATCTTGCATTGCTCCCTGTATCTAGTCTAACAAAATATACAGGAGAGCAACTCAGTCCACGCAATGATCTCTTCTGGATTTCTAAATTTGACATAACAGAAACAGAATAATTACCAGAATTTAAACATTATGCTAGATGACTGGGCAATTTTGGAAGTGATTTTATAAAGCCCTGTCTACACTGGAACATGAGAAATCACAGATCAAATAATTAAAGGTACAAGGGCAATGCATTCTAGTATAACAATGCAAAATCTCAGTGTCGCTGTTCACATAGAAGCAAAGTGCTTTAATTCCTTAGGACAATTTGGACCAAACTGAGCCCAATATAGCTTTGCAGAGAAAATTGTGATAGAATGATTAAAACACGGTGTGTGCTTCATCATTGCCTTGAGCATGGAGCTAGAAAGTGTTGATGCAACAGCTAGGTTGCTGCAGGAGCTGAGCTGCTTGCAAAAGCTCCAAGAGGTACCTAGCAAGCCATCTGAGGCAGGTAGATGAGCTGTTCTTAGCAAAAAACCACAGGTGGTTACAATCAAGAAGAGGGCAAGGACTTACTTTCCCAAATAAGGTGTGCCAGGCAGATCTTCCTGTGGGTACTGGGGAACCAGTCAATGGACAGTCAGGGCTCATCTTGATACTAGGCAAACTTTGCTTGGATGCCAGTGAACTGGCCAATGGGCATCCAGGGTTTTCCATGGCAGAGTATTCAAGGAGGTGTGGTATGGGGTAACTGCTAGGTCACTGCTGTGGGGGCTGCTGCCACTCTGTTGCTCTGCCTGCTGGTTCACTCCTCTGAAGCTACAAGACGACCAGGGCAGAAGCTGGAAATCTCCTAGCTTGCAAACCAGCAGCACTTCATGGTGCTGATAACTCCTGTCCTGTGCTTTTAACATTTACCCTTAGCATTTCCTACTTTTCTATCTTCCTTCTTCCTCTCTGCTCTGTTGTATTACAAAATAAAGTTGAATTACTGTGTTGGAATCCAGCATCAGGATTGTGCCTTAATCTCACTTATGGGAATGTTTCAGAACCTGGTTCCCCTCCGCATCTAAGTGGATCGCAACAAAAATCTACATCGTGGCTAAAAGTGCAGGAACTTCGTGCACAAAAAAGAAGCACTAGAGGAAGTGAACCAAGTTCTAAGAAGTACAATCTTCTGTCCAGTTATCACCAGAAATTTAAAAAGTGTCTAGGGCTTTTTTGGGCCATTTCTCTCACTCCTTTCAGAAGGTAATCTTCCAGAAGAGCTCCTTAAAACATCCACTCATCTCCACTAATGAGTGTAAAGGAGCCTCAAATGATTGGTAGAGCTGTCTATGCTATAGATAGTTACAATATCACAAGTATATCTCATAATATACATCCGCTCCTTCCTATGTCCAGAAGAGTTGCAGCATTGATGGCAGTGAATAGACCACCTCAAACTAGAATTTACAAAACAGGCTTTTACATTATCTACACCATGTCAGAAGACCCAACCACAAGCATTTTCAGAGCTCAGCCAACAGCTCAATGAAAAGGCTGCAAAATCATCCTATAAATGAAACCAAATTTTTGTTAGGCCACTTCCTTAAACTAATAATTCAGTAGCGAAAATATTTAGGAAGCATATATGATTTCAATTGTTCCCCGGATCCCAGAGGATTTTAAACATTCTCTCCTCAATGCTTTAATCAGTGGATTATTACCTAATCTGAGGTAAGAAAAGAAAAGGGACCCTCCCTCCCACCTATAAAAGCTGTTTCACTTTCAACAGAATAACTAAATCTTCAGCCAGAAGCAAGACACACCTGGACTGGGGTAGTTACTGCAGGTGATGGGGAGAACACAGCTTAGACTGCTGCTCTTCTGAGAGCGTAACTGTGAAAATCTACACCACCTTGTATCAAATGGTGGCTGGAGCACAGCCTCCCACTTTCTTCCCACACACCCTTTCTCTCTGGCCCAAGTAAGTGTGAAAGAGTTTACAGGAGGGACCAATGATATTGCCCATCTCCAGTAGAACAGACCACAGCACACAGGCTGATAAATGACGCCTTCAAATCTCCTCTGGTGAGGAAGGAAAGGAAATCTAAGTCCAGGGAAAGAAATTCAGAATTACTATTCTCACAGTTAAAGCATCAATAAAGAAACAAAAGATGATGGAAGAGATGTCATTTCATCTCTCCTTCTTTGAAAGAAATTACTTTTACAGAAAAAGGTAGCACTGACAACTCAAAGAACAGCAGGGCTTTAAACTATAGCACTGAGATTTTCATAGAAGCTTCAGCGGCTCCCTCTTGCCATCCTGGTGTTCAGGCAATACCCTCAGCCACCAAACTCTCCCCTTTGTCTTTGAAACAGAGCCTAGACCTAGAAAATTAAAAGAAGCTGTTATTAAATTTATTACATCCCCTTTGGAGATGAGATAAACTGACTTTTGGAGGAATTCTCCTTTATTTCACTAGACCTCTCCTTCAACAGTGAGGGCTGTGTTAGTGGAATTCCTACTCATGTTGGTGAACATGCCTAATTTTATTTCATGCTAACCAGAGGTTTGGATTGGAGTAATCTATTTAAGTCAGAGCACCAATTAAACAAGGAGTATGTCTCATTATTGCTATGTTCTGCACCCACACACCAGCAAAGCTGGTTATCTAGACAGGATAATAATATAAACCAAGAACAAGCTCTGCTTTGGTATTTATGAATACTATGTTACTTATCAACAGTACTGTTACTGATTTGGCATCAAGCAGCGTTCACTGTCACACAACACGGTAGAACAACCCAACCCAACAGTTTGTGCATAAATACCCATAAATAAATGTTAAAAACTCTCTCTGTAAGGGTAACTTAAGAAGTCCCATTACAAGTCACATTTTCCTCCACCATACAGTGCAGTCACTCACTTAAGAGTGTTTTCCCCCTCATATCTGATCAGAGGTGTGGTTGACTCCATGAATGCCATTTTTAAAAGCAAGCTGTAGGAACTTCTGTTGTGGTGGAAGCTCATTGGCACATCCTGTGCCTAGAGCACTCAGAGAGACACAAATCAGCTAAGGGATTCTTATTCAGTTATGAATTGACTATAGCAAGATGTAGCTCAGGCGCCAAAAGATGAGGGTAGAATAAAACCTGTAGCACTACTGGGGATAAAACACTAGCACTAGAGGCAAATATATATGTTCATGTAACAGCTCTCTGCTGACGTCACTGAAGTCATAGCCAAAGGTGGTAAAACTCATGCTCGGCCCACCACTGATGGCCCAACCTGAAGTCAAGACAAGAAGAGACTGGAGAGGTGAGAGGTTTGCTAGCACCACAGCTTATCCAGGCACCTCCTTCTCCTTCTCCTGCCACCAGGAGAAGGTTGCAAAACAGCAGTGCAGGTGCTGCCTCCGGGAGGTCAGGAGGACCAACGGAGGACAAGGGAAAAATAAGTGGTTGTTGCAGAGGTACAGAGTCTCACCATGAGGCATGTGGGCAGCTAGCTGAGAAAGGCCATTTCCAAGCAACCACAAATATCCATCCCCTCTCAGGCATTTCTTTAGGGAAATGCCTTTGACTTTATCATTTGGAGAAATTACTCCATCAGAACTTCTGCTAAATCATCAGCAAGCTGAAAGATTTCCCAAAACCAGACAAGATGCTGAATATGTTTTGCTCTAGTAATATGGGGAATAATCCATCACATACAAAGATGCAGCACTTGAATCATAAAGGTCACTGTCTTTTGTTGATATGAATCATGCCATGCAGTACCACTGCCAGGTTCATTGCAAAATAAGATGATCTTAATTACTCAGTTCAAGCTAAAAGGTAGTACATCCAGTACAGGTAGTATTTTAGGAAAGTTATTTTCTTTTTAGCCTTTCTCTCTACTTGCTGGGTATTATTTCAATTGTTTTTAGATATATTAACATGTCTCTACCCTGTGCCTCAGAAAGGAGCTTTACACCAGAAACCTTTTGGCTTAAACAAAACCACTTACAGCAGGCAATCTTTGTTATTTAATATACAGATAAAATAAATGAAGTGTATGAAACTATGAGGTTGGGCATTAAATCCAAGAAACCTGTGAATGTACAAACATAGAGTCAATTCTAAAGACTATTGCTACCTTTTAGGAGAATGCTTATGTTTATTTTCTGTCTTTTTTTTTATTTTCTCAAGTGTTTTCACAGATGTGATATGTACAGAAAAGACAATGTCATTCTATGTAACAGCTTGTTTTAAAACAGTAAGTCAATGTTTCTCCACATCAGAAAAAGACTACTCCTAAAAATTAAAAAAAAATCAAAGCAGTTCATACCGGCAAAGTAGTGACTCTGGAAAACTGGACTTCAGACATTCCTCATCATTCTAACCACAACAAATTTGTGCTCTGAATTTTTAGTTTTCACATAAAAATAAATTACAATCCCTTTAAAGGAGGGCATTGTTAAATGATTTGAAAATTAAAAATCTCAAATGGTTGCAGAAAAATCACTGAAATCTTACAGTTTTCTATGCATATGCCCAAAATAAAATATGACAGCATTAAGCACACAAGTAAAAAAAATAGTAACAGAAAGCAATAAGAGGCAAAACAATTTTCTTCTCTATATACAGAAGTATTTTTACATGAATAACAATAAATGTCAAAAATACACAATTTTGAGTACAAAAGAATCATTTCATCAATAGATTTGTACAATTGAGAACTGTGTAAGCAGCATGCTTTGACAGAATGAATTAAACTGCAACATAATTCAAAATACATTCATTTAAATCCTCCATACTAAAAACATCTGAAAATGTAACATGAGGAAACACAGATTAGTAATGATGAACATTTCTGGAGAAGAAAGTTATAATTCCCAACTAAAGTCAAGAAGGACCAATTGAGTTTTTTAAATCCTTGGTCTTGGTCAAGCCCACTAAAATGCCTCAGTAGCCCAATTTCTGCCAACATATATATGTTTTAATATTATGAATGTTAGCATGGTTATGAAGGATCCTTGGCAGGATCACAGGCAGCAAGACTGAGGAGTGTAGAGGTCTTCAGCTAGGTTCTAGGAATTCAGCTGCAATTATCAAGGCACTGCTCTAGAGACAGTATATTAGACACAATAGCTCAAATAGTTCTGTAAACACTTTATTACCCTGGGGACACTTTTACACCACCTTGTTTTCTGAACACCCTTTTGTTCACTGTATGGTCTGATCACCTCAAAAAACCTGGTAAGAGTGAATACTGGATCACTACATAAATCACCTCTGAATTTGGGCAAGCAAATTGGGTTTCTTTTCTCCAAAGATCAGCAGATGCAGCTCTGAGGAGAAACCTTGTTATAGTCACTGTAAACAAACAATTATCAAGACAAATTAACTGTCTTTGATGTTTCTACTTCACAGCCAGTGCTTATCAGAGATCACAAAATCCCCACAAAATGTTTTCCCTTCAAAAAAGTAATTTCACTAACTTTCCTGTATTACTCATCTTCCTTCCTTCTTCAATGACTATGTTTTACAACACTTATTCAAATCTCTTACACTGTAGCACTGGAAGACAGTGAAAATACCTGTTCCTGCCATTTAAACAGTGTACGCTCTCACTCTGTCACATTAACTCTAAGCACATCTTTGCTGCTTTCAGAGATAAACAGGCATGACAGCTCTGAAATGGAAAATCCATACTAACCAGTTCATAAAATTCTGCTATCAATGTAAATGTAATTGAAAAATAAAAGCTTTACTGGAAAGACACACTAAAACACACTGGTTTACAGTGGAACTCTTTTACTGTCTGTCATTTCAATTAGAAAAATCCATACCATCATCAGTGAAGTAGATAAGGAAAGGAAAGGAAAGGACATTGATAACATTGCCACTACTGGGTAACATATAACTTTACATGTAACCCACAATCTCAGCGAGCAGCTTTTTTTTAAAAAATGAAATTAATAAATTCAAAATTATTCCTTTTATGCTCCTAAAATTTAAATATTGCCAACATTTTTACCAATAGCTGTCAATAAGAAGAGAGAAAACTTAAATTAGTTCTTCATTAAAGACCTAAGTGTGTGAATGTTTTGTTCTCCTCAGGAATCAAGCAGTCCCTGGACATCCACACAGAACAAGGCATTTCCTTCATGCAAACATGTTCTGTGTGGATAGACAGAAGCAGAAAAAATTGCTATTATTTACTCCTTGAGTACAAGAACAACGAAGAGGTCCCATGCTTTCGGGCACTGAAAGACAGATGGAAGAAAGAGAAGCTCAAACTCTAGCTCTGATTGATAAGTTTGTTGTACATCAATGCCCCTGTTTGCAGTCATGGGCCCAAAAAGCTCTCTGCAAGGACACACAAAATCTACAAGCACTCTACCACAGCCTCAGAGCTAATGGGGATCTGGTTTCAAAGCCCAAACCTAAGTCTTAGTTTACTTATCTCATAATAAATATTTATTTAGCTGATTTTAAAAAATAAAAAACCCACTAGTCTGGTTTGCCCTCATCAAGGAAAATTTTTGCCTTTCTGCTTTCAAGGCAGGTACCAAAACAGCCTGACATTAATCAGAAAGGTAGTTTGGCATTTCAGGAAGAGAAACTGATACCTAATAGATGAGAACAGCAGAGTAAACCCTTGAGGCAGCAGCCACTATAGAGACAAAGGGGCAATGAAAAAAACAATGTAAAGTAGTACTAGAGGGAAAAAGGGAATTTAACTTATAACCCCAGCAAAATCTGCTGGCTGACTGTTCTACAGAGTAATGGATGAAAGAGGATAAATTTAGATAAGGTATAGGAAGAAATTCTTCCCTGTGAGGGTGGTGGGGCACTAGAACAGGTTGCCCAAAGAAGCCACGGATGCACCATCCCTAGAAGTGTTCATGGCCAGGGAGGATGGTGCTTTGAGCCACCTGATCTAGTGGAAGGTATCCGTACTTGTGGCAGTGGTGTTAGAGCTAGATGATCTTCATGATTCCTTCCAAACCAAGCCATTCTATAATTCTGTGATTCTATGATTGTCTGTTTATGGTTTTGGTCTGATACTACAACTGTAAAACAAGCAAGCTGAGGATTTCTCCCCTCCCCCCCCCAATTACTGTATAGACTAAATCCTAACCTCCTCAGCTATGGGTTATTTGCTATCTCTTTGCTGGTTTACCCTATTATTTCTAATTCTATCCCAACAAATGCCTGACAGCATGATTTCAGCACTGTAGAGCACACCTAGCCTTATATGAGCTCCAAGCAGAAATGTCATTATACCAACACAGTATAAATTGCAGGCCCAAAGATCACTATTTCAGATAAGTTTCCAGGGTTCTGAGTAGCTTGTAACAGCCACAAGTAATAACTACAATCACCCTTTGCCCCATAATAAGTTTCACATGAACACCATTTTATTAAATCTTGTGTTAGCCTAAATTTCAGGTCATGATATTTTTGTAGCGCTCTTTCCCTTCCATTCCTCCATTTTCTCCTTCTAACCATCTGATAACTGAGCAGTAAATTTTCACCAATTTTTAGAAAAACAGCAAATTTGTAACTGCTATAACAATATTAATTGCCCTCCTAGAGCTTACAAGGGTGTTTCATTGAAATTCAACAACATAACTAATAATAATAATAGCAATAATAATACACCTTCAATACAGAACAAAATATTCCAATGAACAAATTATATAGTAAATTTTGTAAAGTGCACAAAAATATTAATGGAAATATTTAAAAAGTTTTCTAATGCTATCATGAAAACTTCTGAAATATTGTTAAATTAAATAGAAATAATCTAATGAGGCTTTTTGGCTCTAATATATTGGCAGACAGCAGCAACATTTTTCAGAAAAATTACACCAACTAAATACACCGTATCTTAGCAGCATAAAAAAAGTCCCTACAATTAGATGTAATTGCAGGCCTGGTAAGCATTAACCTGACAAAATGTTCCAAGTGTAGTTTTCCTTTAAAAGAATGGATTTCCATGGAATCCCAGAGGTAACATTTGTTATTTTGTTTACACTGTATTCTGGTAGTAAACCTAACTATAACCAATCACTTTCCCTCCCTCCATCATTCTTAAAATTGCACAGAGTACTGGAAAATTTAATCAAGTTATAAGGTATGGCCACACTGAAAAAGCCATATGAAACAAACCAAAATTCCATCTAAAGCCTAAAAACAAATAATCTCAGAAAACAACATTCATTGTCAAACAACGGCAGTTTCAAACCACCGACCGGTGCTCTCCACACACATAGATGGCACTGGGTCGAATGCGGCGCCTCGTATGGCCAGGGAGCTGTGGCAGAAACTTGAAGAATTTAGGCATCAAGTCTAAGCATGCATCATGAAACTTCTTAATCCTCCAGTAGTAAATCAGTGGGTTCAGTGCAGACTTGAGGTAGCAGAGCCAAAGGAGCCAAGTGCTTATCTCAAAAAAGTTGTGCTTGTAGTAGAAGTGGCTGTTGAATGTGGCAATAAGGCTGTAAGTGGTGAATGGTGCCCAACAGACTATGAAGACAAGGAACAAAATCAAGATGGTTGTGAAGGCACGAGTTTTAAAGCTCATATCAATATTCATCTGAAAAGGTCTCTGTAAGCTCATGAGACCAAGTTTGCTGGCCTGGCTGAGACATATGCTATCAGGGTGGCTATGGATACGAACTGCATTGTGGCGGACGGTGTTGAGTATGCCCATAAAAGAGTACAGCATTACCAGGAATGGAATAAAAAATGAAATTAGCAAGATAACTATCACGTAGGCTCGGTAACCTGGGCTTGTAGAGTAGCCAAAAACACACTGTGGTGCTCTCGAGGGTATCTGTAAATTAGGATTCCCTACTGATAAAGGAAAAGCGACAACAAAGGATGTTGCCCAGGAAATCACAATGAGAATCTTTGCACGGTAAGGGTTCAGTTTGTCTTGCCTCTGAACTATAATAAGAAATCGGTCAATGCTAATAATGAGAAGAATGGCTACCCCCTCTATGACAAAAAGCCAGAAGAACATGGCCGAAACTCTGCAAAATATATCCCCAAAAATCCACTGAGTGGTAATGATTGTTATCAGAGCAAATGGCATATTCAGCACTGCCAGCAGCAGGTCTGCAAAAGCCAGGCTTGCTAAGAGGATGTTAATTGCAGATCGCATAGCTGCCTTCTGGTAGACCATGAGGCAGACAACAAAGTTTCCAAGGAAAGAAACCAATAGGATAAATATCATAGCAGCAGAAAGAATGATCTGGAGTGGCAAACTCAAGCTCCTGAAAACTTCTTGCGATGGCAGGATAGCTGTAGTGTTTACCAAAAAAGTACTTCTCTCAGTGGTGAGCACAACACCTGAACTATATCTCAACGGCTGTGTTGTGCCACTACGAAGCAGGAACTGGGGAGTGGTAAAATTCGTATAGGCATTTTCATAAACAATGAAAGTAGCATTTGAGGTCCCAGAGTGGGCCAGCGTCAACATTGCTGAGAAAACCATTGCTTCAGGAATAATGAAAGCAGAACCAAAGGTCTTCAAGGCATTTCATCTTGTTCAGGCAGTATTTTTAACTAATCATTTCTCAATCAAAATTCAGTTTCTGAAAGCATCAAAGTTCTTAAGTTCATGTCAGTATTTCCATCTGAAAAAAAAAAGAAGAAAGAAATGTAAAGAAAAACAGTAAAACTCTGAAAACAATGGGAATCAAATGAGTGCTCAAATGAAGCATCCTTAATATATGTTTACACTTCAGGTTGGCACAATTTATTTCAGCACCAGACACAGAAGTCTAATAATGTTTGGCCTTTCTCTCCTACTCCTGTAGTCCTGCTGATACACACAATACTCTCAACTCACCAAGCGTTTGTTTCCTACCATAACCAAGACTGGAAAACTTTTGTGTTTGAAAACAAACTTTACTGATTAAGAGTGAATAAATCAAGTAAGTATATTTAATGAAATCTCATAATTTTTAAACTAACTTCATTATTTTGTTTTGAAATTGCTTACAGCTGGAAACTTTAACATTTTAAAGTAGCTTAGTAATGCCTATCTGCTTAGTTTGGTAAGCACTAAAAAGCCTACCTATCCAAGTTATTGTACATAATACAGAATTCTTAGTTCCGTGTCAGTCATCCACATCAGATGTCTCAGGAAAAACATACAAAACATTCTAACGTGTTACTAGTTACCAAGTAACTTGTCCACAGGATAAAAGTATTTCTCAATTTGTTGCATTTAAGGACTGTCTCATATCAAGATGCAGGAAGCTATCTATTCTTTGCTCACTACTACTCTTTCCCTGGCAGCAAGTTTTCCTGCTTTCACTGGTCTAGGCATGTCTTGGTTAATTTATCTAGGTATTTTCCTTGTAGATCTAATCCTTAGACTGCTGAACTCCCTCCCTCTCATTGTACAGTCATAGAATGGTTTGGGCTGGAAGGGACTGTAAAGATCATCTAGTTCCATCCCCTCTGCCACAGGCAGGGACACCTTTCACTAGATCACGTTGCTCAAAGCCTGTTCAACATGACCTTAAATACTGCCAAAGATGAAGTATCCACAACTTCTCTGCGCAATCTGTTCCAGTGCCTCACAACCCTCACAGTAGAGAATTTTTTCATAGTATCTAGTCTAATTCTCCCTTTCTTCAGCTTAAGGCCATTGCCCCTAGTCCTATCACTATATGTCCTTGTGAAAAGTCCCTCTCCAGTCTTGTTGCAGGCCTCCTTTAGGTGCTGACACAATGCAATGTTTCCTTTAATAGTTTACATGTACTGACTCATATCTACCATCTTTACGTGTACTAGTATTGTATTATTACATATACTTATATATACACATTCTTACAAATAAATGTTGAGAGTTGTCTCCCAGTTTCAGTGCTAGCTCCTCCCCTCTATTTTGGATTATTAAAGGCTCTAAGAGCACACTGGAATCTGATCAAGCTGGAAACCAGAAGGATTCTATGCCCTTTCAAACATCAGATCACTGCAGCCACAAACAAAACATGGGATTCACCTCATTCATTCTGGATGACTGCAACAGTCCCTTCTGGCTGTTTTCATGTTATAGTCAGAAGAGGGATAGAGGCATTTTCAGAGGGCAATCCATCTCCTCCATCTCTGCACATGGTGACAAGCTTTTGCTGCTAACACAAGCAGCTAACATTTGGTAGCACACATCCTGCCCACAGCATCTATGCAGGTTCTGCTTGCTATCAATGTCAGGCAAAAGGGAAGGGAAGAAGGAATATTTTTTATGAATTTACACAAGGACCACATGCTTTATGTAGGATCAAAAGTTTACCCTTCACTGGGTAATACCTCACCAACAAAAATGAATTGTAATACAACAGTCTGACTGATGTCCCCAGTCTGGTCTTCCAGCAATCCGAATGTAAGCCTGCTCAGGCTGCTGCCAAGAATTCATCAAGCAACATCAGCACTATGACTTGCTCCTTTCATTCTAGCTTGTAGCAAAGCCATTCCCTGACCATCTGCAAGTTCTATTGCGAGATAATTTTCAAGGGACAGACCACCATTTTTATTTAAGACAAATGAATAACCTGTGCCCTTTAATTTCCAATGATACCATGAAAAGATATTAGTGTAAACATTCTAATTAAATTGACTCTTGTGGTGGGCTGACCCAAGCTGTACATCAGGTGCCCACCAGAGATGCTCTTTGAATACCCTCCCCCAACAGACAGGGAAGAAGAAATATTACAAAAGACTAGTGGGTTGAGATAAGAACAGGGAGAGATCACTCACCTGCTACCTTCATGGGAAAAACCTCAACTTGGGGAAATTAGCTTAATTTATTAAGGATCAAATCAGAGTAGAGTAATAAGAAAATAAAACTGTATCTTAAACATACCTTCACCCCACTCCTCCCTTCTTTCTGGGCCTAATGTTGTGCCTTATTTTCTCTATCTACTCCCCACCAGCAATGCAGAGGAATGGATAGGGTTTGCAGTTCACACATTGTCTCTGCTGCTCTTTCATCCACTCCTCACACTCTTCCCCTGCCCTAGCA
Source organism: Pithys albifrons albifrons (assembly GCF_047495875.1). NCBI lineage: Eukaryota > Metazoa > Chordata > Aves > Passeriformes > Thamnophilidae > Pithys > Pithys albifrons. Next base: position 38,988,285 of record NC_092459.1, read on the forward strand.
TAGGTACCCTCCCATGGGAGACAATCCTCCATGAACTTTTCCAGCATGAGTCCTTCCCACAGGCTGCAGTTTTTCCTCAAACCATTCCAGTATAGGTCCTTTTCACAGGGTGCAGTCTTTCAGGAACAGGCTGCTCCAGCGTGGGTTCCCCACAGGGTCACAAGTCCTGCCAACAAACCTCCTCCCTCCACAGGGTTATAGGTGCTTCCAGAAGCCTGGTCTAGTGTAGGTTTCCCATGGGGTTACAGCCTCCACCTCAGCCGGCTGAAGGTGGAAATCCGCTGCACTGTGGTCCTCCGTGGGCTGCAAGGGCATAGCCTGCCTTGCCATGGTCTTCAGCACAGGGTGGAGGGGAATCTCTGCTCTGGTGCCTGGACCACCTCCTCCCTTCTGCAGAGCTTCCTCACATATTCCCACTCCTCTCTCCAGCCTGTAATTTGCTCCCACACAGTAACTTTTTCCTCCTTAAATCTGTTACCTCAGAGGCGCTTTTGTGCTGATGGACTCAGTCTTGGCCAGTGGTGGGTCCATCTTGGTGCTGACTGACATTGGTTCTACTGGTCATAGAGGAAGCTTCTCACAGAAGCCACTCTTGTAGGCCCCATGCTACCAAAACCTTGTCACACAAATGCAATAGAGTCATACAAACTCCACTTCTTAGAGGGGAGAAGAGGGAAATGCAAAACTATGACAGATGCTGATGATGAACATGAACTGTTTTTCAGGGCAATTTAATAAAAATTAAGGTCAACTATAAAAAGGCATAGAGGGATCTCTTGAGAGGGAGTACCAAGCTACCAGCCTGCCCAATAAAATTCAGTGCTAGAGATAAAGCTATGCCTGTACTGAAAAAAAATTATCCACACTTTAACAGGTGTTAACCAATAATCACCATTCAGAAGAAAAACAGATCTTCAAATTTTCAGTCTGGTTTATGAAAACATTAGTCAAGTGTTCAGAATTGTTAGCAAAGAAACTGAGAAGAAAACCAGGAGCTAGCTACATACACTGTCTATTCAGATACACTACCTGCTACAATACATAGCCCATGGCACCTCTTATCTTCAGTACTACGTTCAGTTCTGCATCGCTTATCTCTATCCAAAAGTGTTGGGGAAAAGGTCAGAGGTCTGCAGAATTATTCACGGCATAGGGAAAGTGGACGATTTCTGTCTTTCATAATAGGAAAAGTCAAAGGAACAGATTGGTTGAGGTTGGAAGGTACCTCCAGAGGTCATCCTGTCCAGCCTCTCTGCTCAAGCAGCACCACCTAGAGTCAGTTGCCCTGGACCGTGGCTAGGGGGCTTCTGAGTATCTCCAAGGATGGCAACTCCACAACCTCTCTGGGTGACCTCTTCCAGTGCTCAGTCACCCTCATAGTGGAAAAAAAATTGTTTCCTGATGCTCAGATGGAACCTCCTGTTTCAGTTTCTGGCCACTGCCTCTGGCCCCATCACCTGGCATCACTGAAAAGAGCCTGGCACTGTCCTCTTTGCACCCTCCCTTCAGGTATATATATATATACATTGATAAGATACCCTTGAGCCTTCTCTGTTCTAGGCTGAACAGTCCCATCTTTCTCAGCCTTTCCTCACAGAAGGTATGCTCCAGCATCTTCATCATTTTTGTGGCCCTTCACTCTACTCTCTCCAGTATGTCCATGTGTCTCTCAAACTGAGAAGCCCAGATCTAGAAATTATTATTTCACAATTAATTGTGAAAGCACTTGACACAGGATCTTGCGGATGCCATACAGCTTCTGCAGGTTTGGAAGGCCATTTAGGACATATTTCACATGATCTTTATACAGATGTGCATGGCAGGAAGAGGTGAATCACCCATCTCCCTCTGCTGACTGCAGAGGATACATGACCTTCTGATTTGAATACAGACTTTTGAGCACATACATGCAGTTACTTGACTAATTTTAAATACACGTGACAGAATTGGCTCGCCTAGGTTACGTTTACATCCTTTATGCCACACAACTCTACACTCTGAAGCATGAAGTTCAGTAGAGGCTTGGATGATGACATACATCATAAAAGCTTTAAAGGGGGAGGGTGTATGTGTGGGTGGGAGTGTGTGTGTGTGTGAATCAAAAAAAACCAAACAACTGCTAATGCTCCACAGCAAAGTTTTAGAAAATACTACTTCATCATAAATTTTCCTTCTAAACAGAAGGAACCAGACAAAGGGAGCAGGAGCAAAAGTGTTCCACAACCCTAACTCAGTCAAAAAGATTGTACTGTGTTACATTTCTCAAGACAGCAGCATCCAGATTATAGCAAAGGACAAAGGATTCCCAGACATCTATAACCTATTCCTAACAAACCCAGGAAAAGTGATGAAGAAAAATAATATTGTATATTCTTCCTCACTATCCCAACTGACTATGCACATAGCTACCTCCTGTTTGGTGCTTCTTCCTCCCCATTGGTGAGATGCTTATATATTTTTGTGCGGTGTTAACAGGAGAATGACCTCATGGAAGCTGCTGCCTGGACCCACCCAACTGCATAAAGTGGGAAGCAAGTGCTGGCTATTTGGCTGTTGAGTAAGTCATCAGCCATATCTTTTCAAGAACGAAAGAGTGAGTGGTGGTCAGCTCTGGCAAAGACGACACCTAATCTAGTAAAAAGGACTGCAGGCTTTGGATCTCACTTAAAAAGTAGCTGTTGGGTGTTGCTCCTGTGCTCATTGCTTCCTGGTGATTTCCAGGCAGCACCCTTCTCTGTACTCTGTTTATCACACTGAGGTATGAAATCTCTCTGTGCAGTGCAAACTGAATCTGCATGCTCAGGTGCAATTTGGATTTACACTTATCTAACCTGCAGGCAATGCTCTTGCTTGGCTATCATCCTTCATAAAAGTGACTGCCAATTCAGCCAATGAATTCGAGAGGATCCCTTCTGTTGGACTCAAACATAAATTTTTCTCTTTCTCTTTTTCTCGCTATTTAAAGGGCTTCTACTATGAATATCTACATAATTATTAAACATGTCTCCACCCTTCTTCCTATCCTTCCAACTTCCCCAAAATTATGTAAAGATAGAAATATAAGATGAAAGGAACCAGTAAGATAACTTCACAGCAATTTCATTTCAGTTCTCACTCGCTCTTTAAGAAAAACAGATCCTGTAATTTCAAAGCCACAGTCATCTCTAAATGGTAATCACATAGCTTGTAAAAGACAATCATGCTTTGATAGTTTAAATGGGTAAAGCTACTGATGGTCAAGTACTCAAGCAAGAGACAGATAGATACCTTTTGGTGACAACCTTCTCACTTTTGGAACAAGTACTCTCACAGATTCTTTTCAGATGCAAAAGAGTTTCATACAATCACTTTTTTCAATTTCAGTGCTGAAGTTTACTGTGTATGCAGTTTTTCTCTCAAGCAAGGTTCTCACTCATGCAACTTTCTTTTTATGGAACATAATAGACACAATTATTTCAATGAAGTACATAGTTAAAGCTAAATAACATACAAATTCCATTCATCAAATATAATTATTACTAGAACTATGGCATCTGTTTTTAACAGCTTAAGAAGCTAAAAGGTTTCTGTTCAAAATTCGGAGAGCATGCTAAACTGTAAATAAAAGATTATATCTTATACACAAAGCCGACATCAGTCAAAACTAGTAATTCCAACAAAGACAAAACAGGGAACATAACAGTGCCATAATAACAGTTATGTTCAGCACAGATCAGAACACACTAGGAACAGCTGCCAAAATGGTCAATTATTTAATATATTTGTCTGCTAAAAGTAAGCATATTTTCAATACTGACCAGCATCAAAATTTGGTCCAGTACAGGAAAAAAAAATCAATCTTATTCAGAAACCTGAAGCTAGCAATGCCGGGAAAGGTTATCTTATTTCTTGGGAATGTTTTAAGTGGTCACAAATGGGAAGCTTCTACATGCTTTATAGCTACCATCAATGGTTTGATTTTAAAGGCAAACTTTGGTAAAAAGAATTTTTGCAACATAAAAACCATTTAAAAGGCAAAATATCCTTAGGGGAAAAACAATAACATGAAGCATGAAGGCTGTGGGCTTATTTTGTTTTCAAAACCATTTACGTGCCAATAGAAAATACTCAAGTATGTGCTCTCTGACACCCCATTATTGTACAAAGCAGCCCAGGACATACAACTCTCTCAATATGAATCAAGCATTGTTTCCTATGCAATTAAGCAGAGGCAGGAACATGTTGCAATGGAATCCTTTCTGCTAAAGCCAGTGCAAAGAATGAGTCAGAGCACAAATCAGCAGGGACAATGTTCTTACTCACCTAAAAGGAACCAGCAGTTTTCAGTTTTAATACATATTTACATATCCTAAATTGAAACTAATCAACTACATTGCATGAGTAAATGACCCATAAAACTATCCACAAGAGGCACCACTTTAATTTAGGAAATTGTCCTTTTTTTCCACTCTATAAACACTACTGTGGCAATTTTCATGGGAAAGCATTGTGGGAAACAGTCACCTCTGCTTTGGGTCATTTAGTACAACTAATTGCCCTCTTGCGGATATTTCCTTCTGTCCTGAATTCAGAGAGCCATTAACTGTCAAGAAATGTCAGCCATGGGAATCATTAATACTATTGCAAGCCACAAATATGCAAAATGTAAAGAATAATTATATTTTCTTAACTCCCAGGAAAACTCATGTTCTCAATTTGTAGCTCATGTGAAAGGACTTACACAGGGCTTGTTTAATTTCTAGTACTGTCATATCTCCCCTGACTTCTTTCACACTAACTTTCTCAATGGTCACATTAACCATACTAGTGATGAAGAGCTAAATGAATACTGTAGTACGTAAAACAACAGTAAACATTCAAAACATTATTGCAAATATACTACTTTAATTTATAGTCTCCAAGTTATTAACATTCAACTAACAATTTGGAAGCTTGTGGAGCATTGGATTAAACACAAAATCACTATATGTCAGTGTGGCAAAAAAACACAACCAAACAAAAACCAACAAGAAAACACAAAGCATACCAATCCAGACAGGCTCCCCTGAAGACCAGGAATCATAAGTCATCTTGTGCTGTTGTGTTCAGCAAAGTATTCCCTTCCAAAATAACCTGCCAAAAAAATTTAAAAAAGTAAAATGCAACACATTTGCACTGAAGGCAGGAGAAGATCAGAATAGCCAAATTTTCCCTGTAACAAAACTTTATTCTTATTGGGGGAAGTAGAATATGCTGTGTCTCCTGGCAAAAGGCATATCACAAGAATCTCACCTGTTTATTCTAAGAATCTCACTATTTAAAACTAACATTTGCCAGGACTGTAGTAACATGTTATTTTAGGTGTCACTCAGATGCATTTATTTCATGTACAGACAAACACACAGCAGACAGCTGCTGTAAGTCTTATTGGATCTAAGAAAATACATGCTTGTCCTTAACCATCAGGATCTTAATCTTGGTATCTGCAAATTCTCTCAAAACAATGACATTTAAATCTATGGGGTACTACTGAGTATCATAAAGATGATGAATAAAAAATGAAAAAAAATAAAAGTACTTTTTCAAAGTAAATCTGGAAAATTTTCCTGAATTTCAGTGCATTGCAGAGCTTGCTCTTAACTGGGAAAGACTGCTTTGGGTAGCTTTCTGTTGGCAATTAGGGGTTAACACTGTTTCATAACAACATTCCTTTTTCCCCTCCATAATAAATGATTAGTCAGGCTTTTTTGTAAGAACAGAGGGGTAAAGCTCTGTAACCCTTCATGAAATTGGAATGCATGGATTCCTGTTTCCGTCTAGAGCTTTACTTGTGGAATTACAACCTTGATGATATCAGCATTTAGACCTGGCAGAGCTACTGAAAGGGTACTCCTGAACTTTTCCTCGTTCATTCATTCATTCCCGAAACCAGCTCCTCCCTCCCAAAGCAGAAGAATTGATCTGGACTAAAATAGATCCTGGCAAGCAAATTTAAAAGCTTTACATTTCTGGCCTGATGCTGTGAGATGTTTGGGTACACAGATCATGGCAAAAGTTGTAGATTTAGCTTCTACATACTAAGGGGTATTTTAATTCAAGACAGTGTTGTTCCATAAGCAAGCACGGTGCAGAACTTGCACTTATGGATGACCATAGAGAAATTTACATCTTACCAGGTCTATTTCAATTCCCTAAACCAAAAGCTGTCATTTCCAAAGAAATGAAACAGTGAAAGTCACAGAGATCTTAAGCACTAATAATCTTAAAAATGTTTCTCACAAGCATTCAGGTTACATTAAAGACTTAGGAAGAGGCTATAAAAGGTCTTAAAAATATTATGAAATTGCTTTTCCAATGAGTCATAACTTTTGTTAGGTACTTTACTGAGAGCTCTCTACATTTATTTGCACCTAGTCTATGGGCATATTTTATCAAATTTTCAGAACAGTTTCTTGGGATATTAAATCAAACCATGGGCAAAAATGAAGCAAAATACAGAAAGTTTTCTTTCTTCACAGGCAAGCAAAAAAGCCTGCTTCAAGTCAGAAAGCTTTACCAGAGTTGTCCTAAGGCTATTTTGGCTTTTCAACTACAGAAACTTCTCCCATATACTCTCTCAATGAAAGACTGAACTCTGTGAAACTGTTTCACCTTCCTATAACATAAGGTAAAGATTTAAGGGGACTTTGTATGACATCATTCTTACTTTCTTATTGCCCCAGTATACCCAACACACAGTATTGCACTGCTTTCTGCTAAAAATAGGGGAAGAAGAATTTTCTTGTTTGTCAGTAATTTCAACAACAGCTGTTAACACACTGTTTTCTTTGGTAAGATAGGACTTACAAAATTCATCTTATAAAATTGGTAACACCATCATCAACAGCATTCTACACCGACGAATTTAAGCTGCCTCTCTGTTACACACCAGATCAGTGAGTCAGTGCATCTGTGTGTGTCAGGAGAGGGGACCAAGCCTTTAGCAGTGTCCACATGGTCAGTCAAGGAGGCTGCTGAGGCCTGTGGCCACATGGTACACAGCAAGCATGGGGAACCTGTCAATAAATAAAGTCCTGGTAACCTGCCCACATCACACCCACTGGAGCCTGTGACTGGCTGCAGCACCCCTCACTTTGGCTAAGGGGATAGGGAGTGGTCAGAGACGCAAAGGTCCCGCTGGCAGTCTATAAACAGGCATGCACGATGTCACCATTGGGCCCTGGCTGGCTCTCTTCAAAGCCATGCACATGTGACCTTCTCAGTGGTAACTATTTTTCTCTCCTCTCTTTCTTTAGTCTTTCTTCTCAATCTCTCTTCCCTTATTCTTTTCTTCCTCCTGTTGGTAATCCAAACACTTGTTTTCTGTAAGTTGTAGGTACTTAAGCAGCAGGGAGTTTGTGTTTGCTAAGTGTAACGAAAGTTCTCTATTCTACAGCAACAATTGCTAGTTCTGTTAATGTGTTGTAAAGCTTTAGTGAAGCTGGCATGTTGTATTTGTAAAACCCTTTTTGCCGAAACACCTATTTACTCACCAAATTAAAAGAAATCTCTTAGAGAAATGTGTAGTTTTTCTCCAGGTGTGAATTCAAAGTACCAAAGAACCAAAAGCTTGACAAGAGTTTGTGTGAATAAAAGTCTCTTGAAGCCTGAAATGAAAGTGTAACACCCAGTAAAGTTGGACTGTGTTGTAACACTCTCCCACAAAAATGTACCTGTTCTTTGAAACAAAATTTATTTTAACAAAAAAAATCTTTTTATAAATAGATGCAGGGATGCAAATGGAAAAGTTATTAGAATGACCACATTTGTACTCGCTTCATACAGTGTGCTGCCCACAAGTTGCTAGGATTTGGTTTAGTTTCCAGAGCAAAGTGATCAGCCTTGCTTCTGCTTTTCCTACAGGGATTCATTTCATGCTACAGCAAAATTACACGCCTGCCCAAGAGTAGTCTTGCTGCTGCAATACAGATTTACCTCTTGTCACTTGGCTCACAGAGAAGAGGTGCTGGTAGAAAGTTAAATGAGGTGACAGTATTTCAGCAACAGAAATGCTCCTGTTTGCAGCAGCCTGCTCTCAGAGTTCTTAAAGGCTGCAACTGCAAGATTTAGCTGAGAACTAAACAAAGATTTTGTTTATATGCATATTTATGTATTTATATTATACACTTCTTATACATATAACACATGTGCATGTGTGCATATATTTTCAATACTTACTAGCATTTCTATGTAGCCAAACACAAACATAAAATGCTTTGTCTAAATTATTTCATTAAAAACCAGGTACATGTTACAGTAGTAACTTATTTTTCATACCCTAGAAACAGAGACTAAATAAACTATCTAGTTCTTAATAGTTATCTATGTCATCTAATTGTTTTAATAGCTTCTGAATTATTTTGGCTCATGCCAGCCAACTGGAATAACACTTTCAAGATAGAAACTATTTTGGAGAAACCATCCTAGTTGGAAATCTATCCGTACTAGAGATTAAAAAACAGATTAAGACTTTGTATCTGGACAACTCTCAGTGCGAGATGACACACTACAGATGTTCAGACTTTGTGCAATATAGGCACTAAAAATTTCTGTACAGACCCAACCAGCAGGGATTGGAACAGGCATCACAAACAGATAAGAAGTTCATTTAATTTGAAAGCCAAAAATATTTAAATTAGTCCATCTGGTGATTTTGAAAACACATGTGTTTTAATGTAAGAGATAAGTACTTCAACTTTTTCTGGTTTGGGGATTTTTTTATTATATAAACACAAAGCAAACAAATAAGAAGAATTCAACTGAAGAATTCAAATCCCATCTTGTTTTGAGTAATTATGCCCCATAAATAATATATCTGAGAAAAGTTATAACCGTTTACCTGTATGTTCAAATTTATACCTTTGTACACATGGGATACAACTTCAAAAACCCAAAGCAGACTCCTGTGTTAGGTTTTCGTGTTGCCCTTCACCATCTATCTATCTGGTCTCACCAGGGCTTTTTTGGAAGTGGGTAAAATTCTAAATATATTGTATCTGGATATACACTCTAGTCATTCCTTTTGTCTTAAACCACAACTCACACAATGCTGAGAACATGGATTCCATTACCTTCTCTAGCTTTTCAGTTTCCAAGCCCACCAACCTGCAAAGGGATTTTAACTGCATGAACACAAGGCACTCAAAGTAGAGCAGCAATGCCAAATAAGTGCATTACTTTACCTCTTACATTGCAGACACTGGTAAGTGGGATGGGGACGATTCACACCTTATTTATATGCTTTTTAAGGTCAGAGATCTGCAGGTATTTCAGGCTATGCAGAACTTTTCCTGCCTTCTCCTTGTCCAGTCAGTCCATCTTACCAACTGGAGCGATTGGTGTCTGTCCTGTAGGCTCAGCTTACTTAAGTCAAGTCCCTATTAGTCACATTCTTAGCTAGAATGGCTCAGGTATGGCCTTTTCAGTGTTAAGAAAAAACCCCCTCTGCTGTATCAATCAACAACCCTGGTTTGAAAACCTGATACATTTTCAGCAAAAACACTAGTAAAAAAGAGCCAAAGTCTCTTTTTGGGCAGAGCAAGTATCGAAAGCACAATTCAATTACCTTGCTCTGAGCAACTTCATATATGTATAACAAATAGGTATAATATAGATGTTAAACACTTTATACATGAAGTTAAAAATCTGTAACTTCACCAGATCCATAGAGGCTCTACTTTGTCCAAAGCACTTTGAAGAATCTCAGTCACCTCCTCGTCCCAGTTTTTCAGTAGAACCATATTGCTGCCAGGTCTGTGGTTACACTGTCATCCATCCACTGGTCAGTAGTCTTCATGATTATTTTAGGATCTGTTTTACTGTACAGCTTTTGTCCATTTTCTAATTTCAATAGGAAATTTTTGTTCAGTGACCCACACAGGTGGTCTGAGTGGGAAGTTAAGGTACCTTTTGTAAATACTAACAAAGCAATGAAAACTAATGAACTGTAACATACAGGAAATTGACTTCTCATCACATCATCTATCTACCCACCTAAATGAGTTTAAAATACCAGCTTCAAGCAGTCTGATGTTCTAGGGACATTCAGTTGCCACTTCATTTATAGTCTGTTTCCTTAGCAACACTATAATCCATCTGGCTGCAGAAAAGTAAATTCCCAAACCATATCCTTCCATACACCGGAAACAGGCTTAAAAACATTTATATTTTAAACAGCATACAGTCATCATGATTAGTGAGTATAGAAATGAATCTGGAAAGGCAATAATGTTCTTAAAACACACACACACAAACCTCCCTCCTCTAGTTCGAATAAGTGGTTCCTGTACTGAGAATACCTTTCACCAAGAGTTTCAGAAATGGAAATATTTCATCTTTGTGTCACTATGCCCAGCTGATGAAGCCTTCAGAACTGCCCATGGTCAATAAATTCTCCTAAGACTTTTCTAAGAGAACCAATTTGAAAGACCTGGGATGCAATGCTACTAATGGCAGCCAAAAATAAATCTGATGAAAACTAACCACATAACAAAGAAGAGCCACTTGTATTAAAAATAATTCCTCTTCAACTTTTTTCATCTAAAACTATAAATCACATTATACAAATTAAACTAAAAATCCAGTACCAAACAGCAACATTTAAACATTAGGACTGTAAAAATCCCAAATTCAAAATATTCAGGAAAGCCATCTTAAGGACTAGAAGATAACTAGCAATTCCCAATGAAACTTGATAGCATCAGATCTTCTATCACCAGGATGAATGGACACAACTTAAAATCACAGAACATATTTTAAGCATACACCATTTTGCATGAATTTGGCCACTTCATTCTTGCAAAAGGGAATTTCATTCTCATCTAGTTATGCAGAGTAGAACCACTTCCTCGTTGCCTGTATTTCAAAGGCCTGTTAATAGCAAGCCATTCTTTAACCACCGAAGGATTCTGATATGCAATGAACCATTTCAGTGATAAACCTGCATAGCTCTGCCTGACTCTACCGCACACAAGTCCATATTGCCTGACCTGCTGACAGAAACTGAAGACAGATTTGAGCTGGCTGAATTGGGTAGGCCCTTTGGCAATGTCTGGCAACTTTAGTAATTAAGTGCTCATAAATATGAAGCCCCAACCTCAGACCTTAGGTAAGGCTGTTTCCTTAACACCATCTGTTTCTACATACACCACCCTCCTGCCCATTTTCATCCTACTAAGGCTGAGACTGATCCCACCTAATTTCAACACAGCTTTGAGGTAATCACCCAAGCTTACTGAGCAGTCACATAGAACATGCATTTCTGGAAAGCAAATTTATGTAAAATGTATCATATATCTATTTATCTTCTTTCTTAACAGTAGTGTATATTAGCACCTTTATGTGCCTACATCTGTCTGTGTACATCTCCCTGAAAATCTGATTCAGGCATATGCATCTATGTAAGAGCTACATAATGCTCAAAAGGTACTTTCCACCATTCTTTAGTTTCAGAAAACTAAGGAAATTGCCCTGTCAACAGCTGACACCAGGCTACCCCAGGAGTCATTCACCAGGGCCCCCCTCCCTGGAGTTAAGGTGATGGGATCCTCAGTGTGCTCTGGAGCTTGCTAGGAGCCCACAAAACACCACATCAGAGTCAAGATCACACACCTTTCTCATAATTTTAGAAGTGTGAGATCCTGGAAGACCACCAAAGTGACTGGTCAGTCTCTGACTCAATGCGTAACTCACACTCATTTATACTGGCATCAAGAAACTAAGAACCTGGTTATTTATTCAAATAGCTGCATATATAAGAACAGAGACAGACTTTCAAACCAGTGAGAATATTCCAGGGCTATTAGATTTTCAGCCTTGCTGACAATAGATCAAAGTATATCACCTTACTGGTACTGGCAGTGTACCGTGGAGATCCTTTTTTAAGTCTATTATTTGTGGTGGCCTTGAAAATACACATTTAATCCAGTTTACTTGGATCTAGCAGTTTAACAGCTGAAGTGCTATTACCTGAGATTTCATGCTTTGATTTGGTGTCTCCAGAAAAGATGAATGCCGTTGGAAATTGCCTTCTTAGCAAAATGAAGGGAATGGGGATGGAAAACACTCTTAACTTCAGTCAGCAAATGCACTCAACCCCATCCCTATCCTTGTAATAAAATGCAATGGAAATTTCTTATGGCAGCTGCAGATGTCCCAATATCAGTAATGCATAGTACAACTTCTCCCTGTTATAAATACTCTCAACATGCCTTTATGAGTCATTATTAAATATTGCCAAATTTCTTTTAAATGTCACCTCCTTATCATAAATGACACAGTTGGAGCTTGAGCAGACATGCTGAATGAATTCAGTCGTGTGAAGGATGGAAATAGCTCTTCTCAGCTCTACCAACTCATGAACCTTTCAAATCAGAAATAAGGAAAGTGGTGGGAGACCTCACTGGGACTCCACTAATTTTGCTTCAAAAACAAACAGGTAGTTCCTCTCCAGGCCACATAATTCTTCCAGAGTACTCAATATAAGCATATGGAGGTCTGGGGTTCTAGTGTGCATGTGTGCATTGTTGAGAGAATGGAAGTGCAAATACAGCAAACATAGTCCTTTAATGTTTCATAATATGTCTTTGGCTAGATGTAGGAAGTTTGGATTTTTATTTGATTTATTTTGGTTCTTAAAATTATTTTGGTAATGAGATGAAGCACAGGCAATTTGTACACAAATGCAATCTGAAATCATTACCTGTACTTTGGAGTTTATATATGCAAAAGTATACACACATAGAGTGATATCAAAATATCATGTATATTATATTCAATACTCCTAAACACATCCACAAATCTCATGTAAGTCTCAAGAAAAAGGTCTAGGAAAATTCAGAAGTGACAACGGACATAAGAGTGGAAATCAAAATGATCAAGTAATAAAAGGCTTGTTGGAGTATTACCTACTGAAGGTAAGAACTTAATCAACATATAATGTGTTTTCAAATTACTTTTCAATTCTTTGACAAAAAAATCATCTCCATTTTTCTCAAGACATCAGTCTCTGTTCTATCATTATACACAATGAACCTTGTACAATTCTTTGAAACGGATAATGTTGTGAATTACGCTACTGATCTAGAAGACTTGTAGCAATAACCACTTCTAAGCAGTATCAGGTTTTGAAGTTCTAAGACAGCTTTAGAAAGACAGGATTATTATTTTGTAATTTGCATTAAAAATGAATGTTTTTTCTTCTTTGTTGCAAAGTTTTCCCCTTGTGCTCAAAGCAACCCAAATTAAACACCTTTTGTTTGTGAACTTTTTTCTATCGCTTTTCCCCTTTTCCTGTTTTTAAAACAAGAATATAACTTGCACAAGACAATGAGATAATGAAGATAATTTAAATGTTCCTTAAGAACTGAGATATTATAGAGATGAATACCACCATAGAAGAAAACACACACTTAGATTTATTTATTAAGCATTCACAATAGGTTGTAAATAAGGCATGTGATCATATATTGAACAATGGCAAGAAAATAAAGGACTGCAAATCACTAAAGATTAACCTTGCCTAAAGGCTGTTGTTCTAAAAGATGGATAAGCAAGACTAAAAGAGCCATTGAGACTCTTATGATACAAAGAAGAAAGACACTGAGTAAGTAATAAAGCCACATATATGACAAACCACTTCATGGACAGGCTTGTTTTTCTCCCCTGACTGTGCCTGAGAGGCTAGTTGAGACTATCTCAGTACCATCATAGTACTCTGCAGATCATTTCTAACAGAGCCCTGAAAGACAGCCTATAGTCAGCGGGTTTAAATTTTCTGTGCAGGGGTCCATACACGTAACAAGGCTGAAAAAAATCACACAACAAGATAGTTGGCTTTTAGAAGCTCGGCTTGAAGACTTAGCTTTACCTCCTAAGCCACCAGCATCCATTTGCTGCACACAGTGAGGCAGTCACCTGATGGAAAATACAATGCATGATCATGTGGGAGAAAGGAAGAAGAAATTTCAAACATCATATCTGTTTCAAAAAACAAGGCTAGCAAAAGGTTTTTATTTTTCCCACATAAACAAAAAGATAACCCAGCTGATTTGATCAGCCTCCTATTGAATAAGATGTGCAAACCTGGCTGGGAGATGATTGGTTTTTACATGCTTGGCAAAAGTTACCTATATTCCTGACAGAAAGTGTGTTATTAAAGCATCTGAAAAATATCTGTTCCTTTTCAGGAGCACAAGAATCTGACTCTTCTTCACAGCAAAGGACAAAGGACAACACACACAAGCTACAGTATAGGTAACTTCAATTAGGCCTTAGGAAAAAAAAAGGTTGATAGTGACAGTGGTCAAACACTGTAACAGGTTACTCAGAGAGGCTGTGAAATGTCCATCTTTCATGATATTCAAAACTCAGGTGGACAGGATGCTGAGCAACCTCATTTAACTTTCAGTCAGTTTCAGCAGTGAGCCAAGTGTTGGCCTGCATGACCTCTCAAGGTCCTCAAGTATCAATCATGTTCCAGCCTCAGTCCACTTAGGCTATAACAGTGATTATTTCCTCACAAAAGCCTGTAAAATCTAAGCACTTGATCTGAAAGACTGTTTCCCCTCTGCTTTCTTGATATGCTTAGTCAGCTCACCTCACCCATGCAACCGTAAGGCTGCTTATTAGATTACAATAAAGTATTTTAACTGGCCAACTAAAGTGACCAGCAACTACAAAGTCATATTAAATCAACAAAGTAAAGGATCTGGCAGAAAAATGTAGGCAGCAGCTGGGCAACATGATGGCCCAGAAGAAACATGTCAGCAAAATATTGCAGGGAAAACAACAGTAAAGTCTCCAGACAGCATTGTGGATAATAGAATGGAAAGTAAGTATCAAAGTTTCACCATCCTCTAATTCAGTGACATTATACTATATAAAAATTAAGAGGTCACATGGATTTCACAATCCGTATATAAAGCATGCTACTTCCTCTCATTGTCAATCCACCTATGGATCACAACCTACTGCTACAACTTTGACAGTTACAGCCTGAGTTGGCATTTAAAGGTTCTAACTCTGCTAAGGACATAAGAAGTGATCAAAGCTACCCCCCCAAAAATACACCTTTTGCTTCTATTTGTTTTAGGGGTAAAAAAACCCAAAAAGCACTGGGAAAATTATACACCCAAAAATAATGTTAAAAAATTAATGCTATCATGGCTTGAAAGTTGAGCTCTGAAGACTTGAGAAGTAGCAGTTCCAGAACTTCAGTTAAACACTAAGGCATAGGCTTTAACTGTGTGACTAAATACTAGTTATCCACCCAGAATCCAGCTTCCTTTAGAAAGTGCATTGCACACAAAGATAAACAAGTGTTCAAAACTTAACTTTCTCCACAATTATTACCATGCCATATTTAATCAACACAATTCAAGTCTTGCATTAGTAACTCCAAGGAGGATAAAAATCAAGCAAAAGATGCAAAAATCATAACCATTCACTAATTTTGGTTGCCTGACTTGAGATGCAAAGTGCTTTGAAAATATCATGTTCTAGATAATATAAAGCACAGCTCCCAAAGGCCACATCATCACCACCTCAAAGCTTTAAATTTCCATACACTTCTGTTCTTATGTGGGCTTAACAATATACTTTTAAACACAGCTTGTGTATAATAAACATCGAGATTGAGGAAAATTAGGTTACAGTTATGCAAGAGATTTCTTGAAGTGCCATTCAAACCAGTGGGACACTTCTGACACTTCCAACATGTGTTTAAGTGTAAATACACCTTACTGAATCATTGCTTTTATAGAGGGGAAAAAATAAGGATAGCTCAACTTTCTCCTAAAGTACACACTGAAATGTCTAGTTATTAAGAATTGCATTTTATAAGGTTCACTCCAAAGAAATCACCTGGAATTTCACTGAGCCAAGCTGCCTGTTCAGGACAGTAAAACATTTACCCAGTCCCATCACATATGTAAGGTTCACATGTCTAAATGTTATCCTCAACTGGCAATTAGATGGTTAAACAATTTCCTATTTAAGTTCAAATTGTGCTACTAGCTAGGTTAGCAAAATAAAGGCTGCCAGCAAATCACAGAGGAAAAAAAATACACCATTCTATTAAAGTGTTTTATAGGTCTAAGAGAAGCACTGCAACCTGACAAAGTTTTCTGAGACTCTACTTTTGGATCCTACCAGGTTCCCTTAGGTAATAGTTACACTTTCTCTTGCCTCACTTTCCTCATTTGTAACAATTATGTCTGACAGCCTTTAGCGCCTTAAAAACAAACTGTGCTCTAACTTGTTACTGTAACAAAATAATTAGGAAAGCAGCAAACCAGCACGTGACTGCACTCACATCTAGCCATCAGGATTACTTATGGACATGCACTTCCCTGGGAGCACATTTCCGGACAAGAAGCACAAATCACATAAACCTTCCCCCAACCCTGTTTACCTGTCCCTTATGGAGAAGTGGGAAAGCCACCAAGCCTTCACCTCCCCCTCTTTACCCATGTGCACAAGATATGAAGAAACCTCTGACAGTTCTAAGCAGCTGACAATGAAAAGCAGCATTTTATAGTGCCAGAGATGCTCAATGCAAAGAAATTAAATCACCATGATTGAGTACAGTTAAGGAAGGCTACTTGCAGAAGGACAGTGTTACAGATAGACTATGTCTACACTAGTAAATCAAGCAGTGCCAGGAACCATTCCAGAGAAATGGAATTCCCTCAGTAACAGTGCTAGACTGGCACAGCATCCTTCTAACACAGGTCAGCTACAGGTCTCCCATGCACTTTTGGGGGCATGGTTTTGGATTCAACACAGGCCAGGTGCCAATCTCCATCACTAGCTTATATTCATCTATCCCGTTCTGAAAGGCAGGAGAGTTTAGCAGCATTGACAAGAGCTAACCCACACCAGCTGGCTTCGGAACAGCAAACAGTCGAGGGTGCATTTCATTAACTGCAGAGAAGTGGTCATAGCCTCTCCAGGTTTCAACTGCTATTATTCCTACAGGAATATTTTAAAGTGGCAAATGCAACAATGAAGCATACAAGCATTGCCTTATCAGCACCACCTGAAAAAAGTCACCTAGGCACTGTAGCACACAAAAAGAAAATTAGAAATTAGTAAAGCTCATCTTTGCTTCTTCCTGTTTCCTTGCATACGATCTACTAATTCCCACTGTGTCATTTATTTTCTCAGTTTAAAAAAAGTTTTATATATTTAGAATACATTCTTACAGTAAGGCTACTCTCCTATAAATGAGTAATGTAGAATAGCATGAAAGGCTGTGCTTCTCAGGGCTGATCATTTGGCAGCAAATATTTCAACTGAAAGTTATTTAGAAATTATTATTCTTCTAATTACTACTAGTCATTACCAAATTTAACTTCTGCAGACTAAAAATGTAATTACTGGTAAATCTATTATGTTATCTCAGAGCTACAGCAATGTTGGCAAATACATTTTTACAATAGATAACTATGCAAAAAACAACAATAAAACCACATTTGACAACTGACAGCACAGAGCTATCCTGTGTTATTAATCTTGAAACAAATTTCTTTGAAATTTCTTTAGATTTTCAGCTACTTAGAAATGGTCTATTTAAAACTGCCCTTTTTATAATCTGACATCTCTGACGCCTATGCTCTAATGTTAGAATGTGTAACATATCCCACAGTAAATGCATTATTCAAAACACATATTTGCAAGTGATTAAGCATCCATGTTTTCAGTAAGGATAAACAACCTCATTTAACAACCCTCTTGCGTATGGATCTAACTTGCTCTGACCATTTTAAAATATGTATGTCACCTATATCTTTATGTAAACTAACCCTTTCCATGGAAAAGTGTTTTTAGTGATTTACAAGGAAAACTTTATAATATGCTTTGTTTTATAAATACATATACATATTAGGTTGCACTGTATTATTTGACTTTTACAAAGCAAGTAGGAGGAAAACCACTCTCAAATAAAAATGACATACTCGTCTAAGTAGATAAAAAACAATCAAAACCAAGGGAGACACTTCCATAATTTTCCAGCAGCCACACGTACACCGCACTGTGACCGACAGGTTCAAGAGTTGTGCACAAGCAGGTGACAGGCAAGGACCAGACCCCCGGCCCCTACTCTGCGTCCCGGAGAGCCGGGCCAGGATTGCCGAGAGGAGCCGGGACCGCCGAGAGGAGCCGGGCCAGCTCCCGGGGATGGAGCCCCGGCCGGAAACGCGGCCCCCGCACGCCGCCCCCGCTCCGGCCCCGCCGCCGCCGGAGGAGGGAACCCCCCCCGGCGGCCGCCGGGCCCCGGGATGCGGCCGAGAGCGCCCACCGGGGCTGGCAGCGCTGCCGCCCCCGCCGCCCAACAGCGGTCCCGGTGGCGCCTCTGGGAGAGGGGGCGCCCGGCTCCGCGGTGCCCACGCAGACCCCTCGGGGCGCCGAACCCCGAGCCGTCCTGGCCCACGGACACGGATCCCCGGGGCTGGAGCGGCTTCCCGGACACGGGACCCCGGCTGGGGGGAACGGGCAGAGCCGTGCGGCAGCCCCCAGCGCTACTCTGTCCCCGCTCCTGCCGCCCGTCCCGCCGCCCCCTCGGGTCGGGGCGAGAGGCAGCGCGGCTCCGCGGCAGTCCCGCCGCGGCTCGGCTCGGCTCGGCTCACCTCACGGCGTGGCCGGTGCCCTGCGGAGCCCGGCGCAGCACAAGCCCGGCCTGACTCCAACCCTCCGGAAAGTTTCCTGCCATCGCAGCAGCCGGGGAAAACAAAAGCTTCAGAGCCGAGAGCGGGAGGAGGAATGGCAGCGCAAGCGGAGAAGTGAGCGGCATTGCTCGCCCGCCGCGCCGCTGCCGACTCCCCCGGAGGGCAGCCCGCTCAGCGCCGCCTCCCCATTTGCTTCGGGGGCGGCTCTGCCGCCCGAACAGCGCCGCGACACCTCCGGTCCGAGGAACAGGGATCCGACCGACCGCCTCTCCGTCCCCCCTCCGCCGCCCCTGCCCGCCCGTCCCGCCGCAGAGCCCCGCCCGCGCCGCGGCTCCGCCCCCCGGGGGCGCGCGCACGCTCGGGCCGCGCCGCTCCCACCGCCCCCGGGGGCCGTGGGCGCTGCCCCGGGAGCGGCACCGCCGAGCGCGAAGCTACGCTGCGCTGTATTGGGCTGCGCTGGGCTATGCCATGCCGGGCTGGGCTGCGCTACCCTGGGCTATGCTGGGCTGGGCTGGGCTGCTCCGCTCTACAAGGCATCCCCGTCATTGCTCAGCGCCCAGCAGGCTGCTCCTGCAAAGCTGGAGGCATCTCTTTAATAAAAACTCCAGGTTAAAAGATGCTGAAAAGCAGGATTAACAAATGCGGAGAAGCTCCAAGCTTCCTGCCAGGCAGGAACATAAATACGGTTTGTGTTTCGTGATACTGCAGTCCTTTTGTGTACATACAGGGAAAATTAATACATCTCTAACAGTCCCCTTATTATAGAGAGTTGTGCCAGCTTATTTCCAAGGACTAAGACAAGCTTTTATGTCTCCTCTTTGCCCACACAGCTAACTTGCTAAGGTATATGGCATTGGCAGCCATATCACTTCTGAACTGGGATAGGGTGACTGCTGATGATGAGAAATGCTAGGCCATAGATCATAATTTCAGGCCAAAGTCTATATAGTTCAGAGTAGTTTATTGTGGTTTTAATTAGTTGTTTTAATAATTAAGTACATATTATTGAAAAGAATTTCTATATCATATTAAGTGGCTGTACAAGGATGTAAACTGATATGAAAACTATTTTATTATAAAACTTGATGTCTAAAACAAGGTAGGGTCTTTCACAATCCCTTTTCCTATTCAAAGTGCGCTTACCTGATTGCCAGCTAACGAGTCTCTATATCAGATTGCAGCTGCTCACAGTGAACTCAGACCGTGAAAAAAGAGAATAAGGAAGATTCTCGTTCTCCCAAATGGATCTCTTAAGCATGCAGCTGATGGGTTGCCAGCAGAATGCTAGCTGCTACATCCAATCAAAGCACTCATACTGCTTTGATTTTTGACAAGTTCAGCTCTTGATTGAGTTCAGCGGCCCTGCACCCACAAGGCTATGGCTGAGAACTGCAATACAAATACAGAGAAAAAGCGATTCTTTCTGGCTGCTTTAAAAAATTCTTGATCGACTAAAATTATTGTTTTATTCTTACATCTTGTTTAACAAGTGCTTGTGAGCGCTTTTTTTAGGTTGAAATTTCCTGTCAGAGGAAAATGACTGTTAAGTTCTGCTGCTCATTTTGAATGCAGAAAGAAAAAAACCTCTGAGCCTTATTTGTTTTCTGGGATGCACTCTGAACTCCTCCCATATGAAATAGGCATAACTAACCAGTGAGAACCTGCCCCACTGGGGCTTCTGATTTGTTTTGCTGTGTTTGGATAAAGTTTTTAAAGGCTTTTTCTAGCATAGGAGAGACATGATATATTGACTCAATTTGAAAATCCTCAGATATTATCACTGCACTCCATCTTGTGGAAGAGGCAACAACATGTTCTAAAATGATCCTGTAGTGGTTTGTTTGACTAACTAAACCCAACAATGTTTGGTTCTTACTGCCAAAGCAAGGAACTATGTATAGCAGTGGATACAAGAAGTTGTTTGATTCTCAGTCTGCCTAATTGTACCCAATGGGTTTGTGTAAATGTCCCTTGGTTTAGGTATGAGCTTCACATCATCATCTTTGTTTTGGAAAGGAGGTTTAGGAAAGCATTTGAAGAGCCTAAATTGGAAAGAGAAACTAAAACAGTAAAGAATCTGCTTTCTAGGTGAGGTTGCCAGGGAGCACTGAGATTCAAGAGAGATTTGCTGATGGTGATCTGTCGGGATATGTGGCTGGGGTAAAGACTCTACTAAGCAGGATTGCTCTGTAGGGAATGGACTGGCTGGGGTTTTGGTTTTGGTTTGTGTGGGTTTGGTGGTTTCTTGTTACTCCTATATGAAGTACAATAGTCGAGTTGTATCTGGATGCTGTATTAAGGAGCACTATCTGTCTCAACAAGAAAAAGAAGTTATGAGATTCTCTCTGTCCTTCCAAAACTGCCTGTCATGGTTTGTGACCTTTTTTCCTTTTTATCCTTTATGTTCAGTGCTGCTTTGGGAAATCAAAATAGGTATTGAGGCAACAACTATGAACAACAGCAAGGGCATATTCATACATATTTGTGTCTGGCCAGGTGCAGAGAAAATTGAGAAACTTATCTGGATTCACTGCTATAGAAAGGTTAACCTTATAATAGTTGCCCTAGGACAAGCTTGAAGATAAAGCCATTTAACTGCAATGAATAACTTAAAATACAGAGGGCTAGTTATTCCAGCTGTTCCTTGGATTGAAGAAAAAAAGGTATTCTTGAGAAAAGACTGTGGAAAAGCTTAGTCATTCTGACCTAAAGAAACACAGAACAGGAAGAAGTTAGGAAGAAATTGTTTTGTGCAAATGAGGATCCTCTGAATTACCTCACCCCATAAGTGGGTTCCACAGTGAGGCCGAACTTAATTAGTGGCTCTAAACTGTGCTTTTCTTTTCTTTCTTTTTCCCCCTCAGAATTCCTCTCTCTCTTGCAGTAGCAGTAAAGTATGTGCCTCTCTCTGTGATGTAGCATGGAACAGCAATGCTGAATGAAGCACTGGCCTTTTCTGTTTCATTTACTGGGGAGAAGTTCAGACAACTTGCTGTTTGCCAGTATGTTTTACTGCTCCAAACTGTGCTAAGTCTGGTAAAGTAGAATTGATCTAAGTAATGCCCCAGTGCAAACAAGGCCTTGAAGGTGGAGTGTCTCTTTCTGACTGCTATTCTAACAGTGGAGGCTGGTCTCATTTGTTCCTGATGCACTCCTAAAGGCAGAGCATCTTCATTGACTACAGTATTTGTTAGCCTTTTCCAGACTCCTTGGTCATTTTCCTAGAGCAGTGACTCATCACTTCACCACTGCACTGCTTACATGAAATTGTTTTTATTACTAGAATAAAATGCTTATATTAATTCACTTTGTGTGCAAAAGTCAGAATTCCTGAAACAGTCCTCAACTGAAAGCATCCTACCTGAGCATTTTGGCATTATTTAGACTCTTCCTGATTATTCTATTCATATTTATTATATTTAACTCTGTTCAGTGATGATTTTTGTTATAGTGTATGAAAACTTGGAGGAATAGGTCCAACCTTTCTGTGAAATCATTAGTCTCATTGGAGAGGAAATCAGGACATAGCATGACTGCTCTTTGTGTTACAGAGCAGGCCAAAGAGTCATGTTGGGGCAGGGAAGACTTGAAACGTAGGAAAACTGAAGAGTCTGCTTTTTCAAAGCATTGAACATGGATGAGAAAATGATGTAGTTAGGGTTTGTTTGGTTTTTTTTTCCTAACAGTAGCAAGAAAACATGTAGATGAACATAACAAAAGTGAGATGTTGAAAGCTTTTATATTTGCACTTAATTTATTAAGCAGTTAATTGTATACAATTCCAATAGAGTCTTGAGTTTCAAGGCTGCCTCTGAACTCCATGCCCTGAAGAAAATAAAGATTTCAAAACATAGTTTCTGGTTTATCCAACATTTAAAAACCCTTATCATCCTTTCTGCCTGTTTTTTCTATGTAATAGAATGAATTTGAAGCTATGACAATGAAGGAACAGTACTGAGGTCTGACCTCGGTGGATTTATTCAAGTGCTTGAAGTTACACAAGTATTTTGCTCAGTTTACCACAGTAACTGGTGTGAGGTAAGAAAGACTGGATGAGTTAAGGACTGTAGTGGAAAAACAGGCTGCTATTTTGAAATGGAAATTTGTGACACTGATCTGAGAATTGGTGCAGAAGGCTTGTGAATTGGAGCCGAGTTTGAAATGTAGCATGAAAATGCTTTCACACCTTTCTCTAGAAAAATGAAATCCTCTAGAGACGTGTTTACAGTGGAGCAAATATCAACTAGTCATTTCCTCACAGCTTCAGTACTTTGTTTTCTATCCTGTTTTCATTCTGAGGGAAAAAGAGAAAGCATGTCAGCAAAATTTATGTCATTGCCAAGCAAATATGAGATAATTTAGTATATAATTTCTGGTGTTGCGCATTCAGTCTCTTTTGTCCTCTTTTGGTAATCTGACTACTATTGAAGTAATTCCTCTTTTATTTCTCATAGCAAAGATGAAAAGCTGGTCAAGAAACCTCTTAAATTCACCTGCCTTTCAAAAGCCATTTGCTGCTTCAGTTGCTACTGTTTGCCTTTGAAGCAAGATAAATGAAAGCTGTGTTGCATCTCTGCACTATCCACATCAACATGAAAAAAATGTTTGGGAAAATTCAGCATTCACTTTCTGGTCTATAAGATCCTGAAGTGTCTGGGCTGTAACTTAAGTCCTTCAGCAATTAGAATAATTTAGGAAGCTTGTGAAAGTGAAGGACATGGCACAGAACAGTCTCCAATGTGATATTTTTTTTCTAAAGCTCAGTTGAGAGAACAATGTATCTTCATCCCTTGTCCCAGTTTCAAAAAAGGGAAGGACACTTATAACACTTCTCCTCGTTTGGACTCTTCCACAATAGAACAACCAACCTTGCCTTGTAGTTAATATGCTGGACACTTCCAGGTATTTTTGATCTCAGCAGGGAGGGTATGTCGAGTATTTTTGAAATTGCTATCTCTTTTTAATAGGACATTTGTTTCATTTTGTTCTATAATGCAGGAAGCAGGGGCAAAAAAATCTTGATACATAGATTTCTTAGAGAGGAACAACAAACTTCTGACCATGCTCTCTGCCCTTTCCTCCTTCCAGTTTAGTGTTTCTTGTGCTCCCACGCAGAGAGTGTAATAAAAGAAATGTAGTCTTGCCCCCATCCCAATCCCAGCTGTGCCTGTTATTGGAATTTTGCTATTCCGTCACGTCAGCTTCAATTTATATCTACTCCAGTTACTTTATATGATTTTCAGTAGAATCTTTATGGTACATATTGGTTGGGTTTGTTTTTTTTCAAAATTATTTTTACTGATTATATAGGAATTAAAATAAAGAATCTTTGTTTTTCAGCAAATGCTTTGGGATCCTTACATTATAGTCTGGTGAAACTAGCTAGAATGACTTTCTAGTGTCTTCATACAGGAAACTATCTACAGTGCAGTGTCTGAACACATCCAGTGTTTTGTGCAACTACATTCTCTAACATAAGGATAACACAACAGGACTTCTGCCACAAGCACCTTTCTTTGGTGGTGTCATAAATTTGGTATTTCAAAATTTAATTCTGTGCATCATGTTAGAATGGTTGCCATTCATTCATCATTAAATTTGACTTTTGATAGATAGTATAAATCAAGATGGACAACATAGATGGTATTTATTAGCAAAAAGTTAATTTCTTTTTGTACAAAACTAAAAGCAATGCCCCATGAACTTAATGTTATGAAGAGATCCCTATAATAAAACACATTTCTGAACTGCTAACCAATGAAAAATGCTTCACAGATCCTCCAATTATATGAAAATAATGGTGAAAAACTCATTTATCATTGAAAAAAGTGCATTACATTAAGTAAGGTAAACAATTTGCCACTGAGAAATACCTATGTTGGAAACACCTTCTCTGAATAGGCAGTTAACTTCAGCAAAGAAGGAACATAAAATAGTTTAAAACAACATTTTCTATTCAGTCAATTTGATAAGAATATAAAAATTTTACTGTGGTATTGCACAAAATTTTCAGTTCTCTCTTTAAAAATGTTACTACCCTATTTTAATTGCACCTGGCATTAGCTTAGTTTTCAAATTCTTTTTAAATACACTTTGTCCTAAATTTGTCTTACCATTTTCAGAACACTCTAGGAACTTGAGTGACTTTCACCTCTGGAGGCCTTTACAATTCACACTCCTCAGAGAGAAAGATGATGAACATACATGAACACAGGAAATGGCCCACTGGGTTGGACTGTGGATTTTTTTTTTTTTGGTCTTAGACAGTGGCAAGAGACCCTAGTGCACATCAAGTGCCTTGAGTGTACATCAAATGAGGCAGGCAGCCACCTCTCCTCCCGAAATGCCCATTGAAGTTCCAGCTGCACTTTTTACTCTGAATTTTTGATTTAGATGCTACCTAACCAAGACCCTTTCAAGTTGCAGGATCTCCCCTTCACGATCTTCCAGGCCATGGCCGTGTTGGCTGTTCATGTCACCAAAAGAGGGAAGCTTGATGAGGGGAACCCAGTGACAGTGGGACCTGTGTTCATTCATTCCATAATCTTCCCACATCTCCAGTCTGAGCATCACTGGGCAGCATCCACCTGCTCCTTGGTTAACCTTCACGAAGTGATGGGGGATGTCTGGGCTTCTCTGCTTCATGTCCTGCTCCAATTCGCTGTCTTCATATTTCCAGTCCTTCCTCTTCGCTTTCTATCATCTGTTGTTTGTTGTTGTTCAATTTTTTCCCCTTGTTTTTTGCCCAAAGCCCTTTCCCTCCCTTGGGAGTCTTCAAGGTTTTGTTAATACATACCTAACCAGAAAAGCAAATAGAAACAGCAGCAGTAGGAGAAACTATTTATAGAGTGCACACAGGCTTGGCTACCTTCTTCAAACTGTATTCTTTGTACTCTGCTAGATTTCATGGCTCTTAAGAAGATAAATCGTTGCCTAGTCCTTTCACTATCAATTTTTTGGACTTTTTGTACATGAACTTATTCAGTGCCTGTCTGAACCTGTTGTTTGGATCTGCTTCCACAACTCCTTCGGCAGCAAGTCCAGAAATAGACTACCACTGTGTAATGTGCTTTTTTACCTGTTTTAATTTAATTCCACCAAATGAGACAAATTTGATGAAAAATGGTTCTATGTTTATCTTTTCAGCCACCCTCATGATTTCATAAAGCTCACTACAGCACTTGTGGTCGAAAACTTATAGTCTGATCTCATAAAACAGCCACTCCCTTTAATCCCTTTAATAATCTCAGTTGTTTGCTATGTATCTTCCCTAACTTTATCATGTCTTATTCCAGATACTAAGACCAAAACTGTATAGAGCATTCAAAATGTGGATACAATAGAGTTGCATTAGAGTTGAGGCAAAATGATGCTTTCTCACCACCATTTCAGATTATGCCAAACACTGTTTTTTGCTGCTTGTTTGAATGCTACTGCAAATTCACAGAGGGATTTCAGAGAATCTCAGACTTAATAATTCTAACACATTTCTCTTCTGAGTTGTATCTAGTCAGTGGATCGGGAAGTGCTGTGTGACAACTTGTGTGCTTCAGAGAAAGCCAGTTAAATAGTGTTGTTAAATTTTAGAAGTGTTGTTAACAATACAGGTCTAGAATCTCTTTCTGAATCCTGTGAATGATTACTTTTACCATTTTTCATATAATGTTTGAATATGTCTATTGGTCCCAGTGCTGTAGGTCTTCGAAAGGAACAGCTCTACCTGGAGTGAAGTGGAATTCTGATTTAGATAAGCTCAAACATATCTTTGGTGTAAAGCAGATGAGGTGAAACACTGTAGATCTTAGCTAGGGAGACAGCAGAGAGAGCAAATTAGAGTTATCTTTGGGTTGGTACCTGAGTCCTATGATAGAAAAGCCAGCTGCTTCTTTTGTGGTTAGTGATCTCCATGCTGAGTACAAAAGGAGGAGGGGAATGTGTTCTCCTTAAACATCGGTGAAAATTTCATAGGTTTTAGTTTATTTTCTTAATTTAATTTCTAATTTTTAGATGCATAAATGCCAAAAGTGAACAGTTAGAAGTTTTTTTATGAGACTTTATGACATTGAGCTGATTGTGTACATGTGCAGACATCCCTTATATGAGGCACTCTTTGACTTGAAGAACTTGAACTAGCGCTCAAACAAACAGGTACTGGCTAAGGAAAGAATTTTTTTCTTAGCCATTTTACATAGAGAAGTAATGGCTACCTAGCAGTCAGAATTTTCCATATTACATTTTGCTTGGCACATTAGTTCTTACCTATTCAGTATCTACATAAAACAATAACATAGGACATCTGTAAAGGCAATTGCAGAAACAGATAGCAGACTATTCTTTTATAAGGTTCTTTGCTGTTTTAAAAATCCAGATATTTAAAGTCCATTTTATAGCAAATAAAAGAAGGTGCTATCTGTTTTTTAGGGGGGAGTGTTGTAAAATATCCAAAGAATAAGTAAAATATCCATTTAAAAATGAATAATTTCACACTGTTCTTATGAATGCTGATTACTGGGGTGGAAAAGGTTGTTAATGATCAGCAACCCCTTTCTATTTTTGCCTTCAAATAAATGAGCTGATGCCAGATCTGATTTTTTTTGAATGCAGGAAGGAGGTGGTTACAGCAAAGTTGTGTTTTAACTGAAAAATTTGATAAAGCCATACTTTTTTCAATTTCAGATCATGTTTACTGAAGCATATTTCTCCTGATTGCTCTATATAAAGTTCTTTCTTATGTTATGATTGATGCCTCTAAATACACAGGCAGTGAGATGGCAATCACCAAGAAGGCAGAAGAGCTATGAATAAATTTAGGGTTGAAATTCAGAACATTTCTAATCATCAGAAGAATCAGATTCTGGAACAGTTTTTCAAGAGAAGTCATGGTGGGATGAACTCTTTTCAGTACAAGATGACATCTGTGATTTCCAGCTCTGCCAATTTAATCAGAAGACTGTAACACAGCCTGGAGCCTTTATTTCTTGTGCAGAACCAAAAAAAAAAAAAAAAAAAAAGCCTGAATTCTACAGTGTGGGCATCTTACTGTCTATGTGGGGACATAGCTACAACTCTGTTCTAAAGATTAAAAGGAGAAAAACTATGTTCTGCTCTGCTACACCTTGCTTGTGCAGGCAGTGAGCTGTTACTGAGCTGTGGAGTTATGTAAAATAACTTTTGTGAAAGCATCTGTGGAAGTTTTAGACATGACTGCTTCCCTGCTGGAGGGCACTGTCATCAGAGCTGAGCCAGTAGAAAGGCTTGTACAAATGTTTCTTATTTTCTTCAGCAAAAGGTCAGCCAAGATTAGTTCAAAATACGATAAACAATAGGTTAAATGACACCAGCTGACTTTGTGCAGAAGTAGATTAGGATGCCCACAAAGGCCATTCCACAACAGAGCTCCAGAGGCAAACAAGGACAGCAACAGCTTCTGCCATTTCTGTGGTGACTGACACAGCTCAGTCACTATATCTATGCAACCAGTTATTTCTGCTGCAATCTGAGTTATAGTCTCCATGCAGCGAGGACTTTGAAGTATCAGGCTTGTAACATTTCTGGACAGGTTGAAAACACTTTGCTTCCAGATTTATGCATTCTCTGATGTTTTCCTCTGGTGCACTAAGAAACGCCTGATAGACTCAGGGAAAAATCAATGGACAATACAGACTTGTGCTTGGTTTCATGCTGCCCTGATGCCTGTTTCTTCTTGGCCTGTTTGGATGTCTCTGTACCACACTGCTGGTCCTTGCACGTTCTGAAATGCTGCTGAATGAGTGTTTGACACCTTGACCAATGAATGTCTCATTCTGGTGAGTCACTCAGGAAGCTACCACAGAGCATTAGTGTGGAACTCAGGCTTGGCACATTTTAGCCCAGTGTATTCTTTTTAAGAGTCATCAGTAGATGCTTACAGGAGCAGCATGAGAAACATGTACCAAATGATTACATCTGCTTTCCAGCAGTGAGTGATTTATGGGCTTTTAAAATCACTTGTTCTTCCTAGGTGTTGCATCCCAGCTTCTGTGTTTAACAACTACATGCGAACTTGTGATTCAGTGTTTGTTTTTTGGGTGTGTTTTTTCACTTTTTTAAATTTACTAATACTTTTGACCTCCGTA
This sequence comes from Pithys albifrons albifrons, assembly GCF_047495875.1. Taxonomy (NCBI): domain Eukaryota; kingdom Metazoa; phylum Chordata; class Aves; order Passeriformes; family Thamnophilidae; genus Pithys; species Pithys albifrons. The sequence goes on from NC_092459.1 coordinate 39,017,086, forward strand.
ACGACACATGGCACTAAGTTCCACAGTTTAATTATACCTTAAAAGAAGGACTGGCTTGCAAGACTTACAATGCCCTGCAGCTACACATTCCTCTAAGCCTGTTTGCAATTTTAGTGCCCTCATTGCAAAGTTCCAGCCTACAGGGACACATACAGAAACTAGAAATAGAAAAGATGTATCATATCATAGTGTTAGCTCGCCCTTAATAGAAAATGTTTCAGTCACAGCTTGACATGATAACATCAGTGTACTTAAAAGATACAGCAGGTCTCTGAACAATCTGCAGGGTGTGAAAACAAAATGACTTCTACAGCCCCCAGGGTGTTTATTTCTCAACAGAATGAACGGGGCAAGATTCATTCTAGAGCTACTGGAGCATCTCTTATGGAGTAGTTGATATTTTGAGTAGGTTTGTCATTTTCCTGGCAATTGTAGTTCTAGAGGTATTCTTCAACAGTTGCTAGACTAATATTGTCTGCATTTCCTTTTACACATAATGCAGAGATGACATGGTTAAATTAATAACAGTTTGTAAATGTCTTCATAGAGAATATAGTTGGGTTTCCATACTGGAAACATTTTTTTCAGGAAGAGGCAATAAATAGTTGAAAGTTTACCGTAAGCAGCTGGTCCAGAAGCTCAGTCTTAAACATGAAGGTAGCGACTCACTGTGGCCATTTCAAAAGATTATGCAGGATTGTCTCTCACTTGAAATTGTTTGATGAATAGTATTTTGGGGTTTTTTTTCCCCCAAGTTTCTCTATTTCAAAGAAATAAGAAATTAAGGAAGCATTACATCACTTTATTTTAGATCACATTAGAGTATCATAGGGGTTATGTCTAAGATTATATAAAATATGAAATAAGAATAAAGGAAGAACTCAGAATAACCATAAACCATTGAAAACTACAATTTCCTCTGCAATAATTCAGAAGAAATAAAGATCAGTTAGTTTAAACAAAAACTCCTTTGGTTATCCACTGGCTTTTCCTAACTAACAACAACAACACTGCAGATTTATATAATAGTTTTATTTAGTGGCAGTGCAAAGTGGTATACAGATTATATATGGCAATATTTTATGCATCTTTTAAAAGCAATCTCTTCCTGAGTAGAAAAATTGTAATTTTTCTCTGTCAACAATAGTAAACTGTATTCTGGATCAAGAGTCTGTTTTTCCTGTATCTGGATAGTTCCATCTATAGGCAAAATGCATGAGCTACTGTCTGTTTTCCTCTTCTCAGAAAATGATAAGAAACAAATGCTTAAGAAAATGCGTAACTTATGCTAGAATACCTTTGTCCAAGCCAATCCTCAATATCTGATTAGTTTAGCATGGATTTTCCATTAACCCAGCTCTTTTTTCTGAAAGAGAAAAAATATATTTTTTTACCCAAGAAGTTTTAAATCCTCCAGTCCCACTAGTGGATAATAGGTTTTATTTCTCTTTTTTAAATGGCAGTGTCTAAGCCTTATGATTGCAGAGAAAATTTTATAAATCTGCAGCAAAGGTTCAGGAATTGTAAATCAAATAAACCCTAGAAAGCCCATACTTCTTTTAAAATTTCTTGATGCTTGAGGGCAGTAATATGATTCTTGGCAACTGGGATACAAGACTTTTCTGGGCACTGATAATATTTTAATTCTTACCTCTTTGTAGCCTTTTGTTGTAATGAGAAATAATTTAGATTGCATTTTAGCCTCACTCTGTATCCCAACAAACTCATAAAATTTATGTGACTCCCAAGTGAAGATGCTATTTATTTTCAAAGTTATGTCCTTTTTTTCAGAGTGCCCTCAATTAATGGGAACATTCATTGGTATGCTGAACAAGGACACCAAGTTTGTATAGCAGATAGAATTTTGTAAAACTCAGTAATCGATCACATCACCTGCCTTGAGTTTATTTTACCTAGATAGACTTGAAATGCCATACCTATTTCAATTAGCACACTACATACTATTGTTAGGTTTTAAACCAGGTACAGGTTTGTAATATCTGAGAATATATGTAGCAAGAAGGATAAGTTGCCAATTTGTACTTAGCTGAACAGAAAATTGACAAAATTCGATGCAGGGCAGTTGTGTAAAAGACCTCAATTCTCAAAGCACACTTTAGGCTTTCTATATGACTTTTAATCTTTATAAGTGGCTCTAATTATATACCTTTCTAACTGAAGCAAGCCTTCCAGACTGAACATGCATGGAGTCCACCTACTAGGCATATGGGGATTGTGCATTGGTTTTGGGGAACAAATGGCATGAACCACTAGCATCATCTCAGTAAGTTTTTGAAGTCTGTTCAAACCTGCCCTTCTCCATCCCCACTGAGAATTCACATAGTTAAAAATAGCATAATGGTTTTATTCAATATTCGTTTTGGTTGGGGTTTTTCTTAATACTAAACATTAGTTTTCAGTGTAATTCTGTTCCAGGTGTTTGTGCTCTACAAAAGGTTTTTGTTTCTAAGTACATGTTCTGCTATGGTAATTATCCCTCCTGCACTGTAATTCGAGCTTGAAAGTTGATTTATTCTCCATGTGTTCTTTGTAGAATTAAATGTGTCGCCTTTGTAACTGACTTGCATCTGACAAAGCTGATCTAAACAGTTGCAGAAATGTCTCATTGCCTTCACAGTTATGAGCCCAATTAACTTGTCAACGTTTTCCAACAGTTATTTACTACAGATTTACCATATTTCTAATCAGCTACAGAGGCAGGAGAAAGAAGGACAATTAGAGTAGGGAATGTCTTTCCTTGCAGTTTTCTAGTAACAAGTGTAACTGGGAGCCTCATTTCACAAGTATTTTAGGATATGTAGAAGTTGGAAATGGTGATGGGTCAGAAAATCACAAAGAGGTTTTTTCACTGAATGTGATCTCACTCTGAAGCCTACTGAAATTAGTTTTTGTACTAATAATTATTTCATCTACAGACACATTTAAAAATGAGATTACCCCATCTGTCTTAGCAAACTTAGTAAGCCATCTCTGTTCATCATATGCTGAGAACACCACAGCTGCATGGAAAAGGTGAAAATTCAGAGCAAAATGCTAACATTGGCCATTATTCTGATAGCATTCATTCCTTTCATAATTTGCTTCTTTGCATATATGCTGTATCACCCAAACTAAATTTCTGATAGGGAAGTATCACAGTGGAAGTTTTGTGATTTAAATGTAGCTAGGGACAACAAGGTGCCTTGCTAGAGAGTAGGTCACTGTGCATTGCACTTTCTGGAGCTGTTGAAAGGTGTGAAGATCAGAAGCTGTTGATCTAGCCTGACACCTTCACAATAAACACTGTGTTCAAAACACCTTCATTCTTTCATGAGACTACAAACAACTATTCCCTTTGAGGGGGCACTGCCCACATACTGGGGATCTTTTTTTCTTCACCTCAACCATCACAGCAGTAAGCATGCCCTCCTGGCAGTGTAGCAGGAGGCAGCGGCAGCAGTGGTGGCTGCTGGAGGTTCCCAGCAGCCTCTTCAAGGCCTTCAGCCCATCACCACCTGCTAGTGACATGGTGGCACCGTGGTGGTGGTGGTGCCAGGTGGAATTGTACAATCCATTCACTGTCAGGTTACATCATAACCTGCAATGTGCAACAGGTTCAGTGCTCTTTGACAAAAGACTTCTCTGTGTGGGTGTTTATTGTCAAACTTTGCTGAGGTGTGAGGAGATGCTTTTAGGTCTGGGAAAATATGTATTGTGTTCAAAAATGAAATCATGTTCATCTGTCCATAGATCAAGTTGCAATTTTGGTTTTAAGATGCCTAAGATATGTATGTATGTAATGCATATATATGTATTATATATGTAATGCATATAAAACTAAAGTTTTTTCTTTTTCAAGAGGGCGCTGTGGCTGAGTGGAAACCATGGTAACTACAGTGGCATATGCTGATACCTTGCTCCTGAGTGATAAAAATGCACATAGAATAGCTTTTGTGCTTAGCAACAAAACCTAATCAACTGAGTTTTCAAATATCTCCCTCCAGCCCTCTGTTGCTGCTGCCATCCTTGTCCCATGCAGCATGTATGCCTAGGCTGCGTGCTTTCATGTTCACTAATCCTTTAGGCATGCAATAGGCAGCACAAAATACATTTCACACAAAAGAAAACAATTCATTCTTGTTGGCCATTACTTTAGAAGAATACACAACTCAGATCTTCTTCCCTGTAGAGCTGTTGTGAAGTATGACTCATCCTTGCCCAACATGTTGGATGTTCACTTTAATTAGAATATGTGCATCTGAAGATTGTTCTAAACACTTGCAGTTAATAGCAAATTACTCCCTGGTATGCAATGGGAAGTATAAGCAATTTTAATACTTTAATACATTAAGCTGTACATTTTAAGTCATGTTAGGGCAGCACACTGACAGAAACTAATTAGGGAAATTAATTAGCATACATTGGCTGCCATACAAATCACATTGGCATGAAAAATTGGAATAATGCAAATTGTATTCCACAGTGATGATCTCAAATATTTTCTAAACTAAATATTATTGCACAAATTTTTGATATCTACCCTGTGTGGCAAATGTGGATAAAGATCCAATTTATGTATAATAATGAGAGAAAAGAGATAAAGTATTGCTACTTTCTAGCTGTTGATGGTACACGTGAAATAGGTTAACCTTCATAGAATCATAGAACAGTTTGGGTTGGAAATGACCTTTAAAGGTCATTTTTCCCAACCCCTTTGAAATGAGTAGAGATGTCTTCAACGGGATCATGTTGCTCAGAGCCCCATCCAAGTTGACCTTCACTGTTTCCAGAGATGGGGCATCTGCCACCTCTCTGGGCAACCTGCTCCAGGGTTTCACTACCCTGGTCATAAAAAAATGATTCCTTATATCTAGTCTATATTGGCCCTCTTTAAATTAAAAGCCATTTCCTCTTATCACCATCTGCCCATGTAAAAAGTCTGTCCTCCTCTTTCTTACAGGTCCTCTTTAAGTATTGAAAGGCACCTTTAAGTTCTCCTCAGAGCCTTGTCTTCTACTGGCTGAACAACTCCAGTCTCTCAGCACTTACTCATTAAGTAATGAGGCTCCAGTCCCCTGATCATCTTCATGGCCCTTCTCTGGACCACTCTACCAGGTCTGTGTCCTTCCTGTGCTGAGGACCCCAGAGCTGGATGCAGTACACTAGGTGGGGCCCCACCAGACTGGAGCAGTGGGGCAGAATCTCCTCTCTTGACCTCCTGGAAACATTTCTTTTTCATTTCACATATAGATGCTTTCCTCTGTACAGGCAGGTGAAATGCCTTTATACGTACTGAGATCTAACCAACCCACACAACACTGTCAGCATCTGACACAGCACAAATTAATGATCCAGAGATTTTACAATCTCTCTCTTGAGAGATGGCAAAAAAGAACAGGAATATTATGTCTTTCCAAATGTAGCTTAGCACTTTGACTAAGCTTAGACTGTTCTCAAAATCTACTAAGAGAATGATAATACCATGTGTTTATGTGTACATGTCTTTCTGTGTTGTGCAGAAATAAATCATATTTGTTTGGAAGTAACATATCTTTTTTTTTCTTTTAAAGTTCACTGCCATTCATTGACTGAGGATGTACAGTGTCAGAGATTTCAAAATGTACCATAATGCTGTATATTGGGTGTTAAAAGGAAGGCTCTAGGGTGTTAGATTAATTGACTTTATTAGGATCATCTGTACTTCAAGAGTGTTCTCACATGGTCAGATCAATAGCACATGATTTCAGCATTATCATGCCTTTTACTACTCAAAGTCTGCACAGCGGGCCACTTCACACTGTCACAAAACAGTATATTTCAATGTTTTTATCTATCAGCTAAAGAACTCCCTGAAGAGCAGAATTGTAACTGAACTAGTCTTATTTCTGAGTTATTTTTAAGACCTAATGGTGGATATTTTTGATTACATGCATCATTTCTGTTGGTGGAAATCTGACCATTTATGTAAATAAATATTCACATATCTAAACTGCAGGACCAGGACTCGAGGTTCTAGCTCATTCCATTCACTCGGTAATGGTGCACCCCTGCACTGGCACAGATTGGGCTTCACCAGTTCTCCCACAGTCATATTGCAGCAGGTGAGAATTTTTTGGCTTTCTTTTATCATTGATCTGAACTTAAGATGAACATCTACCAGAAAGATGAATGTGTGTATGTCACAGGACTATTAAAGAGTCTTCCTGGAGTGATTTTAGTGATATAATGGCAGCAATTCAGTGTCTGCTCCTAAGGCAATGATCAAAAAAATAGAGGTGCCAGTCCCTGAAACCAGATTTCTTCCTCCGTCTGATGTAGACCAGAGGCATTAAGAAACTTGATATTTTTTTTGTGTGGTATCTCTGAGTAAATGTGGGAGAACTTGAAATTAATATATGACTTCACTTGTGCCTATGTATCAATACCATTAAAACATAGAATCAAGGCATTATAACAGTCTATAGCAGACTTGTTTCCAACTATATCATAAAGTTTGGTGCCCTTGAAAAAGAGTAACAACTGCGGATTTTTTAAGTACGCAATAAATGGAAACAATTCCTCTCATAAAGTGATCAGACTGTAATGTGGACCCTGTAACCTTATTATCAAAAATATTACTACAGAGGAGAAGTGTGAGCTTACATATAATTTTTTTACATTACTGTTCATTACATAAGGCAATATTATTTCCATTTGTAAACCACAGCGAAAAAACAGGGATAAGTTCTGTTTGAATTTTTGCTCTTGTTTCCCTGTTCACCCACCTATAGCACTGGCTGCTGCTTTCCAGAGACAAACACATTATCTGGGACTAAGTATTTACAGGGAAAACACGCAAGCTGGCAGGAAGAATGATGGTGTTACTATTGCAGGGATAATCCTTAAATTGTATGTTTGTATTCTGTTGAATGATTTCTTTGTCTTTTAAGTTATATCATAGTACCTTTTCTCTCTAGTCATGTTTTATAGATGAGGCAGTAGAGTTAGTTCCCAGTAGAAACGGGAATTGGAAGAATGACATTCCAAGCAAAGGAGTAAAGAACAGATGGATTGAATCAGGTTTCTTTCCCCATAATTTTTAATATTCTGGTGATGCTGGGAGACGACTGGCCAGGCCTAAGCAATATAGAGTCACTCTTTGTCTTCCACTCTTCCAGCAGAACAACAATGGGCAACAGTCACAAGCTGCAATAGAAAATTCTGCCCAGCTGTAAAGAAATTACTTTTACCTTGAAGACAATTAAGCACTGGAACAGGTTGTCCACATTGTATAATCTTCAGCCTTGGAAGTATTCAAAGCTTGACTACACAAGACAAATTACTCCCTTACAATCTAAATTATTCTCTGATCCTGTGAATTCAAAAATGTTTACAACATTGTACCCAATGTTTTGAGGTAGCAAGTGGTCTGCCTTTTCCCAAAAGAAACACTCCGTTCTTCTTCCAAGATCATTCCTTGTCCCATGAGATCCCAAATGTCTCGATGGCTAACTGCAGTTGACTTGGAGGCTGCCCAGCCACTGTTAAAACTGTCATGTAGGTCCTGCAGCCCTGTAAGACTGCAGTACTCATTATTCTAGTGCTATTGCCTTTGTATAACCTCGATGGACTAAGGACAAGCTCTGAAAGTATTACAGACATAGATGCTCCTAATGATCTGCAATCTTACAAGTAAAATTAAAAAGTGAAGTAGAAATATTATTGCAGCATGGGAAGAGATGCATATATAAAAAAGTATGCCTAGAAAAAGTTGAGACTAATTTCTTCTAACTATGATTTTTTTATTCCTATTCTGTTGCTAGCAAACCTCAGGGAAAAAGAAAAAGATAATATTATTCCTAATGGCAAACCAGAGAAAAACATAGCAGTAAATTAAATAATGTTTTGTATGATGACTTATCTAAGAGCTATGAGGTGAAGTCTCCTTGCAGAACACAGACAAAACAAATTCTCATAGTTTATTCTCATAGTTTACATTTAAGTGAATCCTGGTAAGCCACCTTCCCAAATGATGTAAACAGGTCCCCTGAGATGTCCCTGCATAAATTTAATGATATTCTTATAAATCTCTGAGGGCACTTAAAAGCTTTGCTAACCAACAACATAAAACAAAAATAGGGCCACCTGCAGCATATATCTAGCCTTGCCGGGGCTTTTGGGAAAAGTTTTTTTGCAGAGAGGGGTTATTTGTGAGAATTCAGCAACAAAACCATCTGCCTGTAGCTCCTTCACAGCCTGCAACTTCATTTTTATCTAGTGTATCTAGTGAAGGGATGCACAGATAAGCTGTTTTCTCATCTTTAAACACTGCTTTTTCATCTGAATCTTTAGATAACCACTCTGCAACCATAGAAACAGTTTGACCAATTGAAATGCACACTGGATTTTTATCACTTACGGAATCATTTTTCCTTATCATGAAAATTACTTGAAAACCAGCAGCAAGTGAAGCTAGTTCAGATTCAAGTTGTCTTCCACTTGAAAGAAACCTTTGATCAAGACTGCACAAATGCAACGTATCCATGTCCAGTGCCTGATGTAGAAAGGACATAGCACTTGAAAATCGTTCATGATACATTTTTCAAACCTGACATTAGAATCTATTTATCTACCATTTTCCTCCCTCATTCAGGAAGATGAGATGATCAGTGCAGGGGAAGGCAAAGGAGTTGCTATCATTTTATTAAGAACAAATGATTATTTTAGCAAAGGCATTTCATATTAAAAACTAAAAACAAGGGAAACTGTCATAGAGTCTGGGTTAAATTCAAGACAGAAAGGAGTAATAGCACATCAAAAGCCATATGCATTTTGTATTAATGTGTTCTGCATTTTGACTTTAACTGCATTTAGGTTTTCATCTTTCATTTTCAGAAGTATCTCACAGCTAAGGCAGAGGAAGCAGTTTATATTTCTCAAACTATTGTTTTAAGTTGGAGCAAACTCAAGAGGATTTGAGTAGGTATGGTTTACAGTCAGGTCAGCTTTTGTTTGTGGCTGAGAACTAACTACACTTTTTTGGCAAAATTGAATACCTGATGCTACAGTGCGATGTTGCAGCAAGGGGTGAATTCCGTAATAGCAGCAGAATGACAGAAAACTCAAAATTATGAGGCTAAAAATCCAACAAGGGTTTTCCATAGTGCTGTGTCAGTAAACTGTGGTTTTTCTTTAGGGTATCTTCAAAACATTGAAGTTTCATTGCTTTCTGAAGGCTAGAGAGTTATATATGTCATGAACCCTATTCATCACAAACAGGTATTTATGCTGTTTGTTGAAAGAACAGATGTGGGTTTAGTAGTAACTTCTCAGTTTTTAATCATAGCTATGTGTCCATGGTAAAATTCAAATAATTTTTATTCAAAATGTACACACCAGTACATTTATTTCAAGCAGGTTAAGAAACCATGATTAAATGTCAACCTATTAAGAGAATCACAAGGAAAATGGCTGCTTCTCAAATTGTTACATTAATGAAAACTTTGGAATATAAAAAAGGTTTAATATTGAAGTATTGCATGTGCAGAAGTCAGCTGATAGAATTTATCTTTGTGAAGTGACGACAACTGTGAATTCATTCCCACAAAGGAAATCTTTAACTGGTGACAGCTAATTGAGAAAGGCAGAACACAGTAGGAAATTTATTCCCACTTTCCTCTTCTGTGGAGAAGCAAAGCCAAAAGTGTGGCATTATTTCTTCCTGAGGACATCCTCAGTAGCCTTTTTTACATTGATTCATTGCTATTCAATGCACTTGCTTTCTATTTATTCCAGTTTTGTTGTAGCTTTGGTAGACAGTAAATCAGCCTTGCTCGTTGTACACAATTAATTGCCTATCTGTGAAACAGGACTAGAAACCTGGCAGATTATACTTGTCAACAAAGTAGCGGGGGGAATGGGGGGACTGGATTTAGATAATAGTGCATTCAGTTTGAACTGTTCTTAGAAGTAAATGTCATCTTATACCACCAAACCAAAATATGTTTTTACAATTTAAAAAAAAAGGTTTTACAATATGCTTTTCCAATCCCAGGTCAAATAACTTGGGGATAATACATTTCAAAAAATTCACAAAAGCATTTTCGTACCTCTGTGCATTCAGTTTTTTGCCCCTTAATTGTGCATAAGAAAAACATACCCAGTTTTACTAACACCTTTCCCCAGTAGACATGGCTGATAATAATAGTAAGCTGAATATATGCTGGCTCCAGGCAAAGGGTAGCCACTGATGCTGACAATGGCAAAGATTTTCTCCTCAGTTTTAAATATACCTGTTTTATTTGTTTTCTGCCATGTTAGTCAATTAAAGTGGTTCACAAAGTAGTCTAAAAATTGCCTTAGCTAGCAAAAAGAGGGGCTGGGCTGTAGTGGACTGTAGCACTATGAATAGGGATAGAAGTGATACGGAACAAGCAACACTTCCTTCCCTGAGCAGCGGTGAGCCCTTCCTGTGCCCTGGAGGCTGCAGCCCCTACTACTTCCCCACCTCAGTCCCACCAAGAGGCACTTGAGCCCTGCTGTGTTTGGTGCTCATGAGAGAACTTTATGGTGTAGAGGAATTATGCAACCGAGATCCATGGTTTCCAGCTTTTAGAGGGCATGAAGACTGCTAAGCTATATTCCTACCTAGCATTCAACTTCTGCTTCATCTTAAGGGGGGATGTAAATTCACAACCCCACTTTTTAAGAGGAGACACCTAACCATCAAGCCTGTAGCATCCTTTAGGCTACAGCATTGTGCTGCTAACACAAGAGATGGGGACACACAGCAATGAAGTGTGACATGTGTGCAACGCACAGCTCCCATACATAGAGCAGCTGAACAAAAATCTCACCACCCAGGTCTACAGCGCTCTGCTCCTGCTTCATCACTCTGCCTCTACTTCATACCCAACACATGGCCTGGGCAGAGTTGAAGCTGCTTCAGTCATGAACCACACAGTGTTGATTTTCCTGGGAACAAAGCCTTGTGCAATTAACAAAAGGGCATACGGTAGGTCAGAGAAAGTATTCCAAAGACTATCTGTTTTTCTCTCTGCCAACAGAGCTAATTATGACCAGCTCTGCACTTCCAGCTGTACTCAGGTTGCCAGCACTGTCTGTTGTCCTTTCTTCAGAGCCCCAGTCTCTGTTGTAAGCAGAGCTCCAAGTTGTGACTTTACATTCAGGCTTTCAGTTACAGCAGCCCTGGGCAGGACTGCTTTAACCAGTACCATGTACAGCTCATCATCAGTGGGATCCCTCAGTCTCTGCATGACCCCACCTCACAGGTATAGGTGCTGTGGAATGACTATTTCAAGATCTTCATTCAGCCACACCATGACTTCCCGCAGCTTGCTGAAAATAGTGGCCTCACTCCTACAGGACACCATGTATCTTCCATTCCCATGCAAGGGATCCTTATAGGACATGATTATGGGGTCTGTCCTGCCAGTTGCTTCCCTCCAGGTAATGGAGCATTACTCCAGTCAGGAGGCCAAAACATCTCTTCGAAAGACAGAGCTTCAGCAATTGAAGGAACCCATACCCAAAGGGGATTTTGCACAACTGTCACAGAAGAACCACCTTGGTAGCCTTATAAATTCGTTTTTTGGCAAAAGACACATCAAGCCCCACTCTACCCTGCAGAGCCAGAGGAGCACCATGGTCCTCTCCCTCCAGCACAGTATAGATGTGGTGCTGTTACTTAGGGCTGCTGCTGTGTAAATCTCAGCCTCTGTTTCAGACCAAGAAAACTAATGTTAAATTTCTAAGAGAATTTAATCCATGGAATTTGTGATGGTTTTTTCAGCAGAAAATACTTAGCTCTGATAAAAACACAGCAGTACCTAAACTGTGTAAGGTTACAGAATTCATTAGACTTGTAGATTGCTGGAAGCAGTTATAGTAACAGGCACTGACATGGTGTTTTGATTGCTAATAGCACATCAGTTGGTGTACAACTGCAGTCTTAAATGCCAAAACCTGTTTGAACCTGAAGCTCACCTGCTCTGGTGAGGCCTCCCCTGTCAGTTCAACACTGGCACCACTTGATAACCAGAAAACTCCTGTTTAGAAAGGGGCTTCAGAAGAGAGCTGTGAAACATGAAGCTTCATGCAATCTCAAACATGCAACCATGATGGTCACATGGAACAAGGTTGAGACAGCTGCCTTTTTTGTCTTTTGCATTTTGATCCTGTTTTATTTATGACTACTTGAGCTTTGATTCCATTTTTCAAGTCAGAAATAAGAAATTCCATTTTCTAAGTTCAATACACACCTCTTGCAAATGTGGTTTTCTCCTTCAGCACAAAGAGGCAGTTTAAAAGGCAAGTTCCTTGTGCTGGAAAGCTACAGAAATATCACTTTTTATACTGAAGGTCCCTCTGACTCACCTGCATGGAAAGCAGAGATAACTCTTTCCTGCCTCATAGTTCCAATCTTGCTATCTTGCCATCGGACTGCAAGAACCATGCTATGATTAATACATACACAGTGAGACAGAAAAAGATGACCTAGGATCACATTATCCCAAAAGAGCAGCTTTTGAAGTTGTAAAAGCTACATTCCTTTTGAAAACGTGTCCTATTCATAAATTCTGCAGAGCAAAACATGTGCTCAGTCCTCTCATCTTTAGCTCAGCAGATGTGCTACTCCTAGAAGGCAAGAGAGCTCTGCAGAAATAAAATAGGTTGTTGATACTGAAAAGGCAGAATACAACCAACATTTGCATGTGACCTGGTACAGAGTGCAACTGTATGAAGTTTTTATAGCAGAGAAGACTGGCTGGAGAAGGCCAGGAAGAGGCTTAATCATAGAACAAGGCTAGAGAAATGGGACTATGACCAAGAAAACAAGGGTAAGTAAGCTACCAGTCTCACCCAAAGAAACTTCTTTCAAAAAAAAAAATCAAGCCAGGAATTTCAGCATACCTGCTGGAACATCCCAGAAGAAATTCAATTTTATTTCTCACCAGAAATGTAACCCTCATTTCCCAGTGAGGCTCAGCCTGCCTCTGTGTGTTCACTGTGCATCACTGCCTAAGGCAGCCTGGAATTTATTCAGTGACATTTAGAAAACTGGTATAATAATGCCACATAAGGAGTTCGTCAACCATGTGCCATTTACACAAGAAATGAAACAAATCCCTTACAGGCTTATGAAGCTCTTACTTGATACACATTTTACATTAATTCCACAAGCAAAAAAGCAGTTTGAGTGAGACAGGTTGTTCCCTACCAAATGTAGTGATTCTATGTGGTGGCCATAACCACCTAAGCGACATTTCGTGCACTGCATGCATGGCAATGAGACATGAAAAATTCTTCACATATGAGTACCAGGAAACTGAATTGCAGGTTCCAACAAATTCCCCATAATTACCTCTTCAAAACAGTTGCTTGAAGAATACCTTTTCCTTAAGCTGAAGGCAAACAGTTATAGGGAAGGATATACACCAATAGGGCCACAAACACTTTTGAAGGGTAAAGAAAATACCACTTTTCTTCCAATTAGAAACTAGTAAGCAGGCAAGCTAACTGATGAGTAAAGAATCCCTTGAAACTGGAAAAAGGAACTAAGTTCTAGAACAGATGCAACACTGAAAGTAGTCTTGTCTCAGAAATAAACCCTAAAGACAACGTTATCTTCAAACACATACTTGCTGGAACACTGTTAAGCACTCATACCTGCTGTGGTCAGCAGCCTCCACAGGGCAAGATGATAGCATTGAGAGTGCTTTATCAGGGACAGGCTTTCCACCAGAGGAAAGATCCAAGCACTGGGCAACCAAAATGCTCCATGTCTGAAGACACTGAAAGCTAAACAGACTGTAGATAATTTGGATAATGGTACAGATTTTACATGATCCTGTACCCTTTGCAATTCCTTTGCAATGTCGGTTTGACACTGCCCAGCAGGTGGGGCAGGGGACCAGCAGAAGAACCTGTGCTGACAAACTGCATTGCATCTGTTTCCTGGAGTGAACACACTTTGCCAGAGAAGCTCCCTGCTCCAGAGGAGCCTGCTTCCAGTGAGATGGATCCCTAGACCAACTCTGCTGTGGGACCTATGATTCCCCACTGTGGATGTTACATTCTTAGAAAGAGATCCTGGCTCCAGAGAAACAGGGAATAGCTTTGCAATCATCACATTTATGGACAGGATTTTGTCCTGAAGGTACGGCTGGAGCAATGAACATGATAAGCACCAAATGTCCCAAAGCATGTGCCTGCTGAAAGGTGTAAGCAATGCAGTAGTGTAAAGCCTCTCGGGATTTTCACTGTGGAACAGGGCACTGTCATGGTGCAGACACATCACAAGACTTTTCACAAATGCAGATAGATGCCAAAATACGTATCAAGGCAGTCAAGAGCGCGAGGTTGAACTGCTGTCTGGTGCCAGCTGTAGTGTGCTTTTATTCAGCTTGAATCCACAATTAAAGGTTCATTTTTAAAGAAGAAAATTGCAGCATCTCCACTAATATCAACAGAATCTGTATCAAATACATTCCACAGCTGTCTTCTGAATATTATCTTAAATATTACATTAGAATGAACAGTACTCAAACAATGAAGTATTTCTAATACAACATTCTATAAAATATTTTGTGCAAATCAAAGAAATCTCAATGTGTTGCATAACTCAGGTGCATTAGTTTCAGAGTGTAGTTCTGTACCCCATTACATTACAGGAAAAATGACAAGTCTATCCCCACATATCCAAAGACTAACGATTTTGAATTTTTACACAATGGACTTAGTGTCATCTTCCACCATAGTACAGTGTTATGTACTTCAGAAATCAGCCAAGGAAAATCTTGAATACACTGTGACAAACTGTACTGCAAATACCATGTTCCAACTAAGAGAGAGAAGTGGGAAGAATCTTGCTATGAAATAATAAAGCTGATCATCTTCTTGGTAAAGTATTTCCCAGGCTTCAAAACTAAGACCAGGCAGAAAAGTTCTTGGAAAAAAAGTTACATTGTAAGCCTGGTACTGACTTACATTGTTTTAATAAATTCACCTTTGGTGATGGACTCTAGGGAATATTAGTGCCATATAAAATTAAGCTTCTGTTTTTTGAATGAAGGCAACCATAATGCATTTTTAAATATCAGTTCTGATTATCTGCCAACTCCCATCCCTAGATTATCTGGAAAACATGAACCATTTTTCACTATAATCATTAATATTAATCATTAGTGTAAAATGTCTTACCTACACAGACCTGAATAGTCACAGTATCAAATTTACAATTCACCACTACCACCTCATAGCATGTGGGTAATATGCTGTGAGTAATCATGACCCGATCTAGCCCACATTTGGGTCAGTCAGACAAGGCCTCGAAAGGGAAGGGTTGTTGTCACAGGATGGGCACACATTCACAAAAGACCTACTAGTGGGTCCAATTAGCAAATGCACTTGCATTTCACCTATTAATATGACACATTATTTCTCATCCAGCAGATGCCACAGACTGCTGCCAAGAGTGACGCTAGATCATCAACTCTTTAAAATTCCCTGACTGACAGCACCTGGGAAGGTGCAGGTACTTTATGCTAAACCAGAATAGAGTAGAAAGCCATTAATATGTGAGCACCAAGAGGCCTTCTTGCTACTCATCCTTTTTATTATATATTTCACACAGCTGAATTTCTCAAATGATCTTGTGGTTAACGTTCCTTACAAAGTATATTACTATTCCATTCATATACAAAAGAAATACAGCTGTTTGTATATATACACACCTTGACAAGTCCTTGAAAGAACAATGCAACATGAAACTACAGAGCTAAAACCTGCAGAGCACCTATTTAACTGCAAACCAGGAAGTCTCTGCAAAGAAAGGCAATCTGTTAAAGTGCTTTAACTGGTAACATTGGAATGGGATCATCAGAACTGTGTGACATGCTCTCTTACCACTTACTAGTCATATTGTGGTTTACTAACTGTAATTGCTGCATTTCATGGAAGCCATCCAACATAGAATGGAATTGCTTGAATACACTGATATAAAGAAGCAGCCTTGTTAGATGACACATTACAAACTCTGAACTTTCAGACACTGAATGTACTTAAGAATAAAATTAAGACACGAGTGAGATCACACAAGGTTTTGGCAAGCATTTTTATGTTGACTTTATAGCTTTTATAGCTTTTTTGGTTTCTTTAGGAAATTCCTGCACAGTGAAAGGAATGAAGAATTCCAGAAGAGAGTTGACGTCCTTCAGTTCCAGACTGTATTCCGCTGCTATTTTCTCTGCAGTCCATATTTGAGGATGAAGTTTATGATTATTAAGAAGTGTCAGAGCCTCCACAAGGGAAACTTTGCCTTTGGAAACTTTCTTAACATCTAGAGCTCCCAAATGGCCTAGTTTTGTAAGTCTCTTTTCCTCCGGTTTACATGGAAGATGTTCACTACCTCCATCTTTTACCTAATTGTAGGAAGAAAAAGCAAAAAGAGCTTAACAGCAGTTCTGTTTATTATGCAAACTGTAGCACCTAAGCTGTTTTCCTAATTTTGGCATTTCCTGTTAGCTTTTCCCCGCTTTCACCAAAGAAAAAAAAAACAGGAAAAAAGTGCTTAGGTAGCCTTGTTTTTTTGATATCACAAAGACTGTAATTTCTTCCACAACCATTCTACATATAATATCAACTCTGAACTCCCAATCAATCGCAAAAAAGCTCCAATCCATTGCACTCTTAATTGTACAGACTTGACAGCCCTTCATACAAGGCAAGCTACACATCTTGGTAGCCAAATGCAGATAACGTATTAAGTGGTACTAATTCATTGCAAGGGACAAAAAAAGAAAAATCATACAAATTGGTATCCTTCTCAAACCACTGAAAACCTTTTTCATATACTCTCTCTTCCCTTCCTTTCATTTTCAAATTTTAGTTTTGCTACTATAAGTATTCCTACTTTTGCTCTGTCTAGAGAACAAGCTTTCATGGACAAAAAGAAACTATTTTGCAGCACCATATGGAGTTTAATTGCCATGACTACTGCAACACGAAGACACACAAAGTCTATTCTCCAAGGTCCTTTCATATTTCCGAGTAATTTCCAATCTGTTTTGTCTTCCTCATTCTGCCTTTTATAAAGATTTAACCAGTGAATGACACTGAAAGAAAAGGACACAATTAAATCTTTCTTAAATTTAAGAAAAAGTACTTTTCAAGTAATCAGAGTCCACAGCCACTGATTAGCACACAGGCTCTCAGTATTTATTCACATGCTGAGAAAACTGATGTGGATGCTACAGCATCTGTAAGTCTGTTTCCAAACTACAGAGAATGTCTAATCTGTCCTCCATGTCTTTCTTCTACTTTGTGCTAAAACTGTGCTCAGGTAATGAATGATTTTTCAAGTCTTAAATAAATGATCTCTCTCTGGGAATCTGCCACTTCAGAACTCCCAGCTGGTGCTTTTTCACCTACTGCAGACAGACATACCAAACACACATAGAGGTATGTACACATAACGTACACAATGCACAAGGTTGTCAGGATAACATGGAAGGAAGCTTTCGGATTAAGTTTTGCCCACAAGTCTCTGTGCTTACACATCAGTCATGTTCTTCCTAACAACTTCAAGCAGACACACCACATGAGCAAGTCTTACGTGGCAGAAACCTCAGAGTAGGAACAGAATCAAGCAAAGATTTGTTCCGCTTTTGGCTTTTTCTCTAATCTGTCTTGACAGGCTTGTAAATGAACATTGAAGGATACCGAAATTAGTACTTCAGCACTTTGAAGATTAGAGTCCTAACCTCTATGATGAAAATTAAGAATAGAGATTACTTGAAAACTTCAGGGACAGACTGAAGAAATCTGTTTGCATTTTAAATATTTTTAGACTTGAATACCATTAAGTGGCAAATTAGAGAGACTTAGAAATTTTGCTAATGATTATAAAATTTTTATAATTGAACAAAGTAGCTGGACTAAAGTGGTCTAATAATGCAATATGTAAAACACACAAGCCATAACAAAACATGATGAAAAACAGGAGACTGAACCCCAGTCTGCATTTTACTAGAAGGAATATGCTTTCCCTTACCAAGTCAAAGATTGCAGCCACTGGCAATAAGGAAACTGATAACCATACAACCCGTAAGGTTATGCAGAAGAAAACCTAAGGCACTTCATCAGCCATATTAGGAAAAGTCCCTACACTATATGACATTAACATCAGTATATTAAAGACTCAATTAAAACTCAATCTTTGGCCTCGGCCACATCCCTGCTGCTACAGCAGTCCCAATCTCTTCTAAGAATTCCACAAGTGATCTCTGGAAAACTCCTGCATCTTTGCAAAAGGCTGGACAACCGTCTTGCCTTAGAGGAAGCAGAAGTGGGAATTAAGTGAAAAACAGGATCAACACAATGTGAAAAAGGATGACTGTGCAAGCATTTAAAAGCTTGTATAAATCCATCACATGTTCAAAACACAGGGTCAGACACAGTGCTATTGATGTACAGAAGAGCAAGAAAAACACCACTTATCTACTAAAAGAAAGCAGCTTTCAGGTATTGACAGAGCATTTTTCTTGATGCAGAATTTGAAGATCACAAAGCTGATGCTGGTATGGCTCTTACAGAAAGACATACTCACCCGTGCTGGTGGCTCTCTGGACTCAACAAAAACATCTTTTAACAACGTGAGAAGCCTATCATCCTTTCTTAAAATTTCTTCTTTTATTTCTGGGTGCTCTAAAGACAGTGAGGAGAAGGGGGAAAAAAAAGGAAAAAAGATAGATCTGAGTCAAATTATTTCCTTTTTGTTAGTCCTGCCAGCTCATCACTTCCCCAAGGGGTAAGGCATGGCTCGCCCAGAGAAACGGGCCTTCACACAAAGGTGTCATTCTTCCCATAGCTCTGGGGACTGCTTCCAGCACAGCACTGCCTCACACAGCAGTGCCACCCAGTCACCTCCCGCGGGTCACCTGCCACGGCACAGCGGGAAGCACATCTTTGTGGCACGCTGGGTAGTGCTCTGCAGTACTGCTCCAGCGACTGACTCCCTGCAAGTGCCCTCAGCAGCCACCCTCATCAACTGCCCCCTGTACCTGTGCCATCGCCCACCCCATCACCTGTGCCATTGCTCGCCCCCATCACCTCTGTCACCACCTGTGCCACTACCTGCCTCCATCACGCACCTCCATCACCTGTGCCATCACTCGGCCCATCACCTGTGCCACCACCGCCCCGGCGGCCGCCCGCCCCCTGCAGCTCCCAGCGTGCACCGCGGGATGTAGCCCCAGTCAATGTCACGCTGTCAATGTCACGGCCCTGCCGTGATGCCGCTCCTCGCCCCACTCTCGCACATCCCGCACCCGGCACTCGCTCATCCCGCACCCGGCCCCCGCTCTGCCCTCCCCGCCCATGCCCCGGCCCCAAGCCGGGCCCGCAGCCGCCGGGCCCATGGCCACGGCCGGCTCGGGTAAGCCACGGCGCGGCGGGCACGCACCAGCGGCGGTGTCGGTGCGTGCGGTGCGGTGCCGCGGGGCGGGCGTGGGCTTCTCCTTGCTGATCTCGCGGCGGGCGCGGCTCTCCACGTTGAAGGTGCGGAACACGCGGGTCACCCTCCCGCCCATCGCCGCCGCCGCCGCCGCCGCGCCTGCGCACGGGCAGCGCCGGGGCGGGGCCGGAAAGGACTGCCCGGACACCGCGGGAAACAGGAACAGGCCCGCGGGAACCGGAGCCCGGAATGTTCGCTGTCCATTCCACGGCGGTGTCTTCTCCTCGGACGCCCCTCGGCCCAGGCCGCGTTGGGCCTGCCGTGGCTTTTCTAAGCCCGGCGCTCGGAGCCGCCGGGAATGCTCCCAGAGGCGCGGGCTGACACAGTTCCCGCTCATCCTGCGGGAGCAGGAGCTGCCGCCTGGCGTATTGAATCCCGGCTACGTCATGTCGTGACTGTCGCCACCCGTTAATCGGCGGAGCTGCGGCGCAGTGCTGCGACCCAGGCTTGCAGCCGCACCCAGGCCCCTCGGTGTGGACATGTCGCACCCACCTTTTGTGTATTTTCAAGTTTTTACCTGGATAATGGCGGGCAGTTAAATGCCACCCTGACACCCCATCCCGTCAGATCTCTGAAGCCACGCAGGGTCAGCCCCGGTTAATGCTTGGATGGGAGACCTTCTGCGAATACCAGGGGCTGTAGATTCTAGTCCTGAGGACTTCTCTGTCACCGTCCAAGCTCGCACAGCCGTGGCAGATGAACCTCAGGAGTTAAAGGATAGGGCCAGTTTCATGCATGCTGTGCCTCACCTAAAAAATCCACTGTGCAGGCTCGAAGGACACACCCACGTGGGGAGAGCCCTTCCCAAATCTGCGTTTGCAAAGGCGAGCCATACGTACTTGGATAATGATAACGAAGTATTTAGGGATGCTCTGCCTCACACTCTCGTTAATGTGTATAGCGTTTCCTTGTAAGCATCTCACTTTCAGTGAGAGAAAAATAATTTTATAAGCAGGTGTCATCTAGACAACCTACTCCGCATGGAAGTCCACGATTCCTCCATAATGTTCGGAATTGGTAGGTTAAACAATGGCATCAGGGTGCAGACCTTCTTTTTCAGCCCAACCAAATAACCTTTTCTCTGACTTTGGCCAAAATTGCAAGAAAGACTTAGGAAGAAGTACTGAGAAATCCTTGAGCTGTGCAAGATAAGAAAGGTAAAATTGTAGACATTATCCAAATTGTTGAGATGGAATCAGCAGTTTATAGATTCAAGATTCAAAGCATGAGAAGATACAGAAACCTCAGAGAAAGGAGAGCAGAAAGAGCACCACTAAGGACTATTAGCCTGAAGCACGAAACAAGAGAGCCTGATGATTGACCACTTGATTCAACCACGACTCATAGGGTGTCTTACCAAAATAGATCAGTGTCTTACTAATTCCAGCAGCTGTGTGAATTACCCCAAAAGTACTTTCTTTATTGTTTTGTGTTTATACTGTTTCCAGATGCAACTGCATGGTGATAGCTGTCTGAAGGACGTGACATCAAGTGAGAATGTTAATGAAGGACAGCAAAAAGACCAGACGTTTTGCTGTGCTTTTTTTTTTTTTGTGGAAAAAACCTACTTTCTGCCCTTGCATATATATAGTTGTTCTTACTATTCTGGGCATGCACAACTTGGGTTTTCAGAACTTGGTCTTCTACTGGTAGTACTATTTAGTAATAACAATGACAATGTGATATTTATTAAAGCTACAGCATGCTTGAATCCTGGATTAATGAAGGACAGTGTTTTCCTTAGAGAGAAGCCAAAAAGCAAGTTAGTGGATGAGGAAAGCCGACTAGACCTAGAAAGACAATGGAGACAGGGTAGCATGAGTGTGGTCTGTGCTGGATCTCTGCTCTGTTTGGGCATCGTGAGGGTGCAGTTTCTCCACTTCTTTATTTTAAAGACTGTCACTGTCCGTAGGAGGTTGGAAACGTGTTTTTGTTCTCTTGTGGTAAGCATACTGACCATATCTTATTTTAGACATTGCACATGTAATGATACTAAGAAAAGTGATAGAGTGGTAACAGGAATGTGGAGGCTTTTAAAAGCTGCTGAAGTCAAACCGGTGACAAGTTTAATTAATTGTAGTCAATTACTTGCTGACTAAACCTGTGTTCTTGAGTACTTTGATACTTTTGATACTTTCCTGAGTGGTGAGTCTGTCTGGCCTGGCTGCAATGGAAAAATCCACATGGATGCCTTCGGAGGTTGTAGACCTTTTCTGTGTATGTTAGTATTTCTCTGAGATATTCTTATTGATCTGTCTGTGGATCAGCCATTGTGCCAAATTTGGAAACAAAGATTCTCCCTTCAAAAGCTAAAAACTGCCAGCTTTTGGGGTCACACTCAGCACAAGGCTTCTGTCTCCATAAAGCCTGAATGTGATTAACACTGCCATAATATTTACTGACAGCAAGATAAATTCACCAGAAGGCAGTCAGTTAAAAACAAAGAGTGATGTCATGCTCTGCCTGTCACTTCCCATCACTGAGGATGGCACAAGGCTGTTCTTTTCATGTATAAAGAAGCACTAGAAGTACAACATTTTTATTTTGAAGAATTTTTCTTACACTGTAGCAAGCATAAGAACTGAGATAAAAAAATCTTTTTTTTTTCTTTTATAATTTGGAGTTTTACCAGTGTGACCATGCTAATATTAAATATCAGTAATCAAGAGCTTGGATTTGTGATTCTTAAAAAATGAATGTGTATGTATCCAGTTTAGATAGTGTTTCAAAAGGGATCCATTTTTTTAAACTAGGAGTCTGATTTTTTCCAGGGAATTTAAAGTAACAAATATGTCAGGTCTCAGGTAGCTCTACAACAAAATAGCCTGTGAGAAGAACACAGACTATCCAACTGAGTTCATGTACACTAGTAGCCTGTTCTCAACACTGGACAGCACCAAACACTTTGGATAAAATAGTGTAACTGGCACAATATACTTGTGCCATATGCTGCTACACTAGATCTCCTTTTAACCCTTTCACACTCTTAAAAGAGAAATTTCTAAAGCTACTGTGCACCTAGAAAATAAAAAGTACATTTGTGACCTTTCTTTGACTCTTCTTTTTTCCATCCCAGTTTTGATTATATGTTGTGTGTTTTTTCTTTCTCAGCTAATTCTGTGGCTGAATGGAAAATCAGAAATTAATTTTGATAGTTAACTAGCATCAAAATTCTGATTGACCTATTGAAAATTCCCTTTAGAGAAGGGAGATTAGGAATATCTGTCACAGCTTGTTTAGGTGTGTGGTATTGCTAAGGTTTCTTTGCTGTCTTTGCTATTCAGAAAATGAGGAATCGGAGTATGAGTCCAGACGGGCAGGTAATCTCAGTGAAATAAAAATCTTTTTTTCCTAGTGGATGCCAACTTGAGAATTTTCGAGAGGAGGCAAGTGAGGTTTGTAACATGATTTGTTGTCTGGGAATGACACAGCAGTCGACTGCAGAGAAAAATCAGAAGTGCCCTTATACAGCAGTGGCACAGGTTTATATTTGATCCTGTCCAGATTTTCTACCACTGACATTGTTTTCCTCTTCTTTTTGTTGCTGTTTGTGCCTAATTTAGGCAGTCTAAATGGATACTTGAGCAAACTTATGTATAGTTAGCATTCAGGGAAGAGTCCTCTGTCCTGATTACTGGTTTCCCAGTAAATACAATGAGAGCATTGATCCTTTTGTTCCTTATCTCATCAGTGTTAGGCAGAACCAGAGAACATAGCATTAGCAAGAATTGTTTATGAGCCAAGCAAAAATGACTGTCCCTCAACTTTGTAAAGATGAACTCAAGAGAGGTGGATTCACTGATGGATCACTGTTGCCATTAGTGATTTCTGGTTGTTCTGTTACTTAATTCAGTTTGTTACTCTTACTCTGGCTTCAACTGATCCATATCTTACTGGCTTCTGAAGTTCTACAAATACGTGGAATGATTTTGCTTAATTCCAGCCTGTGATCAGTATTCCCGAACACTTGCATCTTTTCAAGGCTAGGTGGCTGCAGTGCTTTATTTAAAGGAGTTTTTGTCAAGTAATTACATGGATGAAGTTTATGGCGAATGCAGCAAGCTCAGCCTTGCAGGGTCACACACCAACCCAGACAGGTCACTAGGTCATTGTCACATAATACTGATTTCAAAGACTTTGCATTTAAATTCTTCTGATTGACTGTGGCTTACCTGATGTAATTTTCTGTATTTTTCCAGTCTTACTGAGAAATTGTTGTATCTCAATTAGTAGGTTACTTTGACTTGGAAATGCACAGTAGGAGCCAGCATATTTGAGAATGAGCCAGCCTGGTACTGGAATTAATTTTAGCAATTACACATGCATTTTTACTTCATTTTTACATACAGGGTTCAGTTCTCCATGTTCTCTTCTCAGTGGCAATACTAGCTGAGACAACTGACTGCCTCATTATTTCTTGTAACCCTGGCTTCAGTTCATCTCTGTTGCCAGAGTGAGAGTACAGAAACTCTTCAGAGCAAACATCATCACATAGTTGGTCTGATTTAATAAAGAAAAGAATGCCCATACTTTTCTGAAGCTGTATAAATTACCGATGATTTGATTAGTCCCACAGACAGCTACCAGAAACTCAGGAGGAAAAACAAAAGGAGGAGTATGAATGCCTTGAACTTGTATTGCTGCCAGGTAGGCTGTTTGGTTTGTTTGTGGGAGTTTGCACTTTGCTCCCTGTTCGCTTTTCTCCAGCAGTGACAGAAACGAGTCTACCGGCTCCAGTGAGAAGGAGTGAACCAGCAGTGGGAAGAAACTGGTGGAATGGAGCAGTGGCTGGCTCACCTTGGGCTGTCTTTGCTGGTGCACCAGCATCACCCAAAGCAAACACCATCCTTTGTACTGACCTGAGGCAGCAACAGTAGCCATGATTTTACTGCACTACCACTGCAGTAGCTATCCGATGCTCCAGAAGATAGTTAATAATTTGAATCCATTCACCAGCTATCTGCTGGAGTTTCTTTCATGAAATATAATGCATAACAAATATATCTGCTGGGACATATAATGTAATCTTTTTCTCCTACAATAATGTAATATTTTTCCTTAAAGGATATTTATATTTTCTCCATATGCTCTTTGTATTTATACAGGTGTGATGCATTTTGTATACAGAACTATTTGTGACGATGTAACAGGGGATTGAACTTCCATGCTTCTATAAGGAGTTGCAGAACCAATGTTATTTATTCTATTTACACTTTAAAAGGATCCTTCTGTGATTTACAAATTGTGTATTTGCGGGTGTGATTTACATGAAAAAATAAGTCTATTTTATTTACCTATGGGAAGGTAAATTTTGTGCAGAATGGGAAAGCCAAAATTACCTCAGTGAACACTTCTAAAACCATTTTATATATATCTCAGTCTTAAAGAAGGCTTATATATAGATCTTAAGCTGCAGAAGTTACAGTGCGGTTTAATAGCTAAGTGGCTTAATCGGTGTTATGCTGGGTAAGTAGCATTTGAATGCCTGTCCTATACCTGTATTTTTCTAGACATACAGTAGCTAAAAATCTGCCTGGGACACACAGAGGATGCTTTGCAAAGCTTCAAACCGTCCTGAGATTACACATCTTTCCTGGCTGCTTCTGCAAGCATTGCCATGGATTTCAGGTCCTCTAACTTCCAAGAAGCAAATGCATCCACACTAATGCTGAAAGAGGTCTCTGTTAGGGGAAGTTACTAGACTGCAGAGCAAAGAAAATGTGACCATAGGGTTACAACCTACAGCCTTTAAGTAAAAGCCTTGAAATAAAACTGAAAGTATAATATTGTGTTACTAAAAGAGAAACTACAGAATGTGATTGGAGAAATGCATCATATTCATTTAGCATTTAATCTAAGAAACAAATGAAAAACCATTATATAATGTTTCCAATATATGCAGTCACCAGTAGAGTTACAATACTCAAGTTTGCTGATTCAGAACCAAATTTTTCTTAAATTTCTAATTGAAATAATTTTCTCCTAAAATAGCAACCGTTTAGGTATTGACCTTAAAACATGAAGTCCCAATGAATTCAGTAACATTTATAGAGAACAGGATAAATAGAAGTGAAAATAATATCAAAGAATCCAAGGCTCTAGACAAAAATCTGCACTTGAAATGGATCAAGAATTCTTAAGTTTTGGAGTTTAATTCAGTGACAGGAAAGAAATTCCTGAAGGAAGATTTTTATAAATAGGTACTGTTGTCTACTACATGCATTTTGTTTGTTTATTCTACATCTTAAAGTGAAATACAATGTGGAAGCCCTTATTAGAGACACAGTTTTAGACAACATATATTACTGATCAGGGAAAATAGACTTGTTTTCTACTTGCTTCATTTATATAAAATATTATGTTTATTTGATTTATTAATAAACCAATATGGATTATTGCAGCACACTGCAATGTCCACTACAAAAGATTTGGTCTACACCTAATGCAGTAGAGCCCATAAATATATGTCACAGAGGACATAGGTTAAGACACATAATGCTGTAATTATTCATAATTACTCTATGTACAGTAATACAGAAAATTAATTACATTCTTCCTACAGGTTTTCTGAGCATTTTCATTTTCATTTGTATGTATCACCATTTACCTGAGTGATTATATATACAAATTGTGCCAGTAGAGAATGCACTAGAAAACAAAAGAAAGTTTCAATGATACCAATACATGACTACCAGTATTAGAGTCCAAGTGAAAATCCTTACTGAAGCTAGAGAGCCCTTTTATGTGCCTCTTCTTTCCACAGCATCAAAAATCTGGGGGCAGCATGTGGGACACAGATGTATTTTGAACAGTTACTTTTACTAATTATGTACAGAGATAAAGTGGCTAAATATGTAAGTGTCAGGTTGCCTGGGGGCTCCTAAAATAGACTATTAAAG
The DNA here is from genome assembly GCF_047495875.1 of Pithys albifrons albifrons. Taxonomy (NCBI): domain Eukaryota; kingdom Metazoa; phylum Chordata; class Aves; order Passeriformes; family Thamnophilidae; genus Pithys; species Pithys albifrons. The sequence continues at coordinate 39,043,498 of NC_092459.1, forward strand.
ACGTTCCCAAATATTTAAAGAAGTACTACCTCTATGTACTAAAAGTTCATTTTTAGATTATATAAAAGGACATGATTAAGCTTCAAAGCTCCGGTGTTATAACTCAGACTTACTGAGACTCCTTGAAGGCAGAGTTTTTTCTTTATGTAAGGTGTCTTTGGGATCATGATAAAGCTACAACATTTCCTATATTCATAATCAAATGCAAAAACAGTGTTCTCAAGCATTAGTTCAGGAACTCTGTAGGGAATAATGTATGTTTTGGGGCTAGAAAATGCTGAAAATGACCAAGTTTTCTTTAGTTGATAAACAGTTTGTCAGGATGACTCATGTTTTTCTAATATGAATGAAGGAATTTGATTCTGCACAGAAGGCTGTAATGAGGAGTGGTAACAAATGATAAATTTCACATGCTCAGAATTGCTAGAACCTTTTCCAGTAAGGTGCTGACAAAACTCCCTCACAGATGTTTTCTTTATTGCCCTTGTAGATTGGGATTTAAATGGCAACAATATTTGTTTTAAATTTAGAATTTTAGCCAGTGTTTCTGATTTTGCAGGTTGTTTCCCCTGGGTAAAACAGAAGATGGCTTCAATGACTCTTCTGAAGGCATCTTGCTCATTTGAGTTCTATTCCTTTTAAACTATACACAAAAGCCTATTTTTTTGTCTGGACACAGCAGGAAACAGAAGATGATTTTCATACTCAGTGTCAGGCCCCACCAGACAACATTCACACACACATGCACACAGACACACAATTGTATCCTCTTTTTGCTTTTATAGACAGGAGGGTCTCTTGTCATCTATAGCCCCTGCTGTCATAAGCCAAATGTTTCATTTAATCACTTTCATAATCTGTCTCCCTCCCTGCAGCTTTTTGTCTCTTCATCTCAGTTGTACAGTGACTCCATAGACAACTCCCAACCCTCCTGGCTTCAAACCAGGAGGGTTTGAACTTCCACTTATTCAACTTCCACTTCAGGCCTGGTGAATAATTTGAGCAACAACTTCTGTTGTTTTGGATGAAATAAAAGATATTAAAAGAAAAAAAGTTGATTGTAGCTGGAATGGAAGTAGGTTAACTGTCCTACCTTAAATAGGATTTAGACATTTTCATAAATCAGAGGTATATCTTTTGAAAGTTAGTTGCAGTCTGCCCTTTAGTGTCTCCTGCATCCTTACGACTTGCTATCTATCTGTGCAGGCAGGTGCCTGGTTCCTAGAGTGCAATCCATCACCTGAAGGTAAATTTCAGCTACCTTTTTTTGTGTACTTACCAGGAGCAATTTAGAGCTGCAGTCTAATAGTGCATTGTCTCTGAAGGAGAATTCTTCTTCTGTTAGTAGCCACCTCTCAGTCTTCTTGCAAGAAGGACTCCTTTGCCTTCATGGTAAGCCAGCACAACCTACTTTCTTTTCTTTTTCCAATCAAAGTTTTCTATCTGAAAACAAATTGGTTGTATAAACTACCAAATAAAATAGGTCAAGGATCATTCTTTGGCCCTCAAGTCAGTTACCATATGAAATTCCCATCAATATGTATAAATCTTTACTTCCCTTCTCTGTCCATAGTGTCACATACTGTACCACGTCCGATAGTTATTGCAGTCAGACTCAGATGATGTTAGTAAGTTGTGTAAGCACTTTTCTGTTACACTACAAGTTTGGCCAGTTTAGTCTAAAAACTACTAAAGATAGAACAGCATAGCTATATGCTGTGATGCTATCCTTGCCATTTACCAGTAGTCTGCAAAAGTGTGCTGATAAAGCAGCTTTTTTTTGCCTTAGGTATAATTGCAATTTCAATACTTTCTTGTGTTTCTTTCTAACAGCTATGATAAATGATTGTACTTACTGGGTTTTTTTGTTTGTTTGTTTGGTTTTGGTTTTGTTTTTTTGTCCACCAAGAAGTCTATGTTAGCAAAAAGATTTTAAATTTAAATGAGGACTCAAACTTGTCTGCATCTAAGTCAGGTCACATTTTCAATTCTTTTTTAATAACATAAAGGGATGAACCTTAAAAAAAGCAGAATCACAAGAGTACAAGCTATATTTTCCACTTTGGGTTCTCCAAAAGCCATACTGCCTTTCAATTTCTTAGACACTTAGGTGGCTCTGTTAGTCCTTGCCATTTCTGTATGTTCAATTTTACAGAACCTTAGAGGTATAAGGGTACTTTCATACACTTTTTATATGGTGACAAATGCAGACACAGCCGTGAAAGTCCAAGAACCACCTATAACACAGGATTTAGAGGCCTAAATGGAATGTACAGAAGTCCAAAATAGTGTTCCTGAAAGCCACCACTCAACAGCTGCTTAATATTTCATTCTTTTTGGGTTTTTTCAGATACATTTGTTTAAGAGAGTGAGTAAGAAGCATATCACATATGTCTTTCTCAAGTACAACTGCAATCCAGAAAGTGGCTAAGGGGTTTTAAGACTTTGGTATCTAATGGAGGAATTTTGTCTACTAATTTGTCAGTGATGAGGACTTCTAACCGATGCTCTAAGGATCTTCCTCTTGGTTCAAAAGGAGCTCAACAGACTTAGATTAAACTTTAGATAAATGTTATCTGTCAGTCTGTGAATACATCAAATATTCTGTTCAACATTTTATTTGTTGTTGTGTGGGGTGGTTTTTGTTATAGCATCTCTTTGATTTTTCACAGTGATGAAAAGAGATGTATTGTGTTCTGGTCCAGCATGGCTGTTAAAAATCCTTGAGTTACAGAAATTCAGCTCCAAATATATACATATAAAAATACACACGTACGTAACTATTCCCATACCTACCAGGTGGAGGGACAATCAGTGTACCTAAATCTGATCTCCTCTCAAGATACAGCCAGTCTTGTGCCACATGAAGTAAGCAGTCGGTCTAGTATTTGGTGTATGGAGCACTGTTTCTTGTCTTTCATCATGATCCAAGTGATATTACAGACCACCATGCATGCAGCCTAACCAGTCCAACAAACTGTTGAGGAAGTGAACATGGACCCTTCAGAGAACTGTGTCTGAATTTCTCATTTGTTGGGGAACTATGCAGTGATGTGTTAGAGTGGCTTTTAAAGTATTCAGATATTTCCATGGCTAGTTAATGTCAAGAATGGAAAAAGACCAAACATATGTTCTGGCAAACAGGGACAAAAGGATATATATTACAACAAGCATGCTCCTTATCTCTGCTGGTATTTTCACAACATCCAAAATAAGCAAGCTTGTATACATGTGGAACGTGCATTCACCTTCTATCACCAGTTAGTTGATTGATTAAAAATTATTGAAAATATTAGGAAAACCAGATTTTTGTTAGGAAACTGTCTAGTTTAGATTTTTACTGTCCCATAACTAAGGAGTTAGGCATTGGGAAGTCAACCTCTGAGGGTTCAGTTACACGGTATTGAGTGAATCTTTCATCTGAACTAGTCTAGCTACACTTCTGCCACCGGTAGGACTAAGAAAGTTTTTCTTTACTGATTTAACAGCACTAGTCATGCACTTGAAAATAACGGGCTTTCAGAAGCTAAGGTTTTCATACTGCATAAGTGCCACTGTGAGTGGGTTTATCTCCTCAGTGAGTGTGTGGACTATAATATCTTCTGTTTCCAGTGCATAAATGCTGGCAAGGTGCAGGGGTCTCAGTTCAAAACCGATGTTGGAGTAAGCTGTGGCCTTGCATCACTGGTTTCTACAGAACATAATTATTTTGGAAATCTATGTAGCTCTTCCTGGCACTCTTTATCTGTTCATTCTCTAACAGCATGAAGCCATACAGGACCTTCAATAATGCTCTAAAAACCACAGAAAACTGTTAGAACACACACTAAGATAGATGAAAAGTTGGTAGCATTTGCAGAAACACATTTGTAGCAGCCAACAATAACTGATATCTGCAGGTGCTTTTGCATGGGGAAAGACTGGAAGTCCTTGATCATACAAGGAATCAGCTATTCTCAAGGCAGTACCTGGAAAATTAATAGTCTCAGGTTGAGGAAGACTACACATACTCATATTTCTGTCACATGCTGTGTTTCTGTCACCTGCTAGCTCATCTTATTCTGCTTATCTTCAGAGGTTAGAAGCTTAAAGAACTTTATGATTAAACAGTTTGGGGGTTTTTGAACTGTGTGAGGAATGAATTGCTGGTGTGCAGAGTTAGCACAGTGAGGTCAGCTCTGCCTGCTATAGCTGTGGAAGGGATGACAGAAAGTCCTTTGGTTCTACAGACAGACTAAACTCAATAAATCACATACATGAGCTCTTCCTCTTCCTACAGGTTTCTAACATCTGCATCCTCCCTCTTATGAGGAGGAAGACTGGTTGTCTAATTGCCCCAGAATTAAAACTGCATCAAACATTCAGTCATGCTTTCTGATCTTCACTATACTTGTGCTACTTTCTATCATAGAAAGGAACGGAATGTAAGAAAAAGCTCTAGAAAGAGTAATCTAAAGACACTGTGGAACTTTAGGCTCACTTGTTTTGAAAACAAAGGCATGCAAAGTGCTCTACACAAAGACATATGCTTTTGTTAGCAGAGTGACAGTACCAAGGTTTGCACCACGCTCCATAAGGCATCATATACACAAAAGCTCATCTACCACAGTGGAAAAATCACTGCAGGAATGTATGGTTTTTTCCCCTTTTCCTGACCCCAGGCTCTACTCTTGTTCTTCCTTTGCCAGCCATGCTGTGATCCCTCCCTCATGAGAGTGTTCATACATCAGAGTCTTCAGTCTGATGCTCTCACAGCAGCCACATACTAAATGGAGAAACTGTATCTTCAGAGTATTGGCAGTGAAATATGTTTCCTTGATGTTAGAAATACACCTCCTACTTCACAGAAATAAAAGCTGTGGATTGTCACATCTAATGTGCCAGACTATTTTATTTCAACAGTTTAGAAGTGGAGAGTGATTTTGTTTAAAGCAGTCTCAGGCTGAGCCAGCCATGCTCAGCTGTTCTTTTGGAGTAGGGAGGATCCAGGAAAGGGAGATAGATGAATAAGAAAATTGTTAACTTTCAGTGGCCAGCAATTTACTTACCAACAGTACTATACAGGTTGCTTAGACAACTGGTTTGTTAGTTTCTTGTCTAACCTCCACTTCCTTTTTTCTTCTCTGTAAATGTTAAGGGTTGCATCCAGGGCTGTATTCAGAAAGACATACATAGCAGAGGAAGCCCTGCAAGGTTCAAGCAGGACCTTGCGCTTCCTCCTATCTTTCAGGAAGCCTCTTTCCTCTAGTAGGGAATGTCACCTCATGTGAATAAATCTGTTCCAAATGAAAGAACCAGGTCAAAGCAGTAACCCTGACAACTCCAATGTTGCAGCTAACACTACTATATATATATCTTCTACTGAGACGGGAATAGCTACTCCCTTACCTGTTTTAATCTTTTTTATTGCCCACTGGGCTTCTTTTAAGTAGGTGCTGTCATGCAGTTGGTGTTTGTCAGCTCCACCAATAAGCAGAAGGCTCGAGACACTTAAGAGTTTTCTTCTGTCTCCAGTTCCAATGAGGATAGAGGATGAGATTGCAGCTATTATTTTTTCTTCCTTTTTTAATGTTGGACGCTTATTCTGTTTTTTTTCTTTTGATGTTTGTGGTACTGACATGTAACCTGGAAAATGCTCATCTGAGCAGTTTACTCAGAACATAGTGTTTGATGTTTTTATTTTTTCAATCAAAATAGTGGTGCTGGGTATACTTTGAAATGCAACTAGGAATTGGCTGTATTTACATGTCTAATTTTCAGAACATTGATATAATATGCACCAGTACAGTAGGTTTACATTCAGCTTTGCATATCAGGAAGAGCACTGCAAGAAGAAATGGTGAGTTAATTATGGATGAGTAAAGAACCTCTGAACAGAAGGTTTACAGCAACATTGATTGCCTATGATCAGAGATTGCTGTAACTTGTGATTGTGTGGGAAACTCACCATAAATCGCCATAAGATCAGGATCTTGCAAACCCATACAGGAATCTGAGCTGAAAAATTTTCAGTATGGATACACACAATCCCGACACAGTGTCTGTTAATCATTTTTCGTTATCCAAAAACTAGAAGGAAAAACCACTTTCTTGCGTGGCTGGAACCATGAGGCAATGTAGTGTTCATAGAGGTTTCAGCAACAGGAATTTGAATTTACTTTTCCTTTATGTCAGAAGGAGTAACATAAAATTCTGTATTTATGTTTGAAAGCAGTCTCAGTTTTAAGTTCAAGCCAGCTGTACCCTGAGGCTGAAACATGGCCATGTTTTGGCAGCAAGGAAGACTGCCATATGTTGCAGTGATAAAGAAATTAAACTGATGCCAATCTCTAAAGTCAGTCTTCTAAAAATATATAAGGAAGTATATTTTTGGCAATATAAGCTTTTATAGAGAGAGTAAAACAACTCGATAAGCCTTTATTTAGGGATAATTTTTCTGTCTCTTTAACAGTCACACCCTTTGGATGTGCTGCAAGCCACAATTCACTATTTTTATTGAGAGAAGTTGTACATAATACATAAATCCATTGCAATCCCCTGTTACACAGAATTGCTTGCCCTCTAGCTCCCAGCTGTCAATAGCCATAGGACAATTCCATTATTTAAATAAGTTCTTACTTATTGACTGGCTTTTAGTGAGCACATACTGGAAATAGATAAGAAGATCCCTTTCTTAGGAGTCATTCAGTCAGGCCTCTAAATGAGAGCACAGTTCTGGAGACTCTGGACTTGGCTGGCAGCATGGCATACTCTTTCCTTTTAAAAGGTCAATATAGGTCATTGGTTTGTAGCTCTCAGAAGTGACTTCCAAAGATTTTAAAATTGGCAATTAGCTTAAGTGCCAGGAGTATGTCAAGGATCGTCGAACACAACTATTTGTATTCTTGATATGCATATAATAAAATGCATTGTAATATCTATTCTTACAATGCCGTGGTTCCAAACCACATCTACTACAACTTCATGCAGAACAAATATTCATTACAAAATATTGATCTCAATCATAAACTTTCCTGTTGTAAACACTGAAGCTGGTGTTTGTCATTGCTGAAGGACTGCTACTGATCCATAAAACTGACTCCTCAGTGAGCAGTTTTAAATTCTCTCCATTTACCAGTATTCTGAGATGCATTTGTTAGATTACTAGGAAGTTACTGACAACAGACTACGGATTCCACCAGCATTTTTTTTATGTCCATAAAACATATGGCCATAAACCACCATTTATGTCCTTGAACTCTTGAAAGAAATTATTCAGAGATGCAGTAAACTTGTTTTGAAGCAGAAGTTTTACTATTGACTAGGTCAATAGTTTCCAGGTAAACATTTTCTTGCCCAGCAGTGATGGTAGTCTTCTAACATCCATTTTTTGACAGCATACAAACTAAGTTCTTCTGTATCCTCTGTGCCAACACATCCAGCTGGCTTTGCACCGAGGACATCAATTTGTGTTCTCTGTATATACACACTTTGCCATTTCCACTTCTTTTAAATTCTCACTGTAATTTGCAGTTGAGAAAAAACACTGGCTGTTCTTTCTGTAATTTTTTCAGAGTGAGACAGATCTCCTAAGAAGATATTAATTGCTTTTTATGGACCTTCATCTCATCAGACACAGCAGAAAATTTCCTTGTGTTACTCTGAAAGGAACAGTTTAGTTTCGGGACAATTTCTACCACTGGTGTCAAGGTACTTAATGCTCCTCCTAATCCACATATATGCTCCTCAGTCAACCTGAACAGCTCAGATTTACTAGCAAATGGCAGTGTCATGTTTAGTAATATGTTTTCAGACACTTAAGAAAGTTCAGTGGTCAGCAATTTTTTAGCAGAGGTGAAAGACACTGATACAACCAATGCTGAACAACTGGTAAATAGGAGGCCACATATAAAATATGCCTAAGATGTCAACATCTGTTGCTGCTTCAGACAGTTATGACTAACTTAATCTTGTGCTTTATTGGCCAGAACATCCTGCAAATGTATTTGGATAATAGCATTATGTCAATCATCAGCTTTCCTATGATAGTTTTGCAAGAATACATCATTTGTATTAGCAGTACTGAGGAAATGACCAGCTGTACTACGACATTTTTCTTTGGTGTATTCAAAACTGAAACAACGTATTTTTTAGAGGAACCTTGGTTTCCTGCAGATCTGTCTGTGCTTTTTTGGTCATTTCTCCTTGATTTTCAGATCTGTTTTCATTGTTTCATTGCTTCTATTAACTGTAGATGGTTTAGTGATTGTGTTCACTTCTTTTTCCATGGTGCTCATTATGTCAATATATTCTTCCCAGAATGTCAGCTTTAAGGGCTTCATGAATTTTCAGTGAAATGATAGATTCCATTTTACTCTTTTGCAGCAGTGAGGTCTTCTTTTAACTGCTCAATCTCTTCAGTATCTTCCTTAATAATAGCTCCCTTGGCAGCTGCTGGTTAACTTCATGTTTCATCATGTTCCTTGATCTATAAGCATACTCCACTGGGTTCAATTTTTCCTCAGGATTTATAGATGTGGGAGAAACTGTGGCTGTTATTAATGTTCTTTTTGTTCTCCAAGAGAGTCTTGAAGCTTTCTGTTAAGATTCTCCAGGTCTTCTTCCACAAGAGGAGTAATAACTCTTTCACGGGTCAGAACAGATTACTTGGTATTTTCAGTTTCACAAGCTCTTTTATCAACTGCCCCAAATGATAGTGTTTGTACTTCTTGCAAGTTTATATTCCCAATTCTAACAAGCTCTTGGTCAACTGCTCAAGTGACTTTCATATGGATGGTAATGGAAAAAACAGTAGGATCAACTGGAATATGATTCTTGTAAGTAGCTGCAGCAGCTCTTTTGGTGCACCTTTTTCCAAGATTTGGTAGACTTCATTTTTGTTGTGTACAGGTACTTCTTTGAAGACTTTCCCATTTACACCTGTCTTGTTTATGGGATCATAAAACATCTGCAGTCTTTTGCTAGTGCTGAGAATAGGATTCAGAAGTTCAAAAAGTTCTTTATTATATATTTCCAGAAAGGAAAATTTTCAAAAAAATAATAAAAATCAGTAGCAATCTCTGTGACTGTTTTATTATAATTGATACAATATATTGGTAGACCTTTACAGTGGTGCCCAGCAACAGGATGAGGAGCAGTAGCCATAAATTGAAACAAAGAAGTTTCACCTCAACATGAGAAAGAAGTTCTTTACACTGTAGGTGGCAGAGCACTGGAACAGGCTGCCATAGAAGGTCTTGGAGTCTCCCTCACCGGAGACATTCAATACCCACCTGGACACATTTCTCTGTAGTTTGTTCTAGGTGACCCTGCCTTGGTAGGGTTGTTGGACTAGGTGTCTTTTCCAGCGCTAACAATTCTGTGATTTTTGATTCTGTGTACCTGGAAGTAAATCCTCTTCCCAAGCATGTTCTTTGTTGGAGCTTCCCTTAAATTGTGAAGGTCTTTCCAATACCAGTTTGGCCACAAATTATCACTGTACAGCTGTACCCATAATAACTTCATCCAAAATGTGACAACACTACTGTACATACTAGGTGGCCATGACTCCTCCAGTGCAGATTCTATATTCCTTGTTTTAAAGTCTACAGTCTACAAAACATAGGCACTTGCTTTAAATCCTAAGGCGTTAACAGGTCTCCACCACACCACCAGCTGGATGTTCTTGCCCTTTGCATTCTTCATGTAGCTACTTCCCTGGGTCTCAGGGTTAATCTGCCAGGGAAAGAGGCAAAGCACTGACTGCCCTGTAGTGCTTTTCCAGCCACTTGAGTTCCAACCAACTGCCCTCTGTTCATGTGCTGCTCACCTCACCCATCAGCACTGTGCCTCCTGCAGTTCTGCACTCCAGTTCCTGCCAAGTTCCTGGTTGCAGTGGCTCAGAAGTGTCTTAGGGAGACTACTCACCGCTTGCCTTGTCCTGTTCACACTGTGCCACAGTGCAGCAAGGTGTGGATGGATATGTTTAAGCCAACACTGATCAAAATAGTCCTGGAATGAAAGATACTGTAACCATAACAGTTTTGTATTGCATGTGTTAACTGACCCTGGTAGGAAGCATTGGCTTTCCTTTATGCCTCTGTTTTGCACTGTGTCAGCACCAATCTGCTTGACACTTGACTTGGGGAAGCTTTGCATTACTACCCAAAACACTGCATATACCACATCTGGCATCATGCACTCTCTACACCAGCTTTCCAGTTCTTACTGTCTGCTCTGCAGGTGAGGAATTGGGGTATTTCTAGATGCTTTCCATATATAGCAGGACAAACTCGTCTGTCAGTAGGCTTAACTGGAGGCTCACACGCTGAAAAATGGCTTCGGCAAAATTGTCATATGAGTAAAGCTTGATCTCCTCTGATGTAAAATTTAATATGGAGGTACACTGGAGATGGAGGCAGAGATTTTTGGGATCTACTGTTTTGTATTAACTGCACAGATCAAAAAACAGGAACTGAGTCCTAAGAAAATCCAGTAGCAAGATGCAGACTCTGCTCAAAACTAGAGCTGCTCCACGCTCAAAAGGGGTTTACCCCCATATATTAAAGCGCCGTCCAGGTGCTCTGCCTACAAACTCAGTGCTTCTTATAGGGCTCAACCAGGCCTTCTCCCTTTGGCTCTGCCGCAGGGCCGCGGCCCCGGCGGATGGGACGCTCGGCAGTCTCTCCTCCCGGGGCCCGGGGGCTGCAGGGGGATCCCCATCTTCTCGGGAGCAATCCACAGGCCGCCCTGCGCTGCCGCGGCGCTACTCGCCTCCTCCGCCTTCTCCTCCGGCAGGTGCGGCGCTGCCGGGCCGCCGCTGCGCGCTGGGCGGGGCGGGCAAGCTCCTCCTGCTCGGGCACCGGAGCGGCACAGCCGGGACGGCGGAGCTGTGGCGCGGGGGCTTCTTCCCAGCGGCTCGTCCCGGCGCTGCCGTCGGAGGGCAGCGCAGCGGGGCGGAAAGGCAAGGCAAAGCAAGGCAAGGAAAGGGAAGGCGGCTCCGCCACCGCCACCACCGTGCGCGGCCCCGGCACCTGCCCTAAGGTGAGCGAGCGGCCCGGCTTTGCCGCCGGCGTTACCTAACCGGGTCCGGGAGCGGGACCGGGAGCGGGGCGGCCGCCGGTCGCACCGCGCCGCGCGGGTCGGTCAGCGCCGCTGCCGTGGAGAAGGGGCTGTGATGGGAAAGGAAGGGGGCGAGTGTCCCCGTTGCCACGGAGACGGGTCAAGCGGCAGCTGTGGCCGCTGGGGCGCCCCCGGGTGCCCGCGGCCCCGCGGGGCAGGCGGAGGGGGAGGTGGCATGACCCGGAGCCCAGGGCGGCTCCGGGCTCCCTGAGTGCCGCTCCCCGCGGGGTCATGCGGGGCCGTGCTCCCGGTGCCCGCGTTGTGGCGGCTCCATCAAACATGGTTCTGACGGGCGCCGAGGGGCATCTCGTCGCTCGGAGCGAGCCGCGCTCGTCGCGTATGGGACTTAGAGCTGCTGGTTCGAGTGACAAAAGGCAACCTCTTGCTCCTCTCCGATACTCAAACGCGAGAGCTCCCGGCTGGAAATTATCTGGGCACCTGGATTGCTGGAACGTAACATCTGCAGCCCTCGGAATTTAAAAGGTGCTGCTCAAGTGGTTGTAGCCCTAAGTCGGGAAAGATTTATTTCTCGGGGCCAAATTTCCTGTTTGTTTAATCTGGAGCATTCCTACCGAAAAATCGCGGGTCCCTGCGGTGCTGCAGGTTGCAGAGCGCTCGCTGCTGCCGATTTCCCAGGCCGTCGGTGCAGCGTGGATTCATCCCGTGGAGCGAGCCCGGCTGGTCTGTGCGGGCTCTGGCGGAGTCGGACTGACTGACAGCTGATCCATAAATGACACACCGAGCGCTGGGAAGCAGCGTGCTTGGCGCCAGGCACCGCAATGAAATATGAAAGAAACGGAGCTACAGTTTAAATCTTAGCTCGGTGAGATAAACTGCAGACGTTGATCTCAGCAAATAGCATGGCTGCATTTTTTAAAGCTTGTTATAAATTTTTCCAGATTTGTATGGCTAGGAGACACCTTACAAATATTTCAGAAGCAAGTTGAAGTTAGTCTTATTTGTGTAAATGTTCATGGCAGCATTTGTTCAGTCGTGAAAAGATCAGGAGCAGACCTAGAGGCACAATCCTGTTAACTGTAGTGCAGAGGGAAAAGGATTTCTGTAGCCTTGCCAATTCCTGTTGATTCTGGGATCTGCTTCCATGAAGCACTTGGCAGGGGTAAGACCACTGAGGTGTGTTCAGTTGTTTAGAGTTTTTATCCAAAACCCGTGCTTGCTGTTTTAAGTAGATCCTACAGAAATCCTGTGATGTGCTGAATAAGTAGTACAGTTACCACAGATGCATAATAATTCAGCAATATATAGCCACTCAGTCACATCTCTTTGTGTTGTTCAAGTTTACAGATGATCAAAGCGAAATTTTTACTTAACTTTGAAAGTATTCCAGAAAAACTCCTTTAATCTTTTGTCTGCAGTTCAGATTGTGAATAATTTGACAGCACCTGTAAAGCACTTTATAGTTATGTATGGGTATTCTGAGAGACTGATAGAGAATAATAAACTCTTGCTTTAGCAGGACACTAAAAATAATGCAGTCTTACCAATTAACACCTCTTAAGCACAGGATTTTTTTTAAGGTGCTTACAGTGTTTATAAAAATATTGTGTTTTATTTAACAAAATATTGTGTTTTATTTATTTGGGGGTTTAATCTATGTACGTATGTATGTATCTATCTATCTATCTGTCCGTCCATCCGTCCGTCCCTCCATCCATCCATCCATCCATCCATCCATCCATCCATCCATCCATCCATCCATCCATCCATCCCTGTAATTTCCTTTATAAACACGCTTGGGGAAACGTGGATTTGGGCAGATAGTGAGTTAGGAGATAGGGGAAAATTGTACTCTTGATATTTCAAGAGGTAAAAAGTTGCCTCAGGGTTTCTTCAAAAATGGTTCAATTAAATTGGCAGGTATACTTTGCATTCAGTTCCAAGTGAGAGCAAGTGCTTTTAAAGAAGGGGATTTTAACATGGAAACTGAAGTGGTGTTTATCTCATACTTTGTAGCTCAGCATGTTGTATGAACCACACAGAATATGAGATTAGGCACTCTACTATCAGAAAACAATATAATATTCTAAAAGTAAAGATGACCATGCAGAAATTAACTTTCTGCATTTATTTTTATGAAAGCAAGATTGGAAGTGACTGAACTTCAAATTGGCCCTGAACAAATAGCGTAGAATCTTGCCTCAGACAGGACACCTGAGATTCCCTGAAATCTCGTGGAATTTTCATCTTTCTTTGATACGTCTTCTCTATAAGAAGGAACATGAACAACTGTGATTGAGATGGCAGCACCTGTTAAAAATCTGCATATTGCCGAATGTATAAAGGAATTTGACTCAGGATTTGAGTTTGAACATAAAAAGAAATTTGAGTAACATCAAGGAAGGGGGTTTGATTTGATTTTTTTCTTTTTATTTAGAGGAGCAGTAAGTTTTGAGTTTACAATAAGGAGAAGTATGGTTGGAAGAACAGTAACAGATGGAAATTTATGCTTGCATGGGTCATTTCTTCAGTGGGTACTTACATAGTAAACTCAGCAAGATTTGACCAGAGAAACTGCTGTGTTCATTTAAAAAAAGGACTTTTTTGTTATCTCTATTTTTGATTCAGACTGTGTTGCTTCTGCCTGAAAAGTCAGAAATTGGTATAACGTAGCTTCTGACATTTATGATCAGCTTCTACAAGGCAGAGAAAAGGAATGTATTCAATAAGAAATTCATGGCTCTGCTATGGTGTTTTTGATCATCTCTGCTGACTGGAATATGATTAACTTAATGGCCAAGAATGACAGTAATTTGATGCCACACTAGTATGGGAAAGTGATGATTATAAATTGAACTAGAAAGGGAAATTGGATTAAGTGAAAAATGAAATTAATCACTTGCGTGAGAACAGTTGACAGAGTTATCGGGAAAAACTAGCCAAAAAAAATTATCATCCACTGTAATTATGCTTACCTTTAGTAACCACTTAGTTGTCTCATTTTAATTTTTTATTGTAAAGAAATTATCCTTCATATTTCTCATCCATCTGAGATTTTCATAGGATACTTGCCAGTGCCATTCTATGCTCTGAAGACTTCAGTTACTCAAGAATTGATTGGAGGGAGTGGAGGGGAATCTTATGTTCTTATTTTTGTATCTCTCCACTTTGGAGACAGAGGACCAGTGCCAAAAGGCTGAAAATGACAGAGTTTCCTGATATATTAGTAAATTTTTGGAAACTTGATTTTTAGTTTTTAAACAAAAAATTACTAACTGGTAGTGTTAGCATCTCGCCTCAATTTCTTGAATTATGTGATATTTATACTTAATAGTGAAAGACATAGGATCCTTGACATAGTGATTTCTAAATCTTGATTTCTTTGTGTTCTGACTAAGATGGCCTTTTGACCACTTACGAGATAAAATGAGGTCCGCTCTTCTGTCGTTCTATATACATACCATATTGCAACAGTGAGTGCTTGTAGATGAGATGCTTTTATTTCCAAGAGATTTTTGAAGTTTTACTATCAAATTCTGATTACTGAAAATGAGTAAAGAGTAGAAACTTTTCACAAGATCGCTACACAAGTTTTTAATTGTTTTTTTTCAAAAAACATTTTGGCTCATATGTGGGTTTTACCTCTGACTGAATTTTGGGCTTTGAACAGTTAGAATCCTCAATTTGAAAAGAAATGTGCTTGAGAGAGCATATTTTGAGGGGCATTCCTTCTAAGTCTGCAGAAATTCTGGGGACAAGAGACAACTCTGGGAGGTAGTTTCAAGAGAAGAAAATGAAGCAAAGATGAGTTTGACAGGTTAAACTAGGAGACCAGGAGATCTTTGAAACTCCTGGTTGTGGGTGATCCTGTGTGGATCAGCCACCCTGAATCTGCCTGATCTTTATAGAAGGGCAAATGTCCACTATAGGCCAGAAATGAGCTGCAGCAGTTTCTGGGCAGATGTTAGTCTGTGTTCTAGGTCATGGTCTTTTGCCATTTCCATCATTCATGGAGAATCTTTGTGCTCTTGACTACTGAGTAACCTGGCCAAGACTGGGATTGGAAAAATGTTTTGTCAAGATTTTATCAGATTTGTGGTTTAGTTTCACTTTTAACTGTGGATAAACTTGGACAGAGCAAAGATTTGACACTAAAGTTCATTGTCAGACCTGCAATATTTGGCTTCTTTTCTGGGGAAGGAGTTTTGCACAGATGAAGTACTTGAATTAGAATACCTTTTGTCCTTCATGCTATCAATGACAGCTAAGTCACTGAAAGGGCAGATACCTTGTGGGAACTGGGGTAGTAGTAAGGGTTCTATACACCCACATACATTGCTAAGTCTCTGAAATATGTCTCTCCTTTGTCTTGAGAAATGAAAGATGTGACTTCAAAAAGTGAGATTCCAATAGTGAATGCCATGCAAATTCCAGTCACACTGATTTGTGTTTGAAGCTGCTGACTTTGATATCAGCAGTTGGAGGTTTCTCTTTGATGAGAAAGCAATAAAATATTTAAACAGTTATGAGTGAAATATATCATAGGCTTCAGAACATCAATAATACTTGGGAATGCATGATTTTCCCCTAAGTTAGGTGACTACTCTGAACAGTTATGTAAATTAAGAATGTGTTCTGCCAAAATTTCTGTAGCAATATGCTGCAGCAGTTTAGAAGAGCTGTAATTATAGGGAATGAGCTTTGTAGGGGGATGAATATTGTAAATATTTTGATTCATCAGTACTTGAAGGTTATGGTTGTTCTGAAGACTGCCTTTTGCTGCAACCATCTGTCTTTATTTTCCCTGACAGGAACGATACATATAGTAGTGGGTTTTGACAGTATATATGTTGTAATTCTATACCTTAATTTACTGTTGTGTTTTTCCTGAATGCTGTGATTACTTAGAATGCATGTATTTTTCCCCTGATAGTCTAAACTTTAATGTCTTCAAATTTTCCAGCACCTTGTGCCTCCAGAATAGCCTTTTATTCTACTCATCAGTAAGAAACCTTTTGAAAAAGTTCTCAGCATCAGTAGCTTGCGTGACAGGGGCTTTTGTTTTGAAAGTATCATATCTCAGAGTGATTGAGGTCCATTTCTGCAATGTTGATAAGACTTGATTTCTGTCTTGTACATTTGGGAGTTTAAGTGAAAACAACATTTCTTAGATGAGTAAGAAATTTTGAAGAGGACATGAGCAAGCTTATGGCCTTATTATGTCTGAAACATTTTCCATCAGGTTTCACTTCAGGTTAAATAAAGGGCTACTGCCCTTTATAAGCTAAACTGTGCCTTTACCTGGCTTATCAAGACAGAACAGATAAAAACCTGTCATTTAAGAAATGTCATCAGGATGTATGATATATATGTTTCCAGGTTTAGTTTTTAAGTCCTCTGAAATTGATATTAATATTTTTTTCTAACAATAAGAAGAGTATGGCTCAAATAATATTTTTCCTGATCTAATACAGATTTTAAAATGATGTCTTTAAAGCAATAATAGATCATCATAAGGTTGTCCCTTTGAAGGGACATCTTCTGTGTTTTTCCTCTTTTCTGTGTTATACTTAGTTTTGAAAGCCCCCTTTCAGTCACTGACCTATATTTTAGTTGCATAAAACAACAAAATGAAGAACTGAGGTGATGTCTTCAGAACAGAACTGGGAGATTGACTTTAGTGAACTGTGGAGATCAAAATAGAGGTCTCAAGACATAAAGGCTGAACCAAAGAGCTGACTTCTTTAGTGGGGATGACAGTACCTGTTTTGTGGATTTGATATATTCCTTAGCTGAACTTCCTTTTTTTTCTTTTACTTTCTTTGCTTTCAGTAGAAAACTCAGGCAAACAAGAAGGGAACAGTACTCCTCTCTGGCAGGGTCTTAGTGCATTGGCGCTGCAGACAGCCCTGGAGAGTGTGCCATATGCCTGCTGTGCTGAGCTTCCCATCCTCAGTGAGGTCACATTAAAGTACACTCGGGATCTCTTGGGGTCTGTGGTGATTTTGCATACAAATGCAGCTGCTGTATTTGCTTGTTGGGGAAGTGCACCGGAAATTGAATGATGGCAATGCAACTATGGTCTTTTCTGTTTACTTTTCATGTATGAGCTCCCTCCTCCAAACGGAATCACAGAAGTGCAAAGTCATACATTTTGCTGAAAGGTAAATAGAAGGACTTGATGTGCTTTGCTTGCTCACTTAGGGAGAATAACTATGAATGGGGGTGGAACAGAAATAGGAAGTCATCATTAGAGAGAAAGTCAACTCCAAAATATTTCTGTAGCCAGGGCTGACTACCTAACACTGGAAGTTCTCCTGGATCACTGTGACTGGACCCTCAAGTATATATTAATCTTCTTTAATTATGTTTTTTCTTGTATTAGGTTTGTTCATTTTCTTAAAGACCTTTTGACCAGGTCCATTGTGTGTAATGGAGTCAGATTCCATGCTTCACATCTTTGGATGCGAAGGACAGCAGATGAGAACAAGTCATACACAAAACTAGTGTATTTTATACTCCTTGTCGCTGTTTGTATTTCCCCAGGATTCCAAATCTGGCATAGTGGAACTCTACTTTAAAGGTGGGAAAGCTGCTAGACTGTGTGAATTTACTGTCTTTACTAATTAGAAATAACTCTTGCACTGCTTACTTGCATTGACTTTAGTGGTGTTGCTGGATAAGTGAAGAGAATTAAGGCTCTAGGAAGTGAACCTTGTCAGTTGTAATTTGTGGCAGTTTAAGACATAAATACCTTCAGCTTTCCACCTCCCTCTGCTTGTATAGCAGAGCTGGAGGAGTAGAGCAAGTGTCTGCATTTTGTCTGGTTGTAGGCACTGTCATGGGATGTCAGTATGAGTTTGTACTGCAGTGCCAGTGGAATGGTGGTAATGCAGCTGTGCTCTGGGGCAGTAATTTATGGCAGAGCATGGGGCATAGAGGAGAAGGGGAATCAAAACCTCTTCAATGGCATAGGTTGCTTCAGTGAATTACATGTTATGTTTCTACGTTTTGTCCTACCACTGGCCTGTGTGCTGTGAATATTGAAAGTTGTTGTTGGAAAGCCAAGGAATGAATTTTTGTATGCCGTGTCTTTAGTTCCCGAGGTATTTATTGTTTGGCCTGGGTAGTGAGGGAGATTAGTGTGTGATCACCAAGTAGCCCATAGCAAACCAGACCGAGCCCTGAACACTAGAAAGGAAAAGGAAAAAAAGGTGGTAGTATAGCAGTGGTGATCTAAACGTGTAAGAGAGAAGGGTGGGATTTTGTCTTTTGTTTGTGAGGTTTTGTTATTGGTCGTTTCTTGTTTTGTTTTCTGAGCTAGTTGGTATAATCTGGGAAGAAGGAAAAAAGTGCAAGACTTTCAAAGTGAAATGTTTCTTTTGCTTAGTCCTGAAGAAGGCACAGAACCCTAAACACTTGTCTGTTTTCTAATTCACTTTCTGCTCCTAATTAAGGGTCAGAGATTAAAAATTATTTAAAATCTTAATTTTAGGCATTGTTCCTTGAAACAACAGTTTTTCTCCAGATAAAAGTTGTGTTTCAGGCTAAGGAGGGCTGGGGAAAGGTTGAAGAAAATCTTGAGCTTTAAATTCAGAATCTTCTGCTTAAATGGAAAAAGGTGCCCCTCTATCTTTTCTCAGTTAGGATTATTTTCCATATCTTTATCTCTGATACATTTGAAAAGTGTCAGAAGAAACAGACTGTTTCAGAAAATTCCATCTAATGGTTTTATGGCACTTTGTGCATCTTGTCTGGATAGATAGCTGACAACTAACTGCAAGTTGTAGATCAGTCTGTCCTTGTCTTTCTGTCATGTTTTGACATAAGATGTTCTGCAACAATACTGGCTTAGGTACTCATGATCCCTCTGCCCTCCTGCTGCAGCTTATTGCTCCTGTATTTTGTTGCCAGCACTGTCTGTGTAGGTGTACTGTGGCTTAGTTCACCAGAGTGTCTCTTAAAATAGAAAAACAAAACTAATAAAATAAACCACTCCCTTTCCTAAAAATTAAAAAGCAATCCCCACAGAAGTCTCTCTTACACTCCTAATCCAGGTCGGGCAAGAGAAGGAAGTATAGAAGCATTGCTGCTGAACTTGCACCCATTCTTTGTTGAAAGAAGAGGAAGTTGCTTTGCCCTGTAATGAATATACGCAGATGAAAGGCATGTTGACTGTAAGTGCTTAGTTTTCTTTTATACAATAGGGAGTAAAAGGTGTTAAATTAGTGGTTTTATTTACCAAATTCTTGCACTGAATTGTAGTAAGCAAATGTTTACAAAGCAGCTTGCAATAAATAGAAGGCTGTTTGGAAACAATGATCAGGTTTTGTGTAGGAGAGAGCAGTCATAACAAACTGGTTTTGTGAGAAACTGAAAACAAATAAAAGCTGCGTTGTTATTCAATGTTTACAAAGGCAGGAGAGACTATGAACGAAAGAAGCAAGTAATTTCCAAATACTGAAAAACATTGTGAACCTGGGATCAATTTCAGTAACATTTCATGTTCTTCTGTATTCAGTCTCTAGAAGATCTCAGGAAAAGAAAGGCAATGATTTTAACTAAACCAATCTCAGACAAGGGTGAAAATCTTCAAATACTGCATTCAATACTGCTGTGAGTCTTTTGTATCTCCCCAAGATATTTTCAAGAAAATTTCCTACCTGTTTCTGAGTGTTAACAATCTTGCAGTCACTTAGAATGTTGCAGTTAGCTAAAGAAAAGAACACTTTAAAATATTCCTAACAAAACTTTTCCTACAAGCTCATATTTCTGTAATTAATGAGATTATTACTACATGGAAGTTATTTTCCATATTATTTTGCATTCTTAGAATTTTTTCAGTCTAACATTACTATATAAAGTGATAGGTAGGCATTGCTCAAATAAGCAGAGCATTTCCACTTGTACAGCTGAAGGATGGAGTTATGGATTGTTGTTAAATGGCACCAAATCCCCAAATCAATATACCATTTTTACTTTATACTAGCATGTAGTTTTTGTGGTTGAGCAATCACTGAGTATCTCAGTAGCTGATGATTCATACTGAATCTTGCAACTTTTTTGTGGTTTTCATGCAAGTACATCAGTGTCCCAAAGAAGTGTCAGGCCTTAAAAGATAAAGGTAGACTTAGCCTAGAAATGGAGCTGATGAAGTGATAATAAAAATAATGACTAAAGATGAACCTTTTTTTAGTTGCTCCTTGTGTGTCTTCATCAGTCTTAGTGTTTCCATGGAGAATCTCTTGGGTTTAGGGTTCCACTGGAACCAAGTAGGCTGGAAGATGATATTAAAAACTCAAATGTTTTTGTGACTGTAATGGTAGGCAGACGAAATATAAGGTTTTCATAAGGGATGAAAACTTCCATATAAACAAATCATTAGGTCATACAAGTAGACTGTGCTGTGTAGAGGTACCCCCTTAGCTCTCAACAAATTACCAAAACATGAAGGAGAGTATTGTTTGTGTAATATTTTGTGTAACATGTTGAGAAACTACTGTATGTCTGCAGGTCTCTGCATTGGGCTGTATTGAATAAAGGGAAGGTAGTGATCCTTTAGGAGCTGCAGATTGGTAAATTCCAATCTGGATTCAGAAATTTTATTCTCTCTTTATGAGAAATACACTTCAATGACCTCATTTACATGATAGAAAATGGGGGAAATAATTGAGTCATAATAATATTGCTACATCAGATTTCAAATCCTCTCTGAAAAGGTCTGTTTTGCCAGTGGCACTTACTGAAGGAATTTCATAAATACCCAAGATAAATAGCTTTTATTTCTAGTTAGTCTGCAGTTTGTGCTCTTTCTCTTCTGGAAGTGCATGGGAAGAGCCTTTATTTGGTTATCTTGGAATTGATATAAATGCAGAGGTAAAAACTTACATTTGATTTTCAAATATAACCAAGAGTTGCTTGAGAGCAGGCTGTGAAGCCAAATTCTAGTGGTGATGGAACAGCTTCTGTCTGCTCACTGACTGGCAGTGCTGTCAGATCTATGAGTTAAAACACTGCAAGGTGGGGAAAGATCTTTCAGACCTATATTTGCATTATTTATTTTTTGGGGAACAGTTATCTCCTGATTAGGTAGAGATGACTGTAGTGTTGCCAGGTAAATGAATAAACCTGGCCAAAGCAAGAAGTCAGTCCTTTGTTTCGTTATAGTGACTAAGGTGACCTGGATGCAGTCCTACACTTCTTGGCTGCATTAGGTATGTTACTGTCCAAAGATGGAAAAGAAGCAGTGAGTCTGTGCTTAGAGTGATGGATCATGTACAGTACAACTGATTAGTTCATTGGCAGGGTGAGGAGCAGTCTGTCCTCTGTAAATTCTTTGATTCAGATCTGGCTTCTTGTGTGTTCCATTTGGTAAAGAGAAAACAAACGCAATTTAATTATCCTGTTAGTCCTTGGATCTGTCTGCAGTATCCTTACGCTTGGTCATTGAAGCAGATGGATGGGTGCTTCAGGCCATCTTTTTGCCAGTCAGCATTCCTTGGGCCAGTGTGTCTCTCTTCCCAGCTCAATATATTGATGAATAGCTTCCAGTTTTTATACCATTGGATGGCTTTTCATTTTAGCACTGTCAGTCTCAAGCATTCAGACTGCAAAAGTCAGTTCTCAGACATCAGTAATCACATAAATTCAGACATTTTCCATTAGAAGTCAACAGCCTGGTATTAGATGACTGAGAGAAGCTTGAAAACAATCTTCAAACCTCTGAAGTTTATTCACTTTTTTGTGAAGTGGCAACTTCAGGTACAGTTTGATTCTAGGACATACATTTGGTGACAGAGAAGGAAACCACCATGACTGCTTTATTTTGGGGGTTTTTTGTACCTTAAAATGTGTTTATTTTCTGATCACTGCTTAACTGTGATTGCAACAGAGCTATTCCCTAGTGTTAGGGTCTGAATTAGCATTTTCCTTTCTGAAACAGTCTGTATAAATTTTGATTTAGAAGGTCAGTTGATTTTAGTGGCAATGTTGTCCCATTGATTCTTCTAGAGATGTATTGACAGTGATATATTTAAATTTTATTATCTGATGTGGTCCAAATAAAGGAGCAACCTTGGTATCTTCCATGTGGGTTAGAGGCTGCAAATCTAAACTAATAAAAAAGTAACTGGAGTAAAGGAAAATGTGAATGTGTTGAGATACAGTATATGAAACAGAACAATATAGTAAAATACAGTAACTCACACTTCTCCCAAGCAAGTTAACTTTACTAAATGTTATGAAGTGTCTAGTATAAAATACTATTGTTTTGTTTGGCATATGCAGTTTAATTTGATCAGCGTTCCTTTGTGAAATGAATTGTCTCTTTTATGTCAGCAAATGTTGCTTTTGCTTGTTTAAGAGTTCATAGTAGCTGGAATCAAATGCTTTACCCTCAAACAGGAGTGATTATTAAGAAGTTAATCTCAGATCATGTTGGTACCAGCAATATTTAATATGTTCTAAATAATTAAAATTGCTAATGTGAGATCTTTTAGATAAAGTGCACAGTTAAGGCAATGAACAGCATAAGATCTAGTCAAATGAGTTGTTTCATGTAAATTGCTTTCCACTACCAAAAAATCCCAAACCAGCCAACATCTAAATGAAAGAAAAAAACCCTGTGTAAAACAAGTCTGCTGACTCTCTTCTTTGAACTTCTAAAAAAATTGTGGATATTTTAGACTGTTTCTTGACACCTCCCTTCCCTACCTGGTATGCCCCTTCTGCTTTGAGAGGCATTTTTATTTGCTGGATTGACACTGGGTATTAATGACAGGGGTCAATATCGGAACACTTTCTAGGTAGCTGGTCTGAAACTTCGAAGAACATCTGTGTTAGGAATGGAACATATTTTGAGCAAAGATTGAGAGAAAACAAGAGATCTCCTATTTCAGTAAAATAATACTAGTATAAAGTCTAAATGTCTTGTGCAAAGCCTTAAAAAAACCCTTCTGGATGAATCCCTGGAGAAGAAGAATCCACTACCATCAACTTGGACATGGCATTCAGCAGTTCTCCTGTGTAAGAGTTCAGGTGTCCTGATGTTTTTGTGTTCCCAACAGATGTGTGAACCACTGCTTCCTCTGGTGGGGAGTGGGAACTGTACTACTCCCAACTGTTCTAATGCTTCAAAAGCTCACACTTGAGCAAGTTGTACTCACAGGGAAGAGGGGGAAGGCCACAGTTCCCCTAGTATATCTGGTCCTTCATAGCTCTCTGGAGGTCAGTTGTCTGTTCCTATGGAAGAGTTTTCTCCTTTGTCTAGGTAAAGTTTGTACAGTCCTGTGTATATAGCAAAGCTCCTGCAGTTTTTTGTCTATGTGGTGTAAAAAATTCCTCTGACTTCTTCAATGCCACTGTTCCCATCCCAGATCAGGCTTATCTGTGTAATTTTCTAGCTAGGCTACTTAGGTTATAGTAGTAGCGTGACTGTGTAAACATGTTGCAGGTAGTGAATGTAAGGAATAGTGATCTTACAGCAATAAGATAGTGTATATGGTAGAAATTTTATTTTTCCCAAACAACAGGTGCTTTTCTTGTTCTGCAGAAGGCAGTGGAAAACAGAGTGAAGGGGTGCAGAGATGACTGTGAAGACTTCACTGCTTGTGGCTTTTGTGATTGCAGTGTGTAATAGAACTTGAAGATCGGCAACCCTCTCCATTCTCTCCCCTTCTTGCCCACGAACAGTGGCCAGAAATACATTTGTCTGTAAGTCTAATTTATTCTGGTCATCTAATTAGTTTTGATTTTCTCTTTCAAACTAGATTTCTTTAATGTTTAAATCAAATCTGTCTTTTTGTTATAGAAGTGTTTTAGTCATTCTGAGTTTGTTGTAAGGAAAAGGTTTAGATTAAATGGATTTACATCAGAGCTCTAGCTAACTTCAAGTCCTGTCCTAAACTAAACTTTAAAGTCAATTAGAATTGGATAGTATAAAAAGCTGCATATGAAAATTCCTTTTATACTTAAAGCAGCTTGCAGCCAAACAGTAGTACAGGCATCACTGTAATTCAAGAGTTTATGCTGGAATGGCATAAACCAGGCTTATATAAGTTAGGACATTATTTGTGTGGAAAAAGGGCCATAAAGGAGTGTGTATGTCTTCCTATTACTGTTATCCCTCACTGACTTTAACACAAACATAAAAGTCATATGAAAAGAATTTCACTTTGCTGCTTTTTTAAAAAATCGAACATTTATGTGTTAGAAGTAAAGGAATTGGGATACCTGTGCCTTTTCTTGTAGTAAAATGTTTGTAGGAAACTTCAGTTTTGGCATTGGAGCACATAGCTTTTTGCCTTTTCTGGCATTCTTAGCTTCATGGACCTGTAAGCTCTTAACACTATTTAAAAGGTAAACTAAAGAAAAAATCTGGAAGGGCTGTACTGACTGCATGGAACAGCAGCATAATTGCATCAATTAGCACTAAAATCTGCTGCTCAAGTAAACTTTAAAGGATTATGAGCTATAATCCAGTACAGTCTGTTGAAGGTGAAGGCAAATGTTCTGCAGATGTTTCTCCACAAAGAAAATGTCAAAGTTGGTGATCTTGATTTTTATTCTGAAATTTAGATGGAATGGGCTCTAACAGACATTGATTCTTTTAGTTGTTTTCTTCTAAATCTGATGGGTTTGTCATATGCACGTTTTAGTCCAGGATTTTCCCTGCCCTTGGCTCTTTGTCTTTCTTCTCTCTGTGCCTTCCCTCAGTATTCGCTCTGAGCATTCAGTTTTGTTCCTTCAGAGTAGAATTCTGTTCCTTATTGTGGGTTTAAATGATTGGATTTTTTTTTCTGTTCAGAAAATTTGGAATACAGGAAGATTCTGAGAGCCCTGTGCTGCCACTGACTTGACTGGAAATTTTAACTGTGTACGAAGTGTGTTTTAAATTAGCAGTGTATATGTTAAGGATTTCCAATTACATTGTAGAAAATTTTATTATTTTTTTAGTATTCATTAATAAATGGTTGACACCCCTTTTCCTCCCCACCTACCATTTCTGTGTACTTAGGAAGGACAAAACATGATAAATAGAGAAAAACACATTTATAAAACTGCTTAAGATGATTCCTGTCTTCAGATGTTCTTGCACAACTCTTGTGTTTGGTGTGGGCTTTCAAAAGCCTTGTTTGTTCTAATAACCTAGCACAGCCCATTCCAGGCTAGAGCTCAAAACTTGAGCATTCTTATCAACAGACCAGCACTACAATCTCTGGCGAGGTCTTAGCATGAGCCATCTAGCACTCTGACAAAACATTTCCAACTGCAGCTTGGGATTTAGTTGCTGACTTTTCCCAAGTATTTGTTTGGATGTGGCCATGTTATTTTGAAGGCCGCTAGACCAAATGAGGGCTGGTTAGCTGTATGGGTAAAAGGAGCCAGCACTAGTAGTGTTAAATTTGCTGATATTGAAGAAACTCTCCCTGTATCCTGATGATGCGTGTGAGTGAAATTATCTATGCTTCTAATGAAGAAGTTTTTAGAGTTTCTTTTGGCTTGTTAATGTAACTGAAAATTTTTGTGCTAATTAAATGCCCAAGAACATCATGAGGTTCAAAAAATCCAAGTGCAAAGTTTTGTAACTGGTTCAAGGCAATGAGTACAGACTGGGAGAAGAACTCAATGAGAGCAGCCATGCAGAGAAGGACTTAGAGGTTCTGGTAGATGAAAGCTGGACATGAGCTGGCAGTGTGTGCTCACAGACAGGAAAGTCAGCTGTTTCCCAGGCAGCATCAGAAGAGGCTGAGGGTGGCCAGGAGGTTCAGGAAGGTGATTCTTCCCCTCTACTCTGCCCTCGTGAGATCCCTCCTAGAATACTGTGTCTGGTTCTGGAGTCCTCAATGCGAGAAACAGTGAGTTATTAGAATAGATCCAGATGACAACCACAAAGATTGTCAGAGGGCTAGAGCACCTGTCCTACCAAGACAGGCTGAGAGAGTTGGGGTTGTTCAGCCTGGAGAAGAGACAACCTTGTTGCGGCCTTCCAGTACTTAAAGGGGCCTTATAAAAAGGAAGGAGAGGGACCTTACAGGAGCAGGGCTTACACATGGGTCCAGGGCTAATGGTTTTACAGGGTAGGTTTAAGTTGGATGTCAAGAAGAAATTCTTGACTCAGAGAATAGTGGGGCACTGGAACATGCTGTCCAGAGAAGTTGTGGATAATCCATCCCCAGAAGTGATCAAGGTGAGGCTGGATGGGCTTTGAGCCACGTGGTCTAGTGGAAAGTGTACCTGCCCATGGAATGAGAGTTGGAAACAGATGAACTTTAAGGTCCCTTCCAACCCAAACCATTCTATGGTTCTTGAACTATGAGGAAGGTCAGCTAAGCTAGTCCAGTGAATGATCTGGCCCATCCACTACCAGGGACAGCAGCAAGGCGGAATGCCTGTTCACTCAGCGTTGGCATACACATGCAATACTCAGATGAGTGTCCTGCAGGAGCTGCTGCTGTCCCTGTATTCACCTTGTTCAAACTAATGAGTGTGCCCAGCAAGTCCACAACTCAAATGGCTTTTGCGAAAAATATTGCTCTTCTGTCATTGTTACTGTCAGGTCAGAGACAAGCGTTAATCTGCAAGGTGACATTGGATGAGGCTTTCAGCAGCCTGATCTAATAGACCAGTCCCATGGGGGGGTTGTTGGAACTGGATGATCTTTAAGATCCCTTCCAACTCAAGCCATTTGTGACTCTATATGGAGTAAAATTGATAGTAATTTTAGTGATCAGTTACTGTATGTCTTGAATATTTTTTCAAAATGGAAACGCGGAGGTCAGTAACCTGTTGTGATGCTCTGGCATTTAGAGAACTGCTGTGTGGTTGTACTGTTATGTACAGAATTTTTTCTTTTTTTTGTTTTCTGATTCCTTATGTTGAAATCACCTGCTGGACACACAAGAAGTATTTTACTTTATTGTAATAATGCTGTGAGGAGTGGGGGAAAGACTCCTTGAAATAGTGTGGTCACTGTCCTGGAGGTATAGGTTATCTTGAAGTATAGTTCTGCCACCCTGTGGCTACTGAAGGCCATTCTTAGAAGGTACATGTTTACTTTGCTGGTAGTCACAGTCTTTTACTTTTTTAAACTTTAGGAATGCTATTTCGTAGTTGTGAAAGTTAAAAATCCAACGCTTATCTGAGTGAGGCCCTGCTCAAGTTGGTTTTGGAACTAGATGATCTTTAAAGTCCCTTCCAACTCAAACCATTCTGCAATTCTATGATTTTGCAACAAACATGACAAATTTTCTAGAAAAAAAGAAGGTTTAGATTTGAAGAACAGTGTTTTTTGTAGGTTTGTTTTATCCCATGAAAATGCAAGTGAAATTCCAAAAGAAAATTCAGTCACAAACTACTAGATTCAGCCTGTCTGTTTTATTTTTTCATGAGGTCTACAGGAAAAATCTTGAAAGCGTACTTTGGCACACTAACTGAAGATTTTGGTTTGTTCCAGAAGCAGAATACCTTAAAAGTAAAATGCCTGAGAGGTTTCATCCTGTCCCTTATAGTGACTGTCAACTCAATGTATGTATTAGATACTTTGCTTTGAAAGTGTTTTGAATATTTGTTGCCTAACTTTGAGAAATATGATGAGATAAATTCATAGAAAACAGAATAGTTTGAATTGCAAGAGGCCTTTGAAGGTCATCCACTCCCCTGCCATGATCTAGGATATGTTCAACCAGATCACAGTCAAGTCAGAAATACTGTTCTCCCAGCCACTTCTTAACGATGATAAATCAGTCAGCTATAAGTAATGGCCTGCTCCTTTCAGCATGTGAGTAATTAGTATTATAGTTTAAATGGTAGCAAAGTAAGCATTTCTGAAAAGCTAAGCTGATGGTTCATGATGGTATGTTAATACAATTGTATAAAACTTTCTTTTTTCAAAGGAAAAATGTGAAACATTAAACACACATCCTGGCAGCAAAGGTGTTCTTGAAAGTCATCAAAATCCAACTGTGTGGTTTCCATTTGAGTTAAATGATTGTATGTGGTTTTATCACGACAATGCAACACCTTCTTGCTCACATTGTAGTTTAGGTAAAACATGCCTCAGGTTACACAGAAGACCATGAACCTGGATTTTTATTTTATCTGAATGACTTTTCAGAAAAAATGTTCAGATTGCTGATATATTGAGGTTTGTAGGAGATATAAAGCCACAAAGGGTATACAAGGGTATAAAGACATAAAGATCTGGTTCTATTCACACAACCTTTACCTCCATGATTTCATTTTATATTTCTGGGATTTATGATCTTCATGATTCTGTGAAATCAGATGGTAATTTGGTAGTAATAGAAAATAAACTTCATTATTCTAATTCACTGTAGCTGGTGGCCTGAATATAGCAATGACTTTTCCAGTCTCACAGGAAAATAGTTTATAATTAATCTGAAGACTGTAAAAGTTTAAATTTTTTTTGTCAGTTTATTTTATTACTGATTTTGCTAAATTTTTACCAATTGTTTTGACTGTCTTCTCTTCTGTTTTCTGAAAGAAATCCAGGTTTCAATTTTTTTATTCTCTTAGTGTTGTAATTTTCATTAAGGGGTTTTATTCAGTACTATGAATGCTTTCTCTTGGAAGTCTCTATATTGAGGCACGAAATTAGATGAGTAACTTGTGGTTGAGCTGAGCTGTGGTTTCACCGACAGCATTGGGCAATGGCAAAGTTTTCCTCATAGTTGTGACATTCTTGAACACTTTCTATGGAAAGAGAAAAGTAATTCTCAAAGATGTCTAAAGTTCTGATCCCCCAAGACTGGAAGAAGTTACTTTGTTCAGATATGACATCAAGGTGGATTGCTTTGAACTTGGACAGTGGCTTGAAAGCCGATATGTTCTTTATTCTTATGCAAGTGTTTCAATATATATAATATTCTGTATTTTTTGTATTCTGTATTTCATCAGAATATCTGATAAGTGTATCTGCATAGACTAGAAGTGAGTTGCTTCTGGCTACTGTCTCTCCAAACAACAGAGATTGATGTTCATATTCACAGTGGTGATGGACTAGGGAATTTTTGCTCAAGAATTCTTTGTGCTGATTTGGGAAATGCTGGCATTTATATGGATGTTTTATCTGTTGTATCTGATAATATCTGTATATTATCTGTATACTTACAGATATTAGTTCTGTATTAGTTCTCTTGATGGACTTAGGCCATTTAAGGACCTAGTTAAAACTCCTGCATATCAGGCCAGTCAACTGTTGAGTCTTTGCTCTTGGTACTGATGAATGCAAAGGTTGTACTTAAAAGTCTACCATGACTGAAATGTTGTGTAGGTGACATATGGTTGTAGCTACATTCATCAGAAATGTGTTTGCTTCATTTGTTGACAGCACCTGGATCACTTATTTAATATGTTGTGTTTTTCTCTCTCTTGAAGGATAAGGTGAATTGTCGTGAGATAACTAGAAACTGAGTTGATGGTGAGAGTGAAATGTTCTGAAACAATCACTGGGAAGTACTGCATACCAGTTGGCTGAGTATCCAGCTGAATCATCAGTGTAAGTTCTCTGTGACCTCACCCCCTTTGCTCGGAATTATAGCCTTTTTGGAAAAGGGAGAAAAATGTGATGATGTTTCCATTCTTAGAATTTTGCTAAGTTGTAATACTACTTTATCACTGAGTTACATTAAATTATTTAAATGGTTTAAATAAACAGCTAAAGTAGTGTACTTTTCTTTTTGACTGTTCTATTAAAATCTTTTTTTCTTTTATACTTGGTAAATGAAGTTGAAATGTCTTGTCAGCTGTGATGTCTGCTACACCAGTTAAAAATTTTCCATATAACCCTGTTTTTGATAACTTAAGTCTTTGGACACTTGATCTGTTGGGCGTTTATTTGTATGGTCAATTTAATATTTTGCCTTTTAAAAAAGGTGTAGAGTTTATAAATCTCATTGAACTGTACTGTTTGTATTTGCTGGAATGTTTATAGCATCACAGAATCATTTAGGTTGGAGAAGAGCCTTAAGATCATCGAGTGTTAACCCCACACTGTCAAGTCCATCACTAAACTATGTTCCTAAGTGCCGAATCTATATGTCAACCACTTCCCTGGGCAATCTGTTCCAATTCTTGACATCAAAACTGATCTAAACCTCCCCTGGTGCAACGTGGGACCATTTCCTCTTATCCCAGCTTTTGTTACTTAGAAGAAGAGGCTGACTCTCACCTGGCTACAATCTTCTTTCAGGTTGTCATAGAGAGTGATAAGGTCTCCCCTGAGCGCCCTATTCCCCAGGCTAACCAACCCCAGCTCCCTCAGCTGCTTCTCATAAGACTTGTGCTCCAAACCCTTTATCAGGTTCATTGCCATTCATCTGGGTTGACAATGGTATTTGGTCATATTACTGATTAATCAGCCAAGTATGTTGTTCTGGGGAAAGTAAGAGCTGACTTTGACAGTAAACCTGTCCCACCTCCCTTATCGAATTGTATGTTTAGGAAAATAGAACATAGTGGAAGCATGAACTTAGGTATATGGCAAACCTCTTAGACCCTAGGCAGGCCTGTGAGAGATGTGAGATTTTTATAGCTGTATGTTATTCAGGGAAGTAAGCAAACACTAATACATGCTTTTGGCCCACCCTTCATATTGAGGAATTTTTGGGACATTTATTTCCCTCCTCACCACTCTTCAGCTTTTTTGCAATTATATATTTTCCTGAACGTGTAGAAAGCTTTCCTCAAGGGCAGTGGGTGCAGGACATGCAGATGGTAGGGTGTGAGTTTCTAGAGAAGACTAGAGGCAAGGCCACTTTCAGACTGTACTTGACTCTGGCCAATTGAAAGTTGTTTTTGAATTGCACAACATGAAATGATTGATCTTTAAGGCTGAGGCTGTGTGTGCTTTGAATTTTAATGTACCTCTCTGTTCTCTCTTTCTAGCTGGAATGTTTGCTGCTTTCCCTACAGGGTTATAAGCTTTGATATTCAGAAGACCAAAACTGAAACATGCCATCTGAGAGGTGCCTGAGGTATAGTACTCGGTAGTGTGTAGGAAGTATTAACATTTAGGATGATGTTTACTAAAGCGTCAGTTAAAGAGTAGGAAAAAAGTGGAACTAATACTTTTGTTTGTTAGCTAGGAATTCACATTATTAAATACATATCTCTGTTATAATCTGCAAAATACTACTCTCTTGTTGCCACTTATCTGTATCAAAGAGAAGTGTTCCTGGGTTTGAGTGGAGACCTACAAGCCTCTTCATTAGTTACCTTATGTATACCTTAGTCTATACTTGGAATTTTTGATTGTGGAATCAACTGGCATTTTACATTTCTGTATCTGAATTGGTGGCTGATGACAATTTTGGGGGTGTGTAGTGTTGCACTCTTCATGACATGTATTATTTTTCCAGTTATTTAAAATGTCTTCAAAGCATTCTCTCTGAACTAATCTTTCTGCCTTCCCTTATTTCTCTTTCCCAGTGTAGGCTTTCTCATTCATTTGTATTGCCCATTGCCACAATGTGTTATTTATAATATGTTATTTATAATTTAATTACTTTCTGGGAACACTTTCAGGCAGAACACTGCAGAACTTATTAACTTAATGGGTTTTCTGCAGAACTTTGTAGTATCGTGATGTGCTGGTGGTTCTGTTTTACAGAGTAGTTAACACTGAGGTGGGAGCTCAGGGAACTACCTGGTATTACTGGAATACCATATCATTTCAATTCCATTTCTGTTTCCCATGCCATGCTTCTGTAGTAGAAGAGAATCAGGTCTTACTTGCTTTATAGCTGTTGAGTCTATCAACTGACGATATCACTACAAAGTGGTCATGTTATGTGTAATGATACTATGTATTTTCTTTCATAAATTGCAGTTAAATTGCCTTGTATGCCTATGCATTCTTCGTATGTTTTTAACACAGGTGTTACAGGCAACTGAGTTTTCATTTTGGCATTGAGTTGAAAAATGGATTATGATACACCTACCACTGATAAGTTTTCTATTGAGTAAAATAGTCCCCTAGATGATGGTGAAAAAAGCAAGAGGAATGAAGGTCTTGGTTCATAGCACTGGGAGAGAGACTAATCAAAATAAAAATAAAGAGAAGCCATCTCTGGGTATAATTAGCATATTATACTTGCACTAGTTTGATTTAGTCACTTTGCCACAGAAGGAAGTTACAGGAGAGAAAGCCTGTTAGAAATAATTCCCTTGTATTTTAGCAAGTTGGATTTCTTGATAACTGTCATTTAGAATGAGTTGTGTTCCATAAACAGAACAGTTGAAGAAAAAATGATAATTTGAATGAGTAATTTTGAAATGTATTTAGGGCATGTCCATACAGGAAACCCAAACTGTCAAAGAGGAGCTGTAGTTCAGATACATACAGGCTGTTCCACCTTGGCCAGCCTTCTAGAAATAACGTCTTAGTTGTCTCTTTTAAAAAGTAGGTTAGATTAGAGCAAATAGTTTGCAAGGCAGGTCTGCAGTAGTTTAGAGATGCCCAAGGTGCAGGAGTGGGAGAGGCAGACAGTGTGTATTGATAAGAAAAGAGAATATAGCAGCTGCTGGATAGCATATGTATGCAGTGAATTACATGATTGTAGTGCAAAGATTATAGATTATTCAACCCTTAATAAAAAAAAAAGTAAATTTATATCTTTGCTTTGACTTACACTGAAATGACTCTGTAAACTCGCCCTCTATAAAAACACAGATTCTCTGGCAATATGAATTGGTAGTCTCATAGATTTCAAATCAATTGCATTTTTTTTGTACCAAAGAGGATTTGCCAGTATGTTTGATTTGTTTCTATTTACATCAGAAGTTATATTGTCTCTTCCTTTTGCTTCAGAAAAGGAAGCTGCCATCAGACAGTCTTAGACTGGATTATATGCAAATCTTTTATTCATACATGGAGATATACAGAGGTGGAGAAAGCCTTAGCATTTTAAAATCAAGCAGATACCACCCCCCCCACCCCCCCCCATCCCCAACACACAACAGAGAATCAAAAAAAACCCAAACACTTCATAAATATGAATAATCTGAAATGGTCTGAAAACACGCCGTAACACAGTATCAGACTTAAACAGGCCGTCTGAGACCATAGACATCCCTTCTTTTTAGTAGAACTAGTTATGTACATGCGTTTGTCCTTTCCACTGATGGATCAGTTTGAGCCACTTAAAGTTTTCTGCTGGTCCTTTGTCCTAGGCCCTTTATTCTTCTCATTTAATTCTAAAGTGATTCTGAATTAATCCTGTGAGTTCAGCTGACTTCCAGTACAAAAATGAAAGTCAAAACCACTGAAGTTTTTAAATATATGTATGTAATCATGTTTCATAAAATTTTGTTATACTGAGCTTTTCTTGTGATGTCTGTACTATTTAAAGATTTTTGCCTGACAGGGTGCATGAGTTTTTCATTCCAAGAATTACAAAACAATCTTGCCTTAGAAAAAGTTTTTCTGTATTTTTGACAGAAAATGCTTGTTTCCTACATTTTTGTCAGCATCTTTTCCCTTTCTCCTCTCAGTGTTCAGGAAATGCTGACAGGTCAGAGACTTTGCCAGTCCAGCTCCCATAATGATGCTGTCCTGGCAGCCCTGAACCAACAAAGAAGTGATGGCATACTTTGTGATATTACCCTTATTGCTGAAGAGCAGAAATTCCATGCACATAAAGCAGTCCTGGCAGCCTGCAGTGACTACTTCCGAGTAAGTACAAAGACTTTTCTCTTCTTATAATAATATTAAAAATTATTATTGTGGAGAACAGGAGTTGTTATAGATATCATATTGAACAAGCTTTAAATTTAAGCCTTTAGAAAATTCAGGATTATTGCAATTTAGTAGAGTATGCAGCTTTAAATATCCACACATGTGTCTAGGGAAAGAAATGTAAAGAACACAATTAAGTTTTTTTAATCATTATTTACGGTATGTCTTCCCCCCACCTCTCCACCCCCAACAAAGATAGGCAGTGCATATCTTTCTATGAATTTTACGCCCCAGTAAAGTCAGAAAGTGGAAGACTTTGTAGAACGAAGAAATGTTTGTAGAACTTTGGAGACAGTTGTGATTATGTCACTGTGAAGAGGAGTCTGAGGGGAGACCTCACTGAGGTCTTCAACACCCTCAAGAGGGGAAACAGAGCGGCGAGTACAGGTCTCTTCACTCTTGTGACTGGTGGCAGGACTTGCGGAAATGACGTGAAGCTGAATCAGGGCAGGTTTAGATTGGATATCAGAAAAAGGTTTTTCACCCAGAAGGTGGTTGGGCACTGGAATAGGCTCACCAGGGGAAGTGATTAAAGCACCAAACCTGACAGAGTTCAAGAAGCATTTGGACAATGCTCTCAGGCACATGGTGTGACTCTTGGGGTGTCCTGAGTAGGGCCAGGAGCTGGACTCTTATGATCCTGATGGGTCCCTTCTAACTCAGCATGTTCTGCGATTCTATGATTAGAGCATGGAAGCACAGGGAAAGGAAATTTAAATTTAATCTTTACCGTGAGGGTGGTGAGGCACTGAAACAGGTTACCCAGAGAAGTTGTGGCTGCCCCATGCCTGGAAGTGTCCAAGTACAGGCTGGATGGGGCTTTGAGCAACTTGGTCTAAGTGAAAGGTGCCTTTGGCCATGGTGATGGAACAAGGTGATCTTTAAGGTCCTTTTCACCACAAGACATTGTATGATTCTGTGATAAATACAATTTAATTCACTTTGACTGTGGATTTTTGTAGAATATAAATGGTTACTCTCAAAGAGGAGGCTATAGTAATTTTTGAAATGTGATAAGACTTATTTTCAGAAACAAATGTTTCCAAAATGTAAAGATTAGAATATGCCTCGGGAAATCTAATTCAGATGCTCAGCATGGAAAACTGAACTCACGTGCTAAAATTGGAGTAACTGAAAAATTGAGTTTCGTAATAGGAAGATTATTCTTCATGTGAAGCAATTCTACTAACCTCCATTATGATGTACCTGCTCAAATGTTGGGCTGTCTCTAGCTCTGTAGTTGGCTGGTATTTTTAAGTGTGAGTCATCCTTTAATCAGAGACTAAAGCTGAAATTCATTAAAGGTCTATTTTCTCTAAAAAAGTAATTTTATTTAATATTATGTCTACACTGTAATTGTAGTGTTACAAACTTCTTTATGGTGACATTTTTGTTTTGTAACAATAGTAATACAGTGTATGACAACTGTTCTATATCCTTAATTACCTGAGCAGAATTTTTATCTTCCTGTCGACCATGTCTCACTTTTGCTTAGAATTTATTGATTTCTTCTGTGTACTTAAGAAATATTATTAACCTTAATGTTACTTTTGCTGTGATGGTGTTGAGCCAATGGATTGCTCATTTTTTGAGCTTGTCTGTATGCTTATGGGTTCTGCTACAGCATACTTTGTATTGCCGTAGTTGCTGATGTTGCTTCATAATGGTGTCTGGGCCCTGCTGTAACAGAGATTGCTTTGCACTTTTTTTCTGTTACCCCAGTGCACAGGGAGATATTCTGGAGCTCTCTGGCTCTAGCAAGTGCTATATATACTTGTCAATGATAGATATACTACCATGCTGTTCTTGTTTGAATGAAATATTTTAATAAGGGTGCCATATCATTACTCTGCAAGTGTGACATTCTTTCCAGAGTTCACTGTATCCTGTGCATAGAAACATCATAGAGTAGGCATCTGTGTTCAGCATTCCAGCAATGTGGTAGGAACAGCTTCTACTTTGGTCGCTTATGGATTGACATTGATATTTGGGGCACTGTGACTTGCTGTGTTATTTCCAAGTGAGTTACTTGGTATTGGCTGGACAGTTATTAAAAATTAAAATCTTAATGTCCTTAATTGCTACATAAATACCTTCTATTTAAAAAGTACTGAAAGAATGATCTATGTAACATTTAGAATTTGATCTGCCTGTAAACTGGTATGGTGTGGTAGGATGTATTCTTCAGACTTTAGGTATCAGCTATAAATATGGAATCTGTGCTTTCTGAAATCAGGCAAACAATTTGTATTGTTAATGGACAAAAATCTCTGTTAGAAAATTGTGAAATGAGACATATGTTCTGTAAGAAGGTGACAAAAAGTTATGATACACTATGTTCCTGATTCTAATAATTTAGAAACAGGAAGAGTTGATTAAAAAGTAATAATGTTTTGTATTTAACCTGATACTATTGATCTTTTTATGACTATGGGGATTTTGAGCTGCTTGAGTGTTAATTTTTTGAGATTTAGGAGAATGATCCCAAGCTTCATTCAGTCAGCAAAAAGAAACAGGTGTTTCCAGAAGGTGATAAAAGAGGATAGAATATTTACTTAGAATGAAATAAATGACCAGCTGAAAGTACCAGATCTCTCTCAACTGGTCATAAAGACCACTCACATAATTCAAAATTAGCTGTTGAGCTGTTAATATTGTATTTTGCCCTTATTTTTTCCTGAATTTTCTTGGAGGAATTCTTGGATGAAATCTACAAATTTTCTAACCCTGAAGTAATTTATAAAAAACTCACTGCCATGTGAAACTGACCTTTCAGTACTTTTCTTTTCTGAGATATAAGTACAGGACTGCAGTGATTCTGGGAACATCAGATGTTGGAGTTTCTTTGAATAAAGCTGAGATGACACAACTATACATCAATGTGACACAAAGAACTTGCCTACCATAGCTTGTGGTTTCTACAACTCACAGATTGGATTAATATCCCAGCCAGCTTTCAGCTGTGCCTGGAGAAGCTCTAAGCTGATTCTTATGACCTCACAGGTGTACTGGGTTTGTGTAGCCAGGTTTTGGAAGCATGAGGCATTAGAAGGGAGGTTTCTGTTAGAAGCTGCCAGAAGCTTTGCCTGTGTCTGGCAGAGCCAATGCCAGCCAGCTCCAGGATGGATCCACTGCTGGGCAAGGCCGACCCAATCAGAGAAGGTAGGAGCACCTTTGTGATAGCATATTTAAGAAGGAAAAGAAAGGTGTGCATAGATGCAAGATCAGAGAGAGACTATATAAGAGGAGCAACTGTGCTGACACCAAGGTCAGTGGCAAAGGAGGGGCAGGGGATACTCTAGGCACTGGAGCTGAAGTTTCTCTGCAGACCATGGTGAGGCAGCTGTGCTGCTGCTGCAGCACATGGAGGTCAGTGGGTGTGCAGAGATCTGCCAAAAAGTTACTCGCACCAGAGCAAGAGGATGCCTGAAAGAGGGCTGTGAATTCATGGGACGTCCATGCTGGAGGGACCAATTATCGCAGACAGCTGCAAACTTGTGGAGAGAGGAGCCCAAGCTGGAGCACGTTTCCTGGTAGGACTTGTGACTCTATGGGGGACCCACAGTGGAGCAGCCTATGCCTGAAGGACTGCACCCTGTGGAAGAGTGATCCATATTGCATCAGTTTGTGGAGAACTGTTGTCTGTGGGATGGACTCACACTTGAGAAGTTCATGAAGGACTGCCTCCTGTGGGAGGAACTCTGCGCTGGGGAAGGGAAAGGACTCCTCTCCCTGAGAAGTGGCAGAAACAAGCTGTGATGAACTGACCATAACCCACACTCTTCATCTCCCTGCACTGCTGGAGAGGAGGAGGTAGAGCTCAGAACTGAAGGAGGGGTAAAGGGAAGGTGTTTTTAGCATTTATTTTACTTCTTATTACCCTGCTCTGATTTTATGAGTAATAAAATTCAGTTAATATCCCAAATTAGAGTCTGTTTTGCCTGTGATGATATTTGGTGAATGATCTCTGAGTCCTTATTTCATCTCATGAACCTCTCATTATACTTTCTCCCCGCTGTCCACTTATGGAGGGGAGTGATAGAGCAGCTTTAGATGGTGCCTGGCATCCAACCAGGGTCAACCTCCTACAGTCTTTTCTGGATCTCCAGATATCTGCTCAATTTTACACAGGTCTCTGTCAGAATGAATCATTTGTTTTCTCTTTTTTTGCTGCTATCGTAAATTGGCTTCCAAAGAGGCTAGATGTTTGCTTTCTATGGAATGCTTTTAGAGTTTTCTGCAGTTTTGTTCTGCGTCTCCTTTGATTTAGAAGGTCCTACTTCTTAAATTGTGTTTTCTTAAGCAGCATATTTTTTTCAAATTGCTGCTTTAGTCTTTCTTTTATTGCAAAGAAAAGTTTATTAATGCTTTAGAAGGATAACTAAGCATTTGTCATGTTCCAACTGATGGAATTGAAGCCACCGTGTAAGGGAGAGTGGACAGAGAAGGTTAAACAGAAGTTCCTTTGTCAAATTTTCTTTGAAGTTACAGTCTGAAGTAAAATCTATTGCTTTTCTAAGACAAGCTGAAGACTTGAGCTTCAGCAAAATAATTAAGGGGCAGCCTTCTAGGGTAACAGCCTGTCATCCCTTCTTCCAGTTCTTACAGTTTGTCTTGTAGTTCCAGCTGTGCAGAAACATTGGAGTTTAAATCCTAAGCATATCCTCCCAGTTTGGGAGTTTGCTACATTTTTACACCAAAATGTTGTTTGTTTGGTTGGTTTTTTTAATTAAAAAAAAAGCCCTTAGAAAATTGGATACAAAGACTGCATTAAAAATACAGAGTTAAACTGCAAGAACAGACATTTGAAAAGTAGGGGTTTTAATTTGTTTTCTGCTCCTGAAGGACCTCTTATTTCAAAATGTGCTAAGGAATACAATAGCCGTCTCCACAGACTAAAAGACTACAGTAAAAAATAGTAAATGTATGTATTTTTATGGGCTCCTTTTTAAGTAACAGCTAGCATTTTAGGCAGACTTTTCCATATTGATCTACTGTAATTTGCCATTTATCTCTATCTTTTGCACTAACACAAGGCACTTGAGTTTGTATGTGTGCATTGTGATAATTCTAGCAAGCTAAGTAATTTCCAGTTGAAAGATTCTTCTTTTTTCCCCCCTCTTGGACCAAAATTAAATGTTACTGCATGACTTCATTAGTAGGCCTTTACAGTGTTGGCAGGTGATTACATAGCCTCAAGATTTTCTTGTCCAAAATACATTGGTTTTCCAGCCAGAACAACTTCTTTCTTCTTCCTTATTTTTCACTTGAGTGGGTTTGTAGTTGCAGGACTTTGATCTTAGAAAGATGCAGACTTTTCCATCTAATCTGGATGAACAAAATTGTATCACTTATCTGAAATAGATTTTAAAGTGTCAATAAAATTCTATTTTTTCCCCCACAATGAGCATGCTCAATTCTTAGAAGAATTTTTCTTATCTGAAATGAAATAGTAGATAATAATTTTGTATACAGACTCTTTACTACTAACTGTTTCAATTGATTCTTAAACATTTTCTTTTCAGGAGTTTTCTATACTGTTTTTCCTACCTGTTGACAGATGGTTTCCTTTTCTGTACACAACATTGCTGATTGTTCATATTTTACCCTATATTGCATTGTTTTTTCGTAAGGTTAGAGAATTGATTCTTATGAACAAATCCCTGAGGTATGAAAGACTATATGATGCAAATGGCTTTCACAGTCGTGTTGCATTAATCATAAAGAGGAAAAGTCTATCCCTAATATGTCTTAGGGATAGATCTTAAGACCTAGTTCTAAGAAATTACAATTATCTGCTGGCTTTGCAGTATAATGTGATTTTGTCTTTCAGCATTTCACCATTGATGTGTCTACTAAACAAACAATATTTTCCATACTATTGTATCCTGAAAGTGATTCTACTTAGGAATTGTATGTCCAGATAACTTGTAGAAACGTTAGGTCTTCACATAGGACCAAATCAGCTCTGTTCTTCCAAACAAACAGTGGTTGTGCCTGCATCCTTCCCTAACCCCAAGCCACATATGGATAGGTATGGCTGCTTCTGAACTTCCTGAACAACAGAACAAGGAGCAGTGGCCATAAACTAAAATGCAAGAAGTTCCACCTCAACATGAGGAAGAAATTCTTTA
This sequence comes from Pithys albifrons albifrons, assembly GCF_047495875.1. Classification (NCBI taxonomy): domain Eukaryota; kingdom Metazoa; phylum Chordata; class Aves; order Passeriformes; family Thamnophilidae; genus Pithys; species Pithys albifrons. The sequence continues at coordinate 39,083,446 of NC_092459.1, forward strand.
TGCTGAGGGCGGCAGAGCACTGGAACAGGCTGCCCAGGGGTGTTTCAGAGTCTCCCTCTCTGGAGAGGGACCCTGCCTTGGCAGTGGGGTTGGACTAGATGTTCTCCAGAGGTCTCTTCCAACCCTTTGATTCTGTAGCTTGAGCTCTAGAGGAGGAATTTTTGTACTAAGAGTCAGGCTTGCTTTTCTTGACTGTCTTCCTTGAATCCCTACAAGCAGTACACAAGAGTTTCCAAATGAATTTTTTGGAAATCTGACAGTACAGTTATAGAGATGTCAGATGAACCTTTCAGAGTTGGCAAATCATGCACCCTGCTATGATTCCTTGCATCTTTTCTTTCTTATCTTTGTTCTTACTGTGATAACTTGGATGAAAACTGAAACATTTCCCATGAAATACCAAACTCCCTTTCTGCTGCCATCATGATTTGTGCAAAACTCCTGTTATCCCAGGTATATGGTGTGAGGGTCAAAAATAACTACTCGATCCCAGATATGAGGGTAGAAACTGGAATCATTTATTGAACATGCGACGTGCAATTTGAAGGCATCAGGGCCAGGATATGTTAATAAGGAGGATGGAATATGGTAACATGGTAAGTAGGGAATTATACAAGTTTCGGCTACGTTGCACAATTAGTTAATATTTTTCTATACCAGGGATTTTATATGGGAGAAGGAAACAAAGGGTTTCAACATGAATTGATAACATTGATCTTAAAATCCATCTCTGTTTTGAAGCTGGAGACAGCTAATCAGCATAGCTGAACACCAACAGGCCTTATTGTCCTTAGTGATGGGATTTTGTCTCAGCTTCTGTTGACCATGGCTTAGTGCTTAAACTTGTCAGGGTCTTGCTGCTGGAAGCTGAATTTCAGGTTCCAACAATGTGGCATCTCTGATTAGTTACACATCCTTGCCATCTTCTTACTCAACAGTCTTCCCCACAATCTGAGAAGCCTTAAGGGTTTTGACCAATTAATATCTGATCTTTGCTGTATTGATTCATATTGTCCTGGGCCATTCTCTGTTATCAAAGCCCTTAATTCTGAAGTAGTTTCCAAACGCTCTACTAAATTTCAGAACAGGATACAGTATTCTTATTTACTGTCACACCAGTAGTTTTCTTATGTAAGAACTTTGATAAAGAGGCATTTATTAAATATGCTTAGTCTTGAGATGAAACTTCCCCACTTCCTAACTCTGTTTAATCTCTCTTCTGGTTTTTATTTGTTTGGTTTTTTAATGCATTCTTCCTGTGTGAAAATGCTGACTGCAGACTTGAGACAGAATGTAGTCTTAGTAGTCTCAGTAGTGGTTTCAGGCTTGAGATTATTGAGTTTATAATGTTCACTACAATACAGTGATGCTATAAGAAGTCTTAAGGGCTATTTTGGCATTCTGTCTAACTGTTAACCATTGTCTTTAAACTCTCCTACACATGAAATCAGCCAAATTTGCCAACACATAGCTGTGAGTGATGCCAACAGTGCAGAAGGTATTTGAAGATTCACAGTAGTGTCTGGTGTTGTGAACATGTTACTTGTACACCACCTGTTGAGAGTGAGAATTCAGTGCTGCTTGCTTTTCATTTGAAAAAAACCCAAATTTGCCTAAAATAAGAGAAGGCCTGGGGAAAAAAATCAAGTTATATTACTAGCATAAAAAAAGGTTTAAATACAGATTAGAGTTTTACTACTAATTATTCAATGATCCAGTTACAGTTGAGTGTCAAGAAAACTGCACATTCCTTCACTTCTTAAAATATTGTTTGTTACAGGCACTTCAGTACTTTTGACTATGTTTAGTCAAAACATTGGAAGTAATATAGCATAGGCAGGTGTGAAGTGTCTCAAGTAATATTTATCTGAACAAACACTTTTTTACTTTTGGAGTATATGCAGAAATGTTCTGCAAATGTATTAAAAAATTAAATAAGTACTTTAATATTCTTTCAAAATGAACAAAGTAAGGAAGTGGATCTGGTTAATTTTACTTTGTTCATTTGTATCTTCACAAAGAGTGGGGGTTTATTCTGTGAGACTTGGAAGCAATTTTTGTTTGCTGCAGACAGAATTCCCACAGCTCAGCAATATAGGTGTTGCCAAAAGCATTTAGAAGACTATTTTCTGAATTCTGTGTTCAAATTCCCAGTAGTTTTTATGCTGAGTAAATATGTTTCTATTGCAGTTCTCATAGTTCGTAAATGAATTCATTGCAACTCTGCCAGTGTTGGATGGTTGACATCGTGTTGTATCATCTTGAGGTTTTTTGTTGTTTTTTTTTTTAACTGTTTTGGAGTGCCTATATGGTAAGTAAGTGTACTGTTTAAGTATGGCAGAATCAACTCTGCAGTTAATGAGATAGGCCATTGGAGACTGTGACTCACTGTCTCAGATTAGATTGTGATAACAACAAGTGGTGTTTGGCTACTATTCAGTTGATGCATTTTCTCAGTATAAACCCAGGACAGAAAGGAATCATTGCTGCCATGTTGATGTCCATGCCAGTTTTCTTTACCATCTTCTTTGCTTGCACCAGGCTTCCTCATTTCAATTTTGCAGGGCTGCCATAACAAGTGTTCTGATGTCTTGCTGAACTCGGCTGTAGTTTCTATGTTGCTAAGTGTTTGCCCATGAAATCCAGTTTATTGGGGCAGGCCTGTGGCAGAGAAGTGTTTCATACCTGTTTTCTTCTCAGTCTCTATAGTCTGATGAAGTCTGATGTTTCAGAACAGAGTTGGATTCTGTAGGAACTCTTCTGTCTCTTGTAGTCTCTGTCAGTATCTTCCTACACAACCTCAAGAAAATTTAAAATTACTCTGTGGGTGTAATGAAGCTGAAAACACCCGGGGGAATTACTTGGGCAGCATGTCACTTTTAACTTCAGTGACTAGGACCCACATACCATTCTAATAACATGAGAAGGAGCCAACAAAAGAGACAAGTGGTGAAAAGCTAAAACCATGATCCATAGGTTGCACTGAACATGTAGCTGGCTTGAAATATCATCTGTTATCTCTACAGTTGTACTGTCAGAATTACAGAATATGTTCAGTTGGAAGAGACCCACAGGGATCATTGAGTTCAACTCTTAGACTGTCCCCAGGAGTCATACATGTGCTCAAGATTATCATCTAAATGCTTCTTGAACTCTGTTAGGCTTGGTGTTGTGACCACTTCCCTGGGGAGCCTGTTCCAGTGTCCAGCTCCCTCTGGGTGAAGAACCTTTTTCTGATTTCCAAACTAAACCTCCCCTGGCACTGCTTTCCAACATCTCATTCCCCAGTCTGTACGTACATCCAGGGTTGCCCCTTCGCAGGTGCAAAATCTGACACTTCCCCTGGTTGAACTTCTTACGATTGGTGATTGCTTCTAGTTTGTGAAGGTCTGTCTGCAGGGCCTCCCTGCCTTCAAGGAAATCAGTAGCTCCTCCCAATTTTCTGTCATCTGCAAATTTGCTTAGTATCCCTTCCGGTCCTGTGTCCAAGTCATTTATGAAGATGTTGAAGAGCACAGGGCCCAAGATGGAGCCCTGTGGACCCCCACTAGTGACAGTCACCAGTCTGATGTCACCCTATTCACTATCACCCTCTGCGCTCAACCCATGAGTCAGTTGCTCACCCACCACATGATGTGTTTATCCAGCTGTGTGCTGTTCAGTTTGTCCAGAAGGATCCTGTGAGAAACAGTATCAAAAGCTTTACTGAAATCCAAAAAGATTACATCAACTGGCTTCCCCTGATCAGTTAAGTGGGTTATCTTGTCATAAAAGGAAATCAGGTTTGATAAGCAGGACTTTCCTCTTGTGAAGGCATGATGGCTCTGACCAAGGACAGTGTTTGAAGTGCTTTTCAATACTTCCTAGGATAATCTTCTCTGTAACTTTACCAGACACTGAAGTGAAACTGACAGGCCTGTAGTTTACAGGGTCCTCCTTATTTCCCTTCTTGAAAACTGGGACAATGATTGTAGCTTCCAGTCAGCTGGTACCTCTTCTGATTCTCAAGGCTATTCAAAAATCATTGAGAGAGGTTTTGCAATGACATCAGCTAGCTATTTGAAGATTCTGGGATGAAACCCATCAGGCCCCGTAGAATTGTAGTGATCTAGCTGGAGCAGCAGATGCCACACAGTTTCAGGGTCGACTGGGAGTTGATCGTTCTCTCAGTCATGGTCCTCCCGCTCAGGGCACTGAGACTCCCTTGGTCCATCATCTATGGTGAAGGCAGAGGCAAAGAAAGCATTAAACAGCTCTGCCTTGTCTCTGTCCCTGTTTGTGAGGTGACCGTCCTTATCCCGTAAGGGGCCAATGATATTTCTATACTGCCTATTGCCATTAATATATTTGAAAATATTGTTTTACTGTCCCCCACATTTTTGGCAGCTTCAACTCCAGCTGAGCTTTGGCTATAAGAATTTTCTCCCTACAATGGCAAGCAACATTTCTTGGATACTCCCTCGAGGAGTATTCCGCTCTTCTTTGTTTGTATAAGAAGCTGATCACAACGCACATACTTTTGGTATAGCACGACATGTTCCTTTGAAGTTTAGAGAAGATGGCTTTCTTTAATAAAATTTTTCAATTGCTTCATTGTCAAGTGTTATTTTTTACACCTTGTTAACAGCTTCATTTTAGTAGACTGAAATATAATATTGGTAACTTGAATTCTTGTGACTGTAGGCCTTCATCTAGTAAAGGGTTGCATTAAAACAGTGGTGCCTCTGCATTTGTCTGTCCTGAATGGCTTTGTAAATGCTGCTGGTTGTTTGTCTTCGGTAGGAGTTAGTCTGCCTGAGTCAACCATTTTTGAAACATTAGACATCAAAATCCTTGCTAAGTCTCAGTTCACTCTTACTGTTTGACCTAATGTGAAGGTGATGAATAAGGAAGCTGCCTCTCAATCTACTACCATATAGGTAATGCATCAAAAGAGGGAAACACCCTTAACAGCCTTGGGTGAGAACATAAGAATGATCACACTGTTGAATCATTGGCTCTAGCAGCGGCTGTTTGTGTAGTCTGGTGAAAAAGAGGGAATCCAGGCTAAGTGTATGAAGCATGTCCGTGAGAGTTTCCCAGCTGTTTTCTTGAGCAGGGTGTGATACTTGTCTATTCAGCAGTCCTAGATAGGTCTCTCTTCTATGTTTTTATCTTCTTTCCCATAGAGCCTGTGTAAGATTCCTCATCCCCTGTACAGGGTGGCTGACTGCCTGTTGTGTGAAGATTACATTGTTTATTCTCAATCTGATTTATACCAATTTCACTTGATTCCTCTAGTTCTTCCGTTGCAAAAGATAAACATTTGTTCCTAAGTATTGTCATGGCACTCAAAACCGTCTCTTTTCCAGGCTGGAAGTTTCTGACTTAGTCAGATGCTAGTCAAATGGAAGCTGGGCAGGATGCTTGAAGTTCCTTGCCCTTCTCTGAAGCTTTCACAGTGCTACTGTGTGTTTTTTGAGATGAAGATAAAAGAATTTTATGCAGTAGACAAAACATAGATTTCTGCATGGGCATAGGGTTGATTTCTGTTTTGTACTCTCTTGTCTATTAACTTGTAAGCTTTGATTACTTTTTGTTACTATTACTGAGCACACAGGGATGATTTTTTATTAAACTCATATGTTAATTTTTATAGCTGCCATTTTAGAAACTGACTACTTATCTCATGCAATCCTTTCAGATTTTATCACACTTTACCCAGGTCTTTACTACCTTTGATGGCTTTTCTTCAGTGGACTTTCTGGCTGCACTGCTCTTGCGTTTTTCTAGATCTTCTCTAGCATGTTAAAGAGCCTACACTGAGGTGCTCCACTGTAATCAGGACTCCGTGTGAAAACTGTCCTGATCTTTTCTTATTCACTGTATTATATATTCAGTTGCTTACCCAGGCAAAGGTCTTTTCTTTGTTCTGTCTTGTCTGGTTTGCCTTCCAGGCATTTAAAGGCTTTTGTCAAAAGCTTTTTCTGAATCCACTTTGTGAAAAAGTAATGGTTAGACTCAGCATAGTGTAGTCTTCACCATTAGGTTTCATCTATTAGTTTTATGTATAAAAACAATTTTATGTTTGTGTGTGTATGTGTGGCTAAAACAAATTACCTCCTCCTCATAAATGTGGAACATTCTCAGCTCCTGATGAAATAACCTGGTCTTCCAGGGCCACAGGGTACCACCTATGTGAATAGGCAACAAATATACAAAAAGGCCATTTTATATAAAAATTACTTAATATTAGGACACCTTATGAAATGTCCATCTGCATTTTCAGAAGCTGTCATACCTAGCACTTAATCATCTATCTTGTCAGGGTTAGATTTCAACCAAGAAGGAGTAGGTGTCAAGCCTATAGAATTTATGGCAATAATTAAATGAATGTCATCAGAGTCTGATAGTTTGGAAGGAGTTTGTTTGTTAGAGTTGAAGTAAAAGCCAAGGGATAAACGAGCATGGTCAAATGCAGACTACTAAAAATAAAATAAAGAGATGATTTTATAGAGGCATTTGCTCCAGAGGAGATAGCTGATGGAGGGTAGAGCTCAGCTGATGATGAAAATTAGTGTGACAAATGACTGCAACATTATCACAAGCTTGGTTAGCCAAGTCATTCTTCTTTTATTTCATAAATTGTTAGTGCTTGTTTACATTTTAGCTTTTTATTTGTAGAAGGATATGAAAAACCAAAGACTAGTCAGCTGGTTTTATTGCTTTGCCTTTGTATAAAACAGTTTAATAAATATGTTGGTGAGAATTAAGGGTTTTACTTTAGCAAAATTGTGCTGTTTCTTAATGGAAAGCAAGATTTATAATCATAATGGAAAACAGAATTGTTTTAAAGAATGCAAAGGTTATCTAGTTTAAACTCTTATATAATGGACCAGATATGAAAGGTATCTAACACAAATCCCCATAAAATGAATAATTTAAATTTTGAGCATCAGACTTCTCACATAACAAGTATGATTTGTAGTTATGATGCAGAATAGAAGTAATTGCCATAGTTTATTATTGCTTGGAACATTTCGGTGTCAGTGTCTAATGACATTCACATCACATTATAAATTTCTTCTTAAAAAGCTAATAGCAACTACAATTGTTACTCAGGTTCTGTTAGATTAAGCCTTGCTGTGCAACAGTTTAGTTAGAGCTTGTATGGACTGAGGTGGGAAACATACCTTGATGGTATTGTATGAAGTATGTTTTTAAAAATAAGACCCTTCAAGCTTAAAGACCCCAAGCTTTGATCATGGTTTTTCCTGGGGAAGAAAAGAAAAATCACAGGAAGCTTTATGTCCCTGATTGAAATGTATTGTGGTAGTTAAAATGCTACTTCAAGAGCTAAGTGAATTTTATTCCAATTTTATTTTGGGTTTGCTTTTGATATCACTTGCTAAAATCATCAAAGGACTTGAACAATAGGCTTATGCATTCACTGGGAAGCATTAAACCAATTTAAGCCAACATTTGCAAATGTGACTCATACTTTTCTGTGCCTGACTGGAAATGCAGGGGGGGAAAAATCAGGTTTCAGTTATGCTGCTTTCTTTATTCTCTAAAAGGCAGGTCTGCTTATAAGTGACTGTTAGGAGAGACTGTGCATTGCTGGAGTTTTATGCAGTGGATTGCATGGCACTGTTACTACAATTCAGTTTTGCTGCTTTTGCCATAAAGTAAACAATCATTTTTATATTCAGGACCACCTGTGATGACTTATTAATTTTAAAATATAGGTACTAATAAGGTTACTGTAGCTGTTGTAGTTTAAAGGTGGTTGTTTTTTTTTTATTCTGGTACAGGTTTGCACTTGGAAATTGTAGATTTATATTGTTACTATGATACTACTTAGACAAATTTGGAATCTAAATCTTTTTAGTGGTGACTCAGCAACTCATTAGCAGTAGCATGATACACATTGCACTGTTATACTCTGACTATCAAAACATGAATTGCATTTGATGTAGTTTCCATGAACAATACAACTTGTTAGCAACATTTTTTTTAATTTTGTTTTTATTTTGACTGGGAACAAAGACCCTGTACCTTGTAATAACTAATAAAATTACTTTGCTCTTGATGGAATATCCACTATGCAAACAGGAAAAAATATCCCATCCTGAGGTCCTCTAAACTGTGGCAGGGCTGTGCATTTATGTATCACTGTCTGACATTGACATACTAAAAGAAACAGCAAAGGTTTGGTGGAATTTGCTTTGCTAACAGTAATATGTGACACTTGAGTACTGGGAATAAAATTGTGTAATTTTCTGCTCAGCTTTTGCTTTAACTGTATATTCCATTAAACTGTGAATGATAGCTGACCTTTTCAATTTATATGATTCCTTTCAGTTGCTTGGCAAATGCTTAAACCCCAAAATTTAAGTAGATTTCATTGGGCAGATGAATTACTGCAGGCTCAGTTATCAGTGACTGATGTTATGTGACATTTTCCCTGAAAATTTATATAGAATTTTTTCAGAAGAATCATGTAATAAGCCTCTTAATCATATTTCATGCAGTTGGTATTGATGGATATGTTTTTCAGTGAGCGACTACAGAGGACATAGCTGATGATTGATTGAGGATAGACAGGCTTAAATTGGGAGGGAAACAAAGGTAGTTATGACACGAACAAAGCACATTTTTACGTGCTATAAAGAAACATTCAGATATTAAATTGGTTATTTGGAGAAGTATATGTTGCACATCTACAGCATAGTTGATATTTGATGTGGACATTGTCATCTTTCAAAGCAGTATTTTGACTCTTATTCATACATTCTGAATGTTTTCTTTTTTGTTGTGATAGGTGTAAACAGCAAAGAAAAAGTTGTATTACTTATGTAATGAGGGATTAGAACATGAAGTTAAAAACACCTAAAGGTTAATTCTGGAGTAATACAACAAAGTAGATTAAATAGATTGTTTGACTGACCTGTATACAAAACTTAAGATCCAAATCAGAAAGAATGCATGATTGAGCTGTTCCATTGATGCCAGTAAGATTTCTCACAGGCTTAAAATTATACATGAAATAAAAAATCTTCAGGTGTCATATTATAACTGAGTTCCTGAGCAGTGTGGGAAATGGATCTGAGACCTCTGAAAGTATTAGTTTACTTTCATCATGGCTTTTCTGATGCCTAAGATGAGAAGTGCCATCAATTTCTTATAAAGAAAAAAACTATAGAACAGGTGAATACAGAAGTAAGTGCATATGCTGTGGGAATTGAATTAGAATAAAACACTACCATTAATGAAAATACCTATCTATTTTAAAATAATTGTAAAGAAAGCTCAAGAAGTATCAAGTACTATCATTGTGGAATTATGGAGGCAGAAATTTGAGATGATAATAACGCTCTTTTAAAGCAGTAAAATGATGCTAGATGGTGTTAGTAACTTTTAAAATTCAGTGCAAGAAGATAAATAGCAAAGGAAAACCTTGGTGATTTCATTGATCAGTTCCCTAGCACACAGTTTGCTAGATAGGCAGGATAGGCGTTCACTCACTTTCAAAATTGTTGTAGTATTTTTTTTTCAGCTCCAAGTATACATTAAGCTTTTTGTTTTTTGCAGACATGCTTCTGAATGGGGTGGGGAAAAGTTAGTTAGATTGTTAATTATGGGTGCCAAACAAGTTCTTTGGTGCACTTTCATTTTTTTCCTATAGAGTTCAGCCTCAGTAATAAGAGGCTGGGTGGGATGGCATACTTTGTGGTTTTCCCATAAATTAAACATTAAGAATATTTTTATCCCTTATGAAATTTGACCAGCGTGCTTACAATATAGTTGATAATAAGTAGTTTTTAACACAGAGCTCTATAATGACTTAGAGGTGAGAAAGCTCATGTCACTTACTTGTAGTTCATCTTGATTTCCTGGGTGTTTGTCTCTCTGTGTGTGGTGCAATGAAAGGAACTACAAGAATGCTGGTTCACCCTGTGCCAACTTTCCACTCTCCTTATCTGGTGGTGATTGTGAGGAAGTGCAGTAAATGCTTATGCACTTTGCAGTAGAGAATGTGTCATATTCTTGGACAGCCGCACAAGAACAACAACTGAAGGTAAAGGCAGGCTCTTGCACATCAGTTGGAAAAGCTTTCCAATGCCAGTCAGTTGAGGATGAGAGGTGACGGGATGGACTGGGTCGAGATATTTACAGTGTGTTTTGCAAAACAAGCTTAGCCTTGCTGAAACTGTGTGAACATTATGCGAGTGATAACGGAGGTGATTGTAAGGTATCCCAGAACTTAATTAATGTGCTTGTTGCTTATTATTAAGTCTGTGGTTCAATAAGAATTTATGTAGGTCAGCGCTATGCATTGTTGAGGAGTTCCAAATGTTCATTTAGTGTTGTATTGGGCTCGGATCTAGGGCTTTTGATAGTCACCAAAGTGATGTTTGAGGAAACAGAGGGAGGAAATTTGGAAGTATTGCTCTTTTGGTTGTTGAAGTAAGTTCAGCTTACTTGCTGGGTTTTGAAAGCTGAGATTCCTTTTGAAAATTGCATTTAAAGTTGAATCAAAAAAAATGGATAATGATGAATGTCTCTTCATAATCCTGCTGAGGGAACTGTGACGTATTTTAGATGTTATTGCTATGCATTGGAACCATATACTTCACTCCTAGAAGAAGCAGGGTATTTCCTGAAGGCAGTGATTTAAAATGGCCCTTTGCTTATCTCCCATTTGGAACATATCAGAGAAGTCGGCTACTAGACATATCAGAGAAGTCGGTGTAGCTGAATCAAGAGATGAGCATAAGAAGATCAAGATAGACAAACTGAAGGCATTTTGTGTGGATGCAGACTCTCATAATTTGCAATCTACATTTTTTTTTTCTTTAAAGGGCCACTCACCTCAGGATTTTTAATCTAGAAATTACTTTATGTGACTTCAGAGAAGTGAAAGGAAACTCTGCTTCCTGTGACAAATTACTATATACAAGAACCAAACATACAGGTGCAAACATTTCTCAGGTTATTTTTGCTGTAATTGTAGCTTTTATTCCAGAAAGAAACAGCTTCAGGAAGTTCTTCTGTTCTCATGAAATGAGTACACAAAAAAGACACAATTCACACATATCTTAACTTTCATTCTTCACTTTGCTCAGCTGCTTACTCTTAAGATTAAAGTTTTCGCGTATTTTAAGCTTCTAGGTTAAGTATGGAGGCTTCTTTTACAGTTAGAGTAAAAAAGAATACTTCATCCCACTATGGTGGGACATTATGTTGGTGTCTAAACATGCATATTTCTATCTATTGATCTATCTATCTATTGATAGAAGACACTTAGTTCCTTTTGTTATGTAGCTACCTAACTTCAGATGCTGTCATTGCAGGCTCTGATGACAATTTCCTCTCATTTTCCCTCATTTCCAGGTATTTTACCAATTTTCCTTCTCTCTGGTACTTACCCAATGTATCATATTATTGTTCATTTAACGCCTTTAATGATTTCCTTTGAACATCAGTTAACTTTAAACAGATTTTATGCAGATTTAAATTAGAATCCAGTGGTTACTTCAGTGTTCAAATATTTAAGTTTTTTAAACTTTCAGCAGAAAACTTATAAAAGGTCAATAATAAGAATTCCAGGTCATGGCAGTAAGTTACTTACAATTTCAGTCACCACAATTTTTTTGACAGCATAACCACTGGTTCTTTTTATATCCATTTTCCTGTCTCCTGCCACTGCATATGTTTTGCTTCTGTTTCTTTCCTTTAAAAGGCCACTAGGCTGTGTGGAATTCACTGACAGAGTTTTCTTGTGTAAAATATCTTACAACTTGGTTAAGTTATTTTGTGATGATTTACTGCTTGCTGTGACTGACATGGCTGTAAGACTGATGTGTGCAAATGAGGAAAAGCTCATTTTTCTCATGGATATGGAACATCTGAGTAAGAAAATTGCTCAGAGGCAAGGACCAATTTTGGATCTCACCATTGTGACACTGAGCAATTTGTATTTTGGGGATTTTGAATATCATCTTGTGTGTCTGTTACTCTGTTGTCTGTTCTTCAAGTTATGTGTTGTGAAGGACTCTGTATATGTATTGCTGCTGTGCTGCCTGACTGATCAAATCTATATATCTTGGCATTTTAACAGTAATACATTATTCTGATTTGGTGGTGTTTTATAGCAGTCTTGCATTTTGCTTTTGAAGGTTAAGCAACAGCATCTTGCCATGCTGAGTGCAGGAAGTTAGGCACGAAGACTGTCCTAAGCATCTTTTACTTGGGCTATTTTGCCTGGTTGCATCAGATCTCATCACATCTGAGCCTATATGCCCTGTGGTTGTGCGCCACTCTGTTTTCAGCTCTTGTCTTTTGTATTCTATGTTTGCAGAATAAAGGTTTTTGTAGAAGTTCCTTTGGCTGCTGAGGGTAAAGTTGTGAAACTACAAGTGTGCTCTGTATTAAATGCCTGCCAACTTGCCACATTACTTTGAAGTCAAGTTTTCAAGAGTCTGAGATTTTTTTTTTTTGTTTCAATATTTTTATCCAAGGATTGTGTGATTTGTTTCCTTTTTTGTTTGGGTATAATTCTTTGTTTCTGATTCAGGCCAAAATTAGAGGAAGAATGCAGGGTTGATTTCTCCCTTCCCCAAAAACGAGCTAATAAAGGGTCTTCCTGCCCCACAAAAACAAGGCCATCCAAATTTGTAGCATCTGAAACAAGTGTGACCTCAAATGGAATTCCACAAATGCAATATATCCATTTGTGATAGCATGTTGAGGTCTGAATTTTGTAGCAGTTGCCACAAAGTGGGTTATATTTACTTTTGATTGGGGGATTCAGTTTACTTACATAAAATCTTAAATGAAATAGCAGAATTTAAACAATTTATTTATCCCAATGTTGGCTAATGCTATGATTGGATGACAGAACAAGATCTGGATATTTAAAGGAACTGGAAGAAAAGAGAAGTCCCCTTCTCAGTGGGTTTTATTATAAAATGGATCTTTGGCTAACATCGGTAGTTAGTACTGCCCACTCTCATGAAGGTCTTGAAGGGGAAATGAGGCATTTTCAAAGAGATTTTATTTTGTCCAAGCAGAAATGTTTTAAAATGAAGTATAATGTATAATAACATAGTTGAATTAATTCAATAACTAACATGATTAACATTTCATGCTTAGCCAAATTTGATAACTTTGACTCTGGTAAATTTGACTTTGAACTGTGCACTTGTACAATTATTTTGTACTTACTTTGTTTTTCTTGTCTGTCACTTTTGCATCCACCAGAGATATTTATCTTATTGCCTTGTTCTTAATGTACCCTAGGGAAAAATAAAGTGGGCTACTAGTCTTGCATTAGAAGCATGACTGATGGATCTATTTAAGCTCCGAAACCTCAGAGTATTTTCAGAGATGCATCTTGGGGTTTGGCAGCCCAACCATAACTTATTCTCCAGGTATTGGTGAAGTCTCAAACTAGAATTTAATGATCCATATTTTTTTACAATTAAAACTGAAATATTCAAGTATAATAGTGCAAATTAGAGACTGAGTTTGAAGCCAGTTTCTGCCTATGGTAGAACAGATTTTTTTCATGCTGGATTAAACCTTAAAACTCTCAGGCTGAGAAGGAAATTTGCCTGCTGGTAAAGGCAGTGTGGATCACTGAGCAGTACTAAGTTCGTCTGAGTGGGAGACTACTTTCCTGTAGGCTAATCCAGTTCAGCTGAATGGGAACTGTCTAATGACCATATCCTTATCTTTTGATCCAATTCTTTGTCCTTGCCTCCTGAAAAAATAGATGTAGTTCTTATACAGTATCAAAAACCTTCACAGAATGTTTGAGGATATATTTGAGAAAAAGAATTCTGAATAGCAGATGGCTTCACATCTATGAAGGAGTGACTACCTCAGTGGACAAAGGAAGGGCTGCACATGTTGCCTATCTGAACTTTTGCAAAGCCTTTGACACGGTCCTCCACAACACCTTTCTCTCTAAATTAGTGAGAGATGGATTCAATGGGTTGACTGTTAGATAGATAAGACTGGTTGGACAGTTGCATTCAGTGAAGTTGTGGGCTCACTGTCCCTGGAAGTATTTAAGGCAGGTTAGATGAGACTTCTAGCTGGTCTAGTGAAAGGTGTCTCTGCCCATAGCAGGGAGTTGGAACTAGGTCATCTTTGTCGTCCCTTTCAACCCAAACCAGTCTATGGTGCTATGCAAAGCCATAGTCCTGTCTGTGGCTTAGTGGCAGCTACAGTTCTGATAGCCTATTGCATCCTTAGACTGTGTCTGTAGCAGTAATTAAGGTGAATGAGGGCTTGTTTTCTGGACCTAAAAGGGGCTGGCATAGCATGACTAGTGAGAATATGGCTAAACCTCTGCAAATAGGTTGGCTTTATCCATGCTATTTGTAACAGCTATGGCTTGAGTTATCTCCAGGACTGTAATCTGATCTTTGCCTGGGAGAATGCTGGGTGGCAAGGGTCAAAGCTCCCCCGGAGGCTGTTTTTGTTAAACATTTTGGATAATTATGGACAGTGACTGTGTTAGCAGCCTAATCCTGCTGAGTTTACTAAGTTCAGTGTACTAATAAACCCTGTGTAAAAGACCATGTTGAAACCTGTGTTAAAAGTAATTTTCTAAAGATAAATTTAATAAGTCCATACAGAGGAAGTCATAGAAATGATTCCTGATCTACAGATGAGATTCAGTTAAGTGTTTCTTTGTAAGCTTAACTCAGTGTGGAACATCATCTCTTGATCAGAGTAAAACTGTATGAGTAACCACACTGTCTTTTGATGGTTCCCATGGACAGATTGATAGTGTACAGTCTATTACTGTAGCATAGCTGGAGGATGCAGAACATCTTGTATCACTGAACATTTCAAGCCTTTCTGCAGGCAGTCTGTGAGTCTGAGTGCACAGAAGGTTTTCAAATCTAACCCTATGTAGACTGATGTTGCTTTGAGGCTTTACTCTCTTTGTTCATAAATTGGTGTGTGAAAGGAATATTATCCAAAAGGCTTCTTTTGTTGCGAATTTCTGAGAAGAGAAGCTTATCTCTTCAAGACACCAAACTGCAGGTCTGCTTTTGCAAGGAGTAGGTGGCTGATGGGTACCTTGCAGCTCTTGGCAAGCTCTGAATCCTCACAGTACCCCTGAGACCTCATTTTGATACATCTGAATGACAGCAAAATATGCAACTCTGTTTACATTTTTAATGGATTAGAAGTGTCTGAACTTGTTAGAATTGTTTCTGGGTTTTTGGTTTTTTTTCTAACTAGATATATTTCATTGGTGTGTCTTACTACATTTGTTTGATAAACCTTGTAAAATATTTGTCGCTTCTTTTCTGCTGTTGAGTGAGTGTGTGCTAAATGTCACTTTTGCTTATACTGGATGATTTCCAGGCAACAGATTTATGCCAAACTGTGGTGTTTTAATGATTAAAGTACTAACATTTTCAGAAGAAATTACTTATTTGCAGGAAGCGTTCAGATCTTGAAAGCACCTGAGTGTTGGTGAATCATGGAACAGTTTGGGTTGGAAGAGCCTTTATAGGTCATGTAGTCATTCATATGTGCTGAAGAGTTTTTTCCTTGAAATTCAGCAGTGCTTGGTGGATAGATTGCACAAATGAAATCCCAAGTGCTTTACTGGCTGTCTCAGCTTCTGCAGGTATCAGCCAGAGTACAGAAAGAAGGTAGCAGGGGTTATGCCATGCAAAGTACTTTCTTACTGGAGTTCTCCAAGGTGAAGTTTAGTAGCCTTCACAGAAACATCAAGTTTGGCACAAAACCTACTAGGGATAAATTTAGACTTTCTTTAGCAATGGCAGATGGTAGAACTATTCAGTTTATTTGTTTGCAGTTTACTATTTAAAGATTCTGAGTGGTGTATTTTGTTAAAAAACAGTAGGAGAGGGTCAAAGAATGGAGAATGGGACTGATGAGGGAAGGAATGGTAAGTAGAGCTACTGCAGTGGGAACGCAGGGTGGAAGGAAAGAGTGAATGGTAAAGAAGTTTAACAGAGATAAGAACAGAAAGATTCTCACAAGGATTCAGAGACTGAGTAGGGTTACTTCAGTCCAGGAAGGCACTGGAGGCAAATGATCTGGAAAGAAAGACTGGATAAAAGGGACAGTTGCTCTCCTTGGTGTTATTTTCAGGAATGTTCCATAGTACCTTGCCTAACCAGTTTAGGTTTTATGATCTGAGAAACAAGGGCAATAGCAAGGGGAGGTTGTAAGTTTAGGTGACCATATCCCCATCCTTCCTCTTCATTCAATAACTAGAGTATTCTATTGTTTACATTTTGGTCTGACATGCTTATTTGGAAGGGATTGTTTATAAAACATGGTATGTTAACTCTCCCTTTTCCCCCAGCAAGTAACTATGTATGGTTTATTGCTTCTTATATATAATGATACTATACATAAGTATTATTTCTAGTGGTGCTTGTGTAGATTACTATTTTCCCAGAGTCCAGTTACCTTTTTTATTGAGTGATGCCTTATTGTGTGACTGTTCCCATTGATTTCACCTGAATTGCATAGTTAAGAAGTATATATACATGGACCAAAAGGATTTGTTTCAGTTTTTCCAGAATAGGTTTTTGTATTTCCCTATTGATAAAAGGACTCGGTCACAGGATTGATTGCTTTGGGGTTAAGGTTGAAAACTTGGTATAAATCTCATTGTAACTCTCAAATGTGTTGCCATTTAGAATTCTTATTCAAAATTGGTTAATAACATTTCTTTTTTTTTTTCCATAGGCAATGTTTAGTCTCTGCATGGTTGAAAGCGAAGCTGATGAGGTTAATTTGCATGGTGTCACAAGCCTTGGTTTAAAACAAGCCCTGGATTTTGCATATACTGGACAGGTATTGTACAGTTCTTCAAAATAAGAAACACAGTTAAAAGCAACTGCAATAAAAATGTAATATGACTTTTTCAAAAGTACTAGAAATTATTTTTCTTGTGCTTTACCCAGTACAAGGTAATTTGATTTAACAGATCTTAATTTTTACGTACTGTCTTGGATTTTTTCTTTAGAAGGATTGTTTAATAAAAACACTACTTATGTGCATCGTTGCCAGGTAGCGAACAATGTAGGACTTGTATAACCTTTTTGTGGTTGTATGAAATCTTAACATGAGTTGATTCTACTTGTGAAACTAAATATGAAGAAAGGTGTTTTCCTAATAAGAAATATAAACTCTGCTGTGTTTGACAGGATATATAACTGAGCAGAAAAGTAGTCTCTTATTCTCTGTACAGACGCAGTTGAAGCATCTTTGTAAATACTTACATATACTATGCATCTTCATTGTGCCACTCTTTATGGCCAGAGGTTAAATATCAAATTATGTTACTTCGGAAAATGCAGAGTGATGCTCCTTTCCCCTCTTCCCCTTGCCAAAAAAAAAAAAAAATGTGTCTCTGTGACCTGCCATATCTCTGCACTTCAGGCTTGGAGAGTGCTGTTGTGTGACTTTGTCTCAGTTCAGAGTTCGTGAATAGTGAGCTCAGAACACCCAGCTATTTCTCCTGTGGACTCTAAAATTCTAGATAACAAAACTGTTTTTGGAATATTGCTACAATAATTGAGTTCAATGACATATTAGTGATGTTTATTAGTTAATTCAAAAAAGGAAGCTTAAATCTGTAGTGCATTACTCTTGTAGAGTTGTCGGATTATGCAAATTTAAGGCATTTGCTTCTATAGTGTGGATTGAGTATATAGTCATATGTGGGTCTCTCAGATTTTTTATTTGTTGTTGGGGGGTTTTTTGTTTGGTTTTTTTCCCCCCAAAGCAACTAAATGGAAAATAAATTAAAAAAAAATTTAAAAATACCTGTTTTAAAGCTATTTTTGTCACCAGCCCACACAAGAGTTATGCTTTAGCATTGTCTTGAATAGTAGCACTTGAATTTCTGTGTGTCTGCTGTTATGGAAAACAGAACTTATTGAAAGATTTCTTTGATATAAGTGATAAACAGAGGTGCCGTACTATATTAGTGAATTAGCCGAAGATCTCAGTATTGACTTGTCATTGGTCTACTTTTTGTTCTTTCACTTAGAAGTTTTGATAAAACTTGAATGTCTTTGATACAAATTGAAATGTTAGGTACCTGTATCACTGTTTTAGTAATTTGAAACTATAGTTTGATTATTCTGAAGAGAGAACTCTTATTAAATGGAAGTATTTTTTGAGAAGTTGGGTTATAATTTATTTCTGTCTGACCCATCCTGTCTGCTGGGATTAGAGATGTATTTCCCATCTTTCTGCAAAATTCAATGTCTAATAAACCTCTATAAAATAAGTTGAGACCCTTTGAAAGGATGGTTATGACTTTTATGTAACCCAACAAGCGACTCCACATTGCTTCCAGGATAGTATCCTCAGCTCCCTAGCAAATAGTACTTGCCTTCTATCCTTGGTTCTTTAAAAACACTTGAGTCTTTCATTTTCAGGTGTAACCTACTTTGAATAGTGAATGGGGTTCTTGAGTTAAATATGATGTTCATGTGTGTACAGTTGCTCATACATATAAGTGCTTATAAGGTGAAGATATGTGGCTCTGAGATTGGCAGTGTCACATTTCCCTTTAGTTCTTGAAATTCTCCTCTGGCACTGTGTTTGTATGTATTGAGCACTGCTTATGTACTGACTGAGGCTGATGGAATTTGGGTGAACATTTCAAGGTAGTGAGCGGTAATAATCCACAGACTATTATTAAACAACTGGATTACTGGATTCTTACATCAGAGAGAGCTCTGCACACAGTTGTCTTTGGTTTGCAAACAATTGTGGATTTAAAAAACAACAAAAAATATTTTTTAGTAGCCCACAACTCACTCGTGCCGAATACAACCTCATATTCCTCTGAAAATGCAGATGTAAACGTAGGTATCAAGATGTGATCTGAAGTACCTCTTAAAAATGAAAGCCATTAACTCTATTTATCTTCTTTTTTTCATAACCATATTTAGCCCAAATGTTGGTCAAAAAAACCAGTTGTTTCTTTGGGTAGCACTGTGGAACTTGTAAGCTATTCATGTTTAAACAGATAAGTAATTAGTTGCAGCTTTCTTCTCTTTGTTTCATTAATGTACTGAACTTATGTTTGAGACACTACACTTCAAATTGAATACAACTTTCTGTGTAAAATAATATATTGGAGACATCTGGTGGAAATATTTGATACTGCACAATGTCTTGCAGTTTTTGAAAGTTATCAAAATTAAGAAATTGAATTTTTAGAATGACGCTGAAATCTCAAATTAAACTTTGTCATTCTTGCCTCTATTTTTTAATTCTAAATATGCCTGTTTACTTAAAATAGAAACCTCATTTTCCTGTCTACTTAGGCAGACAATGTCTTATCATAATTACTGTTGGAAAAATTTTGCTTTTAAGGGAAAACTGGTTGTTCAGAAAAAAAGTTTTAAAACTCAAGTCAGTTTGAGCAATACCATCATTCTGACTGAATCAATCCATTACTGTGGTCTTTAACCATCACAAAGAAAGAAATTTGGTATTGAATTAAGTAAAACTAACTAAAGGAATGGCAGCAGAATTAGATTTTGTTCTATGCATTAGGTTCTCAGCAATCCTCTAACAATGAAATCTTTGGCAAAAAAATGTCTTAAATATGTTTCATCTTGACCATAGGCATTTTACCACATAATTCCCATATTCAGAATTGAGACATACAACTGTTTTTCTGTTTTAGTTGACTCTTGCCCTGTTGTAGTTGCCATATCCTTTCTTCATAAAGGGTCTTTAAGGTCATTTTCTCTTCTGCTTCACAGGTGGCAGCAATAAAGCCAGGCCAGAGTCTCAGTGAGTAGATTACTTGCCCTTTCTTCTCACAGGGGCATTTTGCAAGTGTCAGATGTGCACTGGAAGGGAGATGGATGAAAGTACAAACAATATAGGAACTGTGTAGTTTAGATTATTAATATAGAGCAGCAGTTCTTGGTACAGAGTTCAGACCTCTGAATTATTGCAGTCAAACTAAGGCTTAACTACTGTGTTAGAGAGTCATGGGCATTGTTGCCTCTTCATTTTCACTATTTCTTTTTTCTTTTAACCCTTCTGTTAGCAAAAGACACAATGTTACTTGAGGGAATAGGGATAGCCCTCTGAAAGGGGCAGCCTACTTGGCTGGTGAGTCACACAAACACTGGCTTTAATTTGCAGTTAATAATTGTGACCCTAAATCAGCAAAAATATGAACACACCGTTGGAGTCCTATGCATACTGAAATGCTCCAGTCTTGGATCTTTCTTCTTCATAATTATCTTCTATCATATGTCTTTAATTATGATAACAGAAATATTTTGCATTTAGCTAGAATTGTATTTAAGGACCTCAAAACACATTGTAAAAGCAAGTAATCACTGTTCTTACTTTGTTGCATCATAGACAGGAAATTATTTTGGGAGAAGATAACTTTCCAATGACAACACAGATCTCATATGGTAAAGAAATGGTAGAAGTAAATGTTTTCAAGAACTATTATTTCTCCTGACAATTCCTTTGACTCCTTTATAGAATTTTGGCTTTCATCTCTTATCAATTTCCTGCCCCCTCATTTGATGATGACAATTTTTTGAGTGATCAACCAGTATTTTATCTGCCATTTCTACTTAAGACTGGGGCAAAATAGCTATCAATATCTTAGCCTCTCTTATTGTGTTAATCCTCTCTGTCTGTCTTGTGGATGGAGGTATATTGCAAAGGTGTATTGTGATGGTTGATTTTCTTGGGTAGTGACCTACTGCATACTGTGCATAGCAGTGACACTGGCTGCCTTTTGAGTAAAATGAATCAGTTTTAACTGCCTCCTGTCCCTTGCCAAAGTGATTTCAACTATCCTTGTTCTTTTCTACTGGGCACAATATGCCAAAGTCATGGATAACTGAATACAGCAGGTCTCTGTCTTACTGTAAATACTTACCATGTTTCAGTGCAATTTCAAAGCCAGCAATGTAAATTTGATACATAGATTGGGGCATTTCCTTTTCACTTTTATTCAGAGGATAATATTGTTTCTCGGCCTGGTGCTAGGTTATAGCTACTAGGTATTAGGTTCACAGTTCAGCTACTGATTGCCCAGAAGTCTTAGAATAATACAGTGCTTAATTAACTTAATTTATTGTAGAGGAAGTTAAATTTTTCATGTTATTTGCTCTGGACAGACATTAATCTAGGGACAAGATAGCTTTTCTAGCACTACAGTAATGAGATATCTTTAAAGTAATGAGACATCTTCCAAAACCCGTGAATTTGCTTGTAGTCTTGCTTTTTCAAACCCTGTTTATTTATAATGATACTTACTTCATAGTGGTAGAAGCTATGTCAGAGAAAATTGAGGCTGGACATTAGGAAAAGGTTCTTCACTGTAAGGGTGGTAGAACACTGTAACAGGCTCCCCAGGGAAGCCGTCATGGCACCATGTTTGTCAGAGTTCAGGGATTGTCTGGATAACATTTAGTCATGTGGTTTAGGAACTAGATGATCTTTGTGAGTGCCTTCCAATTTGAAATATTCTATGATTTTATGATGTTTATGCTATGCATTTAGCGCAGATTTTAATTTAGTTTTCTGGAAAATTATTATTATGTGTCTGAGAATGTTGGTTGCAATTCCTTCTGGTACTGGCAAATGAGACATCTGGATTTTGTAACAAGTGCTACCAAACATTATGTGCCAGGGCTTTGGCCAGTTTGCAGAGTACTAGAATGTTCTTTCCACACTCACTTTTTTTTGAAGCAGAATTTGTCGATGTGCAAGGAGCTCAGAATTCAACTGAAGCATGAAGGGAGACAGGCAAAAGTGCTATCTGGTAGAGAGTGAAATGCAGTTTAAATTACTTTAAAAGGAAAGTTAAGGTTTTTGAATGGTCTCAAGCACACAGAATGATCCCTATCAGGCAAAACCAAGTGATACTTCTGGTAGATACTTGTCTCATTTGAAACGCTGATCATTGCAAGTGGAGTCAAGAAGGAATGTTCTTTTTCATCAGTGGCAGGAATCTTAGAAATCTTTTTTCTTGTTTTCTATATTAAATTCCATACTTTCTAGAATTTTCTGACATGGCATTACATAATTCCTTACTTATGTTTGCTTGTGGTGGTATTCATATGCATTTACTGGTAATAGTCACCTGAAGGGCCTGAGTAACATAAAACCAGCTATGCTAGTAATTAATAAAAATCAAGTAATTGTATTAGCATGTAAAAGCTGAGAGGTGTGGAATAATTGCAAATTAGCCCAGTTGCAGTAGAAGGAAGACTTGTGATATTTTCTTCCTTCTTTACTTATTGTTTTCTTTTTCTTGTGGATTTCCTCAGCATGCAGTTTGCTGATGGTGAATGTTTAGCATTGATAAATTAGTATTTTGCCTGTCTCCAAAGGAGTATGGAATAAAAGTTGCGATAGTTTCATTTATGGCAAAGTTTTGTGAAGAGGTAAACCAAATTTTCCTCAGTTATCTTGGGAAACATAAAGGTGCATATGCATATCTTGTATGGTATAGGAAAGCTGTAAGAAGTGGAAGAATGTGTAAGAAATACATCTGCCACCTTGAAATAAACTTCTGCTGATTTTGTGCAAATCACCTCTAGACAGTAGCCAGTCCTTCTCTCTTGTCCTACTTCTCATCTCAGAATGTTATTTTTTAATGGATTGCTATAGCAATCCATTAATACTCTCAGAGTTAAATATAGTTTGTCTATGCCTACAAGGTAATAATGTGCTTAACATTCTTGTTCTCTTTATACTGCGTCTCTAACAATGCAAACTGGTGTCTGGCACTTAGTAAGTAACACACCATCAGATGACAACTTCCTTAGTGTAAATAGTGTCTGAATAATAAACACTGCGAGGTCTATACCAACTTGTTTTGTCAATCTGACCTTGAGTTTTCACTTGAAAATACTTTACACTGCTGCTTTTTTTAGTTTTCTTTTTAGTATCCATACTTAATTGGAAATATTTTTGTGACTGAAATCCATTCTAGCTGTCCATAAAACTACCTCATCATGCACAGCAACTTCAGTAGCACCAGTCAAAAACCTAGATTGTGCTGGGCCTGCTTCTCCTTTACATTAAGATCCTTGCATGTCTTTCTGGCTAGATAAAGAACTTTTATATATTATGTAAGTTACATAGAATGTTTACTTATAACCTAGTATTAATATATATATTGACTTGCACAAGCTTTAAGCATATCCTGCCCTCCCAGAACTCAATGTAAATGAGTTCCTGTTATAAACAAGCATCCGTCCCTTTCTCTCTTGCTCCTAATATATCCATTATGTCGGAGATACTTTGTGGTTTTGCTGGAAGAAATGCATTGACATATTTTCATTTCCCGCAAAAACAATTAAACTATAAAAGATGCATATGAATGTCTTTCGTTTTGTTTGCTGTCTTCCTTATTCCACTGCATTTGAGATATACAGATAATGCTGTGAGATAAAACTGAATAGTGTGGAGTAGTGAGAGACTGACCTCATGTGGTGTGAAAGTGAAGTTGCCAGGGGTAATACAAGGATAAAGCTGAATGATCAGTTCATCTTTGGAAAATTAATTTTTCTCATATATTTCTGATTTTTGTTGGATATTGCACATTTAAATAATTTTAGTTTGTGTGGTTTTTAGTGTGATTGCTATTAAGAAATTGACCACTGTCTTTATTCCCAAAGACATTATTTTTTGTCCTGAAAGCGATGTTCTAAAAAGCTAACCCCAAGACAGCAGCCTAGGAGCTGTGGTCCAATTATCCTTACTGCTGCCTGTACATGATTTTAATTGAAATGAGTAGGAGTTTCATGTGAGCAAGTGACTGAATAATCAGTCTTGGTTTCTAAGCCCTTTTTGGCACTTCCCCAGCAGTGTGCTCACTGTGCTTTCAGAGCCCTGCTCTGTAAAATGGAGACAGTGGTTAGGAAAATTATAAAGGGGTACCTTGCAGAATAGGAAGGGTGTTCCTAGTCTGCATATTTTTAAATGCATGAATAATATTAATAGGAGAGACTTCTGAGTCAGTTCTGTTGGCCTGATTTGTCAGGATATATGAAAGCACCCAAGTATATAGATAACAAAAGGCGGTTCTATTATTTTGAAGAGTCTCCTTTTTAAACACACAGCATGCATTTAGTTTCAAAGGGTTTAGAGGGTAATGTGACTTATGGACTGTCACAGGAAAAAGAAAAAAAGCTTAAAAATCCTATGGGCAATTCAGATGCACTTTGGAAACTGTCCCCATTCTGCAAAGACTTCTCCATATGCTTAATTGTACTCTTTCTGTTCTTTATGTTGACTCAAATGTCTATAATAACAAAGGCATTTAGTATATTCTACAAGTACTCTGAGTTTCAGATGACAAACTTTTAATTTTCTTCTTTACAGATCCTCTTGGAACCAGGGGTGATACAGGATGTCTTAGCAGCTGGGAGTCATTTGCAACTGCTGGAGCTTCTCAGTTTATGTTCTCACTATCTCATTGAGGTGAGGCTTCCTGGCCTGATCAGCCATTTCTTTTCGGCACACCTTTGTTAAAAGTCTAATTTCAGTAGGAGACTATTACTTCAGCACCTGGTGTAACCTAAATAGCAAAAAGTGGACCTCAGGAGATATGAATTTTTAGTGTAATTTGGGTTTCAGTTTGTGGTAGATGCCTTCTCTTACCATTCATTTTGTCCATTTCATTCCTGAAAGCAAGGATGGTCTCCACTGATTAATATCAGCATATGGGAGCTTGATTCCCTCTTTTACTGCAGAATTTGCTTTCTTCTACCTCAGTTTACCTGAGGTAGAAGAAAGCAAATTTCCCTTATGGGATCATGAGTATTGTGAAGAATTCATCTGTGTAAGTGTTCACAGCAGATATTGATGTGTATCCCAGGGTGCTGCTACCTCTTACTGAAGAAACAAGGCTTATTATGATAACTCTTTTATTCTCAACAGGCCTCATGTCCATA
The DNA here is from genome assembly GCF_047495875.1 of Pithys albifrons albifrons. Taxonomy (NCBI): domain Eukaryota; kingdom Metazoa; phylum Chordata; class Aves; order Passeriformes; family Thamnophilidae; genus Pithys; species Pithys albifrons. Next base: position 39,108,408 of record NC_092459.1, read on the forward strand.
ATGCTGATGTCTTTATGAAGCAAAATATTTGAGTGCAGTAAACCAATGCTTTGTACTTGGCTGGTATAGGAAATGGCTTATGATTGATAGTAAGAGCATACCTTTGATGTATATCTGTGAAAAACCTTATAAAAATAAAATGGCAATAGGTATTCCAAAGAACTGTTTACTTTTCCTGATAATTTTTCAGTACTGTTTCTGAAATACGGTGTGTTAAATGCTTTTGGGCAACAATTGGACATGAAAATGCACATCAACACAGTCCTCTTAGTATGCACTTGCCTTTCAACAGCATACCTGCCTTTTGAGCAGGCTGTGTGTGCTTGGCAGGACACTGAGCTACTGATTTTAGCAGAATCTCATGTTAAGAACTTCAGAATTACTTGAAGGCTTTGTGTCCTATGAAGAAGTGTTAACCTTATGCAACCCTTCAAAATGTATGTTCAGATAATAAGGTGGTATCAATTTGTGCATTATAAATTGATTATAAAGTGAAAAGAGCTGGTAGAGTGCTGCAACTTTTTTTTTTTTTGGGTTTGGTTTTTTTTTTCAGGAATGTGAGAAGGGATTTAATTTTCCTGATAAAACAGACTTGGATTGTAATGAGAAAGATGGTTGGTTTGAGAAATAAGAACTGTGAGAAGCCAAATAAACCACAAACCCATTTGGCCTACCAGTCGTCAGGCAGGCACAGGAAGGGTTTACTGTAATGGGAAAGAAGATACAAACATTATACTGTGTATTTAATGTCCTCCTAACAAATCAGTCAGTGTATGTCTCTGCTGCTTCTGTGATTGTGTTTGTCAGAAATTGAACCAAAGAGAATAATGCAACAAAGAATATAGGTTGAATATTAAAGAATAGGCAAGAAGCTGAGTATTGTTGTGCTGGTGAGGTGGGGACATGAGAGAACTGTAGAAATGCTCAACATACATCCTTGTGCTAACCTTTTTTATTTTCTGTGTTGGGTGACCTCTGGTATTCGTAGCTGTTCCCTCAGCACCATCTTAATATTTCTAATCCTGAGGCCACCGTAGTGGAAAGACAGGCAACTGTAGAATTAGCAGTGCTTTGAATCTCATCCTTGACGTGCAAGCCGTAGTCAGTTATTTAGGAAGAGATTGCCAATGAATTAGAAAAAACCCCAAAACAAAACAAGAAATCAACACCAAAATCATGCTACCCCCAAAAAAGACCACTCTGGAGTGGGTAAATATTGCTTCCAAATTACTCTGTAATAAACAGACCAGTAACCATTCTCTGGAGATGACAATCATAGAATCCTTTAGGTTGAAAAAACCTTTACGATCAAGTTCAACCATAAAATAATAACTTGCAAAAGAAGCAGAAGTGTTTTAATTCCTCTCCTGCTAATGCTTTTCCTATTGCTGTCATGTCTTTAGATGCAGTTTGCCTCGTGCATATGTTTATTTGCATGTTTTTTCTCTTTCTACAATTTAGAAGATAACCGTGTCCTTCATGATCATAGAAACTACAGCTCTATGGTCTGCAGTTGCTGTAACATGTGTGAAAGATGTGAAAGAGCAGTGCTGTACTCAGCAGTATGCCAGGGTAGGATAACTGGTGCTACACTGGTGTAAATATTAAGAGGAAGTGGGGCCCAGTGTCCAGATTTATAATAATGGAGGTGGGGAGCAAGGTAGGGGATGAGGGGCAGGGGAAAAGGAGGATTATATGTGTTGGAACATAGAGAGCAGTGCTAGTTCTGTAATCTGTTTTTTTATCAGAGTCTCATTGTAAGGTTTTGTATCTACATGGACATCTGTGGGATGGCTGTTGCTTATATCATATTGGGTTCTAGTCTGTATTTTGCTCTTTTTACAGTATTTTTATATACCAAGTTCACCTCAATAAGGCATATATGTAGATAGATTTGCAGTCTGAATAGATCACAATAAGAATTTACCTGTCTTTTTTTCCTATAGTGTTACAGTCGATACGAGTACTCAGCCTTGAGAGTTGTGTAAGCCTTTTTAACAGAGGCCAACCAAGTACTGCACATTAAGACTGTGATATCTTCCAGGGTCCAAACTAATTGTATCAAGTATCTGTTTGTTCTGCATAATATTGGGTGTCATTAAAAGTGCACACCTTGCCTTATTTTAGTAATATCTGAAAACAAAATGAAAATAGTTAAGGAAGGCTTCCTTAAAGCCACTTATCCTTGCTGCAGTTGTAACTGGGCTGTCTTGTCGCCCCACGTGCTGTGATACTGGTGCTGGAAAGAGATTAATGTTTCTTCTTTCTCTTCTTTCTGATTAATCCAACTGTGCCAGAATTCATTCCCAATGTTAGTGGATTTCTGTTTGGAGTTGTTCAGATATCATGAATTTATGTTAGTTTAGCATAAATTCAGGAAATACAGTATGTGGGATCTAGCTGTCATTTTTTTGTTGTTGTGTAATGATGACAGAGTTTTAACTTGTTAGGATTGGCTTCAATTGTTTGGATTAGACCAAGCTTTTCCCATGTGACTGCTGCTCTTATTGCTAGCACTTGTTCCAGCACTTCTCTTTCTCTAGATGTTCCAGCCTGTCATTTTATTGGAACTGTCTTGAACAGTTTCATCTTTTTTTGATGCTTTTATTTAGGGCCTGTAATTCCATGGGTTTCAATAAGGAGGATTTTTTTTGCTACAAATGGTATTGGCATCACCCATACCAATATATGTTTCAAGGCATGTTGGTAGTCTGTGAGGTTCCAAAGAATACTGTTCTGATCTGATTCATCTGAGATGGTTGTCAAAGTGTCTAATTGTCAAAAATTATTTGTAGTGCACTAGGGACAGATTAATTTCCAGCCAACACTGACTTTTATATTCATGAGTCTTTAAGGAATTTCCTCTCAGTTGTCTCAAAATAAACAAGGTGTTATTTTTACTATAAGACAGATCCTCTTTCTCATAAACTAAACAGCTTAGAAGACTAATTTGTTGATGAATTTCAAAAATATTTCTGTAAAAAATTGTATGAATTGCATTTATGGCAATTTTTTTTAAGAGTTTTCAATCAAATGAAGACAGAAAAAAGGAAAGGAACATTCTTTCTCCTCACCCTCACTTAGGTAATATCAATCTCTAAGACATTTATAAAAGCATGATGAAATGGAGATTTCTGACAACACTGATGGTTTATTAAATGCATTTTATCATCTATAGACTTCTCATTATCAAATGTTCTGTAGCATCTAATATGGATTCAGTAGTCTCGTTTGAAACTCATGCCCAGTTTGGATTGATAATTTACTAGTTTTTATTTTAAAACAGCTGTAGATCGTATTTTTTGTATTTGCAAACAAGAGAAACACCCAAGTATTCCCTGCTTTAGGTCTTAATTCCAGCTTTGTGTTGTGCAGACTTCTCCTTTTACCTGAGTCCATCTTGAATTATGATTACTCCTGTGCTGTTTGAGGGTTTTGTTTTTAGCTTCATTTATAGAGGGGGACTCTTTCAAAGCATGCTGATGTATTTTATTTGAGATACATACATATTCATGAATCTCTTATGGCATCTGCATAATTCTCAGGTACATTAAACGTTGAAACAAGGCTTATAAGCTCACACATCTGTCTCAGGCTGAGCAAACGGTAAGGCAATATGATTTTTCTTAGCTGTGTTGCTGCTGCATAGGTGTGGGAAAGCTAAGCTAAAGACTTGAACTTTGTATACCTTGAATTGCACTAAGGTTTGTGATCACACACACAGTATTTGCTTGCAGAGTGCACATCCAATTCTCTAAGATTTTTGTTTCCTGAGTTCCCCCTCCAGCTTGGATTGTCAGTTTTGGCTGAGGTCTTTTGGAGGCTGATGCAGAGAGCTGCAGCCAACAGGCAGACTTTGAAATTTAATGGGGACAGGTTTTCTGAATATCTTCTTTATCTTTTGAAAGTTTTAGTCTGTAGAATTCGAAGGGACTGTATTTGATCTGTGATATTGGAGAAGGCAAGAGAAAGATAGTTGAAGGCATTGAATGTGATGGACATCTGAGAGTGGGCTTCTTAAATGGAGCTGTAGAGGACATGGTATTAGGTACTGTGTTGTTGATGACCTATTTTGCACTTTAAAGCTTGTAAATGTTTTTCTGAAGGATGCATGGCAACTTTATTCTTATGCCAGAGAATAAATGTGTTAAAACATTTATTCAGAAGATAGAAATATTTGTTTCATAAATAAGTCTGAGATACATAACTGATTGTAGATCTGAGAAGTTTTGTCTTTTTCCTCAACTGTTTGTGTATTCAGTACCAAAGAGAGCCACAAACTGCAAGTTATTTCAACAGAGAGTCTTAATAAGGAGGGAGTGCTATGAAGAATATGACTTTTTAATGGAATTTCCCTCTACTGATCAACATCAACTCAGCATTATGTGGGTAGGAATTGGTTTTTAAACCAGCGTTTGATTTCCAGTAGCATTCAGGGATCTGGGACATTGGACTGTCCATATTTGAAATCTCAAGGCTTTGATTTTTCTGTATTTTCTAAAGTCCAGGACTATTTTTTCAGTGGAATTCTAGGTACTTCCAGAGTTACATTTAAGGTAATAGGGTGATAGGTTGTGAGGGGTTTAGAAGTTGCAGAACTTTTCAAAGCAAAGCACTCATTTCTGAGAGGCAGGACTTGGCACGATTGTTAGTTGGTATTTATCCCTTTAACTTTCTGCTGCCAGATCAGGCACTTTTTGTGAAGAACAAAGTAAGTTTACATATTGTACAGAGTCTGAAATATCATTTATACTATGTTGATTGGTTAACAGTTGCATAGTTTTGATACAGCCTTAATAGATGTGACATTAGCTGACTGTCCTTGTACTCAGTGCTGGAAAGGACTTCCGAGTCTCGAAATATCTAGAGCAGTAGGCATAGTGGACATGAACAGTGGTTACTGCTTGAGCTACTCTGACTTTTAAGAGTTGTTATTGGGATCATAAATGTTTTTGTGTCATGTGAACTTGAAAGTTTGATGCCAGTTTTCCCATTAGTTTTAAGTGCATTAAGGCTCCCTGCTAAATGGTGAATGTTGCAGGTTACATTTTAGAAATGTCATTACAGTAGATAGAACTCTGCTTCAAGTATATCTGCTTGTTTACTACTAATGTCAGTCATGGCATCTTTAAAGAAAGCTAATTTAAGCTGTAAATAACATGATCATGGTCAATGGTTAAAATGATCCTGCAAAAACACAGCGCTGTGCAACAGCAGTCAACTGGAATTTTCTTGGGTCTGTACTGTGCTGCTCTGGATATTTGTATACAAAAGTGGACAGTAGGCAGGTTTGCACCTGGAATGCAAAAAGTTAATCAACAAAAAAAGTTAGAATAAGGCCTCCTGGAATAATTCATGGTAATATTTGAAGCAGGTAAATTGTCTTGGGTAGATTTTTAACTTTCTACTATAATGGTCAATTTAGGCTTATAAAACAATTTTTTTATGTTGTACGAATGCCTAATGAACTGGATGTTTTCTTCTTCTAATGATGTGGATCTTTTCTTCTTCTAATTTTAAACTATTTGAATGTGTTGTAGATTGATATATGTTACTGTTTTAAAAGGAAGAAAGCTACAAATCTGATTATGGAATTAAAAGGAGGAATGTGCATGGTTTATATATGTGTTGAGGCCAGAACTTCATAGTTATTTATTTTTCTGAGACACAACTTCTCCATTTGGCACAGTGCCAATGACACAATCCCAACTTTCACTAAGATATACTCCTTCAGAGATGAATTAATTCGTACACCAGAGATTGAGAGCATCACCTTTGTATTGTTAGAAGCCCCAGCTCAGTTGGGATTTTAGCTCCTGGGTTTTTCATATAGAGCAAATTAAACTGCTGGAAAAAAATCTAAAGGTCATCTAGCAACCAAGGCTTGCCTTTTCTTAACTAATATTGAGTTTTTAATCTAAGTACATGCATGCACACTCTGCACAACCCACAATCCCCCAGAATCAGTCACCACCATTAAACTTGAGTCCACCAACTTTACCCTGTGGGAGGAGTGACTTTCTAATGCTAAGAATATAGAGTAGACAGAAATAATGTTGGCTTGCATTTTGCTGGTTTTAAGTGTTGTACAACCATTTGTTGCTGTGCTAGCCTGCTACTTTTTGAAGAAGGAGCATGTTTTGTCAGCTGTTGTCATTGAGCTATTGACAATCATTAGAAAAGATCTTGTACAAAGCTCAAAAATAACTTTGGTAGTTTTTCTCTACTCTCTCTTTATTATATAGGCATATTAATAGATCTATATATATGAAATGTGAATGCACTACTGTTCCAGCTTAGAATGGGACTCAATAAAAAAGTGACAGTGGTTTTCTCATTTTTTCAGTTGGTGTCAGTGAGGAAAGTGAAAATACACCAAAGTGACTATGCCCAGTCACTTTGAATTCCATTCTAACTGTGCCCAACTTCCTGGTATTTAGCTGCAATGTGAATTGAAACTGCTGATGAATGTGCCAAAAAATGATGCTGGAATGTTGAGGTTGACTCTTGCTGGCAAGATTAAAGCTCCCGAGCTGTCTGGCTAGTTGTGTGTATTGGATAGACATTGCCAGTCCTCTGCAGCAAAGTTGCAGGTGAAGTCACAAGTTGGGAAGAGGCTGTTACTGCTATATCTGCCTTCTCTTTGCAGATTCTGTCATAAAGGGAGAGCAGCTTTGGTGTGTTTTAAATAGGAACAAAGAAACTGTACTGCTTCACAAACTCCCTCCCTGCCCTTCCCATGTTTTCTTTCCAGGCAGTGTGGCCTTGCTACCTGACCTTTCTGTTCAGCAGCCCCTGCTTCTGGAATCTTTCCAGTATTTTTATAAAGCTGTAAACAGAGGCTGATGAATCCTGGAATGCTTAGTGTACAAAATTCTTCTTTGGTTTTACTGCCATCTGATCAATACTACTGTTTTATGTTCTCCCTATCCCTCCTGGTCTCCAGTGTCTTTAGCTTAATCAATTCTCCACATTAATTGAAGCAGTTTAGATGCATGAACCCCAAAACTGGAAGTATTTGTAATTGGGTAGTGCAGCTACCCTTATCTGCTGGTGTTCTCTCCAAGATATGCCCAGTTAGCAGTCTGGGAGGAAAATTTTTTTGATTGCAAGAGAAGACACCTGGAAGGCAGAATGGATGAGCTGGAAATGAAGCAGTCAGGGCCCTTCCTCCCCAGGCTGGGCAGCAGGTGGCACTGTGAGTCCATAACAGTTGGAGCAGATAAATTCAAGCTAAAATCAGAAAAAATGAAAAGAAAAATTATTTATTTTTACTCCATATTAGTCTTCTGACCTAATCAGTAAAAAAGTCATTATTCACACAACACTGGGCAATATGCATTGTAATTTTTAACAAATAATAGGAAACTGTTAATGTTTTCACAGGAAATACAGTCCTGTCTTGTGCAGCAATGGTCATTTATCACTGCACTTTGTGAAATCACTCATTTGTTCTAATTTGAATGTAAATGACTCTAAGGTTTTACAAATAAGGTGACAGACTCACATAAATGTAATTGCAGGGTTCATCTCTCTCTTTTTATATATCACTCATTAAGTTATGAATTAAATACATCGTATTAAACCAGGGGCATGTCCAATGATGATATTGTAATGGCAAATTACTCTATGCTATTAGAGGTGTATTTTTTATTCATGGACATTAATTTGTCATTAAGCGGCATTAGTTTAGCACTTTTATGTGGAAGACGTGACCTGAAAGAGGAGACTTAGAGCTCTAATGTGAAAGAACAGGAATACAGGCACCAGATGTACAGGTTTTTGTGGTTGGCTTTTCGTTGTTGTTTTTTTTTTTTTACCTCCTGTTAAGAGACAGAGGGAAATTTTATTTAAATTTGCTTTGATCTAAAGCACTTTGAGTTGTGTTAAGCCATTTTAGCAAAGCTATTTCTAAAACATGAAAATGCTTTAGTTATATGGTATTTACCTATATGGGTAAAGCCAGAATGCTAAGTTAAAAATAGTGACTATAAATCATTTGTAACCTATCAACATGTAGACAACATTGAGCCTGAAGTGAGTTACAATCTGATTTTATCTGGGAAGTATCACTGCAGTAGAGAGTTAATTGTCCATCTTTTTGTTCCTCTATACTGGCTTAGCCAAAATAAAACTGGGAGTTTTCATTCTTAATTATGAAATAAGTATATTTTAACTCCTTTCTACTTTGTACTTTTAATACTCTATTATTATTTTCACAAGGGTCAATTTCAAGTTCAAAATGCAGGAGCAGAATCTTTCTTAAGAAAATGAGCAAGAAAATGTATTATTTGATGGAATTTCAGAGGCAACTTAGCACCTGAAGTATTAAACTAAGGAAAATAGTGAGTGACTCAGTCTGCTTCATCTTCAAAAGATTTTAGAAAGACTTTGTAAATTTTATTTATTTTTACATTCAGTTTAATAAACCTTGTTTATTTAATAGTGAAGATGAACCGAAGTCATTAAGATCCAAGTTCATACATTCTCCAGTTACCCAGTATTTGCATTTTAGGTTTTTTTGTAGATCATCTCTCATTAAATGCAAAAGAAGTCTGGACTTGATATGAACCTGTGTATTTGGCAGTTGATTCCCTGCCCACCCATTATATGTTGTGATTTTGTGATGGCATAGTCATTACATTTTGATCCATCTCTCTGAGCTGCTTACAACATATTCAGCTAGTGTTGTGCTAGTTAAGAAAAAAGATTTGTAATGAAAATTACCTGAGCCCAAGTTATTTTAAGCCCAAATTTAAGAGTTTTTACTATGTTAAATATTATTTTGGTATTTAATAGAGAAATATTTTTTTTCTGAACCATTCATTGCACTAATCCTAAAATTTAAAGATTCAAACTTAGTTATTAGTGATATCAACGCCTTTGTTAACCATCAACATTGTCCTGCAAGTGTGTTATTTCAGCTGAGGAATGTCTGTAACTTCACCCACCTGTTTTGCCATGTAATCTATTCTAAGCATCTGTTTATTACTTTGGAAGAAGTTGTTGCTAAATTTCCCATCTGTTTAAACAGAGTTCTACAGAATTTGTAATTTCTATCAGAGTGTGTCTAGCTGCAGAGGTAGCATTGGATCTTAAATGATTTAAACCTTAAACCAGGACTTTTATTTGTGGTTCAGTGCGAATTGAGCTACTAACATGTGGCATTGTCTCTGTGGTAATTTTTATGGGAGCTGTTGTATCCTCTGGATTAGAAGGGTAGTAATATATTGGCTAGACTTGTCTTGCAAACATTTTGACCTTTTGTTGTGAAAGTTTTCAAAGCTATAAAATGGACTTTTTTCCTAAATTCCACTTCAGTGGTTTCTCCTTGTTTACTGTAAGCCACAGCTGTTCTAATTCTATGTGTTAAGGGCCTTGGATTTCCATAGCATGTCAGCACACCTGTTGATCATGGGGAAAGTACTGTGGCAACCTCAGGTATGTTCAGTCCCCAACACTCATTGGGATTGGAATTCCCACTGGCTTGAGGTGGCATGCTGTGGGCATGAAGAAAGCCAGGGGAACAGGCCTAAGGTATGGCAGGCCCAAAATCTGTTTGTATGTGCTTGTGTTTTGGTTTTGCCTGCCTTTCATTTTTTCTACTCATATTTGCACCATTACCACCTTCATGGGAAATTGAAGTACTCAATGAGCGTATGGATGGAATGGTGATGTCAAGGACCCCCAGAAACTGATACTGAAAGTTTACTGTAACTAAATATTTTATACTATTTGACAACCTAGATAAAGTTGTGACCCTTACTTTGCATATGTAGTATACACCACTGGTAAAAAGTCCTAGTCAAGTTCTGGACTCATATAGCACCATTCAGCCCTGAGCTAAAACTTGAACAGATTAAAGAACTTCTTGAAAAGGAATAAAACAAGTAGCAAAAATTATCAGTGTGTGTGTGGTGAGTGTTTTGGGGTGAGGGAAAACAAAAATCAATAGTTATATGTAGCTTTTTATAAGCTGTAGGTAGGGTTTTGCTTTTAGATGTGGTTGAAATCTCTGAAATTTGGATGTTTTAGCAACATTTCTTAATAAAATCTGTATTCGAAAAAGAATAATTTTTCTGACATTGCATGGAATAATTATTGACTAAAAAATTCTTCAGTGAGCTATAGTAAGTTTTTGAAAGCAGTCACTGTTCTTGATAGATTAACTGCAGAAATACATTAGTTTTGAAGTAACTGAGCTATGTCCCATCTTTAAATGTCTTTCCAACTGTTAGAATGTTACAGAATCACAGAATAGGTAAGTTTGGAAGGAACAACAATGGGCCATCTGGTCCAACCTCCCTCCTCAGGCAGGGTCATCCCAGAGCTTATGGCACAGGATTACATCCCCGTGGTTCTTGAATATCTCCTGTGAGGAAGACTCCACAACCTCCCTGGGCAATCTGTTCCAGTACACAGTCACCAACACAGTAAAGATGTACTTCCTCATGTTCAGGTGGAACTTCCTGTGCATTGGTTGCTCCCTGTTGCCTCTTGTCTTACTGCTTGGCATCACTGAGAAGCACCTGGATCCATCCTCCTGTCACCCTCTCTTCAGATACAGTGTTGGAAGTCATCTCCTCTCAAGGCTGAACAGGCCCAACTCTGTCAGTCTTTTCTTGTAAGACAGATGCTTCTGTCCCCTGATTATCTTTGTAGCTCTGAACTGAACCCACTCCAGTAGCAACATGCCTCTCTTGCACAGGGGAGCCCAGAACTGGACACGGCACTCCAGATGCTGCCTCACTCTAAATGCAGGACTGAGTAGAGGGGCAGGGTCACTTCCCTTGACCTGCTGGCAATGCTTTTCCTATGAACCCCAGGATACCACTGGCTCACAGGCATCTTCTGTTCCATCAGGACCCTCCAGGTTCTTCTCCTCAGTGTGTTGCTTCTCTTGATTCTGTTGTGTTTAAAGGGAAATACAGGAGAGGAGCCCTTCAAACCCTTCAGGATTTTGAGATTCTGGCAAGTGTGTGGAGTTGTGAATGCTTAGAAACTGGGCCTACAATGATCTGTTCTGCTTTTAAAGGTAGTGTCTTCAAGGTGAAATATTGAAGTCAGTGAGAATTTCATCATTTTATTATATATCTCATGCATTGATTGTATGTTTTTCTCTTCTATTTCTTTAGAAAAAAAAAGCTTGATGGCAAAGCAAAGAATTCTCTTTGGGAACGGAGTATTGAATTATTTTTTTATTCTTGGTAAGAACTGCTAGAAACTAAATGAACAAAAATAATGATCTTTGAAGGTTCATGCATGTCCTGGGTTGAGCTGGCAAAATGCCAACTGTCCAGGACAGAGAAAAAGTGTTCCTCCCCCCCACAACCAGCCAAGGGACGAGAAGAGGGAGAGAGGGAAAAAAAAACTTCCAAAACCAGGTTTTTGCTGAAACTAACTACATGTATTTATACAGAGAAGAGAAAATTAAGAGGATACTACAATATAACACACACTTAACACAAGTTATGTATAACAAGAAATAACTTCCCACTTCCCAGTAAACACAAATTCTACCATTTTAACTACAAATCATTCTAGAGAAGTTGGTTCTTCAGAGACAGACTTAAGCAGAGAGAAAAGCTAAGAACAAACATTTTACTTCCCTCAGATAACATGATGTTAAGCCAGTGCTCTGGGCTTGGGCCTCCCCATCCCTCCTGGGACAGCAGAGTGTCTTGCTGGCACCACAGCTGTGAAGCAACTGAACAAGCCACACCCACACACCAGCTCTTACCCCTTTTGAGATGATGCAATATGGTATGGAATACAATATTATTGGCCAGAAGAAGTCAGCTGTTAGCTAGCTCAGCCCAGCTCAAGTCAGCTGACAATTCCCAGGCCTAGCTGAACTTTTAAAACCTAAATTTAGGCCCATCTGGCCAAACCCATAACAATGCACTGCTGGTGCTTGGCATTTTCAGCAGTGTGAACAGTCACATGAACTAGTTTTTGGAGGACTTGTGACTTGTTTGTCACTACTGAAGATCATATGTAGGAAATGTGAAACTGGACATTGAGTCAAGGCCCATTTTTTGTGTTTGGCCTTTGCCCTTTCTAGGTTTTCTGGTTTTGAAAGGCAGATTTGTAATAATTTCTGACCAGGAGTTTGATAGGTGAATTCCTAGTCAGTAATGTTTAAAATACGTGCCAACTTCCCATGATCTTCTCAGATTCTGATTTTTTTTAAAATTTGATGGTTCTTATAGATTTTTTTTTTCATTATTTCACTTTCCTGCCCATTCATGGCACACTACTATCCATTTTTATGCATTTACCTCTTGAAATCATTCTGATTATTACATAGTAAATCTACTAATCAGGCAGCTCCTAATCATGGGAAAGAGAGGTGTTCTTTTCACTTCATAAATTTAAAAACAGTGTTGCACAGTATTTTTCCTGGGAAAAATGCCTATACAAAACATGTTGCGGACATGCTGATATACTGAGTTGTATACATAACTTTAAATTCTGTTAAAATTGGTAAAGACAGGAATTGCCTAACTACTAGAGCACTGGAGTGGGTTCCAAGCATTTGAGGTTCTGTTCTTTGTATATTCTGCATCATGGGAATTCTTTTAAATTATTCTTCTGCTCCTCCTTTATTTGTCTGTAAAATTTGAATTTGCCTTGGTTTAGTGCTGTGAGCAAAAAAAAAAAATCCTTAGTGATCTCTGAGCTGAGGTCAGATATTGCAGAGGCATAGAGATACATGAACAAATAACAGTTTTCCAGATAAAATGGAAATGTTGCCTTTTTATCGTTCACATACTTATAGTCAAGTTCTTTTAACTGCTGAGTACCCTCCTATCTTCCTGCAGCTGCAACAAGTCTTGTTTTTGAGAGGAGTGAGAAACCATTGTAACCTCAGAGGTCGAATTGCACAATTATTTCCTTCTTTACCTGTACAGACAGTTGCCAAAACCCTTGCTTTATTGCAGTCAATTTTTTTAAATGCGGAGTTGCAAAATATTCATAATCCCATGATAGCAATAAAAACAGTCCTGTATTTCCTAGTTCCTTGGCCAGAGTAACTGATCCTACATTCATGCACTAAAAACTATTTTCTGAAAATTTAGTCAGAGCTTTTTTGCTTTCATATATTCTCCCCATTTTATAAATATCTTTGCTCAGGATCACATCCTCTAGGATTCTTTGGTTCCAAAAGTGAGTTGAGCACCTTAAGTATTTTCATATCCTTCAAGTGTGGTCTTCAGAACTGGGACCAGTAATTGAAGAGTAGCTTAAAAGTGCAATGTTGAAGCAGCAAGAGGGTTTGTTGCTTCTATTGAACGGTACTTGGTATGCGCTTTTTTTTTTTTTTTTTTTCCACAGCAGTATTCTGAGAACCAGTATTGCTTACTGAGTGCTTTTTTAGTGCCTCCTGATGGCTTGTCATTGTTGTTGCAAGTAGAGCCTGGTATATTTTCTATATTATATAGCTGAGTTACTGGTTCTCAGATAGATACAGATATACACATACTTTTCTTTTTCCCTTAATTTGATTACTTTTAACAGGAAAGTCTGACAATACTCAACCTATCATTCTCATCATTTCATACCCAACTGCTCTTGAAGAGTCTTCTGCAAACTCTACAGTCAAAACTTATCTTTCTCTGCTTTAATTAAACTGTTAATAGTATTGGATCAATAATTGTTTCCTTGAGGGCTTTGCTGGAAGAAGTTGCACTGCTTTATAAGTTACCATTAACTACTTCATTTTGAGATTGTCATTGACAAATCTTTGATCCATCTAATGTGCATTACTGTAAGTATGTGTTGTATGAAATTTATGAAATATTACATCACACAACTTTCTCTAATTCTCCGTGTGTTAAATTTGTCCCATTTTATGCTGCCAGTATTTCTTGTAAACTTGCAGAACCAAGGTCTTCTGAGGTTTCAAAAAATAAATTCCCCTACTGATGCCTTACTCCTTTCTTGCAAGTCAATGTCAGTTGATAAGTCAGATGATATGATTCTTGTAATGCATTAGGAACTACTGGTTTTAAATCGGTGACTGATTCTGCTGTGTCTATCAAAGTTGTGCTCATTGTTGAGGTATTCTATACTGCCTTTTTGTAGATAGAGTATAACATACTGCCTTAAAATTCTAAGAAAATTTTGTTGGTTTGGGTTGTTTAGCAAATGTTTGTGAATTTATATGTGCTTATTAGCTTGTCATTCCACATATTTCAGACAGCTTCTTTAGTTCTCTGATGTTATTAGATGTTCAGCTCACTACAGTTACTCTTTTCCCATTCTCACTTCTTAGCTGTTTATTGTCTTTGTAATCCCTAAGCTTTTGGTGACAGGCAATATCTTGCCTGAGAGAGGTCTTCAAGAAGAGTGGCCACTTGCTGGGCTTATTACTGAACACACATATACATGAATGAAATTTTCCAGAAATAAAATGTCATAAAAATATTATGAAACAGTTGTTTGCATCATATAATATATTCTTTGCACATGAATACTGGTATTCTCTGTTCTTTAGTGTAACATCATGAATGTTGACTTTCTTAATTAGTGACTATGATGCTATTTATCAGTCTTCATAATTTTTCATTTACATATATGTGGAGCATTTGGAGGGAACTATCATCCAGCCTCACTGAGAAGCCGTGTCTTCTCTGAACTGTGATTCTAACTCCCCTGCTATGTTTCAGTAGTTTTTGCCCCTTTGCAATCTCTGGACTTCTTGTCTGAATCTCCCTCTCCTGTTCTTTGGTCTGGTGATTTTTTCAAGCTTCTGTATGGGAAAGTGATTGTGTCTTTCAGTGGTCTGCAGGGGTTCCAAGGCGGATCCCAAGCAGGACAATAGAAACAGACTTTCAGCCTTCAGGTTTTGTCATTGTGATTTGGCCCACAGTGGACAATGATAAAGATATAATCTGCGGAATAGATTACGGATGGTGCAGCTAGAATGGGGTGAGATTTCAGGCTGAAAAGTTTAAAGTCATTACTGAGCATATCCAAATTGTTTTTCTATAGGCTGATGAGGGGTATTAGTGGAAGTTTTTCACAGGCAACTCCTATGAGCTATTTTCATTCTGAATATTTTTAATGGGGAAGAGCAACGGTCTTTACCTGTCAATCTCATTCTTAGTAATGTGTAATATGCTTTTAGAGAAGTTTCCAAGATATTTTAAAGTGATTCATCTTGAAGCTGTCTAACTTCTGCTTGCCGTATCAACCATTGGCAAAATAGCAAGTTACTTAAAAGAAGGTATTGGAAAGGGAAACGGTCAGGTACCTTCACATATCCCTATTAACAGATATATCAGTAATGTTGATTTTTTTCTCCCTTTCTCCTCCATGCTTGTAATGGAGATGGGAATTAAGAATAAAAACCACACTTTAACTGTGAATTAGTGAAAATACGAATAGAAAAAATCTTTCTATGTCTGAAATTTTTCATACTTAAAATTGATTTAAAACTTACTTTGGTTTTCAGTATATTAGTAGTGGTTTACTTGCCCACTTTTCACAGAATAGAATTGTAGAATCATTAAGGTTGGAAAAGACCTCCTAGATCATTGAGTCCAACCTTTTACCAAACACCACCATGTCAACTAGATCACAGCACTAAGTGCCATGTCCAGTTATTTCTGGAACACCACCAGGGATGGTGACTACACCGCTTCCCTGGGCGGAATGCTTAACCACTCTTTCAATGAAATTCTTACTGATGTCTGACCTGAACCTGCCCAGCACAGCTTGAGGCTGTTTGCTCTTGTCCTGTCACTGATTGCCTGGGAGAAAGAGAGCGACCTCCACCTGGCTACAACCTCCTTTCAGGTAGTTGTATAGAACAATAAGGTCTCCCCTGAGCCTCCTCTTCTCAAGTCTGAACAATCTCAGCTCCCTCAACGGCTTCTCATAAGACTTGTGCTCCAGACCCTTCACCAGCTTCACTGCCCTTATCTGGACATGTTTCTGTGCCTCAGTGTCTTTCTTGCTGTGAGTGGCTCAGAACTGGACACAGTACTCAAGGTGTGGTCTCACCAGTGCTGAGTGCAGGGGGGCAATCCCTTCCCTGATCCTGCTGGCCACGCTATTTCTGATACAGACCAGGATGCCATTGGCCTTCTTGGCCCCATTGACAGATGCTGGCTTATGTTCAGTCGCTGTCAGTCAGCACCCCCAGGTCCTTTTCCACTGGTCAGCTTTCCAGCCACTCTGCCCCAGCCTCTAGTGTTGCTTGGGGTTGTTGTGACCAAGTGCAGGACCCACATTTCACCTTATTGAAACTCATACCATTGGCCTTGGCCCATCAAACTGTCCTGTCCAAGTTTGATTTGAAACACATCTTAAGAAAATTATTGAAACAATTTTCCCTCCACTAGGTAACAGGTATGGACCAGGACAATTACAAGATTTGTTACTCAAATAGAGAAAGAAACTAAATAAGTAATTGGAAAAGAGCTTCTGACCATTCTCAGTAGAATCAGTTGCATCATATTTAGTTCCCATTTGTAAACATGTCATATTATTTCTGTCCTGCCTGGCAGATGGAAGGGCTGTTACTGTGGCTCACGTCAGTTTGCACAGAATTTTCATGAATTAAATTGTATGATGGCTTTGAGCTACTAATGCGATACCATAAAGAAAAGGGCTGTTTTGAGTCTAAGATATTTCATGCAAGGTGGTTTATAAAACTAAGGAATTATTAATGCTAGTTTACGAGGTACTGCTGAAAAATCATGACTACTGTGAAGAGGTTGCCCATGCAGAAGAATAAATGAAATCAAACTGTGAGAGGTATAGAAAAGGCCAGCTAAGATGATCAGGAAGGCCTGTTTTATGTGAGGAGATTAGAAGAGCTTGGCTTGTTTCATCTAGCAAAATGAGGGCTGAGGAGGAATATGATTGCTTTCTGTAAATATATCAAGGGAGTAAATACTAGGGAAGGGGAGAGCAGGGAGACATCGTGCTGTTAAATCTAGAAGATAATGTTGGCACAGAAACAAAGGCATATAAACTGAGTAAATTAAGCTGGAAATTAGGAGATGGAGTCTCAAAATCAGCTGAGCATTCTTGTGATATTAGTTGGGAGCAATATTAATATTTTTTAATTTATCCTGAAGATGTTGTGATGAATTTGTATGCCATAGTAGAGGAATAGGCTGAAAATAAATAAAGGCTTTAAACTGCTAATAGAGCTTGTAAAAATAAAAAAGAAAAAAAAAGAAGTCCTATTTTTCTTCATTATTTTTGTTGTTTGTAATTATATTTTTTAGCCGCTGCTCCTGTGAGTTTTGGATTTCTACAGAACAACACTTGCTCTTTTTGGATTTGTCAGTATTATCAACAAAATGAAAAAAAGAGAACGTTTATCATACAGAATTGTTGGTTGTTGGTGTATACACTGTAGTAACTCTGAAGAGTTAGCAAAAATATAAAATAATCAAACTCCTGTAAAGACTATGTACCAATATTCTGTGATTTTTGCTGGAGTAAAGAGTACAGGAATGTGTGTGGAATAGGTAATTCCTCACAACATATTTGAAAAAAGGCAAGCTCCCATAATTGGCAAACACTGTTAACATTGATAAACCTTATCACATCCTCCCTTTGTGTTTCTACTGTCTGAAACGATATAAAAGGACGAGATGAAGAATTAAATCTCCAGTTTCCACTTCATCCCTGTATTTTTATTTGTCAAGTAGCACTGATTGCTACAGTTATCTTGACAGGAGTACCTGGTGAGATGTGAAGCTTTTAATTTGGGGAGTTTCTGTACCAGGTACAGTTAAAAAAAAATTAAAAATTTCTATAGCATCGACTGTTAATCAAGGGAAAGCAGCTATTGAAACTTCTGCAGAACCTTACCTGTGGTTGTTCCCCTGGTCCTGTGAAACTTTAAATATGTAGTCTTAATGTTTTGTTATTACATTTTTTTTCCATGATACACATAATTGTGTATGCAGTATATAATTGGTATGTACAGACAGGGTCACTGCAAGTATTTGTTTGGATGGGCAATTGAAAATATTTGTACTATTTAATGATATGGATTAATCTGGATGAGATTCTAGAAAATGTTTGCCTTCTTGGTTTTACTTTTGAGTATGTGCATATGGCATGTTTCACTTTCTTTTCTGAAAGTGACACATTTGTGCCATCACATGAGCAATCTGAGATTGTCATGTCTTTCCACTGTGCCTGTGAAGCTCACAGGTCTCCTCTGTGCCTTCAAGGAGGGTGTTCACTAGCACCAGCCAGCAGGAATGAACTAGAAAACTAAGCAGACATTGAGAAACACTAAGTGAGAAGGGAAATGAATTCTCATAGGGTAGGGGGAAAATAATAGGGCTGAAATATTTTGATATTGTTGGTCTTTTACTTTGCTCTAGACTTACTTTGAAGTAGCAGCAAGGATGCAAATAAATTTTTCATGCTCAAAGGAGAAAACAAAAGTAAGAATTACAGAAAGTGTTGTGAAAGCAGTGATCTGCCAGAAAAATTAATTTTATAAAATGAGTCAGTTATCCTTTCCTGTACCTATAAACATAAGAGTGCAGTCTGCACTTGTAATAAGTGTAATCTGTTCTATACATTGAAAAATTTTGACCCATCTGTTTTACTGTGACCAGGCCTCAGTGAAATGTCTTTCATGGCTCAGTTGGATGAGGGTTTGGTGTTTGATAGAGGGGAATTTCAAAGAAGATCTAAAATACACTTTTTGTGCTTATGGTTGTTATGCAACATATATGTCTGTTGCTTTGCTGTTGTTTGTGCGCATGATTTGTTAGTTCTTAGGTAAATGGGTGAGGTTTTGCAGAACTAACACCTTTAATACAGAAAGGGAGAGCTAGAACCAACAGAACTGGATTTCCTTCCCCTTAAAATTGTGTTGATTGCTGTTGTTGTCAGGTAAATATATTTTTGTCACTACAATTTCTCGTTTTGTTACTATCCCTTATCTATTTAGAGTCCATCTTTGCTACAATTTCAAAGTCAAGGTGCTGCTGGTTTGTAGTACTTAACGTAGCAGAGAACCTGGAGGACATGGGGTCAAGACCTGCCATGCTAGGTGCTGCTTAAGGATTTTGAATAACCATGTCCCTGTTCCACAGACCTCACATTGGGGGTCTTTTTGCTTTAAAGAGACTGAACTCCTTTTAGGGAAAGAGGAAATAGTGTCACCATGTAACTCTTCTCTGCTACAGCAGCTGGGCTAGTTGTTTAATACCTTGATTTATAACAGTGTTGTAATCTAAATAGGAAGCAGGTGGAGTTACAACTGGGTACGATACTTTGGATATTAATGGCTTGGCTTGGCAGTGGAATTCTAAAGCTGTATATACTTTTTCTGTCTTAATTATGCATTCATTAAAAGCTTTTATACCCAACAGAATAAAGTAAATATTGTTTGATCTCTGTAGTGTGCTCCCAGACTGTAGATTTGCACAGCAGGGTCTTCATAATCTGAATAAATTGTATTTCCCCAAGGAGTTTATCTTTCAAATAAGGTCATAAAGAAATGCATTCTTTCCCCTTAGTTCTCCTTGTGCTTTTTCTGCTATTTATAACACAGAGCAGAGGAATAGAGGTATATTGTAGTCTGCTGTGTACTTGGTTATGATTAACTCTAATTTATCAATCTGTTACATCCTTTTCTGGGGCTTGTGCAAGGCAATTGTTCTTTAAAGTACAAATGATAAAGATGGATTTGGAAGTAATTTAAACACAGTGTTTATATCTATTTTTCCCATTTGGCATTTTTTCATAGCTCTATACTAAAATATGGACAACATCACATCATTTATTTTAAGTTTTTAATACTGTCATCTTTCAGATTATGTTTGTTTGGAAAACAGGTTTTCTTTTGAGAGTTTTAAATGTCACCTCGTTGTTAAATTGGTTTGGCATCTAAAGGTTGATACCACAGAATCAGAAGACCAGTAGTGTGAAATGGTGGGTTCCCTTACCTCAGTGGAAGGATGTACACTAAGCAGGATGCATAGGATCAAAGGTAGTTCTTATTTTAGAAGTAGATACTGATAAATAATTTGACCAATTTACCAAATTGGTTCTAGTTTACTGTGATATTTCAGAACTATTTCAACTTCAGTTGGAAGTGCTGTATATCATTTTATATATATTTTCTTAGTCTGAAAGTGTTTCAGCAGTGTTACAAACATCATATTAAAAGAGATATGATCACTACCTTTCCCCAATTCTCTTCAGCCTTTAGTGACAGTTCTGCTTGTGTTCATACTTCATCCTTCAGTTCAAAAAATATAAGTGGCATATACTTAAAAGCTGATAAAAAGAGAGATTAAAAGTTTCAATAATTTACATAAACCTGTTTCATATTGCATGTTTTCAAAGAACATATACTGTAATACAGTACCAGAAGAAAGCTGCACACTACTTTAAAACTTTGTAGTTGCTCTTTTAACACAATATAATAAAATCTGTAGAAAACAGAAAGTGCCAGTACTCTTACTCATGACCACACCTAAATTTCCTGTTTAATAACCTATTTCATCGTTTATCAAAGTTTTTAATTCAACGAAGTGTTTAGTGTGAAAAATCTATTCAAGTCAGACTCTGTTGGCAGTGATTGCTTTGATCCTTCCTGTGGGAGTTTTTTAAAGCTAAAAGCTAAGGTGCGTTTTTCTTACAACTAACTTACATGCTGCATTTTAGCCTATTTCTGAATATCTTACTTTTTAGAAAGAGCGAAGTTATCTGGTCTGGCGTATACACTGAGTATCTCAGTGTGATATTTTTGCCCTCTAGTATCATCACAGAGACAGTAATGTACAGTACTGTGCAATCTTGATTTGAATATTGCTTTGACAATCTGATAATTACCATTTGTAAAAGATAAAGCACTATTTGCCTCTTTGTCTGTGAAATACAAGCCTGTAGATCAATTCTAACCCTACAAAACCAGAAATGAAATGTTTCTGATTCCAAGCCAGGACCAGTTTTAACAAAACATAATTGCAGTATTCATCAAGCAATAAACTGTAAGTCCAGCAGGTCACTAGCACGTCAAGTTAAATCAAGCATCAAAAATCGTCTGCAACTTAGCAATGAAAAGAAGTAAACAAATAACCCCCATAATACATAAATAAATACACATGCATAAATAAGCATCTGAAATAAGTTGTTACATATAGTATTGAAAATAAATAACAAGTGAGATTTATCCATCCATAAGTATACAGCATCTTCAACTGTAAGACAGCTTTCATAAACACAGCTTCAGCTGGTGTTGATTTGAGGGTGTAGGGGAGTTTGGATGATTGTGAAAAATACCCAAACCAAAAATGAAGTCAGTGTCATTCAGATTTCACTGAAAATGTGAAGATTTTTCAGAAGAAGGCTGCATTTGTGTGACTCATTAGTGTTTCTCCCTAATGAGGAAAGATTTCATTATGTTGTCTCCAGCACTGTGCTCCTGTGAAGCCCACTAAAAGCCACCTCTCCTTCTCCATTGACATTTAGTGGAGTAGGATCAGGCGTTTATTTTAGTTCCTCAGGTCAAACTGCTCGATTATTTATTTATTTTTATTCTCTCTGAATATAGCCATTGACTACAAAAGAGCTCAATAAATAACACACCAAGCTCTTCTAAATTTCTTTCTGGCATTTGGCATGCATTCGATCAATGAGTTCTTTGAAAAGAAGGTTTTCCAAGCCAGGGACAATGAACTGTGGTCATTGCTTGTCAAATACTGCAATGTTTACTTTGATTAGACTCCTGTGTGATGTTGCCACCACTGCATAGCCATCACAGAAGTGGTGTTGTAAGGTACCATCTGTGATCTGAAGATATTAAATCACTGAGCAAGTGTGCAGACCAGATACTTCTCATGTAAAATTCATTCTCTTTCTTTCTGCAACTGCAGATTTATCCCTACCTCCTCTATGTTAGTGTGAAGAGGAGATGACACTTGAATATCTGTAGCTTTTGGGATGATGACTGTTAGTGCTTGTTCTGACAACGTAAAGAACTTTTCTTTGTTCTTCCAAGAAAACATTGTGAAACTCCTATGCAGTGGTTTAAGTAGATAATGAAAAAGATTTATTTTAACCATATGACTCTGCTAGGGAAGGTGCACTGTTCAGACTGTGAGGTTATGTAACAAGCAGGAACCTCCACAGGAATTTGATTCCATTTCCTCCAGTGCTGACTCCTTTAAGGTAACAAAAATTCTTCCTCCACTCTCCATTGCATATGCATAAACAGCTCCACAGTCATTGGGACAGGCACCCAATTC
This sequence comes from Pithys albifrons albifrons, assembly GCF_047495875.1. NCBI lineage: Eukaryota > Metazoa > Chordata > Aves > Passeriformes > Thamnophilidae > Pithys > Pithys albifrons. The sequence continues at coordinate 39,130,655 of NC_092459.1, forward strand.
ACACGTTCAAGATGTAGTCCATAAAACATTCCAAAAAACCCCCTCTTCGCACTTTCCCATCTTCCCTGGTGCTCTGCTCTATCTGCCAGCCGTGCAGCTCATTTGACATTTACAAGATTTCTTGTCAGTTTCATTTGGTGCTGCCATTCCATCCAGCAGAGCAGTGAAAGTGAAATTGACTTAATTTAGTCTGTTTCTCTTCCTTGCTCTAGTCCCTATGTTAACTAACCAGCAAAGTGAAACTGACGAGACTTCTTGTCATTTCTACACTTGGGGCTGGTCAAGAAGAAGGCAGCTGATAGGGAGCAATGCAGCAAATTGAAAGATGAAAACCAGGATTGCAGAGGAGAGAGGTGTGAGCACACAGCAAGAACAGAGAAATCGGTTGAAACATGCTTATTTCCCAGATGCCCTGGGTACTTTTCTCTAATACAGGTGACTCCTTGGCCTCTACTCTGAAGGGAACAGTGTGGTCTAGAGCAGCAGTAGTTAGTTGTCCAGATACTAATTTACGAGGGATACCAACTTAAAAACATTAGCCCATAAATATAAGTCATCTGTTAGCAGGATGGATAAAGCTTCTTGCCTTGAGTTACTGTAGCTTTTGCCTCTTCAAATTTTCAGCTGCTAGGAGGGAGAGAAGGAGGAGGAGGCCAATATCCACTACAGGTTGATGTCAGTGGTTGGAGCTAAAAAAGGGTTAATTTGTTCCTTGAAGAAAAATTTATATGCAATAAGATGTATCTCAAAATCTCATATTTTGTGAGGTTTCGTGGAACTAAGAATTGTAATACACTGGCTCAATCAAAACATAAAATAATAAACAAACAAGTACTTTGTAACAAACAGTTGTAGTTGGGAAATACATTTTTTAACTTCACTTGTTAGTTCCTGTGAACTCTTGTCATACAGTGTAAATCATGGTGGTTTGTTATATTATGTACTAATCCATCCCTGTTTCTTACAGATGTTTTATGTACATATAACCTTAGAAGTCGCAATACAAATTAGTACTATCATATATATTAGCATATGCACTGGTAACATTTACACGAACATTTTGAATGAGGCTCTGCTAATTAATTTCAAGTTATATTGCCTTCCTTCTTCATAGCACCAAAAGACTAACCTTTTTTTCATTATCTGAGACCTGTGGGAGTTTTTATTCTCTGGTTTGTGTTTGTTTGTTTCTGAGACATATTTTGTATGCTTCATCCTTTTAGGAATTAAATAGTTTTAATTACTTGGACCTGTATAAGCTTGCGGACCTCTTCAATCTCACTTTGTTGGAAAATGCAGTCATTGGCTTCTTAGTGAAACATCTCTCTGAGCTACTGAAGAGTCATCCTGAAGAAGTTCTGGCACTCCCATACTGTCTTCTTCGAGAGGTTTTTAAAAGTGATAGACTCACTTCACTCAGTGAAGAGCAGATCTGGCAGGTAAGGAGACTGGTGAACAACCAGAATGTGTGATACTCTATAAACCATAGCAGTAATCTGTTGTTTTGAAACCCTGGAGCAATCTCGAGGGAGAATAAGCACTTGAGCAAAAACTGTGAATAACAACTGAGGGAAATTTCTAAATGAAATTCCAAAAACGTTGTGTTGTGTTAATGCAATTACTTTGTTTGAAAGAGAAATTTGTCATACTGCTTAACTTGTGCTACTTAAATATAGCCTGAGATTTTCTTCTAGATCCAATTTTGTTGGTGGAAAGAGATGGCTGATGCATGCAACTCAATTACCACTGCCTCTGGTGAGGCTAGTGCCACAAATCTGGTGGCAAACCTGCTTCTGCAGTCTGTCCCATTCACTTCTGACACATACAGCTGTGTAACTTCAAGAGTCATTTAAATTGTTTGGGCCACCACAGCTGACTTCTCCTGAAGCAAATTAGAGAATCATCACACAGGCAGCTCTGCTCAGAGATGAGTGGAGACTTCAGTTGAAGGTGTATGGCAAGTCACCGGAGGTGGTGATCACTTCCTTTAATAAAGCTGTATCTGGAAAAGGGCCACCTTGCTACCCACAGAATATTAACAAGGTAAAAGCCTTATTTTGTGACTTTTAGTGTGTGTGTTGGGCGGAAACCTAATACAAAACCCCCCATAATAGCCTGTTAAAAGAAACACAAAAACTAAACCAAAATCTGTCCTTGGAAATGTTCATATGTCTGTAAATATTGTATTTCACGATATAATGGAAGGAAATCTCTGTAATATTGGTTACCCAAAGACTCTTTTCTGTTTCATTTTGCTGTCATGTTTTATAGAGGAAATATTTCCGTGTATTTCCAGGTAGACTCTAACTTGCTTGAAAGAAACCTGTGCATTCTTTTTAGCAAGCAAGTTATTTTGGTCCAACTGAGAAGTCTGTGAGTCCGAAAACGGATTTTTATTTCAACTCCTGTTATTTATCTACTTATCTTTTGGATTATTCTAAGGAAATAATTACATTTATATGCCATTGTTTTCTCTAAGTGTAAAATGTGTGTTTATCTGTGGGACAGTTCATGTTTTGTAGATGAATAATGTCATGCAGAAACAAAATGTATGTTCTTAAAAAAGTAAAAATTTCAAGTTAAGCTCTTCAAACCACAAAACCAGTATGTAGATGTAGCTTAATGCTTCAGTCTGGCAATTTTTTTTCAAAACTTTGAGGCTTTAGATTATGTAGTGTTTTACAAAGATGATAATTTCTGCAAATATAAAGTTAAGACTTTTTTCTGTCCTAGTCCCTGGGGGATACCTGTACAACAGAACCTGCAGCACACTACACATGATGATGTGTTGTGCTTGGTTTAGGTTTTTCAGTCACAGTGTTCTGTAGTCCTAGTCCACATTGTCTTTATTAGAAATAAGTACAAGGTTTTGGAGTAGAGGTTTATGCATGAAGCGTGGCTGATTGGTTGATTGGGTCCTATCATTCTGGCTCTGTTCGGTCAGTGAGATCCCCTAGCTGCAGACTTGTGTACAGTTTTGCTAGAACAGTTGCTGCAAAAAGCCATGTGAGTATAACTTAATGCTAGCTCAGTAGTGAGCAACTCCATCCAGAGTAATATGCCCTCTGTAACCTGCTGTAATGACATTTGGGAAGTGAGAGTGTTTGTCTGGTGTCACTGTCCTGTCCGGCAGGAAAGACTCAGAAATAATTTTATTAATTGTGTGCACTCCAGTCAATGAACACTTCATGAGGCAAGTTTGACACCCTGTGTCTGTTGCAGGGTCATACTGGGGAGAGATACTTACAGGTAATATGTTACTTCCTAAGTGATGACAAACTCCACACTGTCCATTTAAGTGTTATCATAATTGCCTCTCTAAAGGTTACTAATGCTGTTCCGAAGAATTTTTTTAAACTAGTTTTCTGCTGCAGGCAAAACATGCATTCGTCTTTTTAATTCAGTCTGCGCAACCAGGAAGGAAATATATATTTATAAATATTCCAGGTCCCCAGAATGGATTAAAAGACACATATAAATATTTACCAATTTGGGCATTCAAAAGGCAATAATAAACTGGTTTTTTTGCTTTATCTTAGTAAATAAGTAATTCCCTCATAGTCAGCCCAATAGAAGAAAATCAAATCAAACCAGCTATATTGCCTCAAGTGTAGTTAAGTTCATAATTTTTGCTAAGGTTATAGTGGGAATGCAATATACCACGGAAGAATCTAATATTCAGCCCAGGGTGAAGATTGGGTATGCCAGAGGATTAGTGTCAGGGTGCTTTATAGAAGTGAAACTTGATGGACAGGCTGGAGACAGATCTACAGAATCTCATTAAATTGCTGAATTGTTCATTACCGAGCACTCTCACTGTAATAAAGTGCTCATTGACTTTGACAAATCCCCATCCCATGTCTTAAGGAAGAACAGCAAAGCAAGAGGTGTTGGGGAAGCTGGAGGAAATTGGCACAAAGTGGGGCAGATAATAGAAAAGCTTATGGGGGATGCTACCATTTGATTTGTCTTACCTGTGACTAGTGTGGCCTCTTGCACACACATGCTTGCATGTTATGGTGATATGAATTCAGCATGTCCCCAAGGCACCTTTGCTAGTAGGGCTCCCACGAAGCCCTAAGCACAGATTAAAGCTTCCTTCAGAGAACTTCTGGAAAGGTGCCACTGTCTGCAGAGCACAGTTATTTACACTAGTTTGAATTCCCAATGTCCACTGGGTGATTTGATCATAATGCACATAAAGATTAAGGCAGTTATTTTAATGCAGCAAAATGTGTACACAGAGTGATGCTTGAATGTGATTTAAACTGAAGTGACTGCAGCTCTTACCTGTCACATTCTGGATTTTTGTTAGACTGCCAGTTCACAATTGGCTGATTTTATTGAATATGGTGAAATATAACTGTGAACAAATCAAGTTTGAGACAGTTAAACAGTAATATTAATGACAGTGTGTTAGTATATGAGTTACTACAGTAAATTCTGTTGATTTTTTTTGACTCTTTGGCTTCATATAAACATCATATTTTAAGTGGAGAAAATAGACAAGGACTATAATGATGCATTTCTTAAAAAAAATAAACACCAAAAAGCCCACCAGAAAGCCTGCACAAGCTGTGAAATTGGAGTGATTTCCTAGCCTCCATCATTAGGGTGTTTTTAGGTAACCTAAGCCAGTAATAATGGTTATTAGTTGACATAAGATTTGTTTTCATATTGAGTTTTTATGTTTTGCTAGCATGTGAGATTATGAAATATTATTTTGTTTATAGGAAATTTATTATTTTTCAGCTGCATTAAAAATGTGTAAACTTAAAACAGGGGCATCACAGAAAGGATTAAATTAAAAAAAAAAAAAAAAAAGAGAAAACCAAAGAAGAATCCTGAAGAAACTGGAGGGAAGGAGCTGATTTTTTAGTATTTTTCTTGTTCACCCTGACCTGTGCAGCACACTTTTTTTCCCTACAGCAAGCGGTCATGACAGGGACATAAATGTCTAGTTTATCGTGAAGCGAATAGTGGGTCTTTTCATAATTGACCATTACAGGAAAGGCTCACTGGCTCTACTTTAAGGAAGCAGGTGAATTCTTTCTCTTGGTAATTGAAAAAGTAAGCAACAGTGTAAGATGGAACATGTCGGCGAAATATAGCAGTAGAGACCTTGTTGTTGGAACCTTAGCAAATACAAAGTAAGCTGAAGATTTAAGTAAAAGACTAATGTTAGCCTTAGCTATAGTGCAGTTATGCATCATGTTTGTTATTAGAACCTTCAGTGTCACAAGACTTAAATATTCATATTTCAAAGATTATGCAAATAGTTATAGATAAAAATATCTACTGTCTCCCCACAGAACGTTGGTGAAGTGTTAATTGTATTAAACACTGCCCTGGATCCAACGTGAATTCTTGAATCACATTGGCAAAAAAGTCTTAATGTGAGATCAGTGTAGATTAGTTTCTTCCATCTCTGCTACTGGTTAAGTAGGTGCTTAAAGGATATATATATATTTTTAAACAGCTAACATTAAAAGAAGATCAGTTTTAGTATTTGTCAATATTTATGCTGAAGCTGAGGTTAGAAGTTTGCTCTTGCTTTTGGCTTTTGTTTTTACTTTGCAATACAACTTGGTTTCTTAGTAATCAACTGATAAGCAAGGAATCTAGGAAAAATTGGTAGATGAAACCACGTGAGTGGTTTATTCAGCTAGAAAGCATGTAACTGTGTTGTGTCTTTTCCAGGGCTAGTCTCCTAAGACATGCCTGTTAACGTCCTTGTGTATAAATTCTAAAGTTGTGTTCGTGAATTACATATTCCATGTATGAAGGTGCAGCACTAGTTATTCCTTTGATTACTTCAGATGTGATGTGCAAAAACAGTGTTTGGTCTCTATATGAATGAATAAATAGAAAAATAAATGACAGAAAGGCTACACTGTTGCAGGTCAATATGAGTTTTTAACATCTCTTTTATAAAAATAATAATACAAGTATAATTTTCTTGTTGCAGTCTTGTTTATCCTCTTCTAAGGGAGAGTAAAGTGCCCTATTTTCAGCTGCCTTTTCTCATGCTTGAGTTCCATTTTGAATTATCTGGTGGCATTTGTGGAGGGCCAAAAGTATTCTTCAGCAGAAACCCCACAGAGTTCAGTGCTGTAGGATATTTTGCAGCATACTTATGGTGCCAGGCTGTTATGATGGAACAGTCCTCTGCTGAGGACAGGCCCAAAGACATATTCCATTCATCTCCAGTGATGCACTCACTTACCTATGCAGAACAGCAGTTTCTGAAGTGGGTTATTATGTTCAGTACAAGCTTGCCATTCCTTCAGTGCAGTACTTGATTTTTTTTCTGTCAATCTTTTGGTATTGCAGAGCAATTTTTAATATGGAGAGAGCAAAAATCATTTTTCTCAGGGATATATGTATGTTTTGATGAATTGTGACCTAATTGCCTTGCTAAACATGAACTTAGTTTTTACTGCTAAACAAGTAACGACATAAAATAGTAAGTGAAGGAAAGCATCTCAGTAATCAATGTTATGTTTAAGCAGTACATTAGCCTTTCACTGTTCAAGAAATAAGCTTAAGTGGTCTCTTGGGCAATAAGTGAAATAGTGTCTGGTCTACTGCTTGCTCCTAGTGAGTATTTACCCTAAGCAGAAAACCACCACACTAAAATGAGACTGTCAGCCTCTCATCAAGTGAGGCGTAGGAGAGAAAAAAGGAGTTCGATGCATAGCAAGGCTGAGGTGAATTGGTGAGGCTAAATGGGAAAATGAACATGGTGCCCATGACTATTTTCCGATGCTTTCACCTCTTTTTTGTAACCTTTTCATGAGTAGTCTACATAAAAGCACCTGTGAATCTCAGTATCCACTGTTGCACTGTGTGTACCATGACTAGCTGCAAGCAAGATCACATAATTACCCTCATAGTATGAAAACATAACCTATGATAGGATGTGCATTTCATTTTCCTAAGGCTAATCCTCACAAACATAAGTATCTCTCCTGATTCCTTACAGGATCTCCAGACTGTGTGGAATTAATACTGCATGTGCAATATTTTTTGTAGAACCAATATCCATTTTATATAGGCCAAGTTGGCAGTTGTGACCCAAGGTCTGCAAGGAAGTCAGTGTCCACTGGAACTGCAGACTAGACAGAGTTCATGCAGGATGCAGTGGATCAAGCAGTAGATGTCAGCAGTGGAACCTCACACTGTCCTACTGATGTGCTCAGGTCACACACTATTTTCCTGATATCATTTCTGCATCATTTGTAGTAGTCTTAAAGGGAAAATGAATGCTGCCCTTGTTGGTACTGTCCCCTTATTTTATAAAATACCTTCCCCCTTTGTCAGCCTTACCTTAATTCTAATGGGCTCTTAATCTTGTTCTTTACAGTAAAGTTTTGTGAACCTTATGTATGCTTTTGTTCTGAGCTTTTAAAAGTTTCTGCTTCCTATTTTTCAAATGTTAGCTAATATTGTAATTGTTATTTATCAAGTATAGCAGTACAGAAAGGAGTTTTCTATATTATAATGGTTAATGTTAGGAATAACTGTGTGTTCTTCTAATTTTCTTTTTGATACATGTTGGTTCCAATCAGAAAACTTGGTTATTTTCCTGCTACTGCTGTGAGCAATAGAGAATTACTGAATAGCATTACTTTTGTCTCACTGTCCTACAATAATATTGCCTCACCTTATTTATCCCAGATTACATTCAGAAGTGTGCAGAGCATCGCACCAGTATTAAGGAAGGCTGCTGTACCCACAGCTCTTGAATTTAGGTCACTTCTTCAGCTAAGCAGTGCATATGCATTTTGATTTAGAAAGCCAAAGAAGGGCACCAAGGTGTGTACACACAGCAAGACTTCTTCTGTGTTATTACATTCTATGTTTGAGTATGTCTGTTATGGTGAGGTTTGTGTTGACTGTTACACTCTTTGTGGCTCTGAATTATTGGAGATTATCTGAAGTAGAACTGTATTAATATACAGGTATATGGTTACAACAAAAAAGTTGCTGAGGCTAGTATGAAAACCAGGTGTGGCTGGAAATACAAATTACTTTAATTTTTAAGGTAAGAGAAATAACACAAAGTCTACAACCCACAGATACCATGGGTGATTAAATGAGGCAGTCTGTTGTTCCTATCTTAGATGATGTCTTCCATTCTAAGATATAAATGTTAGTAATCTCTACTCTTTCAAAATCCCAGTAAAGCTGTTTAACACTGTTTCCAGTGGATTTCAGCTTGTGGAAAATGATAGAAAATTAGAAGCTCTTTTGAGAGTTGCCAGCTGCACGTTTCAACTTGATTTCCTTTGGGATCTTGTAGAAGCATCACTTCTATCTGTAAAATTCTATCCATAACTACAAAGCCAAAGAAGATGGAGAAAGAAAGTTGGATTCTAGGTTTTCTGAAACCATATAAATTGTCATTAATATGTTAAGGTATCTAGAATCTAATTTTGGGGTAAAGCACATAAAGTAAATGTGACAAGTTAGATGTAGTAAAGTTGCACTCATATGTCTAGACCTGCTAATAAGCATGTTAGTTCAGCGTGACTGCTGAGATCTCATTAGCTGCTTGTTCTGTGCTATCACTCCTGCTCCAGGACCAGGACAGGAGTGGCTCCAGGATGTTGCGGAGGAAACAAGATAGGAAAGCAGCGGCACTCCTGCATGTCCTTGCTTACTCCAGCTGGACCACCCTTGGTAGCTTCCAGATGTGCAAGTGAGCTGCATAGCTGGGGGTTTCATTGCCTTGTGATAAAGGGTTCCTTATACTCCTTTGATCGCCCTGTACTCCCTCATGCCAGAGTGAAATGGAAGAACTTTTGACAAATATATATGTAAAAAAGATCTTCAGAAGCCTTAATGTGAAGTGGCTTCCAAGCTAGAGGTCTGTGTGGGATAGTAATGACAGATCGAAAGATCACAGTCTGAAGTGAAAATCTGTGCTGTAAAGCTTTCAAAGTGCTCCTTTGGGGTGGAGCCTGTTTTAATGTTTGTGTGAAACTGTATAGGTGTGAATTTTATGAGGTTCAGCTTTTAGCAGTTGCAAGTGTTTCAGTTTGTTTCAGATATTATTTAGAGAGTTTGAATAATAAATTTGTGTTTGTTTTAATCTTGTAGTGGGGAAGTTTTGACATTCCTAATTGATTAGATACATGTGGGATCTTAAATGCGTTTCCAAATGTGGTTCTAAGTGTTTAACTTATTTTTTAGAAGAAATAGCTTTCTTAGAACAATAAGTTGATTTTGAAAAATTAACTCATCGCTTAAAAATGAGACCTGCATTAATCTAAAGCCCATCACGTGAGGATTAAATCAAAGTCAATAACATTGATTGTGAGAGTGGGAGTTGTTCAGCCCAGAGAAGAAAAGGCTTTAGGAAGACCTTACAGCAGCCTTTCAGTCCCTAAAGGAGCCTAGAAGAGACCTGGAAAGAGACTTCTTACAAGGACATGTACTGATGGGATAGGGGGCAATGGCTTTAAACTGAGAGTTGGTTTCAATTAGCTATTAGGAAGAAATTCTTTACTATGAGGGTAGTGAAGCACTGAAACAGTTTGCCCAGAGAAGTTGCAGATGTCCCATCCCTGGAGGTGTTCAAGGCCAAGTTGGATGAGGCTTTGAGCAACCTGGTATAATGGACTGTGCTCACAGCAGGGGAGGTGGAACTAGATGACCTTTAAGGTCACTTCCTACCCAAACCATTCTGTGATTTCAGTTGGAAAATTTGACCTCAGTGGTTTTGTAGTAACACAGTGTGTTAAGAGCATGCGTATTTATAAACCAGCTAAGGAGATCGTATACTCTGAAGTACGTTTTTGTGTGTGGCCAAAGATATTAATAACATACAAGTCCTGTATAGCTGTTGTAAGGATTATTATAGAAAATGATACCTTTTTATGTGATTTGTTGGATTTGCCTATTAAATCCCTAGAATATTATACCCTAACAATAGGGAAGAAAGGAATAGGAATCTTTTTGCATTGAGGAACCATTTAGGCTAATTTTCACAGAGCTGAATTGCATTTTTATAGAATTTTGTCAATTTTGTGCCTATTTTATTTTCTAACAATTTTTACTTGTGAAAGCCGTCTCCATAGTGAACCACCACACTTCTAAAATATATTTCAGAAGTAAAAACAGCAAGAGAGGAATAGCAATAAAAACAACGTGTATCAGATGGTGAAAATTTGTCATTTCCACTTATAATTATGTATCAGCAACTTATTTTAATGCTAAATGTGGCTATGTAAAGTTTTGATGCCTTTGATGTCAGCCTGAATTTTCCTCCAAAATTAAAAAAAAATCCCCAATTCTAGATTTCAAAATTGTGGCTCCTGGGAGGGAGATCCTTTTCTGCCTCCCATGTGCTCTGTCCTTACCCTGTTTCAGAAAAGATAAATGCTATTATAAACCTCGATTTCCTTAAACTGAAATAAAATCACAGTCAAGAGCCCTAGTTAGACAGATGTGATTATGAAGAGATACACTTCTGTTCTATGCAGCTTCAGAAAAACTTATCATACATAAAGGACCTAGCAGTGTTGGTTCTACCACCACAACAAATGATGGAGGGTCCAAACTTAGACATTTTGTGATGAGTTAGAAAATGGATGGCAAGAAGTTTTTACCTCAGAGTTTCTTGCCATTTGATCTTATTATTAAAGAGAGACAAGTTTTAGTGATTTATGAAACTACATTTTAGGAATGTTTATGATGAGGAGGCTTCCTCGTAATTTTTAACTGTCCATGGCTGGAGCTGTTTCAAAGGAAAAAAAGTGAGATTGTGTCTCTGGAAAAAACAAGATTCCATTTCTGGGTACCATATTCTGAGTTTGTTTTTATTGCTTTGCTCTGCTCTGGCTATATTTGCTTTGCTTTGTCACCCTCCCCACTCCTTTTTGATGATCTCATTAAAACAAAATTTACCTTGATTGCAGGAGTAAGTAGAGCCTTTTTAGTGTGATCAATCCCAGCTCACTTATTTTATTTTTGTACACTCCCAGCTTTGACAGTCATTGCAGTGCACAGAAAATACAGTGGTTGTGAGTAGTGGGGTAGCTGCAAAGTCTATTGCAATAGGAGCTCCACACAAACTCATACAGGTTTTAAACACACACTTGTAAGGATGGAGTGCTGTTGCCAGGGGTTACACTGGGCCTTGCTTGCATCTTCTATTGTAGTGAAAGAATGAGTTGGATGCAAGAAGTGCATTTATAGATCTGCCTTTGTAGAGAAGTTCCAAATGACTGTAGAGGACCTTCCTCCATGTTTTGAGGACCTGATCACACAAGAGAGGACTTCTCTTGAAGCATGTTATGGAATAGTTTTGTCTTTGCTACTCCAAGGTTAAGAAAAAAATGCACTGTTGTATTGAAATGTACTTTTCATCTGGAAAAAAAGTCTCAAGTACTTTTTTTGGAACCATTTTATCCTCAGTTTCAGATATCTGCATCTCACCAGACTTCACTCTATGGCATGGAGCACCATAGCTCCACAGATGTTTTGTAGTGGCGTAAAGAGACTCAGCTGGACAGCTTGAAGGAACAGAAGATTTTGATTAAGTCACTTAATTTTTCTCTCTCTTAGTTCCTGGTTTGGGAAGGTAGTTGAAATGTACGCTTCTCTCAGAGAAGCTTGAGTTTTACTGCTTATAAATTGCTTTGATATCCTTGGAAGGAAAATGCTGTATAATTTTGAAGTTCAGATTCCCCAGAAGGTGTAAAATGGCAAACTTCCATGAGCTGTGATAATTTACAACAGCTGAGAGTTTACCTTCTGTCTGTACCTTACTTCACTTTGAGCTCCAATAGATGAGAAGTTCAGTTTTTCTATTATAACAACTCTTCCTTACCATATATAATGTCATGTATTCATGTAGTTCAGCTCGCCTTTTGTAAAGCTGATTTTTGATCGTAGTTATTTTATTGTTAGTCTAAGAAGCTGGAATATCTTCATTGAGTTTAATGAATGTCTTCCTGGTAGACTTCTTCCTAGTCTCATTGCCAGTAAATAAAAGAAATGGAGGAAGTGTGTAAAAGAAGTGGATACAATTCTGAAAAGCATACATTCTATTTTGAACTGTTATTATAAACCTGACAGGTTTTTATGTGTTTCATAGGAAACACATACATAAAAAATGGAACTAACACTGTCTCTCTCAAAAAACCTTTTTGATAAAATACTGTCCCTTTTGAGAAGACCATTATAATTTTATAGCACCAGGGAAGAAGGAAGCTTGCAGTAAATCACTGGACTGAGAATGAAGGGGCTGTACTGTACTTGCCTGGTGGACAGTGTCTTTGGATGAAGAATTCCTCTCTTCCTCACAAGGGTGTTGTATGGAAGCATTTATTAAAAATTTCAGAAATGTAAATACAGATGTTGAAATTGTTACTAGTGAAGCTGTTTAATTATGACTAAGAGATCTGCCAAAGATGCGTAGGCAGTGTATCCTCCTTTCACCTATTGAAAGACTGTACAGGACAATATTTTTGTCTGGCAAGCCTGTGAGGAAATTGTGCAACTGGTGATGGATGCTTTACAGCTGAAATGCTTTAAGAAGACAGATCTTACTGGCACTTGAAAAAAATTGAGAAGTATTTTTACTACATTGTGATTGATTCACTTTAATGCCATTAATTTTTATAAATGTTTTTTCTTAATACAGCTGCATTATGTACCTCTGCTTTAATCACAGTATAATATCATGAAATACACCACTTTTGGTGCTAGAGATTTCAACCAATAATTCTGCTTGCTGCAGTGTTTTTCAGCTGAAAGATCAAGATCAAAATCAAATTTCTGTCTCTTGCAAAGTGGCTTACAGACTATAGGGCTCATGTTCTGAAAGTTGCAGGTTCTTCACATCACTTAGATCCCAAACCAGCAAACTCCAACCAAGAGGTTTCTTACTTAGCAGACCAAGAGCTTTCTGGTACTCTAGACAAATCCACTGCAGCTTTTGCAGAGACTGATCAGAGGTCAGGAGGACATACACTAACAAATGCTTTCACCTCCAGATATAATGAAACTGCATCTTCTCTAATCTTCCTTTGGGGCCTTGTGTTTGCTGAAGTCATAACTCATTTATATTTGGCTTACCTCTTTATTGCCTGAGCCACTGATGAAGTGAGGATCTAGAACTGGTGTGGGGTTGGCTAGGTAGCAGCTGGGGACAAATAACAGAATGACAGGATTTTTGTATATGTGCTGTGATCCCATGTGGTGGGAAATCTGAATGTGAGACATTGCTATTTATGTACAGAAACATGATTGCTTCTGAGTCTTCTTTCTGCTCAATCTAACAAAGCACATGCTGGCAGCTTCCCAAACTGTTGCTTCCCTTCTTCACTGGTGTGTTAGGAATGTTTTGGGTTCATTCCAAAGAGTTCACTAAGTATATATATACACATAGAGATATATATTTCATACAAGTGTTTTTATACTTGGAAAATGTTAAATATTTTAAATGGGAGGAAAGGTGAAACTCAGCAGTCAACTGAGTGGAAGCACTAGGAAGGAAGTACTTGCCAAATTACTGGCAAACTGGGCAAATGTGGTCATGCTTCTTTTACCTAGGACTAGGAGGTAATAAATCTTAATTGGGCTAGTTTGTAGCCTTCATGCTCTCTGATAGTAGTAAGTCTTTTCTCACTATAAAAATAAAAAGGACCAGAGAGCCTTTCAACCTACTTACATTAACTACAGTAGACTTCAATAATTGTAAATGGCATCCTCTGTGTCAGCAAGGATGTGCAAGTCTGCTCACAGCTTCTTCCACTTAGGGCACTTGTGTGTCTTCCACTTAGGTGAATGTTCTGCTTAATGCCCCCAAGCTTTTAAGGAACTAGAACTTCTATTCTGTAGTGTGAAAAGAGATGCACAATGTAACATTATTTTAAGAGGCTTTGGTATTTCGATCAAACTTCTCTATCCACTCCCCCTTCAGGCAAATCTTAATCTTGGCTTCTAAACTGCTTTTTTGTTTTGGCATGCTGACCTGAACATTGGTGTGCATTTTGTCATGCTTGACAAACTAGAGAACATCTGACGTTGACCAAGATCACAGAAGATTTACCACTCACCACTTAAATATTTGCTTCTTTCAGAGGTACAATTCAATTTGATTCTTTTATTTACCTCGCCCTCCGTACATCAGCATTGTGAGGATGGGAAGCCACGTGGCTGGAGCAGTGTGAGTCTGGGAGAGAAAGTGAACTAGCTGAGGAGGTGCAGGAAACTTGACTCTTTCATTCTTTCCAAATTTTGCCTAAGCACCCTGTAATATTTTTTCCTCCCCCGTGGGAAACACTCTGCATCTGTACTGATAAGTAAGGTAAGAAACACCTAGTGGGATTGATTAATTTTCCATCCTTTGGAATGTGGGAATGAACAACTCAACCCACCAGAAAACTAAATATTGATGCTGTCAGTGGCATGATAATTGGTCTCTGCTTTCATCTCCAAACAAAACCTTGCTTGGATTCTGTTATTCATTCAAAGAGGGAAAGGGTTATTAATGCATTGTTCTTTAATTTTTTTCCCTTTTGTGTGTGTAAGAGAGAGAACAGGAGAGCAATAATGCAATAAATATATTGGCTAAGATAAAACATTTGCAAGAGATCTTTGCCCATTTTTTTAATCTTCTTTTATCATGAAGAATGTGAGCTGTGATAAATTGTTCTGCTAATCAAACAGCACTGAAAGGTTAGGTCATTGGAAGTCTTTAGTCATTTTGTGCTTTTCAAGAGTGAATTTGTTAAAATTATGCTGAATACCCACTTAAAGCCTGGGCTGAAAACCCTACCTGTGTTTTATAACTCTGCACTGTCAGAACCCATAATAAGTCAAACATTCTTTCAGAGGTACTCATAAGGGAGAAAAAACCCTGTAAATTTAAGAGTAATTTCAAATTGTAAATGAAAAAGAGAGGCACGACTGTTCATTTGCACCAATCATGCCTTCCTTTCATCTGCTCTGATTAGGCCTGGTGCAGTTTCATCAAACTACTCCATCACTGAGCTGTCACTCCAGTCGTCTGTTGATTGAAAACAATCAGGGCTCTGATGGCACAATTATTCTGACCCTTTAACTAGAGGCTGCTGTGATAATGAAAGGTTGATTATGATAGTTTGTGCCTCTTTCAGTTTGCCAAGAAGGTTAATTTGGGCATCAGACGGATGTTTAATGGGCGCTTGCTGGCTACACTGAGGTAAATGAGAACGTGCAGTCTTCGATATTGCACGGATATAGTTTGGCTGTCAATCATTGTCATTTTGAGTTTGTGCCTCACACTCTGGAAATCACATTTTATTTTTTCCTTGGGATTTAATTTATTCTGTGCCCTGAGGAAGTTCTTTCACTCTGTGACCTTCACAGTAGCTTTCTCTGTCTTTTTTCCCTTCCCTCACATGGAGCCCAAAGGCATAATACATCTAGAGGAACATTTTTCTTTCATTTCTCACATTAAAAAAAAAAAAAGGAAATTTGAAAATCCCTGTTTATCAGCTCACCCTGAACAGAGCAAATGTTTTAATTCTAATTGTAAAATCAGAATGTGCAAATGAAAGCATTCCTGCTTGCTAAGGCAGCACCACACTGGGGGCTGCTTACGTAGACACACATTTGTAAAACTGACAAACAGGTAATTTTAAAATGTCTCTGTGTAAAGAGGGTGGGGGATGGCACAGCTTTATTTTCACAGGCTACATGCACATGCCTCAGCTCAGTGCCTTGTAGATGTGGTCTCAGTCACTGTACAACAACTTTTTGAGTTGGAGTCTCTCTTCAGGGTTCAGGGGCAAAAGGCATTTCATTGTTGATTCAGAGATTATTAATATTTACTGTGTTCAGATTGAGAGAATCATATGCATAATTTTGTAGTTGTTTGGCTCAAGGTGTAAAAGAAATGCAAATACCTCATAATTTTGATTGTTCCACATGCAGCTCATTACAGTCTTATTTTCATGCACATTTTAAATTCAAAATAAAAAGAAGAAAAAGATTTCTATCTTTAAGGTTTTCCTGCATCTAGGCTTAAGACATTCATTTTTCATGCTGACCACAACTGAAAGATAGTACCTGATTGAAAAAAATCCCAGAGGGAGTCAGAAGGCTGGGCTGCCTTCTGAAAACATTTGTGTATTTAGAAACTTCTAAAAACATTCATGTGTAACTCATGGTTTTGAAAAATTGTGTGGGTATTTTGTTTTGTGGTGTTTTTTTTCCTTTCAGCAACAGTTCTTATATTTTTCTTCTTAAATGAGTGATACGGACCAATTTAGTTCACTCTACTTAAATAAAATGTTTAAATGAATATCCTAACCCCCCTGGGTTTTGTCCTTTGTAGTTTTTAGAGAGAGAGGCAGAGTTAAGACCCTTTAGAGATTCAGAGTCAGGCCCATTGGAAATCCTTCTTCATTGCCTACTGTGAGATGTGGTTTTGAGGAGGTTCCAGTCTGGAACACCTAGAGGTTTGCTGAGTTAGATAAACTCCAATAAAAGGCAAAATCATGTGCAAGTTTAGAGCCAAAATGTGTATTTCCAGGGTTCTCAAAGACTGAACTAGTAAAGTCAAAGTTTTGCTTTTACAAGTTCCCATGGTGATCCTTTAAGGTGAATGCTGTAGTAATTGTGTTGCTTTTGTGATTCTTTTTGGCTTATCAATCAATAGGATCAGATCTGTAGCACTGTCCAATATGCTAAGGATACAAAGATATTAATTTGACTTTTTTTTTTTCTGGCCAGAGTATTTTCCTTACGTTAAGAAACAGAAGGACTGCTCAGGTGAGATTTGTATTGAAAGAAGATTTGTGGTTCTTTCTCTTTCGGTGTATATTGTCATCAGACTGTCGTGTACAAATTTGGTAATTTGTGTTGCATACATCTGATATCAGTCCAGGAAAATACATCTCTCAGCTTTTGTTTCCATATTTAAAATTTTCTTTTCTCCTAAAATGAGAATGTTCACTAAGTTATTATAATTAAGATTTCCATTTATGTTAATGAGACAGTGTGAATTAATTATTTTAAAACATTAGAAAATTTGTTTCCTTGTATTTGTTGTTGCTAAAACAAACAACCCCCCCAAAAGACAACACTTCAACCCCCCACTTGTTTCCACTACTGCCACTCTTTTACTTCATCTCAGTTATCAGACACCGTATTACATAATATAAAGTAGCGTATTTCCTTTGCAGTCCAATGAATATATCAACTTAAGAGCAGACCAACATGATTTTAGTGGAGTTCCTGTGGTCCCTCTCACAGAACCCAGGCTTAAAAAGCTGTTTGCATTCTTGGAGCTCTGTGAACAAAATCTTTCCCTGACACTGACTTTGTGACTTAAAGTAGTTTCTGAGTGAACCTGCATCTAATAAGTATGAGTATGTCAAGCTTTTTGCACTCGTAAAGTAGCTTGGCTTTTCTGATCAGGAAACTTGCTGTGATGTCAAGTGAAGGTCTGGCACATTTCCCAGCAGAGTGATGTGAGATGGATAGCAGGGGGATGCTGAACAGGCAAGGCACAGGTGTGATGGGCTCACTTCCTTCCGGGGGTAGCTGGCAACCCAAAATAACTACTTCATGCTGGGTTGTCTTCAACAGGAGTGAAACTCCTAATTCAGCTTTAACCTCCAGTGCCTCTGTGCTCTCTCCAGCTGTGGGATGTGTGTGGTATATACACCATTAATAGCAGGGACGGGAAGACTGCACTCTGAGGCTGTGTGACTTAGGCTGGAAGCTGGAGCAGGTGTTGGAAAAGCAATGAAATCTCTACCCGACATGCAAGTGTACTTCTATGTATGCTCCAACTGTGCCACAGCATATTTTTCTATCTCTTTTCTGTTTTGAGAATGCACTACTCTATTGCTAAATCGTATAATGTAACCTTGGAGAAGAAGAATCCTTTGAGTTAAGGCATTAGAATAAGAGAATTAATCTGGTTTGAAAACCCTGTCCTTCTGAGGGTCTGCTTTTGTCATTTACTTAGTTTAGAAGATGAATATGGCAAAATATATTATTTATTAAAGTTGATATAGGCACTGGGCCGTAGCTTCCTTTTCTTACACATTCATACATTAAAATTAATAGAAAAGAAGCTTCTAGCAGTTTAAACAGAATTTGCCTATATGGCAGAAGGAGTAGGAGCTTTTCCTTATTTTTGTAAATTATTTAGCAGAGATACAAATATTTTAAACCTCAAAATTGTGGATGATCTTTTTTTTTTTTTTTGGCTTGCTTATTTGTTAGCATTTTAAACACAGTTGTAATTTCAAGTGCTATTGGTATCTCCTTAGAGAAGCTGGAATGTCTTTTTTTGCAGCATCATAAAGTCTATAATGGCTTTGAGTTTATTTTGTCAATACTGATTATAGTTGCTAATTGTTACTGCCAAAGCAGCTAAAACAGGCATTATAATTACCGTATAGATGGGGTGAATTTTGAAGTTTCTACATAGGCGTCAGGTTTCTAAGTCTGGGTTAAACAAAACCTGAGTAAAGGTGTTATAGATTGTGTTGATAAATATCCAGATGTTTGTTGGTATTGTACATGGAAGTTTCCATCTCTACCATCATCATCATGGCTAGGCTTTGTGAACGAAGATTTGGGAAGGGCACTATCCACGCTTGCTGCAAGCGTGCTGGTGGCTAAAAAGGCTGATACGGGATAGGCAGGTCCGGTCACAAAAGGCACAGCAGAACGTCTCTTTAGGTGGTATTTGCAAGGAACGGTTCTTTCTGCGTTGTCTTTTTTCCTCAAGACTGACTCTCCATGCATTCTCAAAGGAAGCAGCAGCGTCATGAATGGTATGTCTCCATGAATCCCGATTGGAGGCCAGAGTGGACCAGTGGTGGCAGTCAATATGGCCAAGGCTCAGGTGTTGTTTCAGGGAGTCCTTGTATCTCTTCTTCAGGGCTCCTCTCTTGCGGCAGCCAGTGGCGAGTTCACCATAGAGCACAATCTTTGGAAGGCGGTGATCCTCCATCCTGGAGACGTGCCCTGCCCAGCGCAGCTGTGTTCTCAGCAGCATGGCCTTGATACTGCTGACCCCTGTCTGTTCAAGAACAGACACATTGGTCACGTAATCAGACCAGTGGATGTTTAGGATTGAACGGAGGCAGCGCTGATGGAAGCGTTCAAGAAGCCGCAGGTGGTGGCGGTAGATGACCCAGGATTCAGACCCATATAAGAGAGTAGACAGTACAATGGCTCTGTAGACACTGATCTTTGTACTTTTCTTCAGGTGTTTATTGGACCAGACTCTTTTATGGAGTTTTCTGAAGGCTTTGTATGCCTTTGCTAGCCTGCTGTCTATCTCTTTGTCAATCTTACCGTCTGAGGAAATGATACTTCCCAGATAGGTGAACTGCTGGACTGACTTAAACTCTGAATTGCCTATGGTGATGTGAGGATGATGGAAGACTTCCTGAGGTGCAGGCTGGTAGAGAACTTCTGTCTTCTTCAGGCTGACTTCCAGCCCAAAAAGCTCAACAGCCTCTGCAAAGCAGGATGTTAAGTGCTGCAGAGCTGCTTCTGTGTGAGCAACGAGGGCAGCATCGTCAGCAAAAAGCAGCTCATATGTTGATGAGAATTACATATGGCTCCTTTGCACTGAAGGAAATTCAGAACTGTGTTACAGATCACTAGTGTCTATTACAAGTGAAATACTTGTTTTGGAATTAAATTTTCTTTCTTCTGAACTTTTTCAGCCTTCCAGTAGCTGCCAAGCCATCCAGTGATTAGAGTATCTATTCCCCCACACTCAGTTTTCTTCCGTGCCTCCATAGTATAAGTCACCATGTTCTGCAAGAGAACACCATAACAATGTGCTGCAAAACCAATGTAGAAGTCTAAGTTTGTGAGTGTCCCTAAAACCTTATCACCTGTTTCATAACCTTGAATCACAATTCAGGAGTTGGTCCTGTATTCTGTAAATATACATACAAATACCTGCATTTACAGGTGAAATTCTTAGTAGTTATTTTTAAGTAGGGACTCAAAATGAATTTATGGCATTAAAAACAAAGTAATCATTACTGTTACAAATAGCAAGATCATTATAGCTTTTAGCTCTTACATCCTTTTCTCTGTCACAGATTAGGTGTGGGTCACACAGAGTACTGTAGTCAAATTGTGTTTGAACAGTAGCATGAGTTGATTTGGATGGGAGCTTCTAAACACATTGTGATTTGCAGACCTCACATGCCTTCCTAACACCCAGCAAAGCTCTTCTGATGATTATCAAATGCTTACAGACCATCCAGGTGATCTACTGATGTGCAGGGTTCTTAGTCCTGCTTTATTAATTAATACAGTAAAATACAATCTTCCACTGCAAATTAACCTCAAATTTGAAGTCTGATAAGAGCCAGTAGCAACCTGCACAAAAGACTGGCCGAGATTCACCTTGCCCTCCTCATTGGTACTGCAGTTGTTTGTCAGAAGGGACAGGTGGAAGTAGCGTAAACCAAAGATACCTTTAGGTGCAGCATGTAGAAAATCCTAAGGAGGTTGCCATAAACTTATTTTGGAAAGATTCAAAGGTTTTCGTAAAGATGCAGGATAGATAGATGGGTATGAAATAGTATAGAAAAGGATGGAGAAAGTTTTGGTTCAAGATCACAAATAGATAGTACATCTCATATACCTCTCAAAATCATATATCTCATATACATCTCATAATCTTGGTATCAATTTGCAACCATGCCTGTGATGATTTGGAAGTTTTGTGACTTTAGAGAGAAGTTAAACCTTACTGGTTTCAGTGAAACAGTTTTTGCAACTCCAGGACTATTCTCAGTACAGACCTAACTCAGTATGAACCAAGTTGCTTGTGTCAAACTTCATACAACAGAGAAAATGTGTTGTAATGGAGATGTACATCTCTTCTGTGCAGATCATCACACATCCCACATGCAGAATGAATGCAGGTGTCTGGTTTTTGAAAGGTATGAATATATGTTTATACAGTATGTATTGTGGGACCAAAAGGAGGTCAATAGAGGATGGATGAAGTTCTAAGATATTAACAGGCATTAATATCAAACTTCCTTTAAAAGCTTTGTGGTTACCAAGACCGGGTTTACATTAGTGCCTGTCTTTTAAACAGTCTGTAATGTCTGTCATTGTAGCACAAGTGATACTTCCATGATGCCATTTTACATCTGAGCAAAAGCATCAACAAGTGTACCCTCTCCTGGATTAGCAGCTGGCTGGAGGATCAGGCCCAGAGAGTGCTGGTGAATGGGGCTGCATCCAGCTGGTGGCCGGTCACCAGTGGTGTTCCCCAGGGGTCTGTGTTGGGTCCAGTCCTGTTTAACATCTTTAGTGATGATTTAGATGAGGGGATTGAGTCCATCATCAGCAAATTTGCTGATGACACCAAGCTGGGAGGGAGTGTCGACCTGCTGGAAGGCAAGAGGGCTCTGCAGAGAGATCTGGATAGACTTGAGGGATGGGCTGATTCCAATGGGATGAAGTTCAATAAGGCCAAGTGCCGGGTCCTGCATTTTGGCCACAACAAGCCCATGCATCACTACAGGCTGGGCACAGAGTGGCTGGAGAGCAGCCAGGCAGAAAGGGACCTGGGGGTACTAATTGACAGGAAGCTCAACATGAGCCAACAGTGTGCCCAGGTGGCCAAGAAGGCCAATGGAATCCTGCCCTGTATCAAAAATAGCGTGACCAGCAGGCCCAGGCCAGTGGTCCTTCCCCTGTACTCAGCACTGGTGAGGCCACACCTTGAGTACTGTGTTCAGTTCTGGGCCCCTCAGTTGAGGAAAGATATTGAGGTGCTGGAGCAGGTCCAGAGAAGAGCAACAAGGCTGGTGAAGGGACTGGAGCACAAGCCCTATGGGGAGAGCTGAGGGAGCTGGAGTTGTTTAGCCTGGAGAAGAGGAGGCTCAGAGGTGACCTCATCACTGTCTAGAACTACCTGAAGGGAAGTTCTAGCCAGGTGGGGGTTGGTCTCTTCTCCCAGGCACTCAGCAATAGGACAAGGGGGCACGGGCTTAAGCTCTGCCAGGGGAAATTTAAGTTGGATATCAGAAAAAAAAATTTTCCAGGGAGAGTAATCAGGCATTGGAATGGCCTGCCCAGAGAGGTGGTGGATTCACCATCCCTGAAGATTTTTAAACGGAGATTGGACATGGCACTGAGGTAAATGGACTGGAGTTGGAGCAAGGGTTGAACTCGATGATCTCGGAGGTCTTTTCCAATCCAATCGATTCTGTGATTCTGTGATGTAGTTCCAAAAATAGCAAGTCACTACAGACAAGAACTCAATTTTTGTAAATTCTTCTATGTCAGTATAGCAACTCACACATCCTCCAGTTGGTACAAATTGTTGATGCCTTCAGCATGATGAAGATAGTCTGAATTTCACTTCAGTTTCAAGTGTCTAAATGATGAGAGTGCCTTTCAGGAATCACATGGGCTAAGATGAGGAATAGGGAGTTGCCTAATACCACTCAGTAGGAGACACGTGGCACATGGGTTTGGTGGATTTAGAACATGTAACTATAAAGCTCAATGATTTGAAGTCCATAAACATTTTCAAATGTATGTGGTTAATGCCTTTTTTACTAACAAGTCTACATTTATCTATCTAATGCCCATTTTGAAACTCAATACATTTAACTGACTGAACTACTGTTGCAATTTTTGTTGCCCTTCATTGATTCTTTGTTTCACAGGGGTTCTCAGGGAGGAAAAATGTTTCAAATTAATCTACTGAGAAAGTGGTTTTGGTTTGTCATCTGTCAGAATACAGAAGCAGTAGTAAAGATAATACATCATATATGAAAGCCATGAGTAACAGGACCCTTTATTTTCAGCTCCTTCATGTGATGTTCCCATGATCAGTACAAGGCAGTAAGCTTTAGCCAAACTTTTTTTACCATGCAGCCAGTTAGAAACATCTGTTATGCAAGTTCTGTGTCAGAATGAGTTGAAGTATCAAGGAGAGGAGTCTGTCCTTACACAGAACTAATCAATGTCTTTGATAATGACTTGGATGAAAGAATAATATGGGGTTTATGTTTTCAGAAAATCAGAAGGTGGAATGGTCTTCAAGTGCTTTCAAAAATACAATTAGTCTTGAGAATGATCTTGACACACTGGAGCAGTGGCCTGAAATAAATAGTAGAGAGTTTAGTATTGACAGAGTAAGTATGACACTTTGTGGAAGTCCTTCAGAAAAAAGAAAGAAATTAAAAAAAAAAAAGAGATGGGAATAGTAGTACTCAGTCATAAGCATAAACATGAATCAGTAATATCATAGTGCACCAACAGTCTTGAATTGTGACGTACAAGCAAGAAGGGCATAGATTTTTAGAATCAAAGAGTTTTGTCCAACCTATTCACTCCTACAGCCTTCAGAGAAAGATTATATCCAGTTTTCATCACCAAACATTAAGAAAGAGGGCCGTTTCCTTTCAATAACTGAGAACTGTGTTCAACAGGCATTTAAAAATGTGACCCAATAGGTATTGATACTTTTTTCATTCAGTGAAAACTGCAACACACATATTAAGATGCATCTGAAATGGAGGGAAAAAGGAAGGCAGCAAACTGCTTTTCATCCTGTATAGATGAATCAATTGCATATTCCAGAGCTCTGGAATATTAACCAAAGGTGGAAAATGGGGCAATGAGTTGAAGGGTGTAGAGCTCCTGCAGAGGTAAGAGGAAAATCTGTCTGAAAGGATATCAGAGCATGGAAATGGCTTTTCTGAGGAAGTTTGGCTATCTTCATTACTCTGGGTTTCAAGGATAACTTAATGAACAATTCTTGAAAAGGTTTAGGGCTGTGCCAGCCTCTTTGTAGGCTCAGTTGGATTTAATACGCTTTACGTGATTTAAAGACCATGTTTAATTTGGACTGTTGATAGCAGCTACAATTGCTGAAGAGTTTTAGAGTTTTTCTTGCTGCTTTCTCTCAGCCCCAAACTAGCAGGGCTCTTCTGTGCTTCTCTCTTCTCTGGCTTAATTTTTGTTCCCCTTACACCTTTCTCCACTTTATGAATAAAATAAATGAAAAAGAAAAAAAGTACTGAAGGATTCAGTATGTATTGTGTTATATCCCTTCAATATTTTTTCATAAATAGAATGAAAGATGGAGGGAAGAAAAGGCTTTTCTTTCTAATCTTCTGACATTAGTCTTACTTCTTTCTATTGTACCTATGGTATCCAGTGATCCCATAGTTCCTACATTTATATTATCACTCCATCAGCTTGATATAGGGATATTAAGGTCTACAGCATTGCAGATTGCACGACAAGAGCATTGCATAGCAGTAGTGCCAACTGATAACACTGTGGAAATTCTTTAGAGGGGCTGGTGCAATAAAATGTTTTTCTATGTACAGTATAGGTAGCACTTTAGTAGGTGTCTTTCTCTTGACTAATAGGCTTTCGTAACTGATTTTTAGATTGATAGATATTGCTGCTGAGGTAAGTGTATAGCTGCTCTTGGAATGCAAGCAGTTTTCAAAAGAAAACATTTTTACAGAATTGTACACAAATAATCAGTGTCTTGTTTTTCCTTTCCTTCCCTATACTTTTAGCTGGCTGTGAGGTGGTTGGAACACAACTGCCGTTACCAGTACCTGGATGAACTTCTCCAGTATGTCCGCTTTGGCCTTATGGATGTGGATACACTGCATACTGTAGCTCTTACTCATCCTCTAGTCCAAGCAAGTGAAACAGCAACAGCTCTCATTAAAGAGGCCTTGACTTACCACCAGAGCGTCTATGCACAGCCAGTCTGGCAAACCGCAAGGACGAGACCTCGCTTCCAGTCAGACACTCTCTACATTATTGGGGGAAAAAAACGCGAAGTCTGTAAAGTGAAGGAATTGCGATACTTCAATCCGGTAGATCAAGAGAACGTTCATATCGCAGGGATTGCTAACTGGAGTGAGCTAGCACCTATGCCTGTAGGGAGAAGCCACCACTGTGTTGCTGTCATGGGAGACTTTCTTTTTGTAGCGGGTGGAGAGGCAGAGCACTCCACAGGGCGCACGTGTGCGGTGAGAACTGTCTGTCGATATGACCCCCGCACTAACTCCTGGGCTGAGATAGCGCCGATGAAGAACTGTCGGGAACACTTTGTGCTGGGAGCTGTGGATGAGTACCTGTATGCCGTAGGGGGCAGAAATGAATTGCGTCAAGTGTTACCTACAGTAGAACGCTATTGCCCCAAGAAGAACAAGTGGACCTTTGTACAGTCCTTTGATCGGTCGCTCTCATGCCATGCAGGATATGTGGTGGATGGTCTTCTTTGGATATCAGGTAGAAAATGTTTCACAGAATTTGAGGTACTAACAAAATACCAAAATACTCTCTTGAATTAAACTGACAAATCTTCTGTGGTTTATGTCATGATAACTTTTGTCTTAGGAGACTAGCATTTCAAAGAATTGAATCTTGATTAGAAGTATAGGAGCATAAGGTACCTATACAATATTTTATTTCATCTAAGTCTCTGTGTTTCAAAGATGCACATACCATATATACTATGTCATAGTTGCCATTCATAAATCAAATGAATGGGAATGATAATGCACTTTTGGACAAATTTCAGATGATGAATTCTGTGTTCTTCCTAAAAACAAACAAACAGAAGGCACAGTTTCTGTAGTATGGTCTGGTACTTCTGACAGTGACAGGACCCAAGGGAATGGCCTGAAGTTGTGTCAGGGAAGGTTTAGATTGGATGTTACAAAAAGGTTTTTCACCCAGAGGGTGGTTGGTCACTGGAACAGGCTCCCCAGTGAAGTGGTCACAGCACCAAGCCTGCCAGAGTTCAAGAAGTGTTTGGACATGGACAAGGCTCTCAGGCACATGATGTGACTCTTGAGCCTGTCGTGTGCAGAGTCATGAGCTGGACTTCCATGATCCTTGTGAATCCCTTCCAACTCAGGATATTCTGTGATTCCTTAACTCCTGAAAATGAAATGTACAGTTAAGTGCTTGTTGTCTTGTATTGTTCCAGGGCTTGAAGGCAGAGGTATGAATTGCTCCCACTTGCTCTTCAGGATATTTTAACAGGCCAAGATGACCTTTTAGAAATCATCCATGACTCTGTCCATAATGAATGCATAGGACTGTCTGAAAGTAATCATAGCTTTATGGCACAGATAGATGAATGTATAGGCCTTATAATCCTAAACTAACATATCATTTTCAACTGAGTGTGAGGTGTTTTTATGTTACATATTATATTGTTATGTTACATTGACGGGAATTGCGGACATTGTTTATTCAGTCTTTGTAGTGACTTTTTTGGTATTTCATTTTTGAATACGGTCGATAGTGTCTATGGAAGGTTTGACAGAAATATATTCCCATTTTACTAAGATGTGTGCCATGGAAGGTTATATTGGAAGTACCAATTTTTATTAAGAAAGCTAATAAGTAAATGTGGCCAGCCCTTGAGGTAAATGTTCAGTGATTGGCATCTTCACTATAGATACCCTCTGGGGATTTTAATATGGTCTGGAATGCCTCTGGTGAAAAGGTGATATACGAATGGAAAATTAAGTTAACTACTTAGGCCTTCACTGTGCTTCTCCAAGTATGTTGTTTAGGTTAGCAGATGTACCTTTCTATCCATATGGATTAAGTGCCTCATGGGAATGGATTTCTAAGCATTGGCAGGGGAGTTAGCAGGTATCAGTTGTTATTAATATACACTAAAATCATGAATGATGACTTTGGAATTAAAAGCAGGACCAAACGTAGAAAATCACCCAAGATCCCTGACAGGTATTTGCATCATTTCCTTCAGGAACTGCCATTTACAGAGTCTTGTAGAGTTTGTGCTGTGTCTTAATCCTGAAGGGAGACTCAGGTACAGGAACCAGCTGGGTGTGCTCACAGCATTATCCTCTTATTCACTACCTTTCCTATTTTATTAGTGGAGAGGGATGTGTGTCTGTGGTGGGCACTTCAAATACATGGACATTACTTTTGTGTCTTGATTACTATTTTTTTCCCCCAAATTGCAGTTTACATTTGTCAGTTTCTATGAAGAACAGGGATTTTTAGGAAATTGTGTTAAGCGTATTCATACAAAATCATTAAATGTGCACTAGAAATCCATCAGTGTGGTCTTTGCTCCTGTAAATGAAAAAAGTAATAATTTCTATCTTAATTTAATTGAAAACAAAACAAAACAAAACAAAAAAAAACAACAAAAAAACCAAAAAAGCCCTAAAATGCCAAAAAACCCAACAAAAAAACTCCAAAATCCAAAACACAAGAAAGTTTTTGATAGGGATTTTGAAGTTAAATATGGGACTCAATGAAGATTAAATTTATTCTTTCCAGACATGCTAGGAAAGGGAAAATTATGCTGAGGATTAATTCATGTTCTTAGTTACATGGGTGAAATGCATGGCTGCCTGTGTGTTTTAAATACTGCCTGGACTTATGTAAAGGTGCAGTGTGATATTGTGTCAAGGATATGCCTGTAATAGAGCTGTAGAATCGGGGGAAGAGGTAAGTGGAAGCCTATTAAATGAACTCTTTAAAACTGGGCAAAACAACAAAAATATTTTGTCAGTATTTTTCCATTTATATTTACAAATGCTACCAACATAACTTCTGTTGTAAAGCCACGATGTTTTGGCAGTGGAATAAGATAGATAGACAGGGCTTTTCAGTTACGTTTTGATACTTTTTGAGAAAATGCTTGGAAGTTTTGAGTTGCTAAATTCTGACAGATTATTATGAAGTACAAGAGCATACTATGCTACACTTCAGTAGAGTATTGATGTGAATTACATACTAACAGATTGAAAACTGGCCTCTAGGTATTGAACAGAGTTATTTTAAAATGAAAGGTAGATAGAGATGTAATAACTGGAGCTAGCTTTCTGTTATTAATTAATTGCTTAGGACTGGAATGTAACTTACGGTACATGTACATTCAGGGCTGGAGGAACAGTAGAGAGAGATGTTTTATTGTATCGTGGTCACTGCTGAAAAAAGTCACAGTTAGTCATTGAATATAAGATGTTATCATAAAAGTAATCAATAATGCAGGAGGGAACCTAGTTTTGAAGTATGTGGCCTAAAATTAAGTAATTAAAAAATTAGTCTGAGTTAGAGATGTTTCTGAGCTCTATCCCTGCTGCTTTTTCTGGAAAGTACAGGTCATCAGCAAAGAGCTCTCAAAGTCAGTCTGCCACTACCAGCTGGCAAGGGAACCATGAAAATGTGTCCAGGTTTTAGTGAGTGAATAAATTAAACAGTCACAGTGTAAGTTTCTAGCCCTTGTATTTGTGGAGAGTCATCAAAGCATGACCTGCACACTGACCGTTTACTTACTCAGTGCCTCTGCTGCAGCCTCTTGCCCTCTTAAAGGCTTTGCCAATCAAAAGCTGACTAGACTTAAGGGGTTTCTGTTATTATTGAGGTTCTTTTTCAGCTTTACTTTGCTTCTCCTTTGGGACAAACATAACAAGGATTCAAAAATAATGACCATAAGATCATGGCAAAGGCAGCAGGGAAGGGAAATGGGTGAAACAAAATGCTGTAAACAGACACTGACAATAGGAGCTGGGTGGGTGGTGTTCCAGGGGACAGAGGGGCTGCTGAACTGCTACCACCTCTTTGGCATTTTTAACCTGACAGAATCAGCAAGGAGGCTGGGAATGGGCAAGAGGTTGGGAGGGGACACAGCTGTGACCCACACTGACCAAAGGGACACTCCGTACCATATGGCATCATGCTCAGCATATGAAGCTGGAAGAAGAAGAAGGAAGTGGGGAAATATTTGTAGTGGTGGCATTTTTTTTGTGAGCTACCATTATGCTTGATGGAGCCCTGCTTTCCTGGGGATGGCTGAACACCTGCTGCCCGTGGGAAGCCTTTGCTTGCATGTGTGGCTTTTGCTTTACGTCTTTTACTTTCTTTATCCCAACTGATGAGTTTATCATGTTTACTCTTCCAATTCTCTCCCTATCCCACCTGGGGGGAGTGAGCAAGCAGCTGTGTGGGGCTGAGTTGCTGGCTGGGATTAAACCACAGCAAATAAGTTCTGTGTGCTGACATTGCAGCATCAGGCAGATGGTTTGGAAATTTTATAGAGGGGATCTTACAGGCCCCAGTTAACATCTGATGCCATGACCAATTTCACAAATGAATTGCATGCTACATGCTTCAAAAGTGAAGTATTTCAGTGTAAGATTAAAAAAAATATACCAAACACTTCAAAGTTCAACATTACTAACAATCATTACCTATAAAAGCAGGGAAATATTTTCCATAAGAGTGAGAACTTGAACTGTGCTCACTTCCCTGCATCCTCCATGGTCTGCACATGCAAATCTGGAGACCTACTTTTCTATACATGTTAACCTTTCTCCAACCCTGTAGGTGTAGTGCCCCTGGGGACAGTGAGGGATGGGAAACCTCTGCCTGGCACTCCAGCTCTGGGCCATTCCTGCATCTGCATCTTGGGATAATGAGGCTTCTCCTCTGCCTCAGGTGCTCAAGAGATTAGCACATGAAAAGTCTTGTTTAAAGCAAAGTGTTATGCTGTTGTTTTGCAGAGGCCTGAGTTGTTTGACCTTAAGTGTGTCAGCTAAAATCACATCTAGGCATACACATAGAAACTCAAGTTGGGGGAAGGGATAAGCAAGCCAATCCTGTACAGTTGATTTGTATTTCATATAAGATATAAATATTTTTCTTCAAAATTCAAGATTCTTTTTGTTTTTTAACTGTTATTTTTTCCATAATGGTGGAGATTTTGGCCAAGGAAATGATGGTGATAACATATCTTGGAGAATTATTCTGAGTTTGTAAGTGATTTGGGATGAAAAGCACTACTTTACTATCAGTATGCTGTTGTGAAGAGAGGAATTTTTTCTCAGTAAATGCTTATAAAATTCTTTTATCAAAAATAGATCTAGAATAATAGGAATTTACAGAATCTAGCCAAATAAAATTTTAGGGTATGGCTGGCACTGGATTTACCAGAAGCAGGAGGTTAACAAAGACTTAAAATTACTTCAGTGGCCTAGTCTTTATTATTACTATATTTGAATAAAGGCAATAGATCTCACACTTTTCAATGATTGACATTGTTAGTTTGATGCAGTGATTCCTCTTAGATTTAATGTAAACATCCAGCTTTGATGATTTAAAAAAAAACAGTCCACAGACAAACCTGTGGCTTGTGCCCTTCTTGATTGCAGCTGGATTGTATCTGGGGTGAAACAGCATTAATTAGAGCCGCTGTTGGTATCTTCCAGGGGACTTCTTCTGGTGGGAGAATATGCTCCAGCTCAGCTGTCCTCACTGCACTTGGACAGGTGAAGTAAGAGGCAGTGGATTTGCATGTTGAGGAAGAATTATCTTTTGTTTAACACACAGACACCTAAGAGAAGAGAGATTTCTGTTTTAAAATAGCAGAGCATCTTGGGGTGTATGTCATGAGTTTCTATATATTCCCTGGATTTGCTGGAAGGAATACACATGGAAGCTTTTTGCCAACATGTAGTTTTACACGTCTCCCAGTGAACTCAGATTCGCGCAGCAATTGAGGACTTCTGAGAGAGTTGTGAGATTTTGTGGGGGATTTGGATTGGATTAGATTTCTCGAGTCATATGGGGGTCTTGCTGAGACGTGTTATAAATATGGATTATAAATTGTCATTTGGGAAAATGGTGTTGAATCTGCTGCCTCCTACCTTTCTGTCGTTTTGGAAGTGTATGTCTCGAAGGTTTTTTTTCAATGCAGTTTGTGGACTGTTTGAGTGGGCTGTAGCAACACGAAATGTTTCCATGTGTGGGAAGGGGCTGAACAAGGTTTGTCTTGGAATGCTTCGTCAACTTCCCCATGTGGAGGGGCACTGATGCATGATTTGGGAAGTTACAGGTCTTGGAGGGCTTAAAAAGTAAAGTTTCCAGCGTGGAAGGGAGTGAGTAACAGTGACTGTGGCAGTGTGAAAGCATTGTAAGCCCACACTTTGGGTGATGAGCTTCCTGTGAGGCTGTGCTCATGTCTGTAAGAGCAAGACACAGACTTGTCCTGGGGGTGCTTCTTGCCTCCCAGGAACTGGAGTCCCCAAAACGAGTTACTCATGTCAAAGTGGTGTAACCATCACTCTTATAAACCCAGCAAGCACTGACCACACTGTAAATATTTTGTCATTTACCGAGGCAGACTTTTTTTTCTCTTAATGCTGCGTTACCACCACATTAGCTGTTTCTGCTTGACATCAAATTTTAGCATGGTTTGTATTTTTAAATACTTTGTGTTGTCACAATGCCTCTCTTTCTATCCTCCCCTTTCCTCATAGAAAACACAGCAGAGAAGTTTGAGAAATTCTCTCAGAATTACACCATTTTTTTTCTGAGAAAGTATGTATTATTTTTAGTACCATTTAAACTTTTTTCCCCTCATTTTCCTATTTTTTAAGAGACATATTGCTGTTCCTTTGCCCTTTCTCAGATGCCTGAAGTATTTTTAAAAAAATAGTTCAAGAGGACATTGCAGACTTGTTAAATCTGAATTTTGGCAGAAAAAATTAAACTTTTGCTACAGTACTTCAAAGTTAGGAAGAACTAGAGTTTGAAAATTGATGCAGATATAAGATGGCATATTTAATGACAGATGTATCTATAGAAACCTGTTAAGATGCAGATTATCCCCCTGGGGAGGGGAGATCAAAACTGCCAATCTATAAAATATACTTGTTAGGGGGAAGGCATGGAATCTATCTCTGTGAGCACTTTGATTGCAGGGGACAGTGTAGCAGCATGTGGCATCATAACCTAAGAGCAGACAAATCAGCTTGATGACTTTCAAAGCCAAGAATACTGCTGGAGGCAAGGGTACTCCAGTCTAGAAGAAATTAAAACATATAGAGACTGTTATTAATTCCAGATCTATTTTTGTGTAGTCAAATCTGTATGCAAATCCTTAGCATCTCATTTTGGCAGATTAATCTAAAAGTGAAGAGCAGTATGTGAAGGGAATGTAATGATAAGACACCAGAGATGAGCAATATTGCAGGGGAAAAGATGTAAGCTGTGTACTTGATGTGAGGGGCTCTTTGTGAACAGAAGCAAATAATTTTGCTTATTTGATTATTTTACAAGGAAGCAACACCCTTCTTTCTTTTCTTCCTTCACATTTTTCCCCCCAGATTAAGGTGTCCTTTTGGAATGGAAATATATGACCCAGCATTGTGTCTTCAGTAGTTTAGCATTCTGGAGGTAATCATGCAAATAACTATGATTTTTATTTTTCAAAATGCTAATCTGACATCTCATTTTAAACATTATGCTGGGAGTGAAAATAACTATATGTACAAGAAAATCAAATTACAAAACAGATATTAGAAAAGATGGGTTTGTGCATGTGGCTGACGGCCACTAGGACTGTGAAGGCTGCACAACAAATAACAGATTGTGAGATTAGACATTGGAGCAGTCATTGCTTTCCAGTGCCTGCCCTTGTGTGTGCATTTCACAGGTGCTGTGATGGGCAGGGTGCGGCACAGTGTGATGGAAATGGTTTGGAAAGACTACATCTCATTCCAGCTATCTCCCAGCCTGGAAGTGTCACTGAGCTGGGAGTCTGTGTTGCTTTCCATGTGTTGGGCCCAGCATGGGCTGGTGCCTGCAGAGATGCATGCAAGTAACAGCGTTATTTCTCCCTGCCACTGCAGCTGAAGATAAGACTCTAAAATAGTTACTTCTGTAGTTTCTGCTATCCATTCATCAGATTCTTGGCCTCACTCAAGTTATTTGGAATGATCAGAGTGTAGTTCTATGTTAGCTAGTAGCTCAAACCAGTAGGAGCAGATTAGGACCAAACTTCGGTGCTGAGTTCTCTGTATTTACTCCATGTACTCTTCACATTTTTTGCTTTGGACTATATTTGTTCTGGTCCTCTTGCCCAAATGTTCCTAGTACTCAGATGGTACAAAGCCATCTAAAAGACCAGTTATTATTTCACATCCTTACAGTACCATTAAGAACTAGAGCACAGCTGGTGCACATCTGGAGCAGATCTTCTGGTTTAACTTCAGTGCATACCAGTCCCAACCTGCAGCCTAAAGTGACATGTGAGAGGTGAGGAAGTTGCTTCAAAATCATGGTATGGCTCTGTACCAAAACAGTGCCCTAGCTGAAGCTGGAAGCTGGCAAAATGAGCATTCCCCAGCATGGAGCTTGGAGACCAAAGGAAAAAAAAACCAGCAGCCTTAGTGGGAGTGGGCCATAGCTCAGCTAGCAGGAATGAAAGTCACTGGCTGAAACAGGGTATGTCCTCACAAAATGACGAGCATCAACAAACGTAATGACAGACAAAATTTCTTCCTCTCATTGCTGTGGATTTTGTCCACTGTTGGCATACACCATTAACACTAGTATGAAAAGGTTGTCTCACTGGTGTATGGCCACTGACATGCCCTAGTTCTGCCCAGACTTCTTGGTAGGATGATGATGAGGTGCAGCTTGCAGGCTGTAGTTCTGGTCCCATCTTCCCGTGGGCCCAGGATGGTGCCAAAGGGTTACTGGGACCTGTGGCAGTGCTGCAGTGACACCGTTTTCCCAGGAGGCTTGAGCACACTCAAGAACCGTGTTTGCACAGGTAAGATTACAGACTTGACACTGAAGAAGTTTTCCATGTTTTCTCGGTGAGAGTTGGCATTTAAAAGCCATGGAGAACAGGATGATTGGGCATTAAACATCTGTTTACTGTGTTGAGGTAAATAGTTGGTTTGCAGCATCTGCTTGGGTCAGGCTCTATTCTGAGTTTTTCCGGGGTGCTTTGTACCTTGTTTTCTGACTTTTATTGAAAAGTAAGTGCTAGCGCTGTTTCTGTCGCTATGGAGGAACCTTCCAACCTAAGTGCACAAGTAAGCCAGGAGATATTCTCTCTATAATACAAAATAAATACAGGATCTCTTTCAAATATATGGGTGAGCCCAGCTGCACAGGTTTGCACCATGCTTTCCAGCTGCTGGTGGTATCCCACGTCATACTCCTGGTTAGGCAGAGCTTCTCTCTGACCTCTTCATTCTCTTTGATGCAAGCCTACCTCCTCCTTCTCTTTTAAATTGTCACACCCTGCACTCTCCTTGGAATAGGGATGGGTTTTATCTTTGTGTCTTGGACAAGGCTGAATGCACAGTCATTTAAAAACAGATGAATTTTTATCTCATTTTTAGCCCATAGAATTAGCTTTACAAAGGAAGTGTGTGTAGGTTGTTTCTTGTTGCTATTTTGTGTTTTTATACATTTGACAAATAGGGCTACTTATTACCTTGTAATCAGATTAAAAAGTGCAGTGGAACGTAAGCAGAAGTGGTGGTATGTAATGTAATTATGTCAGCAAATGAGCTCTGGAATTGGTTGTTTTGCTGTACCTGATCTTGGTCCTGGTTTTGCTTATATGAAAAAAAATGTAACTTGTATAAACTCTTTCATAGGAGGAGTAACAAATACTGCACAGTATCAAAACAGGCTCATGGTCTATGATCCTAAGCAGGTGGGTATCTTTGTTGTATGTTTTTCTCAAATGTTTTATTTCAAACAGGTCTACTGGCAAACACATACAATGATTTTGTAAAGCTAAAAGCACTGACCATTTGATTTAGTGGTGTTTTAAATTCAGTGTGTACTGATGTGCGAATTCAATGGAGTAATGAAGACCCTGACAACTTATTATGTTTTTTAAGCCTGTAGGCATTAGAACCATCTTAGATTAAATACAGAAATGTGCTTTAAATCCCCTGCATTTGTCAGTATTTATTTTGCTTGTTCATTTTTTTTTTTGTAACCCAGCAGCCCTGGGCAACGTAGACTCAAAGTCAGTGTCCCAAAACCAATCCGTGTCATTGGCATTTCTGCTTTGAATTGCATATATGAACCTTTTTGTTTCCTGTATATTTTGAGAACTGTACTACCTGGCTGTGACTTAGTCCGCTGCCTGCAAGGGTGCCTATCATTTCATTACCCAAGCACCTAAAATATCTTTTAGGGATTATTTCATACATTATGTATGTGTTTTGATTAGGTTAGCATGGCTTGGTAACCACTTCAGAGGGTTAGGGTATGGTTATGCCCTCTTGCTTGTATTAGGAATTAAAAGTCCTAAGCTTGCAATCAGAGTTGCATAGCCTGATTTACACCCACATGGAAGAATATTGACTTTTCTGATTGTAGGATAGGGGTTTTGATTAGTGTATTTGGAACCAAATTGTGACAGAAGATACTTCTATGTGGTTCCCATTGACTTTATAAAGCATAGCACATACGGGGCCTGAAGCAGAAAGAAGATAATGACACATCTGCCTCTTTTTTTTTGGGATGCAGTTTTATGCACTGATTGCTCAAATACTGTCTGTCCTAAATCCAAGTAGTAATTACAGGGAGCAATCTTATTTTGCTTATGAGGGGCACATGTATTTAGATACTGTGTCTCTACTGTGTATCTTTCGCCCCAAAATACCAGTGGCAGGGCTACTTTAGCATGCTGTGTCGCCAGGGAGAAGCCCAGGCTGGCACACAAAGAGTTACAGAAGAATTGTGCACTTGCATTCTTCAGACGAGGTCCGCTTCATGTTTGTACACACGAGCTCTTTTTAAAAATTCTGCTGGCATATTGTTTACGGTGGGTACTGGAAACCATCACATCTGCTTGCATCTCGCACAGAATCTCAATAACTCTATCATTCAGCACCAGCGCTTGCTTCTGCGCGAGGCCTTTGTGGCGAGTCGATAATGCCTGCCATCTGCCACAGAGCACACAGCTACCTGCCAACAAGCCTGCTGGGGTGACCTCTGCCTCCCCACCACTGATTAGTATTCACACACCGGCTTATTAGAAATGACCCCACCAGGCCCCTCTGCTGCTTTGCCTTTGCTGCGCTTTGCAGCTCACCTGGCAGGCACTGCAGTGGAGGAAGCTAAAGATATAATCAGGGGATGCAGGCAGGCTTTGCAAAGCAGATGGTGTCTATAGTCTGGTGTTAAGAGACTGGACTACTAATGCAAACATTAATGCCTAATATTCAACTATTACACATTGAAATGTATAGCTATATATTGTGGAGGTTAAAAGGCAGAAGTTTTAGAGGCCCTTGAGTTACTGCAAGTGTTAGCACATGTATCGCAATGAATTTCCTCACAGATTTTAACTTCCTCTACTTAAATTAATCTCATCTGTTGCCAAGTTGTTTGATTTGGTAAGTGTAGCGGTAGCGGGAGCAATTGTTTTCTTAGGTTTAAAATCCTCTGTTTTAATCCCTCATCTTCCATGTCTTCTTGCCTGTCCCCATAACAGGCAGAATTCTTGAATATTGTTAATGAGTGAGAAAAATATGCAAAAGGATGTTACTTTGTAAGTTCCCACAAATAAAGGGTTAACATTAAACCAAATACATGAATCATTTGAGAAGATTCTTTGGGAAATTATTTTTCCCTGTTGCTTCATTCCCCAAGGATAAGATCAAATAAGCTTCTAAATAATGAAAGGTAGAAGAATCTGTCTTCTCTCATAACAGAGCTCATTGGTAGAGATAATTTTAGCACTGTATACAAAACAGACACCTAATAATCTGGTTTAAGGAGCATTTCTTACTGAGTTGTAAGTTAAAAAAAAAAAGACTTTTGAAACCTGATAATCTAGACAGAAAAAATACAGAGCAGGAAATACTATTGAATTAATGAATTTAAATGTGAGAACTGTAAACCACATGTTGAAAGTCCAGTATGTCTAGTCAGAGTTCTAAACAACACACATCTAACATATGAGGAAGACACTTATGATTCTTGACCAAGGGTAAGAAGAACATGAGTAATGTGCTTCTGCTTATTGTACTACTAATACAGGTCTGTCTTTGAGCAGTGCTGAGACAAGTTCTCTCTCTTTCCAGAATAAGTGGTTAAGCCGTAGCCCAATGTTGCAGAGGAGAGTGTATCACTCCATGGCTGCTGTCCAAAGGAAACTTTATGTGTTAGGTGGGAATGATCTTGACTACAACAATGATCGGATCCTGGTCCGGCACATAGACTCCTACAGCATAGACACTGACCAGTGGACGCGTTGCAGCTTCAACATGTTGACAGGTGAGTATTGCACAACAAAAGGGAAACTTGCTACTACTGAACTGAAACAGCAATTCTTTTCCCTTTAGATGCCTTTAGTATGTGGAACACCATGACTTTGCTGCAATTCCTTCTGATTTATGGGCTGTCATCAGCCAACAAGACACTTTTGATTACAATTCTGGCATTCAATGGTCTACAAAACCTTTGTGGATGCAGCACTCCAGGTGGGGTCTCACCAGAGCAGAGGGGCAGAATCACCTCCCTCAACCTTCTGACAGGGCTACAAGACAGACATGTGACACATTTGTAGAGTAGCACCAAGAGTAGCTTTGCAGAAAAGGACCTGTCCTACTAAATGATGTGAGATAGCTGCCTTTCCACAGCTGGGAGGGTTGTTCCATAACCTTCACCCTAAGAAGCCATCTAAACCTTTTTTTCATGTCTGTCCAACTAGCAATAAATGTGCCTGTTGCACTCTGTAGTGCAGATTTTTCTAAGGCTGTATTTATCCTTCAAAACTTCCAAACTTATTCAGGAGACCTATGGGGATGAACTTGTGCAGCAGCTTCTGCCATTTTCACCATACTTGTACCTGGGGGCGAACAGGTATGGGCAGCACATGAGGCGCACTCATTGCTCTCAGCTGCAATGTTTGTTTGGATGTTTGTGTCTGGTAGTAGCTGAGAGGCAGGTGGGGACTGTGCCTGTCACCTGTGAAACATATATACGCAAATTCCTGCCACTGGGAAAAGAGCAGATGGTCCCTGCACAGCCACACTATTGCTCATCTGGGGGGTCTCTGGGCAGCACTGCATGGAGCTCCTATGGAGAGCAAGGAGCAGCCCTCACGCTTCACCTTCGCTCTGACATGTTGTGAATTCTGAAAGTCAAGTTACTGCCAGATGCATTTGCATCCTATTACAGAACTCCAACATCTGGTGTTAAAAGGGTTAATTAAGCACTGAAAGTGGTTTCTATTTCCTTTTTTGCTCTAGGTCAAAATGAGTCTGGAGTTGCTGTTCACAACGGTAGAATATATTTAGTTGGTGGCTATTCGATTTGGACAAATGAGCCTTTGGCATGTATCCAGGTGAGTGATTTATGCTTCTTTTAAAGTGTTTTCCAATAATTTTGCATGGATAAGTTTTGCACAGCAGTTATTAAAAAAGGAAAATACATGTGAAGTGAAGAGATTAAGGATATTTCTTATGCAGCTAGTGAACCTGCATAAACAGAGAGAGGAAATACCATGGATATTAAAAATACTTCCAGATGAGTCAATAGATGCAATTCCTCTGAGATATTCCAGTAAACCAGGATTGAGTTGTCTTTCCTTTGGCAAGGTTTTGATAAAATAATGTGTATATATTCACAGGTTACACAGTCAAGTTCAAAAGAAAAAGGGTTGCAGAAATGCATGACAGGGCATGGGCTAAGAATTTTTCAGCCTGCCTTGTGATTTAATTTCTTTTCTTTCCAAGTTGTGTTTCTGAAGGGCAGCCAGAGTTAATGAGTTGTTCATTGACCAAGTCCAGTCAGCCTGCAACCTGCCCTAGTGCTTACTGCTTTTAAACTTCAGTGGAACTTGATTCCTGCTGTGGGCAGGAGGTTGTCCAACAAACTGTTCTGCATTCCATCTTGTATAAGAGCAGCTCACCCACAGATCCATGGCTTTCAGGTATTCCTGTCCAGAAATTAGGAATTCTTATCTTTCTGCAGGTTTCCGAATGAAGCAGTTCTGCATCACAGCCATGCCATGTGACCAGCAGGGCAGTTACAGAAACTCTTGTTTGTGTCTCAGTTTCTGCACTTTTGCTGATAAACAATATTTTCATTAGCTTCCAACTTTTTGGGGTTTAGGATTTCACTTCCAAAGTGTCCCATAAGACTACAAATAAGGCTTAGCATAAGAAAGAAATGCATTAGGATGCTGAGCCACTGATCTGACAATGAACACTTACTAGCATGAGTTTGTAAAGAGTATGTCATGCAAGATAAACAGTTAAAACTGTGTTCTGTTCATAGTATAAATGCATTTTACTATGTTACTGGATACCATACCTAACAATTCGTTGGAAAAAAATCATTCAAACTGGCGTCAATAACACTAGCTGATATACAGTGCTATAGATGGAGTAATAGCACAGTATAGAGGTGGTGGCTGTACTCCACCAGTGGGCTCATTTATAATCCACAGGTACTTTACAGTATTGTACCTGGGTTTATATGCGGCTTAGCGACAAGTGAAAATGATCCTGGGATCTTGCTATGTTAAGTGGACATTTGTCCACATCCCCAAACTAGTTGTGAACTGGCAGTCTGCCTGACGCAATCCCCACATCAAAAGGAAAAGAAGTATAATGAGTGATTTGGCAGCGTGTGTGCTGTCCCTTCTCAGCTGTTGGCAGAGTGCCTGGCTTTAACCAGCATTACTAGCCCTTTTATCTTTGAATTGAGGAAAACTGAGGTTGCTCTTTCCTTTGGAAGAAAATAAAATCCACTTTTTGCATGTACCTTTCTTTAAGTCAGTCATTTATTTGGCATCTCCATCTTCTATAGAGCTTCCGTGCTGCTTTTATACCACCAAAGCTGACAAATGATTCATGCTCTGTGCCAGCAGGAGCCCTTCTGTGCAGAGTAACCCACTTGCATGGCTACACGTTGCTGCCAGGAAGCAGGATCCAATGTCACTGTTTGTTGCTGAGTACCTGAGCACTCAGTTTTGGTTTGGATGATAAGGACAGCAAATGAATCATCAGATCAATAAAAACAATCTAAAAATTATCTGAAACTACCTTTCTGTGGGGACTAATAGTACATATGTGTGGTGTGTGCCAGCAAATTTTTTACAGTCTTCTTCTGTGATGCTGAAATATTTTGTATGCTTTCATCTGCAGGTGCTGGATGTTAGCAAGGAGGGGAAGGAAGAGGTATTCTATGGGCCTACGCTCCCCTTCGCATCCAATGGAATAGCCGCGTGCTTTCTTCCAGCTCCTTATTTCACATGTCCCAACCTTCAGACTCTGCAAGTGCCACACCACAGGATCGGCACAATGTGAGACATTCCTTGCACTTCACAAGATCAGAAGTGGAGGTGGAAAACATCAAACTCTGTGTGTAGAAGAGTTTCTCTGGATCAGTGAGAAGAATCAAACCACATGGACTGCTGCTTTACCATCATGCATTTGTCTTAAAGTCAGATCACAATAGGCAGGAAGGAAGCTACTAAGACTGTCTGCAGTTTCTCTCCTCTGCCTCAGATACAGAAGCACATACATGTGAGCATTTGGCGTTTCTGCTGGTGACTACTTGCTATGTGTCTACTTCATTTCCTTATGCAACTTCGTAAGACATTGTGGATGCTCTCAGCTCCTCCTGGGCTGCTCTCCTTTAGAGTCCTCATGTTCAGTTGTTCACCAATGGCGCTTTCAAAGATGATAGAAAGCTGTTTATGTTGATAAAGACGATATCATACTTTGGTAATTATGCAACTTGCTCAATACCTTTGGCAAAAAGAATAACAAATGTGTTGACTTCCAATTCTGAGCTCCATCATTTACAGTTTCTCATTTAATAATACTTCATTTGAAATTTAAATACTTCAAAACAGATTAAAACAAACCAAAAAAACAAAGAAGCCCTATAGGATATGAGGAACAGATAAAAATTGTCTCAGCTGAAAGAGAAGGATACTAAAGCCTTATGGTCAAACTCAAGTCTGAACTGAATTTGTTTGTCTGAGAATCTATAGATTGTTTGGGATGTCATTTACCAAGGTCTACTATCAAATAAATGTTACCTTCTGTCATATGATCGGTTCTTCCTGACAGCTGCAGTCTTAATGGTGGAGATCAGCCTCCTTACTGTATAATTAAAATGTGCCATTTAGTTAATATTTTTAATATCCAGTTTGCAAGGGGTCAGCACATTTACAATTATCAATGAACAGTCTCATTTTGTCCAACATATGGTCCCACAAATCATTGGTCTCCAGAGGCTAACAAGTGTAGAACAATGTCAATAT
This sequence comes from Pithys albifrons albifrons, assembly GCF_047495875.1. Taxonomy (NCBI): domain Eukaryota; kingdom Metazoa; phylum Chordata; class Aves; order Passeriformes; family Thamnophilidae; genus Pithys; species Pithys albifrons. The sequence goes on from NC_092459.1 coordinate 39,171,747, forward strand.
TTATTTATTTATTCTTTCAGTTTATATAGTGTGTCTCCATTTCATTCTCCAGGCATATGCCAGCTCACAAAATACTTCAACCTGATATATTTTAGCTTTGCTTGGCTCTGCAGTCCCTGTCTCTTATTTCTGTGTTTTATTTACATATCTAACAAAAAATTCAATGTTTACAAATATTAACCAAGCATGTAATTAAATCTTCCTCTCTTTCTTATTCATGGGTACTCTGCACTTCTCTGGTTTACCTGCTGATCAGCTCCCTGCCACTGTGCTGTCTGAGCAGTCCTATCAAATTCCTACTGATGCTTCTGCAAATGCCCTGTGCAGAATATGCTGTGGCAGTAGCCCATGCCTGCTGGGCAGGACCAGGTTTGACTTTGTTCAGTGAGCAGGGTTTTCAGTCAAATGCATCTTTTAACTTTTAAGGGTCTGATTACAGGGAGGTAATTCTATCACCATTTCAGTCTCCTGCTGGGCAGTGTACTCAGAGAACATCACCTTTCCTTTTCCAGTGCTTATCAGGTTGGAATGTTTTATGTGTTTTCTTGCTGAGCTTTCTCACTCTCATTGCCTAGAGCAGAGCTGCAACTGCAGAGTCTCTTCCTGGTGCACTGACTTGAGTTGCTAACATTGCCTTCCTCTGTGCACAAAGCAAGTCTACATCCAGGCAGTACTTTTGTCTATACTGCATGGGATCTATATAGGCTGAACATCAAGATGTATTTTAGTTTCTTATTTTAATTTGTTTGATCTCCTGGAAATCTGCATGCAAGGGACAGCTCTCCCAACAGGCCACTTGCAGTTTCGAAATATTTTCCTGTGTGGGCTGCAGGGCCCAAGCCCAGCAAGTATTTGAACAACTTATGTGTGGCTTTCAGGGACACAAACATATTACATGTCTCATTCTCAACCGGGGGGCAGCTAAAATAATCAAAAGGTGTGTGCAGGGGCTTTGAGCCTCATCCTGGAGGTACCACACCAAGTGGGTGATCAGCTTTTGCTCCGGGAGCAGAACTGACATATACTTCCTGTTTGGCAGGTGGTGGGAGGATTAATTTCTCAGCCTTTGCGAAGCCCAGTGCACCTTTGGACAATACTGCAAAGTATGATTTGTATGCCTGAACTTAGCTTAGAGGCTTTTATTCCTAGGTCTCATAGCTTACCATAGCTGTAGCTATGGAATAATTTCCGAACTGCTGCTTCTAGAGAACATGGGAAGGGATTACGATGAATGTGGCCGACTGATGAGTGGCAGCAGAAAGCGGCAACAGTGACCTGCGTTTGAGAAGCAGAGTGGGGCAGCTTCCTTATGCAAAGCAGCATGTGCCTCTTGATTCCCTGTCTGAAAGGCAAGAAAGGTATTTGTCATGTTTGTTCTGCCCTTTAGACGCTTTTACTGCACCGGTTGTTACCACCAATTGTCTGTGCTGTGAATAGCAGTTTTAAACAGCTGTGCAATTGCATTATACCAGTTAAGGGTTCCTCTGCCACAGAGCCTCAGGACAGCACATATGCTCCTGTTAGTGTCAGGATTCTGCTTTGGCTCTTAATCATCAGGTTCTGCTGATTAAAGGGAAGTCCCTCTTAGCCTCTAAGGTTTTGTGTCACACTTTCCTATCTGGGTACTTTTGCTTTTCTTGCAGGATCTACAGGACAGAGCGGGGGGTGCTTTGCTGCACCTGAAGCCATATAGCCCTTACCAGGTGAGCAAAACCCAGTTATTCATTGCCAGGTAAGAAAAGAGAATGGTGTGGATGCAAGTGCAGACAGATTACCCTGCTGTGGCTGAGGAGTCTCAGCTGGGGAGGAGTGGGGGTGGGAGAGCAAGGATGGCTTCGCCTGCTACCTGCAGCTGTGCAGGACTCCTGCCGGCAAAGGCTGCCCAGTGAGGTGAAGATTCTGAGTCACCCTGTCCTCACTTTGCCATCTTTCCACTGAGTGTCTCTGGCTTCTGAAACTGCCACAGTTGGAGGCTCCTGTGCATGAGCTCCATATCTGCCTCTGACATTCTAAATTTTGTACCATTTTTGGCAAACATACAACTCTGAACCTAGCCTTTGTCCCTGTCCAGCCCACGAGTTTTGGTGCATACCTCTGAAATGCAATTTAGCTCAGTTTGCCCACAGAGCCTTAAAGTTGTCCCAGAATAAGAGTATTTCCATGCTTGGCTGGTTCACAAGGTCATGGGGCAGGTTGCAACCAGTCTGAATTCACAGTGCTGAAGAGAAGGTGTCCTTACAAGTGAATAATAGAGCGGCAGTTACTAACTGCCCAATTTGGAAGACAGTGCAATTCTGTGCCCTGAATTTCTTAGATCTACACATTAAAGCTACTTAAATCTGCAACTAACACTTTTGAGCCACAAAGTCTTGAGAGCTGTACTGAAGAGCTGTTCTCTGATTGTCTCTTTTGGGCCACTCCCATAACGAGTAATATTCTATCCTTTATACAGCATATTTAACCTTTGAGTCCTAGAATACCTTATCAGTTCTTCTTAGCTATAAATAACCATAAAGGAATCAGCAGCTTTGTGGTTTTTATCCAGAAAATACCCAATTTCGACACGCAGCAGCACCAACAGCCCCTTCTGCCCCTCTCTTGAGCATTTCACACCCAGACCAAAGACACACTCACATGTTATGAACTAGTGTGCAGCAATTCTGTTTCTGTGCACTAATGTCTTTGTAATCCATGCATTTCTAGTTGTGGCTTATGACTTTCTTCTTAATTTAGCAGCTTTTGGGCAAAGTTTGTGTGTGTGTGTGTGGCTCTGCTTCGTGAACGAAGATTTGGGAAGGGCTGTCCCCACGTGGGTGTGCCCTTCCAGCCTGCGCAGTGGATTTTAGGTGAGGCTCAGCGTGCGCAGAACTGGCCCCACCGTTTAAGTCGCGAGGTTCACCTGACTCAGAATAGCTAAAACTTTTGTAACTCTTTTTCCTTTAAGTTTTGCCTTCCCCAGTTACCCTCCCCCTGACCTGTACAGACATTCAGTACATCAGTTGCAGAATCATGGAGAAATAGATAATTGAATAGTCACACATGCAGAAACAACACAGGCAGAATGTGGAACAATGTGGAAACAAGTGCGAAAAGAGGCGGCATCTGTTTATTGCAAATTAGAATGTAGAATAAATTAAGAGGGCAAGGTTAAAACACTTCATCTGCAGGCAGAGTTTGTAGGGGAAGAAGACTGCAGGAAGTTCAGCACAGACACCATATAAAGGGCTTATGTAGTTTTATTTTTGCAAAATGCATTTTCCCCCCCCCAAGGACATGTTACAAAGGGATAAAAAGTGTCCACATAAAGAATGGTTTTCCAATAGAGATGATTAGATATAGCTGTTGCACAGTAATGCCAGAGTTGAAATGCTTAAAACATTAATGTTGCAATGCTTCAAGAAGAAGAGAGTAAGTATTTTTAGCAATACCCTCAATTCATGTAAGTAAATGCTGTGCTAATTTTACCAGTGCCTATGCAGGTCATGCTGAGCCTTTCTAAAACAAATGATAAATTTAAACTTGCATTTTTAATGCCTATTTTGGTGTTATTCTACAAGGAGGAGGGTAGATCCAAGATAGATGGATGTTTGAAGGACTGAAAAATGCAGTGGATTTGATTATGATGTGGAATTACTCTGCTGGCATTTCCAAAAGTCTGTAAAGATACACCATCTATGAATACATGGTCTGAGTTTTTATGATTTTTTTTTGTTGTTCTGTACATACCTTTACACATCACACATTAAGCCTGCAAAAGGTTTACTGTTTTAAAGCTGCTCGAGAAGACAAAACCCATATCCTAGTCATTCATCATAAAACAAGCCTAATTATGCTAGGACATATTGACACTGCATCAGATTTTTAATCCTCAACATAATTTTATAACCATTGCTAACAGATGGGCTGATTACACTGAATTTGAGTTTTAAGTAAAAGTTAGAAATTCTAAAATATGATTAAATTGAAAATACCCATTGCATACACAATTTTCAAAAGCTACTGAGAGAAGGAAAATGAGAGTGCAATAAAACCTCTTTTCTGTTTCCTGATGGAAATATATTGTATTAAATGGGCAGTTATCATGATAAGTTCCTTAAATGGCCAACCAGTGTATGCTATTGGCAGCTCCTCTTCCGTGCAATTACAACAGATATGCAGAATCTTATTCTTTCCATAGGTCTGCTGCCCTATTCCAGCATAAAAGGTGTGAATTTTTCTATTTCAGAAGCTATTTCATTGAAACAAGTGCCTTCTCCCCCTCTATTTTTTTTTTTTTGGTCATTGAAAATGAAAGCAAGGAGTAATTTAAATTACTGTGTTCCTGCTCTTTAATAACAGTAACAAATGGGAAATTCTTATAAAATAGAGGTACAACTTTGTGGGACTAATGGAAGCTGCATGTGAATTCTGAACAGAAGGTGTCTTTTTTTTGTTAGCATTTTAAGGTTACTAAAGGTAAGTTAAGCCAGACTTCCCTCTGCCTGTCATTGTTCATCATATGCTGGACATCTGTTTCAGATCACAAGGATGATAATGGGTCAGAGGTGATTGGTATCCTGAATTCTGGAGTAGGGAAAATATAAAAATTAAATACTGTCTGTTCAGATTTCAGTTCTATACACTGCAGAAAGAAAGGGTGTAGTAGTCCCTTTACATCCTGGAACAGTCCTCTGGCCAACAAGATCAGCATAGGAAATGCTTGCAAAGCTCATGCCCCCTGTCCTTCAGACAGGTCTCCTGTCAGCATTATTAGCATTTCTAAATGAAAGAAGACACTGGTCACAGAACGCACACCAGGCCTGGGGGGGAAAATGCTTACTGAAATCAAATATTTTGTTAGAACTCCACTGCCGGTGATCCCATAGTTGCAAGTAATTAAGATTTCGGTTAATTTTGGCTGGGGTAGAGTTAATTTGTCCTGAATGCAGGGTTGATAATATAATTATGTTTTTGTTACTGATGAGCAGGGCATACACAGAGCCAAGGTGTTTTCTGCTTCTCATATTGCCATGCTGGTAAGGAAACTGGGAATGCATGGGAGGTTGGGAGGAGACACAGCTGGGACAGATGACCCTAAATGACCAAAGTCATATTCCATACTATATGACATTATGCTCAGTATATGAAGTAGGGGGGACATTTGTAGTGATGGTGTTTGTCTTCCCAAGTATCCATTAGGTGTGATGGGGTCCTGCTCTCCTGGAGATGGCTGAACACCTGCCTGGCCATAGGGAAGCACTGAACTGATTTGTTGTTTTGCTCTGGTTGTGTGCACGGCTTCTGCTTTCCCTATTAGTCAATCTTTTATCTCAATCTGCAAGTTTTCTACCTTTAACCATTCTGATTCACTCCCCAGTCCCACTGGTGGGGGCATGAGCTGTTGCTTGGCTGCTGGGCTAGGGTTAAACCACAACATCCAAAATGGCTGAATACCACCAACTTTTCATTATACAGAAGGGTTTGAATTATGAAATTTCTCTAAACTAGGTACTCTAGCTACAACGTTATTTTCAGCATCTTTTCACCATCAGTTGCAGAATTTACAACTGCAGTAAATGTCCATCCTTGCAAGCAGTGTTATTTTTAAACAACATACTGTATGAGACCCTTGCCATCCCAAGAGTAAAATGCTGCCCTAGTGCTACCAAAACACAGGCCAAAGGAAGAGTCTATAAAAACAGAAATCAGACTGTCACTTCATGGTGATACTTCAGACCAAAATTGTGGCAACACAAAGCTGTCTGGAGTGGTTACCTGTTAGTACAATCAGCCTGCTCACCTGCAGCATGTGGCTTTGGCACATTAGATCTGACTCTAACTGTGACCACTGAAGTCTCTAACACACTGTCTTGCACCCAACACTGGTTTGCCTTTCGGCCCTTTGTTAATAATGGACACTTCTGTGAGACAACAGGCTGATGGTAAGCAATTGCCTTCTGCAGCAGCTTGTGTGGGTGCCAGCTGAAAAGAAGAGAATGAAGGAAGGACCCCAGTAGGTTGTGGAATGCTGTTGCTCTAAGACTGCAAGAGGACATAGAAGCCTGGATGAGATGGTAGAAGAAGAATTGCAGCGGTGTCCAGCTGTAGTAGTAAGATGGGTTGTTCTTGATGGGTAATGTTTGACTGTTCAAGCAAATATATCAACAAGATCTGTAAATCATAAAGTGATTTACGTTGGCAGGATCCTTTAAAGGTCATCTAGTCCAACCCCCCTGCAATAAGCAGGATCAGGTTGCTTAGAACCTTATCCAACCTGACCTTCACTGTTCACAAGGATGGGGCATCTACCACCAGCCTGGGCAACTGTTCCAGTGTTTCACCACCCTCATCATAAAAAATTTCTTCCTTATATGCAGTCTGAATCTACCCTCTTTTAGTTTTTAAACCAAACTGCTCATTTGTAAAATATTACAGAAAGGTTTAATTTAAATAATGTTCATTGTCTTAAGCAGCTTTCATACAGACAGCATCAAATAAGACATACTATATAAGTTCTTTTAGTTTTCAAGTTTTTTTCTATATTCTATTTAGAATCAGCATTTTCTTTCCTCCTAACTAGTTTTGGACTGTTGTTTTGGTGTATGCTTGGTAAGTCAGCCTAGATTAGCACTCTGAAAGCCTTCCTCTCATTAATATTATTGGAACTATCAGTCACATCTGCAAATGTCCATACCAAATAAATAGACCAAACCAGATTGCCCATTTGGCAGTGGTTGATGAATATGATGCAAAATGCAGTATTTCCGTTCACATTAACTTTGTGACAGAGAAGAATGATAATTTCCAAACTGCTTAAATTAGTTTCCTATGCACCAGGAGCTGCTGCACATTTACATAAAGCCCTGTTGCTTTTTCAGAAACTTTCAACCACTACAGATTGTATTAAATATGTCTTTAACAACCTACCAAACACATCATTAAATGCTTTGTTATAATATCTGCTCTATCCTTTAAAAGTCAGTTTTTACATTCAAGAAGTAATACTACAGTAAGAAATTTGTTCTGTAATCTACTGGGTGGTAGGACAAATTTTAATGAGATGTCTCTTGGAGTGGGGTGGGTTTGGGGTTTTTTTGTTTGGTTGGATTGAGGGGTTTTTTTGTTGTTTGTTTTTTTCTTTTAAGGTATTTTAGAAGCACAATCCTCCTGAGATGAATGAAACTTCTCCCAGGTATAGAAGCTTACAAGAAGCTACAATGCAAGTTCAATAAGTCACTTTCATAATGAAAAGAACCTCTATGGTCTGTGCTATTAAGTAGCCTAAAGAGGCTTTTAGTTACTGCATTATCTGAAGTACCTGTAGCCCATTTAAGCAAGAAGATTACCTAGTTCAACTTGATAAGATCACTGTGACGAAAGAGGAGCTGCTCTGAACAAGATTTTAGGGATTTTATGGAGCTATTAGACACAAAAATAATCTTTGCTTCCCCTTAACACTGTAAAGTTAAAATGTGAATAACTTCAAAAGAAAGAGCCTGTTCACCAGTGTTGCCATTAAGGGCAACCTTACTACTCCCAAAGTCCTAAGTAGTTTCAGAAATACTGATTATTGAGGGAAGTGAAAAATGTGGACACCACAGCCATTAATGAAAGTTCTCCGAAAACTTTAGAAAAAAAATGTAGAAAAAGTTACAGAGCTAGATCTGCTCTGGAAAGACCCATAAGACAGTGAAGTATTTGAAAGATCCAACTTTTCAGGCCAATAGGAATAATTACTAGCCTATGATCAAATGATGACTATTTTCAGTAGAAGTCTGTTCTGTCTTTCTCTCACAGTGACATGACTACTTAGAAGTCCATAGGATCCCTGGAAAGTATGGGTTAATTTTAACAACATAGTAGTGAAAAGGTAGAGAACAGACATCCTTTTCCTTGTATTGCCCACAAAGACAACAGAGACATTTAAGTCATTCAGATTCCAGTGTAAAATGTTTTAATATAGGTGGAAGGTTAAGGCAGCTATATACATTCTGTGCAAGATAAACACAAGCTGTCTCTTAACACTAGGTCCATCATATTGGCACAACTCCTAGTGAATACACTGCATTCAACAAGTTGAGTACTAATGAGCACAGGTTTTTCTCATTCTAGTAAAATAATAAATTAGAAAGTACAAAGTTAAGATATTCTCAAGAATAGACTGAATAAGATTTTCAAAAGTACACCATTAAAAGAGACAGGTCTCAATGGGAAACTCAGTTGTGAAATTAATTCTTTGAAATCCTGTCTTGTATGTTGCTATTCAGGGTCTCTTCATATAGACATCTAAATATGTAATAAATTAACTGTATCTTCAATTGCTGTCCATCAGTATATTAATTTTCAGATGCATGACAATATTAAAATACCACAGAAATTAATACATAAATTGGGGGAAAAAACAACCACAAAATTGATAAATGTATTTCCATTGTAAGATAAAGAATTTGTCTAGTGTCGTAGAGTATAGCTTTAGGTATTGACAGTGTCACAACATCCAAGAGGAAAGAATTAATCACAAGCACACTGCTAATCTGTCTCATTTTCCAGTTTTTGTATCTCATTTTGTCCAGCTTCTGCGAGGTAAGATAAGAGTCTTTTATAGGCTTCTCTGTTGAGAAAAAAACAAAACAAAAAATAAAGTAACATGTTACTTAAACAGTCTCACACATCCTAGGAGTAAAAGCACATAGTTCCCAAACTCATTGTTTACATACCGGGATACTAAAAGATGGGAACTTCCCCCCACCTTTTCAATTGTTTTGTTTGATGTCATTTCTTAGCATGGCCAGACTGCAGTAAGGATAAGAATTGCATTGGTTATGGCTAGAAGTGTAGTGAAGATGCTTAGAAGTCTACTTGTTTAGTAAACTGCTGTGAAATAGAAATTCTTCATTTTAAAACACGGAGTTTCCAAGGCTTAGACGAGATTAGCATTCAGACTTCATCATGTTTGCTCTCTCATTTCTGCCTAAGAAATTTCTGTGACTCACACCACAGCACAGTGATGTGAGCCACTGGCACTAAGGGTGCAGGCTGGCACTAACACAGATTTAGACCATCATCCTCAACCAAGGACAACGACTGTTTTAAAATAAACCTGAAATTCAGAAGGGAACTGTCACTCAAGTGGATTTTCCAGAAGAGTGCATATGTGTTGATGAGACTTTTCACCTTAAGTTCATTCTAATACTCTCCAACCTAGACAATGTAATTATTGTTAAAGTACTGCCTCTGACATTCAGGTCTTTTCTAATTATCTGGTTTTGTCATGAAATATCAACCTGAGCAAACAAAACTGAAGTTTTCGTACTAGTTTCCTTGAAATAACAACACTGGACATCACCACTATAAGCAACTAATGCAACTTCTTTTATATCTATCTGGGTTTGCACTTTAACATCTACAGTAATTGCACAGAATGTGTTAATATAATGTTATTTACTGGCCAGGACTGAAGAGAAAAAATCAGGTATTAGTGGTCTTACAATAAAATGCTTATGGATCATCTGAGACTGCTGGGTAATGGAGCACATTATAAATACAAATTATTAATACAAAACATTGGCAACAGATTAGATAATATATATGGTTGAAGTGATGAGGCTGAAAAGAAATGTAGCTCTTCAGTAATCTCCAAGCATGTTTGCTTTCTTTCAGTATTTTGTAGATAATGGGATGAATTTTCCCATGATTAACAGTATTTAACAACAAAAACCCCCTGGCTATGAACACATTATCAAAGGATGAAAAGCAGGTAGGAAAGCAAGTAGGATGAAATCCTGCATATGATGGTACACACCCAGCTGACCCTGGGTGAACTGTCTTAAACACAAAGGTATTTGTTGGTAGGGGATAATAAAAAGTGAATAATACAATTACAAAGTAGTTAAATATATTTTTCATTAAATGGAAGATTAATGCTTGTGACTACCCTTTAGTGTCTCATGAGTTACATTCTCACACAACTCTGTATTTTGGACTTTTTATAGCCCAGTCCCTTCCATCACATGCCTCAAACCGACCCAGGGTGAGGCATGACTTTGACTGTCCCAGGATGTGCACTAATGCAAACACTGGGGCCAGTTCCTGGCCCAGACCACACTGATAGTCAAGGGCAGCCTTCCAGTACTAACAGGAGGAGCCCTTTTGGCTTGGGTGCTGCACTAGGCAGAGCGTCCTGGAGTATTGTAACATTATATGTATAGATGCTGAAAGTTCTGTGCTGCATCCACACTCAGAGACTGTGCAAAGCTGCTCCCCTCATGTGCCATTTCCTCCTAACGCCAGATGGATTCACAAGTCAAATATTTCTGTCCTAAGTTCTTGGGGGGCAAACGGAGGAAGTGTGAGTCTGCTGTGCCTGTTGGAGCCAGCCTTTTCTGGACACCCACAACTCTTCTATGTTTAGATTATGAGAGAACTCCTGAAGTGAAGATATGGGTATTTCTTTTCCAAGCATCTCAGATCATAATTGAATATACTATAATTCTATATATGTTCTTTAAAACAGGGACTGAAAGGAAAAATCATTGGGGCAGGAATTCTTTGTTCTATTTTGCAGCATACAGTGTAGTGAGCAGAGGCAACCTGGCTTCACATAAACTCTGCTGGCATCTGTGGACCCTAGTATCAAAATATCTCTGGAAATATTTTGCAAATACAGATAGCTTAAAACCACAAAAGCCTTGGGTTAAGGGAGATTTCTGACTGAACACCCTTTAAAAACCCCCTCATTTTTGAGCATCTGTGCTCTTAAAACTGCTTTTTTTCAAGAGAATAAACCTCTACTGCTCATTGTCAAAAGAAAATATTAAATAAAAATCAAACCTCTGTGCAGCATTTCTTCCAAGACCTTGTTTGTACTCTGAATCCTTCAGAGACTGTGTGATTGTGGGAATCAGGCTGGTAACTAACATCTGATCCAAGACTGCCACCGTTTCTAGTATGCTGAAAACCCGGTGATCATAGACGGCAGTATAGTCCTGGATAAACTGCCTGAGGGGGACACAGAGGCATTTAATGCAGGGTCAAAACTAGATGCAGGGAACACGGCAAAAACAACTGAAGAGTCTAATCAGAACAAGCAATCTGGCTGCATGGCAATTTTCATATTGTTACACTGGAATACACTGTCTGGAATACTTTCTTTAAATGAAGCTATGCTTTTGAAGCCTAATGCTTAAAATTCCACATTATTTATTTTCAAGCAAATTGGCAGATTCTGCTGCTGTTACCAGGGCTGACTTGTTCCAGAGTATTTTACATTGTAAATGTGTCTGAATGCAAAACTAAAACATGTATTTATAGTTTAATTAATAATAATAATAATTTATAATAATAGTCAGAAAAAATACTAACAAAACAAGAGTTCTAATATGCAGAAACAACATTGGCATTTCTTATAAGGTTCCACTGGATCTTCAGTGGGGTAGACCATGTGATGGAAGCACACCCATTTGCCTTCCCGAGGGAAGATCACAGATTACATTCAAATCAGAAATAACACACTAGGGATGACACATCCCATGAAAGTGACATATTAGGTACTGACTGGCATGCCCACAAACATCCATTCTTATTTCAGAGACTCTCTGTGGAGCTTTCATCTAGATCTGACCCAATACAGCAGCAGTGCTTAAGGGTTGCGAAGTGTCTTTGGGTGTCAGGGCATGCAGTTCTACTGTATCTATGTGAGAAACAGGATTCATTTGCATGGGAATGGAATAAGCATAATTTACATTATAATAATCTATCATTGTCACAAAATCAAGCACAAAAGCTAAGCTTGCTATATGAAGATTTGATCTCCATTATATGCCCTTCAAATTAGGCACCCACATCTTTCACAGCACCTAACACTGACCATCAGCATTCCTGAGAGATTTTTCCCATTGCAGCAGCAACACACCTCCTTACTGTAAACCTTTCAAAACAGTATCTCATCCATGAGAAGGCAGGTATGTGACTCTCTTCTGTTTTTTACTCTGGCTTTTTGGCCAAGCTGTGTAAAAAACCAGTACCAATACCATAAACAAGCAACAATGCAGTATGTTAGGGATAGTTATTTTAAAAAAAACATGTTTGCTGTCAATTGGCTTGCAGTAGCTTCGCTGCCAATTGGCATATTTTCTGGTTACCTAAATACAGAAGTCAGCTTGGTAGCATGTTCTCCTCCTGACCCTGCTTGGCAGCCTTCCACCATGTTCTGTACAATGTCTGTAGATATTTTTTTAACTGTAAAAGAAAAATCACAAGATTCACACAGAGCTCTTAAACTGACCATCTGGAGAATGTCTTTCATGAAGACTAAAATTTTTAAATGAGAAAAAAAAAGGTTTCATCTTACTTTGATGCAAATGAAATTACTGTGAAAGCAGTTAGATTGGCTATAAAGAACAGAATGAGTCACAGATTTATGCAAAAGTCTTATTTTCACCACTATTATCCTATAAACATACAGATTTTTATGTACACTAGGGTCATTTTGAGTCAAAGGAAAGAAATACACACTTAGTGGAAAGAGATTTCATTTAAATATTTAAATATAAGTTCTGCTTATATTGTTTAATCATTCCTATTTAATTTAAAAGAAAGGTAATCATAGCATTATATTCTGCTTAAATAGATCTACACTGTACTTTCAATGGTGGATATTGCTCTGAAATCCAACCTAACTTGTTTTTTAAGAGAAAACAAACAACTGCTCACTATTTCCTTAATAATTGTTTCCAAATAAATACTCAAGTTGCAAGATACAGCTCTTCCTTTATAAAGGTGGAACTGGGCTGCAAGGACTTTTCTAGAAGGTTATGGCAGAGCCTTGTCCAGGCAGGCAGTGAGCTGGTGGCTACAGTAGCACAGGACTTTCAGCTTATTCTAATTCCCAGCCCACTGCAAGGTGGGCACTCTCAGCTTCCAGCAGATATGGCTGTGAAGGCCAAAGAGAGAAGAAAGCTGTGTGATGATTCAGCTAATTTCCTAAGCACATCTTGTCCTTGAAACTGTTATAGAGCAGAATCAAAAGGTACTTTATTAGAGAAAATTCCCAGAAGTCGTCAAAAGTGAATCCCAATTTTGCTCAATGCCTCTACTAGCAGCTTATACACATTCCTTATATAATGATGCACTGAAGAGGGTGCTTCATTTTTTAAAAAGTTAAAATAAAGAAGTTCTTGCTATGAAACAAAACATAATGAAAGAAAAAAGACTCAAAGATGCCTTCAGAGAGCAACATGCTACTTTTAATCCATTTATAAACCTCTACAGGGAGAACATACACCAGTCTTATTTGGTAGCAAAACTTTAGGTGAAAATTTCTACAGTTGCCAAGTCTGAAGGAAATTAGATGGGAAGGATGGGTAGAAAGAAAATGCTCATCAGACTCCTGAGAAGTTGATTAGTTCATTAGAGAGTGTATTGGGTTTCGATGGCCAGGTTTTGGTAGCAGGGGGCCTACAGGGGTGGCTTCTGTGAGAAGCTGCCAGAAGCTTCCCCCATGTCCCGCAGAGCTAATGCCAGTTGGTTCCAGGATGGAGCTGCCGCTGGCCACGGCCGAGGCAGTCAGGAGAGATAGTAACAGCTCTGTGATAACATATTTAAGAAGGGAAAGATGAACATTGCAGCCAGAGAAGAGTGGAGTGAGAACGTGTGAACAACAATGTAAATGCCAAGGTCAGTGGAGAAGGAGGGGCAGGAGGTGCTACAGATGCCAAAGCTGAGGTTCCCCTGCAGCCTGTTGTGTAGACCACGGTGAGGCAGCTGTGCCCCTGCAGCCCATGGAGGACCAGGGATGCAGAGATCCACCTGCAGCCCATAGTGGAGCACAGATCACAGTGGGAGGATGCCCAGAGGAGGCTGTGACCCTGTGGGAGGCCCAGGATGGAGCAGGGCCCTGGAAGGGACCTGCTGACCCGTGGGGAGAGGAACCCGCACTGGAACAGGTTTTCCTGGCAGAACTTGTGGCCCTCTGTGGGTGACCCACACTGGAACATCCTGCACCTGAAGGAAGGACTGCACTCCTGTGGAAAAATAATACCTGTGGCAGCAGTTTTTGAAGAACTGTCGCCTGTGGGATGGACTCACATTGGAGGGGTTTGTGCAGGACTGTCTCCCATGGGAGGGACCCCATGGGGAGCAGGGGAAGGACCCCTCTCCCTGAGCAGCAGCACAAACAACTGACTGGAACCCCAATTCCCTGTCTCCCTTGCACTGCTGGGGGTAGGAGGTAGAACTTGGAAGGAAGGAGGGGTGGGGGGAAGATGTTTTAAGATTATTTTATTTCTCACTCTTCTGCTCTGATCCTGTAAGTAATATATTTAATTCATATCCCCACATTGAGTCTGTTTTGCCTGTGATTGGTAAGTGACCTCTCCCAGCTCTTATCTCAACTCATGAATCCTTTGTTGTATTTCCTCTCCTCTGTCCAGTTGTAGACGGGAAGGAGAAAGCAGCTTTAGTGTGTACCTGGCATCTAGCCCCAGGGTCAACCTACTACAGAGAGCAAAATGAGGTAGGATTTCTCTGCCTCATAGACAGAAGTCCCAGATCAGTTAATGGAAAAAAAAGTAAAATAAAAGCTTGTTCAGTTTAGCTGGCCAGAGGATCTTATTCACCCCAGCTAAGAAACTTAAATACTGGGATGAAAGATGCTCAGCAGTACAAACATCTTACAGGCGTGAAGAGATGTACTTAAAGCAAACAAACAGCTCACCTTGTGGCTCATTAACCAATACCATGCATTTCAAAACAGACGGAAGACCTAAGTCAATGTCACATAGTTCAGTGCTCTGGGTTCTCTGAAGTACTTGGAGAATGAAAGCAAGAACGGAGGCCAAGCGAGGTGGTGGAGCATTACCTTTGAACTGCATGTAGTTTTCACTGAGAAGACAAAGCAAACCAGAATACTATGATATGGGTTTGTTTCGATTCAATGCAAGCACCATATACCTAAAAATAACTGTAATATTTCAGCAGGAGGCCTATTACTTAGATTTCTATCTTTATCTAGGCTCAAATAATGGCTTCTATTTGTCTTAGTCTTAGCAACGACTCCCAATTTGTCAGAGGACAGTGATACCTTCTGACTCTTCTGTTGAGATTGATGTCAGAAATAAGAACTATCATAATTACAGTTAAAAAGCCAAGTGTGACTATAAAAGTTAAAATACAAAGGCAGCTTCAAAATTGAATAAATGAAGGAGTCGAGATTCTAAGATCCGAAAACAACATCTATAATGCAGCTGTTACTCAACTATGTTATTTAGCTTTATGTGCTTTTGTAAACTAGCAATCCAACTTGTGGTAAGAGCTCTGCTGTTATACTGCTACCGTTATTTTATTTTTGTCCACAGTATGTTGTGATGGGACAGCCTTTTGCTCTGTCAGAATTAACATGATCATCTCGATTATAAAATGTGGCCCAAAGATAAAAAGTTGATCTGCAGTAAAAGCAAATTTTAACATCACACACAGGGAATGTTCCAATTTGAACATCTTGACTTGTTATTTTTCCACAAAAGAATACAAGAATATGAACTACTGTTGGTTTGACATCAGAAATTAATGAAATCTGAAGACACTAAATTTAAATTGAAGTATTCAGGACAAAAGAGCGCAGGTGAAAAGAACACAGCATTTATTCATTGATCAGCAAGAGCACTCAAAGAACCTTCAAAAAAGGCTTTTTAGATATTTAGTATTAGGTACTATTATCGACTCAAGGCATGCATGTTTACTGAGCAATGCATCAATTAAAACGAGCATCCTTGTTAAAACTCAGGGGTACTTCTACACCTTTCAAATGAAGTCTGACTTTCAGAGCTCTGGGTACTTCATTGCACAGCTTCAGAGCACTGGTGTGACTAGGTAAATGAAAGCTGTAATTTTACTTCTGTATTTCTTACATTATGTGGTCTTACATTAATATTAGCAACTCCAAAATCTTTTACCCCATTAATTACTCTGAAAATTTCCCACTAATTTTTTTGGGGTGCTCTTCTACTGACATAGCTCTCTGACCAGGATAATACCCTTCTGATGGTGTGGTTCCATTTTCTCTGAGCAGCAGCAATATATTCACTATCTTTCTCACAGCAAAGTGGCCAGCAAACTCTGTACCTATTTGTGTACAGAACCAGTGACTGCCTCCTGACCACCCAACAGTTTGCAAATCAGAGTGCTGCTCACTTCTAACACATTCTTCCCAGATCACTAAGAAATGTTTCGCATCTTAAAAATCACCAAGTGCCATTACACCTTCAGAACTTTCTTTCCGCTATCAATCTCAATGTTCACACATGCATGCACGCATTCAAAAATAACTTATTAGGATGATGAAATTTGAGTATCCATAAGTTAAAAATATGTCGGAACTAAGACTGTGAAATCTTAATTCACTCTCTTAATATGTGATAATA
Organism: Pithys albifrons albifrons; assembly: GCF_047495875.1. Taxonomy (NCBI): domain Eukaryota; kingdom Metazoa; phylum Chordata; class Aves; order Passeriformes; family Thamnophilidae; genus Pithys; species Pithys albifrons. Next base: position 39,188,144 of record NC_092459.1, read on the forward strand.
CAGACCTTACTTACAGAATTGCCTATTATACTTACCCAAGATCAACTCTGAAATTATTTTTTTAATCAATATGTATACACACTCTTAAACAAATAAAAATCCAATTGCCCTGGATATAAGCAATCACCTTGCATTCAATGAGGTCTAATTTCTTTCGCAACATGGAAAAAGTACAAATTGTTCACTGTTCTACAGTACATAAAACAAAGCTTCAGCCTTTCAGCAGCAGCGACACAGATTTATAGCTACTGTTGATGTTGTGCAAGGAATGACAGCACAGTGAACAAATACTGTCTCCCTGCCTCTGTGTCTTCCTTTTCCCATACCCCCAGTTTTCCATTTCCCCTGGTAGCTGCCACACCTGCATACACCATGACACACAGAGCAATAAGGTACAGGTAACTGTACATGCACAGGTAACTGTGGCAGCTATAAGCACTACAACTCTGTGACCCTAAATACAGCCTGAGACACAAACATATGATGATGTATATTGGAGCTTAAGTCTTCTAGAAAATTACTTGCTTTTCATGTGACCACATGCAATAGTTTTTCTTATAGCCTGGGGCCTTTATGCTTAATTACTCTCACAGATCTTTCCAGTTTTACTCTCCTGATGATACAACACTGTTCTTCCTTTGCTGCCTGCCCAGCAACTCACAGGCTCTTCCTACATCTGCACTATCAGTTAACTGTGAAGAAAACAGAGATATTCCCTTTCTCAGTAGCTATTTGCAAAATCCGAGTAAATGATGCTTTTTCCTTCACTAATCCTTACTTTATGACATGCAAAGTGCTCTTCCGTAGGCGGAGCATCTGGGAGGCTGTGATGGAACTGCATAAGGCAGTCAGCAGAGGATGCTGTCCGGCACCAGGCGCAGTTGGAGAAGAAGGGAGAAATCGTCCGAAATAGTGTCGAATAATGCTCCCAAGGAGTTGATTTAAATAGGCACTCTGTGTTTGGGACTGACAACATATGAAGGACAGGCCCTGTAGAAGAAAATTTTAGAAAGTGAGATATTGATATTGTTAACTATACTTTTGAATACATCTTTAGCAACTCTAGGCTAAATACTCATTACACACTGTGCAAACTGCAGCACACAGAGTAATTACTGCCTGAGAAATAAGCATCAGTAATTTGCTGCAGAATATGATGGTCTACAAATGAAGGCAGAGTCAGGAAAGGCTCGCAAAAGAGAAAAGATCTTTTATTAGACTGATTAAAATATTGGAAGATAAGCTTTGGGACATGCAAGCTCTGTTTCAAATTCAAAACAAAACCTTAGCATTTCAGACCTGAGAAAGTTTCTGTGTCCAAAAGCTCATTATTTCTTTTAAAATCCTGTATGTCGTATCTAAACCAGTATACTAGTCAGGTAAGATTTCAGTAGGGAGATAAAGAATAAATACCTCACTTGTTTGTAAAGGACCATGTAAAATTTTTGTAAGAAATATATAGCAGAAAAACGAGCACTTAGCATTGAGCTCTGACAACAAAAAATTTGCTTATAGTCTGAAAAAATTAGGGTAAATTAGACACCATTTATAAGGGATTTAGAGGGGGTATTAAACTCTGTTTAAGATAAGGCTAAAACTGCTGTGATTTATCCAATATAAGCTATATTGATCCAGAGAAAAATCTATAATGAAAGTACTTGCCCAGAAAGTGCTTATCTGAACAGTACCTGTAGTTACACAACGTACATGTGGTCCATCCCTGAGAAAAGGATGGTACAGGTTGCCATAAGAGGAAATTAAGATCTTGTTTCCTTACCCCTCTTTTCAGAGGAAGAACAAATCACTAAGAAAAAAAAATCATAGAATCATAGAATCAATTGGGTTGGAAAAGACCTCCGAGATCATCAAGTCCAACCCTTGGTCCAACTCCAGTCCATTTACCAGATCATGGCACTCAGTGCCACATCCAATCTCCCCTGAGTCTCCTCTTCTCCAGACTAAACAACCCCAGCACCCTCAGCCTCTCCCCATAGGACTTGTGCTCCAGTCCCTTCACCAACCTTGTTGCTCTTCTCTGGACTCGCTCCAGCACCTCAATATCTTTCCTGAACTGAGGGACCCAGAACTGAACACAATACTCAAGGTGTGGCCTCACCAACGCAGAGTACAGGGGAAGGATCACTGCCCTGGTCCTGCTGGCCACGTTATTTTTGATCCAGGACAGGATCCCATTGGCCTTTTGGCCACCTGGGCACACTGTTGGCTCATGTTGAGCTTCCTGTCAATTAGTACCCCCAGGTAAATAAAGTTCCATGATCTCCTATCTCAAGGGTCATATAGTCAGCAGCACAAACGAAACCTCTTGAGAATAGTTTTGTCCAGCAATAAAAATGGTATAAAACAAAGTCAAGCACAGGTCCCTAGACAGCAACATCAACAGTACTTCAAACTTCCATTAGACTCCAGTTTTGGTAGGAGGACTCAAGCTGCTTTTGTTCCTTAGCTTCTGACAAGGAGTATTTCTGTTGCTTTTGGCAGGAGTCCTTCCCCCAAACTGCTTTCATCTATACCTGTCTGTGTGAACGTGACAGAACACTTTTTTCAGGAAAAAAAAAGAGAAGGCTGAGACATAGCTAAGGATCTTGAAATGGGAAGTTCCCACTTTTGGTTCCACAGAAACAAATACAAAAAACACAAGATTTCAAGAAATGAGGTGCTTCAGAACCTGCCTGAAGACTTGCTGTAGGTGGTTCTCTTGAACACAGAATTGTTGGGTTAAGAGTTTAACTTCACATATTTCTAAGGCTCCCTGATAATTTAGCAAGTCTGATAAAAGCATACTTCCTGAACTGAGGCTTTATTTAGAAGTTCAGATTCTCTCCTCCTTTTCTGTATATAGGGCAAAATTTTGTAGAAAAAAGCAGCTGCTGCTGTGTCGGAATTCTTAAAAACAAGAAGTCTGCTACCTCTAGGCAAGTAGCAGACTCATAGAGAGACTCTTACAGATGACAGATTATTTAGTGTGTAAGCTTGTGTATTTGATGTTTTCACTAAGATACTGCAGCAGGTATAAAGAAGAGTTGCCTGTGTTTCTGTAGTACATTTCATACAGAAAGACAGAATGTATTCCATAATCCAAATATTGGAACTGGCACTCTTAAGACTCTAGACTTTTAACAGTAAAACCCCAAATATCTGTGAGAAAGTGTATTAAGTTATCTGATAAAAGGGACACAAAAAATATCACAACCTTACAGAGGATATCTGCAGCAATACATGAAGAACACAGCACTTGTGAAGAACTAACAATGATAGTTACTGAGACAGTTCTTCAAATTGAAGATCACAAAATGCTATGCAATATCAAAAAAAGAAGAAATCAGTCATTATTTACGAGTAAGAGTTGCTGCTTTTAAGAAATGATCCGAGAAATATTTAATAGGTGCAATAAAAAGAAAAGAGTATTAGAATTTAGGTATCTGAAAGAATGGTGACATAATTTTTGCAGACCTAATAACTTCATTTGAAAATGAATCAACAAATGTAGCCTGATCCTTCATTAAACCATTTTCATTTTTTGAGCTGAAGTAAATTCATTCTGGAAACTGCATCCCAAAAAATTAGAAAAGAACTTGGATTTCTCTTTTGGACACAGAGGCCCACTGACTTCAGCTCAACATTCCATTCTGTATTTTGGACGCCTCCTTTTCCTTACAAAGTGCAAAGAACAACAGACACAAGGTCTGACAACATCATATCCCAAGTGGCACAAGGGATAAATTATCATCACTGCACAATAGCTGCAAATCTCCAGGTACAATGGCAAAACATCCCAGGCAGCTCCGGGCAAGGGTGTCATTACAAGCTAATCACACAGAATTTTCTTCTTTTAAATTCCACCAGTAATTAACCAGTAATACCGTTCATAAGAGAGAAAAAAGAAATGCATGCTACTGGACTGTAATTCTGGACCAGGGACTTGAAATCAGTCCCATCAGACCCCTAGGACAATTCCAACAAAGCAGATGGACTCTAAAGGGCTGACAGAGCCACTTTCTTTTTCTTAACTATGTTCTTTAGCCATCTTCTGAAGGTTAAAAAAACAATGACATTGTAAGGTGAGCAGAGAGGCATGACATCATCTGCTCCTTATTTTAGCAGAAAGGCAACTCATTCCTATCTGTCTTCACTGCAGGAACCTTTTGTGGCCAGAGTTGCCTCTTCTGATTTATCTGTGTATCTGTAAATCACCTGTGGAGAGCAAAGAACCGATTAGTATGGATTACTGGAACTATTCACTGCAAAAATGCCAGGCTACCTAATGATGACTTATATTATAAGTCCTGCTGTTAGAATAAATCTGCTGTTCACCAATTAATGTTGTACAATTCCTATTAAATACATACTATAATTCACAAAATGTATTAATAAGCTTGCTCAAATATTGGACCACAGATGTGGCTCACAGGAGGGCTTTTAAGGTCTGATCTCTGACAAATGCTGAGCTTGCACAGGCCTATTAAAATCACTGGAAAATGTGTGTGCCAAGCACTACTTAGAATAATGCTTTTTTACCACTTTCTGTATTTAGATAGAAATCAACAATCTTCTGTATTTGGACAGGATTAACACTGATAAATCAAGCAGGGTATCTTACCTTTCCTATTATTATGTATAAAATGCTTATTCCATGCACCCATTCTGTTTTCTGAAAGATAAATCTAAACTAATATTTCTTCTCCAAAACAAGTTCCATACAACACTTCAATTCTTTCCTATATTACTGGTAAATGAGTACTAAAATTCCTCCAAATCATTCTCCAAGAAATCCATCAAGAGCAATCTCAATCTGAAACTTCCTGTGGTAGGCTTCAGCAATTCACTATCACACAAATCAACTCAACCGCTCTTTACAGCAGTGAAATACCTAGGGTTAAATTTTACATGTTTCACAATCTCATCGTTAGGAACAGTCCCATAAAATTGTAAAATGGATGTTCATTCATATTCTTCATGCTTTACTTTTCAAAGTCAGTCATTAAACAACTCTGAGGGTAATTTTTATATATCTCAATAAAATCTTTCTTAGGTCATCAAGTATTATCAAAACAGATGATGCACAGGGATAGAAATAATATCCAGATAGTAACCCTCTAGGCAAGAAAAAACCCAAGCAAAAAACTAGTTTAAAAGATGCTAGAGCTAAGCTATTTTGACGAGGCAGCATCAGTGACTGAGTTTGAAAAAATCTTTGAGATAAGTTCTGTGCCCAATAACCGTCAAACCGCCTAACTGTATAGTCCAAACTTCTACATAAACACAAACATAACAAGCAAATACAGTCTGAAGTGAGGAGAAATGCAATGTCCAGTCCTAATTAGTCCATTTGACAGTTATGTGTGCTAGTGTGAAATTAAACAAAGCCTTTAATTTTGAACTACTAAAAATAAACTTGTAAGTTTGGGGTGAGATACAGTCATCAGTTTTGATGAATTGTGAAGGTAGGAATAAACTATGCTGTAGGAAGAGAAGGAGCTTCGTATGTTGTCCCAAAAGATGAAAAAATCAGGAATCATATAAGATTTCATAAGATCGTTGCATCAATGGATGTGTAAAATTAATTATCTGCTACTAAGACTGATTTAAAATCCCTTTAAAATGTGGATCAAGTAAACCAAATTAAGAGTAGTTGTTAAAAGTGCTGGAAAGACAGAAGTTTTGACAAATCCCTGCTAGCAAAACTAAGAAGTCTTCTGATTTCTGAAGAAGTGGTGTTTTTTTGACAAAGTAGGAGCAGCCCACACTAAGGAGTTGAAGGAAAAGAAAAAGAGATAGAGCCTGGAACTTTTCAGAAGACTACATTTAAAAGAAGAAAAAAGAAAGACAACTGCTGAGTAGAAATTCTGCTCAAGGGGTTTTATACTTTGACTGTTGTCCTGGGTTGAGCTGGCAAAATGCCAACTGTCCAGGACAGAGTGAAAAGGGTTCCTCCTCTGCCCAACCAGCTAAGGGAAAAAGAAGAGGGAGAGGAAAAAAAAACCCTCAAAGCAGGTTTATGCTGAAACCAACTACATGTATGAACAAAGAATAAAGAATTTGCTTGTAGAAGGTATTCTGCATGGTCTCTAAATTCCTGTTTCTTTATTTTCACATAACTGCTAAAGGATTAAGTTCTAAGATAGAGTATCAAGGGACAGATCTATAGAACAGTGTTAGTCTAACACTAGGGTGAATTAAGACTTCTGCACTAAAACAGCAGTGCTCCACCTCCACGAATGAGCACCAGGCACATGGCAGCCACCGAGGGAGGGTCTGATCACATATTTCACCTGCAGTTTAAGGCAAGACTATTCTGAAAGAATTATGTTTCTCCATCTTTCCCCTCACCAAGTTTACATTTTCCTCCCACATATACTGTTTTATCATTCTTTTTGATATGCCCATTTGGGTTTTTGGATTTTGTTTGTTTGTTTTGTGACGCTAGTTTCTATTTGATTCAGCTCACAAATCACTATTCACAGAATCATTAAAACAAATTGAGAATGAACATGGTGGTGAAAGGGAATGAATTTAGCTCCAAGCCAATTGTGAAACAATAACCCGAGATGTCAGAGTGCCTAGAATCAATTTGATCTCAAAGGATCTCTTATGAGTTATTTTTTTATTTATAAACTGATCTTGAAATATTTTCATTTTGAGTTGATTCTTAATTAGAATTTTTCTACTTTTCCAAATAAAAGGGAAGAAAGTATTTTTGACTGAACAAAGCATTTTGAAGCATTTAATTTTGGAACTTTGTAACTACAAACAAATAATAAAATGAAGAAGTCCCTTATTGAAACAAGAACAAGAAGTCAAGAATTCTCTTTGACTTCTGTCCTCAAAAGTGTTTGTCAAATTAATGAATTACTTGTTTTCTAGAAGCAGCTTTTGTCTAAAATAAACTACTTAGTCAAGTAAGATCATCTACCATACCCAGAAAGTGTATGGACTATGCAGCAGACTGCTGAAGAATAAAAAAGTGAGGTCAGGAAGTCAGAAACTGGCAAAGAAAACAGGGAACAAGGGTCCACAACACTTGGACTTCAAAAACAACTCAAGTGGTCTCATCTTAAGACTACATCCGTCTGTGCAGACTCCAGAGAAACTGACTCTCTGACTAAAATACTAAATTAGCAAACAGACACTCATGCTCTGTGGTAATATCATTGTCCAGATGGTCCTACATGTACATAGCTTCTGAAAATACCTACAGAGCAGCAAAGCAAGTCATATTCTGCATATCATTATATAATCTTATTCAGTTCCATATGACATACCATCGATCACAATGCAACTACTTTTGAGAGGAACAGATCCGAGGGATATTTACAATGTCATCACTGCATCGTCTCACAATACAATCTTGCAAAGCAGTTAGTTAAGACTGCAATCAAAATGAAGAGTAGAAGGCAGGGAAAACGGTAAGCAGAGAAGACCCAAGGATCTACAAGGAAGACACGTCAACTTACTTTTTTTAACAATACACTCCTTTCCTCACCAGCAGGAATTAGTCTCTTTCTACAGCATCAACAAGCCATGCATCATTTCAAGAGTGCTGTGAAGTTGAGGGAAATATAGGAGGAATAATGGGCAAGAAGGCTTTAGCCATGTAGGAGTAAGCAGCAGAAACTTGATTCAGTAAAATATATTCTCACAGCATTAAGATAAACAAATAATAAGCACAGGATTTTCTTTTGTTCCCAAGACCAAAAAAAAAAGGATATCTTGTCTATAATTATCTACAGTTAGCCAAGTCAAGGATGATTTAAAACATTTGTTTCCTCAGTCATCTTAATAAGTATCTCACTACACATTATTATAACTTGATCCACCGTTTCAGAAATCTCTCACATCAGAGACCAGTGTAACCAGCAGGTTGGGAAAAAGCTTTCTACATATAGTGATGAGACTAGAAGCTCTGGAGTGTACCATAGCCTAGCTGCATGCCATGAGAGGAAAGCCAAGGGAGCGGCAATTTTCCTTTCATTTCTGTAAGAAGAAAAAACTCCTCTTGCCAATTTTTTAAATTCTGTCAATGTTTGCTTTGATTAGGGAAAAGAAAAGCATTCCCTGCAATATGAGTCATTTTCTGAAGATAGGCTTGTCTGCTGATAATAGAATTCAGATATTTACCTGAAGATAAAGAGGCAGGCTTTCCTGAATGGCAGACAGCAAAGCCACAGGCAGCTCTTTGTCCTGCTGGAGCACAGAGTGTGGCAGCAGCAAGCAATCCACAATGCGAAACAAGAGTTGCTGTGCCTTGGAAGTAGCCAGTATTGGTGCCCAGAACTTCACTAGACATCCTGTTGGGAAAAAAAAAAGAAAAACAAGAAAAGAAATCCCAAAGCAATTTACAGTTAAATAAAAAAAAAAAGCCTACAAAGACAATTATATTTAATTAGATAATCTCAGAATAGCAACAGCAACTGAAATGTCTCACTCCCATATCCTTATTCCATGGCGTCCTTTTTAAAAAATCCCAGTCAAAACAACAAGAGTTGTTTAGAGTTCATCAAAATAAAAGTAAAAAATTAATTCAATACATTAGAATTAGAAGTTTTTATGCAACTGAAGAAACATTAAATATCCTTTCTATTCTGGACATTTAGAAACATTCAATATCCTTCAAATTTTATTTAATTTCAGCAGCTTAAAAGAATAAGGGGCATCCAACTCCATTAAACCAGTGTAGTCTCACCAGATCTTTGTGGGCTCTCAGTTCACAAACTGAGAGCCTCAGAGAACATCTTCCTTGTTCTTAACTCATTAATGTATCACTTGCACAGCTTTGAGTCAGGCTTAAGATGTGTCTTTTGCAAAAAAAATAAAAAGGTGTTGATTTGTAAATACCCTAACTTTGAGAAACATCTTTATTCCAGGTGAGGTGCAATTTTTCTTAAGGAAATCACTATGCTCGGGAGTGTTGATAATCAAAACATACATTAAACAAAACAAGATTGCTATGTAGTGGTTCCCACAGACATTCTCAACTTTATATTTAATTAGAGGCAAGGAAAAGTTTGCTGGGTTGAAAATACAGGAATAACCCAAGCAAATGTTTAAGACTTTGAAAATAATGAAAAATAAAATGTAGGCTGTTACAAGATATTATTAATCTATAAAACCCATTCATTACCATCTCTAAAAACAACACAAAACAACATTAATCTTGTGGAGTGAAAGAAAACACCATGATCAATCATCGAGAAAGAGAACGATCACCTAACAATACTTCTAATAATGTTGTCTAAGCTTCCTACTTTGAAAGAAACATGGTCATTCCAGCTAAAAGTACTCCTTCTATTATCGCTGCTGTGATGTATGGGACAGTACAAGACACAATCTGACTACAGACAGGAGGTGTTTAGATTTAAGTTTCTTGCTTTGTCCTTATAATTTAACAAGCTTATAGAATGTGAAGCAGTGATTCCAATACACTTACGTATTTTTTCTTTTAAACCATTTTTATGTTTTCTTAACTAAAAAGAAAAGGATAATTTCTTGCATACAACAGCGTGACTGAAGATTAATCATTTCCTACTGCAAAGAACAGAAAAGACAATACCAATCTAAAAAGGAAAATACCAATCTAAAACTACTTTCCATGGCTCCAACCCATACATAGATATTTAAAAACATTTTTGATATATGTCTTGTGTATCAAAATATGCTGATCTTGCAATAGAAAGTAAAGTATTTTATAAAATTCTAATTCCAGTATATTGGAACCACCTTTTCCATGCTGGCCATGCTTTAACTGTGCTTCTTATAATCATGATTTAATTTGCATGTGCATTGCAAACCATTACCTCTGTCTTTGAGATATATAAGGTTTACTCTGTTTTTAAAGGTAAATGGGCCAGATTGGCACATTTGTTGACAATATACAGCACTCTTCTTTTTCCATCCTATTAGTGGTTCCACACTTAATGAACAAATGCTAGAACTGACTTTTAGTAAAGTACAGAGTGTAAGTAAGAGAAGTAACTCCAAAGCAAATTATACTCCTAAACCAACTTGGCCACTAATGTAACTTCAGTAAATACAATGCAGCCTCTCTTGATACTGCTTATCATAGAATATCCTGAGTTGGAAGGGACCCACAAAGATCATGAAAGTCCAACTCCTGGCTCTGCACAGAACTACCCCAAGAATCACACTATGTGCCTATGAGCGTTGTCCAAATGCTTCTTGAACTCTGTCAGGGTTGGAGCTGTGACCACTTCCCTGGGGAGCCTGTTCCAGTGCCCAGCTGCCCTCTGAGTGAAAGACCTTTTTTTAATATTTAACCTAAACCCGTGAAAAACATAGTATTAAACTCCACTTTACCCTTCCACATTGGCCCTAATCAAATCTGCCTACAGTTTGCTGGGTTCTATAATTCCTTGGCTGCACTCCAATTTCTACCTTTAAACTACACAAAGATTGAAAAAATCATTTAAATAAGTGGTTCTCTGACAAGTGATTTCTCTGGTGAGCCAGGCTATCCCCCCATAGCTTGGATACCTAACACCATGCAAGGTGCATGTTTCCTCAATCTGCAGGGTTCAAAACTTGGAATTCTTTAAGAAGGGTGTACACCCCCTTTTATGCTCTATAGGAAAAAGTCAGAGCTCATCACTTTTGTTTAAAATATGAGTGGGCAGAGGAGGACAAAATGAAAGGCCTCACATAAAAAGATCTCTTGATCCTCTGTGGGACGAGCAGATCCGCTATGAGCTGTAACCTCAGGAATTGCTATGACTTATAACAATCCTCACTACAGCTAAGTAGTCAAAAACCAACTCTTGTCACTGTTTCTGGGTTGGTTTAAGTAAAAGAGGTGGTTTTCAGCAGTGAAAGACACAGAAACATCTTACTTTTGAAAATGCTGATTTGCAGGGGTAATAAAACACCCTCACAAACAAAACCAATAAGGAGGTTAGATGTCAGATCAAAGAAAATCTGTGGGAAAAAATTAAATATCTAACTGTAATGTCTTGCTGACTTAAATTTGCAACCATTAAATAGTATATAGAAAAATATGTATTGACAGTATAGAGGGGAAAAGAGCATTAAAAATTGATTTTTTGATTCCTTAAAACTATTCCCTAAAAAAAGGAGGTTGCAAAGTAATTACCTATGATCCAATATGTAAGCTGCAGACCTTCTGGAGGTCCTTTTGCCTTCAGGTAAGGTTTTACATACTTTAATACATCACCTAAATACTCCAGAGTCTTTGCTACCATGGCAGATTTCTCAGGGAGTGTTTGAAGACCACTATAAGTTCTACCAACAGCCTGAGAAAACAAAAACATTGAAAGAAATATAAATAAATTTACTAAGTCTTAAATTTACTAAGAGATTTTTTCTGAGTAATTTCTTTTTCAACACCCCAATCTGGTATATAATTCCTTTTCATTAAAATTATCCTATGAAGCTAACACAGAGACAGATGTACAGTACCTTAATGAACTGGACAAGAGCATTTTTTGGGTCTTGCTTGAAAGCTGACTCTTCAATGTGAGCCTTTGAAAGAATGTTTTCCACTTCTGAGAGTTTAAAAATCAGTCTTGTCATTTCAGTCAGCTGCTCCATATAGGCTTTCTCTGGTTATTATGAGAGAGCACAAGAGTAAATACAGTGTACAGTTATGTTTTTAGATTTACTTTAGTCCCCAAATGATAAAGTGAAACATTGCTTTAAAATGTCTAAAACAGAAGCATTCTGCAACCAATTGCAACTCTCCAGACAAAGACCATATGTCCAAGGTAGTTATTTTTCTAATACAGTTATAAGAGAATGAAGAGTATTAAGTATGGATAACCAAGTCTTTCAATATACTGATGGGGTTTTCTTTCAAAATCTAAAAAATGTGTATAAGAAATAGTCACTAGAAGATGTGTTCTAAAGATAATTAGAACTGCAGTGTTTTTAGAAGAAGTGAAGAAGTACTGCTCTAAGAAAGCAAAACATCAATACAAAAAAGGGGAGAATTAATTGCAACTAGATTTTTTTTTCCTTTTCTTTTAGGCCATTCACAGCGTGATTTCTGACTATTTACTTCAGACTTTTGCTTTTTTTAGAGCAGTTTCTCCATGGGGGAAAAATAGCTTGCCTCCCTGGGAGCAAGTTTTTATACTTAGCTTCCAAGGAAACAAGCTCTTTTATCTTTGTTTGTGATAAATTTGTCATATGCAGAGCAGGCAAACTATCAATAAATAGCACAAGCAGTGTAAAGAAACACATTTTGTAATTAGGTAAAAGTAAAGGAATACAAACAAAAATACATTTTGTAATTAGCTGAAAATGTTTGCCAGCTTTGCAATATAGAATCGTTACTGCAAACATTAGGGAAATGTGAACACTTACCAACTGTTCGCTCAGCATCTGTCTTGGCCAGCGCACCACTTGGTTGATCTATGAACATTTGCAAAATGCATCGAAACCAAGAACGTACTGTCAGAGCTTCATAGGATGTAAATCCCATACTAGAAAAAGCTTCACACAGTGAACTGCACAGGTAGAAAAGGGGGAAAAAACAGTAGAGTGATCTAATAAAAGTATGTAAAAAGGTGGCAGAGTGTCTCATTTGGCTCTAGATGTTTAGAAGCTGCACAGAAATAATTAAAGTAACAGAAAGGTCAACTGGCATTGCTTTTGCATACTCTACAGACCTTGCTCACAATATTCTGAAGTCTAAAGACAAAGAACATGATAAATTTGGTAATGCCACACATGGTAATATAAAGGCATATATATATACACATGTACATATATTTTGGCTACAAAAAAGATGGGGAGGGGGGAAATTCCACACAATGTAGAATGCCTTACTCTAACAATGGGTAATTTGACAGTATTATCTAAACTGACAATGTACAATGCTGGAAATAGTTTATCTGAAGCAGCCTGGAAATTCCTATTTACACTGCTTAAGCTACTCCAGCCTTTCACATAAACCAGGTGACTCACATTACTCTGAATTCTGCTTTGTTCTAACTACATTAAAAGTAGAGAAGGTCTACTCTAGCAAATAAAGGTATGTTATGTTCAAAACACATGGAAAAGGAAACATAAAAAGGCACATTGGAGATGAGAAAGAAAACCACTATCCTTGACAGTACACCTACAGATGTAAGCATTTATGCATGTGTACACACACAAGTATATATATCATCACACAGACTTGCTGTATATACTTTCAAACACTTGCTACCATTCTACCAGTCAGGTGTAAGACCAGAGTCATTCAATGCACAATCCCTGTACTCTACTGTTCTGTAATCCTTAAGTTTTACTTGCTTTACTACTGTGAGTAGCTGCTGCAGTCACTTTTTCCCAAGCCTATCAGCCTCACATCATTAATTCTGCAGAAATTCCTTGCTAAAAGACAGCAGGTCTCTTTTACATTCTGTTTCCAGTGCCTATTGGATGAGCTCCATGTGTGCTTCAGTGAAATTTCTTGAAAGTAGTTACAACTTTTATTTGAGAGATTTCCTCCCTGGTCAGTCCCAGGTACTTCAACTTTAATGAAAAATGCTTGTACTCTTTTCTTGATGTATGTACATATAAATCTACTTACTTTCTACTGATTTTACTCATGCTTACAACAGAAAGTCAACACAGGTCCAGATAGAAAACAAACTGGATTGTGTTTCTCACTAATCAACATTAATAAAATTGGGGTTTTTTTCCTGCTTCATTTACTTAAAACCAATGACAACTGTGTATTTTGTCTGAAGATCCCTGCCAAAGTACTATTGAGAACGTAAGTAAGGAGACTATATCCAAGTAAATAAAATGAAAAAAAATAACATTGTATTCCAGCACCAAAAGAGAAAACACCAGGATGCCTATGGACTTAATGCTCTTTGCAGTGATGTATAAACAATTTCAGTTTCATGTAATCTTGACATACATGGCTAGTCTACTTGCCCTCAAAGGCTAACAAAGCCACTTTCTGTTGTATTCTCACTCTTGTTTCTCTTGCTTGATGGTAGCTGGGCCATTTGGGCATCTTCCTAAAACTGGAGTAGAATATGCTCCTAATCCTCAGACAGGAAAGAACAATGACTACCTGATAGAAGCACGGCAAGTGGTTCTTTTAAAACAGCACACTCATTCACGTGCTTAGTTTTAATAGGTTATAATACTACACAACATAGATTTGGAGATGAACTTTTAGGCACTGCTGCAAAAGAAAGGCCAAAGCTTGCGTATGTTGCCAGTTTGCAGGCTATGTAACAGTATGGCAACAAAAGAATCTTTTTAACTAAAAATGTTTGATGTGAAAATTATCAGAGTGCAGTAACCATGAAGTCTTAAGATCCCAGCACTTAATATTTGGATAACCTTTTCTCTACAACTGCCTAAGGTAAATAAGTACATGATTCATGCTACAAAAAAATTGCTTTCAAGATGACAGTGTTTGGAGTCTGATATTCTACCCAAAATGTCTTCCCTTAGGTACTCACTGTTCTTTCACAAGGATCTGAGCATCTTACAGCTCTGTTAGGAAGGTTCCAGGTTCAGAAAAGCAGAGAGTGAGAGAGAAGAGTGAGAACACATAGAAGAACCAGAAAGAGTGAGAGCATACACACACATAAGCAAAAGACAAATGTCCTTTACCCACTCAACTATGAAGCCATGCTTTCTCCTGCTAATTCTCTCAATACAGATCCAAAAACCTGACATTTTCAGTTAGTCCACTGCACAATCTGCCAGAGGAGGTCAAGGTCCTCTCATTCCTTTCTAAGGCACTATTTGGAAGTAAAGGTTTGAATTCCATCAGAGTGCAAGATGCACTTAACATGGGTTTTCCAAGTTTTTGCTCAAGTTCTCTAACCTCTCAGCTAATGTACGCCAGATAACTATCACCAATATTAACTGCATTTTTAAAAGAAATTCTGGCAGCAAGGCTGTATGAGAAACTTGACACATGTGTGTGCTCTGCACTTGCTAATGCAATCGTGCTTCCAAACACGTGGAAAAAGGAATGCTTTGCCCACAGCCCCATATGCCATAAATGTTAACTCAGGTAGCATAAAAATCTGCTTATACATTTTTAACTATTTATCATACAATCATAGAATCAACTTGCTTGGAAAAGACCTCTGAGATCATCGAGTCCAACCTTTGACCTAACATCACCCTGCCTATAAGACTGTGGCACTGAATGCCACATCCAGTCTCTTCTTAAATACCTCCGGAGACAGTGACTCGACGACATCCCTGGGCAGCCCATTCCAATGATCAATCACTCCTTCTGTAAAGAACTTCTTTCTAATGCTCAATCTAAACCTCCCCTGGCATAGTTTAAGACTGTGCCCTCTTGTTCTACTGCTTGTTGCCTGGGAGAAGAGAACAACTCCTACCTCACTACAACCTCCTTTCAGATGGTTGTAGAGAGCAATAAGGTCTCCCCCGAGTTTCCTCTTCAGGCTAAACAACCCCAGCTCCCTCAGTTGCTCCTCACAGGGCTTGTGCTCCAGTCCCTTCACCAGCACCGTTGCCCTTCTCTGGACCAGCTCCAGCACCTCAATATCCTTCTTAAACTGAGGGGCCCAGAACTGGACCCAACACTCAAGGTGCGGCCTCACCAGTGCTGAATACAGGGGAAGAATCACTTCCCTGATCCTGCTGGCCACGCTATTCCTGATACAGGCCAGGATGCCACTGGCCCTCTGGGCCACCTGGGCACACTGCTGGCTCATGTTCAGCCTCCTGTCAATCCAGACTCCCAGGTCTTTTTCTGCCTGGCTGCTCTCTAGGTGCTCTATTCTCAGGCTGTAGTGCTGCATGGGGTTGTTGTGGCCAAAGTGCAGGATCTGACACTTTGTCTTGTTAAACCTCATCATGTTGGATTCGGACCATCTATCCAGCCTGTCTAGGTCCCTCTGCAGAGCCCTCCTATCCCCCAGCAGATTGACACTCTCTCCCAACTTAGTGTCATCTGCAAATTTGCTAACAGTGGACTCGATCACCTCATCCAGATCATCAATAAAGATATTAAACAGGACTTGGCCCAACACTGATCCCTGGGGAACACCACTAGTGACTGGCCACCAGCTGGATGTAGCCCCGTTCACCAGCACTCTCTGGGTCCTGCCATCCAGCCAGTTTCTAATCCAGCAGAGAGTGCCCCTGTACAAGCCATGGGGTGCCAGCTTTCCAGGATTATGCTATGGGAGACAGTGTCAAAGGTTTTGCTGAAGTCTAGGTGCTTAATAAATATTGCTAAGGATTACTTAAGTACTTGCTTTCAATCACTTGAATGCTTACTGAGGGAACTGGTAATTAAGCACCTAAATAACACCAAAATTCTAGTTTAGGCATCAAAATGTTTTTCTTGATCTCACCTGAAGAGCACCAAGATTCAAAATTATAGAACATTCAAATTATAAAAGGGAACATATGTCCCTAACTCTTACTTCGTTCAACACATGCTAGGTATCTGCAACCTAGAATGAAACTCACCTTATAAAGATCACAAAAGAGAAATATGGCAAATCAGAGAACTGAACACTCCTCTCACAAGTTCCAAACTGACACACAAGGAACTAAATGCAACCTTTTTTAACACCTCCTTGCAAGAAGGCCATAGTCTCATCTTTGTCAATCACAAATAATCTATACCATATCCTGACTAAAAGTTATGCTCCCTTAGTACACTATGTACCCTAAAAATGTGCAACGTTTTTCACTTTCAAATACAGTCCGAAACCAAAATATTCCCTCTTTCATTTCTCACCTCCCCTGCTTCTAAAACCTGATTCAGAAGCAGGCAAGGCAAAGAAAAAAGCACACCACAAAACCTACCACCACTCATCTATCTTAAGTTCATAGAGGCTTACATTGAGAAAATAAAATTTGTCAGGTATGTAAAAATCTGACTGGACTGTCCTGGACAATCTGCCCTAGCTGACCCGGCTTGAGAAGATGCAAAGAACTTGGACCGCTTTAGTGAAACATTACCATTTGAAGCAACATTTTCCACAAGTCCAATAAAGGATGAAAAGGTACTGGAAGAATAAGTAGTCACAATTTTTCACCTGTTTTGAATAAGATGACTTAGATATCTTGACACCAGCTGAGGCCACACCATGTCATCCCATCCAAATAGCTGCATCATTGACAGAACGGGCTGTGGCTGGAGATCCGACAGGGCTTTGCTGGGTATATCCAAGGCTAAGAGAGTAAAACCTTTTTTTCAAAGAGACAAAACCATCTTAATTGTTTCTTAGTACATGTCTGTTCCACTAAAAAGCACTGCAAATTAATTACAATTAATAATGTGCAGCCTGGGAGTACCAGAAATCTGAATTAAAACTGGGCAACTGTTCTAACAGAGAGTGTTTGTACCCACGTAAAAAATGTAGTCTCTATCCCAAGCAGTTTGTAAGTCATCAAGACACACTGGCTGCAAAGAAGGAAACATGGATCCAAATATATGCAATTTTAAATAGATTCACAAACTCACATATTATAAATCCTGGAGGCATAGCTTTACCACCTACACAGCAAAAAACGTGTCTTAAAACCTGCTTCTTTGTCTTGACCTCCCTTTCTTACCTTCATATACCACATTGTCCCTTGTACACTTAAGTATTCCTGTGCTTTACAAGGCTGAATTCTCTTTATTTGTCTCATCGTTTTTACACATTTCTCAGAGTGAAGAACTGTATCTGGAAAGAATTTACTCAGTAAAAGCTGGTACCTTTGTATTTTTCGAATAGATTTTCATGTATCAAAATTTACCATATAAAGAAAGCAGTGCACACAAATTTACTCTTGAAAAGGATCTCCATGTAACAGCTGCAGATCTAGAAACTGAGATGGTACTTTGTGCAGAATTTTTGTTAATGAAGCATAACCTTTTGCTGTTTTCGTTAGGTGTACTGTAGAATCTCTATCTAACACTACCAGAATAAAACATACAGCATGTTCTTTATATTGCAAACAGCAAGTGCATTCAAACTCAGAAGGAAAATGTAAAAGGAAATGGTGAGCAGTTATTAGGTTATAGTAAATGAGAGGCATCAAATGAGTCATGAGAACTGAATTTAGAGGGTAATGAAAACGGTGCTCCCAAATTCTCCAATTCAAGTTAAATATACATCGATATTAAAATAATTATAAACCTGCATGCATTGAAAAGATGACTTTGGATTAGATGGAAGAGGCTCGCTTTCAGAAACAACAATGAAATTATTTTAATTAATGGTATAGGGACAGACTACCTTAAGCCATGAAGGAGTTCACATTTTCTAGCGTGCCTTGGAATAAACAAGGTCATACAGAGTCCCCACTCTGCCTTAGGTAAGGAAGCAATTTGTGGCAGCCTTCTTCCAGAGATTATCACCTTGTTTCTGCAGTATCAGCCATAACATAGTTTGGGCAGAAATGGGAGACAGAAACAGTAATGTGAGTCCCAGGCTATTTGCCTGGCAGGGGGAGTAGGAGAGCTGCAACAGCTGCTCTCTCCTCTGGGCTGCAAGAAGCTCATACAGCGTGGGAAAGGTTTGCCTTCCTCTCTACTGCTACCTAACACATCTCTATAAAGCAGGTCACAACTGCACTCCCCTGCTTCTCAGAGGAGTGTATAATAGGATGCTGCTCTTGCTACTTCACTGTGCTAATATAAAATAAAAAAAGATATGACACTGTAGGAAATGAATGAAAGTTTTGACATTAACAACCTCTCCTTTGATTTGTATTGCTGTTTCTCACATACGCTTCAGCGGTGTGAGACCACTACTGTTGCACACTGCCTCTTTCATTAATGTTACCTTCTAACTACCACAGAGCTGCTTCAAATGGAGTGTCTTTTAGCTTTTCTATTACCAACTCAGTACCCCTGAGCTTGTAATTTTATGTAATTCACATCATGATGGGAAAAAATATTTTATATTTCACTCCTCTGAATTTTAGTTAAGTGGATACAAGATTTCATTGTAACTACAGAATACAATGCTAGCTACTGATGTTAAAGATCAAACTGGGATATCTTTCTATTCACTGCCAAGCTGACTGGTTGCACGTGGAGTTCACAGATATGTGGAATGTCATACTTCAAGGTTAAAAACCTTCAGTGTCAAGCAAGATAAATAATTAAAAGTAATTATGAAATACTTTTATGACCATGACTAAAAGGGTTTGGCAAAAAAAACAGTCATGTAAGCAACCTTTTAAAAATTGTCTTCAAATTTAAAATATTATTTTTGAAAATTTAGTTTGTATTTCAACCATAATGAACAGTTCAACACAAAATTATAATAAATTTCTAAAAAATATGCAAATTCTGGATATAGGGAAAAATATTATTCTTATTTATATTGTATAACACTTGGAATGTGGATTATAATCAGCGACTGGTTGTGAAAAAGAAGTGAGGCTTGTATAGCTTCAAACTCCTTTGGCATTCTCAATCTGTACCTTATTAAGGAATTCAACACTATAATATTTCTTTATGTCAAAATATTTATCGCAGAATCTACTTTTTGCCTACTGAAGTTACTACATGGAAAGAAAAACATCTCAAAATACAAAATTCTTGAAAGTTTGTGACACAGAAAATCGCACCAAATCCAGTAAGTCACAGGGAGGGTCAATGCAAACCTGCAGCTGTATCAGCAAGCTGTGGGGAAGGTGGCATCTGTGACATTCTCTGGCTTTTCAAGTAGGGAAAGAAGTTTCTCCAGAGAGCACTGGCAACAGCAAGGTGGTGCTCTTTAGCCACTAATGGAAGTTGTGCGTCTGGGGCTGCGTTCCCTAATTGAAGTCCCTGGCTTACTCGTTCGTGTACACTCCTAGGGAGAAACAAAAACAATGTTTACATTCAATAAATGAAAAATTCACGTATTTTTAAAATGCATTTACAACTACTTTAAACCATAGAGCCTGAGAACTGAAGGATCATTCTGTGCAATTAAAACCTTGATGCAAAGACATTATGCATACCAGTTATTTGATGGATGAATGATGGCATATTAAGCACCATAAAGTTAATGTTAATTACTAATGTCAGCCATTAATTATATGCTTTTTAATATGTCAGATCAAAATGAGAAATTGGCAGCTTTAAAATGAATATCAGCATTTTGCAACTGCTAGCATGACAAGTAAGTCTGCTTCCAATCCAAAGTCAGGTGCTTCTTTACAATTTTGTCACTGGGATTTTTAAGATAGAGTTGTGTACAGTAAATAATGGCAAATGATTTTGATCAATTGCAAAGCTTCCCTCTGAAATCTACTTCTCATTTGTAAGACCTCACTAGGTGCGAGTTTAGATAAAAGATTCATTTTATCCTGATGCACTGCAGACAATTAGGTTTGACAGCAATGCCCACAGCTTTGTTAGTACAGTAAAGACAAAAGTTACCACTACACATAACTCCCATCTCTTCCACAGACAATGTGGCATGAATTCAATAAGGCACTCAATTTTCTTTGATTCTTCTAGTACCATTCCTGCTACTTAATCTAATTTGGAAGTTGTGACTTTCTAGAGGTTTAATAGAGATATGTCTGCAGGGAATCAATGTTCTCAGAGAAATGGGGGGAGGAAACATTAATAAATTTGTCTGGTAGAGCAGGATAGGAGGCATTACAGTACCGGGCTGATCAACTAAATAACATGCTTATTAAAAACAATCTGTAGGAACGCACTATCATTCCTGTTCCTATTTATCTTCTGGTCAACTCAATTGAGATTGTGCATTAAAGCACAGGCAGCATTATTACATTTGCTTTATTAAATTCTATAAACAGCACTGTAAAGTCAGAGTCAAGATATTTATAAGATAACAGTAAACAGTGGAGGCATTGAGGCTTGCCGTAACACTAACATTTGTAGACTATAATATTTTTTCTTAACTGCCATTCTCACAATAGCAACTGTTTCACAAAAATCTTCCCCTAGACCTTTATTCTATGCTCACTCTAATTTGAAATAAATCAAAACAAAAATAGAAAAAACTCCAGCTCCTACTTCTCTTCTGGGAACATGGGAAAATTATGAAAGAATTACACAACTCACAGCACTCATTAGGACATCTGAAATGGAATAATTTTAAATAAAGAGTAGGCTGGCTGCAAGGCCTTCCCGTACTAGGGTTGATATTAGAAGCGCATCTCATTACATCAAATTAGTATCCAAAAATTCTGCCCAACACATAATTTAAAACATAAAACATACTGGCTGTCAAAGGTAACGATACCTTATGCCTGCCTGCAGGCATTCATTAGTTTCAATAGGACAGACAGAGAGAGAATTGAGTACCAGCTATTTTTTGAATGGCTACATTTAGCAGACAAGGAAAGGTATGCAATATTAGGAGGAATCAAGTATTTTTTTGAGAGATGGCGTGAGTCCAAACACAGGAACAGAAGCCAGCAATTCTAAACCCAACATTTATTCCCTCTGTGGCTTCACATAAATCATATAGCCTTTCCTAGCCTCAGTTTCCCAGCCATGATAGTCAGACAGTAAGACAGCTTACGCTTTAAAGATGCTGCAAAAACAAGCAATGCTTAGAAACTAAGGATTATATTCAGTAGGTCAGTAGGTATTCCTACTTACAAGGCATATTCTCCAAGTCAACATGAATTGAAATAGAAGAAAGATTAGCATAAAAAGTCAAGCAACATTCTTTGGGAATAACCCCTTATTAAAAAAAAGGATAAATAAAAGGATATAGATATAGTGAAGTCTAGAGAATAAATGATGAAAAAGTAAAAGCAAGGCTAAAGAAACAAGTTAAAAAAATGGTTTTGCCTATTATAAAACCTGAAAAGTTTAACAGTAAAAACAAAGGGCTTTTTTGTTTTATTTTGTTAAGAAAGGAATGTATGATGCCTCATAATGCAGAGAATAAAACTTCTGGGACCAAATTCTGCCCTACTTACATCCAGACTATGCTGTAAAATTGCACAAAGACCTTTTTCTCTCCTCTAAATTGCCTCTCCAAAGACGGGTGCCTTGCATCTCCTTTAGCCATCTATGCAAAGTAGAAAGGTGTACAGACTTACAAAGTACGGTAATATATCTCTGTGTCAGTGGAAGGGCAACACGTACAGATCAGTATTTATGTTTATTCATAGTAACCTACACAAATGCTTGCAATAAGGTAAATGCTTAGAATCGATGGGGCATCAATAAATATTGCAGCTGATGTAGCCAGTTACTTCTACCAAAAAGCACATTTTTAAACACCACAAAAATATGAATAAATGCAATTTTACTTTTTATTCAGGCTTCTACATTTTTGTAACAGTAGACAAGAGTACCATCAAACATCCACCCATTTCTAAAACTTTATACATTTAGTTTTCTATCGTTTTAAGAACTCTGGACCCACCAGCTGCCTCTTTACAATGGTAACTTGGTGTATTTTTAACCTGTTTTAAATAATTACTTTGCTATTTCTGTAAAAAGAGGTGGTTTTCCCCTAATTTTGCCACCAGATCAAATAAACTCTGGATTTATTAAAGAAGGGAATGTTTGTGTTACCTCAATGAGGATTGTGCTGGATGTATAGGTATAGTAGTACCATGTAGAAGTATTTTCTGCATGCTGCACCTGGGTAAGGAATTGCAGCCATTTATTTCTCTGGATGCAGATATTGCAATCATAAAACATGCCCTTGCAAGCTTCCTACTAAAATGGAGTCAAACTTTAGGTCAAGCCAGAAGAGTAAAACACAAAATTCAGCAGCCTGCCTATACGATGGAAACTTTCAAGTCACTACTAGCCCTCAATCTGCATTGGATGCATAGTGACACCCAGACTTAATGCAATGTCATTTAATTTGATCTACAAGGGTTCAGAACTTCCCATCACAACAGAAGACCTCTCTCCTACCAGCATTGCCAGTGGCTACCACCCTCAGGCTATGAATATAGATACTGTTTTTTTCCCAGATGGTACTCCCAGCTCCTTGACTCCCAGTCCAAGACAGATATCTACAAAACTCAGCTGCCCAGTACAGCCAAGATTAAGCTCATGAAAGTTTTTAGAAGACCTGAATGACCTTTTGATGTTCAAACAAATAAATATTTAAAAAACATCACCTGATGGACCAACACCCTTGGATAAAACTAGGGAGATTGGGAAGAGCTATATGAGTATTTCTAAAATGATAAACGGTTTTGATACTTAGAATTTCAACTACGAACATCAGTTATTTCAAGCAAAACACAGGCAAAGAGAAATGAAGGAAAGCATCATCACAGTCAGATTCAAAGAGAGGTAACAGGCACTTTGTGCCCTGGGCAGATCAGTGCAACTTGAAAGATACTCTAAATTCGGAGATTTGTATTCCAAACATTCTCCCTCTTTTTACATCACTAAGATTATCAACACAGTTCATAGAATCATAGAATGGTTTGGATTGGAAGGGACATTAAAGATCACATAGTTCCAACCCCTCTGCCACGGGCAGGGACTCCTCCCACCAGACCAGGTTGCTCAAAGGCCCATCCAACCTAGCCTTGAACACTTCCAGGGACAGGGCAACCACAACTTCTCCAGGTACCCTGATCTAGTGCTTCACCACCCTCATAGTAAAGAATTGCTGCTACATATCTAACCTAAATTTCCTCTCTTTCAGTTTGCATCCATTACTTCTTGTCCTACCATTACAGTTCCTGAACAAGAGTCCCTCTCCAGCTTCCCAGGAGGCTCTCTTCAGATACTGGAAGGCTGCTAATATGTGTCCATGCAACCTTCTCTTCTCCAGGCTGAACAGCCCCAACTTTCTCAGCCTGTCTTTGTATGGGGAAGTACTCCAGTCCTCTTGTCAACTTCATGGCCCTCCTCTGGACTTACTTCAACAAGTCCCTATCTTTCCTGTGCTCAGGTCCCCAGCACCCTCCAGGTGGGCAGAATCACCTCCCTAGACCTGCTGTCCACAATTCTTTTTCACGCAGCCCAGGATATGGCTGGCTTTTTGGGCATTTTCTCACTGATATTTTGGCAACAAAGGCATTGTGCATTGGTCCTACTTAAATGTTATCAAAGATGTGGTAACAGGAACAGAAGGGACTGGGGAAAGTGAAGGCTTCTTCAGCTCTGCGGTAGCTATGAAGATTTCAGCATACAGAATGAAAAAGATATGGAGATTAGCTGATGCAGAGAACAGTAAGGTGAGAATTTTTATGTCAGTGAAGAAGACAGAAAGGCTTACATTCTCTCAACAAATCCTGGATGGGGTAATGTCAGCTACTCAGAAATGTGTGCAACAATAAAGTTATCAACTGAAGGTCTCCCAAAAATAAGAAGTCAGGTTAATAGAATGCTTGTTTCTGCTGAAAAGATTAGCAACAAGTTACACAATAAGCACAGTATTAAAATAATATCCAAAATAGAAGTGCAAGCATTGACATTTCATACAGAGGGGTGCTACTCGTTCCCTTCTTATTTACCAACACAAAGAAATTATATAGCACTACTGTAGGACAGAAGATTTCCTGTAGAAATCTATATAGTCACATTTTCTGTGGTTGTATAAATCTTACTGCAGTGAGATTTAAAACTCAAAATTTGTGCTACTGCTACAGGTGCAAAACTCAGATCTCTGCTAGAGAGCAGCACACTCACCTTTCAGTGACCAAGCAATATTTAGCACAGCATTTCAGAAATTACTTAAAAATTACTCATCCGATTTCACTTTCTTCAAATGCCATAAAACGTCAGTACTTCTTTAATACCTCTACTGATTTCTTCCTGTCATTCCACCAGAATTGTTGCTTACGGTGACCAGAACTGCAAGCAAGGTTTCAGCAGAAGCCACACAAATTTTCAGTAACTGTCCTATCCAAGATTAAACTGAAGAAGGTCCTTGTGTGCCCTTCACATGCCTTTGAAAATAATTCAGTATGAGTATTCAACTAGTTGACTATTATGCCATTTAATTACATGCTAGTTACAGAAAATTGCAACTACAGCACTTATTTCATTGATCCCTACGGATACCAACTCCCATGTTGACAAACTCACTGTTCAGCTTCTACTTAGTAATTTGTTCATAGGCATTTACTTATTTTTTTGTTGGTTCTTCAAATACACAGTTGATACTAAATACATGTAACATATCTGATATCATAACTATTTACACTAGCATAAAATATAACACAAAGTGTGAAGGAAAACACATTTTAGAGTCAGTTAAATACTTTTATACATAATTTTGTAAAACATTAAAAAGGAAAAGCTAGCTTCAGTATGGACTATAACAGTGGCATTCAGAAAGGCACAACCAAAATGGTTGCATCTAGATTCAGGTCTGCTTTCAATGAAGTATCATAGCACTGTGTCAAGGTATAACTAACAAACTGTATGATCCTACCTCCCTTACACATGCAGATTAATGCAAAAGAAATGGACCTGAATTCACAGAAGTGGCACACTAGGTGCACAGTGGTTCCGCAATGGCGTAGCTCCTCCAAGAAGGAAGAGCCCCAGCCTAACCATGCTTAGAGACAGACTGGTGGCAAGTCATAGACACGGGTTTCAGGCATCTCACTGGTGAACGACTGTTACCACTTGACCTAATGTGTGAAAAGGTGAACCTCCTTTGTCTTGGCCATAGTTATGAATTCAGGTGTGCCAGGTTGCAGAGCTCCGCACTGAACTCTTGGTTATCAGCGTGCTTAGTCAGGGCACTGGCAGCACGCTTACAAGAATTTTAAGTGCTAAAACATATGCTTTATGGCCTCAAAGTGCCTAAGCTCAATGTTAAATGGCTAAGGCCTGTGAAAACAGCCTTACTGTCTCTGGGCACACACATTTTGGTACCTAGGGAACTTCAGTGCTTGACACTGAGTCCCCTACACACTTTCAGGCACTTCCACATGCACCCTGTTTCAGTGAAAAATGCACAAAGGAAGACAACTAAATTCTACTCAAGTCTGATTCAAATATCCGAACCCTCTTTTAAATCTGTTTCCAAGAAATTTGGGATACAATTTCTTTTTTACATCCCTTTATATAGTAGCCAGTGTATTGAGACTGCAATAGGAACCAGACAGAAGAGGCAATCCACCTCAAATCAGAATCTCTCAACATAAGTTGCACTCAGATCTGCAATATAAACAAAAAGTATCTATAAAGTTTCTTCATATTTGGGCAACAGCCTTTTCACTCTTTGATAATTCAAAAAACCCTAAAAAGAGCACTGAATTTAGACTCACCTTTGTGGAATTAAAAACTAGATTTAAAAAAACTAAGGAAGATGTGAATCTTAAGACGAAAAATAAATTTTCCCATCCATCAAAAGAAACATTTGAAAAAAGATCTCACAGTTTATAATATAAGTGTCAGCACTGCAAAAGCCATAATAATAGCATCATCTGCTGACTGTACAAGCAGAACTGGAAAAATCATGATACTATATTATCAAACATTAACATGCCCCTATCAGCTCAGTATTTATTAAATGAGTGTTTCAGAGTTCTCCCTTCATTTTAATCTGCTTCAACAAACTATGTGTTTAAATGTTTACTGAAAAAAGGATGACCAAGTAATATGTCTGGTTATAAATGTGTACAACAATCACTGACCAGGGCAATGAGGCGGGGAAGGCTAAGAAGCAAAAAGGATTGCTTCTCAGAACTCTAACATGCAGGATTTTTCTCAAATGCTTAAATTCACCCATGGTGCTTAAGTTATTGATACCACAGACTTTCACAACATCATAAATTTCAGTGTTACAACATACCTTCATCAGGTACAAGAAGAAGCATACACGATGTGACATACCTTGGATGTTAGATGAGATCCAAAGGAATACAACAATGTAGTGGTTAAAAAGCAGGGTACAAACAGATCTCAGATTCCTGAATAATAATTTCCAAACTACTCACTTAGTCAGATCACCCTCTCTTGACCAGAAAGATCCCTAGGTGCCTGCAATTCAAAAAGCCTTGAGCTTTGTACCTAACTCACTACATCTCTGTCTACTGGGGTCCAGAAATCTGATCATGACTAACCCACACCAAAACAAAGCAGGCTGCATAAGGTGCAGCAGTAGCCACGTTCATTTTAGAAAACAGAATACAGAGTACACATTTTTACTGTGAATACCAATGAATCACAGCCTTGGGGTGGAGGGCACATTGATCCAGTTTTGATACTGCTTTTGGGCTCAGGCTCTGCTCTTGATTGTGGCTTTACATTAAAGTCAGTTATTGGATAAAAGTGTGAAATCCCAGAACAAGGAATGGAGCCAATGACACTCTTCTATTTCAATATTACATCCAAACCACTACATAACCAATATTTAATAATTTTGACTGTAGTCTGTGATTTCAATGACAAACTAATAAAATGAAACAAAAAAAAGAAACCCAAGATATTTAAGTACACATCTTCAGCAATGGGACTCCACAAGTGGTTGCAAATACAGAGACTTCTGTTCTTCATGAGACTGAATCAGATGCCTCTGGGCCCACCAGACACACACTGAAATCAGTCCTTCACATTTTCTGTAGGCTAGCAGGAGACAAAATCACATCGAGGAGGCAAGAGCAGTTTGTGAAAGACTCCATGTGTCAAACCAGTTGCTGGTCAGCTGGACCTGTTAATAGGCTGTCAGACCCTGTATCTTGGAAGACACCTACACCATTAGAGAGAAGGAATCTTTCAAGTGCTGCTAAGCTCCTGACTCATCTGAACAGAGCTATCAGGCAGGCAGATGCCCAGCAGTAAGAGGTCAAAAGGCCTAAATCACTACAACACTCCAGGACTAAGGTGCTTTAGACTACAATTTAAAGGATTTGTTTATAAATGTAGATATATATATACATAGAGAAAGATCTGTAAGAGATGCACACAGACATTAGGGCAACATTTCTCTCTTACAAGGATAGGCTTGGGAGCGTTTGGCCTGGTCAGCCTCAAGAAAAGACATCTGAGTGGGGACTCATTTATGTCTGTAAGTATCTGAAGGGAGGGTGTCAGGAGGATGCACCCAGGCTCTTCTCAGTGGTGCCAGTAGGACAAGAGACAATGGGCAGACATTGATGCACAGGAAGTTCCACTTGAACATGAGGAAGAACTTCTTTACTGTGCAGGTGATGCACTCTGAAAATGATTACCCAGAGAGGCTGTGAAGTCTCCCTCACTAGAGATAGTCAAGAACCATCTGGATGCAATTCCATGCAACGTGCTTTAGGATGACCCTGCTTGATGACTCACTGTAGTCCCTTCCAACCGTACCCATTTTGTGTTTTCAATGATGACAGCTTCTCTGGAAAACCTTAGCTATCCATTGCTAAAATATACTCTACCTTCCTCCAGCCAAAAATCCTACTTATACTGTTTGGGTTCTTTTTTCCCACATGCCCACCAGGAATACACTGCTCCACAAACATCTTAAAACATATTTTGCATTATGTTCCCTTAATTGAAAAAATGCCTTTTAATAAAATAAAAAAGGCTACAGATTATTTCAATTTACCACACATCAATCACTGCCTGAGTAGAAGCAGATCACAAACTCTTTCCTATTGAAGATACATTAGGTTTAAACAGAGTCATTCCAGTTCTTTCATTGATGGTATAAATCTTCAAATCTCAGTGGAAGAGCCTAGTATATTCCTATTGTTAGTGAATCATTGACAGAACCAACTCAACAGTTAAGAAGCTTCTAATGTGACAATTTATATAAGCAGAGTAATTAAAGTATATTAGAAATCCAGATAATCTCTCGCAATCAAAACAATGAAGGGCAGCCCACGGGCATTCAAATTACACATTGCAATTCAGCTCAGGGTCACCTTCTCAAGTTAAACAACATCAACAGAAAATGCCCAAAACTAAATGATCCTCATTCATAACTAAATCTATTCAGGAAATTACATAAAGCTCTTCGAAGATATAAACCTTTTAAGAACAGTTAACTGCTTTAAACAACTATTTTTTTCCTTCTAGTGATTTGAACACTAAGTCCAAATTTCATTTCTCAGATAGGACTTGAAATATTCATTAAAACATAGGGAAGACAAGGGAAAACGTGTCAGATCCTTTTAAATCTTATACTGCAAGTATCACAGTAGTATTTTCTCACATTACCTGAGTGCGTTAGAACAGACAATGCAAGAAGTCAGTAATTAAATAATTATACTATCAATAAATAGAGAATCTAGTACTTATGATTTTTTTCGTATTCTCATTAGCAATTTCTTTTACTATTTCTGTTTGAAGCTTTTTGTTTGTTTCATGTATCTTCTTCAAGTCAGTCTACCGACTGGACAATTAAAAGCATTTGATTAGATTACATTTTGACATAAAATTAAATCAAAATCAGCACTCTCTACAGAGTTTTCCAAATTTAAGATTATATTAAAAACAAAACACCACCACCACCGCCAAACATAACCATTGCAACTGATCCTATATTAAGTAAAAAATGCCAAATGTACATTATTCAAATTTTAAGTCAAAGTTTCTAAATGTGGGTGTTTTTTTCACACAACAAATGCTGTATTACATAGCTTGGCTGCTTCTTCTTCAGAGAAATACAATTCAAGAAATGGGGCTCTTCCCCTGAAACTAAAATAGAGGAATCTAGCAGATTTATATTCTTCACTAAATTCTTTAGATTTAAATGTAACAGAGCAAACAGGATGTACCACAGAAAAAAAGTGAACTGAAAGTCTCAGGCTTTTAAGACAGTTGTCCTTCTCACAGCAATATGGAAACAATAATGTATTATAACCCAGCAAAGTTATCTCTCATTGCTTAAGTGATTTTCCCCATCTAGGAATCACTAAAACTGGCAGAAACAACCACGAGCTAATACACTTCTAAGTTTTCAAACTAAGCATTCAGAGTAAGGGATGTTAGTTTGTCAAGCTGCAGCATTTCTGAACACAGTCATCCCTTGAAATTTTAAATATATTGATACCTTGGGAATTCACTTTCTGGACTTTTAGAAGCACATAGCTGTGACAAAGGAGACACAAAATGTAGGTATATTTTGTATATACTCCTTTACTTTTCTTCTATTGCATGGCAGAAGTTGAAGAGAGGCCCGAGTGGTACTAGCCTGAACATTGCTGCCCTTCACCGGACAGCAACCAAAGTACTCAGGATATCGCCTACAGACTCGGCAGAGATAAGAGAGCAAAAAAATAGGGGTATTTTAAAACTCATGAAATTGCAGGAAGAAACGTTGTATATCCTTTAAAAAGAAAAGCAGATACACGGCAACTGCTGTAGAATTTAACTAGGAAAGAAAAAAATAAAACCTAATAATGAAGTGGCTTCCAAGCACAGCCAGTTCTCCCTCCTCCGTTATACCACTTCTTTCATCACATTCTTCCTGCAGTGACCTTTACCCCACGCACTACACGGCAGAAGAGAGACCTGGAACATGCTATGATCAGCCTGTCCTGCCCTTCTGACTCTCAGCTGAATGTGGATTCCAGGAGACTTGCAATGATCCAGGCCAAAGTGATGCCATAATTATGAGATGAAAGTGAATACTGTCATATAAACACTTGCAAGAACTTTACACTGGATGCTTGATGAAGGTCTTAAATATATGGAAAAATAGCTCACAGTCTACCTGAAATAATGTTTACTAAATTACAAGAAAGGGCAAATATCTGGAAAAGAACTAGCATATAACAGAATCATGGACAAAGTAAAGGAAATCAAGCTTGGAATTCTTTATCACAGAGAGCAAACGTCAATACATCTTATATTGCTCCTTCAATCAACTGATTAATAGATAATACTGTATCTTCATTTGTGGATGAGGAACATTAGGAAATATTTTTCTTAATTACTTCAAAATATTATTGTATATTTCTTTTAGAACACAAATATTTTTGAAAAAGCATTCACTATTTTGTGAATAATCAAACAGCACAGTTAATCCCTTAGTTAACCACTAATTCATTCATCGATAAATTGTTTCATCATTTTTGAATAGTTAGGCTTCATGAGTATTCTCTGTATGTGCCCACACGAAGTAGTGTCCAAAGCAACAGTTGCAAAGACCACACTAATAAGTAAACAAATAGAAAAATTATCTGCACTTCAAAGGGCTCATCTCCTGATATTGAAGATTCTAATCTTCACTGGTATGGAAAGCGTTAATGCTGTGAATAAAAGGTTTTCAACTGCAGCTGAATCATGTGAAGATTATCAATATAGCAGCAATGTACAAAGGGGCTCCAGCAAGGTTACAGAGTTTAATGTAATCCTCTCTATAGCTAAGCACAGTAATAGAGAACCCTGTGTTCACTGTGACAGCATGTTGTGTGCGCTCAGTAATACTTTTAAAATACACACAGAGAACAAGAAATCCCCAACATCTTTACTATTCTCAAAGACAAAGTAAAGATATTAACAAGAACAGACACACAACCCTAAAACACAAAGGTACAGAAAAGCCAAACATTCAAAGCTGCAGAATAGTAGTACTTTCTCCTTAACCCTTCTCAATGGGTTTAACTGCATCACTGAAAAGCCAAGTTGTTATGACTGTAATTTAAATGCAAGCAACAAAGCTCTAGTTTGCTTCATCTAGGTCTGCTGGGGGGGAATATTACATCTGCCTCAGCCAGCCTAGCAAATTTGTGTTAGAGAGCAGTTTTCTTTTCCTAAAAACATTTAGCAAAGATAAGGTTGCAAGAGCAACAAAGACAACACAACCTGGGTTAATTCAGTGCAACCAGTTTACATTTCAGTTTGTGGAATACTGTTGGGAAAAACAGACAGCTGATTCGAGCCCAACTGCAATTTTCCTTCATTACCTTCAAGGATATTCAGCCAAGTTAGTTTCTCCCCTGTACTACACAAGCATATGCTAAGATAGCAGTTTCCTTTGTGTCTGTAATGGAAAATACAAACTGAAAGACATAACACATGAAGTGACTCTTTGCTGTCCCAAAATCTGAAGTCCCAGGAGAGTGAGTCCCAGTACTCATTTCAGCAGCAGGGCTGAGCCATTCACACATCTCCATCAAGCAGTCTCTGCTAAATTCTGCACTGTTCAAGGCACTGGGAGTCATCTTGTTGCTTTGAATACATCCCTGCTCAGTTCTTTTGAAGATACAATACAGAAAAAGCAAACAATTAAAAAGACATTTACTTTCTCTAAGCAGACTTCAGTATAGGTCAGATTCAGAGTTTTTTAATCCTCAGAAATAACAAATAAAGAAAACTCAAGAAAAAAAATGAACAGGCTGCATTGAAATTGATACCATCCTAAGGTGGTGTAGTCCCCTTTTTCAGTTCACATACATGCAAAAATCCCCACCTAAACCAAACTTAATATTTACAAATCATTGCCATTTCACAAAACTTAAAATAGCTGCATTTCAATTTTTAAAACTTATTTTGAAATCTTTGTAGCTGACATTACAATTAGTTTTTATCAAATTAAGAAAAATCCCCCAATAAATTCTCTGTGCCAAATGTAAAACTTCAGAACAGTAAATGCGCCTCAGCCTCTGATGCACTGCAGGCATGTCACCTCACGTCATTAGAGTTTCAAAGGAAGTTTGAAGAAACCTTTGGAGACCATCTGGTCCAATGCCCCTGCTCAAAGAGGGCCACCTAAAGCTGATTGCCCATGACAACGTCCAAATGGCTTCTGAATAACTCCAAGTATGGAGACTCCACAACATCCCTGGACAACCTGTACCAGTGCTCAGCCACTTTCACAGTAAAAAACCAAACCAAACCAAAACCAAACCAACCAAACAAAAAGTGTGGTGGCTGTAAAGAGGAACTCTCGCATTTGCATTGCCTTTGGTCCTTTCATTGGGCACCATCAATAATAGCCTGGCTCTGTCCTCTTTGCACCCTCCCCACTTTGGATAATTTTATACAATGGTAAGATACCCCTGAGCCTTCCTTCTCCATTTCAAGCTGAAGAGTCCCAGCTCTTTCAGCCTTTCCTAACAGAAGAGATGCTCCAGTCCCAAAATCATCTTCGTAGCCTTTCACGGGCCTCTCTCCAACATATCCGTATCTCTTTTGGACTGGGTAGCCCACAACTGGACACAGCACTCCAGCTGCAGGCTGTAGCCTCACCAGTGATAAGTAGAGGGGAAGGATCCCCTCCCTCTACCAGCTAGTAGTGCTCTGCCTACTACAGCACAAGGTGCCATCAGGATTCTTTGTGGCAAGGGCACATTTCTGGCTGAAATCCCTCTTGAAGCTATACAGAAACCTTCCACATCATTATAAAATGGATCATGGACAAATATAATTTATAATGTGAATCGGAATGTCAGTTTATCTAAGAAACTGAAAGAAATAAGAAATGCTGAAGTGAAAAACAAGTCATGTTACTAATGCGCAGTCAAACGGCATATTCAAACAGGTATCTTTCAGAAAACTTTTCTGTCTGAGTAATACTTCTAAATTTATCATCTTCTAGACATTGTGTATTAAACGGGATTTCCATTTGTTTTTTGCTTGTTGGTTGTTTGCATTTGTTGGCTTTTTTGCAGTGGGGATGAGGGGGGAAGTGTTTGTTTTGTTTTGTGCCTTTTTAATGAACACCTAGTCATGGAAAAAAATCTAAATTGAAAGGGACCTCTAGAGGACACCTGGTCCAACCCCTGGCTCAAAGCAACGACAACCTTCAGTAACACTAAGGAGGGAAAATTTACAATCTACATAGAAATTTGTTCCAATGTTTATCTTGTGAAAATTTTATCCTTACATGTAATAAAAACTTCCTTCCCCACAATCTCAGTCCATTGATTCCTACTATTACACACACCTTTCTGATGAGTCTGATTACACCTTATCCATAACCCCTCCTAATAGATTGCTTTACAAATCAATAAAATGCATTCCACCCACCACTTCCCCTACACACCCCCTTTTCCTAAGGACAAAAAACTCAGTTTTCTCTCTCCCCTCTCACAGGGCATTTGCTTCTGACCCCTAATCATCTTGGTGATCCTCTGCTGAACTTAAATCAGTATTTCTGTGTTTTTCTTTTACTGGGAACCCATTATGCTGCTTATTTATACAACATAATTTACTTGAAAAATATTCTTGTGGAGCACCAGGAGGGCAATGAAATATAGCTGTCTATAGCTACACAATGGCCCAAACTCCAATACAACAAATTTTCTGAATTTTTACAAGCTAAGTGTTTTTTACCAATTTCTTACTGTCTTTTGTTTGCAAAAAAAAAATTTCATGAGAAACAATAACCATGTGGTGTGACTGGAATGCCAAGCAGTGGTTCTGAAAGGCCAGCACTGAAATCCATTTTTAGATATAATAATTTCCAGAATCCAGCCTTTAGCTCTTCCATGGGTCCCTAAGATCAGGAAAATAGCAGTTGACAGAGAATTATAATGATGGGACAGGTTCATCTCTTCTGTAATCTATTGCTTACGTTTTTAATAAGTCATTTTTCCCACAGTACAGGCAGTTGAAATAAAAACTACCGCTTAACAGGTTGACCTTAAGCAGATGACTTCTTACAATTCAGATCTCAGTAGTTAAATAGACTCCCAATGCTGATGGACTCCCCACACTGGGGAACAGACACCCACACACTGTACTATAGTGGATCTCTCTTTAAGCTCATGGGGTTTCATTCAAATATATCAAAAGAATACAGATAATTTTGGAAGAGCGTACAATTTGAGAAACATGATGATAAATGTGTGGCCATGTAAATATCATTAAAATTCTTCTCAGCCATGCTAAAAAAAGTAAAATTAAAAATAATCAAATTTTCGCAAATTGCATGAAAAAGTTTACAGAGGTCAACTTCACCACGTCTCAAAAGTCTTCCATTACCTACTACAGCTTTAGAAACACAGTTTTCCTCATTCAGCAGGTCCTCATCCAGGCTCAAGTATCAAGAAGACAGAGATAACTGTTAAAATATCCATTCTGGCTGCAGAAATTCTAATGATGAGTTGCTGCCATCCCAGTTAAAATTTTCTGATAGGACTAGATACGAAATAGACCCTAAGGAAAACTACCCAAAGTCCTGAGGAGAAGAAAAGGAACAGTATTAACATATTAAATCCCAAATACTGAAAACAAACTAGAAATACCACTAGCCACTATTATCTCTTCAGACATTCTGAATAAAATTTTCAGTAACACACCTGTCTTATATTACACCTGTAACACTGTTTATTATCATGCCATTCCTATTTTTCAGGTAGGAAGCCTGAGAAAATACTTCAGAAACACTCTTAATTTAGAACAAGACTGTAACAGAAAGAGGAACTGTAGTTCAAATAAAGTTTTTCTTTTTTTTAAAATGAAACTCTCTTGCTCCAGCTTCTCTAGCTGTCTTTGCAGAAAATCAAAATCTATATGTATATGGATACTCTCTAGGAACTTGCTGGGAGCCATATACTGTAAGTGGTTTAGGAAAATCTTTCTCTCCAAGAGAGAAAACAGATTTTGGAAGGCAGGCAAACTCATAGTCAAGATAATGAACTAAGTTGTTTCCAAATTCCAAAACAAGGCATTTTATTTTCTTCCTGAAAAATCAATTTTGTTCTTTATGGAGTATCTGCTGTGTGAAAGGATGCTTTCTGTGTAATACATCTTTTTAGTGGAAAAAATTACTTTGGGTACAAAACATCCCCTACTAACATTGTTCCCAACATTGGGTAATACAGACAGTAGAGCTAATTTTCTGTCATCCAGGAAGAACGGCAGGCATGCTAAACTTATATCATCATCTCCCCTGAAACACAGTAAAAATCACTGTTAGAACTGATAGTTTATTAGATCAAAGGTACCATCAACAATGTCAATTCTGCTGGGTAGTGTTAACAGGAAAATGTTTTACAAGTTCTGCTACTGGGCATCCATTTAACTTCCAGCAACAGCTATGCTGTAAAACCATGCACATAATTTATTTCGTGAACTGTGTGTGTGGGAAGCATTACCGAGGCAAAACTCACAGTCTGACAAAATGCTTGGATTTGCACTGTTCAGATTATTGCCTAAAGTCTCTTTGTTCAATTACCAACAATAGTTTTTATTTCAAAACATGGTAAAGTGTAATACTACATGAGAACAACCTATTGCTTTAAGACCAGATTTGACAAAATACAAATAAGTGGATAATTACTACATTTTAAACTTGTACACATCTTGTCTATTAGACTTAAGGATTAGTAAAGTTCATATTTATCTTACATATAATTTTTATCAATTTCCCCCCAAAACACTCCTAATACCTCCATGGTATCCATGGTAACCTCTTTGCTTACATATAGCTTAAAATGACATTTATTTTAATTAAGTCAAGTAAACAGAAAACAGGTCTTAACTACTCAGGTTACTGTCATCTTTTCTACAGTAATCAACAGTCTTCAAACGAGTTTCCAGTTTAAGTCTGCCACATGCAATTGATGACAAATAGGTGTGCCAACAAATTTCCTTCCCACATCATGGCAAAACTGATTTTATTACTCCCAAAAATATGCAGAGTTTACAAATACAGGTATTTAAAAATAATCCCAACAATGTAGATTTAATAATTTACTGTGTTTCTTTTCAGTGCAAATGTATTGCTACTACTCCGCAAGGCTTCCTGGAATTTAATCTATTTCTCTATTCTATAAAAAAAATTTGATTTATAATCATCTGACACACTGTGATGTTTTCCAAAAAAGACTCACCTCAGACAGGACAAATGCTCAATAAAATATTATTGTACCTAATATTCCACTGTATTTGATATCAAAAGAGAAAGGGATGTTTTTTAAAAACTCGCAGTATATAATTTTTTTAGATAATTCTGCTTCTATGAGCCTCTTTCCTTCATTTCTTAAAATGCACTTGCCTAGTTTGTAATTTTGGCTTTTTTTCACTGAGAAAGTAGCTGATAAAGGTATCTTCTACTGTTTTTACGAAAAACCACTACAGTGAAAAGCCAGCATTGTGCCTTGGGACACCTATCGGCTCCTACTGCTCTGCCTATGTTCAGCATGTCATACCCTTGTCATGCAGCATCACCTATCACAGGTGGCATTAATAATGTCACAAATAACTGTTCAAAGTTTTCTCTGCAGCTGCTGAAAGAATTCAGAGACCTTCCAATATACACAGTTAAATGTTGAAGCTGTTTTTCCCACTTTGTTCTTCAAAATCCTAAACTACAAAATCCCTTGAGCGAAAAGTCAGAGAAAGGCTACCATCCCTTCTAGGGTTAAAAGATGCTTTTGTAAGATTTTTAGGTCAGATTAACCTTTTGCTCACAATAGGGTTGGTTATTGGTTTTATTTTTTACTGTCTTTAACACAGGTAAAAAAATCAATATGAAGCGAGACAAAGGGCTCTGGAGGCCCTGGCTGCACCAGCTTTTGGTTTGGCTCATACACAATCCTACAACATGCTGAGGCTGGGAAGGATTAGCCTGCTTGTGTTGAGTAAACCGATGATACTCAATAAACAGTTTCTGTTGTAAACCCCTTAGGACGTGCAAAGCCACACTAGTTGGCATTAGACCAGATAAGCTGCCGAACCAGCTGTAATCTCATTTAGACCTGAGCTGATCCTCCTGTCCTTTCATTCCACAGGATCAAAGCAAACCACTGAGGAGGCAGCTGTATTATAGCAGCAGTGCTTGCTGGATGCGGCAAACATTTCATAAATTCCTCTCCTTGAAGCAAGCCTGCACATAATCTACCCAGAGCCAGTTCAATCAATGGATTTCTGAATTCATTAGTCTTATTATTACAGGATAACTGTTTTCTCCACATAGTGTGGTCGTTGTTGCAAGCCAACTTTGCAAAGCAGCTCTTACTGCTGACCATTTCTTTCTGGTAATGTGCCTTTGCATTTTTGCAGTGCCACATGAAAATGATTTAAATCACTTCAAGGCAGTATTTTTGAAAGACTAGAAATAAAACCAATTCACGAATATTCAAGTAGGAAGCCCTGAAATACAGCACATTCTTCCAAGTATAATTACTGGCTACCTGCTTGCATGCTTCCATGCATCAGTAATAATGACCAGTGTTTTCTGAGCTCAATGACAGGAAATGATAACAGCAAAAGCAGAGATTATATCACTGTTGCAGCATAAATACAGAAGAAATTATGTGAAAGGAGTAATTCTAAGAAAAAGATTGCTATTTGCCATTTACTTCTTGGTTCTCTGGAATTAAAAGGAAGAAATATTTTCATTGTTAAATAAATGAATAGCACAACTTAGGAACACCAGAAAACCAGAAAAGCAACAAGTCTTTTTAAACTAAGCAAAATGAAAACCAAAACACTGGATCAAATAAGACTTGAGGGTGCAACATTCGATTTCTGTACCACATATGGAGTTTTCACTTTGCAATTATAGATAAAAAATATTATAGTGTAACCTTAGAGCTTTAAAAATAGGTGTAATTCTGAAAATGCATCAACTGATCCATTTCCCACCAGTGAAGTCTGCAATATAACACATATTCACAAACAAACAAAATAAAATTAGATTTGTAACTGACATTGGAATAGGGGAAATATTATTAAAAATATTTTTCAGTCCTTCTATTTGTTAATTGTATTAATCACTAATGTGAAACCCTAAGTTTTCTGATACAGCTGCATTAGGAAAAAACAGAGGATGTAATAAGAATTAGGCAGGACAGCAGTGATTATTTTGGGTCATGTACAAGTAATATTAATGATTATTGAAGAATGAATAGTAGCCAGAGAACTAATTTTGATGTGAAAAATAGGGAAGGCCAGGTAACCCTTACAGTTATAAGGTTAAAATAGCAGTGTTTGTGACTTACTGTTATTTGCAGCCAATATAAATATGCAATACATTCATACACACAAACCGAAAGCCAGGAAGATCCCTCAGTGAACTGTTCTGAGTTTACAGAGCACAGGACAAAGATCTGTATCATCTTTGCATGCACACCCTAACCTACACTGCACAGATCTATTGAACTTCTGTCTCTGGCTGCTCATGCTTTTAATAAGAGTATAAAAAACCTGTCCATATAATGAAAAGCTTCAACAAAGTATAATAAAATCAGATGTTTAACACATGCAAATGACTTTTTAACAGATTACAGAGATGAGATGTTTTGTATGAAACTTTTTTTAAGCACTAAAGCACAGATGTGCTAGAGCATGTCACAGGCAGCTGGCAAAGAGGAACAAAAGGTATTTGCACCTACCATCTACAGATGTGTAAAAAACTCCCCACATATCCCTTCCTCAATCACTTAGAAACCATCTGATGTGTTAGTTAATGATTCCCCTCTCTCCACTTCATTCTTCAGACATAAAGGGGTCCCATTTAACATAATCACTTAATAACAGGAAAGTGATGGGTATCAGAACCCTAATTCTTCTAATATTTGCAAAATCCAGCTCTTTGTAATAATAATAACACCATGATAGCAAACTGTAAAACTGTGTAATTATACTTTAATTGTATTGTGAGGCATGCATTAATCACAAAGTTTAAGTACCAAGGATGGAATTATAATAATTCTGTAAAACAAATTTAAGCTAGCTAAGTAGGTCAGAACCACTAGCATGCAACAGGAGACCTCTGGGAATTTATCAGTTAATGGCTATTTATGTGCAAATGAGTGCCCTCCAACCCTCCCAAATCCTGTGTAGCTGAAGGGTATTTCTGTTAACCAGGAGCATACTTAACTGCTGAGGCATAAATTAAACCATTTATTGGAATGATTTTAATTCTTTTCTCCCCCCACCCACTCTTACTACTCCCTCCACCCTCACTAGCAGCACAATTTACAGTATTAATTTACATGGAGATAGGATTGCTGAAGTTTTCAGAAATTACTCTGTTTCAAGGAAGAGGGGAAAAAAAAGGAGAGAGAACAGAAAAAAAAAAGCGAGAGAGAAAAAACTTTCAGTTAGAAACAGTAGCAATGCTACACTTAATCTTCAAGTCTTCCAGAGGGCAGGTTGAGCTATTAGCAATTCCAGACGTTCAGTAACACAGCAGTGTAGTGGAAAACCTTTCATAACAAACTCGAATGAAATGAAATTCTGTTTTACATCCTCATAGGATCATTTTAGTTGGAAAAGACCTTTAAGATCATCAAGTCCAGTCAGTAACCCAGGACTGTCAAGCCCCCCACTAAACCATGTGGCCATGTGCCACATGTATGTTTTTTACATACCTCCAGGGATAGTGACTCCACCATTTCCCTGGGCAGCCTGTTCCAATGCTCAACAACCCTTTCCATGAAGACATTTTTCCTTATATCCAATCAAAACCTTTCCTGGTAAAACTTGATACCATTTCTCCTTGTCTCACATTCTAAACTTGAAGACAATGAAGCTCAAGGGGGACTGTATCCACTGTATTTAGTGTCATAACGTTCTGACTGTATACCTTTCAAAGGTCTTCCTTCAAGAAAGAAAACATCAAGAATTTCTTGGCTGCAGGAAAAAAAAACAGCTTCAATTTTTGAGTTTGACTTGGAAAAACCTAGTCATTTTTCATGTCTTAGGAAAATAGATACCTTTACAAAATACTCAGAATCAAGATGTATTGAATTTTCATTGTGATGTAAAATGGGGATGATTTACAGACAATATAAATGATTTCTCAACACTTATAATCATAGCAGTAATTCAGTACATCAAGATAATGTAAGCATAACCTCAAGATTCACTTTTAGGCTTATAATTTAATATGCTTCGGGTATCTTTTTCTTCTAAGTGCATGCACACATAGTCTTGCAAAGCAGAGGGTCCCAGAACAATAAAACAGTAAAAATTTGATTATCCTAACATCAATTAACCACAGCTCCCTGTTACCCTAAACAGGGTCACATCTCCCCAATGCCTAATAATTACATTGTAAAATCCCTTGATTGCCTGAATATATTCACTGTCCCTATGACGTTTGGATAATCATGGTTGTGTTACAGTTAATTATTATTTAAGAGATGATCACAGTGCATTACTTTCCAATGTCATGTTTGCACCTAATATGAAATTCCACATAAATAACATGCTGAACAAATACATACACAGCTTTTCCTCACCAAATCAAACTGTCGTAAAATATCTTTGAATATACAGGTGTGGTGTGAATTGAAGGAATTCCCTGAGAGCAAATCTTTAGCAGCTTGAAAATATTTTAGCAAGATACCTGGGACACTTATGGAAGTATTTTCAAGTGCACATCGCCAATAGCTAATCAATATATTCCTGACCGGGGAAACAAAAGAATGCCAATGAAAATGTTCGATTTTATTCTTGTGGTTGACTATTTTGCAAGGAAAACAAGA
The DNA here is from genome assembly GCF_047495875.1 of Pithys albifrons albifrons. NCBI lineage: Eukaryota > Metazoa > Chordata > Aves > Passeriformes > Thamnophilidae > Pithys > Pithys albifrons. The sequence continues at coordinate 39,229,373 of NC_092459.1, forward strand.
CTGCAAAAAAGCAGCAGAAGGAAACCTCATTGTCCTGGCAAGCACATCTGTAGTTGCCTGTTTGTCCCTTCTCCTGCCCCTCAATAAGAGGGTGACTCATGCCCGGCTGCAGCAGCGCTCCTGCTGCGTGCATAATGGCTGCTGTGGCTGCCTGTACAGCCCCTGCATTACCATGGAGAGAACCAGCAGCTTTCTGTCTCCTAGGGTGGATCTGCAAGCACGCACACTACACCACACGCTTCATACAACTCTTTGCTAACACCAGAAATTGATAAATGAACAGAACTATAAAAAAAAAGTGCACTCATATTTTCGGAAAGCATCAGCACAGCTGTATGGTAAGAGCCTGCTACAAGCCCATGGTTGCCTCTCAGCTCCCTACAGTGAGGGGCTGCAGCCTTGATTATGACTGTACCTTACAGCCATTGGCAGGGACTCATTATGGCCCTAAGGCTTTAATTAACCCCGATTAGAGATAAACAGGGCCTTCTGGTTGTGAAAAAAGAGGAGAGCATAGACAGCACTTTCAGCTTATCAGACAACCAAGTAAACTACAAACTGCTTTTATCTTTCTCTACTTGCTCCTCCCACTAAAAATGTCAAGAAGGGCCCTCCGCCTGACCCTGAGATGCACAATGTACACATTGCAGAGGATGCTCTATTCTTTCTGGTTTGTTTTTAGGGAGGATATGGTGGCCTACTATTCTAGGCTTATTTGCCATTACACGCATTTTCAGCATCCCTGTTTTAATACAGCTGTAAAGAAAGCCGGAGCATTTAGCCATTGGCAATTAGTGACACTTGGACTTGCTCCAAGGCAAATAAAACATGACAGTATACACCTACCTTGCCCTGTATCAAATAGCTTCCCTTAGAAAATGTCTAAAAAAGCATTTTCAAAGTAATGTCCTAAACAGATTTCAAGACTCAAACACATAACCACTGAAAGCTCATCACCCTGTTCAGCAGGGCCACTGTGCTGTGCATACAGTAGAAGCCATATGCACACTCCCACTCCAGAAATTTCATGAGTGAGCAGGATACAGAAGCACTACACAGGTTCAAGTTTCCCTCCTCCAAGAGAATGAGGAAATTAAAGAGAGTGAAGATACTCAAAGTCAAAATGAATGACAGGTTTTCAAAGTTCAATTTTACAGCAGATTAGAGTTTCTGGTACTGTTTCTTTACCTTCTTATTTCACTGAGTTTTTGTCCTGTAAGGAAAAGCACAGAATACTGTTTAGGATGCATCCATACTAATTGGCCACCACCTGCACTGAGAACTCCTTAATAACCAATCACAGAAAACATAAATGAAAGACTGGGTAGCATCACCAGTCTGGCACGTTCACATAAGACTACTTTCTGGCAAATGTTTTTCTGATTTGCTGTTTAAAAAAAGAAAACTAAAATTCAATTCCACAAGTCTCTCCTGAAGCCTGCGTTATATCTGCAGCCTACTCTAAATAATCACACCAAACTTCTGCCCAAAATTTAGCCGATTCCGTCTTAACTGGCATGAAGAACAGAAAACCTGCAACATTACATACTGGGTAACTCCCAGCATGTTTCTCCACAACTTTTCCCAGCTGAAATCAGCTCCATCAAACTTATACAAACTTCTTACTCTAGTCATTCACTTCTGTGACTCTCTTCAATCTTTAAGTTATTCATACATGTTTTTTAAGCTGACATGGCCACTACAGCTAAAGACAGAATAAGCAGCTCCTCCTCTCACCTGCAGGAGTTTATTAACACACCCCACAATGATATTCAAGTCACATTAGGTCCTGCTTCCTAATATCGTACAGGTTGCGTACATGAGAAAGTCACTGTTAAAAGTTAGCCATCAGATTTCAGTTCAATTTCCAATTTTCTTGCAGCCACTATAGCCTTATAGCAAAGTCTACAAGCAAGGGCAGAACACCATCATCACGGCTAGGGTCTGCAAACGAAGACTTGAGAAGGGCACTCCCTACACTTGCTACAAGCACGCTGGTGGCTAAAAGGCCAATGCAGGACAGGCAAGTCTGGTTGCAAAAGGCACAGCGGAAATGATCCATTCTGGTCTCCAGTCAGGATTCTTGGTGACACACCATTCACAACACTGCTGCTTCCTTTGAGAATGCACACAGAGTCAGTCTTGAGGAGAAAAGACAACACCGAAAGACCCATTCCTTGCCAATATCGCCTAAGGGCAGAACAATTTTAAATTCTGGGGTTTTTCTATTCAAACAGAGAAACACCCTCTATTTTTGCCTACACGGAAACTCAAACTCTGTAACCCATTTTCATCTACTGCAACTAGTTGTGCTAAACAGTTCCCCCAACTTTCAGTGATTTGAAGTGATGCTATTAAACGCTGATAATACTAAGATAATACAAGTAACACTAAAGCCTTATGCTACTGATGTTTTTTTTTTAAATTTGCTCTCTCATTCCCATAGATTTAGATCATTTTACAGAAAAACTATTTGTACTTTTAAGGCTGCTGTTTTATTTTGTTACAATACCCTGAAACAAATACAGTAGAAGTTGTTTTATAGCTAAGAAAAAATTTTATCATGAGTAAAAACATTCCAGAGGAAGAAGAATCAAATAGCATATACCCAGAAAATAGAAAAACAGGAAAAAACACAGAATGTATTTAGATTCATCCCTTCTCTTCATTTAGCCACTGGTTTCAAGAGAGCACACCAAATTGGTTTTGCCAATGAGGTAGTCTCAGAAGTTAGTAGTAAAAGAAACTGATGGCAGTAGGTACAGCTGTCAGTAACAGAATCTGAAATAAATCTGTAAAAAATGAAGCAAGTGGCTATTCATTACCTCTGTAGCTATTACCCAGTTTTCATAGCATAAATGATGGTTGAGGGAAACAAAACACAAAAGCTTGTTCTACTGAACCACTGAACTGAATCTTTCAGAACTGCAAATCTGTGTTGTGTTCAGCACTGGGCAGGTGCTTTCCTTGCTTTTCATTTTCCTTCATTAAGACAAGTATATTCATGTCTTCAGTTAGCATAATGATTTCCTTGGAGTTGGTTCATATTTTTTTCCCCTCTATAAGGGTCAACTTTCTTTAAAACACAGAGGCACAAATTAATTCTCCTCTTCAGAGACCAAATCATTTCATAGGGTCTAGCAATGGACACAAGAGTGCAAAGGGAAATATTTTCAGTGAAGCAGAGACAGATGTGTCTAGTTCAGTGTATGTAACTGACTTGTACAACCATTCTTGACACAGCCAAGATAGTGGCTTGCTCTTGTCCCAGAATGTACACTTGCCATTTTTTCTGTTGGGTTTATGATTCTCTGCTAAGGGACCAGAAACATATGGGCACAGATGGGCATAGCACAGAGTGCACTCAGGTGCCAGAGAGGCCAAGCATGCTGTCCGGAGCCAGCTCACCATCCACTTTCTCCATCCTTCTGCACACACTGTCAGTAGGAGGCAGCATTGGCTGTGATAGCAGCAACTCCACACCACAAAGTAGTTGGGAGCTGGCTTCATTCTTCTGTCATTATATAAGCAAGATGACACTGTTCTCTAATCCAGCCAAAGCTGATAAGTACCATCAACCTGTCACTTCCTACATTTCAAATTCTAACATTGCAGCATCAAAGAGTTTTTACATTTCGATTTCTTTTGCTGGCAGCGGTCGGTAGCCTCTCATTCTCCCACGGTGTTCTAATGCAGCATTTGCACACCGGGGTTACTCCCAGCCTGAATAGCAGGTCATCCCCTACTCACTGAGCTCATCTGCGGCCCATGTGCTAGGCAATTTAGATCCAATCAGCCCTTATTTAGCTCAAGAGTAATGAGCAGCATAGTGACACAGACTTAAGCCTGACCCTCAGGACACTGCTCATCAAGCAGTAAAACTGTGACAAAATCATTCATCTTCCACCCGCTGGCAAGAAATAATACTCGCACTCACTGTATTACTTTTTCAAGACATAGGAAAAAAAAAGGTCCTGAATTTTCATGATGTGAGACATTAATTTGCAGAAAGCTGAATTCCCTTAAACCCCCCTGTTGCTATGAGCTCACCAGGGGGAAATAGGCCTTAGGAGACTGAAATGGAATAAAGAAAATTGCTTCAGCTTTCTGTTCATTTTAAATAAGCCTTAAATCTGACAAGAGATATCCTAAAGAGAGAAGAAATATATATCTTGTAAGGTAATGAAGAAACAATCAAAATTAAGAGATTAGAAGGCTACTTGCATATAATGGTTTTATCGACAAAATTATTTCTTTTGTTTAACATCCACAAAAAAAAATACTCCATATGAAAAGCCATTCTCTCATCTCATGTGAAGAATAGAAGGAAAACTGAGAGGAAAGTTAATTTGGGGAAAATAGTTCCAGAATAGTGAGACACTTCCATCAGAAAACAAATCTGCGCTTTATATCCTTCAAGGAGCACATAGTTCTCTAAACAACTGCAGGGTCTCAAGCAGCAGGTTTTCAGTACACCTGGATATGATTTTACACTTTTTTCCATGGATTTACTCTTTCACAATGGTTAAGTCTTGTACTGCTGTCAGGTAGGCTACAGAAAGCTTATGTGGATTATTTTTTGGTAGATAGAACGGATACAAAGGATGAAATGCAGAAAAGTGTTTCCATCTGTACCACAGGGGACAGAACTGTGGATCTTCATGATTGATGTCTGAGTACCATACTTGAGTTTCTTTAGCTTTGGGTGTCTACCAAGTCACTTTTTTCAGGCATCAACAATTAAAAGGTTTTTTGACAGCTTTCGTTGTTTCAGTTTCTTCTAAAAGTGATTCTAGAATAGCACTGAGTAGACTAGAATATTTCAGCTGAAAGGGGCATACAAGAATTTTCTAGTCCAATTGTCTAAGCTGATCAAGAGCTAAAGCAATTATTAACAGCATTGTCCAATTGTCTCTTAAACACTGACAGGCTTGGGGCATCAACCATGTCTCTAGGAAGTTTGTTACAGTGCTTGACTACCTGTGCGGTGAAGAAATGTTTCCTAATGACCAGCCTAAACCTCCTCCGGTGCAGCTTTGAACCATTCCCACCTGTCCTATACCTGGAGCCCAGGGAAATGAACTTAGCACCTCACTCTTTACTTTCCCTCTTCAGGAAGCTGTAGGAAACAATGAGGTCAGCGCTCAGCCTCCTCTTCTCCAAACTAGACAAGCCCAAATGAAACAATCAAAACACACAACAGTTTTAGCTAGTCATCTCTGAAGATCAGAATACAAGGAACAAAGGTGTAAAATGTGATTTTAGACCCCAATAAAAACCTGAAAAAAAACCTCAAATACCACATAAAGTAGGCAGAATATAAAGGAAAATGAAATTTTAATTACAAGAGTCACACCTTAAGGCAACAACTGTAGCTAAGAACATACACAGCATTCCCTCAGAAGACAGTAAGAGATTATTTTAAAGGATTTAGACACAACAAACCTCTCAAGATGCTGCTTCTCATGCTCTCAATGTTTATTACACTAATTCAAACATTAGTTTTATAATGGAATACGTGAATTTCAAAAAAACCCACTAAAAATACTTTAAGCCATAGGTCAAGTTCGCATAGCAAGGCATGCTTGCTTCCAAGGCATAAGATCTATGCTGTGAAGTGAAAAAAGGATTTATTTCATTTTTTTCACACAGTAAAAAAAATCATAGCAACTTTTAATGACTTTCTAATGGTCATTCATTAAGCTTAGGAGCTCTTAGAGCCAAACTAACATTTTCTGACTCTCAGTTCAGTGGCTTAGTCACAGAGTTACCTTCTGTGCTTATCAGGACATCACAGCTGGTAGCTCTAAATATCATCGCAGGATGGGGTGGGTAAGAGGAGACTCATGCTCTCCCAAACTCTTCAGAATATAGTTTTCAGAAGCTCAACATCAGAAAAAAGATTTTACAAAGACTAACACTAAAACCCCTGAGGGGGAAGAAAAGGAGGAGGGAGGACCTTTCTATTCTCCTCCTGAGCTTATCTGCTGACTTACACAGTAACAGAGAAGGGGAGAGAGGCTTCTGTTGGTCTCAAAAAAGCTTCCCACAGGCTGTTTTGATGGCAAGTATAACGCAAAAAAAATTACAAATGACTATACATTTCCATAGCAAAGATATACTGGATAATCCATTCCTATCGTGATTTCTCCCACAACCTCAAGGCTAAACACACTCTAACAGACAGAAACATCCAGCTCTGCTGTTATCCATGGCCCAATTCTTAATGAAACTTTTAACTAGAGACAGGTTTACCTGACTAGTATTCCTGTAAGAGCTTATGAAATTTACACACAGAAATATTCAAAAATTGGCAAAAAAATACAAATGGGCATAAATACACAAGAATTGTTTACAAAATACAATTACTGTTTATTATGGTATTAGGTTTGTGGTATTTCTCATTTCTCCTACGGGAATCAGTACCAAGTCTCCTCAAAACTAGGCAAAGATGTTTGGAGCACAGCAGTGACTTCATACCTGGGCACATATTCACATTTTATAATCCTGTAACTCTGTGCTAACCCATCACAAAACCCCGAATGATGAGAGTAAGAGAATGCTCATGTCAGAGCAATACATGATTACAATAAAAGACATTTTAGACTGTTTCAAAAACTTCTTTTAAGAATAACATATGGAAGTGCCAGAACCTACAGCAGATTTCTTCATTGTGTCCATTTTTACAGCAAGTTCTGTCAAATCCATTTAATGCCTACATTTTTATTAATCTAGGGGTTATTTTTGTGTAAGGTACTCAGATGACAGGCAGCACCTGAAATTTGGGACAAATAAAAGCATACATGGACAAACATCCTGCCCTTACTTTTCAATAAAAAAGAAAAAAAAATCAGGATTCTAAAACATTGCTTAAAAAACAGGGAAAAAAATAAAAGAAAAAACTTATGTCTGAGCTAGAAGCTGAATCCTCCAAGTAAATCTAGGTAGGAAGCACTTCACATTTTTATTTTTGGGAGTTTCTTGATTGCTTACTGTTTATTTTACATGTTGTTAAAAAGGAGACTATTGAAATACAACCTTACACTTCATACAGAATCTCACTATGAAGATCAAATACTTGCAAGTGCCAGCAAGTAGCATCTTGATTCCAATTATCCAGTCACCTCACATCAAAAAGTGATAAAAATGAGTTCTCCTGCCAAGTCATAGTTCTATTTAAATATATAGACACCAAAATAATCATAATGGTAACAATAAAAATGTGGTTTAAGAAAGCTTCTTTAAAGCAGTCTAAACATAGGTAAATACAACAATGAAAAGCTACCAGCACTTTTCTAGCAGTCAAGTAAAATACAAGAAAAACTGGGAAAGGGTTATATTAAAACACAGTAATGTAAAAATGGCGAAGGTGGGAGTCTCTTTTCAGATGTCTTTTAAGAAAAAAGAAAGAAAACAACTGCACTTTCAAACCCTTATATGCCGAGTTTTAGCCCAGAGCAAATTTTCACTGCTATGTTAAAAACCCTTGAAAATAAAGGTTTAAAATGGAAATGCTGACAGACCCTTAACTATAGCAGCATGAATAGCTATAATTAAAGAAGAGCTTTTGGCTACACCTCACTCTGAAAATTAAAGACTGGAATTTTTTTACAGTATCCTCAAATAAAAGCAATTTGGAAACCTGGAGTGAGATTCCAGCAATCCCACAAGATATCTTAAAGGGGATTGCTAAAACTATTTGATATTTTAAGCTTTAAATACTGAGGCATTTAGTTAACCTACCCAAGTCAGTACTTTCATAATGCTACTTAATCAGCAAAAAAGAATGCTCCTGTGAGCCATCATCTGGAGTTAGCAGAAAGAGGTACAAGAAGTTATTATTTCTTAACAACCTAGGGGGAGCTGCTTCTCTCTTTAATCAGTGATCTCATTTCCTTCTTACCTGTAAATTCCCTGTCATACAGTTATAAAATTATTACAGTGTACAGAGAAACTACATTTATGAAATGCCTAGTATCTTATATCAGCCTGGAGTTTACAAACAAATTGAACCATTTCATCCTTTTCTGAGTCTGCAGACAGACCAGGCCTAATCAGTCTGGTCAAGTCAAAAATAGTTTAACATCTGGTTAGCACAAAGTCATCTGCATCTTTTGACCCAAGTTTTAGTGTTGTTGCTTGCATGGCAACAAGATGACTACTTTCAGTGAGTCTGTCAAAGTGGGAGAGAAAATGAGTAACATTTTCATGTTCCATACAACCTGAAGTTTCAAGTGTTTATCACAGAATACACAGAGTTGAAAGAGACCCACAAGGATCATCAAGTCCAGCTGCAGGTCCTGTATAGGACTGTCCCCAAGAGTCACACCCTGTGTCAGAGTATTGTCCAAACACTTCTTGAACTCCCTGGGGAGCCTGTGCCAGTGCCCAACGACCCTCTGAGGGAAGAACCTTTTTCTAATATCCAACTTAAATGTCCCCTGATACAACTTCAGGACATTCCCTTGAATCCTGCCACTGGTCACCACAGAGAAGAGATCAGTGCCTGCCACTCCTTTTCCCCTCACCAGCAAGTTGTAACTGCAGTGAGGTCTCCTCTCAGTCTCCTCTTCTCCAGGCTGCACAGAACAAATGCCCTCAGCCACTCCTCATACAGCTTCCCCTCAAGGTCCTGCACCATCTTCATTACTCTCCTTTGGACACTCTCCAATAGCTTAATGTCTTTCTTATACTGCAGTGCCCAAAACTGCAAACAGTGTTCAAGGTGAGGTTGACCAAAGAAGAGCTAAATGTTAAGGATTTTAGTTTCTCAGTAGATGGAATAAATAGGCAGTTAACAGTAACCAAACATACAAATACAGAAGCTGCAATAAAGAATTGTTAAAAGCAAGACTCTAATAATCTTATACCAATTACTATTTGAATGTTGATAAATCAAATATTTCAGCAGAACTGCTTTTTGTCAGAAAATGTACAAATATTGTTCTGTACTCTGTCTGTGGTGACATGAGAAGTCTGGAATGAACTTCTTCCCTGTATTACAAGAGGGCCACATAACCCCCAGTCCTGGAAAGCTCTGAAATAATACCAAGTTATGAAATAGGAAACTTTGTCACCAGACTCAAATTTCTCCCTATTTCATCTTTAAAAACAACACAACAAATGCTGTGCATTAGCTAATGGAGAAAATGTCAAAGTATTTCTGAAGTCTCCAATTTATTCCAGGAAATACATTCAGTTGAACTGAAATAATAAATAATAAATCAACTAAACTTAGTTTTGTGCTTCATCTTTTTTTCAAAAGACTGCCTGAAAAACAGTTGTCTTTGGATCTATAAGCTATTGACAGCTGCAGTCAAACTACAAGACAATAACAAAGAACTTATTTAAAGAGAGATCTTGCATATGGGCCTCGGTATTCCTATTATGCACTCTTCCACAGCTCTTTACACATATTTCAGTCTTGCACATTTGAAGTAATGGCAGATCAATAGCTGCCTCTTAATACCTTAAAAAAAAAAAGGCAGTTTGGGCTTCAAACTGGAGGAATGCTTCTCAAAGGCATCAGTAGACAAAAAAATATGCTTATTGAAGGGCACTGCGGATGTTGAAAAATGAACTAGTACATCAAAGCAAAACTGCTTGAAGTGGTAAAATATGATTTCCTTCCTTCCTATCAAACCCCAGACAAGTATTTAAATCTCCGTAACTGTGGTATTTGAATGCAACCTTGGTGAAAGAGAAAAAAATAGAATGAAGAGTCTGAAAAACAGAATACATTCAGTCAAGAAACAAAGAAAAAAAAATAACCCCCTAACTTTAGTAATTTATTTCAGAAAATAATTTTGAAATTCCCTGTGCCAAAGAAAAGATGATATTGTCTGAAATAGTAGCAACTGGATGACTTTCTACAGAGGCACTAATTCATAACAAAATCTCAGGATGTCAAACCTGACCTCCTGAAACAGCAAGGAAACATTTCTGAGATTCTAAATGCACTGAAGTATTGGTGGATTTTGAAATTTAACATATCCACAGTCCCTCAGAGATTTCTCTTTTCTTTTACTCTATTTCAGTGAAAAATACAGTTTAACTCTAAAAACAAAAGCAATGTGCCAGTCTATATCCACAATTTAACTAAACAACTTACCGAAGCCTGGCTAGCACAACCTGAAGAAAATTCAGTACCATACTCAGCTCAGCTTCTCGACAAGCAGGCAGCAGCATAGTAAAGCCATCATTCAGCAACTTTTCCTCAGAAAGGCTCAAGTAGCAGCTAGTCTCAAACACTTCCTGGGCACCATCAATGTAGGTCGAAAGTAGAGTCCAGAGACTGTGTCTCTGTGTGTAGTCATTTTTGGTTACTAAAAACTCCTTTGCCTTCTCACGGAAAGCATTTGAGATTTTCTCAGCTAGGACGCTAATGTCCATGTTCTTCTCAACATAAATCAAAAGGAAAGCAAAATGACCTCTCCAGATGAGAGCTCTCTGAGACATGGTGATGGAGGAAGAAGTCAGGAAATCCAAAAGATCCAACACTCGACTCACTATATCTTCTGTCTCTGCAACAATTGCCAGCATGAGGAACAGGTTAAAAAAGTTCTGTAGCCCCACTTCTGTCAGCTCCTGCATTCTTCTCCGATGGAACTTGGAATAAATTCTACATTAAAAAAGCAAATGAACAAAATAAAACAGAACACACAAAAAAACCAACACAGGAAAAAGAAAGTACCCTAAAGTATGGAATTTTCTACCTGCTTGAGAGACTAAATGGTATTTTTATGCTTTTAGTTTACAGTTATCCTCTTTCAATTTTAAATACTCTTTTTTCCCCTCCCTTTTTCTGCTGTTTTGCCTACTGGAACAAATGAGCTCTTTCTTGTTCTGCTCCTCTTTTAAGGTACATGTTAAGCATTTCCAATTTGAGGTACAGCCTAACCCTTTTCTTCTCTCCAACCTCTAGTACACAGTTGAGCACAACATGAATATGTAGACTCTCTACTTTGTCTATGATGGGTGTCCTCCATACCAGGCCTTCAAATCAATCAAGTTTAGTCCATGAGGGCTAATAGGAAAGGAAGATGTCAAGTAGCAGCTCTTTGCAACTGCAAATCATTCCTGTATGCCAGCTAGAAATTCTCTCATTTCCATGTGGAAATCAGCTGCTGATTTCTGTTATGTTTTACTGCCACGGCTGCTGTGATCCAAGTCTAACAAACCAAACTATTACTGCAGTAAAAGGGATTGGAAGATTTCTAATGGAAAATTCCTTTTCTCCACAGTGCTTCTGCAAAGTCTGTATCAACCTGTATTGCACACCTGTGGTATGGATGGTGGACTAAAAGTTTGGAAGAAAACAGGGAAACTGAGGCATTGGGAAGAAAAGTCTCTCTCCAGCAGGAAGGTGTTAAACTTTATCTGTATTGCTTATAGGACAGTGCTGCTTTGCAACTTTAAAGTGCTTGACATAAAGCAGAAAGGTTTTACAAATGGCTCACTTAACTTTATGATTTGTTGGTTTAAAACCTTGGGTATATCCTTGACCTTTAATTTAAACTAAGTTCTAGATACAGTAGTTAAACATCCATAAATGCTGTTTTCCTATTCTGTCACCTGGAAAAATAGTTGGAAATGGTGCTGAAATTATCAAATCTAGCCACCAAAATTTACAGCAAATCCAATTAATGTTGTTTGGTAGTAAATTACTACTGACAGGCATTTACATTTTTCATGCATCAATTAATGCTTGGTTAGCTGCTGAAAACAGTGTTCATCCCAAAATCATAGCTGTAGGCTGTTAAATTTTGATACTTGTGTAATTGATTTTTTCAAGGTAGAAATGATGAATACTGGTTGAGCAGACTGATGCACTGAGAGTTGTGTATTAATATTCCCCCTCTTAAATTAGGAAAAGCAACAAGCTATAATAGCACAAAAATGTAAGTATAATTTGGTTTCAGTAAAAATAGAGTGGCTAATTAAAACTACAAAATAAAGCAAGACACTGATACTAAATCCAACAACATACTTGTTTCTATGTAGCTGAAGTGATTTTAAAACCCAGACTTTACTGACTTGTGAAGTGTACATAGACATTACTTTTTTGACTTTTGTTTTCTGATAGCCAGGATAACCTTTCTTTCTTGGAAGAAATACACCACATAACTTGGTAAGGTGTGCATACGCATGAGCAGTTTCTTATATATTTATTACTTGCATACATGAAGATCTTGCTAACACTTAATAAAAATATAATTAATTTTACTAATACTTAATAACACACTTTTTAAAAAAATCAAAACCATAAACCAAAACTAATTCTAAGTTTTCTATATATAATGAAAATAATAAATTAAAAGTTAGCACTTGTAATAATTAGTGCAATCTCATTCCTATAATAAGTTTCATGGATTCAGTAAGCATTTAAAACATCATGAGTTTGATTTGGAGCACATATATTTTATATTTTTTCATATCATGAATGACTGTACTTCTTTATTAGTATGTTTCAAAATTAAGTGAAATATTAAAACCCTCAGAAAAAATATTGTGAGAAATTTTGGAAATTATTTAAAAGAAACTAAATATAAATGAAAATGCAGACTTAACAAGTGTCAGTCTGCATGTTCTTGGACAACACATGGCTTGTATGCAGCTCAAACACTGTTTCTGTGTTTTAATTACATTACCTGTCTGGGAACTCGGTTGTACCACTGCATAGGTTGCCAGTGTACCAAATTCCTGACCAGCAGGACGAAGTAAATCATCACAGGCTATGGATGCCAAGGTGATTCTTGGACCCAGCTCTTGGACTGTGTTACACCTCAGCTGGCAACAGAAACTTCAGGGAACAACTGTTTTCTTCAAATTATGAATTAACCTGGATCACTCACCCCCTTTACTTTCTCTGAGCCCAATACCCTCCCGCTTTGCATTTGGTGGGAAGGGCCACTGACTCACTACACTTCTTACAACATAAGACAAACTAGTGGCCATACCGTCCTTTAATTTGTTTCCAAGGATGCATGCCACTGTTTTCTTCTTTCATCATCCGTGCCAAAATGCTGAGAAAAATGAAGTAACTGTTGCTGGACTTGTACAGAGAAGGGATCTGCTGTTCACAGCTGTAACGTTTCACCAACTCAAGCATTGACATAGAAGTCTTACTAACATTTGCCAGATCCTTCAGACCAAGCCAAGGAACAGTAAAGCAACTGTTCTAAAAGAACAAGTGAAAACAGAAAAGATTATAGATAACAGTAAATGCTAATATGCCAAATGCAATAAGATGTAATCCTTCACAAAACCAAAAGGATATTTTCCTACCACAACGAAAAAATAAAAATTTACTGTAAATATGTGCAAAGCATTTTCACAAGATCTTAAAATCCATATTCCTGGTGCAAAGTAAAAGTTAAATTTGAACTCATTCTATTGTCACATAATGTAATGGACCAAAACATGATTTGATTAAATAAATAGTAAATGCAGGGATATTGCCATTGACTAGGTAGTTTTACAGAAGTATAGCAATCAAGTTTGGCTACAGGAAAATCAGAATTCATCAGTAAAATTCAAGGACTATCCACATGCAATTCTATATTTTTATATATTCATCTACTTACCAAATTCTTGCTGTAATAATCCCAGAGTATGGTGACAATAGATAGGTTCAGGTCCCAGGAACTACACAAAGTCAAACAGCACTGAAGATGCATCCGTAAGTGTTCCTCTAATACACCAGTCTTGAAAAAGAAGTAAGAAATTAATTGTAGGAGGGGAGCATCACCTTATCTACACATAAACCAAATACTACCAGACTAATCAAAGTAATTTCTTAATACAAAAATTGTTTTTAATTACATACTATTGAGTAAATGCATCTGCTAATACAAGCAACAAACTAGAAGATAAAAGCTGAAAATTGCATCCTGCATTCCAGCCAATATTATAGTGCATCACGGAATCATTTAGGTTGAAATAGACCTCTCAGATCATTAAATCCAACCTTTGACTGATCCTCACCACATCAACTAAACCATAACACTATGTGCCATATCCAATTGTTTCTTCAACACTTCCAGGGATGATGACTAGACCACTTCCCTGGGTGGCTGATTCCAACATTTAACAACCCTTTCCACGAAGAAATTCCTTCTGATGTCCAGCATGAACCTGTCCCAGTGCAACTTAAGACTATGTCCTCTTGTCCTGTCACTAGTTGCCTGGGAGAAGAGGCCAACCTTCACCTAACTCTGACCTCCTTTACAGAGCAACAAGGTCTACCCTGAGCCTCCTTTTCTCCAGGTCTCCACAGAGTTGTAGACACATTAGGGCAACAGCCAATTTAACACTGTGAGCCTAACTTGAAACATAACTGCATGGTACAGAATCTCACAAAACAGTAAATGGGGCACTAGACATATGCAATGCATGAGTCAGTTGAACACTTAAGCCCTTCTGCCACATCTGTCCCATTCACCACCAACACAGGGGGAAGGTGCAACCATCTGAGAACTCAAGTTTCTCTTCATAATACTCCAAAGAAGGAGACCTTTTGCTTCTGAATCATGTTCCTTTTCAAACCTGTGCAACATGGCTATATTGCTAACACCTCAGACAACTCCAAGGCAAGGGCAAGTAAGTCTCTGAACACTGGGGGAAGAAAAAAAGTACAAGACTTCCCACACCACATATTTTTGTATTCATCAGTTCCAAATTTTGCAATCAAAAGAAAGAAGGTTAATACGAAAGAAAAAAGCAAGTGTCAAACAATTTAACACAGTGAAGCATTCAGCTTGTCATTGTCAGATATTGAGAATGGAACTCTTCTCATCCAGCTTTTGACGACAACAAAACTGGGCTTGCATCAGAGGTTGGATATTAGGGGCTTCATCTGAAATCATGTGCTTCATTCTAGAAATCTACTTTAGGATGAAAAGTCATGTAAGGGCTTTATTGTCTCCACTGACTATAAAAGTGGTTTAATGGACAGCTTATATGTAGTTATCTTAAGGGAAGACTTTTACAAATATAAATCTAACACATCTCTGGGGTAGTAGCAACTTGGTTTTGTGATGAGAAACTGTGATATATTTCTAGCTTTCAAATGCATCTAAATACTAAACATGCCTGGAATTTCTAACAGCATAGCATAAACTAAATAGAATAAAAGGGGTAAGAAATAGAAAAAAAATTACAGGATTTATATTACTCAGAATCATAGCCCCAGGAAGGGGAATGAAGAAAACTGTGCCTCAGGTAAATACTGGGAAGTTCCCTCTTTCAATTCCAGTTACAATACTAGGTCCCAAATTATGTCCCAAGCTCACTCAGCTCAGAAAATGCTTAAATAAATCACTAATGGCAGGTGATGGAAACAGACAACTTTAGGTTGTATTGAGCTCGGTTGGAGTTTTTTTCTTTTGATTTTTTTTAGGACGTTGCTTGGTAATTTTTCTTTCTATCTCAAAAAGTCTTTCAATAAGTTAGTTACCTGTTACTGGAAGAGCAGGACTTTTTGTAAAGGCATTTAGTGATAGGCCAAGGAGGAATAGCTTTAAACTTAAAGAGGATAGGGTTAGATTAGATATTAGGAAAAAATTCTTTACTGTGAGGGTGGTGAGACTGGAAAAGGTTGCTCAGAAAACTTGTGGATGCCCCATCTGTGGAAGTGTTCAAGGCCAGGTTGAATGGGGCTTTAATGAACCTGGTCTAACAGGTTGGAACTGGATGATATTTAAGATCCCTTCCAAACTAAAACAAACCAAACCATTCTATGACTTCTGCTCTTACTCTCAATACTACTTATGGGTTACTATGTCTCAGAGCTGCTTTTCAATGCCACATGAGTCTCACTCACTAACTTATCTCTATCTGATTATACATTCACACGGAAAACTTTATTTGCTACACTTTATCAAAACACCATAAACAATTATACAATCACCTGCAATAACTTCTAACCATGACTGCCTTCTCATGAACAATTAATGTAGGGCATAGAGCTTCTAAATGGCACACTTCTAAAACAACTTCAAAATTGAAAAAGCATTCTCAGTTGTCATAGAAAATTGTATATTCAATGCATGTATGGCACACAAAACCCACGGAAATAGAAAAGTATCTCTCTAGTAGAGACTCATTCAAAATATATAGAATAAAAATTCAAATATAATAAAAATGCCTACAAATGAAAGGTATATACTCAAGTATTTTTTCATGTATGATATAACTATTAAATCAGGAGACTTCCCAAAAAATAGCAATCTTGCACCAAAAAACAAGGGATAGAACACCTGCTATTTTTTAATGAATGAAAGCATGAGTCTTATTGTAAGGGAAAAAACTGCAGCTGAGCATATCTATTTCTCTAGAGGGACCTACCCAGTTACAAAAGATGTACAAGACCCGTCAACACCAAACACACACCCTTCAAAAGGAAATGCTTAGTTTTAAAGCCGTATATTGTGTCTAAGATTATGTTAAGGATCTAATTCAAAAAACAGTGACTGCTTCAGTTAAATAAATTCAACAATAAACATTGCATAGTGAGCAGCTTCAATTTAAACCATTATTTATCTGTTAAACAATAGTTTTAGAACTGTTTCTAAAACCAAGATAGTACTGAAGGCTTTATCTCAAATTTAATATGAAAAAATTCTCCAGACTTCAAATATCCCTGGGATTATGGATTCTCACATTGCTCTTTTGCTTAAAATGGTCTTTTGCACTGCTGGAAATACTATCAGAACTCTTGAGGTAGCCAGCTTTTAATTTATCGCAGGAGAGAGTAACACTAGATACTATAATTTTGATAGTACTATCTAAACACAACATTTTTCTCTTATGACCTCCTACTGTAGTAACAAAATTGGTTTTCTAGAAATCCAACAAATACTTCTCTATCTTTTTAAAGTAGAATTAAAACAAAAAAATACAGTGGAGGTATAACAAAATTGAGGTAGAAGTGAAACAACATGAAGCACTTATTTTCCAAAATGAGAAGGCTATTAGTGCTTAAGAACTAAAAAGCTTTTGATTCTCACAATAAAGCTTCATAAACACAAAGGCATCTCATACTGACAATCCATAAATTTAGTCTGTTTGATGTTGCCTCATAGACAAATACAGCTATGGTTATATTCCTACTACAATAATTTTCATTTTGTAGTACAAATAAAATTGTAAATGAGCTTTACTATTTTCACTAGCCCACTAAGAGAATTCCAAATTACAGCAGACATAAGAAACACCTCCTATAACTGGTTTCCCCCCAAATGCCCACTTTTTGTGATACAAATGGGACATTTTTCACACGAGCAACTGTTTCAACTTTTATCCATCAAGAATTTAAAAAGACAGCAATTTCTGGATGAAGAACTCACCTCTTTGTCAACAGTTTGAACACGAAAGTATATATTCAAGGAAGCAGCACACTACACTTTACCCATGTATCCATGATTCCTCATATCTTCTGACAAATAGAGTACTTTTATTTCCCATCCCTACTGATCCCCTAACCTGAACCTCACCTTCATGTATTTTCCTTGTTCAGCAGCAAGCTGACTGTAAACTTAAAAAGGAGTTCCCATCTGGAGACAGGAGATTGCAGCACTTCTCTACCACTTTCTCATTCATCTGTACCTTCAGGAGGTCTTTACCATTCCCAAAATCCTGGATAAATGTGGCTCAGACTCTCTGCTGTCTACATGTGACCCCTAAACTCAACAGTATTACTGAAACTACCAAAACACTGCAGGTTTAACAAAAGGTGACCATTCTTTTCTCTACTTTCACAATGCTCCCTTTCCCGCAATGGCTGCAACAGTGCCTATCAAATCGTCTTTTCATAATGCAGATTTGAAGCTCACATGGAAGAGAATGTAACACTTACTGGTAGATTATCAATATACATTACAAATGTATGTTCTGCACCTTTTTCAGATGCTTTTGAACACACAAAACTAGGCATACTTGATTTCATCATTTCCCCTGCTCCCTATTCTTTGTAAACTGCCATTCTTCTTCTGAATATGTACACTCTACAAGCTTTTGAAGTGAGGGAGCAACAAGCACAAGTGGTTTATGAGGTTGATGGACATAGCACTAAACATGATTAATTTCTAAGCTATACATCTAAAAATGAAGTTTCTAATGACCAATTTCTGTCTTCTCTAGCAAATGAGTGATTCTGCATTATTATTTCTTCTAATTTACTCTGCACAGTTATTGCTGTGCATCTGTAGTACAGATAACAGATATTGCTTAAAAGGATGGCTCAGATAGGATTTACTAACAAACTCAAGCTAAGTGTTAATAGGCAGTGTCATCAATTCTGTGCTGCTCTTCATTCAAAGAGCACTATTCCCACTTTTGCTGTTTCTTCCTTCTCCATGTTCCATTTCATTGTTTACTTCTTGGTATTTCATTGTGCTTCTCGTTCCCACATTTCCTGGACTCAAAAATACTCAAGAGATGCAAAAGTAAAAGATAAAATGTAGGAGTGGCCACTTGAAGCTGTAAGATCAACAGAGGAGGTGGACACGTATATTGGTAAAAGAAAATCTCCTTCCTAGATGCTGCCAAGAAGGTTGCTGTGCAAGGATAGGGAGCATTTGTAATAAAGTACTAGGGTGACTTGTGCATGCGCTTATAGGAACTAACATTCCCCAAGGTGCACTTCTCACAGTCAGCTAACTCAGTAACACAAGGAAAAAATAATGAAGAAATAAAATAAAAGGAAATAAACTAGATGGCTCCTTCTGTGGTTGGTAATAGTTACAAACATGTTCTCCGTAAATGAGGGTTTGTTTTAATTCCAACAGTGGTTGCCTTTGGAAATTAACACTACTGTGTCATGATTGACTCAATATTCAAGTCTTCTGAACTTGGCCACCTAGCTACCTTTCTAAACTGTCTACAGTTCAATACTAGTTTACCAGAAGCATAAAAAACTTTGTATGTATATTCAACTTCAAAGTAATCTTTACTTAAAATAATAAACATTCACAAGAAAAGGGGAATATTTTGAAGAAAAAATGTAACTACATACATTCTCTTACTGTTTCTCAGGTTGCTGACATGCAGAAGATGTAACACAAGAAGGTGGCTAACAAGCTACTCAGTTTTTATGAGTCCTATCTCATTTAAATCTCTCCAGTTTCTCTCACAGAATGGTAGGCATCCAAGAAGTAATGTCATCACTGTGGTATTAATGTATATGCACAGCTGGTATTTTCAGTTACATACTGAAAGCTTTCAAAAGGGTTAATCTTTTAAGCTGAAAAAATACACAACTAAGTGTTTATGTATAGAACATTTAAAATTTGAAAAATTATGCTATCATTTCAACTATCCTAAAACCCACAAATATTTTCTTGTAAAAAGGGTAGTTGTAACAAGTATTGTTCCATATTCCATCTTCAACCACAGTTGTTGCTACCACATGAGTAAGGCAATAATATTTGAGAAACCCAAAAGAACTGATTCCTCTTTTGCTTTCAACAACAGAACGTTGCAGGATTTTTCTTAATCTCATGAGAGCAAATAAAAAAAACAAAACATGTTTATTCTTGTATTAAACATACACAAATAAAGAAATGTTTTTTAGAGGTGTTGCTGATACAACATTTGCAAATTATACTGTGCAACTTTGGAACAAATTTACAGAACTACAACGTAACATTTAAAAATGTGATGAACAGAATATTTAAGAGCATTTTAAAAGGAGGTCAATTCTGACCTCTGGGCCATGAAGCATACCATTAACAGTTCTGCAGAAAGAAAAATGATAAGGTATGAAATGAGTGCTCAGAAACTAGAACCTTATCAGTAAGAGTTTGATTCAGGCCTGTAAGACAAATTGCTCAGCAAGGCAAGTCACCTTCCTGCTGTGATGAGGATATAGCTGAATTTTCAATGCAACTGACTTATCTCCTTCATCATATCTCCTCAACTTGATATCCTTACATTCAGTATCAGGTTTACATTTTCTAAGCAGCCAGTTCTTATTCTGAATACATCTTGTATAACTAGCCATATACCTACCCTTCCAGGATAATTATCTTTTTTCTTTATCTGACAATTTATCATCAAGCACAACCACTTTAAAGCAAGTGTAACTGCTTACAAGGAGGGAACTGTATACTTCATAGTTCAGCTACATCAAGGATGTTCATTTACCAATGTTAGAAACACTAAAATTCCAAAGAGACACTTGTTACTTGCACTTTGTTTCATGCACTGTCTTTTCCTGAAATCCCTGACACTTTCCATGTTCATTATTCCTTCCTTTACACACTTACTTGAGCATCAGTGGATTTTTTAAGGAGTTCTTCCACAAATTTCCAATTGGATTCCTTCTGTTTCTGAAAAATAATCAACATGAAATAGGATTTGTATCCCTTACAGAAAGCATTATGTAATAACATGACAATAAGCTGGCAAAATATTTCCAGAAATATTTAATTTCATGACAGCATGGTGTAGTCACCACTGAAAACAGCTTTTTTCTTATATAAATGTAATTGACATTTGTCCTAAA
This sequence comes from Pithys albifrons albifrons, assembly GCF_047495875.1. Lineage (NCBI taxonomy): Eukaryota > Metazoa > Chordata > Aves > Passeriformes > Thamnophilidae > Pithys > Pithys albifrons. The sequence continues at coordinate 39,249,879 of NC_092459.1, forward strand.
AATTAGCCCTCAAAAAAAACAAAATAAAGAGCCAAAAATAAAGAGTATGTGACTTGAACCACTAAGTGACCCATCTACAATCCCAACCTTCACTTTTAATAGAGAAGAAAAACATTCAGGCATTTTTTATGAGTCCAAGCAGTATGTCATAAATTTTCTTTCTTCAATGTTATGTAAAAATGAAGACATAAGGGACAAGAAGGAAGAAAAGGCACAATCACACATTTTCTTGTTTGGTTTGGTTTTTTTTTTTTTCCAAAGTAAAAAACACTTCTAACTGATTTTTTCCAGGACAAACATTAATGATTGATTTGGCCAATTCAGTAAGGAGTTGGGCAGGGTAGTTTAAATATGGTCCATAATTCATACTCTCCAGCTTAGGAAGACAGAGGATTATCCATTTTAATCAACCAGACCATGCTAGTGAAGTAAAACAGGAAAAAATATATTATAGGCATATATACATGGGAAAGTATATTAAAAAGAGAAACCACCTCACATCTATTTAGGCAAAGTTAGAAAGAAAAGGGTAGAAGGCTTTGTAACTAAGGCCATTTTTTCAGGGTGGGGATGGGGAAGTGTGGAGAGGAACAGAAAAAACCCAAAGCAACAAGGCCAACATACTCACAATTCTAGGAAGTCCAACAATCATCTCCTATATTCAGCTATGTATATACCTTGTGTAAATAAGTAGATACATGAACATAGTACTTTCATCATGGTCCTACCTGTCTTATTCCTTCCATTACCACAACTGTTAAGCCTTGTAGATTATTCTTCAGACAGCTGTCCTTTAAATGTTAGTATAGAACTTAAAATGAAGAGCATTTTATACTTCGGTAATGGAAATATAATTACTTTCCAGCAGCAACACCATTGTGCTCAATCCTCCTCTGACTATACCACTTAATGCTGCGACTTGGTGATGGTTCCACTCAGAACTCCAATGAGTACCAAGAAAATTTTAAAAATGAACTCTTTAAAAAGATGCACTAATACTTCTGTTACACAATTTGACTACTTGGTGGCTTTATATTTTTGAATGAAAAGAAAAGTCTGAAAGACAGTCAGTGGTACAAAGTCGCAGTCTGTATATTGTTTATGGAACAAATACAGTCAAAAGGACAGATTTTCAGAAAGTTATACTAAAGCTGTGATTTCCTGATTCAGGAACTTGAACTATATCAGTTAAGAAGTTCCCATTGCTTCTTCCTCACCCTGTCCTCTACTCTTTCTGCCCTCACAGCTGTATCCTGTCACTGCTCAGTTGTTCTGGTACTTATTTTTGTGGGATACAGTGTGAGTCAGACCAGTGAACCAACCCAGAGCTTTAAGAGAGAAAGAAAGAATGAAAAAGGGAGGTGGGCCTGACCGATGTCACAGAATAGGAATACAGATAATTGTGCCAGAACAGCAGAGACCATATCATGCCTAGGGTGGTGAGCAGGATTTAATAAGCTGTTACTGATGCCAAAGGCTTTGCAACATGGAACAGAGCTAGCATCCTGTCAGGAGAAGCCATTACATCAACAAATACCCAAGAAGGAAAGGCAGCACTGTAATAATGAATATAACCAGGAAGTTCACAACCAGCATTCCCAGACAGTTCTGACTGCTGCATTTTAGAGCATTTTAGTTTTGTGAATACCTACCCACTGGCACAGTCCTACTGCAGACTCCAACTAAAGCAAATCAAATGCTAGAAGGCCAGATTTGTCAGCAATGAGTAGATATTAGAGTTATGTTAAATGTCTATGAGACTGATGAATATCTGGATCAGCCTGACCAGAACATGTTTTTAATAGGACCACAGTCCAAGGACACATGATTTATACAACAGGTGTTTACTGACAAAGTTGCAGCTCACCTGCAGTATGCAGAACACTTTACAAGATCCTGGAGTAATCTAGGGCAACTTCCTGACACCAAAGCTGTTGCTCCTGTTACCAGCAGAGGGGTGTCAATACAGACAGAACCCTCTAAAAAGGATGCAGCCACTCAGGCCTCTGGCTGCATAGACTGTCTGAGCCTGGACCTACTACCAGAGGACAGTATGAGAAGCGCCTGCATACGATGTGAGCAGGTGAACGATTTGCTGAGTCTGGTGGCAGAGCTAAAGGAAGAGGTGGATAGGCTCAGAAACATAAGGGAGAGTGAAAGGGAAATTGACTAGTGGAGTCACACCCTTTCCACTCCTAAGGAACCCCAGCAGGAGGTGGTGAAGCCCAGCCCCTCCTGCTATCAGGCAGACGGAACAAACCATAGGGAGGGGGATAAATGGAAACAGGTGCCTGGTCATAGAGGCAAAAACACCCCCTCTCGACCCCTTTCACCTGCCAGGGTGCCCTTAAAAAACAGGTATATGGCCCTGGACTCGGACAGTCTGTTGGAGGATGTGTCTACAAGATCTTCTGGTTACCCCCAGCCTACCGGATGGGTTACGACTACAGGTAAGAGGAAAAAGAGGAAGGGTTGTTGTAATTGGTGACTCCCTTCTGAGGGGAACTGAGGACCCTCTATGTCGGCCAGACCCATCCCACAGGGAAGTTTGCTGCCTTCCTGCGGCCAGGGTGAGGGATATTACCAAAAGACTTCCTAAGCTTATCCAACCCTCAGACTATTACCCACTGTTGGTTGTCCAGGTTGGAAGTGATGAAATTAATAAAAGGAGTACCAGAGTAATTAAAAAAGATTTCAAGGCACTGACCCGATCTCTTCAGGGGACAGGAGCACAGGTAGTAATTGCCTCAGTTCCTGTGCTAGCTGGGATGAATGAGGAGAGGTTTAGGAAAGCCCAGCTTACCAATAGGTGGCTTAGGGGATGGTGCTATCGTCAAAATTTTGGGTTTTTTGATCATGGCGCAAACTCTGTGTTGCCCAGTCTCGTCAAAGCAGATGGGCTTCATTTATCTAGGAAGGGCAAAAGAACTGTAGCCCATAAGTTGGCAGGGTTGGTTAGGAGGGCTTTAAACTAGGTTTGAAGGGGGAAGGGACGGCAACTGGGCTCTCCAGAGATAGGCCTAAGGGCGTAGAGCCCGAGTTGAGAATGAAATCAATGGCCCAGCTGAAGTGCATGTACACCAATGCACACAGTATGGGAAACAAACAAGAGGAGCTGGAAGCCATAGTGCAGCAGGAAAACTATGACATAGTTGCTGTCATAGAAACGTGGTGGGATGACTCACATGACTGGAGTGCTGCTATGGGGGGCTACAAGCTCTTCAGAAAAGACCGGCAGGGAAGGAGAGGTGGAGGGGTGGCTTTATATGTTAGAGAGTCTCTTGACTCTGTTGAAGTTGAGGTCAGCAGTGACAAGGTTGAGTGCCTGTGGGCCAGAATCAGGGGGAAGGCCAACAAGGCTGACACCCTTGTGGGAGTCTGTTACAGACCGCCCAACCAGGATGATGAAGGGGATGAATTATTCTACAAGCAGCTGACAGATGTCTCAAAATCTCCAGCCCTTGTTCTTGTGGGTGACTTTAACCTGCCAGATATCTACTGGGAGCTTCATACTGCAGAGAAGAGGCAGTCAAGGAGGTTCCTGGAGTGTATAGAGGACAATTTCCTTCATCAACTGGTAAATGAGCCTACCAGGGGGAAGGCCCTGCTAGACCTACTATTTACAAACAGAGAGGGGCTGGTAGATGATGTAGTGGTTGGAGGCCGCCTGGGGCATAGTGACCATGAAATAATAGAATTTTCAGTCCTCAGGGATGTAAGGAGAGCCACCATTAAAACCTCTACCTTGGACTTCCGGAGAGCAGATTTTGGCCTATTGAAAGAACTGATTCAGAGCATACCCTGGGAAACAACACTTAAAGGCAAGGGGGTCCAGGAGGGATGGACATGTTTTAAGAGGGAGATTTTGAATGCACAGCAACAGGCTGTCCCAGTGTGCCGAAAGGCCAGCCGGAGGGGAAGACGGCCAGCTTGGTTAAATAGGGAGATTCTGAAAGAAATCAGGGATAAAAAGAAAGTTTACAGAATATGGAAAAAAGGGCTGGCTACTTACGAAGAATTTACAGATAGAGTTAGGTCATGCAGGAAAAAAATTAGGGAAAGAAAAGTGGAATTTGAAGTAAATTTGGCTATTTCAGTTAGGGATAACAAAAAGTCCTTTTATAAATACATTAATAACAAAAGGAGGGGCAAGGAAAACCTCCATTCTCTGTTGGACTTGGAGGGAAATATAGTCAAGGAAGATGAGGAGAAGGCTGAGGTACTTAACACCTGCTTTGCCTCAGTTTTCACCAGTAAGACAGGTGGCCCTCAAGACAACTGGCCTCTGGAGCTGGTGGACAGGGAGAGGGAGCTGAATACCCCTCCTGTATTCCAGGAGGAAATAGTTACTGACTTACTGAGCCAGCTGGATCCTAACAAGTCTAGGGACCAGATGGGATCCATCCCAGGGTGATGAAGGAGCTGGCAGAAGAGCTTGCCAAACCACTCTCCATCATCTTCCAACAGTCCTGGCTCTCTGGGGAGGTCCCAGATGATTGGAGGTTGGCCAATGTCACCCCAATCCACAAAAAGGGCTGCAAGCAGGACCCTGGCAACTACAGGCCTGTCAGCCTGACCTCTGTGCCTGGCAGGGTTATGGAGCAGTTCATCCTGAGTGCAATCACACAGCACCTTCAGGGTGGACAAGGGATTAGACCCAGCCAGCATGGGTTTAGGATGGGCAGGTCCTGTCTGACCAACCTGATCTCTTTCTACGATCAGGTGACCCACCTGGTGGATGAGGGGAAGGCTGTGGATGTGGTCTATCTGGACTTCAGCAAGGCCTTTGATACTGTCTCCCATAATATACTCCTGAAAAAGCTGGTAGCCCATGGCCTGAACAAGTGTACCCTCTCCTGGATTAAGAGCTGGCTGGAGGGTCAGGCCCAGAGAGTGCTGGTGAATGGAGCTGCATCCAGCTGGCGGCCAGTCACCAGTGGTGTTCCCCAGGGGTCTGTGTTGGGTCCAGTCCTGTTTAACATCTTTATTGATGATTTAGATGAGGGGATTGAGTCCATCATCAGCAAATTTGCTGATGACACCAAGTTGGGAGGGAGTGTCGACCTGCTGCAAGGCAGGAGGGCTCTGCAGAGGGATCTGGATAGACTTGAGAGATGGGCTGATTCCAATGGGATGAAGTTCAATAAGGCCAAGTGCCAGGTCCTGCACTTTGGCCACAACAACCCCCTGCAGCGCTACAGGCCAAGCACAGAGTGGCTGGAGAGCAGCCAGGCAGAAAGGGACCTGGGGGTACTAATTGACAGGATGCTCAACATGAGTCAACAGTGTGCCCAGGTGGCCAAGAAGGCCAATGGGATCCTGTCCTGTATCAAAAATAGCGTGACCAGCAGGACCAGGGAAGTGATCCTTCCCCTGTACTCTGCATTGGTGAGGCCACACCTTGAGTACTGTGTTCAGTTCTGGGCCCCTCAGTTCAGAAAAGATATTGAGGTACTGGAGCGGGTCCAGAGAAGAGCAACAAGGCTGGTGAAGGGACTGGAGCACAAGTCCTATGGGGAGAGGCTGAGGGAGCTGGGGTTGTTTAGCCTGGAGAAGAGGAGGCTCAGAAGTGAACTCATCACTGTCTATAACTACCTGAAGGGAAGTTCTAGCCAGGTGGGGACTGGTCTCTTCTCCCAGGGACTCAGCAATAGGACAAGGGGGCACGGGCTTAAGCTCTGCCAGGGGAAATTGAAGTTGGATATCAGAAAAAAATTCTTTACAGAATGAGTAATCAGGCATTGGAATGGGCTGCCCAGAGAGGTGGTGGATTCACCATCCCTAGAGATTTTTGAACACAGATTGGACGTGGCTCTGGGTGCCATGAACTAGTAAATGGACTAGAGTTGGACCAAGGGTTGGACTCGATGATCTTGGAGGTCTTTTCCAACCCAATCGATTCTATGATTCTATGATTCTAAACGGAATTGATTACAAGAGTGCACCCAGGTTCAGCCTTAACTCAGAAAAGAATGCCACCACTCAACTACAGCAATGTTTTTTAGTCACAATTGTCTCTATATTTTAAAAGACTTATTTCATTCAAATCCCAAAAGATTTACATCCTAACAGTATTCCCTGCTGCAGTGGCACTACGGCACAACAACTGTTTACAAACCATCCTTGTCAAAAAACAGGTAGAACTCTCATCTCCTACTCCAAACCTGGTGGCTTAAAACATTCTCCCCAGTCCCTGAAGTCGACAGAACCTGGAAACCTTAAGGTGCATAAAAGTGCTGCTAAAACTTGAGCTGAGACCCCCAGGGTATGCAGGAAGAAACTTTTGAAAGGACTAACAGCTGACTACCTGGCAAAGCCATATTAGGCTTCCCAGCTGGAAGTTCATGTTTGCATATCTTGCCACTTAGGCATTTCAGATTATTCTATTCAAAGGCAAGAATTCTTAGCCCCAAGTAACTCTGCCTATATTACCCTAGCCCACAGGATATTGAAATTGACCCCTGCAATGTTCAGAAGCAGCAATTTTTCTCATCAGGTCCCATTTGATTTTTAAATGTACAAATCCTGCTTTTCAGAAGAGTGAGAAGGGACCTGAATGGGGGGATCTGGAAAGAGACACACACCATACATCCCTCAGAATAGAGTCTCTAAGAAACCTGGCCAAAATTTTCTAGTTTAAAAAAGTGGTTTCATGTGTGTGTGAAATATACATTCAATATATATGAATCATTGCATACTTGAAATTGCACTATATGAGCTAAAGGGGAAAAATAAAAAGAAGCAAGTCTGAAACCTATTTAGAATTTTAAAAGCTTTCATAACAACCTCAAGGCCCTGCAGACCACATTAAAAAATTGAAAATCTTCCACAGACGACATAGGCTTAGAGGCAATTTTTACTACAGAGCACATGAATAACCATCGTTATGACACATCACCCTCCTACCTCTGATCATAGTTAATTAAAAGAAAACATGTGTCATGAAGCTATCGCATCAGATGGTTAACCAACAAAACAGGACTACACTGAGCCCCGATGTAATTCCATTGACTTCACAAATTTATATCACTATCTTACCTTATAATGTTCAAAGGATAGATGAGGTCGCAATTCAGGGAGGGGGACAGGACCTAGAGAAATGGTTACCTTCAACTATCTGTGACAAATTACGTTATTGTGGTGGGTGAAAATGTCCTGATGTTACCAAAAGATTTTTTTTTTGTATAAGAACAGGGATCCCTGGACAAAGTCACAGCCACACTCAGAAATGCAAAGCACAGCTAACAGTTTAACATAAAGACTACTGGAAACATCAAGAGGAGCATGCACAGGATGGTCTCATGATTTACAAATCAAGACTTGGAAATTCTCTTCTCCGATGTGGGCTCTAAGGAAAAATGTATTATTTAATCTTGGGCAAGTCACCTCCTGACACTGTATCTCAGGTTCCTACTTTAAAATAAGAACAACAGGAATCCTTTTTTCCATTCTACATCTTTTTTTGGTTTATGTAAGTAATACAGTGCCTGGAGCAAAAAGAAGTAGTCTCTCATGAGGCTAAATATATAGTATCTATCATTATGAGATACAGGAAAAAAAAATCCAATGATCAAAGTAAACAGCATCACTGCATTTGGATTAGGATAATAAATATAAAAAATCCAGTATAAATGTCTGCTTCACACTGATTTCTGTATTCAACCTGGGAATAACCTTTTCTCTCCATCTAAGTTCCTGAATAAGCAGGGAGTGTGCCAATGCTGTCTTCCAATGTCCCTCGGAAATTTACAATGGATTGTGGCCCTCTCCCACTCACACAGTAGCCAGGCAAAAGCAAGGGAAGTTGGAGACAACCTTCAGTGTAATAGTCAGATGTGGTCTGCAACTTTACATTGTATGATGTATAAGAAGGTGCTACATTTTGCCACAGGATCCTAAAGAATCTGTCAACTGGGAAGCAGCAAAAGCATAAGCATCCAACACATGTCAAGTCCCCTAGTGATCAGAAATAGTAATGAGTTTTCAACATAGTATTCAAGCACTGAATTACCACACCTTCCCTTTTTTTTTTAAATTTGCAGATTAAAAGTAACAAGCAACCCTGACTTTTAACAGAAAGTCTAATTTTACTCGAGTGTATGCATTCACAGTTTGACATTTTTCTTTCCTTATCTATTTATATATTAATAATTTTGATGATCATTGCTCAACTGATGTGATTACTCTTCCCTTTTTACAGATCTCCTGTCCAAAAATATGTTTCAAGGTTCTAACCTTTCATTTTAAGTCAGGAATAGATATCACAGTACAAAAAAAGGAGGGTATGACTTGTCCTGTTTTAATAATGATTAATAAAAGACAATTCACAAGAAAGGGCAATTAAGCCCAGTTTGTGGAAGAAGCCATACAGAGCTTATGCTTTGCAAAGTAGGAAATATAAGCAATGCAGCTGAAATGTTAACAAAACCACCAGACACAAAAAACCTGCACAAACAAACAAACAAAAAACAAAACCAAAAAAGCTCCAAAGAACAAAAGCCCCAACCACTAAAAAACAGAAACAAGCGCAACTGCAATAAGGTTGAAGATAAAAGAACAGAAGGACAGATGACAGAAGATGGCATGACTGGATTCTCCCTAGTGCAAAATACATGATCCGAGAGGACAAAAAAAAAAAAACCAAAACAACACACCACACCAAAAACATCCCAACCCCCCTCAATTTCTGAGACTTCAGCTATCAGGCTTCTAATAAGCTTCCTCACTAGTCAGTTAAGAAAAAATGGCAGCTTTCATACCTCTAAAATAGATTAACAGCCTCGACAAGTGCCTATTTCCTTCACAATTAATGATTAGAAACTTAAAAGTTAGGCAGGATGAATCTCTGAGTAAGAGACTGAAAGAACGGTCAGGGGTTTACATGGGTCTAAAACTGCAGAAAAGTGCAGTGAGGTCCATGTAAGAATCTGCTGCATCAGTACCAAGTATGATCTTACATAGCCTTGCAGGTTTAGGAATGGCATGTGCAGGTCTCGTGGAGGCCCCTTACAGAATGCATGGTAACGTCGAATCCCTCACAGTTGAGATCCACAGACACAAACCTGTTTAATTGGGGATTAGTCTCCTCTAGCCACTAGGAAAATCTAAGGCCCTTTTCTAAAAGTAAATGTCTTTCTTGCAACTTACAGCCAGAACTTCCCAAACTGAAGCTTGAAGTCAAGTTATTAGACAGTGTCTACTGGTAGCACAGCAACATAAAAATTAAACTGTATATACAAATATATATACATCTATGGAACGATGGCTGGTGATAAAATTAGAGGAAACTGAGAAGTTATATCCACAGCCTAATAGAAGTTATAATGATACAGAAATTATAGACGAAAATACAGCTGCTACTCCCTGGATGGAAAGCAGCTGGCACGCTCCATGATGATTCCCCATGCAACAGCAAGCACCTGCTAAGAGGGGTGGAGGAGGGTGGAGCAGACTGAAGACACAGTGGCCAGGCTCTGTAGAAATCCTTGCAAGAGAGGGGAACGAGATGGTACTTTGCAGCTGATAAACCGCACCGTACCTGTCAACTAAGGGAGATGGTACATGTCCTGCTGCTGAGCGAAAAACTGTGGCAAATTTGGGTGAAATCTCTCTCCTCAGATGAATTTGGTTCATTAAAGCCTCATTGTAATATTAATGCACACCTCCATTCCATACCCATCCCCAAGGTATGATCATCCCTCGCAGGGCGTGTGCTCTGCACTTTTTTGACTGTATCTTTAAGAGAGAAGTGAGAGAATTTTACACCAATCAGTAATAAAGCTATTTATGACTAAAGTCACTCAAACTCCACCTAAATATAAAGAAACAGTATAAAAGTAAGTCAAGAATGGGGGGAAAGTTAGGGAAGACTCCACAGTAACTGCTGGGATCAGTTGACGGGCTGAATCAGTGTTCTCCCCCATAGGGGTGCCCATTGGGTAAGAACCACACCCTGTGCATGCTGAATAATTTCATTGGGATTAGAGCTTGTCTGTGTATAGCTTTGAATATGTTTTTGCAGTCAGATACTATCACGGGCAATCCTTGAACATTAACCTGTCATAATTTTATATTAGTAAGAGTGTTATTCCATAAACTGTTCCTGTGAGTCCTTGATGGCCTTGATGGCAGCTGCCAGCAGTAGGTAACACACTCAAATATCAGTGGAAGACTCACTGAGGAGTCATAAAGTGGGAAGACCTGTTGGTATATTTCCCTGAATAAGTTAGGTGAATCACCCCCTGATCCAGCAGGACTGTTCAGTGATCCCCATAACTGGACACTGACAGACTGGTCAGGCACAAGAGTCTGACTTTCCTGGGGCACTGACAGACAAATCAAACACTAAGGGTTGAGGAAATCTCCCACCCTATGGGCTAAGGAAATCTTCCCTTTTCATGTGATAGCATCTTATCATGCCATTGCTATGATGCAAAGGAAATGCAATTAGATAGACTGAAATTTATCCAGAGAAGAGCTACCACTTTAAAGAAAAAAGGTGGCATTAATAATTACACAATCAATGTTTGAGGCTTATACTTCATATACTAATGTGTTCAGTTCCTAAAACAACAAACCCAGTCAACCATTTATGCTGCAGGCAGACAGTCTTAAAACATATGCTACATCATTAAGTATATGTGCTACTAAGTAGCTGAGATATTTCAAGTTTCCTTAATACAGTAATCTACTGAATATCTAGTATATAATGTGAATATGTCAGAGGCTCCTAGAATGTTCACTGACTTGTACAAAGTGCATCTTAACACCACCAACCTTATAGTGTTTCTTTTAAGGAGTATGAAAATTCATGTATTACACATTAATTGTTTTCCATCAACAAAAATGACTAAAGAGATCAAAACCAATCATAATAACTTTTTGGCATGTAAAAAAAGCATACCAACCTTTTCATCTAGATTTCCATTACGGTCAAACTGGTAGAGTGATGCCAGATGACTAACGATCCACCAGCTAAAACTCAATGGGTCTTTGCATTGAACTGCATCAAAACCAGACATCCTTTCAGAACTACTTGTCTGTTCAAAGATATTCTTTAGAGTTTCATTCACCAAGCTCCAGAAACCCTGTAGAAAAAAAAATGCAAAAGTGAGTTTGAACTCTGTTCAATAAAAGCCTATATTAACAATTTTCTCTAAAATACTGTCCTATTAATTAATTTGCTTGAACAAAGAACTAGTCATTTAAAGAAAATAACAAAAAGCAGTGGTCAGCTACTTTAGGAAGTTCTCTCTCAAATGTCAGTAGAAAGCAGTATGAAAGGACAAGTTTGGGTCATAAGGAAGAACATAGTGCAATACTGCTCAGGAAAAATTACAAACCAATGGATTGATGATGTGCAGACAGGACAGTACACCAACATTTACAACAGAGATTAAAGTTCTTTAATGAAGACTTTTTAATAATATATTTTTGAAAAAATTCTATTGCTAGACTAGTCTAACCAAGAGCAATATATTAGATGGTAGAGAATCAGTTTTTCAAGACAGCAAACAGGTTCCAGTTCCTTTTTTTGTCCCAGTCTGTTGCAGCACTGACAAACTGAGAAATTCTCTTTGGCTTAGACGCCTGTCTATATCACAAAGCCTATGCCTATCTTCCCTAGTTTTGTAGAAACTCTCTGGGACTGATTTGGACCTGTATTTCACCCACCTGAGATGGGTCCCGATCCTAACTTATGCTTGTGCATTGGGTTTCTGTGGCCAGGTTTTTGGTAGTGGAGGGGCTACAGGGGTGTCTTCTATTAGAAGCTACCAGAAGCTTCCCCTGTGTCTGGTAGAGCCAGTGCCAGCCGGCTCCAGGACAATCTTCCTGTCACTGGTCAAGGCTGAGCCAATTGGCAATGATAACATATTTAAGGACAGAAAGAAAGTCATTGCGCAGTTGAAAATCTCAGCAAGGGAAGAGTGGAGTGACAACATGTGAACAACAATGTAGACACCATATCTACATGCAGTGCAGAAGGAGGGGGAGGAGGTACTCCTGGCACTGCAGCTGAGGACCCTGCAGCCTATGGTGCACACCATGGTGGAGCAGCTGTGCCCCTGCAGCCCATGGAGGTGCAGAGATCCACCTGCAGCTGTGCTGGATCCCACACTGGAGCAGGTGAATGCACAAAGGGGGTAGTGATCCTGTGGCAGGCACAGGATAGAACAGGGTCCAGGAAGGGATATGCTGACCTGTGGAAATAGGAGCCCACACTGGAGCAGGTTCTCCTTGGTGAGACCTGTGGCCCTGAGGGGGACCCACACTGGAGCAGCTCATTCATGAAGGACTGCACCCTATGGAGGAGTGTCCCACATGGCAGCAGTTTTTTGAAAAACCATTGCCATGGGATGGACTCACACCAGAGAGGTTAGTGAAGGACTGTCTCCCATGGGGAGACTCCTCTTCCTGACAGCAGCAGAAACAACAACAACTGACTGTAACTCCCATTCTCTGTGTCCCTGCACTGCTGAGGGGTAGGAGGTAGAACTTCGAAGGAAATAGAGGTGGGGGAGAAAGGTGTTTTTAAAATTATTTTACTTCTCATTCCTCTGCTCTGATCCTATTAATAATAAATTTAATTAATATCCCACTTTGAGTCTGTTTTGCCTGTGACAGTGATCAGCGACCTCTCCCAGCTCTTACTTCAACTCATGAATCCTTTGTTGCATTTTCTCTCTTCTGTCCAGTTGCAGAGGGGAGGAAGAGAGCAGCTTTAGCCTGTACCTGGCATCCAGCTTGCTAGTGCAAGTGCTTAACAGCAAGAAAGTTTTCACCTGTGCTGCCCACCTTTACATTAGTAGTCATTAACAACTAAACAGCTATCAGTAGAAACACTCTACAGTGAAGTACTTCATTTTGTACTAAGTCAATCGTACTCATTGCGCAGACGGCCACTTTGGTTCTTATAAAGATTATTTCAAAATTATTTTCAGTTAAGACATAAAAATTAAAACACTAGCAAATATGAGCAAAGGAAAAGAACAAAACAGAAAATGTAATTATGTAACATATGAAATCATATGGCCCCCTAACTCATACTTGGAATACTGTATTCAATCCTGGCACTCTGTCATTCAAAATAGGATGTAGTTTGCAAAAAGGTTCAGAGAAGGGTGACAAAGATCACCACAGGTAAAGAATGGCACCTGAAGAAAGACTTACTGAATACAGCAAGACTCTTTAGCCTAGAAGGCAGAATATAGGAGATATAAGAAAAAAAGCAAACTGAAAAGACATATAAAGTAGTGTCAGTATTAAGAACAGGTAGTGATTTGCTCTTCCAATACGAGTATAAGAGGACATCTAAAGAAGTCAGCAATTACAAGATTCAGAAACAAAACTCAGGTTGTTCTTGTATAGAGGGGTATCAAAGACAGAGACATGAACTAGATAGATCATTGTTCTGGCTGTACACAAGTTTCTAATGCCTGGAGATGAATCACTGCATGACATATCATATAAATTGCATTTTTTTTTGAAAATTAGTAAAGATGTTTTGTTCTTACATATGACTTTCACAGTCTGTTCTTTTGCTTTGCTTTCTTTAGCTCAAGGAGCACTTCTTATCAGTGCCCTAGGTCATAACTAAACAGTACACTGCAAACCTAGGCCCAGGACTTCATGCACATTCAAGACAGTGCCCTGAAGCACCACAGTTAGCACACAATTCTCCTAAAGCAAACGTGAAGTTCAGTTCTATCATCGGATCTGTGAACTAGCGCATCCATGGCAATATGGGAACATTTTGTGACATTGTATTGCACATGTAACAAGCAAGCATATATAAGTGTTCTTCCACTACCTCTGTATGAGATCCTTTATTTCTGTGGTCCAGCAGCTGAATAAGGAGAACCCATAGTTCTTTAACACAGTTACAGGGATAATGATAACTAGTAAGAGCCTCAGAAGGTCGTACCTGAAAGAATATAGAATAAACTTTTCAGAGAAATGTTGTTTTTTAATTGCTTTTTGTATAGCAGTATTTCCTCTTGTCTTAGATGCTTGGTTTGTTTATGGGTTTTTTTTGGCAGTTAAATAATATAGTTACAAGTCCACATTCGAAGGTGCATTATTTCATTAAAATCCAAAATATCTCTTATACAACAGTCTTTCCCAATTCTACGTAAGTTACAGGTTGTGCTATTTCTTAGCCTCATCTGATCCACTTTCAAACATTATTTAATCAAATAAAACCAGCATTTTAAGTCATAAATGAAAACAAATTACAATAAATACTGATTCATTGACAGGAGAGAAAAGAAAAAATGATTGATTAGATTTTCTTGATGTTCTCGGGAAGAAAAAGATTTTAAATTATTTAATAGCTATTATTGCTATTTTTAACTGAAAAATCCTTAATGACTAGGCGTAATGCTAGTAGAATATGTTTTTGTTGGCATGAAAATGTTAATGTTCCCACAACATTTCACAAAATCTGCTTTTTGGTAAATTTACTGCAAGGCATTCCTTTAATATGCAGAAAACAGCATATTTCAAGTCATGTACGTTATTTGACTACTATTCCATATTTAACAAAATTCACTCAGACTGATGCATTTCAAATGCAAAATAGTCTTCTTGTGATTCATCTTTCAATTTTACATTCCCTGAATTGTGAAACAAAATAAGTAAAACAGCAAAAGGAAGTGCTAAATAAATAAATAAATCTCTAGATGCTTTAATGTTTTCAAGATCTGCCTGAACTGTATATGAAATAATCAGAAAATAGACAAAACTCTACTTACTCTGCCCTAGGACCTGTGAATCCATTGAACTGTATTCAGAGGTGGCAAAAATTGTGAGAAAACCTTAGTTTAAATAGTGTAATTCAGCACCTTTTACCTTTACTAAGGGCACAATGGCAGAAATGTAGAAAGAAAAGAGGGAAGACAAAGCTCATAAACACTTTATCCCTAAACAAAGAGTAGTCCGAGTTCATATAACCAATCTACACCCCACTAAAGCAAATAGAGGGGAATAGGTGCCTTGAGAGATTAATTATCTCACTCACTGCAGAAGAAAGAACTGTTGCTAACTTTCCCTAACAATGAAAAGAGCCTCAGGTGACTAGTTTAGCCAACTAACTTCTAGACATCTGCATCTAAGTGGGATCCTGAATTTTTATACCCTCATGCACTTCCTGATCCACTCATGCACAACTACTCTCAAATCACACTGGCACTTACAATCATTTCTGAATTCGGAAACCTAGTGGCATAAATCTGAAATCGTAACAAAATATGCAGTGCTAGTGACAGCAGTAGTTGTGTGAAAGTGACATTACAGAAGTTTAAGTGAATGACCAAAACCACACTTTTTTGCAAACAGAACAAGTATATCACCAATAGTTTCAAATCTGTAAGTCTATTAGGATGCAAACTTTTAATTTATCATCTACCTTTAAAATTATACTTTTACAACTACTGTTTCATACAGCTCCAAATGAGGTTTAAGTACTGAACACTTTATTATAAATATGAATTATACGTATTTATAAATGTGACAAAATTTATTTTCCTCTTTCTAAAGAATTGCCTTTATCCTATGAAATTGTCAGGGTAGACCCTGACAACCACCTAAGAGCATCACAAGGTCAAGACTGAAATATTTTAAATAATTCTTTTTTCACATTTCACATTAACTGTTCAGTATTTCACGTGCCTTTGTCTCTTCTCTTTTTAGTTAAAGATCTGTTAGAGGAATCTCTCAACATCGTGAATTAATTTTATGTAAATATTATCTTCAGAATAAATATCAGTGTAACCACTAAAGTCTATTGGAAAATTCATTATTTAAATACCAACTTTCCAAAACTGAAGTGTCTCTAAAATAACTCACCACTAAAGAGCAAAACAGATCCATCAGAAATGAGCAGCCTACTTATTAAAGATGTACTACAACACTACAAGTTTTTATGGAAGTATTATGTATAGAAACTATCTTACAAATGAGAGTTTTATGCTTTTTACATGGACTACCAGTTGTTGCAGCAACCAAGTTTTCTCATCCACTACTGTGCTATTCTACAAGATTTCAGTATCTCTTCTGCAGGAGATGTCTCGTATCCATTCAGGACAGAGTTCGGCCAGTAGTATCAAAGCAAGACACCATGCGGATATTGGTTGGACTAAGGATAACCAAGATATTGTTTGAGATAATTTGGATTTCCTCTCACAACATCCTGAGTTCAGTGCCTTGGTAGCCACATTTACAACCTCAAACTGTGGTGCTGTTGGGACAATAGAGCTCTAGTGCCAGAGATGTGGCTGCTGAAAACAGAAGATATCCAAGAATACGTATTTCTTTTACCAAATGTGTCTCAGAGCACCTTGGGCTCAGTACATGGTCCAAGTCGAGCATCTTAATATCAGAGCTGCTCAAAAAACAGATCTGAAAAGATGAATCTGGAGGACTAGACTTTATGGCCCTCATTCCAAGGATACTCACAAATGTTAAGAACTGTACTTCTGAATGTTCTCACCAAAAGACTAATGATATGCTTTAATGATGAGCTGATGATGTCATCTACTATGGGTACCAGTTGCATTTTCAACAATTTTGAGCAATGTTTTTTCCATTACTGCATGACAGCAATGATTGCACGCTGTAGGAGACACCAGCTGAAGAGATGTTATCCAGCTCAAGTGCCAGCTTCACTCCACAAATGAGTCTCAAATAGAACTGATTCAAGCTGTGCCCCAAGTCTATGGAGAGTTAAAGAAAAAGCAGTAGTAAAACAATTCTTCTCTCTTTGTGATGTGCCTCTGTTGAAGTACATTGAATCTGTCATTTTATCATCTGACATTTCAAAGCCTACCATCAAGCATAATGTTCAACAGATACTATTTGAATCTTCTTTTAAAAAAATTACTTTCATCTATTTATCTTTTGACAGGGGAGGTTGCAGTATTATCTGATAATTTAATAGATCAAAACTGATTTAAAAGGTAATGGTTCTCTACAGGAAGGTAGTTTAAAAGAACAGTTATCAAATGCTCATACAGCCATTCTCCCTCACCCTCAAAAGTAATATGAAAAAAGGGGGATTAATTTCTCATGGTTTTGTACTAGGAAAACACAAATTATATAGTGGTCACTGCTACTTATTCTCAGAGGTCAGTCCTGCATTCATGGATTACACATGCCCATCCTAAAGCAGGTTTCACAATGACACAAAGGAGATTACACAGCTCTTTTTCTGGCTGCTCTATGGAGCTATTATGACTTTCTAGCTTTGGAGTGCTCAAAAAAACGGGAGAAAAATACAGCAGCTATAGAAGGAAAGAAAAAAAAAAAAGAGAAGTTTTCCCTTGACAAATGTAAAAGTGCCATAACAGAAAGATGAGGTTGTGGAACAGGCACAGGGCAACAATAAACTATAATATGACATTCTCCAAGTGTCCAGTTAACTTACTGCCAGGATTATTGCTATTCTCTTTTTGTTCCTGTTGAGAGAGTTTGAAAAGACGAATTTTTTTGCATCTATCTAAACCTTTTAGACGTTTCCATGTTTGGCATTAAACCTGGAACACTGAACTTAGAAAATGTGGCACTCACTTCTGTTCTGTACACAGTGCATTTCAATATTATTCTCTCATTCAACTGCCAGATGGTCATGAATAAATATAACACAATTTGAGCTCCTAACAAATAACACTCTTTAAAACATGGAGATACAAAGCCACACGTAACATTTAAAACTTAGCAATAACAAGTAACCTATGCATTGGTGCAATATCTAATTCATATGGTTCCCAATACAAGCATTTAACTGCCCATGTGCTATATAAAGAAAAGGACTTACCTTTGTATACTTGTTGATGGACAAGCTTATTAAATCAGATATGAGATTTCTACAGTGTTTTTCAAATAAACTGATACTGGTTAAATTCTCTCCAGTTAGATTTATGAAATGGTTAGCATATACAACTTGCCCTAAAAAACAAAAGAAAAAGTAGACATATTTAGTTTCAGGTTTGGCTATAGGAATACATAACAGATGGGATTTTTTTCTATTAATTATATATATATATCTCTCTAAGAATTGGTTTGTTAACCTGTATGTAATTTTAATTTACAAATTCATATGAGAAAGTTCATCCTTTCTAAGTTCAAACTAATCTCTTTATTATTGCCCTGAAATCTGGTATTATTCAGGTTGACAGTAAAATAGTTTGGCACTTTACAGCCTTCCATTGGCACAGATTTTGCAGTGGAATAAAGATTTATTTATCTTCAAGTTCCTCTTTGTCACATGCCAGTGCGCATGTTCTGGAATCGTGACATGTTTTGCAGATATACAAGTTGATGACAAACAATCCTGGAGAGGTCTAACACTTTCCTTTGGATGTGTTGATGTAAAAAGCTGGCATGATCATGTTCCAACTTGAGCATTTGTAGACATTAACACAGATAAAATGGTAAAGTTAACAGCCTCTAAGATCTCATCCCACAAGCTTTTCAACAGTACAACCCCCTGACACCGGTGGAGCAGACGATATGTAGAATGAGTCTGTATTTTATTCTTGGAAATGCCAGGTGAAGCCTTGAACCCACTATCCTGCCATTGGTCTCAGCACTGCGAAGTTTCTACTCAGCATACTTTACAGAATAAGACATGAACCTAAGAAATTCTAAAAGGTACATAAGAATACAAGACAAGATAACATAAACAAGAGATACTACTGTCTTGACTAGTAAATTTTATTGTTAAAAAGCACAAACCATCTCTTACAAAGATAGGTTACTGCATTATTACTCGGAACTTTATCTAGAAATAAATATTGAATTCTGGACAATAAACAGCCTCCAACAGTTTCACTATCCTACTCTAAAATGCCCTAAAAAAGGAAAACAGGTTATCCCACAACAGATCATAAGAGAAACTTAGAATTACAGAACAAACAGCCAACCCACACAATATCCAGTAGCACAGAGATGCAGAAACAGAGAAAATTTGTTAATCTGAGCAAGGCTGTGTTGTGATAGCACTCAGAGCTGTCAGATTCAGTACCAGTTATCTGGCCTAAACGTACATTGTATTCTTTCGAGACCTCAACGTAACTTCAGGTGTTGCAATTCCCATATAGAACATCTAGAGTGGGGCCAAGGGAGAAGGTTTGCTTGTAGTGATACAATGATTATAGAAGAAAATACATTTTTGTGATTTATTTTGGTAGAATGGACACAGAAAATAGATATAAGCCTCAAAAGCCAACAAAGTTCTCTTCTGTATTTTAACAATTCTTCAACAAACTGAACTACTTTGAAGTTCGGTTTTTCAATTGCATTCTATAACTTTTTATCTAGCTTATATGAACGGCTTACTTTTACCAATTTACTTCTTGCCCTTTAAAGACTTTTTAAAAACTTTTAAAAAGATATTGCCTTGCCTTGTTCTTGCTGCACTTTTACAAGCTTCTCTGATTGATGGTTCTTCTTTTGCCTGGTATTTTCTTAGTGTTACACATGGTTAACAATACAATTTCTCTGCTCGAAGAATTCTTGCTCTAGTCCATCCCTGGACACTTTTCTTACACTGGTTTCCATCAAATCACCATTCACTGTTATGAATTCTAGATATCTGCAAATGTATTTTTATTTATGATGTCAAGAAGTGCATTGTTATTAAACATTAAATATTTTGCATCAGTTGAGTGCAAACTGTGATCTTGGCTAAGTTGTGGCAGAACAAATTCCTAATAAAATTTCATTTAATTTGAGCCACATGAAGATTCACAAAGAACCTGTCTTCACCATATTTGTATTTACCCCATTAAATACAGCTATGCTTAAAAACTACCAAGAGTAGTATGTGATTCTGAACAAACTAGGTGAGGAAACCAAGTAAGTCATATGTAAGGATTAAGTTCAAGAAAAAAATCTGCATACTTACTCATCATTTTTTCACCTAATACATGAAGAACTTCTACTATTAGCCAATTAATGTCCAAGTGAAGATGCAGTAAATGCCATGATGGGGGAAAGACCTGTGATTAGAAATACACACCTTTACTTACATTTAACAGTTCTTTAGTGAATTCTGGATACTATATTAGGACAGGGTGGTCAGACTTTGGAACAAACTGCCCAGGTACACAGTGCAATCACCATCCTTAGAAGTGTTCAAAAATATGTGGATGTGGCATTTGGGGACATGGTTTAGTGGAGAACATGGAGGTGCTACAGCAATTGTTGGACTTGACTTTTCCAACCTTAACAATTCCATGATTCTTAATGACTCTAAGATGGCCAGCAGTGAACATTATGGATATCTATGATCAAATGCAATGTAACATACAAACATGCCATTCAGGTAAAGTTAAAAAAAAATCAAATAAACAAAGAACTTTCATGACAATTAATTCTGTTTGTAGAGGATGTTTATGAAGTCTTGATTTAAGTTTGACAAATTACAACACCCTTTCTTTACAGAAAAGTATTAGGTAGCAGGCAAGCTGCTAAAGCGAGCTTTTAAAATAATTCCAATAATTCTCTTCCTTAAAGTTTACTTGAAATTAGTGTTTCTTTTATTAGCTCAACAGTGGTCCTACTGACAAGCTAAACAAACAGAAATATTCAAAATGCTGCTTCTCAGTCGATCATTCCTCTCCAAATACTAATTTATACAACCTAAGACCGAAAATCCTTTTTTCCTTTCTACAAGATTTCAAAGTTAGTGTATACGTCACCAGTGTTTAATTCTGCAGTACCTCCTTCCACATCTGCACTTTTTTTTTATCTGCTAGATCTTTTCGTATTCTGAGTCAGATTTTAGTGTATTTTTAAAGAAATGCCCCTCCTACTGGGAAGTTCAGAAATTTTAAGCATCAGTAGGGACAAACACCAAGGAATTTTTAAAACATGCTACACTAATTCAAGCCTACTTATCTACCTTTAAATGGTATCATCATTTGTACAGTGTAGGAAGCCATAGAACATGAAAATAAATAGATAAAATAAAAACAACAGAAAATCTAGATCTCATTAGTTGTGCATGCCAAGTACAGCATGGCACTTAATTAAGAGGAAAAAAACAAAACAAAGACTAAATTACATTAAGCCAAAATTTATCGAGTTGAATATATAAGGTTGCGTAAAAAGATTAAAATTGTAGAAGACATCAACCTTTGCCTGATGTTGAATAGTAAATGCTGCCAGGACACTACTAGGGAGTTCACAAAGGTGACCAATGTGCATGGTCAAAGCATGAAGCTCTTCCACCAAAACTGATGGTAACTGCGCTTCTAGTTCTTCATATGGATGCAGCATTCCATCATTTTCCACTTTAGGGGGTTCCAGATATCTGAATATACATAAAAATAGACACAATATCAGAGAATAGGTAAGAAGCAGCTACACAAAGCTTGGCACTTTAGTTAGTAAATTGTGTGCAAATCTCACCTGAAGATGAAAACTTTCACATAATGCAAAAACTCAACACATTGATGCCTGATGCTTTCTGCTTCAGAGTGCAAGTTTGCAGCTTGACCTGAAGTAAAAGAGATCAATAGGTTAAAGCAGATGTGACCACACTACAGCTTGTTTAACATTTGCATTCTCCATAGTAATTAAACCATACCACTGGAAAGCCAGTCTCTTTTATGAGGACAACTTGTGAGGGGGCTGGTGTCAAATCACCCAGCCCTGCTGCCCTGCCTAACTGCTTCCAAAACACCTCCATTAAAGATGTGTAAAATAATTTAATAGCACCCTTTTCTCTTGGGGGACTTAAACAGGTGGACTTATTTGGAAATATGCTTTGCAGCTTCTCTTCCTAGGAAGCATCATATTGTTGCACAGTGCCTTCAGATATGTAATGGTAAGAGCCATCCATTCACAATCCTGACTTCCGCTTGCAGCTCTATATCCTTTTAACCAATTATTGCAGCTATGTGTCTCCTTTCCTTTGCTCTCTGAAGCTGTTGCTCTCATGGTATTACTGTCCTTACCTTGCACCAGCAAACTCAAAACACCACCATTACAAGAGAGTCAGGGGAGGTTTAGGTTAGATATTAGAAAAGGGTCCTTCACCCAGATCGTGGCTGGGCACTGGAACAGGCTCCCTAGGGAAGTGGCCTGAAAGAGTTCAAGAAGCATTTGGATGATTCATATCATGCCTGAGAGCCTTTTGGGGATGGTTCTGTCACGGCTAAGGGTTGGACTCAATGATCCTTATGGGTCCCTTCCAACTCAGCATATTCTGTGATTCACTAGAATCTCTTGCCACTGGTATGAGAATCACTCATTTATTCCTACACATTGCCTTGTATCTTTAAGCTTTTATTAAAGATGACACTTAGTGCATAAAAGCAAATATAGCTATTTAAATACCAAATTACTACTTGCATAATAATACATATATAGACACAAAAGCTTAGTAACCAGTGATCCTGTAAAACCTGTACCTAATTATGCTCATCCTGATTAGTATGAACATCTTAAATGGAAGCATCAAGTGTGGAGTTTGAGCAGAACCATCTCATTAGCGGCGCTGTGTGGCAAAAACTATGTAACCTACTACACTGGATTGCACATCAAGGGAAACATACTTGTCTTTGCTCTTTTTCCCAGCTGACCAATGAGGAGGCTTCCCTTTCTTTGTCTTGCTGTCACTCTCCCTTTTGTTTCCCCCCATCCCCTGCAGATAGCCTGGAAGTTCACATAAGTCACCTGTTACAGAACCCAGAAATAAAGCTTTGTGTATAACTCAACATCTTTCGAGCAACAACATTCACTGGATGAAGCAAATCAACTTGTACAAGTACCACAGCACTCCAGAGTATAGTCTACACACACCACACAAGAAACCACAGCACCTGCCATGGTAATGAACCATAGGTTCTGAAGGAATTATTTATAGATATTATTGCTGCTTTTTAGCAATAGCAAATATTGTATCCTAAGTTTTCAGAAGTTCTGTTTAAGCAAAATTTTATATTATAGCATTTCACTACAAAATCTTTTGTATGCTACCATAAGTAATTGAGCAATGAAACAGTGGAACAAAACAGGAATAGTAGTGTGTTAAGAACAGAGCAGGCATTAAAAAAATAAGAAAAAGACAGAACAACACAGAGCACAAGAACAACTTTTATGTGGCCTTCACATGAAGCAGTTCCCAGTACAAAGTCTCTGAAGCTCATTAACACTGACAGGAAATTAAATTTAATATACAACATTGATAACTATATAAACACACAATAAAAATATTTATTGAGCCAAAACTTTTAACTGGCAATAGCACACTTATCTGCCTGATCATTTTAAATATTTCAATTCCCATGACACCTTTCTACCACTAGCCCACATGTCTAAAGGGGGAAGTGAGTTACAGCTGTATCAGTGACTTTAAGTCACAAAGAAAGCCTGGTGCAAAGCACAAAATTCAAGTACTTCATTTTATTAGCTTATTTCACAAGTGGAAGAACAGGATACAAAGTAGAGAACCAAGTAGATGCTTAAATTTAAGGGAAAAAGAACTATAGAACAGTTCCTTGGTGTCCAGCTACCATATAAAAGTTCAAATGTTATTTAAAACAGGCTATTCCACCATGTAATAAATGTCAATACAGTTAGACTTTTAAGATACTATCAACGACAGCATATGAAAAAAAATTGATGATAAATCAAAAAAGTCATTTAAATGGCAGAAAATTACAATATCAAAACAAAATAATAATGTGTAAAAATATTAATTCATACTCAAAACTCTAGCACTTTATCTGTAATGAGAAGATACTACAGTCAGTTTATTTCTTAATAATTACTGAAGTTCTCAACTTGCTAAGTAATTCAGCTTTCAAACTTACAATAAGCCCAAGGCTGCAATAATCCTTCAGAAACATATTGCTTCTCATGCCTCAGTATTTAATTGAAACAAAGAATGTTGTAGTGATCACATTTTATCGATCCTGCCGCAAAGATAAATTAAGCTTGTAAATAACTTAAACTAAGCAAATATAACTAACTTGTTTAAATGTAAGCCAAGGGAACATAGAAACGAATCCCAAACCACTACCTTTGTAACTAAAATAGTTATTGGGATTTTTGATGCAATTTTCCATTTTTAATTAAATGAGTTACTGGTTTTGCAAAATTCTACCTTAGGGGTGACACCTTAGCTCAAGTCATGTTAATGCAAAATTCCCCACTAAGGTCAGTAAGGACTGCCCTGTGATCTATCATACAGGCAGATCTGGTTCCAAACTGACTCCTAACACTTCCGTTATGTATTTTCATACTACCTTATCTCACCTGGTTGCCTATAGTTCTACCCTTACTGCAGTTTTATGCTGGTTATATGCTGTTCTGAGGCACACTCCAAAAGCCCTTGGTTAAGAGTCAAAGCACAAATGTGATCTCTGAGACTATACCTGTGTAATGAAAAGGCTGTCAGATACCTATCCCAATGTCAAATTAAATTAGTAAAACTTACCAAAATCAGATGAACTTGTTTGTACTAGGTTTTCCAGTCTGTATATCTGTTGCCTAATTAAAGGAATACAAAGGTTTATAGTATTTATATAGGTAAAAGTTTTTCAACTACACTTTAGTAAGGTCTAAATAGAAGAGAGAAAGGTGAGAGGGGTTTCTTGCTTTGTAGCTCTGAAAAAGCTTCAGAAATATAACTTGGGCAAGAGTGTTAGTGGAAGGCAAAAGACACATCCAAGTGCGAAGGGATGACATCAGATAGAATTTTTGTTTGTTTTTAAAACAATGAACACATTAACAACCAAATAGTATAACAATTATCTAAATATTGGGGGAGGGGGGGAAAAAAAACTAAAAGCCATTCCCTACAAGTGATCTTTCCACAAGCATAGCAACTTCGCATTTGCCCACAGAATAAACCTGAAAGTTGGCCCTCATGGCATACCCTCAGTATACACTAAATTACTTCACTTGTGAATGCGCTCTAGTAAATTATGCCACCAGGTTTTCCCACATAGGGTGACCAACTCCAGCATGAAAGATAAACAGCAACAAATATAGTAGAGTAAAAGGAGAAAATATCTCTAGAAAAACTAATGCTCAGCACAGTCTTGGAAAGAAAAGAAAACATTTTTAAAGAAGCTAACTGCCACTGCAAATGAAAACTTTAAAAAAAGCTGTAACATAAGTAAATAGTCATATTCTGCAAGAACTGTTTGCAAGTGGTCTTCAAGTACAGTCTCCACAGAGATAACATGGCACTAAACTGAATAAATGAAAAGCATAATTCTGTCAGACAGACTTTGAAAGAAAATGCTGCATAAATTGAGGAGGGAGTTCTCTCTCTCAATTGTTACATAGTCAAAAAAAACAACTACTGAAGGATTCTAAAACAAGATACTTGGAGCCAACACAGATCAAATGTTCTTATGGAAAAATACTCTGAATACTAGGAAGCACGTATACTAGGAATACTAGGAAACTCGAAACTCTGGGTTGCAACCTGCATATTAAAGGGCAAACACACTCTAAAATTATCTCCTTTAGCTCATTCTTTCTTCCTTGGATAAAATCATGTCAGCTATTCAAGATTACCTTCAGCCATTTAACTGGGTTGTGCAGCCTTTTTGTTCTGTTTTGAAATCAAAGTTCTATTTCTGCTTGGATTTTTCAAGTATTTCAACCATGCAAAAAGTAGGAAGTTTGAAATAGGAGGACTTTCTGAAACATGGCTGCTGAGACTGAAGGTTAGAGAGTTAAAGTGTCACAAAGGAGACACACAAAAAAAAGACTCTCAAACTGACAAAAACCGGAATACAGTCGGCTAATAAAATAAAAGCACAAACGGGGCACAAGAAGCATAACAAAAGTACCATCATTGAAATACTTCATCTTAATTTCAATTTGCATTTGTACCTGAAAAGATTGATCATCATGGTTGTTAATTGCTGAATTGTTTGATTTGCAAATAAATATTCTGACAGTTAAACTGGTACTTCTGTTTATTAGTCAAAGATATACTGTGTCAATATACTCAAACGGTTACACAGCTCTCATTCATTTTGACTCACACTTCTATCACATGAAAATCCTTAAGTATTTTTACTATGCAATTGCTGTTTTAACTTGCAGTTCTGTGGTATACTATTATTTATTACAATATTAGAAACATTAAACAACTATTTTTAATATTATACTTAGACATTAAAAAGATCAGGTTTCTGTAAGCATGTATTTAAACATGGATATTAACTGTACTTCATAAATTGAAATATTTACAGCCATCTTATCCTCAAGAACTATTATATCTTGTACCTAACACATACGATTTCCATGGAAAAAGGAGCTATCCTACTTTCAGTTGTCAACTGGTCTATAAATGAAAGTGTTCCATTTTATGATTAAACAAATGAACTGAAAGAAAGAATATCTTTGCAGAGGGACTTGTCACAGCAAAAGACAGCTTAGCAACCAAACTCTGAATAGCCAAGAGTTAGCTGGAATCCATTCCTACCCATTCAGTAGGTTTTAAAACATGCACTGCCTGAATAACTTAAAAATCACAATAAAATACATTATGCCTTAAGTTTATCTCTATTACAATTACAGGGCAGTTTACATCAAAGAGAAAAAAAAATCAATTTAATTCAGCAAATCAACTACATTGCTGCATCACTGCCCAGTGATTTTATGTTAATGAACAGTTAATAAATTAGACTAAATGCTGAAACTTTCAACTAAGTTAAAGTCAAATCTACTTCATTATCAGTTTGGTTTGTTTTTTTTTTTAAACACAGTGAAGTCAAATTTCGCACCAAACAAGCAGAGCTAAATAATATTGGTTTTAATACACTCCCTGCTATCTATGCCATCATGTTTCAATAAGTCAGACCCTATTAATCATGTTGCACATCATGGCCTTGGTCATACCCTAAAGGGATGGAAGAATCCACAACAATGAAAGGAATGATGGAATACATCACATATATTTGTGGAATCATACAAAAGCTCCTCTCCCATCCACTCTCTGTATGTGCTGTACATCCTGAGGATTATCAGTAGCAAAGAGGATTATCGGTGATCTGTGTATTTGCATTGACCAGATTAAGCATCTACATTGAATTAGTCAAACACTGAGTAACTCTATCTGAAGAGATTGCTGAAGCTATCCCAATCCAAACAATTGAAGAAAGTGCTGCATCCAGCAATTATAGTATTTGATTTTTAACCTCCACTTTCCTTTATTCAAAAAAAAAGGACTAAAAATCTTCAAAACACAACTTCAATTACACAAGTAGTACAGTCTCATTCAGGAAATCTTATATAGTTTATTCATATATTCTGAAGCTAGAGCCTTCTAAATTAACCCCAACACTGTTGTAATAACTATACTTACCAATTTTTTAGTAATGGCTAAGATATGTATCACACTACTTAGGAACTTATTTAATAACAAAATATTAAAAATCTGTGACACAATGTACTTCTTCCTGCAATTCCATCTGTTCTTTATCCATCACTTACTGAAGCATTAAACAGATAGCATAATCTTTTTTAGATGGATTGCATAGACTACAGTATTTTA
Source organism: Pithys albifrons albifrons (assembly GCF_047495875.1). Taxonomy (NCBI): domain Eukaryota; kingdom Metazoa; phylum Chordata; class Aves; order Passeriformes; family Thamnophilidae; genus Pithys; species Pithys albifrons. The sequence continues at coordinate 39,277,405 of NC_092459.1, forward strand.
TGACATTATTATCAAAAAAATGAAAAGTTTTTTACACACTTAAGGTGGGTATAATTAAAGAAGCAGATTAATTATAAAACACAATGATGATATACCTAAGTAATCCAAAGAGAAATCCACAGGATTCAACTAATGCCATTTCAGTCACCCACTGAAAGCCAAACATTTCCACTACATCTTCTTCATAGTTGTCTGGAGAGGGATCTAGTCTCAGCAAAACCCTGTAAAATAGATCCAACAATATTGATAAATTCCTCAATAATAAACGCATGGAATAGAATATCTACAGATGACTTATGCACCACCAATACTTTCTGAATATATTGGCAGCATGTACACTATAGAGCTGACCTATGTACAAGACATGTATCAGTAATATTTATACTATAGAGGTCTCAAAAGACAGTTTATATTTTACAGCAATACGATATATAGCAATATGACAACTCCTAGCTTTGAGATCCTAAAAACAGGACATAGTCACAGGTCCCAGCATATTTTGAAAAGAAATAAAAATTAACAAGCTACTATCTTGAAGCACCTTCATCCTTATGGAGCTGAGACATAACATACAGACTGTCCTTACAGACGGCGCTGCTACATGAAATAACACACTCCACTGTAAGTATATGTTTGGAATCTATCTCAATGCACACTACGTGCCTAATAACTAATGCTAGAACAAACATTAGTTCCTTCATATACATTTAGTAATATTTATACAGAACACACTGATAAAAACACACTGTTAGTCAAGTGAACAGATGAGGGTCAAAATTCATCACTATAAACTGAACTAATACTAGGCCATAACTAGCTACTCTTTGCTCTGGCTAAAAAAAAAAACAACATCAGAGTTATCATTTTACTCAAAGTGGGGAGAATCAGATACCTGTACTGTTAAAACATTTGTAATTGTGCAAATAGAAAAATATTTCATTAACATCCTTTCAAAAAAAAAACAACACAAAGCACAGCAAGGTGTATAATAACACCAAAGAAAATTATTTCAGAATTTTTCCACTGCCTTTCAGAAAATACTATCACACAGCTGAAGCTCAATTCACTGATATGCAAGAAATATTTCTATTTTAAAAAATATACTAGGCAAGCACTTAGTTTTCATTATATTACATGCCAAAATCATATTCTCCTTGAACTATGCACTATTACCAATGTAGTTCTCAGAAGCAAAAAGAATCTGAGTAATTGTCTCAATCTCCCATAACATCTTAGTCCACTTGGTAACTTCTTAAACATCGGACCGTCTTGAAGCCTTTAGCAATTAAATCCAGCTACCCCTGTTCTAAGTAATGAAGACAAAACAGTCTGTCACATGCAGGCTTTTCCAAGACTTTACAATCGAGTTAAACAAAGTAAATACACAACAGGAAAATAATGTTAGCATGACTGGGAAACCTCTCCACATGCAAGCTCCTGAGTGAGTTTTAATGACAGAAACAAATTGAGGTGAAGTGTTTCTTTGTCAATGTGGAATCCACTACTGATGTGTTCAAGCAGATACAGGCTCCCTCAATCCTCTACTTGACATCAATTTGAATGAATGTGCTCTGAAGCAACTCAAATATATGATAAATTAAGCCAGGGAATGGGGGAGGTACAGTGGAATCCCCATTATGGCTTTAGAGAAGAGGCTGTGGAAGTGAAGATCAAAAACAAGTAACACAAAATATGAGGCTTGGCAGAAAGAGAGAGACAGACAGAAAGATTAGGCTTTTGTAGGAAACCCAAGACAACTCCTGTAGGATGAACAAATGGCACAGAAAACTAAGCCAAATCACAGAGAGTAAAGTAAATAATAACTAAACCAAAGTAACATTTTAAAATCTCATGGAAAACACTTACTTGCTAAGCATGTGTCTTCTGAACCCTAAACTCATGTAAAGGTAAAGCTTTGAGAAAGATGGTCTTAAAGCTATAAAGGACAGCCCCAGCAATCTGGGGAAACTGAGCAGAGCAGGTTTGTTTCTATCATGTGGAAAAGAGAGAAGGAGGCAGGATTTAATAGAGCCTATGACTGGGAAAAGCACTGCTGAAGCCTCCTCAGAAATTTAAGTGATCTCAGATGCTGTTGTGCAACAGGCCAATTTTGAAGTGCCCCAACAGGCTTGTAAACATGTCCTTTACAGGATCTCAAAAATAAGTTCACAAAGCTAGGAACTGGAGCTAGAATACCATTCAAAACTGTTTACGAACACAACTGCCCTTCCCAGTTTGGTATACCACCAAGCTGATCTCAAGATCATAAGAGCTGAAGAACAAACTGATTTGGAAACTTGTCAGCATTTAGAGGCACCAAACATGAGTGGAGATAACATCTTAAAAGGTCCTTATATTTATAGTTAAAAAAATTCCATACCTCTTAAGAGACCCACTTGCCAAATAAGACTCTGCAGAGAAGCTTCTCCCTCCATTTTGGGTGTCAAAAGCACATGAAAAACAAGGTGGCTGTGACTTCTCGTTCTCCACTTCCATTGCCAGCTCCAAGCTTTCAGTGAGAAATGGGGGTGTGGAAGAAGCCTCAAAGTCATCTTCCATTGTTTCTACCTGACCCAGAAAATAAATAGATAAATGTAAATATACTCAGAGTATTTCTTCAAATAGATTTCTAATTGTTATAATTCCACATAATCCTTCAGCTCAAGAGAGGACACAGATCTGACTAACTGTAACATCAAATTAAAAGCTGAAAGATACCACCAAGAAGGGCAATGTGATCTCACGTCCTGCCTCAAAATTCTGCCACTTTGTGCAACTTTATCTTCCTCCATCACTACCTGTTCAAGAACTCACATTAGTGACTAGAAAACATTTGAACAGGTCCATTTCTTTCTGGTTGAGCTATCTAAATTAACTAGCCACGAGGTTAGACCAGCAGTAGGGTTAAACAGGAGGCAGGAATGTATTACAGGGGATGGGTGAGCTACTTCCAGCAACAGTTCATTTTATGACCAGAGTAGCTATGCTATGAAAATACATCACGCATTACAGTTGCCCATAACTTTAAGGCAACATTACAGCTTAAGATCCTTCTAGGAAGCAGCAAATATACCCCACATGATAATTATAGAACCCTGAAATGCTAAAGTTTTAAAGCTGAGAAATTACTGTACAGCTCTGATTCTGACAGATGTTCATTGTATATTTAACATTAGTGTATTCATATTTTATACAACACATTAGAAGAGGAGAACTAGGCACCAGGTGTCACAGAGTTCTACAAAAATACGCAAACAATATAACCAAAACTCTAAATTAAAGTTTTCAATTTCATTGCTGGCACAATTTGCTATGGTTCTTGCAAAAACTAGTTTACACCACGACTAGAGGTTGGTAGTGGAGGCTTGACTGAAAAATAAGCTCTGATCCTCTGAGCCAGTGGAACCAAATGCCTTCAAGCATCGCAACCTCCTTGGCCAGCCAGGCAGGAGAACCCGCAGGGAGGCTGCAGGCCGCGAGCAGGAGCTGCAAACCGGCGACAGAGCGGACGGGGCCGGGGCCGGAACCGGGACCGGGACCGGGGTCGGGACCACCCCCCTCGCCGTCAGGACCGGCCACGAACACGACCCCCACGCGCCGCGTCCGCGGCCCAGCACCGCTGCCATCTCCCGGGAAGCGCGGGGCGGGAGCGGGAAGGAGGTACCTGCGCTGCCGGGGATGCCGCTGCCCTCCCGCACTTCCCGCGCCCGCCGCCTTTCCGCGCGTCCCGCGCGCCACCGTCACCCGCGCACTGCGCACGCGCCTCGGCGTCAATTGGCCACCGCCCGCTCCTCCTCCTCCGGCGGCCCCTCCCCGCCCCCTCCCTTCCCCATTCCCTTACCCGCTGCGTTCGGCGCTTCGTTCCTTTTCCCGTTCCACACCCCCCGGGCCGGTCTGGCCCGCCCTGCTCCGCCGCGGGCGAGTCTCTGCGTGAGCCGCCGGCCGCTCCTCTCAGGGTCTCCCCAAGCGGCAGGATGTCCCGGCTCCGCTGGGCATCCCTTGCCCCGCCAGCCACCACAGGTGTTTTCTGGCCGTCTGTCACCAGAAAACCATCTTGCCGCTGCGGTTTAGTGCCGCGCATCAGATGCAGCCTGCCTTGTACTCACAGAATCATGGAATCAGAATGGTTCAGGTTGGAAGATCATGTAGTTCCAACTCCCCAGCCACGGACAGGAACACCTTACCCTAGACCAGGTTGCTCAGAGCCCACCCAACCTGGCTTTGAGCACCTCCAGGGATGGGGTACCCACAGCTTCCTTGAGCAACGTGTTCCAGTGCCTCACCATCCTCATAGGAAAGAATTTTTTTTTCCTAAAATCTAATCTATACTGGGACGGTCCCGTGGTGTAATGGACAGCACTCTGGACTCAGAATCCCAGGGGTCCTGAGTTCGAGTCCCAGTGGGTCCCGTCCCCTGGCAGTTCAGAGCCTCCCTGCCATCCGATTCCGTCATATCTCGGATGCTCAGCAGGGTCAGCCCCGGTTAGTACCGGGTGCTGTGACACTCCTGAGGACTCCACTGTCACTCGCTCGGCCGTGGCAAATGGACCTTAGGACTTAAACGGTGGGGCCAGTTCTGCGCACGCTGTGCCTCGCCTAAAAAATCCACTGCGCAGGCTGGGAGGGCACACCCACGTGGGGAGAGCCCTTCCCAAATCTTGGTTCGCAAAGTCTGGCCATATATACATACATACAATCTTTCATACATACTTTCTTTCAGTTTGAACCAACTCCCCCTTGTCCTGTCACTACATGCTCCTGTAAATAGTCTTGCCCTGTCTTTCCTGTAAGTTCCCTCATACTGCAACTGTCCACTACATTTCTCTGGTTTGTTTCTTGTCTAGACTTTACCTAACCTCATTTTCCCTCTTCTTGGCCTTCTCAGTCCATTCATCCCCATGCTCCCTCACAGAGATGGCCAAAAGGTTCTCCTGGTCTTTTCTGATGCCTTGCAAACCCAGATCCAACCTTCCGGTGTCTGTCAGGTAATGCTCATTATCTCCAAACACAAGCAATCCTCCCAAGCAATTCTCATCAAGCACGGGAAGTGGTGTTCAGTGCATTTGAAATTCCAGCTGGGTATCATTCCTATCATTTACTGAAGTGCCATCACTGGGTTTGGCAGTCACCACACAACAGGGACTAAGGCAAAAGTCCTGATACCTGTGCCTAGCATAACTTTGCTTAAAATGTATACTGTGCACCTGGTGGCTTCTGGTCTTTTTAAAAAAATACTGTATTTTGGATTGCTGTGGTTGGATTTAATTTCAAAATGAATGCTTTTTGCCTAGGTTTTGGGTGCAAATTAGCAGCAGTGCACAAAACTTGCTTCTAGTAAGAAAGTTCCTATAAAAAGTTTTGTTGTTTCTGCTACAGCTTGTTGTGAAAACTCTGCTATGATTCAAAATGCATTGTTTGCTCCTATGTCTGTAAGAATCTCTCATTTCCTTCTTTAAATTCCTGTCTAATTAAAAAACCAGTACATCATGGTTAAATAAAACTGTACCCAGGATAACCCTGATTTCCATATGCAGATTTATCTGCACTGACAGCCCCCTCTCCCTCTCTTAGTCTTTCTGTTTCCTCTCTCCCTCTCTCTCCCTCTTTCTCTTCCCCTTTCTTTCTCTCACTGTCTTTTTGTCTCTATTTATGTCTATTGCAGTATGCCTGAATAATTTTCAGTCTTTTTTTTTCCTCCCCTCTTGCATGCACATGCTAAAATAACTAGACAAAGATGCAAGGTGGTTGCTGCAGTCCCTGTCTCTAGAAAAGAACCAAGAAAGCTTATGATTGCAATACCACCTTTCTTTTTTTTTCCTTTCTTTTTTTTTCTTCCCCAGCCATGCTCGATGATTAAACTTCCTCAGGATAGGGAAGAAAAAGGAGATTGAAATGAAATAGGGTTGAGGAAAAATCCCATCGCAGCAGCTGCAGCCAGTGGTGTCTGCTTCCAGATGTGTGAAGATTCCTGGGGTCCCTGTCACTAAAAGGCAGTATTCAAATATTTGGAGACAAAAGCTGCATCCTCAGTGATCATTTTCTTTATTTAACATGGCAGCAGGCATCGTGTGGGGAAAAACCAACATGCTGGATGTTGAATCGGACTTTTTTCCTTTCTGGGATGAAAGGATGTTATCTATCCCGTGCCAAGAGGGAACTGAGGTAAGAGAGCTGATCCAGCTCCTGTTTTTTCATAGTATATTTCCTAAGCATCTTTTCTGAAACAACCTGTATATGTATGTGTGTATATATATATGTTTGTATATTTGTACATTCAGTTTCAAGGCTGTAAGTGGTAATGTTTGGGGGATTTTCTGCCTTCATATCAGCCAGAGAAAGTTAATTCACAATATACATTCAGAGCTTGTTCAGAAGGTTTTTTTTGAATACGTTTTTGTTTCCAGAGAAGACTTCAGCAGTGACATCATGGTCGACTGCTGATATTAAAACCGATTTTCAAAGTCTTTGAAAAAACCAAACCAGTAACTTTGTGATAAGAAATTGTGCAGGAGATTCAGATGCTCTATTTTTCAGTTGCACTCTAAATATCGGAAGTCTTATTAAAGCGATAGTGAGAAATTTTTTTATGATTATTATTTCTAGCACAGAAGCGATGAATGCTGCATAATTAAGTACAGTATTTAATTTGGCTGTTGTGAAGCAAAAGAATAAGGTAATAATTTTTATTGTACTAATCAGACTCAAGATGTTCTCTGTGTTAATTGGGTTAAAAAAATTGCAGTACTTATTAGAAATTCTAATTTCACAATGCAGCATTGACAATAAGCTCAGCCAGTGAATTATTCACATCTTTAATTTGCTCTCTTAATGACAGTGTTCTGTAATCAGAGTGCAGAGACTGCTTCCTATGCATTATGTATGATGTTCAGGACTTAAATGCAGGACATTATGAAGCCTCTCACTGGCTCAGTAATTAGTTTTCCACAAGACAGGGCTTAGATATTCACAGATAAAAGTCTACAGCTGAGATAATGTTAAGGTGGTGACTCATGCTAACAAAAGCAGGGAAGTTCAAATTTAATGCTGAAACTGCTCTCCATTCTCCCTCGTTGTGCGTAGGTGCAGGGGGAGGGGAAGAGTCTTCAAAATTAGCCCGCCATGGTGAGTATGCTGCGGACACCCCAAGGGGGCAACCCGGGGGTTCGTTTTGCTTTGGGACTGTGTTTTTGGCACCTTAGCTCATTGGAGGGTGGAGGTGCTGTTGCGTTTTGTGCCTCTTTGTAAACCTTGTGAAAAGGGCAATAATATACACATTATCAGAGAGCAATCATGTATAGGTGAGATGTATTTTAAAGGATAATATTATTTGAAGCACAGACGTTTGTAACTTTGTCAAGTATGGCTTTTTGAATAGGATCTACTTTGTTATGTATAGAAACTTTGAGAACACCTAATACTCGCTATATTGCTGTTGTACCTATTTGAGCTGTCATGGTCTGTATATATTTTTGAAAATATTATTTTTTCAATAGTTTAGTTCTCACTATCCAAAAGGTGAATCATGATGTAGGTTTGTTCTGTTTTCCTTGGACCAAGGTAAAGTGATTTAAATGTAGTGATCATGCTTGGCTATGTAACTTTCCTACTTCTATACAATGCTTAGTGTAGAATAAAAGACAAGAATACTGAAATGAAGTTGGAAAATGTTATTTTTTCCATACTTAGTTGCTAATCGGACCAGCAGCTGTATGTTGGTCCTGTGTTCTCACATTAGAACAAACGTAAATTCTTACTGGAGACAACTGACTAGAGAAAGTGCTTTACTTACTGTGTGTGAACTCTCCAAAGACTTGTACCCTTTTTACAGGATTGTGATTCTCATTGTTAAAGTTGATTGGCCAATAAAACGTTTTAGGTTAAAATTAAACAAACAAACAAAACAAAACCACTAAAGATCCTAACGTAACAGTAAGGTAGAGATATGGGATTAAGAATTTTGAGTACATCTAGATTTTTAAAGCACAATCTTGTAAATCTAATGTCTTTAAAAATTTCACTAGAGTCTACATCTGGAATTCAGTGTTAATAGCAGCTGTTGCTATTGTTGTCTGGCCTCAAGGCCATGGGACAAATTACTAAGCAAGAAAAATGCTATGTCCTGTGGCTAGTCTAGACATTGGTTATGTATAGTCCAGCCTTGAAAGTAATTCTCATTAAACTGTGGAATAAAGAAGCTGCAGATTGGACCAGTGTGGCTAGGTGATCCACAGACTTTTGTCAGAATCCTAGTGATTGTGTGCATGAATGAGTTGATTGGGTCTTTTCCAGAATATCACTTTTCTTCCAAGTCAAGATCCCACAGCAAGTGGTACTGTCATTACATGACTACATTCTTTGGTCACTTCAGTCCAGAATTCCATAGTTGAAAATTATTCCAAAAAGGTATCATACCTGCCCCCTCAGTCTTCCTTCAAAGCTAGGATGAATACAAGCAGTCTTTTTAAATTAGTGCTTGCCTGTCTACCTAGAGATTTGTTATGATTACCTACCTAAGTTATCTATTCCAGCATTTCACTAGTCTTCCCATTAGTTTTTTGTGCTTCCTTATTTTTAACTTGCTAAAAGTAAATTACCTGAACCCATTAGTTTTTGCTAGTCAGTTAGCAGTTACAGAGATTTTATTTTCCTCTTTGCACCACACTTTTACATATCTGAGATTTTTAGTCATGTTTTCACTGTGTACTCTTATACAATCCCTGTTTGTCGTTTTCTTCATTATAGAATTTTTTTTTCTTGTACTTCATTCATTCTTGTTGTTGTCCCCCTGGTCTTTCATTATTTCTACTTTCTTGAAATGCTGTGCTCTGAACTTAGGTGTGATATTTCAACTGCCATGTTAAGTTCCATATTTTCACTTAAAAGGTGGTTTGTCACTTCTTTAGAAAATCTTGTTTCCTTAAGAAAATCTTAATGATATGACTTGCAAGTTATGGATGCAATGACTTCTGTTAACCCAGGATACTGTCTAGTACAATTTGAAACGATGCAACATGTGTTCGAATAGGTTTTTAATTAAAAAGCTTACGCTCCTCGCAGAAGTCTTCATGGGTATTGTTTCCAATAGCCTTATCTCTCATGATGAGTACCTGTGACTGACCTGATTAATGACGTCTGGATGTGAGCTATCATAATGCGCAGCAGTGTGTTTTAGAGTATAAGATAAATAAAGTTTAGAAGAAGTTAGCCCATTCTAACTAGCCTAAAAGACTGACTCTCCATCTAAACTATGGATCTGGGAAAGAGGCAGTTGTTGTCAGCCCAATCTGTTAAAGTGGAGGTCTGCTAACTTTTAGCGCTGAGGAAGGAAGGGCCCAATATCTTTTTTGGGTCAGAGGAAGACAGTTCATACTACCCTTGAGTTGTCATGGCAATGGGATGAGAACAACACTTCCAAAGGCAAGATGGATAAGGTATGTGTCTGAAGAGTTAAAGATGGCTGGCAATATTTCCAGGGGATCAGGGTTAATATAAACTGTTAAAAAACATATAGTGGCTATCAAGGAAAATTTTAAGGACTTCTATGTGGTTAAACAGATATCTAGTTCATAAATTTGAAATGTAACCCTTTTACTTTCCTCTTACTGGCATGTATGTAACTTCTCTGGTCTGGGAATACTGCAAGTTTTTTGGAGTGCTCTGATTCATATTTCTATATTTGTTCATATATGTAAAAGCCAGCAAAATAGTTTTAACTTAGTGTAATTTTTAGTGATATCATTAATAAAAAGTTTAGATAAATCCATCCATAGTATATTTCCAGGAATTGTATTTTGTGCTGTTGTTTATATTGCTGTAGGCTCAAGTACCATTATAAATATTAGGTTCTGAAGTGGTATGATGAGTTAAGTATTTCCAAATGTCTTCTCTTAATCTAGACTAGTAATGCAGTCCATTCATATGGATAATATCCCTGAAAACCAGTGGGAGTACTACATTATAAAAAGAATAATAGATACATATGCCAGGATGTCTCCCTTTTGAGTCATTGTTTTAACTTGATTGACAAAGAATAAAGTTAACCAAAAGAAATAGATATTGAGAGTGGAAAGAGAGTTATTTGATAATATTTTTAATTCTGAATTTATCTATTTCTCCACTGACATATATATGCCAATGAAATGACAGTAGTCAGAACATCTGATAGAAATCTCAAATGAATTTACATTCACTAATGCTTTCCAGGAAATATTTCACAAGTTGATCTTATGCATTCTAGTCAGTAAAATTCTGTATAATTGACTCAATATTACAAATTCCAACCTATATATAAACTTATGTATATATTATGTAAAGTAGAATAGTGATAAATATTCACACTATAAACCAGTTTGGGCTTTTATTGCGAAGTCATGCTAGAAATAACATAATGTACTGTATGAGTTCACATACTCAATCTTCTATAAAATGTAAATCCATAAAACTTTGCAGTTCTTATCTATATCCATAGTAGGCCAGAAAAAATAGTATAGCAATACTTCATACCTCACAAAATCATCTCACAGCTTCTGAGAGGCTTTTCTTCTGTCCAACATCTATACATATTTTCTGTACCAACTCTTATCCTGGGAATTACTTCATATCCTCATTCAACTCCAGGTTTCATTGCTCACTTGCTAATTTTTCAGTTTTTCTTTTTAAACTTTTCCCCATACTTTTTCAGACACTCAGCAGGCATTTACTATTTCCAAAGCATCCTTCCTTAAAATTCTTTTGTTTTGTTTCTACATGTGTTGACAACAGTTACACTATTATGTCCTTCAAGATTTCATATCACATTATCTTTTTTTCAATGTTTTCTTGTAGTATCCCATTTCTTGTCTCTTGCAATGTTTAGATTGCAAGATTATTGGTGAAAACACTGTGTGTTTTTATTCCATGCATGTATAGAGGGCAAAATAAAGGGTTTTTAGGCTCTATCTGGTAGTAGTAATACAAAAAATATGTACAGTTAATTATTGTAACTGCAACCCTTCTAATCCCCAGTAGCACAGACTTTTCAACTCTTAACAACTTCTTTGAAATGGAATTCCATCTGGATCCTGGGAAGTTGACAGTTTATGGCAGTAGGAACCTGAGGAAAAAGGTTCCTTGTACAAGCGATGCAGAACTTACCCTCAAAATACTTCTGTTCAAGCCTTCCATTTATTACCTTTGCTTCTCCATGTAATACTTCATCAAAAAGACCCTAGATCCAATAGTGATTATTCTGAAAGCTTTTTGTCTCTCAGGCACATAAATTCTGATGTGTGGTACATGGTGGCATTACAGACTCTACAGGTCCAGATGAAGGATTGTATTAGTCCAGCTGTAGACTGAGGGCTTTTTTTGCCAGAAGGAATTGATTTAGCTGAGAGTGGTTGTGGTGCAGCAGAAAGATTTGGGGAAAAAGGGGTATTATAAAGCTGTGATGTGGTATGAGGAACTGGAAAAAAGAAGTTATTAAAGCTATTACTGGCTTGAAACAACTCTGTGTATGGCTGGAGTGGGCAAATCACATTCTACCAAGCTGGAAGGGTGCTCTGCCCTGCCTCATATCCCAACTTTTTGAGAGCCTTTGGGCAGCTGTCAGTCACTGGCATCCCAAGAGCACTGCCCCACACTATACCCCCTGGAGCCTCTAATCCAGCCCCATATAGGGGGTGCCCCAGGAGGCCAGAGCAAATAAAACCAACACTAGGCGGCCTCCATATGGCTCATGGCCCCACCATTCTTGGACTTACGGTATCTGGATCTACACTGGATTTAAGGCAGTAGCTATAATTCCATGCACACCGTCCTCCCCCTTTCTTTCTTTCTTTGCTGCTTCCTTGTCTCCTAATTTCTTCTTGATATTTGTGTAATGTAAGCCTGGATGGGTTGGAATTTTCGAAGTCAGTGCTTTGTGAAATACTTTATGTTGATTAAATACTTGTTTTAAACTTTTTCCCAGTTCCCTTATTTTCCCAGTTTAGTCAGTTAAAGTGTGTTATTTCAACTCCTTGAAAAGCATCATAGCATATTTCCTGTGGCTGGCCTTAAGGTATAAAAAACCTCCCTATTTATATTTTTGAAGCCTTGTATCTTTTTGAAGTAAAATCCCTTCGATGTGCTCATAAGAAGGCCTTGGGGCCTTACATGTGGGCACCACACTGCAAAGAGGGGTCAGGATGTTGAAAGGCAACACTACTTGCTATAGAAGTGGCTGGCAAGAAGATCCATGAAGCGTTGGTGGACAAGGCAGGATGTAGTCACATGACAGAAATAAACAGGACTCCAAGAGCTATGAGCTTTCAAGCATAAATGTGTACAGGCTTCAGAATCCAGGCCACGCTGGGAGAATAGATAACATCAAGGAGTAGCTTATTCAAAGAATGAAGGGGAAAAGATACTGCAGAGTCCTGGAAAAGACCAGTAATTGTTGCAATAAACACATACTCCACATATTGGAGTTTGGATTTCTGTCTAGCAGCATTTTAGGGTACTGTGTGTTAGAAGGTATATTTGGGGAAGTGGACAGCACAACTAAGCAGTCCTATATGAAGCTTAGTGGAACCTCTGGCTAAATAATATCACAAATTTTTGATGCAGAATTTTTTAAACCAGAATATTTGCTTTATCACCACTACATGGATTTGTAGCTGACAGTATTTGAATGAAGGCAGTTAATATAAAGAGAGTGTAATTCTTTGAGGCCAGCTGTCACTCTCCCACTTGTGCTGTGCTGGGACACAAGGCTGGGCTCCTGCTTTGCTAGTCAGCAAATCTCTTTCTCCTGACTTGTCCAAAGGCTATAAGTTTAGAAAGCATATCAGTGTTTTTTGTGGATATGAATGTGGGCATCATACAAAAGCACTCATAAACCACACTTTCAAAGAGGTGTCTAAAAAGCAAAATAGCTAGCTTTGACCAGTATAATTTGAGAATTACAAGTCATTCAAGAAAGTGGATTGCCAATAAGCTTCATCTGTAATTTTCAAAAACACACTATTTTGTCTATTCTTGTGTCATCTCAGAAATAATCCCTTTTCATTTTCTCAGTGCCTTGTGCTTTTTGCCTCAATGTAACCTGCCACAAAGAAAATATTGGATGACTCTTGGATACTTAGCATAACTTCAAAGATTTCATATTTAAAATATGTTGATGTTTTACCCCTCTACATATTATAGTAATATTTGTATAATGGAAGGAAGAAAGTGCTCTGCATATTCTAGGTCTTTATTTAGCAACATTAGCAAAAAAAAAATTCAAAGGCAATGGCTCATATTCAGTTTCTCATTCTACATAGTTTTAGTTGTATGATTTCAGGAATTCACTTCATCCTCACATCTCCATTCCTCAGGTGTGTAATAGGAAAGGAAATCCTCCTACTTTTTGTAGAATCTAAAGTTCAAATCTCTTTGGAATATATGAATTTTAATGCATGTTTTCTCTCTTAGTATGTCATGAAAGCACAATGGTGACATCTTAGACTTATTTAAAGACACTAGGAAGCTCCTAGGTACTCTAGGACTTGAGCAAACATATAAAAACAAATTGGTATGGACAAGTGTAGAGATCAACAAGTGTTTCCAATGGTCAGTGAAAAGGAGTCTGTTGAAAGGAGTTGGGGAAAGACCTGATTTTTAAAATGAGAAATGGTTTGTAGAAGGGGTCACTTAATATACTGCCCATGAAATACATTTTACCTAAAGCATCTTTTTATAACTGTATAACTTCAAGATTTATAAGGGAAATTTGTCATAATAATAATTCTTAAAAGGAGTTGTGCATTGAGGTCTTCAAATTTTAATTATGATCTTTAGTTTTCTTTTGTTTATTATTTATTTTAGGTAATGTTTTCATGTTCACATTTTGCAGACTTTTAATATGATTTCCTATTCCTCTGTTTCTTAGAGTGGTGGCAACACAGTCATATAGCCCTGAGGCTTTTCTTCACCCATTTAGATTTTGTCAACCATGATACTTAATTCAGTGTGTGGGATAAAGTTGTTTGAACTGTATCATAGAGCTATTTTTTTGTGAACTATACTAAAAATATGTTTATGAAACTATTTCCTACTAAGTTTGTGGATTTTGTGTTCTGTTTATTTTTTTCCCTAAGAGAAAGTAAATAGTGAAGAAAGGACAATCTTTCTCTTTAAAGGCATTCCAAAACCTAATTGGAACCAGTAAAAACAATTGTTTTTAAAAAAATGTATCTAGAAACCAGTACAGGTTGTCTGAAGATGAGCTGTTAAGCAGTACAGTGAAACAACATATACAAATACCACTTTTCATCAGTTGATATCAAAGCCTTTGCCAAAGTAATGACCTTAACTTTCATTTAGCAGATGCCCTGGCTACCTAATTTGTAAAACATGGGTGTAAAATGATGCAATCTTTGTTTTAACAGAAACAACTTAAATAAATATAGCAGAATTAGACATCCTGGCTGAAGAGTTCATATTAACAATCTTGAACATGATTGCACAATGTAACTATTTTGCAGTGTCTGTCATAGATTAAAACCGGAGGGGTTTTGTTCCCCTATCTTGGATCTAACCTTCAAAGGGCCAGGTCTGTATGATAGTTGAAAAAAATACTACTGTGATGATCCTATCTTTACATGTCCATAGGATGATCTGAATATGGGTTGTTTTATTCTTTTGACAGATAAAGTTTTTACAAGATGGTAGGGTGATGATGATATTTGATGACTAGATCTGAAATCTCCAGAGGTAAATTTCTTCCTGGCAAGAGAGTAGAGGAAGCTTGTCTGTCTGGAGTAATTTTCTATTTTGTAAAATCTCTTATATTTTATTCTGTCAATGCTATTTTTAGTAAACACACACATAAGATGCAAGGAATTTTAGGGGGGGGTGGGGGTGTGTTTAGAGATTTCTCATGTTTCCTGAGAGTTTTGTATTGTAATTTTGCCAGGTGTGCTTGTAAGACTTTGAAGTACATTAAACTTTGCTTTTGTCAGTCTAACATATGAAGTTTAAGCTTGGAGAAATGAAAGTAGAGAGCAATGAGAATAACTTGACAGCAGTCTCACATCAAGCTGAAACTACAGAAATGAAAATACATTATCATGAAAACTGTATTGGAAAATGTGTCTCAAATTAACTAGTGGGCATAAGTGATGAATCATACCTAATTGCATGTTGTATATTCTAGTAGATTTAACAATCCTTACCTAAATAAGGAAGCCAGTGTATTTGAAAATGGAAATTGTGCAATGGTATGTTACAACCTAATAATTTCAAGTAGGTTGGTAACAGCTGTAAAATTGTGCTATATTTACAGTTAGCCACTTTTAGTCAACCATGTCCAGTAAAACAACACTCCAAAGATATTCTAATTTGTCCCTTGCTCTGATGCGTTTTTCAGTATATGTCTGTCCTTTGTGCACTAAATTAGGAAAATAACCTCTCCCACTTCAACACCTAGTACAAATATTGAATGTTCCAGGATATTGTGAAAGCCCATCTTAGAGAAAGGACTGAGGCCATGGCCCACTCTACCACTATTTCTTTGGGAAAAAATGCATTTTCAGAGGTACATTGAATGAATGATATTTGTTTCACTAAGGGATGAATTGTAAGCAGCCCCCAGAACTCTGAACATCTAAGGCACATCCTTGCAGTTTGGTGGGAGAAGCTCTTGCACAGTTCCTTGTCCTGGTGCATGAACAAAAATGGTTCTTAAAAAAACCCAAACAACCGCTAAAATCTCACCATTTACCTTAATGATGAAAAATTACAGTTTTATTTCAGTATGTTGGACAGCTGCTCACTGAGACAGATATTTGAATAATCAGACATTTGAGAATAGATTCTTCCTACACTAATAAAAGGAAAAGGTTTTTGTTTGTTTGTTCGTTTTTTCTTTGAGCATAGTGAACACCAGAGAGAGTAGTGTGGGTTGAAATGACAAAAATTGTTTTATCTTCATCTGAAGCCTATTAAAGTTGAATTTTAACTTTTTAATGGAAGATATTATAAAGCATGCAGAAGCAAGTAAAAAGAAAGTCAGCAGGAAACTTACTGAGAGACTTGAAAAAGAGAGTGTCACTTGTAGACTGTCTTTCAACTTTTTCGGTATTTATCAATAGAGAACACCTTTATACTGCTCAGTAAAGCAGATGGACTATGAAAATTTACCAGGTTATGGAACAGAATGTGTTGGAGAACTTAAAGTGAAAATCTGGCAATTTATTTAAAAAGAGGTTTAGCTTAGGGGTTTTAAAAAATAACAGCTGATTATTTAGTAACAGCAGTTTGAGATACTTAGAGACGAGTTTTTCTGAACCTTTATTCTCTGGAAATTGTTTTTTGTTTCTAAAGGTTTTGAATTCACATTTCTGATTGCTTTTGAGTATTTTGATCTTGATTTTATGTACTTAGCTAAGCCATACTTTAGATATTCACAGGAGAGTCGGGAGCATTTTTAGAGAAGTGTTGCCAGTCATCTTTACTAATTGAATCTCTTGTATATTAGCACAGTGATATAATCTTTTTGAAATCAATACTGTATCCTGATACTTCTTAGAGCAAACTATTATTAGCACTGAAATCAGCTAGTTAACAGATAATCATAGCTACAGAAAAGCAACGTATCCATTATAAGTAAACAGTATAATCATTAACCCACGAGATTTTTCCTGACCCTAAAACAAGGATCAATCAAGCTGGTTAGGGCATATTTGAAGTGCTAGTACACTGGTTAGGGTCTCAAAAATAATATCACTGAATTAGCATATTGTTTTGTCCAAGCATATTGTCTCGGTTTGAGGGGAAAAACCAAAATGTTTTACCCACAAGCAGGGGAGGGGCCTCCTCCACAATAATCACACCACTCTTTATCAAATTTAAGAAAAGGAATTTTAATACAAGAAGGATAACTGCTATATATATATATATATATATATATATATATATATATATGTAAACAGACTAGTGCAACCCACTTCCCCAACACCATAAGAGAAAAAAAAAAAAAAAACAACAACAAAACCCAGCAGGTTTTCCTCCGGGAGAAAAGGTTATACTTAAGTGTCCTTGTCACAGCCCGGCTGGCTGCAGAGTGAGTTTCAGTCCCTCTCCAGCGAAACAGACGAGCAGTGGGCTTTCAGATGGACTCAGTCTCTTCCCCCTGTGTTCCCCGTCCAAGAAGCAGAAAGGTACGAGCAACCAGCAGCAAATCCAAGGCAGGCAGCAGCACGGCAGGAAAAAAAAGTAGTCTGAAGTAGGCAGCGGCAAGACAGCCAGGGAAAACCCCAGCAGTAACCAGCAGGGCAGCCTGCCTCCTTGGAGCCCCCACTCCCCTGTTCCGCCGAGCCAAGACTGAGGAGAATATCCAAAAAAAACCCCAAAAGAGACAAACCTGCCCCCACCCCAGCGATCACAGTTAACTGCTTCTTTTGTTAACCGCTGGCCTGGGCAGTTAAGTGGCAGGGGAGAGAATTTACATAATAATCCCAAACTACAACACATATATCTTGTACATCTTAACACAGCAGTTAAATTGAACAGATCGTTGTCATGATGCAATACTGCTGTTCTACTTCTGCATCAGGACCTACTTTGATCTGAACAAATATTTGGGATGTCTTCTCAGTACTCTGTTGCAAACATGAACTGAAGTCTCTCACCATCTTAATTTTGAATAGTAGATTTTTGAAACTCAGGGTTCAAAATGTTAATGCTTCTCAAACTATTATTAATTGACAAGGCAAACAAATCTTCTATTTCAGTAGTGTTAACACTGTTTAGGAACTTGCTTTTAGAGAGTTAATAAAGTTAATTGTTGTGGAAGGCTTAGTAGTGTACAATAGGCTGATAGGAGATTTTTTCCACTTAAGTTCTGCATTGTTAAGTTACAGTAATAACAGAAGTGATATGATCCATCTCATGTTACTAACAGTGTTCTACAACTGCTGCTTTCAACCTGTATTGAATATTGAACCAGTTGGAATTTTGATGTGATTCCATTCAAACATTCTTAAAACATCTGTTACACCCAAAATCTGATCCAAAGGATAGACTAACTTCCTACTACAAAGCAAACAGTGTGGCATAGTAGCTAAATGCACATTTCCTTACACGCACATTTCTCTAGCTATTTACAGCACTGTTTGGATTAATGTTAGCAAGAGTAGAAGATGGATAAAATACTTCAATTCCGTACCATTTTTGGATATTTTTATGGGCATGATTCTTGATGATCATGAGCAGTGAGAACTAGATTGCCTGTCATGGTGATTAAAATTAGATTTGTGGAAGCTTGGCACCTAAATTCTAGAAAATAACACAGAAAATCAGTGCTCTTTCAGCTGGCTAAATCAGCATGTGCCTTAGTCAGCACGTATGTTACTGTGATCTTAATTTCCACTTAAATTTAGGTTTTGCATGTAGTTACCTTGGGTAACCACTGCAACCTGGCTTCTCCTTAATATCTGTTGAAATCTAGAGTTAAAAAAGGGTAACAATGAAATGATGCCTTCGTACTGGGAGGTGTTTTTGATATGTTTTGTGAGAGGTGCTTGACATGCTTTCAGTGCAGATGGGCAGCACCAAGTTCTACAGAAATCTGTAAGTGTGATCACATCTGTGTTTTCCTGTAGCAGTTTTTAACTACCATAGTCATAACTTCAGTAGTCTGAGAGGGATGACTGGGGGAGCTGGTGGATATTGGGCTTTGGTACTGAGCCACCCTGCAGGCCCAAGTGCCAGATTCATAGTGCAAGGGAGAAGAGAGCGTGGCAGGCTGCATGCCAAAGAGATGGAGGGAGTGGAAGGAGCAGTGTACCGGTTGGCTTTATACTTTGAATCAGAGGTTTTTTG
Source organism: Pithys albifrons albifrons (assembly GCF_047495875.1). NCBI lineage: Eukaryota > Metazoa > Chordata > Aves > Passeriformes > Thamnophilidae > Pithys > Pithys albifrons. The sequence goes on from NC_092459.1 coordinate 39,296,233, forward strand.
GTTTAAGAAATAGCCCTACAAGACTAAATTAATCCTTATTTCCTATGGGTTTGCATTTGTGAGTTGATGTTTTAATTGAGTAATGCTCAGGCTGCAGTATAAACTTACCCCTTATTGGACAAGAGAGAATCAATTTGAAAGAGGGGCCTTGCCTGAGAGGTAGATTCATCACTGCTCAGTAAAAGTTGCATTCACATTTTCTTTTAGCTAGCAGACACCCTATCCAGCTGTCTACTTTCACAAAGTTTGTAGGAATGTTAACGCTCTGACACCTTTTTCCATGTATTGGACTTAGATAGAATTGGTTGCTGGACGTGATCAAGAGGAGCTGAGAAAAGCAGCTCATTTTTCTCAGGAAACCGTGTAAAAAGGAACAATAGTCTTTGGTTCAAGGAGCTTTTTGTTCTCTTAGAGTCTACAAAAATTGCTGCCAAGCTTCGTGTCATAGTAAAGATATGGTGTTTCTTTCATTTAAACTAATTTAAATATACTCATTATTTCTTATTCCTAGAAACCTGATCCATATCCTCAAGAATCAGGTCAGGTGCCAGACTTTTAGGAGTAGGAGCTTCTGATGGAAGGCTATTACTGATGCTTGTCTCTACTCTTACCCTAGAAAACTGAACGACATGCCCTGCATTCCTCTTTCCTTACTGTCCTCTGCTCTTCATATCTCTGTTATTTTATAGTTTATAGTATTTGCTGTTTTCCTTTTCTTTAATGATTATTTTTCAATGAATCATTCACTTTCATAGCCCCAAATAATCCCTTTCCCTCAATACTTCATAATCAATGGCAAAAAATTTCAGAAATTATTGCCGGGTAGACATTTTGTGTGCTTTTTAAAAGCATTAAGTTTCTTTCTTATTGCTTTAAAAATCTTTAGAAATTTTAGTTAAAATTATGTCATTTTACATTGTCTCTGTGTCATCAATTTCCTTAATCTAGGAAAAGAAAAAAAATTGGAATGTATCTAGGAACATGAAGTGATAAACAGTAAAAGGTTGACAGTTGGTAGTAGCACTTTAATAGAATCATCTTTGATAACAACTCCTCTGATACCTGTTATATGTGCTCATGAATAGCCTCTGAACTAACACAAAACATCTGCTGCTTTGGCTGAATTTAAATGCCCCAGTCTGATAACCTTATCAAGAAATTTGCCAGTTGCCTAGAACTGAAATTCACATACTAGTCCTGACCCATCAAAGAGAATGAGGCTCGACACATATGGAAATACATGTTAGTAGATCCAAAAATTTTGTCTTAAGCATTACTTTGTATTGCTATATTTTACATAGAAGTTAATGGTTCAGAGGTAAAGAGTACTGTAATTATATAGGTAAATGCACAGGCACTGCCTCCAATGTACCCCTGAAAAAACAGGGAGAAAAATTTGTTTATTTAAAACTGGATTCACCAATGCACGCATGTGTAGTAAAACTCTACATGTCCGTATTCCAGATTCTTCACATTTTCTAGAACTCTTCCCCTAAACAACACTTAAAGAAATATTCCTTTTGCAGCATCACAGGCTTTTGCAGTTTGTTTTGAGGGCATATTTTATATATTATATGTTGAAATTAAGTTTCCAAGAAAAAACCACACTTAGGTACCTGTAAATTTCTGTGGTTTTTCTTACCGTATCTTTTCTTCTAATTGCGTCAATTGTGTTTGACTGAAGCTTCTTATCACTGTTTTTGATGAAAGTGATTGACTGATAGAAGTTTTATTTTTGGAAATCCTTGCGTGGACTTACAGGTTGTTTTCACTGCTTACAGTGGAGATTATAAAAAAGTATACAAATTTGGTACTAAGGGGAAATATTTAAATCCTGTTTGAGCTTTCATTCTTGAATCTTATTAACACATATGTGTGATGTGGTACAAATCCACACAAGGCAATCTGCAGAAAAGTTGATAGTGCAGGTCCTGCACCCGGAGAAGAATAACCCCAGGGAGCAGTGCAGGCTGGGGGCCAACCTGCTGGAATGCAGTTTTGGAGATGAACCTGAGGATCCTAGTAGCCAACAAGCTGTCCATAAGCCAGTAGTGTGCTCTTGTGGCCAAGAAGGCTGATGTCATTCTGGGGTGCATTAGGAAGAGCACTGCTAGCAAGTTGAGGCAAGTGATCCTGTCCCTCTCTCGTAAGCCCTGGTGAGCCTGCTTTTGTAGTGCTTTGTCCAGGTCTGGGCTCCTCAGTACAAGAGAATCATGGAGCTTCTGAAGCAAGTCCAGCGGAGGGCAACAAACATGATTAAAAGACTGGAGTATCTCTCTTATGAGGAAAGGTGGTGGGAGCTGGGCCTGTTCAGCCTTTACAAGAGAGTGAGGACCTCATCAATGCCTATAAGTATCTGAAGAAAGGGTGTCAAGAGTATGGATCCAGGCACTTCTCACTGGTGCTGAGAAATAGGTTAAGAGGCATTGGGCAGGAACTGATGTGCAGGATGTTTCACCTGAATATGAGGAAAAACTTCTTTACTGTGTAGGTAACTGAACATGGGAACAGGTTGACCAAAGAGGTTAGGGAATCTCTCTCACTGGAGATATTCAATAACTGTCTGAATGCAATCCTGTGCAATGTGCTCTAGAATGACTGCTTGAGCAGGGAGGTTTGACCAAATGACCCACTGTGGTCCACTCCAACCTTACCCATTCTGCGGTTCTGTGAAGCATAGCTTGTTAAATTCTTGGTTGTCTTATTACCATAACAGCTGGAACAGATTTGAGACCTGATGTAGAAGTTCCTGAGGCTGCTTCTTGAAGGTCTTTAGCTATTTTTCTGGGAAATTTAAACGAGAACCTTAAGACCAAAGTTTCTGTGCTTTTGATGCAGAGTTGGCAGAAATGTAGTACTGGAGCATGAAGGAGAAAGTTTAAAGAGCAACTTGAAAGTTGTTTGTTGTAGCAGTTGTAGGGATCAGCCTAGACTTGTTACTATGGTCTCAGGGAAAAGTAGCAAGACATAATATTTTCCAACTGTGTGTATGTGCAGAAATATATGGTAAGCATGCATATTTGCTGATATATGCATGTGTTTAGGTATAGTTGGTTACGTTATTATTTTCTAGACAGCTCTGACTCCCTTCAGTGTAATATTTACCTAATAGATAAGTAACTAAAACTTGTTTCACATATGTGTCCAATCAGTTAATTGCTCTTCTTTTGCTATTATTTTGCCAGGTTTTTTGGGTTGGTTTTTTTTTTGTTGTTGTTGTTTTTTGGGGGTTTTTTTGAGTTTAGGTGACCAAAAATCAGAAGAATTTTCAAAGATAGGATTATAATTCTAAAAGAGCATGTATTTTTCTTATTGTCATCTGGACATCTTTCTACATTATCAAATGTGGGCCCTGTAAGCTAATTTTGCATGAATGAATAATTCTTATAAAAATGAAGTAATTTAATAGTTGTTTTAGATATACTTCATCTTCTTATCTATTTAATAGCATGTATGACTTACAAGTAAAACCTAACGTAATCTCATGAGTTTCTTGATCGTGAAGCTTTCTCTTTAATAAAAGAAAAAATCAGGCAGAGAATCTGTAAGTGTACAAAAAAATCTTTACTTCTTGCTAAAAAGAGAGGGAGTGTTCCAAAGAGGCTATACTGAAAGATCTAAACTTTCTTCAATATTTTATCTATAGGTTTATCTCTAAAATTCACAATGAACAAACAAAGCAGTGCAACTGAAACAAATGACAGAATTTCTCAGAACTTAAGGGAAATAAGAATATGGAGTGGGGTTTGTTTAGTTTTTGTGGATGCCCCATCCTTGGAGACATTCAAGGTCATGTTGCACTGGGCTGTGAGCAAACTGATCTAGTTTAAGATGTCCCTGCTCACTGCAGGATGGACTAGATGACATTTAAAGGTCCCTTCCAACTGCAACTAGTCAATGATTGTATGATTCAGCCTCATTCTACTGCTTATAGTTTTATCATGTTAATGCCAGGAGTTCCTCAATTTGAAACTTTCTTTGGTATCTCAAATAAAGGGAAGACAGAAAAAATTCAGTGTTCTGTAACCCTACTAATTCTAGAAATCATTATTCATTTTTCTGTCTGGCTTTGGGAGAGATGGCTGCCAAACAGACTACAGAAGCTATTGCCTGCTGAGAGGGTGCAATGTGCATGTCATGAAGAAACCTAAAATTTGCAGGATAGTTCCGCACCGGTCGATGCAGTATTAAATTTCATTAAATAAAAAAACCCACTTCAACAGGTAATACTAAAACGGTTGTGAGATCCTGAGGTGTTTAAATATTGTGTTAGACAGAGTGAAACATCTGAAAAAAAGGCACAAAAAGTGGCTTTATTAATAAAGTCATATATATAAAGAGAAACAGGAAGTACAAAACTGAGGTCAGTACTATTTTTATTTATCTCTTTGACATTTTTGTTAATGGCTAGGAAATCAATAAAGGCTAATTTAATTGGCAAGGATTAGAGAATACATAGGAAGGAACACTCAGGATGTGTATAGTTGGCTTCAAGTGCATTTTGAATAAAATATATTCCTTATAAAGTAAATTGAATGGCTCTTTTTGTCTAATTGACTCATATTTCAAGCATTAATTCTTTGGAATACTCACTGTACATAGCAAAGTTTGCAGTATTGGATATACAGAAAGTATTTTGTTTGGTTTAGTTATTTTCATACCCTCATAATGAATACCTGTCTAGGAATCACAGTCCTTTCATAAAAAATCATGAATCATTATAAATGTAACTTAACGTGTCAATATAATACAAGAAATGTACTTGTAACACCTTATTAATCAATAATTTCAAAAGTTGAATATATTCCATGTGCATAGTCTGTGATGTAGTTTCTCTGAAAGAAAAATGTGGGAGTTTGTGCCCGCTAAAAGATATTAACTAATCAGTATCTGGAAAGTTAGATCTGTTAATTCTGGAGTTAAGAATGTGGTTGCATGTTGAATAGCTAGCAACAGAAAACACTCAGGCACTGGCTAGAGAAAAAAAGAGATTCTTCAAAGCTGAAGAGAAGCCAGATATGCTTTCAAGCAGAGCACCTGTGCCAGCCGATCCTGAGCTATGCAACACTGCCAGGAGGAAATGGGGAGTGATAGGAGCAGGTGACTCCATGAAGGGGGGGTTGGATGCAACGTTCTGCCAACTTGACCTGCTGCCTAGAAAAGTCCTCTGCTTGTCTGGGATCTGGATCTGGGACCGGGACCTTGTGTTGTCAAAGCTTTTCCAGGCCTGTGACTGTTAACTCCTGCTGTTCTTCCATGTGTGTTCCAATGATACTGCAGAGGGGAACCTGGAGAGTATCAAAACTGACTACAGCTCTGGGGGCTATAATTAGTGGGATAGGGGCCCAGCTGTTGTTCTCACCCTTGCAAGGGAAGGGAAGGGTATAAGGATACTGCACATCAACATTTTGTTATGGAGCTGTTGGTGGCAACAGGGATTTGGTTTCTAGGACTGTGGGACCTTGCTTGAGGATCAACACCTGCTTGGAAGAAATGGGGATCCACCTTCGTAAACAATGCAATGGTGTCTTTGCCAGCAGAATGTCTGACCTGATAAGAGGGCTTTCAGATAGCCATGCCAATATGGGCAAGAGGGCAAGAGTTACTGGCAGCCTGCTAAGAGAGTGATGATCAGGGTTGACAGCAAAAAGCTTGAGGTGATGTGAATGAAAGGGAGACAAAATCAACAAAACAAGGCTGAAGGGGCAGCATTTCAAGTATGTGTGTGTAAGCAAGGAAATGCCTACAAGGCACTGTTATGGGGAAAAAGCCAACCCAGACCCTTCCTGAGAAATCAGCACACTGGGGTGCCTCTCTGACGTATCTATACAAGTGTAGAAAATAAACATGAGGATTTCTGTGCAGTTGCAGGGATATGATCTTGTTATGGTCATTGACATGTGGTGGGATGTTTACATGACTGCAGTGAAAGAATACATGGTCTTTAGGAAAGACAGGCTGGGGGCCAGTTGTGTCAAATGTAGGCTGCAGAACGTTGCAAACAAGTTGAACATGAGCTAGCAATGTGCCTTTGCCTCAAAGACATCTAGTACCATCCTGGGCTGTGTTAGGAGAGCAGAGGTTGAGGGAGGTGGGTTTTCCACTGTCCTCAGCACTGGTGATGCCACACTTGGGGTGCTATGTCCATTTCTGGGCTGTCCAGTACAAGAGAGAAAAGTCCAGTGAAGGGCCACTAAGATGATGGAAGCATTGGAGCATCTCTTCTATGAGGAAAGGCTAAGGAACTGATGCTGTTAGCACTGACAATAAAGGGCATTGTAGCTTGTTTTCTGGTGAAGTAATGTTGTTTTAGCTTATAGCAGAAATATCTTCTGATGGTTTTCTTTGGAGTAAATGAACAGAGGAAAACAAGCTGAAGTGTGCGTACCAAAAGTTTGGTGCAATGTATTCAATGGTGTTTTCTTTTACTTACCACCTTAGCTGAGCAGTGCTGAGAGGAGAATTGAGTTCTTCACATCTCCTTTGAAAAGACTCTTGTAGAAGCAGTAAATCTGCCTCATATTTCTGCTGAGACTTGTTTTAGAAAAAAACAAATGTGTAGTTTATTTCCAGTGCATATTTGCCATAAAATCAAGATTGTTTAATCACTGCTATAAGTCAGTGTAGCTTGTAGTCATGAATAAAAGCAAGAGTACTTAATTAAGTGTTGGCTGCTTTGTTGGTGCCCAGCTGACATACCAGACAATAAGAGCATCAAGATGTTTTCAGTCATGATTTACATGTGTCTCACATGACCTCACCCTAGCTGACCTCAGCCTAGCTGTAGAATAAGTTGGTAAATGCAAAACATTTGAAGATGAAAGATCTAATCCTATATTTTTAGAAGTGCTCTGATTGTTGCTATAATTGTGAGGAAGCAGTCAAAGAAAGAATTCTGATACATCCTTACTGGGGTTAACAATATACAAAGGAAACTAGAGAGGACTTTTAGCCTTCTTATTGGCAGTTACCAGTGAAATACAGACCCCTGCATCACATGACTCAATCACACTTTTGGGGATGCATAACTTTTCTATTCTTTCTATTCAAAATATTGAATAGATTGTGTATGCTCCCAGGTAGTATTATGTGCTTTTAAAGAATGGTGGAAAAGGCAACACAGAGAAATTATATTTCCTTTGCAGTATCAACATCCTGCTGAACAAGGATGTCCTCTTCCTCTAGGATAGCTGCATTGCATTAACTGTTTCTGAAGCAATTTTCTAATGGAAGTTTCAACAGAATTCTATCAACCAAATGGATATTTGGATATATATATATCCATATAAATATATGTTAGCTCAGCCCAGCTCAAGTCAGCTGACAGCTTCGGCCTAGTCCAAACTCCAGAGCCCAAATCTAGGCCCACCTAAGTGAACCCATGACAACATATATATCCCCACATAAATATATATATGTATAGCCTTGGATAATAATTTTTCCACTAGAAAGAGTTTAAAAATGTAATAATTTTCTTTTCTTTTTGTATTTTTATACCCAATTAACTCTATTATATTACAATTTAAACATGCTACTCATTATTTAGTGTATTAAACTATTGAATACATGCATATAAGTATATGAATGTCCCACACTAAATCATTACTTTACTCTAGGAGATGTTCATGTAAAGATGTGAAATGATGAGAGGAAGATACCCATATACCAAACACCTCATTGTGACTTCACTGGAACTGCATACATATTAAAATTAAGCATGTATTTGCAGCAAACTGAAGACCCAAGCAGAAGAGTGACAGAAAGATGAGATACAGTTAAAATATGTACTTATAGGCATATATTTCCTATAGATAAAGAAAACTTCAGAGCATTAAATTTAATACAAGCAAGAAATTTTAGAGGTAATGTTGTTTCAGTCTTTGTGCTCTTTAAATCTTTTTTCTCTTCTATTTGTCTTGTCATCTTTTTGATCCTTCCTAGTCTGTGTTTATCTGTATTTCCTTACACATAGCACTGAGACCTTTAGAGATTACATGGTCAGTTGAATATCTCTGGACAATGGACAGTGGGATGCCATTAAGTAGACTGTCACTTCACAAATAAAACAACTTGTAGGTATAGCAAACATATTTTATATGTTGCACATTTATTGTGCTACATTATTAAATAATAATGATATCTTTGCACCTAGATGTTCTGAAGTTCTGTCATTGAATATCTTTTTTTTATTGTTGTTGTTAGATATTCATGGAAAAGTCTGGGAGCTAAGAGTTAATCTGGCAGTTAATTATACACTGAATTATTATCATTACAAGACTTAAAACGTGTGGTATGGAGTCCAAACAATTTTGGTTAATGTACATCATAATTCTAAACTTGGAACTTGGACTAAGCGGGCCTTGTAGCACTCATTGCTTAAACAATCTCTGTAAAACTTCACAGGCGATTTATAAAAGTGTCTTAGCATGGGGTCATGCTTCATTTGTTGATATCTGGCTGTTGAGAAATGCATCTTTGGTACTCATAGTTCTTTAGCTAGGAAAAAAGCAGATACATTTTAAAAGTTTTATAATTTATCAATTTGTGCAACAGAAAAGCAGTAGTGCTCGATTTTTATGAGTAATTGTAGGTTGATATTGAACAACTTTTTTTGGGGGAAAATTCCAACAGCATAGTCCAATGCTCTCATGAGACTGATGATGTTGAATCTGCCATTTTTGATGCCCTAAAATCTGCTGCCACCAGAATTTCTTTTCTTAATGTCAAGGACTGCTTTGGCAGTGAAACAGGGGTCATATTGTGGAGCTGAAGAAAAACAATTTCAGTGCCAAAAGACATGAAACAATTGGTGCATAAGGTCAACTGATGTTCTTGCCAAATGCTTCATGGCATTAGACCCTTCTAAATCTTTCTTTAAAAATCTTCCATCAAAAGATTGGAATACATTAATCTTTAGTAATCCTTTACTACTCCACAGAAAAATTGAGTAGTTCAGTATTAAATTTGAGAGTTATTTTCTCATGAAAAAGAAAGATTTTTAAAAATGGCATTTGCATCTCTGGACAAAGCTATGTTCTTTTATGCCTTTCTAACCTGAGCCAATAGTTATTTCATAGGTTTGTTTTAATTTTCCTATAACAAATTAAGAACTAGGTTTTGTTGTTTTTTGTTTTTTTGGGTTTTTTTGGTGGGGGACGGAATTTTCGTTGAAAAGATATCTAATTATGGAGAATGAATAAATTTCCATTGCCTGTAGTACAAGAGAAATAAAAGTATATAAGACTTCTTTCCTACTGTTTTATCTAGCACTTGGTGAAAATGGCAGAGAGTAATTCCTGTTTAAATCCCTAATGTACATTATTTTAGTGGTTGGTGGTATCTGGCTACTTTGCAAAATTCCCTTTAAATTGATTTCATCCTAATCCTGTTTCTTTTGGGTGCATCTTTACTATGAAAATACCTGCCTAAATTCATCAATCCTTGTGTGTCTATTAAGGGTCTAATCAAATCTGCAACACCACCTTATTTAATCTAATTCTAGCATGATATTTCTTATCAGTTTCACCAGTGAATTTAGTAAGATTGAAGGCAGGAAACTGGTGACATACTTTATGTAATTGTATACTTTTTAACACACTCTAGAAATTGATACAGAATTGTCTTCATAACGGCATCATCTAGAACTCTGTTAAGGTCAGATTTACTACTCAGCGCAGTAGTTTAACTCTGTATTAAAACACTGTGCAAAAACATAGAGTTGATGTATAAAGGGGAAATAATATTAGTGATATTTTCAGTTGCTTTCATTGCCATTTATACTGCCAGAATTTTCTCAGTGGCATTGCTTTCCTTAGTTGTGCGCACAAAACTGAGCCAGAATCAAGCACTCATCTGGAAGTTGGCAATAGATTTTGTTGGCTTGCCCATTTCTTTTGATAAGGAGGGTTTTTTTTCCCTTAGCATAAGATATAGTTGACCTTGAGTTGTCTGGAATGTTGTTAATGCCGAAGAAATGACTGACAAACAGCAATTATGGAGAAACATGTGGTTGTTGCTATTCTTATGCTCTCATCAGGTACTGTTACACATTTGAGGTCAGACTGTGAAAGGTAATGTTCTGGATGAAACAATGAAAAAGAAATAGCATTATTTTCAAACTCTTTATTCATGACTACAGATATTTTCTGTATGATTTGCCCTTTCTATCACAGTGACCTCTACAGACATGATGATGAAAAATATTAACAAAAAGATAACAACTGATAGCTAGTATAAGAAGCTATTCCCAAACATTAAGCTAAAAGCAGACAAATAATTGCATGAGCCATTGTTAGCATCACAGGAAGTATAAAGTCAGATCTGGTTTTCAGATTTACTAGTGTAAGGACTCCCTGCTGAAAGCATGTACCACATACAGGATTTTCTCAAGGTTAAATATGATTATAGCACATGCACACATACAAATTGCAGTCAAAGATTAAATCACAAAATACTGAGACTTTTTCAGATGGTAGGATACTATTCTGATTATCCTCTCTACCCTTAAGATATACCTGTGTTTTAAATCTTTATACTCTCTGTTTATTGATAAACTGCATTTAAGCTGCTATTATATCAATGAACTTGAGGGTCTGTTGACTTTGTTGTATTACTTACAGAAAAATTAATTTTGTCTAAGGAATCTATGGTTTTACTTCTCTGTGTCAGCAGTCAGAATTACCTTCATATTTTTTATTTTTTTTGTGACTCCTAACACATCTGAAATGAGATAGTAAAAATCAGAAAAAGATATTAATGAAATGGAAACTGCTGTAAGAAAATGAAATAGATATGAATAACTAATATTCAGTGCTTCACACTGAAAACAGATTAGTTTTAGTTTATTGCTAACTGTCAAAATTAGTGACTTCAAAACTTCAAAATCCTGTAGTGAGGTGAATTTAAAAAAAAATCTTTTATTATCTAATATTATGATGCAATTATTTAACACAGATGGAAAATAGTGGACTGGTTAGATTGCCATATCCAGAGAGTTCCTGAAGGCTGTGTCTGCCCTAGTGATTTGTCTTGGTGTAATAAATATTCTGTGTGAATTGTCCAGTGTTATCCATTTGTCTTTTCCTGGTTAAGGTTTCCAAGTAGTTTGATGCATAAAAAAAAAATTGCTTTTTAAGGAAATGAAATCAGAAATCTTGATCCACTTGCTAATTAGACCCCCCCCCCACCCCCCTCACACCCATTCTATAGTGATTTAAGAGAAAGTGTCTAGTAAACAGATAAAAAAAAATAGGTTACTCCAAAGCAGTGTCAAATTCATGAAACGATAAAGGAACTGAGGGCATAAATTGATTTAGTGTGATGCTAGAAAGAGTTAATTTTCAAATTAATATGTTAAACAAAGCAGATTCTACTGTGTGCTGTATTTGGTCCCAGCTTTGCCTCAGAAAGGACTGAATGCTTCTTCCATTCAGAGTTACACCATATTGTGCTATCCAGAAGTTTTTCACAAGCCTCCACCAAAAGAGTGCTATGCCTTCAAGGCATAACTAGAGCTCACTGGAAACCTGTTCCTTTAAAAAATGCTCATTGAAAGATGCAGTTTCATTGAAATGGAAATGTACACAGTTTCATGGATTAAAAGCCAGAAGGGAGTACTGTGATCATCTAGCCTGGCATACTGTACAACAGAGACCTCGTGGCTGTCTTAGTTTCTTCCCATTTGAACTAGGTCATGTCTTACTAAAGATAAAAAAACCCCTCTAGCTTTCTTTTTAAAAAGCATACTTCAAGGATGGGAGTGTCTACCACAATTTTCAATGAGGTACTCATCATTGTTAATTAAGATGTTAATTCTGAGTTTGTCTGCCTTCAGTTTGTAGCCACTGGGTCTTGTTATGCTTCTGTCTATGAGACTGAAATGAATTTTTGTCTTCCTATGTATATATTTATAGACTGTAATTTAGTTATGAATTATACTAAGGAGGTGAAATTTCTTGGTTCTCTCACTTTAGGTCATGCTTTTGAGTACTTTGATGGTTATATTTCGAATACTTAGCTACTTACTGATACTATTTTTGACTCCTGGATGCAGAAATTGCATGTGTTATTTGAATATTGAAGTAGGTGATGCTAAGTAGTGTCTCCATTCCTATTTGAGATTCCACTGTTTATACATCCACGTTCATGTTCTTTTTTTGACTGAGATTAAGAAAAGTTTGGAGCTATCCAGATGGGCTAAAACTACAGGGAGTTCTTTGCTTGACAGCTTATATTTTAAGCTTTTAGGTGTTTGTAATTTACAGCTCTATTGTCACCTTTAGTGACACTAAATCATACATTGTTGCATTCTTCTTTGACACCAAGTTCTTTTTTTTTTTTCTTAAATGCAGTCTCGGGGCTCTGCTTTTGGTTTACTTGAAGCAAATAACAGCTTGGGATTGGCTTATCCAGACATCAGTCTTCAGGAAAAGTAAAAAAATTTAAGAAGGGGAAGGACTAGTCTGCTGATGTAAACGATAGTTATATTGCCATATTCACTTTGTGTGAGAGGTTGGGGGTTGAATGTTCAGCCCAGACATGCAAGATTTTAGTGCACTTTCTTCCTTTGTGTCAGAAAAGACAAACATTTCCTAGTCTCCATGAGAATAGTTTTACTGAGTAGACAGAAAGTGATTTTTTCTTTCTGCTAGCATGAATATGCGGTTCATGTAAAGCTGAGTAGGTGCATGAGTTCACCAGCGTACAACAGAATATCTTGTTTTATTTCTTATCTTAACTATAGCAGAGAATCACTTTGACCTGTCAATGGAACATCTTGACCACTGAGATAATGGTGCAAGTTTTTTCCAGTTTTGCTGATTATTATTAAAAAATCCCTATTTCTTAAAAAACTTTTCTCACATTTGTATTCTTTCACATGGCAAGTAGCGAATATTTAAGCATTTTAAAAAATGCTTAAATTTTTAGAATATGATTTAATTTTTAGAATAGGATTTAATTACTTTTAAACTTATTTTTCAGTACAAATATGCTGTTTCTGGGAATGTCCGTTCTAGCTTGTGACAATATTACAGACAGGTATTGAAATGAAGTTAGAAGATGGATGGTATTTAAGATAAAGTTATTAGGTATGTTGTGGCAAAATATTACTTTTCTAAAAGAAAAATCATGTGCCAATTACAAATAGTTCGGTCTTTGCAAGGGAACAGTGTTTCCCAAGAAAAGTGTGACAGGTATGAATGTAGAATCAGTAATACTACAGGTCCATTTTGATTTGTTTGCAACTTGCCTAAGTTTGAGAATTTGATTAAAAATTTTCCATGCTGGTGTCTGCCTCAGCTAGTTTGTTGTGGTAATTAAAGCTAAAAAGAGAAATAAATTAATTAAAAAGAAAAAAAAAGAAAAAATATGCTATTTTAAATTTAAATACTTTGTGACTCTTGTGCTTTAATGTGGGACTAGCTGCTATGTCAAGAGTATGACTTGGTTGACCAGTTGAAAAGGTCTCTACCTAAAGCTTCCACACTTAGTTCTTCCTTCTCCATTCCCCTCCTCCAAGATTTTTTATATTTTGAAAAACCGTGATTTGTGTTCTCAGTGCACATATAGCCAGCAGGAACTTCCTGGAACTTATTTTCTAATACTCAATCCTCACTAAGCATGCTTGATACTTTCATAATTTGTAATTGTAAGAGATAGCAACTGAATGTACTTCCCTTCTACATCTAACAAGAGCTTGGGCATCCACCCCAGACATTCAATTGTCCATCAGTGCTAGGGCTTGGGCCATTCCTATTGAACTAGTGAACATGTTTCAATTGAGAATAAATTTCCTTCTTAGGACAGTTCTGAGCCAGAATAGCAAAGAGGCATTGGAAGTGTGTTGTGCAGTGCAATTCTTTTCAGCTGGGCTACTGCTAGTGCTGGCCTTGCTGCTGGTGCTTGGACTGGCTTTAGGTTGAAAACAGCACTTCTGCTGAGACTTAAAAGGATTGAGACAGAAACTAAATGAAAATCGGAGGATGAAGTTGAAAGTAATTGTGAAAAAGACTTTTTTTGGAAGGTAGCTTTAGTCTGAAAAGCTGAAACTCAGAGATGAGCAGGGTAAGAGTTTCATTTGCCTGTGTTTTAGTGAAATCTCCTTTCTGCTGTGCATACACAGTTCCACATTTCCTGTGTAGCCAGTCCAGCTCTTACTCCAAAGATGTCTCCTAATTTCTAGTCTGATTCACAATCATGTCCAGTCTCACCTTTTGCTGACCTCTTAGCAAATTTCCCTTCATAATCTCTGTGTGGCAGAGCCTTTCTGGTCCAGTATGGGTACTAAAATAGGATGAATGCTCATCTCATTCCTCCTCATGCTTCTTTTTGACAGTTTTTGCCTAGCTATTCCTAGATTTCGCCACATCCTTTGCCTTTTTGTCAGAACAATCTTTCCAAACTCCTTTTCCCTGAACTCTTTGCCCCCTGTCAGGTGAGTGGATTCTGATCCGTATTACCTGACCCCAGGTAATACAATTGAGATGAAATATGTAAATATTAAATACAGGTTTCAGTTAAAACTATTTCAGCTTTGTCGAACTGTTGTTTGGCATGCAACGTTCTGCTTTCTGTGTTGTTCATTTTTGCTCTGAGGTCTGAATTGCTGCATTTTCATGCTGCTCAGTGTCTGAATCTTCATAGTCTTAATTATTTTATTTCTACAATCTCCTAGAGAAACGAGGAAGGAAAGAGAGTGGTTTTATCCATATCAAAGAATTCAGGATATACAAATTGAAAAAAGCTTCTTAGAATCTAATTTTTCAGAGTATGCTATATATTAACTTCTGTATGTTGAAAGCAGAACTCCTCTAGATTACATTTCCAGCTATGTTATCAGCATTTTTGCAAAAGATATTTAAGAAATAAGATGGAACAGGATATGTGGGGGCACAATTAATGATACTTCAGAAAGCCTGACTTAAGTGCCTTATCAGTGTTATTAAGGCATGCAGCAGGAGGACACAATCCAAGTTTTGCAGGGAAACTATCACTTGTTTTGATCATGTTACCTTCTTTTCAATTGTGTAGTTGTTTATTACACAATTTCCAGGTGCTGCAGCAAATGAAATAAAAATTCTACCGACAATCATGGTTTTCTATCAGAGCAGATTCATCCAAAGCATCAATTGAATCTGGAGTTTCCTGGGAAAGAGTAGTGGATGTTCATGATGTACCAAAGTGTTGTTAGCCAAAGGTACAGGGAGGCAGAATTACTTCTGGATTGGCAGGTATGAATCTATTTTGAGTGTATGATATGCAATCCCAATACCATTGTATTAGTTTATCAAGGTAACTGGGATGGCTGAAGTTGAAATTTTCATCTGTGACAAATAACTACTTCTCAGTTCTAAACATAGGCTTTGGAAAGTATTAAATCCTAAGATGACTTAAAAAAAATAAGTGCAGTGTTACACAGTGGAGATGTAGTTGGATGTAGTTTGGATGTAATTATTATAAAAATCAGCTGCTATAGTTTACTGATAAGAAGGGCTTTGACAATAAACATTAATTATCTGAGGTTCTTCAATTAGGGCACCAAGCAGCACACTTTGACATACAAAGTGTGTTTACTGGCTACTAAACTTATAAATGGAAATAGGTATAGCTGACACTTGAACCTCTGTAGACCTCAGCCACCTCTTTCAACAGAAAAGGTAGCATTTAATAACTAAAATAGAGGTGTCTAGTGCTATTTGACCTAGCCTCCAGCGGTTGCTCCAGAAGGACTCAGACTTCCTCCAGTCTCATGTCTGCCAGCCCCTGGCCTCGGATGCCCTAGGTGTCTGAAATGTCTGTGTTTGAGACACCAAGTCATAGTTGTGTATACATTTTTTATCTTTCAACATACAGAAGTTAATATATAGCATATGGTGGTAAATACTCTGAAAAATTAGATTCTAAGAAGCTTTTTTCAATTTGTACATATTTTGGTCTGGGAGTGATCCTTTTGTAGATGCCCTTCAAGGATTATATGATTCAGAGCTCAGAGATCTCCTGAATTAGGGAGATATTTTTCTTAGATATTTTTAATTTTAGTAGTCCTTGGTAGATTTTAGTTTCCCCCTGAATATTTTGATAATTTTTGAATGAAACTTGGCATTAATGATTCTCTGGACATGTTTGAAAGATTATCTTCTTTTGTTTATTTTGAATCTTCTGTTAGCTATTTTCCTTTCCTTTATCATGTCTTACTGCTTCTATTGGAAGGAACAGCAAAAAATACTTTCCTGTTCACCTCCTTCAGGCTACTTTTAATATATGGTCTTTGATATGTCCCCATCTCTTTTCCTGACTAAAGATTCCTGCTCATTCTTTGTACAGAAATTGTGCCAATTTTAATCTATTCTTTGTAATTTTCTGTAACTTATCCAATTATATTTTATTCTTTTTGTGGTAAGGATCACCAGATTTATATACTGCATTCAGACTGGAGCTGTGCTGTGTAAGTGTTCTGTGGCATTATGTTTTTTGTATTCCTTTCATAGTATTAATAATTTCTCTTTTCTCTCTCTCTCTCTCAGTTTTTTTTAATACAGTTGTTAAGCATATTCTTTATAATTCCAGGGACTGATGTGTTATAACGCCAAGGTCTTGCCATTGGAGAGTATATACTTCAGAGTCCATCATTGTAGATGTAAAGCCAGAATTATTCTTCTTTTGGTCTATGAATTTTTCTCTGCCTATATTGAATTTTTCTCTGCCTCTTAATTGCCTAGTCAGGTAGTATCTTAATATTTCAAACAACCATTACCTTTACTATCAAAAGTGAACAAACTTTGTAAAATTCCAGCCTTCTTTCAGATCATTTATGAGTCTGTTTGACAGTACAGGTTGTAATATTGGTCCCAGTGAAATGCTACAGTTTTCACAGTGAAAACTGTCAAAGTATTCCTAAACAGCTAGTTCCAGCAGGCTCTCCAATGGACCCACAGCTGGCCAAGCTGAGCCACCCAAACAAGCTTGTGGCACCTCTATGATAACATATTTAAGAAAGGGCAGAAAATAAAGGACAGGAAGAGGAGGAGGGAGCAAAAACACTGAGATAAACAACAGAGGTAACATCAAGGTCAGAGGAGGAAACTTGCATGTTCTGTAGCAGTCCATGAAGGACCCACAACAGAGATTATTTTCCTATTAGGAACAGCAACTTACAGAGGGCCAACATTACAGTAAAGTGTGAGAAGGAAGTAGAGGTAGAGAGGAACAGTCGTGGGCTGGCTGTAACCTCTCCGCTTCCTCTGCACTACTCAGGGATGAAGAGAAGCCACGTACTAATGTGACAGCCAGTTATCTATTGGAGATTAGATGAGGTGTTCTCATTATAGTTTTCTGCCTCTTCATTCTCAGTTCATGTGTGTATTCCTGATGCACATAGCTTGTTTAGCTGATTTAATTCTAAAGCTTCTGTAACTTTTATCAGTAAAACTCCAGTAATCGTACCAGTCTTTCCTATGTACTTTGGTGGTAGTGTTGACTGATTGACCTTCTTTCATCAAGTTTCTGATATAATTATAAAGTCAATTTTGTATTTGAATCTAAATGTTTTAAATTCCCTATTTTTTGCTGTTATTGCATTTATATAGAAACATAGATATTATTTAAATTTCATGTTTTAATGTGATTTTTCTGCATTTTTTAATTTTAATTTTACTCTTTTATCTCAGATTTTGAGGTTTAGTCAAGAAGTAAGCATTTATGAAGTGGGTTTTTTTGTGACAAAACTTTGAAAATATATAAAATTCTGGATTCTTCCCTTGCCAGAGACGCCACCTTCGTTGACTTACCTGGAGATAGTAAGTTTTTAAAGTGCAAGCAGTCTCATTTTGTCTTGACTTCAGAAATAGTTCTCTTGTATAGATCGCTCTGCCACCAATTCTTAATATATCCTTCCTCTTGATGTCTTTTATTCAGGCATGTGTGGAGACTTCTGTCTGAGCCAATAGGTGGTACTGGTACTGAGAATATTTCAGAGAATGCTGCCATCAAGCTTCTGGTATTTTGTTTCCCCTAGAACTCCAGGCCTTTTCTCTTTGGTCTGTTCTCTTGTCATTCTTTGCATAGCTTGATGGTCTCTTTGCTTGCAAGCATTGGCCTCTTCCTAGCATTGGCCCTGACCATTTACTGCCCTCTTGAACCCAAGAGTGAGGACATCAAATGGTACCTTTGGATGTCACAGACTTACTATTAAACTGAAAGCTATTTTCTGCCTGACTGTAATATGCCAATCCTTTCACTAAAAAAAAACCACCAAAAGAAACAAACCTATCTGCCTTCAGATTTCCATTTGGGAAGCTGGCTTTTTGTCTTGCAACCTTTATTTCTACAACTCACTAGTTATATGATAACGTATTTTCAAGGTGGACTGTTAATTTATCTACATAAAATGTATATGTACAAAAATACAGAGGATTGTCAATAGATGGTGTTACTTGAACTATGGTAGAATTTATATTTCCCACAAATGCTCTGCCAAATAAATGCCCAATTCCTGATAATTTTTAACTCTATAAAATCTTAGACAGATAATGCCATTCTACTTCTTTGATTATAAAAACTCACCAGTGTGCAGTTTTCTGGAATGAAAATGCCCATCCCTCAGTTTCCTCTGCAAAGCTGAGACAGGTTGGGGTTCCCCAGTTATTCTCTCCTTCACCTAGCTTCTGAGAAGCTGTATGTAAATGAAGGCAGTTATACAGCTATTCTAATGAAAACTGGAAGTTTTGTAGGAGCCATCAGATGTAGGGCTCAAAAATAGCTTAAACCATCTTCTTCCCCTATTTTCACTTCCATCCTCCTTCTGAGAAATTTATAGTTATGGGTAACACATAAATATCCAGAATATTGTATGTAGATCCTCCTGTTGTGTGATTTATGATGACATTCATCCACATTTATGTGCACTGTTCTTTTCAATTAACTTGTTTAACAACAACAGCTTAGTTTCTGGCTTAATATAAAAGTATCATCCCTTAATAATGCAAGTAAAAGTTCTACTTATTATATTAATACTATATCTGACCAAATCAGCATCACTAAGGATAATCAAACATGACAGTTTTCCAAACATGAGTGCTGGTGATATATCAACATTTTTACACGGCTTGTCATGTAGTAGAATCCTCTTTAATTTAGGTATTCCTGGTAGTGCAGTAAGTGATACAGTAAGCATTAGACAAATGCCCAGTAGGTCTCCTTTTTTGTGTTGTGTTTCCCCTTCCCCTCTACGCCCATTTTAAGATATAAGAGTTTTCAAAAGTGAAAGGTATCTCAAAATGGGTGTAAACATTTTATTATTGATCTAATAGAAATATAATTGCTAAATTTTTGACAGTAACTTTGAAATATGTACAACTTTTTAAATTTGAAATATGCACCAATCAAAAACTACAGTGTGAACGGGGTAAAAAAAATCATTCAGAAAGAGTCTCTTCAGTACATTATAATGTCTTTAACATTAGTCATATGTTATATCTAAAGTGCTTGACTTTAACCATTTTAAAGATTTTTATTAATATAATCAATGTAATTCTCAATAGTTATATTTCTAATAACCAATTTGCTGACTTCATGTTCTTGTCAAGATAATTTATATATATATATATGCATCATATGTTCTATGAATTTTTTCTTTGCCCAGGTGAGCATTTAATCTTCCTTTCTCCCTAAAGGAATTATCCATATCCCTGAAATCAGAGGATCCTCCATTTATTTTTCCCGTCTGTCAGACCTTCCAGCCTTAAGACCTCCAGTCATAATGATCATCTTTTCAGCAGAGGGCAGCATATGGCATTCTCAGAGTCCATCAATTCCACTGTTTAATTGGCTGTAGAAATCACTGTTAAGCTAAAACTGATTCTGAAGCCCTTCCAACTCTTCTTGACTCTTAGGCAAGATTTAGATTTTGTTATCCTTTGTGACTGTATAGAATATTTCTCAGGGGAATGATCTGTAGTAATGAATCTGTTAAATAAGGGAAAGTTGTTTTCCTTTTTCTTTATTGATACAAGAAAGCAGTACTTCTGTGGTTGAAATTTTCATACTAATGATAGTAAAGATTCCATTGTTTCAATAAATTGAATAGATCCTGTAGAGTTACATATCAGATAATTTTCCTTGTTAGTAATCTTAGGCCATTTTCTTCATAATAATGGTAAATCTGCTATGGGGACAAAGGCTTGGCAAACCATTTGCTATTGGGAATCAGACAACCTAACTCTCTGAGCTACTAATTCTGTTTTACAATAGTTTAAAACAAAAAAAGGCATTTTATTTTTAATGAAATTTTTCCCTTCCATTCTATGTAGAAAGAATGAGTTTACATCATGTTTTTATTATACACATTTTGATTTTTTAAATTTTATCACATTTTGCTCATTTTTCTTTCTTCTTCTGTTGCCTCTACAGAAAGGGAAAGATATTCTAAATATACATTTGATATTTAAGCCAAAACCTTGAAAGAGGCTTGCGTTAGCTCACACTGTTTGGAGGACCAAACAGAAATTGGTTGATCTAAGAGAAAAAAGGTTTTATTCTAACTGCATAAGTTGTTCATCTTTGGCTGAGTATTAAGACTTCTGGCCTTCATGAAAATATGCTGTTTTGATATGATGGTTAAGTCTCTTGTGAAGTTTTGTTCTAGCCTCTTGAAAACATTTGAAGCATTTGACTAAGTTGTTAAAGTATTTACCCACTGCTAATTTACTCTGTGTTTGTACGGTTCCACTATGTCTCCTTTTTATTCTATTTCTTTTTTCATATTTATTTATAAACTTTTAGATATATGATATATATTAAATGTGTAAGATTAATTTGTCTGGACTCCCCTTTTTCAATTTTTTCTTGTTCTCATTTCTTGAACAATCATAGTCAGGGAGAGGCTGTTCTTTCTGCACTTTGATATCCCCAGATATCGCTATCCTTTCCATAAGAATTTTTGCAGCCTTATTATTGACTAGCTATGAAGTACACAGAAGTGAGTGTGACAGCCTATGTAATTTAGAACACTTAATTTATCTATTATATCATCCACTCAGTGATAGCATAATTTGGGCAATTTTAAGTATGGCATAACCACCCAGTGAGTGGTTAAACCTCTACAGTGTAGTATGTCTGACATACGGTTTGGCAGCTGGAATTTACTCTCTTAAAAAACCCAAAAGATCTCTTGGAGAACTTCAGCTTGGAATGCTTCCTGAGCACAACCAGTGTTTGTGGTACTTCAGTAAAAAAATCTTACAGCCTTCCACCTGTTGTTTTAGAATGTTTGAAATGTTTATGCCACTGCATACACTGGAAAAATGTTCTTCTAAACCAAGATTTTTAAGCCATTCCTCATTTTTTCCTGACCCTGAGGTTAATATGGATTCTAAAAGTCCTTAGAAGAAACTCAGGTGGTTGTTGAAGTTAGGCTGGGTTAAATATTTTCTCAAGATTTTTTCTGCATTTTCTCTCATTTTGTCAGAACAGGGAGCAAGTGCTTAATACTGAGTATAAGTTTTCTATTTTCTGCAGTAGTCTCATCACCTCATTGTTAAATAGTTTTAAGCTATCATTTAAGACTTAAGGTTATTTGACACTCCTTTAACAGTGGAAAATTACTTTAGTTGGGGCTTGGCATCAGTTTTGTTTCTGGGAGTGCCACTCTTGGCAATTAAAGTGAACCTTGAAGTAGGATCGCTGTAGGAACCTTATTGCATTTTGACTCCCAGCTTGCATAGCTATGTCACGTTTGCTTTAATCCAGAACAGCCACTTCATCTTCAACCTCTCAGCCCTGCTACTCAAGGGAAACATACAAAATACCTTCAAAAGATAATTCTGAAACCAAAATTCATAACTCTGCTGGGCACTAAAACCCCTGGACTCAAAAGAGGCATTGGTTTTATGGTGCATTATATTTTTTGCCACCCCAGGATAACCTTTCCATGCTGCACAGACAATAAATTACTTGTGTTTTTCTTGCTCTCTCTCTCTTTCTCTCTCTCTCTCTCTCTCTTTCTGTCCCATGGGAGCAAACAAATGTATTGTCTTTCTAATATTTCTCTGCCTCATATTTATGAACTATCTTTTTTTTTTTAGTTAATTTTTTTTAGCTAATTGAATTGGTTAGTTTGATGAAATTAAAACCAGAGCAATTGTTCTCAACTTTTATTTAGTTTGAAAAGTTGCTATTTCTAGTTCAGATTGGAGGAAAAGCTTTGATGCCTAAAGGCTTGTCATTTTCCTCCTCAAATATTTTATTTAGTCTAATAGGAGATAGTAACACATTATAAATTGTACATGACCATACTGTTAGAACAAATGGTTAGAGCAGTACTACTTAATTCACATGCTGATTGCATACAACTAATTTCCACCTTTCAGTTCCAGAAGTTTTATAGAAGTTTAATAGTTTGTCCAATCCAAACTCGTAAGTATCCATAGTTTTGTATTTTTAATATTTTTTATTTATTATACTTGTGTTATTGTAACACAATACATTTGTGCATGTGGTTTGTAAAACATTTTGAGACTGATCCTGCTGAGAAGTGATGTGTGTTTGTCCTATTTCCTATTTTCAAACAAAAATGGAAGCAACTAAGGGAACAAAATGCACCTCTTCACAAATGTCCCTGTTTCCAAGATGAAACACCAACTACAATATTTACTAATTTCTGAAGTCTCTTGATACTCAGTGATGTCCTCTGAAAGGGTGATAAACTTCGAGCTGTATCATCAGTAACTAAACTTTATTCAATTTCTAGTACAGTCAATGTTTTGATAAAGCTGGAAAATGCTGAAATGCTGACAGTTTCTAAGATAATCCTTTAAAAAGTGGTTGCCAGTACCAATAAATTTTAAAACAAAACCTATATTGCTCAGAAAATGTGCAATAAAATGATGTGTGCATTATTACACACTTTTCATGTCAGAGATTCTTCAGTGAAAAAAACCAAAATAAACAGCACACACTATCTCTGCAGGTCCAAGACATCACAGGAGATTTTTCTGAATACACCCATACGGTTTGGTGCTTATTCTTAGCTGGTAGAAACAATGCCATATATTTGGATCCTGCCTCTCTCTCTGGTTTTGTAAAAGTCAGTAAAACAAAGGAAAGAAAACAAAGAAGGTACAGGTTTTGGACTCATGGCATGATGACATACCATATGAGTAGGAAACACAAATAGCCTGAAGCATCGATCAACTTTAACTGCATTCTTGTCATGTTTCATAAACCAGAGCAAAACTGGACTTGGTTAGCATGAGATACAAAGTCTGTAAGAAAACTGTTCATAATTCAGAAAGTGGTGCATGTGCTTCAGCTATTTTGCATTGTTTTTTGAAAAACTATGGAATGTTTCATTACAAGTAAAGGGGATAATTTTTTTCACAGTGGAAGATGATGTGAGAAGAAAAACAAAACTCTTCCTTAACACCTCCCCCTCAGTGTTTCTCTCTCTCTCTTTTTCCTAGTTAGATTTTGTGGGGTTTTTTTTCAATGCTTGCATATATTTCTGGTGGTAATCACTCTTTAACTATTAAATATGATTGAACCATATTAAGCTTCAATCACCTTAAGGTTCACATCTGGCTATTTTTCTGTGTGTGACTGAACAGCAGTACTGTCTCTTTTTTGTGTGTATGGGCCTACGTAGCAAAATTACAATTCAGAGACATAAGTGTGTGTTGCATAATAACCTCAGGAAGCTACTACTTTGTTGTAGGGTTTATTATTCGTATTTAAAATTTCAATTTAAGTCACCATTATAACAAACACTGAACACTCTCAAGAATAGTAATTGTTAAATATAATGCTCATCTGCTACTGACCCTGTAGAAAAGATTCAGTGCTCTTTCAAAATGCTCTTTGTTGTGACAAGCCGTCATAGAAACACTACTGCCATAGAATTGCTCCTAGTTGGTCGACTGAGGAGACTTGTTACAAATCCAGTATCAATCCTCTATATGCCCTTTTGATTAATACAGAGACTGTGTATAATTTGTATTATGTAATAGTGTCTCATATTTCTAATCTAAAACCAAAATTAGAGTACAGCTGGATTTTTAAATTACTTTTATATTTTTATTATTAAATTCTTTTAGTGGAACACAAATTGTATGTTTAAATCATATTTTGTATTTAATTTATATTTTATATAGTCTAACATCACACTATTAAAAATAAACCTATTCTGTTCTTGTATATATGTAGTTTAGAAAATCCTTAGATTTTTGATCTTTTTCTGAAATTTCAGTTGCGCAATACTACTGTGTTTGCCACAGCAAAAGGAAGAATTTAAAACCATCCTTTCCCTCTTCCCAATAGAATTTAATAAAATCATGAATCTGCTTTCTTGATAGATTAGTGAAATTAAATTGCTTTCCAATGTATATAAGTAGTTTAATCTTTGCTGTAGAAACCAAAGCATTTTCCACAAAATCCATTGTTGAAGAAACAGAGGATTAGGGCAGGTTGAAGCACTGACCTGTGCAGGATCTCTCACCTTGTATAACATTAATAATGGATGTCACTATTTACTAGCCCTCAAGAGCCCACTTTAGAATATATTGTATTTACTGTGAAACTTGAATAAAGGCAGATGCTGAAGAAACAGTGTTTTATATAATCAGCCATATGTGAGTTCATTATTATGAAGTATGAATCCTGACTACTTTCCAGCCTTTTAGTGCCCTTCTTCCTACCCTCTAAAAATACCTCTCACTCTCTATTTAGAATTTAGTCAAGTAGTCTCAGTTTGGCAATTTTAATGTTGGATTTAGCAAAACTTATTAATGTAATACATTGTATGTATGATTAACTTATGCTTGGATTTTTCTCAACCAAGTGATTAGAGTGGAAATGCCATCCTTTGGCAACTTGCTAATATCCTCATGGAGGCATAAATGGGGCTGGAATCCTTACATTTACAGCAGAGAATGCTGCTCTTTGAAGGAACACACTCACAGTCTTTTAAGTAACAGGCTTTAACTATTCCCGTGGCTCAGTAGGTGTAATTAAGACACTTCGTTCCTTTGTTTTCCAGTTTCAGTGGAATGCCAGGGTTTGAAACTAAGGATTTCGTTCAAGGCTGCAGAGAAGAGCTAGTCTGAAGATTCTAGTCTTCTGGTTTGTTCTTTACAGCTTGGTTAAATTTTTGTTGTCACTTGTTCTTTCTCCTCCTTTCTTCTTTCAGAGCTAATATACTTGCCCCACTTCTCTTTGCTCCAATAATCTTTATTGCATGCTGCATTATCAGCGGATTAAAAATAACCCACCGATACGGTGGAGAGGTTTCCGCTTCCAGGAGCAAGGCTAGGAAAGCGACAAGCAGGGCTCACTAGCATCAGGCCCCTTAGAAGCGAGGGACGGCTCCTCCCGTCCCCGGCCCGGCGACCGTCCCGAACGGAACAAGCCCGCACTTGCCAGGAGTCCACGAGGAAAAGCCAAGTTTATTGCCGCGCGCTAGCGTTTGAGGAGAGCATGGGAATTCTCCGGATGTAGGCGGGGAAGAGGGGCGGAGACGGGGCGGAGTAACGCACTTCATTGGGTACATGCAAACGAAGGGAAGGAGGGAGGGGAGGAGCGGCAAAAGGACCAATGGGAGAATGAGATGGGCGGGGAAAGTCTACCGTAGGGCTTCCGGTACTTCGAGGCAGGGACAGCCCCCGCCCAGGCTCCAGCGGCGCCTCGTGGGCGGCCCCGTCGGCAACCGCCTCCATGGCCGGGTCGGGCCAGGACAGGGGGGATGCGACCCGGAGGGTTTTGTGGGAAGAGGGAACTTGGACAAGGAACTACCAAGGGAAAAACAACCAGGGTAGACACATTGGGGTGTATAACATTCAAGCTGGGGAAGTGTCCATCCGAAAGCCCCCACGGTCCCGATCCAGCCGCTGCATGCGCTCCCCGGGGTCCCGGGCCTCCGCATCTTCGTCCACCCAGCGTTTGTAAAATATCTGCCATTTGGTGAATTCCTCATCAGTTTGGTCTCCTCCGACACTGCATCTTTTCAGTTCTCCCCTTATTTGATCTGTCCCTCCCTAAATCACTCAGATCTCATCTAATGTTGGGCCTTCCTAGACTCACTATCATTCCTAGCTTTTTTTTCTAGTTATGTTTAACCAGTTGTACTTCAAGTCACTTGAACCAACTTTGTATCAGCCAAGGTCCCAGACAGTCCAGATAATGCAAATAATCTCTTTATTTCAATCTCACTCAGTCTGTGGTACAGTGGTTCTTCAGTTCTCTCTTTTGATTTTAGGCAATAGTTCCACTGCCTTGGTGCTCAGTTCTCAGTCCTAGCCATCCTAATCAGTCAATGCAAAGCCTCTAATATAAATCAGCAGTTTTACTTATACCCAGCCTCAGACTCTTGCTGTTTATTCTGCCATTCTACTGCCACACAGATCCTCTTACAATCTTGGTCATTCTAAGTAGACTGATTTTGAGCTCTTGTTCTGGAACTGTTTTATTCTGCATGAATTATACAAGGTGGATCTACATTATCAGTTTGGATTGTTTTTCTTAATTCTCTCTGCAGTCCCAATTCCTCTGTTTGCTCCTCAGTCTTTGGCTTACTCTAAATATAGACCACCCACACTGCCCTAACCTGGTTGTGGACATCAGAATGGCTCTGGAGTGCATTAGAACTGATAGGAAGAGACCTTGGTTGAAATTCATTCTGAATCACATTTAGAGTAGATTCAGCTGTGATGTCTTTTTTGCTTTGTCTTGTTTTCTTCTGACTCCATCACCATGTAAGTAAATAGCCCAAGCAAACCAGGCTGTCATAAGCAGAAGAATTTTATATGAGTAGCTTTACTAGGCTTTTTCAGGAATATCTAGCTGGTAGAAGTTCATTCAAGATTTGATTTTAATCTGTTACTGTTCAGATACCTTAAGTATAATTTTTTTGGTAGGGTAGTGTTTATTAAAGGTCATAGGTTCATATTATTGTGGACCACAAGACTGCTTGTTAATGTTGCACCTTAATTTGCATCTAATGTAAAAAGAGCTACTATTGAGTGTGGGGTGGAATTCAGTTACTGGCTGCTCTGTGTTAATTCTTGGAGTTCCAAGAAGGATGCAATTGAAAGAGACGGCTGAGGAAAGACAGATGTATATCTTCAAAGATTAGATTGATATAATGGTTTATTTCTGCATACTTGTATGGTCCCACTGATAATTTATATCTAACTCTGTTGTAGAAGACTATTTGAATAATAATTGCTGCAAACATTGTAAGCATATAAATGAACATGGCCAGGCATAACATGCAAAACTGCATTGTCCCATTCATTTTAAAATGAAATTCTCTTGTTCTATACATCTTAACAGG
Organism: Pithys albifrons albifrons; assembly: GCF_047495875.1. Classification (NCBI taxonomy): domain Eukaryota; kingdom Metazoa; phylum Chordata; class Aves; order Passeriformes; family Thamnophilidae; genus Pithys; species Pithys albifrons. The sequence continues at coordinate 39,323,552 of NC_092459.1, forward strand.
TTGAATGTTCATTATAAACATAAATGTATGAGAATGTAGGTGGAAAGGTTAGTTGGATCTTTACCACTCTTTATACCTAATAGCACAGCATTTTACTCAGGATGAGTTTATTTGCTACTGTTGTATTTTCAAAACCAGGATTTAGGGGCTAAGAGTTAACATGTACAGAATAAACTTTCAGCCAGGTATTAATATGGCCTAATTAAGATACCTGTAGTATTTCTCATATGCATAATCTTGACTTTGTCATGTTTCTGTCATTCATTTTTCTAGGCAATTTCTGATGGTATCATGACTCCATTTAAGACTGATATTTCATAAAATATATTCCAAAAGGACTTAGACCAGATATACAGACATTTAGATTTGTCATTGTTATTAAAATTGCTCTACATTCAAGTTGCCGCCTTCTGTTTTGGTATCAAACACTGAAATTTTTCAGAGAATACCATTTGACACTGAGATCTAGTGAACTGCTTGAGATTGGAAAATCACTGGATAAAACTAGTGAAACATAATAAAACAGGAGTGGAAAAAAAGGAAATAACCATGTAACTAGCAAAAGCTGCAAAAATAGTGTATGGGTTTTTTAATTTGTACAAATAAAATCACATAACATAATATAACTTTGCTTTTATATACTGTCAAACAGCATAAGGCTCTTAGTTTCTAAAAATATATATTTTGTTTTACTTTCTTCATTTTAGTTTAATATTGCTACTAAATAAAAAATGGTAGTATTTTATTTTTTAACCAAAGAAGGAAAAAATAAAATACAGCCACCTCTGGGTAAATCTTTATGGTAACAACAACCACAACAAAAGAAGATGCTTGCACTTTTATCCCTTGTGGATTTCCTTTTAATATTTCAGAGCAATGAACATATGGCTGTTACTATCAGCTCTGGTGTATTTGCGGTGATGCCTATCAACATCCACCAGAGAGCAGGGCAGCTCCAAAACCCACATCTTTTATGCTGTGGAAATTGATGGAGACAGCAACACAGCCAGCTTCTTGGCCAAACAACATGGAATGCAGTTCATTTCAAAGGTCAGCGCATATTTAAACTTGCTTCATTACTCCCACCTTTATGCTTGAGATTTTCATTTTTTTAAAATCAGTTTACCTAGAGGTTCCTTTAGAGACAGAAAAATGAAAGTGCTGAATCCTATTTTCATTTGGGGATATCAAGCTTTTTATCAAATTATAGAGGTGGCTTTTCAGAATATTTCATATCTGATCAGAAGGAAAATCCAAAAATAATTTTCTCTTTATTCAGGAGTCTTTCAGGCACTGGGACCGTTTTATTTATTACTTAATATTGTGCTCCAGTCAATCATTTTGAATTCAGACAGGAAAATGGAATTTTTATTTTTAAAAGGAAAAAATCCTGAGGAAAAATGCTATGGAATAAAGCAGATTTTATTATTTTTAAAAATGGAAATATGCCTTCTTTTCCTCTTCTGTTTTATTTTTTTTAATCCCAGTGTATTAATAGACATTTATTAAACAAACAATCTTACATAAAATCAAATATTAGTTAATTACAGGCATTTTTTTCAGAGGATTTCTACAACATGTATCACTGAGCTTGAGAAATTATGGCCTTGTAACACAATAAGAAAAATGTTTTTCTTCCTTTAGACTGGTATCTCAATGCACATATTTTCTGTATGTGCTGTGTGTCTGTGTGTATAAACCTGAAGTACGTATTTATATTGCATTTTGCTTTTTTCTAACTTTCCATTGAAAGCAGGTTATTCCTAAGGTGTATATTTACCCTGGGACAGAGCCTGAATAGAAGAAATACATTAATACCTTTCAGTTACAGTTACTGGTTTATAAAACTGGACACATATATCAATGAAACAGTGTTAAATTTTCCTGTTTAGAAACATATTGCATCACTTGTAGTGGACCAGAAATAAATTATTAAAACTTTTAATATGTTAATCTGTAGCAGCCTCCATTCATTGACCTGAAAGTTCTTTGCCAATTTTAATGAATTAAGCCTTGAAGTGCTCCTTTTGCTTTTATCTCTTCTTCTCAGGTGTGAAAAGCAGAGGTAGAGTAACTAAAACAATTTGTTCAAGATCAACACAGGATGTCTGTGGCCCAGTGAGAAATGTAAAAAGCATTTCTAAATGTTCAGTTCTGTACTCTAGCTGTAAGAAATTACCCTTAAGAGAGAAAATGTAATGAGCTTATGAGGGTGAGGCCATGCCATACACATTCTCCAACAGCCACTATGGTCTGCCCTAGGTATGGAAATCACTGAAGGGCCCTGAGGAAAACTGCACCCAGTTTTTTGTTAGAATGATTATGACACAGCCTTCCCAGTGTGTTCCCCTTAGTGTACAAATATTCAAATAGCCACAGACTCTTGCACTGAGACCCAACAAACAACACTGAGGTATTAGACAGTAAGTATTTCTTTAAAGGGTGACTTCTGTGATAGGGTTGCTTAAAAGGTTCTTCATCAGGGTGGGAGTAGTGTGGAGGTACAAGGGGAATAGGTGACACATTCTGTTGCTATATAGTCGGGCCATTATTTATAGCTAGGCTGATAGAAAAAAAAATTGGCAGTATAACAGAGCCATTTACACTATTCTTTGTTCTGTAATATTTATAAAACACCTTTATTACAGTGATTATGAAGAAGAAAAAGGAAAAATGGAGAGAGAGATGCAGAAAACATTAGAAGGGTTTTCTTCCTGTGCCTTTCAATTTTACAACCTGTTGTATAACTAGCAGATACCTTTCTAAGCATTTTCATTTCAAATATGGGGGGAAAAAGCTCCTGTGGTATTTAAAGCTTATAGTCTTTAAGCCATGAGGAGCACCATAAAGTATTAAAGATTCAAATATGATTAAGCTTAGTATTTTTTCAAACTTTTTGTTGGCCCGTAATAAGCTTACAGCATGTGCTATGTGATAAGACAAGATGATACTAAAATATTATTTGGAAACATAAACCTGTAAAACATGATAAAACTTGTTGTCGTTAGAATTCCTGGGTAGTCTGAAGTATTACTAATACTTCAGTTAGGAGTTATGTTCCTATTTTAAGTTCCCATGTAACAAAGCATTTGAAAGATATACTTAGGTTCAATCCTTTTTCAGAAAAAAAAAAATCCTAATAATTTCCCTAAGTTAAATAGGATCTAGGTATATCCTTAACTACTTTACTGGATAAGGCTGGCCTACTGAATGGGGCTCTTGGTGAAAAAAAAGTTTTGTATGAGAAAAGTGACATCAAAGACTGAAAATGCTATCTTTTAAATATGCTGCTGTCACCACAGGAAACAGACTCCTGTAGAATAGTAATTATGTGTAACTGTGACATCCTTGCTTCAGTATGTTAGCTGCAATTTAGAGTTGCAGTTTAAAGGCCTAACTTCCCTTTGGCATCAGTATGATACAGTGGATAAAGGCAGTGAGTTATGTGTGCTGCTTTGGAATGCTTCCTCTCATTAAATGGTGTTATTTATTAATATGCAGATGCTTGGCAACAAAGTAGGAAAATTTTAAGTACAAAAAAGGCTACTGATTAGTTATCACATTGGAATGCATTATTGAATGACATTTAGTGTATCAAATCCAAAATGTTACACTTTCGACATTGGTTGCAGTAGTATTTCATGTCACATTCTGTATCAGCTCTAACTTACTAATAGAAACAGTATAGATGAAGAGTTCTTTTAAAACTTACTGTTACGATTTTTCTTAAACTTAAAACTACTGACTTAAAGTTTCTGGTACCAAAACACTCATTGAATACTGTGAAGATACACCCAGCATGTAGGAGAGTCTCACCAACTCTAACCTGATCAAAATATTTTGCAAAGAAATTCTTACTTTTGTTCATAGTTTTGCATTTCTAGGTGATAGTGTTGCACTTAGTAAATATTTGACAAGGCAGCAGATATGAAATATAGTTATATATCAGAGCTATAAAATAGTATCAATTGTATGTTAGGCTTCTTTCACACTGTTACATTTTCAGTCAGCTCAATTCCTTATTTTTATCTCCATTGTAGTGTAGTCTGCACACCAGTCTTGTTTCTACTGCAAAAAAGACTTTTTATGGTACTAACAGGTGGCAGAAATAGAGGATAAAGTGCCAGCTACTTCAGTTTCATTCTCTTGTTTCCTTCCCCACTATTTAAGATAGAGGTCATGGAGCAGAAACACTCTTTAGCATTTCTCTAGACTCAGAGGGAAGGATATGACAAAAGAATAAAACCTGAAAAGGTAGTGCCTGCACACCAGCTGTGGCCCAAGAGGAACGATGTCTTTTTTGGCTGAATAAAGCTTCATCCTTACCTTAGTGAAGTCAACAGAAAACCTCACATTGACTTTTAAGGGAGTGTAGAAGAAATGTTCCTATGTAAGTGTACCAAATATCACCAATACTTACACTGTGTGAGAGATTCATATGAAAACAAAGTGAAAATATTGCAGATTTTATCTCCGTCTTCTAGCCCTCCAAAGTGGTACATTTAGTATGTTATTGTACATTTTGCTCCTGTACAGACACAAAACCACCAAGAAACACAGGGGAAGCTATACCTAAAATCTCTTTATGCTCCATTCATTTAAAGAAGCAGGCATCTTACATAAAATAGTTTTAATTGACAGCTCTCCTAGCTGAGATTTTGAAGTGAACACCAAGTTTCAGTGGTATTACAAAAATCAGATAAAAGAAACACAATGACTTTTTTCTCTGTGTGGATTTTATTTTTTTTTAATTTGCATTATTAAAACTTTGTATAATGGTGAATTCAAATCTCAAAGTGAAACCAGGAAAGCTGGGTAATGGTGGAAGTGAAGTTTACTGACCGTTATACTACTGAGGCATGAATTGCTTAAAGCCCTCTATTTGATTGCTAAATCAGTCTTGAAGATTTTGATAAAGACATGCAAACATGTGTGTGTTTATAGATTTATAGATATAGATATGTATATATATATATATACATGTGAGTATAATGCATACATGAGTGTGTTCTTGGATACACACACCTACACACTTCCTGTATGTACTTAGATAAGTGTATAAATGCAGGTATGTTACAAATTTAATTTACAACAAAGTTTCCTAGCTGTATCGGGTATTTATTTTTCATTAGCAAAGCTCTGAAAAGTACTATACGAAAGGTATATGGTATTTGAGAGCTATATCTAAGAATTTATTCTTGATAATGTACGCTGGGAACACCTGCAGTGAAGTTCAAGGTCTTGATATTCTTAAACTTGTATAGAAACTCCAAGCAGGTCTTGGATTTAAAAAAATGATTTGAAATGAATTATTCTGGCCATGAGTTAAAAATTGATTGTATGTCTGTATATATATATGTATTTAGAGAGTAAAGTCAAGCTGGGCAGCAAACCCCACTTTTAATAAAAATGGGTTTAATACAAATACTTTCTAGGACTGAAAACAAGAATGTTGAATGACATTTTGACTGTAAGCGAGGTTAGTTTAATATTTCTCGCTCTATTTTCTCCCTCTTTTATTTTTTTAATTGTTCTTTCTCTTTCATTCTCTCTTTCATTCTCTTCTATTAAAATTTCATTTTCCAGTCCAGAGAAATTTTTAGTCATTTCATGATCATTTCGCTTTCCCAAAGTCTGTATTTTTTTACTGAGCTTCTCTGGATATTTTGCAACCTGTAAGCAGAGAACATATAACATGATGTTTCTGTGCATTTATTGCTCTTATTTTATGATAAATCCCTTCAATGTCACTGTACTTTTAAAAGTTGAAGTACACAAAATCTGAGGAAATTGTGGAAATTCTTCTTGCTGAGCTGGACATGGGCTGAATGGATCCCATTCAAGAATGACTGTTAATTTACATGACCCCACTCTATGAACAATTTCTTTGAATCAGTTTTTTTCCTCTCAAGTTTTATATCCCACCTAATCTCAGTGTATTGTATTTGCTGTAGATTAAGTTATAGGATGAGTGTCTGTCAAGTGATTATTTCCCTTACTTCTTACACTGCTTTTACGTATATGGAAAAAATATCTTACATTTAAGTTACTGTTTAAAATTAATTTTCTCCACATGTGTTTGTTACAGAAGACAAAGTGATACACCAAGCACTTTGTATGGGGAAAAAAGTGTTTTTATTATGGGTTTGGTTTATCAGTGGAGTCAATTCCTTTAGCCTAAAAGTAGTTATGGTGCAAAGCTCAGCTTCAGTCATGCTGAGTTTGTTGCCACAGCTGGTGAATACTTGATGATTTGAAAATAACATCAAGATTTTTTAACAAAACATACTACAGAATGAATTGTCATTGTTTTTGACTTATTTGCATATGTGATCATAGAGTCATGGAATATCTTGTGTTGGAAGGGCCCCCCAAACATCACCAATTCAAACTCTGGCCCTTCACAGGACAGCTCCAAGAGTCACACCATGTGTCTGAGAGAATTGTCCAAACACTTATTGAACTCTGTCAGGCTTGGTGCTGTGACCACCTCCCTGGGGAGCCTGTTCAGTGCTCAACCACCCTCTGGGTGAAGAACCTTTTCCTAATATCCAACTGAAATATTATAACTGATGTTTTCTTTAGTATGGCAGTTGCTAATTCATTCTATTTTTGTTTAAAAATTATACTTTTCTCAAATATTCTGCTTCTGGAGTAATGTTTTCTTTCAAAGAAAGGCACATTAGTCTATAGCATAAAATTTATACCCTATTTGGCCATTAATTGCAGTATTACTATTTTGTAAAACTGTAAAATAGCAGCATCTGTTCTTTTAATCTCAGCTAAAAGTTCTTTTGAATCTCTTGAGTGATCATTGCAGGCTATAGATTCAGAAGGAGTGTACATCTTTTCCATGGTTTTGTCTGTGCTGTGTATCACTCTTCTGTTGCATATGTGACAACAGCTAATGCATTCCATCGCCTACCGGGTGAATGCTCCTATGCTTGAAATGGGCTTTACAGAAAGGCAGAGAATTATGAGCACTTATTAGTTATTACCAATTTATGCTAATATACAAGGAAATTAATCATTTAATCATTCTGATTGAAAGGATGAGCATGATTCACAGGAGATGTAAATTGGTATAGCCCTATTTAAATCAATGAAACTATACTGACACATGCCAGCTGAGAATCAGGTCTCTCATTTTTATTTGAATAATCTAATGGCAAGCTGACCAGACCATAAGAGAATACAGTAAATAGAACAATCCTGTATTGAAATTGGAATTTAATATGGGAGTTAGTAAGATAGAAGCTAGTAAAGTTATATGAAATTTTCTAATATTTTGTTCTCTATATTGTCCTGTTTAGTAGGCAGGTCTTGAACAGATCAAGTTTAAGCTTTGAAGATGGTGGCATAAGGATGTATCTAGCAAACAACACAATGCAGAAAAATATTAGAAAATATATTTTCACAATATTGCCAAAACAACACACTTTTTGATGTCTTTTGGAAAAAAAGTAAAAATACTCATTTTACCTCTGCAGCAGCTGGTATTATTTAGTGTTCTGTCTGTCCTTAGTCTTCCCTGGTCTAGTGTTAAAATAGTAGTGGTAGTGCAAAAGAAAGATTAATGAAAAAGAGAAAATCACTATGATTCAAATAGGTCTTGCTAATAAAATAATATTTGCCATTAAATATAATGCCTATCATTGTAAGGAAATAGTATAAACAAGGTTGCCAGTGTATTTTTTTTAATGAAAGTATCTTAAACAAAATTATGAAATTACAAACACTCTCTAGAACTACCATAAATGTTTCTTCTCATTGCATGTACCTTTGGGACTGTAGCACAGGAAAATGGATGCAAAACTCTATAAATGTGCCAGATACTTGGTACAGGATTCCTGGCATACATTTAATACCTCACTATTTTTGTCCCTAAAAGGAGAAAAATAGTCAAGATAAATTTGAATTTGGTTTAGTTTAAACATAGTAGTGAGATAATATATGCAAGTCTATTTTTTCTGTAATTTCCAGAGATGTTTAGCAAACTGATATCAATATATTGTATGTGGATATGCTGCATACATGAAATAATGTGAATTCCATGTATGTATGGAATACATGGTAGGCCAAGTCATTTATTTCCATGAATTTACTGTGGAAAGTCTTCTGTAGCAAGTAAAAGTGATACCTTAAGAGGCAATTCATGATTTCTTAAGAGCCATTCAATTTTAAGAATTTGGATGTCAAGCATTTGAAGTTATACAGTTTGCTACATCTTTTAAGTTGTTTTACAAGATGAATTTTGCACCACTGACATCCAACTTACTTTTGAGACTGCATTGATAGTGTGTTTTACTTTTTAAGTTGATGTAATGACAAATTTAAACTCTGGAATAAGGACTTTTAAGAGAGAAGTGAGACTAAAAGGAGAAGAATGAATTGCTTCACTTGAACAATCATTGCAATATTTTACAGTACTTGACTAAATTGTTTAACCATTACAATACTTTTTATTTGTGTAGCAGACTTCAGGATTGTAAAGATTTCTTCCCAATTTAAAGTTAGAAAGAGTTTCTGAATCTCAATCAGTATCACCAGAGCTGTGAGACGTGATTTCAACAAATTTTACTCACAAGAATTTTTGAAGTGACTAAAAATATTTATATCTTTGAATTATGTTCAGAGAATGGATTTAAAGAAAACTAAGCTGGGAAAAGAGTATGGAATTTGCACAGTGTTTTCTTCCAAATGAATTATCCCAGCAAAACAAAAATTAATCTTTTAATCTGGAAACTTCTTGCTTTTTCTTTTTAAAAGTTAAAATTTATAAAATAAAGATGAAACATATTTAAGAAAGAAAAAGCCAAATATTAGGCAGAAATTTTACATTTTGGGTTGTTGGTTTTTTGTTTGTTTGTTTGGTTTTCAATTCTTACAAAATTTACAGAGTTGCAGCATGGTTGAGGTTGGAAGGGACCCTTGAAGGTCATCTGGTTCAACCCTTCAGCTCAAGCAGGGCCACATAGAGCCCATTGCCCAGGACCATATTCAGACAGACTTTGAATATCTCTGAGGATTGAGATTCCACAACCAATCTGGGTGACCTGTGCCATTGGTCAGTCATCCTCACAGTAAAAAGAGTGTTTCTTCATGTTCAAGATGTTCAAAAGGATCCTCCTGTGTTTCAGTTCATGTCCATTGCTTCTTATCCTCTCATGGGGTACCACTGAAAAGAGCCTGATTCCCTCTTTTTCATTTCCTCACCTCAGGTAATGGTGCACATTTCCCCCTGAGCCTTCTCTCCTTCGGGCTAAACAGTCCCAGCCCTTTCAGCCTTTCTTCACAGGAGAAATGCCCCAGTCACTTTGTCATCTTAGTGACCCTTCACTTGACTCTGTCCAGTAGCTCCACATCTCTCTTGTACTGAAGAGCCCTGAACTGGATGCGGTACTCCAGGTATGGCCTCACCAGTATCCTGGAGCTTCCTGGACCCCGAGGCCTCACTCCTCCTCAGTTATTTTCCTCAGCCTCTTGTTTTGACCAGCAAACAAAAGTTTCTTGTTTTTTTCCAGCTCTGGTTCTCATAGTCATTTTATATATTGATAAGATCAGTAAATTCAAGGCCACCTTAATGCTGTCTGTAGCAGCAGATGCTGGAATAAAGTCTGTAAGTCTCTATTGCTGATGTTTATGGGGAGAAAATGCTAGTGAAAATACAAATGAAGTAATGTTTTGAAGAGGAAGTTTGGATAGTCCTTAATAGTTTACCCTAAAAGCAATAACACAATGGTAGGGAGTGACTGCAGTAGTCTTGAGGGGATAATTGCTCGGAAAAGTTAATGCTTCTTTGAAAATGTTGATTGAAATAGTAGTAGTATAAATGTGATGTACCATTTTAATATTAAACTACATTGAGCTAAGTGGAACTTACAGTGATAAGACAGATATTTTTCTTACTGCTTTGACTTTATGTACTCAAATAGTTTTATATATATGCATCCCTCTTTTTTCCCATCAGAAAGGTTTCATACTGTAGTGTGATCTGTCAAAGTCTGTGTATACAACAAGGAAGCAACAGGCAACTGAGGATTTTGCAGGTAGAAACACAATAATAGGTAAGGATAAAAATATTTCAGTATCAACTGAACTGAATGTTTTCTAGAAAAAAAAATCAGTTACAAGTGTCATCCTCTACAACTTCAGTCATGATCATCATCATCATCATCAATAAGGTTTTTTCAAGAACTGTCTTCACCATACCAAATTGCAGGTGGGATTATCCAGGGATGCCAGGGAATACCTTCCAATGCCAGGAAAGAGGTGGTTATGGCATGTACCCAAAATGTGAGTGTACTTTCAGGTACTACTACATTTTTTCATGGACTGTAGAAAGAGCAAGAAACCAAAGAACTAAGAAACCAAAATGGTTTTCCTTGGCATTGGTTTTCATATGCTGATATCTTCCAGGAGAGTCTCAACTGGTTTCAGCATCACCTGAGAAAGATGTTTTGCAGTCAGGATCAAAACTGTGTTCGTCCTTATTGGCATATGTTAGCATCTTCAAAGATTTGCATTGTTCCCAATCTGTGAGTATTTCTAACCAGTGTGTCCAAGTGTGCATATTATAGCATGCACGCACATGCACACACACACAAGAAAGCAAGCACCTGTGTACACTTTTACTTGCACTTCTTTTGGGGACTAGCATAGCTTTGTGTGCCCTCTCTACATGTGATTAAATATTAATTAGGCTTCTAATATAAGCAAGTGAGTTCACAGGCCCAAATGTTACATAAATAATGCATGAGGTACCCGAAGGCTCAGCCTGAGAAGCTGATTGGCCACCTTGGATTTGTATAATTATGAAGTTTCATTATTAACAGTGGAAGCAGTGGAGAAATTTGCCTAGCTTGAGGGACTTTGAAAGCATAAGCTGTCTCATTAGGGAAAAAGGGAATAAGGCATAATATGCAAATTTATTAGTAAAAAAAAAGGAATAAAAATTAACCATAACTCGTTAACGGGAGTATTTTATATGTATATACACACACACACACACACACACATATAAACATTTCTAAATGTATAAAAAAGAGTGAAATTCAAATAGATGTCTATAGTACAGCTATTTAACAGTTTTGTTTGCAAGAAGTATTGCTTAAAAGCTTTTGTACTTGGTATAAAACAATCTTTAATATTTTACAGAAAAATCCACAGGTAGCTTAATGGGTTCTGCAAAGTGAGAGGTACGGAGGTGAAAGAGAATGAACACAGTCCAGGGTTCTTGCTAGAATGTGTGTTGTGCATGCAATTAAATCTCAAGGTCAAACAATTTACAGACAATTACTTTTCTAACATCTCCAGAAATGCCTGCTTACACGTCTTTAATTTTAAATGATACTGATATTCCAATTCTCCCCAAAGGTTAATGCTGACTAAATCCAGCTGTGACCTGACACGATGCGACAGCACAGTGCCTAATTATCCTCTGGATAGTCATTTACTTTAAACCATTAAAGAAATAGGCTGAGAGGAAGATTTAGGACCCAGAAAAAATGTTAGCCTGACTTCTTTCTTCTTGAGGATGGGATGGGCTGAAAAATAAAAATAAAATCTTTCTAAATGTTAGCCATTTGCTTTGATGGCAGAAAATTGTTCATCCCACTCTGTTTTTTTTACAGGTTAAATTGCTAACTAGTTCATTTTATCCATTGCCTACGGCTGGCGCTAAATGTCAGTGACAAATTTTGTACTTGTCTTGAAGAATGAATTAAGTTATGCACAAAAGCTCTAGTGCTTTTTTTAAGATGAGTGAATTGCAGAGGGAAAAAAGTTGCTCATTTGAAAAAAGGATTATTTCGATTAAAGGCCTTTTCTATTGTAGTGGAAGACAGGTAGTGGTTTAAGATAATTCTGACAGTTACCTCCCACAGAGGCTGCACTCCTTTACTAGAAATTTCTTTAAGAGCACTTGCATCAGATTATGCAATATGATTGTTATCATAAGACCATTTGTGACAGTAAAGGGGTGGAACAATTACAGAAAATGGCAACTATTATTCATTAACTAAGGTAAAACTGGTCTTTCTTCAGTGAGGTCAGCATTCCATCACCTTCAGAAAACCTTTCTGTGGTTTGTAGAAATGGCAATTAAACCCCCCCAAAGTATACTCTGCCAAATATTGGTAAGAAAGAACAGTTCATTCAGCAGTTTAATTGAGAAGACCTGGAGCAGTCTTCACAATCCATCTGGTTTTCAGTTGTGTGGCTGTGGTAGTACTCCATTATCTCTAAGTGAATAAGGTATCTAAGAATGATTGCTACTGTCATAGTGTTTAAAACTCTGTACTGGTTTACTATCCATAGGCTAAACCTAAGGGAGCTCTGTATGCTTGGATTTGATTTGATTTGATTTGATTTGATTTTCATGTGCACTCTTTCTGTTTATTGGAAATCTAAAGAGAGCTTAAAGTTAAGACTAGACTTTACAGCTAATCTGTTACAGGGGTCTTCATTATAAAGTCTGGACCACTCACCTTGCTGAGGTAGCATAACTGATGCTCTGTTGTACTTATAGTACCTAATTTCTTCTAGGTACAATTACAACTATAGAGCAATAATTATTTTTTATTTATTTATTTTTTTAAAAAATTATGGAAGTGCCTGGTATTTCCAACTGTAAGCGGAATGCAATTGTGCTGTGCACTGTACAAAAACACAGATTTGAAGTAAATGTTTTTAGTGGCACCCACAGGTTTTGGCAGATACTTTTCTCCTCTCACTGTGTGCATAAATATTTTCACTGATACCAGCTGTAGAAAGTGATATGGTAAATGCTAATCTCAGTACAGTCATAGCAGTCACAAATGGAAGTTAGATCTGTAATTTCAAGTTGAAAGCTGAAATGAAAAATCTAGTGATTATGCACTACTGCCCTAAGCTACTGAAAGATTCCCTCTTTCTTTCTCCTCTACACTCTCATTTTCAGGCAAGAGGATAAAGTTTCCTCCTCAGGAGAAAGAAAAATACAGATTATCAGTTTTCTGGTGATAACAGAAGAAACTCCTGAAGACAGTCTAGCTCTAAAAAGTAATACACTGGGATACCAGTCACCTAACTTTGGATGTATAAAGTGTAGATGTCTCAGTCTGAGCTGGTCATTTTTGCTCCTATTCTACTGAGAAGAGAAACATGTATGATCAGATGTATTCCATGTAATTTTGGGGTTCTATTTAAGATGAGATGTATTGACATCTGAAGGTGCTTGGTTCTTTCTGTTAACTTTAAAGAGAACCTAAAGTTGGTTGCAGTTTTAGGGCAACTTACTGATGATGATTTCCCCATTCCTTAACTTTTCATTTCTTGTTTGCCTGCTTATACTTGAAGAATTCATTTCCACTCCTTATGCATTAAAAAGCATCCTTCAACATTTTTATGAGGATATTTTAAGGTGGTTCTCAGATACATTTTTTCCATTTCCAAAGACCCACACTTTTGACCTTCCCTTTGATAAGCTAGTTGGAGCACCTTCAGTCCCATATTTTTGTTTATTTTTTTTAGACTCATCACTTACGTAGCTTTCTTCTGAGTCTTCTGTTTCACACATTTGTTGCAGTGTGAATAAGTGTTGCAAGAGTGGTCTGACCAAATTTTGCACAGGGAACTACCCTTCCTTTTTTCCATTTTTTGGCATATGAGAATTTTGTGAACTGTTAGTAACTCAATATCACATGAAGAAATTAAATTATACTGAGATAGATATTTATAATTTCCTGTAATATTGCTTTTCAGAGAAAAATTTTGGGGTTTTACTTCTGGTTACTTCTTTCATTGCATTAGACTGCATGTTTTCGCTATGACCCTTCATCTGGGTGGTTGACTTGCACTCAACTCTATCCATCATCCTACAAACCTTTCTATGTTCTGTTAGCTCAACTTCCTGAAAATGATTGCTAAAAATACTGTGACATTTGGCCAGTGACTGTTCCTTTTGGCATCTACTTTACCCAGTATTGAATATTGGTACTTTGGTTTTTTGCTGATTTGAAATCTCAGTAAAGAAACTACTGCACTCTGGGACCTGGCAGTGAGTTAGATTTGCTACATCTTAGTGACGTACTCAATTGTAAGCATTCCACTTAAGCCATGCAAGCAAACAATTGAGAGAAAAAAAGGCAACTTCAGAGGGCAAACCATCTCACCAACTCCAACAGAAAAGCTGACCAAAACTTCAATTAAGCAAACAAGTCACAAAATAAAAAAAATAAAAGGCATTTTCACATGAAACTCCTCAGAAGAGAGAGTCAAGGTGAAAGCAGCTCATTGGTAACAGATCAGTCATATCCCACGGACACCGTGCAAACTATAAAGTGTCCTCTTGGAACACTGGCATGTTTCTTTTCACTGCCTGCTCAGTAGATCTTAGAAACTTATACTAAATATTTAACTTTTAGATGGAAAAAAATTACATGGGATGAATATCAATCTTTTTGAAAATTGGTTTCTACATTTCCTGTTTTATTTATTTGACAATTCAGAGAATGTTAATTAAGAAAACATAGTGGTCTGATACATCAAATATTATGTTCAGTTCTGCAAAGTAATGGAAACATTTCAGTTTCATATTTATTCTTAGAATTAAGTTCTGGAAACCAGAGCTTTTCCTTATGGCCTTTTTTTCATGTCTTAATTACTGAATAGTCCCCTGGTAAATTTTATCTTTTAGTAAATGTTGTCATTATGTTCAGCTGAAACCTCCAGTTTGGGCTGTAGAACTTTCTGCTGAACCTTATTATCAGTCCCAGGACAAATCTGTATTGAATCATCATTTTGAGAGCACTTCTAGAAGTGGCAAAACACATACTTATTATGAAATATTTCATAACTGATACATCTGCAGCTTTGAGAACCATCTTCCCAGTAATATTGCTTCATAAAATAAAGAAGAATTTGCAAAGGACTGTGTGTGAATATGCCTTGGTGGCTAAGTGACTTAAAATATTTGAAATATTTCCAATGAATAAATTTCAACTATTTTTTGTAACTACTAGAGAAATATGTATGTTTAGTACTAAGAAATACAGAACACACCTTTGTTTAATTCTATTATTCTTTTAAAGCTAAATTCATAAACTAATGCAAAAAGTTCTGCTTTTATTCATTCTGTTTAGCAGTTTACTCTGTGAATATTTGGATTGAAATCAGTGGGAATTTTGTGAAATAAGTTAAAACTTTCTGTAAGATGGGAAAGAAAATAATTCTCAAAAAATACCAAGAGGCAAACAAGGTGTAAATCTCTCACTATATATTCTGATTAAAATTTAATGGCTAATGAAGTGGGCACAATACAACAATTGGGGTGGTGGTGAATAAAATTCAGTTAATCAAGGTAAACCTATTGATATCATTAGGTAGCGACATGTAATTATTTGTAGTGGGAATAAGCTGGGATATTAGAAACAGCACACACATTCCTGCCACAGGTTGTATTGTGTTTAGAGTGCATCAATGATTTGAGATTTCCATTTTTCATATGAACTCATTTCAGGGTACACGTTTAATTTCTTTCCTTCAGTGCTACTCTTCATCTGTTGAATCAAAGTGTCTGGTAACCTAGAGTACCAGCAATTTTCCTTCCTCTTTTTCTGTGGGTATTTTTCCTCTCAGTAATAAATAAATGGTATATTGTGGCAGAAGTAAATGAAGAAAGGAAAAATAGCCCTTTGGCTGCAGGTTCAGGTCCTGACACTTCTCCTGATGAGACGCCCAGTGCTACAGGACAGAGTCCACAGGGTGAGAAACATCACTGGTCTCCCTCAGCTGAACATCCCTAAAAGACATATTTGTGACAAAAAATGATTATAGTAAAGGATGTGTGCTGTTTGTCTGGAGGGAGTCTACTCACTGCTGGCAGCAAGGTAGTGTGCAACCATGGACAGAATAAAAGCCAATCAGTGAGGTTGTTACATTAATGATCTGTAATATGAAATAGATGGTAAAAAATTTTGAACTCTTGTGAATCCCTATACTATGATTTGTGAAATATGCACTTCACAAACACAGATTTGAATTCAGAATGATGCATTTTGAGTTTGAGTTTTGTTAATGTTTTACTGAAGAAAACATTTCTATGCATAACAAGGATTCCTCTTGTAGATTTTTAAAGTGATTTTTATAGTGATTATATTGTAACAGACATTATGTGGATTTTTTTCTTTCATTTTGATTTGGATTTTTCTGAATGAAAAATACTGCGTTTTCACCTGAAAATTCCTATTGACTGAAATTTATCACTTGGTCCTGCTTCCAAAAACTTGTTCCAGTCCCATTTTCTTTCCTCCTTTCTAACATGTATTTATCTTGATCTTTTTTCAAGTGATGGTGTTAGTCACTTTGTACTTACTTTTTTTCTGGATAATAATCAGTTTTATGCTTTCAGATCATATCTCCTGAGACTTCCTTGTCAGCCATTTCCCCTCGGGATAGCTCAAAGCTTGTTAAGAAAAGTTGTATGAACTCTTAATGTGTCCTTAGTGCAGGATCCATTACAAAAAAATATTCAGTTACTCTCAGGTCCGAAATAACACAGCCAAGCCTAGACTAATCTTAAGCCTAAGCCTTTATTGTTGTTCCAGTGATGTAAGGATCCATGATTTTTTGATAGATTCTTTCTCAAGGAGAGATAATTCAATTTTATTTCTAGTAGAAATTAAAGTTTTATTCTTGCTTTATTATTTTTAAAAATTTGTGTTACATGGATTTACATATCTCATATGTGTGCCAGTGAAAAAACGATATGAAATGTTTTTAGAAATTTTTGTGTAGCTCCAACTTGAAGGATGATGAAAAGGAAGCAATCACTGCCTTACTAGTTTTTTCCCCCTGTTATTTTGAGTTCAATACATCCAGGAAAGGACAGATTTGGATGTGTTTGGCAGAGATTCCTAAGTGTAACAGAAGCAGGGCACGCCAAGAACAAAGTCAGATTAGTTTAATTTTGCCTTTTTAAATACTGTCTTGACATTCTGAAGCGAAGGGTGTTGCATAGATAGAAACTGTATTATGCTATGGTGTTTATCAAATGCTCCTCACCTACTGCACCACCCCCATAAATCCACCAAAGCTGTTATTCAGGGTGGGAAGGTGGGGAGAATGGAGTGAAAGCTACAGAATGATTTAACACACTGGGAACTTAATCAATAAGACTGTTGCAGCAAACTCCCAGGGAAAGAGTGTTGTTTTCCATCCACATGATAATGAGGCAGACTAGCAGCAACCTCTGGAGGAAGAATGCTGGGGCTGTGATTCTGAGTTGCAGCTTTGCTAGTTGCTAATTAATAGTTTGAGGCCAAGGAGACCCCTTTTTGCTGTATTTTCTTTCTGGCTCATCCCACATACCTCTTTCACTACTGAGGTCACTCTGTGATAAATTAGATTCTGGAAGCCAAATTTAACAACATCTAAGTTTACCTTTCTGCTTTCTCCTTTGTTCTTGACATTATTAGTACATATGTATGGCTATAGAGCATGTAATCCTTCCTTACACTGGAAACTACTTGTTTTATTCCCTGTGCCTTGTATCCCAAATTCATACAGCTGAACTTATTTTGGTGTTTGACATCTGTGGTTTGACTAGAAAAAGCAAAAGCCAAGCTGGATGAACATTTAGCATAACTTGATATTTGTGATGTGCAAATTTAAGTGGGTTTTAGTGCTGTTAGATGAAGAGGTTGGGAATGCTTGTTTCATGGTACTTAAGCCCAGGATTGATTTTTCTCACTTTTATCTGGAGTCCAAAACAGAACAGGGATCCACTTGACCGCAGCTAAAGTTCTACTGAATGATGCCCCTATATCTGTATCATTGCAACACATAGAAGAAGTAGAGAGAAACCAAGTATTTCCTCCATTGGCAGAGAAAAAGTAAGGCAATGGAAAAGGAAAGTGAGGTCAAAGTTGGCCATAAAGCAGATGGCCGTAATACAGTGTTGGGCACTGCAGTCCAGTAGTGTAATGAATCCAGGTTTTGGAAGGCTATTTTATGGGACTACCTCAAAGCATGTCATAGGTAAGAGTGAATTCATGCATTTAGCACCAGTCCTTCCAGTCTAGTAGTATCACTTCTACATCTCCTTACCTCTGTAAGGTTATTTATTTCAAGTTTCATGAAAGGTTTTCTTAAAATGTTTTCTTATACTCTTGCCATACTTAATACTAAAACCAGAACATAGAAATAAAATTCTCTTTGTTGATTATGTGTAATGGCTTTTGTTGCATTTAGTTTTGGTTTGGTTATTTTTTTTCTATTTTGTTTTCCTGACTCTTGATTGTCTCATCTTTTTGCTAAGCTTGTCATGACTCTTGCAGCCATCCAAAGCACCAGTATGATAGCAGAGAGAGCAGTGGAGTAACTGTACCTGTGTGTGAATGTGTTTTCCCCAATTTCACAATAAAAGGCCCTTGAGACTGAAATTGCTCATTAGATTTTTTCTGGCCTGAGAGGTCAGTATCACCTTTGCTACTTTGCCACAGCAGATGAAGCTTTACATAGAAAATATTGCATTAACTAAAACTTTCATGTGTAAAATGTGTTTTTTCAAAGATGTATCTATGGTTTGGAGAAATAATGCAGATAATTTTTTTGCCTTGAATTTAAAATAATCCCACATTATAATCACTTTATCTACTAATGAGTGAAGTGAATCAACCATTTATGTGGGTTCAAAAATATTTCTGTTTTACCTGGAAATTCAACTGATGTATGCAAAATTGCCTAGAAAACTTGATTTAGATACAGAGCTGCAGAAATTAGGCCTTCATTCCCCCTGGCAACTTTCATTTTTGGAGCCTAAAAGTAGCACATCTGTAGTATAATTTGTAATTAATAAACTTGACTGGTATTTAGAGACTAATGACAATTCCATTGATAGCATTCTTTTCCTTAACATTCACACCTGTCTTATCTGTCCTTCAGTACTAGCATTTCTTGTGGTCTTGTGTTTTCATAATAAGCCTTTTAGTGCAGAGACCTTTGTTTGGGTCAGTGTCTAGGGTAACAGCTACTGCTTTGGTTTCTCACTTCAGAGCTGGCATTGCAGGAGACAAATATGGCATAAGTCAATTCTTTAGTACTTAAAGTGCCTGTCATCTCATTCTTTGATGATGCTTCTTGTCCATGACTTATGCTGCAAAAAGGTTTGATATCATGTTTGTATGGGAGGGTTTACCAAGACTTTTTACAAAATAAAAAATATCTTTGTAATAGAAAGAAATGAGCAATAGGTTTTATTCCTTGGTACAATAAGAATTTCAATGCAAATACAGATTTAATTTTCATTTATGCACAGGGTTGTTGCAATGGCATATGGGCAGAAATAGCAGACACTAGATCAGGAGTCGTTTCTGGTAGTCACCACAACAATATGTGCATGAGAACATGTGCACACATATAGACACGCAATTCCTACGTGCAGTCTTTGTCCTAAATAGATATCCATATATTGCTCATGAATTACAATGATTTTTGTTTGTGAAACAATTGTATTTTAATTTTCTTTTGTGCTTTGACAGGATATAATTATTTCTGAAATGTATAATAGGATCAAAGCATATTTCATTATTAAAGAAATTATTGCATTATGTTAGTGCCCTCCTGACTGCATGAAAATGTTAATCCAGTTTTGTTATATTTTTTTTTTCAAATGAGCAGATTTTTCTTATGAAAATTTTTTGAAATTAATTGTTTGCTTTCTCCCAACCTCTGAGGGGTCTATAGCTTCAGAAGATATCAGATAAAGGATGATGACATATAATGAGAGCAAGATTTAGCTATTAAACTTCCTTTGACTCACTTTAAATATTGATTAGAGAAACACTTCTGGGCAAATATTTATATTGAGCAATAATATAATTCTGTGATTTTTTTCCACTTTCTGAATATCATTATGCCTTCAGTAATTTAGCCTAGAAAAATACATTGTTAGCCATGGGTTATATGAAAAAGTCTTAGATAGATGAGACCAAGAAAGAAGAGTAAAATTTTCCAGCAGTAAAGTATCATTCATAAGATGCAAAGACACTCTGTGTTGCACAGCTTATATCTCGCCTTTTCCAGGGTTTAGAACTGTTGTACCTGGGATATTGGCTTCAAGCAATTTCTAATATAATGCTAATGTTGTGACAGATACTAATGAAACCATGCTGTTTCTAGATAAAGCTGATATTGAATACATAGGTAGAAGAGGTAATTTCCTTATTCAATTTCTTAATGAACTCAAGGGAGATGAAGGACCCTTCCTGCATCTGTGACTATCTTCTAGATTTTATTATTTTTTTCAACAAGAATAAATTTATTTGCAAGTTTTGTTTACTGGGTATATAACAGCTGAACCTACTTTTTATTTAACTGAGTGGTGTTCCCTTTGTAGGAGAAACAAAAACATGTTAAAAATTCTCAAAACACCCTTTAAAGAGCCTAAAAAGCATCAACATATTTGTGTTTTAAAATTTTATCCAAAGCTTTGCTCAAATCTGAAGACGCCAACTTGTATGCTAAACACAATACCAAGTATGTGTATTTTACATAATATTTGAGTACCATCTGAGTGTGAAGGGTGTGTGTGATACTTAACAACTGGTTTTTATTTCTTTAATTATGTTGAACCTTCGGTTACTAAGCACTGCAAGCATTTATGGAAAGTTAGATATATCTAGGCTGGAGAACACTGTGAACCCTCCCTATCTGAAGGCAACACGCTTGGCTCAGCTGTCACATGCTGAATGCCTTGCTTGTCTTGGTGTTTTTGGTCCAGACTAAGAACCAAATATTGCAGAGGGGACTAAAGAAGTAAGTTCTTGCTCTGGAGTTGACAGGATATAAATCTCGACAGAAGCAGATGAGAAGGGAAAGGAGAGTGTGAAGCCAATTTTCTGGACATGTCTGGCATATCCATTGATCCTTTCACCAAGGCTGGATCTCTGACACACTTTTTGTTTTTTGTTTTTGTTTTTGTTTTTTTTTTTTTGCTTTAGATGGGAAATCAATACAGATTTAAGAGACATTAGCATATATTCTCATTATTAAAAATTATTAAAAGATAATTTTTTTACCTCTAAGAAAAATTTTCCTTGGTCAGTTTCTCAGTTAGAGTCTATGTCTGTGCTGCTGCTTAGATTTCAAGAAAGCTGCTTTGTTTTAGGAGAACTACAGGGCTTGGTCTATTACCTGTAAATACTTTATGAAATAGTCAAATCAGTTTTATCTTATTTAAGGTTGTAATACATATTTCACATGATTGTATTATGGATGACAAAAACCTGGCTGTATGTTGAAATGTCATCCGTATGTCCATATTTCAGTATAATTGTATTTTGCAATGTTTAATCTGAATTTTGAACTAACGTTAAGTAGTTAGTTTTAGATTGTATTAAAATAACATATTTATATCACCTTTGATTGTTAATGTGTAACACTGAGATTCCTTTACCTTAAGTCTTACCTTCTTACTGGAATATAGTTTCTTATTGCTCTAATTCGTATTGTCCTCTGTCAAGTAAGAAGTCATGTAACTTACTCTTCAGACTCAATTTTTGAAAATGAGAGCAGTAAATACTGTTCTAATTGAGAGTCAGTATCAAAACAGAGAGGAAGGAGATGTTGTAAGTACTCTATAATGAAAAACTCCCAAAAGAAACCTAGGTTTCAAAATTTTAAGTGGTAAACTAAATAGGTAAATACCTGAGGTGCTTTTTTGTCATCTCAAAGAATGCAAAACCATCTTCTTAGAAATATGATCTACCTGCTAAAATATGATGGTGAGCCTGAAGTAATATTCCAGGACAGTGCTTCCTGCTTTTGTCAAAGAATGATCTGGCCTTAGGGATAAGTCCACAGTCTGGCTGAAGCAAGGCTTTTTCTCGAACTAATGAAGGTATAATAAGCCAGAGGTGTGTGGGTGTGCAATAGCTGCAGCTTAAAATTCTAAGGTTATACAGCTGTCTGTAGGAAAAGTCCAACCTCTGCATGAAATATAAAATATAGTTTTAATTTGTCTTAGGAATGACAGTGATTCTGCTGTAGTTCATCAAAGAAGGCATTTGACAACAAAGCACAAGTGCATCCTAAATATGTGTTTCTCACTCAATATGGAGGTTCATGCTATCACACTGTAGCCATTTCTACTTTTTTAATTCATTTTGAAAGCTACTCTAAAGTGCAATAAGACTTTACTGTGTAGTTGATTCCTAATTTTTAAAATTTTAAATTTTTTTTTATTTTCTGGTCAGATACTGTCCCAAGTTTTTATGAATATAACATTCTGATTGTGATGGTGAGTAAAGGCATATTGCCATTTTTTTCTTCATGTTTTCTGTCAGTGTTTCTGACTTACAACATTCCTGTAATTCTGTTTCTACAAATTAGTTCTTCACTAAGTTGATAGATCTCTTTTATGTCAAATTAAATTTTTCTTATATTAACGGTGGCAGATTTTCAAAACTTTTGGAGTGGCCTGAGAGAGTCTTGGACTTATTCTCTCCTCAGTTTCTTTTTTTTTCATATTTGTAATTGCATAGGCCACTTTAATGTGAAAATCAGAATGCTAAATTATTTAGTTTGTGTCTTACATTTGCTGCTTTTGATGTTCAAAGTATCTTCTTCAAATGTCCAGTATTTTCTTCCCCAGGTTAGTGGCATACTTCAGTTAGGTTTCTTCTTCCAGCATAGAAATGGAGCAGCCTTCTTCCTTGTTGCTGTGACATTTCTTGTAAGCAGATATTTAAGTCTAGTTTTGCTCACATTTGCATAGATAGTTGCCAGTCTGTACAGCATCCTTACAGTGAATGTGTAAGATTTTTTTTTCTCTCTTGCCTCTGCTATTGTCCATGTAGTTTTGGTCCTGTCTCTGGGAAACTGTAACTGTGAAAGCTTTTGGCTTCTACTACACACTATACGTCATTAGTGTGCAGTACCTAGTAGTGTGTAGTTGAGAATGACTGCAACTCAGATACTAACAACAGAGGCCTCTGTTGAGCTCCAAAGATCAGAATTTTTCCTCAGGAAAATGTAATACCACAAGTAAAATGAGATAAAATATCACAAGTAACTGAGAAAATACCCTTGATGTAAAACGAGAGTTGTTAAATCTCTACTCATTACAAATTCTCTGAAGATGTGTACGACAACAGTTTTAAACAGCACTTCCAGTAAGTAACTGCAAGAAATAGATATCTCAGAATAAAGACATTAAGTGGTAGTGTTACTGCTTTTGATAGGATGACAGTCACTTGATGTTTTCAGTTGTTCTCAGTTAAATCACCTAAGAAGACTAGTTGTATTAGAGAAATTCAGAGAGTATTCAATTCCATATAAATTTAAACCAGATGCTTTTTCTAAGCATTTTATAAGCAAAGATGAAAGTCTAAAAGTGTTTGGGAGTTATTTAATGGCAAATTTAAATATTGCACATTGGGGAGCTAGTTGAGTCCTTTCTCTGAAACCCTGGTGGGACCTTGAACAGACTTTGCAAAGCTCTTGCTGACCAATCCAAATTTAAAAAGTCATATATTTTGCTAAGTAAGAGCAAAGTAAGACCAGGAAGATACTCAGAGAGAGTGCACAGTGCCCTGATGTTGTGGATATGATAGAGGATCTACAGTGTTGTATAAAATACAGAATAGCATTAGGAGGCCAAAGGAATCACCACAACTGTAACCTCCACAAGGATAAAATTCCAGGAAAATGTCTGCCTTTTGAGGAAAAACTGTAAGAATGGAACTGCTTGGATTTTCAGTTTTCAAATTTCGATATTTTCAGACTCTCACAGGACATCACTACATGAGTGCTACCTCTGAGAATACCCTTCACAGGATCAGTAGTGGACAGTACAGTCAAAGAGAACTAAACTGTCAATTTGGAAGAAACAGGACACAGAGTGATTTATGTCTGAACAAAAGAAATAATGACATTCTGTAATATTAGCTTTATGGGGAAAATTGAAATAATCAAAAAGGGAGGTTATGTTGTGTTCTCTTTCATTCAAAGTGTGTGTTACCAGTGTATTGTTCCCTAGAAAGAATTATGATCTGTAATAGAATCTGGGAAGAAATCCCATGATAAAATTAAAAATTCAACAATCCTTTGTTTAAGTCTTGTCATTGAAGGGGTAGGAACCTGATTAGGGAATACTTGGGAAACAACTTCTAGGAAGTAAAGGTCTCTGCAAACTCAGCACACACTAACTTGACTTGCTTTTTCAGTAGCCTTGTCTAAGGTGAAATATGGACTGAAATTGTTAGTTCTGCACACTTTTTGCAGAGACTAATGAAAATCATTAGTTCCAAATACATGAACACTATTGTTTGTACTCTCTGCTGTTGTTGAAGTCTCAGACCTGAATGGGACTATGTTTATAGGCATTTAGGATAGTGATGCTTAAATTATGAAAGAAAAACACAGTGATAAGAAGGCAGAGATTAAAAAGTTCAAAAAACCCCCCAATATCATGGATATCAATTGAAAAAACATGTTAGAGGTAGCTATTTCAGCCTGTTGCATATATCAAAAAAGAAGATCAAGTTGGAAGAAAGGTTCTTGCTGATACAACCTGTAAAAGACCCTTCCATGGGACCAAAACTGGAATAGATTTGAAGATAATTCTGGCCTGAAACTCTCAGATTTCCAAGAATGCTAGGTAAAAAGAACCATCCTATGCATCAAGCTTATTTTCTCTTGGCACAGTAAATTTAACATCTGATAATTACCCATATTGTAGCAGACATTAATTCAAACATGTTACTAGGCTAAATGTTCTGATTACCACCTTGAAATGCATGCTAGGTACTGGTTTAGCAAAGGGAATTAATGAGACTGTGATACACAGAGGATACAGGTCACAAAGGACCAAGTCCATCACCTTTAGTTGCCCCTGGAATGTTTGTTGAACTGCTTGTATATTTTATGCTTTGATGTGCTTCCTGCTCAGATCTTAGAGGACTACTATATTCTATATTAATACTAGTTTCCAGAAAAGAAGTCTTCAGATGTAACAGTCAGTTTTGGATTTGATCTCTTGAATTTCTCTCTCAGTTTGACAAACATGCTCAGCAAACATACAGAACTAAGAAAATGGAAAAATCCCTCAGTTGCTAAACCAAAAGCCTTGGAGGAAAATAAACTGTGAGGAAATACATACCAGAACTGAGAAATTATCAGACACTAGAAGTACTTAATTTCTCAGATTCCTGGTGAATCATATAGGGTCATTTACAATTAAAATTAAGAAACTGTTAGAAGCTGTATCTTAGGCTTGGTAGTGGGGGAAAAACCCCAAAACATTCGATAATTTCTAAGTGCTTAGACTTGTTTTTGATTGCCTAAACCAGCAATTTTTCCAGCCTCAGATCATTCAGTAAAATAAAGCACAACGATTTTGATCACTATTTTAACTAAATATGGGAAAGAAGTGTTTAAATATAAAAGAAAGTTGAGGCTTTATTGCAGCAATTTTTAAAGTTTCACCTCTAAGAGCTGGAGCCAGGATTTGAAGGTGGGGCTGTGCACTTACAGTGTCGTGAGTGCAGTCACTACCAACTATACACGCCCATTGTTTTGCATCATTAATACTGTAGTGAATCTTCAGGAAAAAAAGAAAATGCCTGCTGAGACATGTAGCCTCCAGAGTCCAGTCTTTTTTATTACTTCTTTTTTTTTTTAATTTTTTTTCTTTATACGGCACCTAATTTAGGCCACAGACAAAAAGAAAATGTATCTTGAATATGCATCACGGGTTCCAAAAATGAAAAGAAATTGGATTTGGATAGCACTTACTCAATAGACAGATATGATACATGGTAAGAAGGTGCACTGTCTGCCCTGTGATAGATTAAACTACTTTGTAGGAAAATTACTGTGAGCCAGTCACCACCACCACCGTGGCTAAATCTTTAATAAAATTCTCTTCCATATTCAAGAGCGAGGTATGAAGTACACAATAAGCAGAGTGGAGTAGAGTGCCATTTATCAAACCACAGCTAGGTCTGTAATCTCCTGCTTTATCCTTTTTTAGTACTTTATTTGTCTTTATTGTTGCAAGGAAGCACATTTACCCTGGGCAGTGGGCTTTTGGTGCTGATAAACCTTTTGTTTTAAATTCTACCTGTGGGGGTTTTTATTTTTTTTCCTTTTCTTTCTTTTTCCTTCCCTTCCCCCCCCAACCCCCCCCCCCCCCTTCGCCCCCCCCCCCTCCTCCCTTCTTCATCAGATAACCATCCAGTCACTCTATGGCAGTAATTAGTCTGTTTCGGTGGTCCCTTGCATGTTCCATATGTTTGCACCCTTCCTTGCCTGACCTGACCCTACCTCTCTTGTCTCTATGCTAGCAAAAAAACAAAACGAACCAAACCAAAGGAAAAAAAAAAAGCAAAAGCCCCTGGAATACTGAAACCTCTTAAAAAGAATACCATTTTAAAAAGAATATTCAAGCCTGTGCAGAAGATGGTCTGGGATGTATTGCATAATGTTTTTTTGAGTACATTTGGCAAGATGGCACTGTTGAAGCATGTTGCAGTTGGCCCCTGGGTGGCACTACATGGCTAGACCTAGGACCAACAGAAGCAGTTTTGGATAAAGGCAAAAAACATAATTGAAGCATTTTTCTTTTTAAAAATTAAAGACTCAAGCTAAATTTGTTGATATTTCCTGAATTCAACACGAATTCACAATAGCATTAAACTGTGTTCCCTTTATTGAATGAGATTCAAAAATGTTTTGTATATCTTGACTACCTGATAATATCTGGATCATTTTTGGCAACATGCTGATATTAAGTACAGATGCAGTGGAAGGGTCCTGTGGGTAGAAGTATGTGACTAGAACTGCTTTGTGCTGCCTGAATATGCATACTACCAGACTGTGCTGCAGCCCTGGGGGTGATTTTTTTAGTACTATTATAACCCTTTTTATTGTTTGAATAGCAGTTTTATGACAAAACATTTATATTCAGCCTGCCTTTGTACTTGACTGAAAGAGAGCAATCACTGAGAATGATAAGGCAACAATGGTAATGATAACTGCATTTATGGAGGCTTACAGAATTTAAACGGGCATGCAAAAATAGCCTTACAATAGTGCTCTACCTGTATTTGAACTGGCTTGGTTATATTTCTTGTGCCTGGCCCATGTTTGCTTATTGATGGAGATGTTGCATTTTCTTCCATTTTTCTCCCGTATGGCATTTCTTCTGTATGAATCTTCACTGTGTGTGAGGTTTTTCTTTGCACTGAAAGATGTCTTAGTAAGAAGGAAAAATATAACAATTTTTCAAGTTCCACGTCCCTGAAATGGTTACTCAACTTACATATCAAGTTTTCAGAGTTTGTGGTATTATGATCTTGCATCAGAATGGTAATTTCCTGTCTTTCAAGGTTCTACCTCTCAAGAAAATAGGCACTTATTTCACTCTTTCTTGAGAATAAGTGAGGATTAGTACTGGACATTGGAAAATAATCCAAGAATTTAAGAACAGTCCTTCTGTTGTCCAAATATTTTTAGACCAGATCAATTGTACTTTTGTCTTCCTTTGCTATGATGTTTTCTCCCCCTTGAGATTCACTCAGATACATCCACACGGACACACACACACACACACACATACACACACATTTGTGCATTTCCTTAAATTTATTGCTTATAGAAGAAGGCAAGAAAACCATGAGAAGTTTCACTGTGTTTTGGGAGGACATGGGTATCTCCTGGATCTCTTTAATTTTACTGTGAGGGGAATAAAATTAGGCAAAAGTCTTCTTACATTTTAGTATGTATTATGAAGAAAGGTGTGTAAAGTACATTGTTCTAGAGATATTTTAAGGCTTTGTTCTGCCGCACTGTTCATAAGCTGATAAGTGGACTTAGAGGCTTTCTGACTGAGGAGGAGACTGTCCTCATGGAGTTAGAAGGACAGATTCAGCCTACATTTTTATATATTATTTTTCAATATTTTGAAATATTTTTTTCAGGATGGTAGTTTATATAAAGACATCTGTGGACTCTCTTTCTACCCACCAAACTAATGTATGTTTGTGTAGAAGTGAATGACCATTTTAAAGGCCTTTTATATTTTGAGCCATACATTCAGATTTTGTTGTTCTTGAGAAATGGGAGTCTCAATACAGCCTAATTTCTTTCATATTGTCGTTTTCTTATTATATAATTGTACTTGTTTCTTCACTTGTATTTCAATTTTTCTGCACTGACTTATTCAGTTATTTACAGTAAATAACAGCTGGGTGGCAAAATTTTGTGAAAACTAAGTGACTCTAGAAATATACAAAGAAAAACAATATTAGTTGTTAAAAACAAGAGGTATGTTTTATTTGATTCATGTGTTATTTTTGCTATTTCAAAAGCTCACTAACTACACTACATTTTGTAATGTATGTATATGATCATTGCATGTTAACATCTTTGTGTGTTCCTGTCTGTGCTATGTAGGCTTTAAATATGTTTAAATTAATAATTCAAAATCTTTTTTGGAAATGAAATATAAGTAATATAAACATTACCTTGCTTTGCCTAAGTTCTTATAGTGATCTGGAATGCTGTATTCAAAGATATGTCATTTTCTACTAAATGTCTTTCTAATTCTTCTGTGCAAATGCTACCTTTTCCCCAGGCCCAGCTACTTAGTGAATATTATTGAACAAGTGTCTTTTATAGGATCTAAAATAGTGCAGCATTATGTGAAGGAAATTTTTAAAATGTGCATGGACTATTTAGGAATATGCTTAGTGAATATTAAGTAAACACCTGAAGTTCCTGTGCTGCTGCCTAGAACCAGCACTTCATTACCCATTACGTGCAGTGACTTTGAATTTTTTATTAGGTGCTGGTCTCTTAGCCTGTAGGGCTTGTGCATGATGTATATGAGAGTGATTTCCAGCAGAGCAAAGCTTATCACCGATCCACCTAAAAGGTAAGGATATTTTTTAATTTTTAGTTCACATTCTGAACAGCTGCCTGCAGAACACCTGCCCACAGAGCAGGAAAGACATTTGGTTTAAGGGTTGATTATACATGTCTTACTTATATACAGTAAGTCCAGAAATAAGCAAGATAAACTTCAGATAAACCCAGAATATATAAATGGAGAGACCAATACCAGAATATTTACCCCCTAATTTTGTGGTACTCTACATTTTTAGTGCCTTTTTGTTTTTTTTCAAGCTGGTGAGGACAAAGTAGAAGGGCTTAAATATAGTTCTGATTTATTTAGTTTCCCCCAAATCTGTAGTGCTGATATTCTTAAAGCAAAGTTGAACTGTGAATCTGGCAGGTAATGTATGCAAAAGAATGAATCATTGCTATTGGCATTCCTCATATTTGCTAAGGAAAACAGTGTTAACAAGTGTTAATGAGTATTAAGAAAAAAACCCAGCAAAGTGGGAGGAAATGAAGAAGAATTGAGAAACGTAACTTAAAAGAATGAGGAGAAAAAGCACAACAGTTAGGCTGGAGGTAGTGAAGAAATGCATTGATTACTTTTTCACTGAAAATGTCTTAAATGGGGTTTTGAGGGTAAGGGACCTTATTACATGGATCGTGAGTGTCAAATCCTAGGAATGTTACTTGGAGTAGTTCAAATCAGATAATTTAGGAGATAAACAGAGCTTAAGAAAGCATGGGCTACATACAGAATGTGGTGATACACAGATGGTTAAGAGAATCAAATTTGGTAAAAGAGTATAAGGGGTGAGAAACTTTGAAGTCCGAGACCAACAGGGACCTTTTTGGTCTCCAAGTTCCTCATATTAGCATCATAAAGTTAGCAAATTCTATCTTAGAAGTTTTTGCTTTTTCTGATAAAAATCTTCTCTTGGATTTTCTTTTAGAAACTTCCAATCTTATTTTTTTCATTCTCAATGTATAAATTATTCTTATGCCAAAATTTGCTTCTTAATTACTAACTGTCTTTCAGCCTGATGTTTTAACTTTCAGAACAGCTTATTGCCATCTGTTCTCTAACCAGTCCTTACCACCTTTCAATTTCACTGCTTATCTATGTGTTTTCAGCTTTAACTAACCTTTTCGCATGTGATGTTGAAGGAAAATACATTGCTGAAATCCGGATGGGTATTTCATCAAGCATATCAGTTACATTATTAAAAGAAAGCTGCTGGTTTAGTCTTCCTGCAATTAGTATTCTAAACCTCCAAATGTCTTCTTTTCTTGTTCATATGAAAACAAAGCTGTTAGTGATAGTGTAATGAAATCATTGCTTGTGCAAAGGGAAAGCCTTGCCATCCACACTTTCTGAACAGTGAATTTGGGTAATGCTGTTTAAAAAAATTTCTTGGAAGTCGTCTATTTGTGATAATGGGGCTTTAATCCGTTCCCCAAACAGGCAGAGCATGCATATCATGACAAATCTTTCCTCCATTAAAATCATTTGGTATTGTAAAAATGAATTAGCTGAATCAATGTACTCCTCCTGAAGTTTCCCTGAGGAAACAGGAGCAGCTGCTTGAGCAGCATGTGCTGCTTAACAGTCAGACACCAAGACAGCGAGGCCACCACTGGTGTCACCAGGGACCAGAAATGGATCCTTGCAGGGAACTGGGAAAGAAGGTTACTCATGGGTGCCATAGTTTTGCTGAGGCAAAACCAGGAGTCAGCTATGGCTGTCAGATCAGCTGTGCAATCCTGGAAATGTATAATAGTAATAATAACACAAACTCCAAGAAAGCGAGATGAGAGAGAAGACAGCTGTTTCCAATGTGTCATGCTACTCCAACTATTTGAACTTCTTGAACAGCTGTTTAGATGCTAGTTTGTGGTAAAATTTCTTACTATTTAGCTTATATTTTATAGATATTATGATATGTAATCCTTAGGATATTTAATAATGAGCATATTCTCCACTTTTGTCTGTACTCTAAAAGCCTGCAATGCTTCAGAGAATACAAAAAGCAGAGCCAAAAAAGTCAAATATCTTTATAAGTTGGAAAATTTGAGCTGGATGCTTTGAACAGGTTGAGTGTGCACAAATTACCAGATATAGAATTTCTACAGAGCTGGTAAATATACAGATTTTTTTTGTAATTTTTTTTTTTTTTGCTAAATTGAAACAGGAAAAAAAAGGAAAAAATAATGCCACGAAACAAGTATTTTTTCAATTGAAAAATATTATTAATAGCTTTATGGCTTAGTATTTTTCTTTTTTTTTAACAAAAATGAATAACTTTTTAAGGAAAGATTATATTAACACATTGAGCTTTGCAATTTAAATTTATTCTCAGCTTCAGAAGAGCTGATGGTAGAACTTGATTTGGAATTCTCCATCAAATTAGTTTCCAACAGAAATAATTCATGCTTTGAAATTAGGAGTAGCATTAGTATGAGTCAATAGTAGGAGATCCCTAATTTAGCTTGAAAATGAATTCTTGACAATTTTAGAATTAGATAATTCAAATTTTGAAAAGTGAAATTTTTGTAGCTTAAAAAAAGCTTTTTGTAATAATTGCTAGTTAATTTTTACTAAAAATTGCAAAATGAATATAAAAGCATTTGAAGTGTTTTAGAATTACTGATTATACGCACATGAATTTTTCATCATTTATTGAGTAAATCAAATCAGGTGGTGATTTTTTTTGTTTGTTTTATGGGGGTTTTTTTTGTTTGGATTTTTTTCTTTATTTAGCTAGAATGATATTTTGAAATCTAAAATTATTTTTGTCTATCCCTGAATTGTTTCGTTGCGATGTTTGTTTGATGTACACTGTCAGTTTGTCTTTCAACATCTCTCCTTAACCACAGTGCTTATTAGTATTTACATCAGACTTTAATTCATCAAAGAACTGAAGTTATTTGTTTGTATGGCAGGGGTACACACACCAAGTTGCAGATTTGACTATTGTGAAATGACTTAAGAAGATTTTGAAAATCTTGATTGTTTGACTTGGGATAATTATGACACCAATTCCTTCTTCTTATGTATTTTTTTCATTATCAGATTAAAGGTGCACTTAAATATCAAGATGTATTACTCTCCTTGTTAGTCATTGGAGCTATTAGGATCGTACTTTTATAACAATTTGGTCTTTTCCTAAAATCTTTCTTTGTTCAGCATAACTTTAATATGTTGGGCATGTCTCCTTTCATCACAGTAGGAGACACTGTTTCATATTAGCAGTGTGGAATCTTTTTGAACTTGTTTACATATGTATGCCAGTGCCTTTTGAGATGGTAAGTGTTGGGTAATTCTGTCAGCAGTACCTTTTTTTTTAATTCATATCCTGTAAATATGGCATTCCCATTACACCTAAATGCTATTTTTATTGTCTATGAATATAGGATATGGTGATAATAGCATAACAATAAACTCATCTAGAAATTAATGGCTGGTATTAATGAGTGAAATGCCAATGCTATAACTTACATTTTGCTGCATTAAGGAGAATCCGCCATGGTTACTCTGTTGAAAGCTTTTGGGGTTGTTTTGCATATGTGTGTGTAAGAGTTTATTCAAGGAGTTGGAGCTGTAAAAGAATTAAACCTATGTGAGTCTTCACGTTGGATACTCAAAGTTTGAGAACTTTGAATGGAGAACTTGAGTGGGAATCCATCACAGATCAGATGCCAAAGTTCCTTCTGTAATGCATGGTAAGGGAACTTGTGTGCTGCAGTGAAGATACATCAGGGAACGTTTTAGTCTGAAAATTTCAGTCAAGTTTAGGTATCAAAGTCCTCAACCTTGACTGATGTGTAGTTCTGGATATGTGCAAAAGCAGGATGCTAGGCAACTTAAGAGTATTTGTGATAAAAGTTTATTGGTTTCTGTATGTCTTTTTCTGTCTTGCCATTTACATAACAGTATTTGACCAAAGTCCCACTTCAGATGCCTCACTTGGTTTGTAAATCTCAGTCTACGTCATCATCTTTCTAAATATGATTGTTGATATAAATTATCATTTTAAATTACTTCTTTATTTATCGTTAGAACAATCTTGACTGCTTTACTTTGAATGGTCTGCTGTGCACAATGGAGGTGATAGAGATGAGACTGGATGTCTGTTTTGTTATTTCAGTAGAAAAACAAATTTTCCAATTTGATTTTTAATGCTGCTGAAAGAAAGCCACACTGCACTGTGTTCCAGTACAAACTCCTCTTGATTTCACAGCATTTTTAAAGTTGATCTTATTCTTATCTATAAAAAATTACGCTGATCAATTTTGTCTGGGAAGAACAGGAGTAAATATGCAGGGAAAGTTCAGAACCTGTGGTAAAGACCAATCAAGAAATAATTGACCTTGGAAGATCTTTTTTTTAAGAAACCTGCCAGTAAGCTTTTTTCTTCCTACAGGTTTTACATTTAAACTGTTTTTAATGTTGATTTCTGGCTAACAGTGTATCTTTCTCCTTCTATGATGGAAAGAAACAGCTCAGAAATAAAAAAAAATACTGATTTCTATGTCTTTCACATTCATGTCTGAGAAGACATGCAATTTATAGAAGAAAATTACAAATGACATTATTGTGTGATATCACATAGAAGAGATTTTAAAATAGAATAACAATTTCCATCATGAAAACAGAAGGAAGTTTTTTGGGAACCTCAAAAGAAGACATGAATGTTTCCTATATGGAATATTTGAAGGAAAGTCTGTGATGCATCCTAACAATTATTAACCTAAATAGAAATTCACCTACACATTTGCATTGCAAAGCATGTGATTTAATCACATTAATAAAGTGTATTGGTTTGGAATTCTGAGGAATTGCATGTGAATTAGTCTTTCTTATAGCATGACTATATTGACATCAGTGAGCTTCGAAGTGACTGTGCCTGAGCTTTCTGAAGTGCAGTTGGGATATGCTCATTTGAAGCACAAGGTTCATAGCAGGGCACAAAGTATTCAAGAGATCAGTTATTACTGCTGACTCACCGTGTGTTCAATCTGTCTTTATTACTTATCATGGAGACAATACTTTGATTTGACAGGCAGATTGGATGTTATTAAATGTAAAGGATTTCAGTTACCTTACTGCACATGCGAGGTATTGCAAAGATCTTCGTGAAGACAGTCCGAGAGGACTGTGCCACTGGTTTGGTTTGCAGGTAAAGGAATCAGAAAATTGCCAGTTTTGTAATCAGTTGGTGAATTGATTGTGTGTAGTTGTCTACAGTGGGTATTTACTAATGGAATGCATCTCTCATATTATTAAAGGTGATACAGTGCACCTTTTTCAAGGAAAACAGGAATTAGCAGTTTGGACTGAGGGCTCTCTCATGTTCCTGGTGTTATTGCTCTTTTTATTATCTAGTATGAAAATTTCAGTACCATCTGGACCCTATTTTACTAGATACTGTATATTCATATAAACTAAAAGAAACCTATATAAAATTATAAAAACAAAAGAGGAAAACTTTGAAAACTAGATAGATGTAGGGAACTAAAAGAAGCAACTAATGTATGATTGCAGTATGCTTTATAAGCTTTTTATGAATGAGAAAAGCATAGGAAAATCTTATTTGAGACTCACTGGAAATGTTCCTTGGGAAAAAAATTACTTCATTATTATTTCCTCTTTGATTAAAAAGAAACAAAACAGGGCAAGTAGTTGTTACAACCCACCCCTGAATGTGAAGGTAACTCGGGTTATTTTATTAGATCCCTTGAGGTGGAGTCAAGTGAAACAACACTAAATTTTCATTGTTTAAAATCACATATATATATTTATATGTTTGTCAAAGTGATGGTTGCAGTCTTGATCCCTTGGGGGTGAGGGAAGGCCACAAAACAAAAGTTTAGTGGGTTAATTTATCCTTAGGTTTGGGTACAACACCCAGGTACATCCCCTGGACCCGGTGTTATGTGCTTTTACAACACTGTGGATCATACACAGTCCTCTGGTGGAAGGCCCCAGAAGTGAGTCTGGGGGTACTTTGGTGGTCTTTGATGGTTTATGATACCTTCTAGGACATGGCAGATGCCTCTCACATCAGTGTAGTTGAGCTGTTTATGCCTCATCAGAAGAGAGGAATACCTTCAGGCCTCTGAGTGAATGTCCTGTGTGAATGTGAACATCCCAGTACCTTCCCCAGGGCGGGAGGGGGGTTTTGCACCTGAGCCAGTTGTGAAAGGGGACACATTGGCCTGATAAAAGCAATGTCCCACCCCTTCAGGGTCTGCTTCTTATCAGTCTTCTCCCTTGTCTGACTCAAACCTCAAAGCCTCCAGTGGTGGGTGTTATGCCTGTTTCATAAATTTGATGAAATTGAAACAAATAAATAAACTCTTTTTATAGGAAAATTTGCCACATTTTTATAACTCCAGTCAATTTAGATGTTTTTAATGGTCTTTTTTCCCCAACCTTTTGGTGAAATATCTGTTATTTCTAACAAAATAAATTGATGAGGGGCAGCACACTCCACTAAGAGCCCACATTCTGGGCATTTTGTATCTGTCCAGTTTAAAAATAACTATTTTCAGATATTAAAGTGCAATAGTTTAGAAAATATCTAATCCATGAAAGGCCCTCCACAAACATCCACCACCAGCTGGTAAACTATTTAGGTCTTTTAGGCTGCTTCTTTGAATTCTTAGAGATATGTATAGTAGTAAGAAGCACCCATAACTTGGATTTTTAATATGTTTTCTCCTATCAAAATACATATTTCTATTGTGCTCCAATGTTAACATGTTGATTTTTTTTAAGAAGAGCAAATGTTAGTAAATGTAGGGTAAACTTACCAATTAATTAAATCTACATGTAATTAAGTAAATGTGAATTGCCATATGCTCAGTAAATTTCATAACCCTGAAGAAAATAATTACCATATCTGGCTCATAATGGCCTTACTTTCAGAACAGGTGGGATATTCTCTGTTTCCTTCTCTTTTCTTACTTGTGGTTTTTGGACATATACTATATGAAGTTACAAAATATTACTGAGAGCAAAACTTTTTTCAAATTTACAAATGCAGACTTAAAAAATTGTATGTCCTTGTCCTTGCAGATAAGGGTAAACAAACAGCTGATTTTCAGTCTGTCACATGCAACTTACAAGTCCTCAACATTTGAATTGTACTCCCATGAAACTTTACAAAAGAAAAAGGAAAATAAACAGGAAATTGACACTGAAACTTCGGAAAGATGCTCATTCCTTTAGAAAATTCTGCAATGTCTGAAGAGCAAATATATAAAAATGTGAATGTGCTTAAAAAATTAGAATTTAAAATGGAGACTGAAGGGAAATTTTTTTGGATTTTAACCAGTTAAGAAATATGACTCATCAGACTGTGCATCTCAAAGCATTTTCATCTTTGTCTTTGACATGCCCTTAGTCATTCTATTATTTTCCTCATTATCTTCATGGCTATTAAATACTGAAATATTGTAAAATATAGCATGTACTCTATAAGTCAATTGATATTATTTTGTAATCTGTATTATGAGTTCTGAGAATAGATAGTTGTTCTTGCTAAATTGTCATACAGTACTTCACCAATAGTTACCCTCTCTGAGAAGTAAAAAGTACAAATATCAAATCTGAAAGGGTTTTCCAAACTGCATGCCACTAGTGATACCAAAGCTCTTTCAAAATAATGTGAAACCTTTCACAGATCTCCCTCTGCTAATTGGAATTACTGTGGTTCTTATCAATGCAATCGATGGTATCAAGCAATTAGATTTTCCAAAAACTTCATTGAGGGAGGGTTCTGTATGGATATGCAGTATGAATTTAAGACTCTGACTATTCAGCCTGAAGAAGAACTGCCTTCCTTTGACTTAGAAGGAGACAGGAGGGAGGCGGAGCTGATAATCTAGTTGTTTTCTACTTTAATCTCTGAAGTAAAATGAAATAAATAATTAAAAGGAATCTATTACGGCAATTATTGATATTTTCATTCCAACTAGGAATATTTGGTAGAGTAACTTCTTTATACAATCTGCTTAGAAGAGCCTTTGGGAATATATTCCACAAGGATTTTGAAAGAAGATGACCTATTCATTATTCATTCTTGATCTTCATCCTTCCTGATTCTCTTCACCTACCCTTTCCCAATTTTTAGATGACAGTTTCTACTGATGCTGGTAGTAAAAAAAAAACCAAACAAAACTAAACAAAAACCATCCGACCAAACAAAAACCCCACAACAAACCCTGAATGTCAACAGAAGGTTTACAGAGGAATGCAATCAAGAATGATGTTGCAAATCAAGCCTAGAATCAGACTCTCAAAAATTCAAAAACTTTCAGCTATTTGCAATTATAGTAGTAATTGCTATTTTAAAATGTTTTTCTTCTTCCAGAGAAACTGAATGTTGTTAGCTGAAATTCTAGGGTTTTAAATCACAGAAAATCTCTCTGCAGCTGATGAAGGCTAAATATTATAGGCAATCAAAACAACATATTATCTACATATTTCAGCTTATTTAAAAAAATGTACCTTTTGGAGCTTCTTTAAGAAGTCATTTTACTATGTAGTACTTGCTAATAACAGCATAATTTTTCAGACCAAAACATTAGCATTAGATATTTTAAAGCAAAAAGTGGTGGATTTTTAAATTCTTTTTAGGGAAATTGCATCTGAGGTTTTTGCTATGATATTTTAGTCTATGTAATTATTCCTTTTCTTTCTATTGTGAATAAGTTTTGGAGTGGTCTTGATTGTAAACAACATGTAATACATAAAATTAAAGTATCCTTCAAAATACCATAATTTAAAGATTGATGTATCAACATTACATAACCTGAGACCATTAAATAAAAGTAAATGGCTGAAAGTTATACAGAGTGTAAGGGAAAGCTATTAAATAATGTAAGAATCATTTAGTTCAAGAGCAATTATGGTAAAGGACAACTAAATCCTGAGATCTTGCTCAAGAATTGTACTGAATTATATTTTAAGTATATGAATTTGACTGCCTTTTTTTTAATTCTCTGATAGTAATGATAAACTATGATCTTGTTTCTTTTGTTCAGAGGCTTGTTTAAGTCTCAATTTTTGAAGAATATATTCTCTGAAGAAAGGAAAAATTTTATATCAGTTTCAGTATTGAAACCTTTTAATTAGAATTTTTTTAGTAAGTCTGTAAAAAAGTGATATATCATGATTTTTAATGATATAAAAATTCATAGGCATCCAAGTTGGATGGTGCTTCAAGCAACCTGGTGTGGTAGAAAGTGTTCCATAGCAGGGGAGTTGGAACTAGATGATCTTTGAGATCCCTTCAAACCCACTCCCTTCTATGGTTCTGTAATACCCCTAGATGTTTTGTTTTAGTAATCATTCATTAGTTAGCTGTTGTCTGAAGAACAGATATAAAATTGTAAAATGTCTTTATGATCAGTACCCAGAAAATTTACAGAGTTTGGTTTTGAACAAATATTTAGGGAAAGAACAAGTGAATGTTTTATATATACTATATACTTTTGTTCTATTGATTATGTCTGCATGAAGCAAATGCAAAGGATTGACAGGGCAGTGATGACACAGCACCGATACCACTGCAGTAGAATCAATGTTGCTGGCAGAGCCCTGCGTGGAATTTTTTGAAGTTGGAGGCAAAGTTTTAGTGCAGGATCCTGACTTACAGACCTCATTTACAAAACAGTCAGAATAAGCAATTGTATTAAAGTACTAAAGTTAAATTGTGTAAATTCTTTTATTTGGATTTTATTGTTTGGTTTTTTTCCCCTGAACTGGAGCTGGAAATGCCTGTAAGTTTAGGATAAATGAAAGTCTTTAGAGACCAAAATAGCTGCAACTAACTGTTGGTATAAAATTGAGACTTTGATTAATCTGTTAAATACATAATTTTGTACTCACTTATTCATACCATTGAGGCCAAGAACTTCATAAATATTTAGCATCTTTAGTAAGCTTGTGTGACACTTTGAGGCAAAATGAAGCCAATAACCTTAAAAAGGGAGCAAAAAGGGTTCACAGGTTGAAACCACTTAGTGTTGTTTAATCTGTAGTACTAAATTATTAAATCTTTCAAGGAAGAGAAATCTCACACTATTGAAAGAGTATTAGGGAAAATGACTTTTAAACATTGAAGTAAATGTGTTAAGTTTGAAAATATTATTTTAATCAGGGCATAAACGTTAGGGATTTTGTACAAGTAAACTATTCTCATGAATCATTGAAGAGCATCACTTGATACCTAGTTTATAATCTCTAGAATATAGGAAAGTTAGGGAGGAAGAAAAATATCATGACATTTTGATCTTTAAGTGTATGTTGCTTTCCTGAGTTCAGCTTAATTTTTCATAATTAAAATGTGTTCTAGAAAATAAAATGCAAAAATATATTTGAATCACATTTATAATATGGCTACATATTTAAAACCAAACCCCTCATACATAATTTTATGCATTAGCAATAAAGGTATTTGAGTAGAGGTCTTTGGTTTATAGTAACTGTAAACCTGAATGTTATTATAAAAGAGATACCACGGATTTTTTTCCCTCTTACAAGATGTCTCTAAATCTGATATGATGTATGAATGAAAAAAACAGTCATGATTTCAAATATTAAAAGCCTGAGAGTAAATCTGTAGTACTGCAACCATACTCAGGAAAAGCACCAGTCATTTTATTCTGTGGCATTCCTGAGCCAGCTGACAGCTTTTGACAGTAACTCACTTTTTGACCTATGTGGCAAGGAGAATGTCACAGCAGTAGGAGAGGTTCTGTGATAATTGGAAAGTGAAGGGGACTTGGTGGTGCAGTAGGTTAGTGCATTAGCTTTTCCCCTCTGGAGACCTCAGTTCACATTCTGCCTTAGGGTCACGAGTGAAAATTCATGCTTTGGTATCCTACCTCTGTTTGTACATATGACAAAGAAAGACCCATATTTGGAAAAAAAACCACTGTCTTTCTTCACTATAAAACACTGTGTTGGTAAGGATCATAGGGCCAAAGTACATTGGTAGAGAACTTAAAATGCTTTTATTCCTGTGGTATTTCTCTGTCAAGACCACTTCTCCCGAACAAGCATTCATTCAATATATTACTGAAAGGAAAAAAAAAAAAAGGAAAAAACTTCTCAGGTGATATGCATGAAAATAATGCAAATATTGAAGGAAATTTATCCTTAATGTAAAAGCTACACTGATATTTTCCCCATTTTTATTTGGAATTAACTCCTGCTAATCTCTCTTGCACCAAAGTTATATTAATCTTAAACTATTTTACTTGAACCTCCTAACTAAGATTTACAAGTGCCGGAGAAGTGCTGTTTCATATGCAGTGGAGTGGAGAAGTGATGACATCCAGTGATTAATTAATTCAAAAAGTACACGTTCCCTAAAGGTATCCTGGGAACCACTTTCCAAGCCTCTTTAAAAGAAACATATTGCCTGCATTTACAGGTGGTAGTAAGCTGAATATAGATTGGGTATCAGTGATGTACTGCCTTTTATTACATCTGTAGTGCTTACTCTTATTGCCTTGTAACAAGGGTGGTGCAACTAATTGTGCTTAATGATCCAATGCAAAGAGCCTGAATTTTGTCCTATTAACTCCTCCTATGTTTATCTTTTCATCTCATTCAAAATTTACAAGTTCCAGGTTACATTAGGGATTTGTAGCAATGTGTGAACACCTTAACTTTCAAATCCTCACAAAAATGTTAGCTCTGTTTACACCTGTGAGGGAGCTTCCCTCTTTAAACATGAATTAAATATTCAGGATGGGTCCAGCCTGAGAACCTTGGTGACTAAAGCAGTCTGTTCAAGGATAAAAAAGACATCAGGGAAGATCCACAATTTTATACCCTTCTTCCAGGCAAGAGGCAATCACAATTATGGCTCCATCTCTGGAGCAGATAACAAGAATTACCAGCTACCCACAATATCCAGCCACTATTCCTTTTTGACAATCATTTTCCTCTTACTTTAGGGAAACATGGAGTAGAGATTAACAACTACTTCCTCTTTTTTTCCTTCAATAATGACAAAAAAAAAGGGTATAGGGAGTAAACAAAAGAAGCAAAGGATTAAAGGATAAAGACAGAACAGAGGAAGCTTGAAGAAAAAGCAGTAGACAAGAACAGAGCTGACATTTGACTAATAAATCTTTCTCGTAGTCAACTGTGCTAGCCAAAGAAGGCCTGAGTAAGGAGCTACAAATGAAGAAATTTTAGTTTCTTTTTTTGTTTCTATTCCTCCTATACAAAGTAATTTTATATATTTTTATAAATATATTTAAATAATATGTACAAATACGTAAATATATTTTTATATATAGTTATACTTTTAATTGTACTAATTTCTAATAAGGTGGTAGGAGCCTTCGTTTGAGACTTTTTCTTTCTTTGCATGAAAAAACTTCCTGGAATTGGAGAAAGTTTTAATTGGTTTCTATATTACAGAGAATTTAGACTTCCTTCAAGTGACCTAGAGTTCTTTGACTAGCTAGGTTTCTTCACTGGTTTTGTTTTGTCATCACTGGGGTTTTTTGTGTGGTTGGGTTTTTGTTTGTTTTGTGGTTTGTTTTTTTCTTGGGGAGGGGGGATGTTTGCTGTTTTGTTTTTGTTTTTTTCTTTTTTCTTTTTTTTTTTCCCATGAAACAGACAGAATCGAACTGAAGTCCTGAATAAGAAGCAGAACCAAGACAGGATTGAACTGTGACTTTTCCACACATTGTAATGTTCACATAAAGGAGTAAACTAAGATTGTCTTTCTCTTCGTACACCTGCATCTTGCCTGATCAGCAAATGGAGAACTATCAGTTGCAACAGGAGGTTGGCAAATAAAACCCCCTTGAAATACTTTTTGCTTAAGCAAGCTGGTACCAAAAATTACTTTCCATTTTTTATTGTACTTGTCTGATGTCTTAAACCAAAAGTCTTATGAATAACTTTTCATAAATCAAGATACTGCATTATATACAGCACATTTTCATCATTTGCTCACTTATGCTGTGCTACACTATAAGTAAGATTCTAGATGAAGTGAAAGATGTCTACTTTGAAGAAGCTGTGCTGGTGTTAAAGTTACAGAAATAGGAATAGTATTGTGCACTTGTTTTGGAAGCCTACATGAACTCGCAATGAATTTTGTAGGACTGTTAGTTTTGCTTAGCCCTCTTTTTTTCAGATTCCAGATAGTATTTTTAGACAATTAAGTCTTTAATGTTCAACAATATTTGTCACTATGCATCCTGAGACAATTGAAATTTGTCTCTATTTTTTTACTGTGCTTTTGTAGGTGTGTAGGATTTAAATATGCACTGTAAGTCTAACTTTTAGAAGTTCTTTCAGATTTTGTTTTTAATTATAAAAAATAGAAAGTAAAGGTAATTGCAATGAAGGGTTTAGATTTCTAGCTGCTAACGGAAAAGTGCGTACTTCTGTATTTGATTTCGAGTTGAGAAAATAATCTGAGAACTTATTTTTACACCGCTAGAGTATTGGTGTGGGGTTTTTTTAAGTTTAGTGTTGTTAGGTATGATGCACAGAAGCAGGGTGAGAAAGTGATTTCATGCTCTATTTCTCCAGATGAAGTTTTGTGCTTTGCTGATGAATACTGGCATGTAAACCCAAATTGCAACTTCCCATGTCTAACAATGGTATATTAAAACTGTTTACAGAAGTCATAGGTGGACTTTTATAGGCTACACAAAACTATTGAAATTAGTTGATATCATGGCACAGACTAGTTTGAAGAAAATTGGTCTGTCTTGGTTTTAGACTTCTAAGATGATGACAGTTGCTATGCCTTTTATTTAAGTTTTTGCTACCATAAATTTTTATTATATTGAAACAAAACAAAAGTGACCATATTTGAGGTTTGTTTTAGAATGAAATTTTCTTGATTGTCTAAAATCAAATAAGCTTGGCAGGACATAAAATGACAAAGTTATCTAATCCATGAATTTAAGGAAGCATCAATACCTTTACTTTTGAAATCTCAAGAATAACTGTCTTTGCTATTACTTTAACCAGATTTTTACCACATAACTATTTTTGCGTTTAGTTTTGTACAGGAGCCTTCAATGATCAGAAGGTTATAGGATAAGGAAATTTTATATGCTACTTTACTACCAGTTTATTATCTCAGATTTCTGTCTCATAGAGGTGGATATTCATTTGGGATGACTTTTTTCATCTCTTGCTCCCACCTGTCCGTTTCATCTGTCTATGCAGTCTCTACCCCAGACATGGGAAAATCTCTTAAAGAGTAGCTGCTCAGCTATTTCTCTTTTTGAAAAATGCAACCAACCATTAAAGAAGTGTGGATTTATCTTCATATCCACAGCTTTAAAATATGATGTGATGAGGACAGAGCATAAAGGAATGAAAACTTCTCCTGCCAGCCATCAGTCTATGGTAATTCAACCTCAGTCATTAATCAGTAGTTTACCATAACTGGACTCTTTACTCTTTTTCTACATGCCATTGTAAACAACATAGTTTAATTTGAAGTAAAACAAAGAAATGAATGCTGCATGTATTTACTGGGAAAGACATCTTAAAATATGTTTCATCCAGCTCCACTCAAAATCGGTTAGGGCTATGATTCTTGTTCCTACTGCATAATGTCAAGAAAAAATGTCACCTAATAATATTGGATAGCATTGTATTAAGCTGATTGCATGTTATCTGGTCAGATATATAATTTTGAGTTATTTCTAGTGTTTTATATTTATCTTTGTTTCCATAGATAGCTCTGTGAAGATGGAATTTGATTCCATTTAAAAAGTGAATACTGTGGGTTGTATATTTAACCCTCAAATTTGGGGTCTGATAAAAAATGATGGAAGGTGAGAAAAATGAACAAGATTATCAAGTTGATAACAGAAGCACAAAACATTTAATAATGTATCAGATAACATTATCAAAATGTTTATGAACTGCCTACACTCCTGATGAGAATTTCTGTAAAAACAGCCATAATCCTATGTTACGTCCAACAAGCACTAATATCATAACAGTGTATAAGTAGGTTTACTAAATAGTCATAAGTGTAATTAGGGCACTCTGATATAAACTTGTTTCAGAGGCAAAGTTGTTTCAATCAACCATAATGGAATACTGCTAAATGAAGTAAAATTATAGCACTCCCTGTTCATTATATAAAACAGCATGCTGTAGATAAGAATATTAAAATCTAGAATGGAAATAATAGTTTTATAGCCCCCTCTTCAGGCTGTGTTCTTAATTGCTTGAATTTAGAAATTAAGTACCTGTGGTGAGTAAGTCAATGGCTTTGAGTTGACTTTTTCATTCTACATCCCTGATAGACTTTGCAGCAAAATGTCCCCAGTCATAACTCTACATGACATTAGGGTTACAGCCAGATTATGTGACTACAGCCAGGTGCTGTATACCTGACAGATTTCAAGAAGTATAGAAAAAGTGTTAAAGAACCATCTCAGTTTTGTGAAGTCCATATTAGGGAAAAAAATATCTCCCTCTGCAAGTATTTCTAGCTCCATTTTGCTCAAAACAAAAGCTTGTCTTTCATGTATTTAGAAATTTTTAAAGGAATGGTTCCTTCAAAATGACAGCGACTCCTGAAAGGATAAAAGCTTAAGAAAATACATAAGATACTGAAATATGCACACATATTGTACCTCATCTTGCCTAGTTCTCCATGAAATGTCAAAAGAACCTCCTACTGTGATATGTCTGTGAGCTCTGCAAGACTGATTAAATTTCTATATAATGTCAATCGTTGCATCCTGTGAACCATAAATTATAAAA
The DNA here is from genome assembly GCF_047495875.1 of Pithys albifrons albifrons. Classification (NCBI taxonomy): domain Eukaryota; kingdom Metazoa; phylum Chordata; class Aves; order Passeriformes; family Thamnophilidae; genus Pithys; species Pithys albifrons. Next base: position 39,368,217 of record NC_092459.1, read on the forward strand.
TTTGGTTCTACTTTTTTACTCCATAAAAAGGCTTAAAACTTTTTTCTAATCTGATACAAAGAATAAGCTGTGACTCATTTTTATTTGTGGCAGTTTTATGCACATGGAAAAACAGTGTAAATGTGGAGTATATTCCTTATATATGTGTGTGAAAGAAATAGATTAAGAAAGCATTTGCTAGAAGAAAATATATACTATTATGATTTTTTTCTCATTTTTGTAACATTCCAAAATAAGGGAACAAAATTAGGTGTCCAAAGCCTGACATGTAAAGGTCCCTTGAAAGCAGAACAGAGAATATTCAGGCTGTAAGAGGATGTATCTTCCTGTCTTACATTTTTAACTAGTGGAATAGCAAAGTATAATCATGAGATTGGTGAGAAGATTTGCTTTGTGACAGAAACTAGTGTTAAAAGAGCTCTTGGTCATTTCTCACACCACTTCAGGATATGTGGTTTCTGTTCAGAGTCTCAACTTACACATTTAAATGGTATTCAATGTTTTTGACCTTTTGGCACCACACACCAAGAGGCTCATGTGAGAAATCTGTTCCTCTTGAATTGCTGAGTCTGGTTTAAATCCATTGTTCAGAGAATTTCAGGATTATGAATTTCAAACCAAGATGAATGTAATAAAAATGCCTTTATTCTCGTTCTCATCTCTGTCTCACACTCTGTCACTCTCTCTCACAGGTTTTTGTATTGCAGCTCATCACCATTGCATCTGAGTGCCTTCCAAATAAATAACAGTAGCAAAGCCCCTAGTGAACATCGTGGGGAACATCAACATTGAGAGGCAGGGCTTATAAATCTGCATTCAACACTGTATGAACGTGCTTAAATTGCTTCCAGACTATAGTTGGCTTCCATCCAGCTTCTTGAGTAAAGTGTACTTGAGTGACTCCAGGTCTGTATGGATTTGCATTAGGGTTGATGCTTCTCTCAGAGCAGGGGTAGAGCTTGAGAAAGATGAGAGAGGGAGGAGTGTGTGTAACAATTTTGCACAAAGTTTTTATTCAGATTGTAAGTCTCACAGTTATGAATACTGCTGTGAATTCTTGTGTTGTTCCTTAATGAAAATAAGCATAATTTTAATAATCTTTCTTTCTGAAAAAAATAGTAGTAGAATCAGTTTTTTTCATGTAAAACTATGTTTCTATGTTTCTTTTTTTTTCCAGTTTATTTCTATAATTTCTTGTATCTTTAGTATTGTAGATATCCCAAGCAATGTGCCATTCCATCAAGAGCAAATGTAAGCTGATCATAAATGCAATATTCATTTTGAGAATGGATCATAAACTGAAGCCTCTAGTAGAGTTTTACAAGATAAAACATATAAATAAAATCTGTTTGTGGCAAAATGTATGAATAAAAGTGGCAATTGCAAGAATTTTGAAATTTTAAGTAGCAGGTATAGTAACAGCAAAATGTAAAGACAGGAGTTATAAAATTCTTAAAATCTGAGTCACATCAAACCAAGTGCTAGAACAAAATAGTAATAAAACCCCTCCCCCAGTGAAAATATGGTTAGACTGTAGGTGTCATAGGGCAGATCTTGTGGCTGATTTTTTGTATAATCTAGAGGATACTGTTTCTCACGAAGGGATTTCATTCCAATCCATTCAGAGGTTATATTTATGGCACTATGTCTTACAGTTAGCTACTTTGTCAAGAGCTGACAAAGAAATGGTTTGCTTAAACATTTGAGCATCATCAACAACATATAGTAACAGTGAACTACTCAGGAGTAACCATTTTTCTCTGGCTGTTGATAAAACCCCTGGAGATTGGATAACTTCTAAAAGGTTAGTAGATGCAACTAGATTTTTTGAGTGAAATCTGCAAATGTAGAAATTGTGGTTCTAAAATCAGAGGTATTGATTCAGTACTTTGATTTTGGGCTTTCTGCTAATTTTCTGGGGAAATACATTTTTTCCTGGAGAGAACAAAAAAGTATATAGCACCATCAGTGATTAAGCAGTTCACCTAAAGTTCTCTTATTTCAGTACATTTTAACTCGCTATATATTCTTTGCATTTCTTGCCTAATTCATGTAGTCTATTTAAAACTGAAAATGTTATCAACCCTTGCAAAATGACTAGTCATTTACCAGCTATTTTTAAATATGCTGAAAAGAAAAAGCCTCTGATATTGCATATGGAAAACATCGATTTTGTAATGCATTGGCATGATTGCTTCATGAGTGATTGTGATACCAAGGATTCCTGGAGAGGGTCAGCATTACATTGAACAGTTAGAAGAAAGTAGTTGAATTCTTAACCTTAGAGGAAAAGATAGAGGCATTTAAGCCTCAGAGGTCAGACAGCACAGGTTTTTGACGAGTTGAGTTTTGTGCTTTCCATTCTTAGAAGATGCATCATTTACAAAAACAAGGGACTATCCACTGCTGTTGTACATAAACTTCGTGACAATTTCATAAGCTAAATAAGCATGGCATACAGACAACGGTTTTCCAGTTTTTCTGTTGTTGAGACAAACATAGACAGTATCTCTTTGTCTAAATTTTTAAAGGAATTAATAAGTTGTGTTCTCTTCAGTATCCAGAGATGAAAGCACCATTAAAGAAGTTGTTTAGAAAGTAGAGACCAATATATCTGGTTTTGTGTGCAACACAGAAAGTGAAGGAGAGATTTCAGTGTGATTTTAAAAACATTTAAAAGGAATTTAATTGGAATATGGCAAAATTTCCAAAATATCTTTCTGGATTCATGTGTATTTGTCCCAAAGGATTGAAAAGTTGAATATCAGTAGTTTTTTGAACCCAGTAAGCTATTCCTGCACGTTCTGTATGAGTCTTTGTAGAAAATATTTGGTGAGAGTGATTTAGGAGAAATCGAGGAAAAGAGTATTTCTCCTGTACAGTTCTTTTTTATCATTAAAAATAATTTTGACAACATAACTTGGTACTACATCTCATGAGGACTATATAAGTTACTAAATTTGTTCGAAAATGTTTAGTTATATTATTGTTATATTTTGATGGTGATTTAATTAAAATACTATTTAATTTATTTTTGGTTTTATTTTATCTGGAAAATTACAGCAAGGTAGCTCTAGAGCTAAGGACAGCAAAAGGGGGACATACAGGCGTGAACCTCATGAGCTACTTCTTTTGGTATTACTCAAGAGGCAGCAGGGGTCTAGATTGGCAGCTAAAAGATTATGAAGGCTGAAGAGTCACATCTTGGTCACCAGACAGTTTACAAAGATTCTCTGGCTGGATTTTGCAGGGGAGCAGGAAGATGGGTAGGTAGCAAAGAGGAGATTAATAGCTCTTTATCAGAGTTCCTTATAGAACTGAGCCTCTAGAATGTCAGACAAAGAGAACAGAGATCATTTATCAGTAAACTTACTAAAGCTTTTTTATTCTTTTTCAAGTATTATGATCCTTTCTAGAAATCTGAAGAATTGGGCAGAATTTAAAAGTGTTTTTTTTGTTTGATTGTTTGTTTCTACATAGAGGTTCTGTTTTAAAGCCTTCACATAAGACCTTAAGTTTTAGGATTTGGAACAAAGCAATTTCAATTAGTAGATGCTTCACACAGTTACAGTCTGCCTTTAGAATCTATTGATTTCTATAAGGAATGAGTATGTCATCATTTTATTTTTTAAAATGTTCTTTATAACAATCAACTTGTTTAAAATTTAGGTTCACTGGAAGAGATTAAAGCAACAGAAACATTCATCCCTTTTTCTTTCATGGAGTCACAGATTCAGAAATTAAATAAATTTGAGAAACAAAAGTGAATAAATAGGGAAGTAAAAGTCCCAGTGGAATGAAGATGCCACCTGTTTCAATGCAGGGAATACTGCTTAGTATTATCTTATCAAATGTAGTAAGAATCATAGACTTAGGAAGTAACTAATATTTTGAATTGAAAAAAATAGAAATAGGTGGGAAGTCAAAATATACAAGGAAAGGGTGAGGATTTTTTCCATAAAATATGGAGAATAGCCACTGCTCTGGATTCAGTAGATGAGATCTCATAGACTTGTCCATGGCAGGGATAGTAAAGAAAGAAACAGGTAAAGCTTTCACCTTTTCATTACCAATATCTTTCATATATTCTGCCTTTTTCAGCTAATGTACTTCATGCAGAGTCCTTCCAATATTGACATTTGTTGGGATAGAAGTTTAATAATGTAGATGTTGGCCCACTAGAAACTGGACTTCAGTAACCACTACATATGACATGGTCCCTTAGCTGCCAGGCAAAGATAAAGGTCCATAGTGCTCAGAAATAATTACAGAGGTGAAAATTTTAGGTGTCTGGTTTTATTTTTTACTCAAAGAGCTTTAATTTTGTCTTCAGTTTCTGTGGCTCAGCATAAGTCTTCTTGAAAATCTGGAGAATTCATGCCAGGTTTTTGACCTAAAGGCCCTAAAACCAACTGAAATCTCAGCTCCCAATCTTGTTACCAGGTAGCAGTGCTATATTTCAGTAAGTTAAAGTAGAAGAATGAGTAGAATTTAGAAGGGCAAAGGAATGGAAGTAAGCCAAGGGTTTTCCCCCTTATTTTGCTTATGTAGTGTAACTGAACATAGAACTAAAGTTCTATGAAACGTCATTATTGAGAACCTGTTAGTATTACTAGTGTGTTTTGAGTAACATCGATGCTGGTCTCATGTCATAGAAATTTGCAAGAATTAATTTCTTTGAAAGCTTGCTTTGTAAACAGGCAAGACCAACAAAGAGTGGAAAAGAAACTAAGCATGTGGAAGGGTCAGATGACTTGCAAGATGGGAGCAATAAATTTATCATCTCCACATCCAATATCTGTTTCTAGTCCCTAAATAGGTCACAGAAGCATTCATACTGGGAATAAGAGGTGATAATAGGTGAGACAATTACAAGGTGCAACTGTTTATCTTGGCTACTTAACTGCTAACTACCTATAATTAAGCAGCAGCTCCAGTGCTCTATGACAGGTAGGTTAATGTAAATACTTTCACGTAGTTGTTAGCAGCTTTTACTCTGCAGAAATTGAGCAAATTGAGCTGCTGCTGATTCAGAAAGTTTCATGGAGACTGCTGAGGCAAAAAGAGGTCATGATTTTCTAGAAAGTTTGAGAAATACTACATTAAGCTGCACCTTTTCTCAAATATTCTAGTCGTCTTCTGATTTTACTTCACAAAGCTTGACATTTGTGGTTTGCTTTTACAGATCATAGGGTCTGTTCATACATTAACTCTGTCCATAATTAGGTGAGTGAAGATAGCAAGCACAGCAAGAATTTCAGCTTTCCTCTCTGTGGCTGAAATTCAATTAGCAGTAGTGTTTTCCTGCATGGTAGCTCAGGTATCCACTGTTAGGTGGTTCAACACCTCTATTTTTAATTTGTTCCTTAAAATCTGGTTTTGCCCCTCCGGTTGCTTATGAAAGTCTATGACAGTCATGTGAATACTGGAAATTAGTTTTATGCTTCTCTTCTTTATTAAAAATGTATCCTTCTTTGACTATCTGTCATGGTTTAACCCCAGATGGTAACTAAATACCACACAGTAGCTCACTCACTCCCCCACTCTGATGTGATGGGTAGGAACATCAGGGAAGAAAATTAAAACTTTTGTGTTGAGATGAGAACAGTTTAATAATTAAAACAAAATATTTTAATAATAACAACAATTGTAATAAAAAGGAGAGATAACTAAAATCCAGTAAAACCAATACAATTGCTCAGCACCCACTGACTGATGCCCAGTCCCTCCTCAAACAGCAATCGACCCCTCATGGCCAGTTTACATACTGAGCCGGATGTTCTATGGTATGGAATATCTCTTTGTCAGTTTGGGACAGCTGCACTGACCATGTTCTCTCCCAGCTTCTTGTGCACTTCCCTGTTGGCAGAGCCTGAGAAATTGCAACAACTGAAACCTGTGTTTTATCAGCATTATTCTTATACTAAAACCAAACCACATCCCTGTATCATCTGCTAAAAAGAAAATGAACTCTATCTCAGCTGAAACCAAACCAGAATCCAGCCTCTTGTGTTTAGTTTCTCTGAGCCAGCTATTTAAGGAAAGATTTAACATGTAGTTAGAACAGTATTGTTGGGAGAAAAACTTTTAGTTGTGTATCAGTACATGTTTCCTCCATGGTCCCCTTCCCAATTTCCTGTATTATGTTTTTCTAGAATATTTTGGCTTAATTCATTGTCTGATTTTGTAAGGTCTCCTGATGTGGAATACAAGTGAAAGCTGTCTCTTCTGATGTGTTGGTATATAACCTCAAGGGAGAAAAAACCCTGCAGTTTAGTTGAGCCTCTGTAGCAGTTGGCTCTCTTGTTCTCTGTAGGGAACTCTAGAATGGAAAAGGGAGGCAGTCATGCATGCTGTAATTTACATCTGATTGATGAAAGGTTTAGATTCACAGGAACAATTTGCACTGGGACTCCTGTGGGCCTAAACCTGAAATATTTTGCCACTGCTATCCAGCATTAATTTTGATCAGTCTTTTAAATGTGGTTTTAAATTTTGATCAGTCTCATATCCTTCCATATTAAGTTCATTCTCAGAATTAACACTTGAAGTTATACATTCAGATGATGCTTTGTAGTCTTTGTTCCTGTGTTAAATGACCACATAAGTTAAGTTGTGGCTGAAAACACCACCTTTCTAATAATAAGATAAATATATTTTTATGGGAAAAAGCATGCCATACAGTGTTTTTTATGATTTCAAAGTCAATTTAAACTTTATTTTTGTATTAACCAAATATTTGGACATTAATTCACTAAGGTCTTCAGAAAAACCACAGCCTTCAAGCAAAAAACAAGCATCAAATATAAGCTTTTGAAAAATCTCAAAAAGAACAGGAAATTAGTACTTATTAATGAATGGAATCTAGCCAATGAGCTATTATCAGTAAGTTCTCAAACATACATACTAAATTAAATAGTGTCCAAACTTGCTATTATGAAAACTACAGTTTATATTACTATCATACCACAAATATAGCCTGTTGCCCCAGGAATTGCTGCAGACACCACTAGGCAGGTTTTGCTCTGATGGGGCATGTGCCACACTAAAGCTTCACAACTAGAAAATTCTTATAGTTAAATGATTGAGGATAGTCGAGTTTGTTTATTTATTTTGTTGGTTTTATCCTGAACTTTACTATTTTTGAAGTATCAGGTCACAGTGAGGGAAAAAAGTCAATGAATCTATGTAATAACGATTAATCAAATAGTGTTGTTTGGAAAGGAATAAAATATTTTTTTCATTTAAATGTGGCTTCAAAATGAAACACAAAAAAATTCTCATTCCTTATGTTTATTTCCAGACTTGCTAAACATGTAAATATATAAATTCACTTTAAAACTTATTATTGGGCATTTGTTTACATATTTTTATCTCAATTATCTATACCCGTAGGACCCATTCAATCAATTTTTCACTAAGTAGTTTTCAAAATATAATTACTCTTATGGGTAGGTCTATGAACAGCAGTGTCATTTACACTATAGTTCACTAATTGCACTTCTAAGCCATTATAATGAATTATACTTGTACATTCTTCAAGAAGATCAGTTAATACTAATCATTTCTATCACATATATCACTTAGAAGACATCCATCTACAACAGCCTTTTCATTTACAGCCTCTTTCCCTTTTAATTTTCTTGCATTTTAAGAAATGGCAATGAATGGAGTGTGCTCACATAACCAGTTAGCCTTGTAAACTTAGTAATAAAAGTTGAAATTTAAAGTTTAGAAGAAAAGGGGTTTTTATTTTTTAATAAAATTAAGATGTAGTTATTAGGTTTGTGATTATTAAATGTATGTTCTGTGACACTAGTTCAGGAATTACTGGCCATGTGAATTACAGAAATAAATAATATTAGTATGAAACTTGATGTACAGATGTATAGAGCAGTTTCCTGTTTGTGTTGGGTGACTAGTCTGATCATCCCAGATGCTTTTCTAGCCCTATTTTTGGTGCTTTAACGAGACAGAGCAGTATGTACTAAAAAGAAAGGAGCTGGGCACTTTTGTCTAACTTATCTACAGACTGAATTCCTACATACAGGCAATAAAAAGATTCCTTTTCAGGATGAGAGATGCTGAAATAATGATCTTGTACTTGCACGAAAGCCTCCTGACTAGTTTGACAAGGAAAGTGTAATTTCTTAAGATGTGGGAAACTTTGCTCAGGATTTAAGTACAAGAAGCCCAGTTGCCCCAGGTGTGAAAAAAGAGCTGCCACCTCTTCTCTCCTTATTATCATCATGGAATATTAAGACAATGTTTCACTGGTGTCTTACTGGAATTTCTAAGAAATTGTGGTAACACATATAGCAAGGCTCTTAAAAATGCAACATGCATGAAAAATGAATTAGTGTTGGCATGTGTATCTAGTGTAAACAATAAAGACTGTTATAATTTTTATGCTTGGAATCCTCATAAAATTACCATGATATTTAAGCTACTGGTGTTTTTATTCACATCTGAATTTCTAAGGGGTAATAGTGAAAAGAAAGCATGGTGAAAATATCAGAAATATGAAACAGGTCTCTTAGGTTTTAAAGGTGAAAAAACCCACTAAAAATATAAAATTATTTTTTCAACACCAAAGTTGAAGCTTACTATGACATAAAAGTTAATGATTAAGCAAATTCTTTGTGGAAAAATGACAATATAAGAAAAAGGAATACAGAAGAGTTTTATAGTGTCTGAGTAGTAAACCTTTCTTGAGGTGAGTCACACATCAGTAACTGAACCATCTTTCTTTACAGATAGAAAAAAAGGGAAAAGAGTGTTTTAAAAGTATTTTATTTTGCATGTGCTTAGTACCTCTAGTGGTTCGTTCCCCCTAGACATTTCAAAGACAATTGTTTTAATGATGCAGTTCCATTAACCAGTTTACTACCTCAATTTTATCGATAGTTGTTGACATTAATTCTGTAAATTTTTGCATCTTAATGTAGAATTTATGGAGTTGTCTATCAAGTAAAGCTAGGGAATCATCATACTGACTTACTTCCAGACCATATTCTCTCCAACTCATGTGGAAGAGTATAAGAGAATAATTATTAGGAAAGTCACATAGCTGGTGAATTTCCTAGCCATAAATAGAAGATAAAGTGATAGAGAAGGAAAATGAGAAAGCTACTTTGCATAATAAGGGAGGAAGAAACTATGTAAATGGACCATGAATTGCACCTGGGAGATGAGGTAAAGAAGCTCTACAGCAGACTAACTGCTGAAGGAAACATCCTTGAAAGAGGTACTGCAAATGTATCAAAACCAGGAACAGTCAGTTTCTCATAGCTGGAGTCTTGTCAACAAGAATAGAGTACCCTAGAAAAAAATCCTAAAGAGCTTTTCCATGAACTATCCCAGCTGCCAAACTATGAAATGTGGATCTTACATTATAAATCAATTTTATGGGAGCAAGGAAAAAATCCACTATTATTTTTTATGTCAGGGGAAATCCATATAATATTGAATTCTTAGAATTGATACTAAGGTTTTACCCTTGTACTTATAATTTCTTTTTTTTCACAGATTTTTTCCCTCAGTCCTGGAACAAGTATTCTGATAGAGAAATCTCAGCCAAATAATTCTAGTGGTTTATGAGTTTAAACAATATGGAACTGTATTCTCCTGGAATAGGTGGCAGAACATTCTATTGTCTGTGCACTCTGTTTCTCTTAGTTTCTCTATCCCAGAATTTGTAGCCACCAAATATGGAGTGTGATCAGGAGGGGTAAATAAGTATATGGAACATACTTGGTGTGCTTTGGCATCTGAATCCAGCACATGAGTCCAAAACAAAACCATGTTTTGGCTGTTCTTAAGATAGGTCATTGACTAGCTGAAAGTAAGCAGTGAGTGAAAAGATATTAGAAAGTGCTTTAGCTACTGATATACATTTCCACAGAATCTGTTTTTTCCTCTGCTCTAGAGTCCTCCACTATTTGATGCAGATCCACAACTGTGAAAAGCCCACTCCTATGGCCATTCCTCATCCTTTTCCATTATCCACTGATAGTATGTACCAAGCCTCTGAAAGACATACCGTCAGAGTACTCAGCACTCAGAATAGTTTAAGACTGTACTTCAGGCACACTGTGTGAAGGGAATTTTATTCTGAGGAACAGCCTTAAAAACATCCTTACCAAAGAGTTAGAGTTTCAGTACTGTAACTTTTATTTTCTCTGAGGTTCATAGGTCTAGTTAACATGGAATAATCATAAGAAACATTGTTGAAATATGTTGTATCAGAAGTATACTTAGACTAGCATCTTGTCCATTATGCTGATGGTAGTGGATATTAAGGAAGACAAGAACAAATAGGATTGCTCTCACGCTAACATTTTCAGCAACCAGTGCTCCAGGACTCGCGTGAGCGAGAGGTTGCAGTTGGACTGCTGTGTTTAATAACTGCTGATGTACCTATTCTCTGTCAATTAGTCTGGTTCTTCTCAGAAGCCATTTATGCTTTTGGCTTCCAGAGATTCAGAAAGAAAACCTGCAGCTCCACAGCATATTATGCGTTATAAAAAGCAGTAATTTTTTAATCTGTTCTTTGGTAATATCATGGAGTCTTTGTAATTTCAATTTTATGATACATAAGAATTAATTCCAATGTCCTCTTTTTCTCTCTGTTTATGACTTTGGATTTCTTATACAAGGTATCACTCAGTCATACCTTCTATGCTGGGTCCTAATCTGCTAAGCTTTTTCTCTTTTAAAGCACTATCATGCTTTTGACTATTCTTACATTTTTCTACTTTTCTATTGCTATTTTTTTCTTATAAGAGTTATGTGCTGTATTTATGAAGTAGATGTATTTTTTAATAGTGCTCAGTGATGTTTTCTGTTTTACTGTAAATATCTTTCTTTTTCTACCTTTTGTAAGACTCAGCTGATGTGTTCTGGGTAGCTGGATGGATAAAGAGAGGACAATTGATGTTTATCTTTAGTAAGGCTTTTGACATGGTGTCCACATAGACAAGTTGTCAAAGTACAGGTTAGATTAGTTCACAGGTGCAGAGGTTTGTGATTAGCAGCAAAAGTCCAGCTGGAAACATGTAAGTAGTGGTGTACTTAGTGATGCCCATCTGGGATTGGTAGAGGGGGCAATACTATTGAACACTTTTATTAGTGACCTGGATGATGGGTCAGAGTGTATCCTCAGCGAGTTTGCAAATGATACAGAACTCAGAGGTGTGGTGGACCTAGACAGGCTGAAGAAATGGAGCTGAATTGAATTTCATGAAGTTTGACAAAGGGAAGTGTCAAATTCTGCCCCTGGGAAACAGTAACCTGAGGCACAAGTACATACTGGCAGCTGGCCAGCTGGAAAGCTACTCAGCAGAGAAGGACATCAAACTCATCATGAACAGGAAACACATTATCACAGGAAAGAAGGACAAAACCAGAATCACATCTCCAAGATCATTGAGTCCAACCTTTGATCTATCACCACCTTGTCAACTAGACCACAGCATTAAGAACATCCTGGGCTACCTTAGGCAGACCATTACCACAAGGCTAGGACAGGTGATTCTTGCTTTCTTCTCATCACTGATGAGACACATCTGGACTGCTGGGTCCAGTTCCAGATGATAAAGGAGTTGGAACACCTTTAATACTACTTAGAAAAGCTAAAAGGCTGTGTTTGTTTGACCTTAAGAAGAGAAAATAAACATTTTGTGAATTATCTGCAGTGTCTTCAAAATTTTCCGTGACTGGCAATCAAGAAGTTATTTTGACTATTCCACCCGTGTTCTTCATATCCAGTGATTTAAAATCCATCTGCTGTTATCTTGATTGGTTACACAGTGAATCATTGAGTCATACACTGCTGTGGATTGGCTTGGCACTGACAGGATAAAAAAGAACTCTGTAGGAAAGAGACTGGGGGTCCAGGTGGACAAGTTGAATGTGAGTCACCATGGTACCCTCACAACAGTGAAGACCAAATGCATAGTGCAGAGGAAAAGAGAAGTATTTTTTTCCCTTGCTATTCAGAACATTTGCTGCTGCTGTGCCCAATTTTATCCTTTGGTAAAGGACATGACAAAGAAGGAGCAGCTGAGAGAGGTGAGTTTATTTGGCCTTAAGGAAAGAAGGTCCAGGGAGAACCCTGCCAGTGGCTTGAGCTACCAGTGGGACAGTGCTGAGTAGACAGAGCCAGAAACTTCTCAGAGGTACACAGTGAAAAGATCAGAGCTATGCAAAGGGAAATTCCAATTAGACTGTGAAAAGTTGTCTCATTTTGTTCCATCAACAGTAGTCAAATTCTGGAACCAGCTACAAAGAGGTTTTTTTTAACTCATTTTTGGAGATATTCAAAATTCAGCCATACAAGACTATGACCAAACTGATCTGACTTCTAACAGTGCAGCTATAAGTGGGAATAGATGATCTTCCTTTCTCAATTATTTTATAGTTCTGTACTCTTTCTGTAACTCTTTGCAGCAAGGAATAGATATGGTATATGGAATAATGTTGGGTCATCCTCTTCCTTTTTCACCTCAATGCTTACATCATTTTTAAGATTAGGTTTAATTTAAGATTAGATAACCTGTCAATAATTGGAATTTTGTTTGCTCTCCTTTATGCAATAATGAATTTCTAAAAGTATTTTCTATTTTATCCCCCAATTTTTGCTGTTTGCCTTTTAGATCTTTTGGTGAGGAACATCTATCCAAGAGATCACCTATCTCATACATCTCAAAAACTTCTAACAGATTGTGAAACATGCATTTTCCTTACAAAGACTCCATTTTCTTGCACTTAATGTGTTTACTAACAGATTCATAATTTTAATTTTTAACTGTTTAATAAAGAAGTCAGACTTTTTAGTCTTTACTTCCTAGGTCACCTCGGAAACATTTTAATGAATCTCTATTATATATGTCATCTCCTTTTTCCTTGTACAACAGCAGATTTAAATGGTCATGTAAACACCACTGTTATTATAACAGCAGTTTTATGTGTGAATTCTTTTAAAAATATGCATGGTTACTCCTGACTCATAGTGATTCTTTGTGACCCAACTAATCAATTTGTTCAGGACAATCAATTTGTTTAGTACAATCTCTCAATTTGAGATAATATTTTAGACTCTTCCCTGCCAAAGAAGGGCTGTGATAATTTTATTTTTGATTCTCTTGCAAACATGAGATATTGTATTCATGGGGTGAATGCTGATCCTGCTGAAGTCAATCTGAGTTTTAACTTAAGGAATACAGGGTTCAACCTTGACGTATATCCACTGACAAATATTGTGTATTTTTGCTTGAAATCCTTGATTGTTTACATTCAAGCCAGTTATGTCTAAATAGGGGTACAGCAAAATGGGAGGCAAATATATTTTGGTTTCTATTACATTGTTCAAGATATGTGAATAATGCCCACTAATTACAAAAAATGCTGTTAAGTATTTAAATGCCAATGATTTATGTTTCAAGTGTACTCCTGATGTAAATTGACAGTGTGGGGAGTGAAAGCTAATCTAGAAAGCAGTGAGGACTGGGATGTTCTGCATATATTGTATTTTTTAAGACCATTAACACAGCTGTAAAAACATAGCCAGTATATTCAGTGACTGAAGTATTTAAAAAAGAAAGAATAATAGAAGCAGAATCTAAATAAAGCCTAAATTTTGCATTGTGCCCTTTATGCAGTTATTACCAAGTAGCAAGCAGTGTAGAATAAAGAAACAAGTTTTTAATATACCAGCAAATAGCCTACAAAATAAAATGAGTATTTCAAAGTAGAAAATCGGGTTATTTTAAAGTAATACTTGACACAAAATATTTGTAAGACCATGCGAAATAGAAGGAGATTAGTCAAGAGGAATTATAGTAAATCAGTTTATTATAAAAGACAAAGGAAAGAATTTTCTTGGAAATGAGGAAGAAACATTTGTATTTGTAAGAATACTACAGCAAGAAAAGAAAGCAAGGGAATGAGATCTGTGTAATCTGTGCCTCATTCAGCATGGAGGCTAGTGCAGAATGAAAAGATGATTAATTTAAGGAAAAATGTTAGGGTTTGTATTTGGTTTTGTCTTGTCTTTCTCAATACCGTACTTTACTGTCTCCTTTCCAAACCGCATACTATTAGCAGTTCTGTATTCTAATCTCTCCCTTGCTGCTTAAAATTATCACTCCTTTATTTCAAATATAGCTTCTTATCCTCTGCTCTGCTAATTGGCTTTATTACCCTCGACCCCTTCTTTCCTCCACTGCAGGCAGCTTGTAATTTCTACATCAACTAATCCCCACTTTTCACACCCCTCCCTTCTTCCTCTCCCGCCCCACATTTGCTTCCCTTTCCACTTTTGGTGTATTCAGAGCTGAGAGAGCTTTTCAGAAGATATTCAAACCCCTGGAGATATTCAAAGAGATCGAAGCACAACACAAGAGCTAGGGGTGTTTTCTTCTGGGCTGCCAAAAGCATAAGGTAACATTCAGAATGAGGTCATTCTACCATGATCTCATTCTGAACTAGATTTACTTGTGGGGCATAGGAAGCCTGGGAGGGAGAGCTAGTTTTGCTGGGTCGTATTACATCACAGACTGTGGGAAAAATTAAGCATTTACTTTCATTTTTCAATTTATAAATTCATGTGTCAAGAGTTTAAAAGAATTATGAGAAGATAATAAAATGGTGACTTAAACTAGGCATGAACCTGGCTTAAGCTAGGCATGGACTGGACTTGTAGCAGTCAAGTGTGACATATGTACAGAGTTTCCAAAAGAAAATGAAGTATTTCAGAAAAGCATTTTGCATGATAGCTGAAAAGAGTAGCAATGCTTTTGGTACTAAGGAAAGCAGGAAAGGATTGACAGGAGAGAGCATGGCATAAGTGGGTACTTCAGAATCTTCCCTGAATATAAGGTTCTGCCAATAGAATGTATATTCTTTCCTATGAAAAAGACAGAAATAGACATTCCATGCCCCAGAAAACCTAAATAATGTAAAGAACAGGAAAACAAGATGCACTGGAAGGCTGTACCTGCCATCAATTAAAACTTTTGTCTTAAAAAACATCATCATTAATTCTGCACCATTAGTAGTATTTTGACATTGGGGACCTGCTGCACTTTACAGTGATTTGAATGAGAAGTTAAACAGCCCCTGTATTAACTTTGAAACTTATATTAAAGCACGAGGCAGGCCATGAAATAAAACACATGTGAGGGCAAGAAAAGAAATAGAAGAATGTGGATGAACTTTGCTAGTACCTAATTAGTGAATGGAAAGAATTAAAACTCACAGAGAAAGAAATGCAAGTGTAGGGAGAAAAAAGTACTCTGCTGAGCTTTAGAGAAAGAGCAATATTTGCAATGTACCTTTCATAGGGGCTGAGTGATCCTCAGCTTCAGTGTGTGCAGAACAAAACCCTGTCTCAGGCGAGGGACTTGAACATAAGAATTATTTGCTCCTGTGTTTAAACATCATAATCATAAACCACGAGAGGAAGCAGCACAGATAGGTTTAGCTTTGAGGGGTTTTGTAAGAACATTTTTGCAAATATTTTCCCATTAATTTTGAAGTGAATATATATAATTTCTGTTGACTACGTGGGTCTTAAACATGCCAAGTTTTTGAATGTGTATTTCAGAATCTTAATTAGAAAAGCTAATCATTAACTTTTATTTTTGTTACGTTGGAATTATTTCTTAAATATGCATTTTAAACTATGTCTTTCTATGTCATAAATTGTCTTTCAATCTTAAAAAAAAAGGATAGCTCAGGAAAATTTTCATTTGTGATTATGAGCTAGGACCATTGCTGTAAAGAAAATTATTCTATAGCAATGCAGGCTGCAAAAAAAAATCCAGCAAAATTCCTTTCTGCCTGAAATCAATAATAAAATAAGTTCATTTCATACAAACACACATCTAAAGCTTTCATGACAGTCTAAAAAAATGTAAAAATGCCTGCAGAGGATATGAGTTTATTGAATTTTCTTACTTTACTGTTTCATAGACTCCATCCTAACCAGATGGTATAATCTGATTGTATCAACCTAGAAGTATATAGGATTTTATTTTAATGTTAAAAAGGTCAGTAGCTTTGGAACTTAAATTCTTTCTTTCTTCTATACTGCACTAGAATCTCAGCACTGAAATATTACCAGATAACTTTAATAAAAAGACATTGAATTTTATAAACTAAAATTTACTTATTCATTTATTGTATATACAGTTAAATTCTTTAGATGAATGCTTCCTAAGTATGTGGCAAAGCAATATATACTTTATTGAATGTTGAGGTAAATTTATATTAATGTGGTTGATATAGATATAAAATTTCTTCCAAAGCCCTTTTGCTGTATAACTGTTATTGAATATTACATCTTTTTATCACCTCAGATGATATTCCAACATTTTAGTGCTTTATTCCAGCTCTGAAAATGTTTTAGTCTTACCAAAGACATGTTCTGCTAACTTCTGCATTGAATCGCTTTTGATTTGGAGTTTGAGTTAGATTTTAAAATTTGGTGACAGATATACCATTTGCTGAGCCATGCCAGGACCTTCAGTTGGTCTGCAGCATGGATTCCTTTTGATTTTTTTTTTAAGACTTCCATGAACCTTCTTAAAGTCTGGATCACATTAGACATAAAGGCTTAGGCATTTTCAGCACCACAGAAGAAGTTTGCAATCATTTTCTATAATACAAACGGGCTTATTTAGCACTTCTGTTATGGAAAAGATTCTGCAATAATAATGCTACTATTATAACACCATTTCTGTAATAATAGCACTTCTGTTATAAAACACCATTATTATAGAAATGCTATTATAAGACAAGCTCTGTTATTTAGAATTGCTTCTGCAATAAAAGTGCTAAAAAAGTCTTCTTGTATTACAGAAAATTATTGCAAATTTTTCTTGCCTGGCAGTGAAATTTTTCATTCTGAATCTTGTCTATCGCTGTTGGAAAGTCATTCTTATACATTCTGTGAAGCCTCTGAGAGTTACTCAACAGTGTATATTTAAAATAGGGAATTGCTGAATAGGCAAATGGAAAAAAGGCCAGTTGTCTTTTATGTGATCTCCCATGCTCCTAATCTGTTCACTTTTTGTCATAGACCACAACTCTTACAGGGAAAGCATATGCAGGCACGTAGCACAAGTTTTACCACTGTGCATAAGGCAGAGCAGAGGAGATGAAATTAAAAAAAATACATGGAGAAAGGGAGCAAGCTGACTCCTTTCTTTATATCCTGTTTATTTTTCCAAGTTTGAACACAGTTCACAAGAAACAGCTTCCAGTTTCTCCATTTGACTATGTACTATATTCTTATGCTCATAGCATTTAACAAGAGTGAATTTCAGTCCTTGGAGAAAGACCTCTATTAAACTCTCTGAGCCACTTGAACCATTAGGGTCAGATCTCCTTAATCAGTATACCCAACCTAAGGACCAGCTTGCTCTGGTCATCAGCCTCCATGTACTATCCACCACCAGTGGATACACCCCAGAGCCGTAAAGAATACCTGTCTTTTGGGAGGAAGGGACCAAAAGGAAGAGCATTGAAATGTAAATCCTCTAATTCTACCCTTGTTTTCCTTATATCCTGGGTTTTCTTTAAAAAAGTTTAATTTCCATGACTATAGATGTTATATTGCTCTCTCCACTTCATATGCAACTGCCTATTCACCGGTGCTCCCACAGACAGAGCAGAAACTCTCATTGGTAGGGGATTTTTTAAAAACATCAGGACCAGTTTCTCACTTTGGAGAGCCTTTGCCTAATGGGTTAATTTTAATGTGAGTGAGTTGCCTATATTATTTTGGAAACACTTGAGTCACAGTGTGAACTTTATGGTAAGAACACAGAATGATTAGTTCCCAGAAAGTCCTTTCATGGTTGCAAAGTGTATGACATGAGGAGTCTCCTGCTTGGCTTTGTCATGCCCTTGCAAAATTCTAAATACATTACATACATTTCTTCTCCTGGACAAGGGTCATCTAGAAGGAAAATATCTAACCTAAAGCCTATGGAGCTGCATCAATTGTATGCCAGCAGAAGACCTGCCTTCCAGGTTTCCGATTTTTATCATAGCTCTTTTCTGCTGCAAGCAACAAATCTTAAAACTTGATTTAAGTGTAAGATTTTTTTGTTTTGTTTTGTTTTTTGTTTAAGCAGTGCTTCCTGTACCAAGGAAGCGTCCTTACACTGTGCATTCCTCTACCCATAGTTTCAGTGAAATAGTACTTTTTAAAAATTTTGAGTTTTGCCTTGCAGGTTTCTAAGATAGTCATTTGAAAATGAATTAAAACCATTAAAGATTGCAACAATGTAACTATTATTCTGATAAAACTTTTCTGTGGCATAAGAAGAATATTAAATCTTTCTCATTTAAAATTTATTCTCACTATGCTTCACTAATTAAATTTTTAAAAATTGTATTATGGGTGTTATAAAACTAGAAGATTTTTTTTGAGAAATGAATTTTGCTATTTCATGGAAGGAAAAAGAGCTAGTGAGTTTTGATGCTCTTTTATACTCCTGTAAGTTGATAAAAGCTTTGTTTTTACACTACTAATACATTACTTAGTCCATAGAGTCTATTAGTGCCTTTGGGTACCATATTTTCTTGAAAATAGCATACAGTTTTGTGCTTATTTGTATCTCCTAATGCTGAAGTGCTTGTGTTATCTTTTGTCGTTATTTTTCAGTTGATACTTACAAGTACTTATATTGGGTAACATCTGCTGTTTTGGTTCTTCATTGCAATAGCTCCCTTAAGACTTTTAGTACAAAAAGTAATTTGATTGTTACAGCTACAGTACCACAAAGACGATCTTGTGGTAGCAGTGGAATGGCACTGATTCTTTTTCTTTGGTAAAGCCAAGAAAAAGGCTCTTGCAAATAATAATTAGTTCAAAAAAAGAGGTTTTTGTAGTTAAACTATTTTAAAGGAAAAATATGTCCCACAGCTTTGGGTAGAAAAAAAACTCCTAAGCATGAGCAGTTAAAAAAATCCAGGTATTTATTTTTGAAATCTGTGCAATGGAAATGTTGTCAAGAATGTTAAAAAAAAAGTGACTTTTGGTATTTAAAAACAAAACACTTACATTTTCTATTTCAAGCATACATTTTTCATTTAAAATGAAGCTTAAACAGAAGGGCTAAACAGCCCCAGAGCAAAATACTTATTTTTATTTCTAAGAAAATTGGCATATTTCAGGTTTTCTGTTTTGCTGGAAAAAGAAGATAGATTGTTCAAAACAAAATTAGATTTTCCATTATTGTGTGTTTGTCCATCAATTCTAAACCAAACAAAAAAAGCTCTTTTTTTTTCCTGACAACCTATCATGAAGCCCTGATTATGACTGTGCCTTGTGTATGGCATCTATATGCCATTATGGCTATGCCCCAATAGTTCTCAAGTGTAAAAATTAAAGTGTTTTTTTACTGTCATCCCTCATTCATTTTCTAAGTTATTGTACCAAACCCAAGAAGTTTAGGCACTTCTGTACTGAAGTATGCACTCTTTCAAGACCTCAGCATCAGAGTGGTTTAGAGAAGTTTTCTTTCAGCACAGCTTAACTCTGGAAGTACCTACATTCAACCGGTCAGTGATTATGCTTCCTAAAAGTTCAACTACTTCTTATGATAACTATGGCAGGTCAAACACATGACATAAGTTTCCAGGATCTCTGTTTTCCCATGAATGTCACTATTCTTTAAGCCGCAAGGTAGATAGGTATTTCTTATCTAAATTTTATGAAAATTCATTACTAAACCTGCAAGGTCTCATCTGAGTTAGGTCTTTTGGGTATGTCCAAAGCACAGGCATGAAGAGGGAGCAACAATTGCCCACTTCCATTTAGAAAAATGGTAGTAGCCATGTTGCTATCGACCTTTTTCATAACAACCTAGTGACTTGAACTTGCACAAGGGAAAGTAGAAGACCTGTTTTCTTCCCTTTTCTCTGACTGACTTCAATGTGAAACATTTGACCTCACAGGAGGATGTCTTGCTTAACAGGCTACTTGATAGGTTGGGTGATGTCACGCTTCACTCTCACACAGTATTTTAAGCTTGGGCACAATGATTCACTAACATGATCATGTGGCTTCTGAACTGAGGTTTCTGTAGTGCCTGTCCCATTTGGTCTCCTTCTTAGGCAACTAAGAAACCAGAAGCTTAAGATAAATATTTCACCAACCCACTTATCTTTATGGCTTCTGACACCTTAGAGTTCGGTGTCTGAGGAGGTGGTTTAAAGTAGGAGGATTTAAAAAAAATAAATAAGAGTTCTCTTCTGAAAAAGAAAATTCCTTAGGAAAACCAAGCTCATACAGACCACTTTGGTAGATATCAGAATACATCATTTTATTTGCCTATGTTGTGTTAAAGGGAAGCTAGGTCTTTACATAGGATAAACACAAAGATAAGAGTGTATCCTTTATTTGAAAGAAGCCAGTCAAATTATTTGTTGCCAATGATCACAGAATATTGAGAGGAATAACTGTTCAAAATTCAGCCTAAGCCACTGTTTTAATACAGTTTTTAGAGGTTCTGTAGCCCAGCTTCTAGTTTAAAAGTGGAATAATGATTAACCTAGCCCCAGAATAGGTAAGCGCTCAGAGGAGTAAAATCAAGCAAGCCAGAGAGAGAATAAGCAGGTAACTGCCCTGATAACCATGACACAGGGGAATTTCATTAATGAATCTACCTTTTCACTATGTCATCCCCATCACTCTGTTTGTTCTACAGGGACCCTGATAATTAACAGCAGCTTCTTATCCAGTGTTCTGCACAAGAATGGTGTAGTCTGTTCCCATACTCAGGGTACAGCTGTGTTTCTTTGGTTCATAAAGAAGCAAAGGAGTTACTGCTAACATTATTCACAAGAAAGTAGATTTGGGCTTAACTCTTTTAAGAAACCATAATTTTTTTGTTGTTGAAATGACAGAATGAAGGGAATAGCCAGACTTAAAGATGCTTAAATTAAATGTGTTTGTGTTCTTTGGATCCAAATTATTCTACAATAGCCCTTTAAAATCATCACATTGGTAAACACATACTTCACTGCAAATCACTGCAAGTCCTCCCTAGTAAACTGTGGCCCAGTGTTAAACACTGTGTCAGATGCTCTATGTCTGGCAAAAATACATTTACATAATCACCTGCTCAACTGCAATGCAATCTAGTAATGCTATTTCAGGAAAATTTAAATAATAGTCTAGAATTAATAGATACATCTTCCGAGTCAGTTTAAGTAAATCAAGGACTACTTTACTCCAGGGGACAATTTATTCTGTCCCACCATACAGGTTTCTTTGGACTGTCAGAGCCTGTATTTTTGCACATGTGATAAAACCTAGATAAATTCTCCAATGGCACTATTCAGGAGCAATATCAAACATGTCTAGCCTGTCTCTGTGATTTTTCAGTCCTTTGATTTATCTTTCAGTTATCCTTTTTAAAATACTTTCCCAGTAATGTTGCCAACTCACCATTCTGATAATTGTAAGTTCCTTGTATGAATTCAGACCTTGATTTTGCTTTGAAGCTTGAAAAGTCTGTTCTGGTTAAACTGCACTACTAATAATCATATAGTCACACTGAACTGCTACAACCTACACTTTCTATAATTGAACAGTTTTCAAAAACAGTTTGATAGCAACGCAAGGTTTGGATTTTATTCCAATGAAGTTTTATCAAGTGATACAGAGAATTTTCATGCAGCCACTGAGTTTCACATAGTTTGTAATTAGTTTGTAAATCATCAATTTGTAATTTAAAAATAGTTGCCATACTTTCAAGGTGGTGCTTTGTAAGCTGATGTTGGGTCTGTGCTGCCTTTACTGTTGATACTGGTCTTCTGTCAATAAAGACATGGACCTTTTTGTGATATGGACTAATCACAAGACCAATTTCTTTGCACTGGACTCTGCTTTTGTCGGTAGTCAGAGTGAGTAAAGCAGAGATTTACTATTTTGATCATATTGCTTTAAGACAATTTTGCCACTTCAAGCCTTTGAACCATTTGTAATCAGCTTAATTTGATGCTGTGTTTCCTTGGGTCTGCACTTGTGCATAGTTTAAGATTTTGGTTCAACAATCTAGTCTTCTATTAAAGATAGAGTAAACAAAATGAAACAATAATGCCTTGGACCTTTGACTCTTGGAGTAGATGTTTTGCTAATTCTTGTATTTAAATTTAAGGGAAAATGCACCCTCCTTTGTTTTTCAGAAGATTGCTTGCAGGCTGTTCTTTTCGTTGATCTGGTTCCTTCTGCCTAAGTGGAGCTTTTTTAGCAAGCTGAACAGTGGACTTAGGTTTTCAGCTGCTATCTGTTCTTCAGAGCTTCTCAATACCTAAAAAGAGCTTCTCAATACCTACTTCCCTGTGTTTGTTTTGTCTCCTTGACCCATTAGTAGTACCAGCTTTTGATGAAGACAAGGCTTTGCATCTGCAAAGTTTTTTCTTTGGCAGTTTGCTGTCTACCTTCATCTCTGTTTTGCAGATACTTGTAATTGCATGTTATTACCTCTTTCTTTTCTTTTAATGCTGGTAACATTGTATTTGACATCCCACTGACTCAGTGCCCTAACGTTCAGCTTAAAGTTAATAAATGTCCCACTTACTTTCAGGTTTGACAGTCTATTTATCTTCTGGTGATGGGCAATACTCCCAGAAAAAAGTCATCTAAGGAAGTCATACCACAGTTAGCTTCTCTGCCTATGCTCTGTGTACTTGACTGGTGCCTGCAAACTTTCATGCACTGATATCAACTACTGCATGTCTTTAATATTTTTTTCATCTGGCAGATAATGTGCAATTTTTCATAGCCTGTGTAAGTCTGTGGTCCCTTTCAAAGGGGCTTTGATTTTGTGCTATTATGCCTTAGGTATCTCTTCTGTAGCCTGGAATTTCAGTCTTATTTAAACTTTAAGATATTGTCCGTTTCCATGAGCATTATTCTTAAGGGAATGATTCCTGCCTCTTAGCAGATTCTGCTTATGATACGGGGTTAATCCACATCTCCCAGTAGCTACATCTATCCTAGTTAGCTACACGGAGTTGTGGCATGGACCTGAAAGCTGCCCTTTGCTCATTCCTATTGTTAAACGGTGAGAATTTAACCCACATGTAGAAGAGTGAGTAGCATGAGTAAGGTCTATTTTCGGTAGGCAGTCTGCATGTGGCTGGTTTGGTTTTGGAGACAAAGTAGAGAAGCTGTATAGATGCAAGTCACACTGTGCCACGTAGGGCCAGAAAGTAGTCCCTGGTCCACTGTAATTCCTGGCCTAAAACTAGCCTTTGAAGTCCTTTCCTGTCCTTTCTTTCCCTTGCCAAATTTTATTAACAATTTGGTCTTTGTCAGGGACTAGATTAGTTAAGATTTGCTTGGATAAAGTGAAAATTCTTTACACTTTCTTTAGTTATGTTTCTATTTAATATACCCTTCTTAGAAGGCAGGCCTGTACTCACACTTTTGCAACAGTTCCATAGTTGGCATCTTTATCTGAGCTAACTGAAAATTACTGAGCACATGAAATGCATTAAAATCTGTTGTTGTCAGTATTATTTTTTTCATGGCAGTCTTTGACATGGGCAATTGACCTTGATTGCAAATGCAGAGAGACACACTTTGGTTCTCTTTGTCAATTGTTTTGATTCAGTGACCTGTCAAAAACTGGACCTTCTTGACACACTTTTAACTCAGTAATAAGTATTCTCTTCTCTGGAACTATTTTAAATTGGGGACCAGAGATCTTCAATTCTCCATTTATGTGCTCTTCCACTAGCACTCATTCTTGTTTTGTGATTTCTATTTACAATATGGTGCTTGACAAGGGGCTCCAAGCACTGAGCATTATAGTTCTCAGTTATTACAAATAATCTTCACAACAAAACTGTTCCCAAAGCACTACAAATAGATCATCAATTTTAATTCCTTATAAAATAAAATAGGAAAAATAAATCGAACAGAGATATTTCTTTCATGAGTTGTATTTTAGCAGTTATGTTTGAGAAGTGAAATGTTATGCTAAACCAAAATCTGCTTTATTTTGAAAGCCTGTAATTAAAGAGTACTTCTGTCTTCAATACAGATGTTTCTAGGTTAGGAGCCTAACTTTCCTAAGTTCAATCTATTGCCAGCAGAGAGGCAAGAGTTTCCTAAAGGGAATTATTTTAAATACTGTAGATAAGTATGCCATTTGACTTCACCATCCCAAACCTAGCTGAGTATTATTCCGCTCAAGCTGTGCTTGCTGCCTGTAAGAAAAGGCATCATCAAATCTAGCCTTCCCAAGCAGAAGATTTTACAGACTCACCTATTTCCTTGTTTTTTTTTTTCCTTTGGGAATAGCTTAGGTTTAGACAGTTAGCTGTCAAGATTGCCTAGTCATTGATATGCCGGATAAACATTGTTTAGACTTCCACACAGGCATTTCTATATTGATAGGCAAATCTATATTGATTTAATTTTGTAGAGTGTGAAAATTTATTCCTTACAACACATTTTCTTCAATAACAAAACCTAAATAGCTACATTGCATGCTACTATTTTTGTGACATATCATATTAAAAACCGGGAGAGGTTAATGTTCTTGTTTATTCTGTCGGTGAATTTGGCACAGTTCCCTCTGAAAAATTATGTTGTATTGGTCATTTAATGACTTGTAATTTGTTTTCTGGATGTTTTAATTCACTTATGTGAAGAAGCACTTGTAAAAAAAAAGAAACAAGACCCCCCAAAGTACTCTCCCCTCTTATTATAGCAGAAGTCTCAAGAAATGCATTAGAATATAATTGTTATTGATGTGTGATCTAAAGATGTGTGACCATACTTTCCCTTTCCTGGAGAGGGCTGGTCAGTTCACTGAAGTATGGAGGATATGAGTGATTCATCACTCCTTGCTTTGTGCATTTGTTATCAAACCAAATAAAGTTGTATTGCTACCTGGGTAACAGAAGTTAGGACATGTAGTTGCTATGAGTTTCATGTATGGCTATTGCTATGTGATTTATCTATAATTCTAAATATTTTATTGCTTTTCATCTCTTTTTAACTACAAATCATGTATTTTGAAATAACAAAACTAGTCTAGTCAATTGCTTCATTTGATAATAAATTTCTTGTCTGGGTATTATTTCATGGACAATTATTTTTCTAGTAGTATAAATGGATGTTTGAACTTTTTGAGTTATCATACATGATGTGATCCTGTTGCTTTTGCCAAAGCTGCAGCAACATCTGGTGGTATGGTGAAAGCTGATCAAGTGAAGGTTTCCATCTTCTGCATTTTGATAAGTCTTTGTAATGCCATTCTGTATCTCAGGAATGAGCTCTGCAGGGAGTTATGCAAAAGTTTTTCATTTTGCTCTTGCTGCGCTGCCATAGTCTAAAGTCATGTCATAGTAAATAAATTCTGTGTTATTGTTTTTGACTTGAAACTGTTCTTCTGTTTAGAGTTGTTTACAGAGGTGGTTTGATAAACTGTGGTTAGCCCTGAGCCCTTTACTCTCCCATCAAAAAAGTCACATAACCTTTATGAAGTTTGAACTAGTATTAAGAAGAAACACTTAAGGTAAAACAATTATGCTAATATAGCTGAGTTGTCTTCCTTGACATTTTACATGATTTTACCAATCTTTCAAAGCTGTATGTAACTTCAGAGATCACTTTGACTCATTCTTTACGGCTAGTAAGGTTCAAAAATTATTATAAGATGATTGCATCCTGTAGTTGCCTTATGATAGATCTACATTGTTTAAACATTCTTTTTTATTTTTAGTTGCCTATCTTCTAGAAAAGCTAGAGAGTTATTTGGTGGTAGTTAAAGATTTATAAATGGAATATCTAGACCAGTGCTGATTCTGGAGCTATGTATTTCTTTAATTCAAAGCTGGTTTGATTAAAATACTTGCATATATGATTAAAATAGTAAATGGAACACTATGAGTACACCACACACGATAAAATCCTAACATGAAATGTTTCCATCATGAGTTCTTATTATGAATTCAGGTTTACTTATCATCATGTAGATTCACACATAAAAATATTTTGAGTTCACTGCATAACTGCCTCCCATTTCTACACAAACAAAATTTTATAGTGATTTAACTGACTTTTAGACTTCCAGTAGTAAAAGAAACAAACAAAAAAACCCAAATAAACAACAAAAAAGAGGCACTAAATTACATGTAGTAATTAGAAGAATAAATGGAAATGTTTTTAGCATGTTGTAAACAACACTGAGCATACTCAAGATCTATAGCTTTTCCAAGGGAATAATCCAATAGACTCCCTAAAATTTAATGTGTACCTCTTAATTTTTTTAAATTACTGAGGACTTACATATAAAAGAGCTATGTAATCTGAAGCAAGTCAACCAATGATGTGAGACAAACAGGAGACAGACATGCCACCTGCCTTGGGCTGCAGTTCTGCAAGCAGCTAAGCAATGCTAAAAGCTCACAGGAGCTGAATTTTCTTCCTTCACTTCCACCACCCTTACCAGTGGCAAGGTGGCCCCTGTCTCCTTGAGTTATTGAAAGCACTGGTGCTTGCTGAACCTTGAATTGAGGTAATTCAATTTAGTAACTGAAGAAAACCATCAGGTTGGTTTTGTTTCTGGTTTAGTTTTACTTACATTAGTGTTAATGTAAGTAACCCTGAATGGTCCAGTAGTCAGATGATCAGTAGTATCTTGCTTCTGTGCAGGAGCTGGCAGTGAAATATGTTGCCTTATATAGAGCGATTTGATTTGCTGTCTGTTTGTGAAGTGACACCTTTTGCTGAGTTTTGGCTGGTAGTAACTTGCAGCAGTCTAGTGATGAGAAGATACCAGCAAAAGTGAGGAGTTTTTCTCTTAGAACAAAAATACTGACCAGCTGACTTGCCTTTCTGTATTTTATTAGCACCTTACTCTTTAGCCATAAGTACAAACAGTTAACCAGGTTTTCCTGATTTCTTTTCTTCTTTTAAATAAATAAGCATTAATAATAAGTAGGTAAGTGACAGTAGACAAGTAAAAGTGCAGTGAGAGCATTTTAGTAGCCAGAAAACAGGCACTAACCTGTGCCCAGTAAGCCCAGACCTTCACACTTTGGCCTGAAACACTTGCCATCCATCTCAGCCACTGTCCTCCTGCCTTGGTAGGGCCTTAGGTCTGCCACTGATTTCTCACTTTTGCTCTCACACTCTTCAGAAAATTAAAAGGCCAAGCTAATAAAAGCCTGCTGCTCTGGATCCGACGAGAAGTTCCCAAGGTCTTCTTACCCACCACTTATGTACCCTCAGGGAGCACCCAGTCCCTCCCCCTGGGCGGGGACTCACACAATGGGTGATTAACTCTGGGAGCCAGGGGGTGTTGAGCTGTTGATGGCCCATTAGCAGCTCCGCCCCCTCAGGCTGGGTGTGAAGGTGATAATGGCTCCCTGGGCAGCTGCTGCTAATGGCCCATTGACCTTGGGAAATGAATAGAGGGGGTAGAATACACAGCTTTGATCACCCCCACACAGGGTTAGCTGGTCCCTCCTGCTGAACTAGGACACAGTAACAGACTACTATGAGAAGAATCATAGAATGGTTTAGGTTGGAAGGGACCTTAAAGATCATCTCATTCCAACACCCCTGCCTTGAGCAGGGACACCTTTCACTAGACCAGATTGCCCATGGGCCCCCCTCTTGGGGTTGTCCAAGTGCCTCTGGATGGCATCCTGTCCTTCAGAGATGTCAGCAGCACCACTCAGTTTGGTATCATCTGCAAATTTGCTAAGGGTGCCTTCAGTTCCTTTATCTATGTCATAAATGAAGACACTGAATAGCACTGGTCCCAGTATGGACCCCTGAGGGACACCACTTGTCACAGATGTCTATCAGGACTTTGAACCATCAACCACTACCCTCTGCATGTGACTGCTTTCTTACCCATCTAACAGTTCAAACTTCAATCCATCTCTCTCCAGTTTAGAGAGAAATATGTTGTGGGGGTCCTTTCTCTAGATCCTCTGTGAAATACTAGTTGTGTGGGAAACAGTGTTGAAGGAAAACGATTCAAGCATCAAGCAATATTTGGAACAGTGTGTTGTAATTAATTTGTTATAAATAGAAATTTGTGATAGAGTAAATTGTCATGCTAAAGTCATGGACTTCAAATTGTTGAAATATTTGCCACTGTATTTTCAATTCTACAGTAGATCTTTTTCTTTTACGACTTTTAATAGTTTTAATGTTTTGTAACAAGTTTAAATTTTTCATGGTCTGCTATATTCTAGCTGATTCTGCTGTAGCTGTAAAAAGGAAGAATGTGGTAGGGAAGGGAGATTGTTTCAGAACTGTTGGATGAAATGCTTTCATGGTGCTGTAGATTTACTATGTCAAAATCAATGAATAACTATTCTGCTGTTATTAGGGTCTGATGAGAATTGGGTGGATATGATTCATTGTCTCCTTTGAAGTTGCTAACAAAATATAGAACTATTAAGCATAACTTAATTGTTTAACATTTGAGAGGTGTCTCTAAGAGCATATTCAGGGCCTTTTGCAGACTGAGAAAAGTAACAAACTAAGCATGTGGTCCAATCAACACTGGAAAAAGAGTGTCGTCATTAAAAATCACAGAAACACTAGTTCTACTGTTTCTTAAAAGAGCATTGTAAATGTATTCATCTAGCCTTTGAAGGTAAACATATCAAAATAGAAAGTCAGAGATAGCTGAGTTGGGACAAAAATTATTCTATTTCTGTGTGGTATTTTTTCCAGGAGTGCAGATACCTATATGACCTATGAATTCGGAGATTTATGATGATGATTTTCACAGAGTAAGGAAGGCTTTCATTCAAGGAAAATAATTTAAGTAACGTTATTTCTCAATAAACAGTGGCAACACTGGGCAGTCTTCTCTCCACCTAACTTTTTTTTACCTCTTTGTAGTACTCTGCAGGCTTTTCTTTGCGTGTCAAAATATGTGTATTATTTTCTGAGTCAGAAAATGTTAGATTTGTTCATTAAAATAGAAGCCAACAGGCAAGTAACATACCTACTGATAAAGATTTTGATCTGATGCCCTGGATACATAGATTTGCACTTCCGAGCTTTTTTAGGACCATCCCAATAGTGACAATGCTGAGCAGGTGAAAATCTACATCAGATTCAAGGCAGGTGCAATACAGAAACAATTGGTTTTAATGTATGATTTTAAGAAACTTAGTTTGAGGGAAACCAAAAACGTGTACCAAAACCACAGGAGAGGATTCCTCCTCAATAACCATGTCACCCCTTACTAATTTTTTTTAAAAAGAAACTTTAATTAGAGAATGGATATAAGAAGGATAACTGTTCTTAACTAATATATGTATATATAAATATCTGTAGGTATAGATATAACTATAAACAGACCAGAGCAAACTACTCCCCCAGCACCAAAAAAGAACAACCCCCAAAACTGTAGGTTCCTCCTAGTGCAATTATATTTATGGACAGTGTCAGTGTCACACCTCGGCTGGCTGTGAGCTGAATTCTCAGTGTTTTCCCAGCAAGGCAGGGACAAAGGAGTGTGTGACTCACATGGTGCAGGATGGAACCTTTTCAGTGGTGGCGGGGAGGAGCAGAATCTCTTTCTCCTTGTCCTCTGTTGGTGCAGATGATGGTCTCAGTCCTGTCAAGGTTCTGATCCTCCTCTGGATCCAATGAGTGGTCCCCCAAGTCCCCGAACCCCCAAGATTGTATCCGCTCAGGTCCAGCTGGGATCACCCATTTTCCTGCCCCAGGACGGGGAATTACACAATGAGTGATCTCACTCTGTGAGTCATAGGGTATTTGTAGTCATTGATGGCCCAGTAGCAGACATGACATCTTAGGCTGGGTGTGGAGGTGCTAACGACTTCCTGGAAGGGAGTTATCACAGCTCTTATCTCACAGGTGTCTTTCACACCTAACTCACATCCTAAGATGTCAGGTGTGCCCTGGGCAGCTACTGCAAAGGGTCCATTAAAAGTTCATGGGAAATGAATAGAGCGTGTAGAATCCATAGCTTTTGTCACACCCACACAGTGATAAACTGGTCCCACCTGCTGAACTAGGACAGAAACTCAGTCAGTGGGCACTGTGAGCATGTGCCTCATACTTGGTAACTGCTGTGTGCTCTATCAGTGCGGCTATTGACTCCTAAAATAAGTCAATGGAAGAACAATTTAGCATTTTATAGGATTACATGTTTAAAAAAATTATTTATTATCTTAACACTTGAGCAAGTTTCCACTGTTCAAAGTCTGTCTTACCCTGGTAGATTCAAGGCTACTCTGAATGGAAATTGTGCTCTCCAGTCTTGCTGTTGAAACTGCCAAAACTGAGATTCACTATGTCAAAGATAGACACCATCAGTCTGAAAAGTAAGAACACAGCAATAAAGTTCAAGGTTCTGCTCTCCTATAGACAGAGGAACTACTTGAGTTCCTGAGTTAGGAAAGTTGGGAATATAAGTGAAGGGCTGGTCTTTTCTCCCAAAATGCATTGTAGGCAGTTGCTTGTAGAATATAATCATTTTAGGTAACTCACTGCTTCACTGGCTCTTTCAAAAATATCTCATTTTCCCAATGTACTATTTAAGGAACCTGGGAACTGAATAAGAAATTTTTGATTTCACTCCAAGAATCAGAAAGCTAAAATTATCTCCATTTGGCAGCTAACTTTTAAACATTGAAATTTCTTGCTCGTCATGGTCTTGTTGCTTATTGATGGATGGCATCAAATTTAAAATTGCCAGAATGACAGATCTTTTTTAAGGATTTTGTTGTGGGGTTTTTTAGTTGTGTTTTTTTTTGGTTTTTGCCCCCACCCCACCCGCTTCCCTTGATGGTGACAGAATCTGTTGAAAAGGAACAACAAACACCCCAGTATTTAAATCCTGACCTGAACTTGTTTGGAGGCCCATCTTTAAATTGGCATGGTCATTGAATACAACAGTACTATTTTCTTTGTACAACACTTTACAGAACATCCATAGCTTGATGGTGCTTGTAGGTCACACAAATATCCAGAAATTACTGTAGGACAATGTACCCATGCTACTTACCCATGAATTATTTAACCTGCAGCTCTTTTTTACAGTTCTTTCTTGGCTTGTGTTAGCTGTGGCCTTTCCTGAGCAAAGACTATTAATAATATTGAATGCAGCCAAACAGCATTCTAGCACTGAGGTATTGCTTGTCCCTTTCAGAGAATTTCTAGTATAGCTATAGTGAGTTTATTTAATTTAATTTACTAATTATTATTTTATGGTATTTTAATACACTGTGAATTATCAGTGTATTTTGTTAACTTGATAGAAGCCATTGTTTAGGGTTTTTTAACACTATATACTTATTGTGTATTTTTGCACAGTTACTACTTTTGTTTTTCCATTTTGTTGACTCTAAAAATTGTGTATATTGGTTCTGATCCCACACTAGTTTGCTGTTTGTTACCTATCTGCAAGTGAAAGGGTGAAGGAGTGTTATCACTTGCTCATGGACATGACTTGACTAAATGCAATAAGATCTTACAGAAAGATTTACAAGACCTAAATATTATATTATTTAAATATTGTATTAAATATTGTATTATTTACTATTTTTACAATCACATCTTAGTTATAATAACCTTTTCTGTTTCCATCTGTAAAAGGGAAGGAGAAGCAGTAAAGAGAGATTTAATAAAAGGGCAAAAACAAAATCAGAAGTGGCTTTCACAAATAACAGATAGTTTTCCTCCTTCACTTTTAAGGAATTTTCCAAGGAGATTGCTTTCATTAGGCAGGAATCATCCTTCATCAAGAAATATTGGCTGAGAAATGAAGAGATGGAGAAAATTAAAAGCCTCCAAGTCACAGAAATCCTTACAACGAGACTATTAACTATTACGTGCATACACACGCCCCCCCCTTGGCACCTTCAAACTGTTCTCACCAACTCAATTATTACCTGGGAGGCTGTGCATTGTGAGAAAAGGTTAGCTAACAGAAGGTGGGAATTCAGTGCTGCAAACCCCATGTTTTAACTGCTTTTACTAGAGAGGGTATATACATTTGAAGTTATCCATGTTGCTAAAAATCTCTTCTGTGAAGAAAACTACAATGCTACAAATACATTGTAGCATTTTAAAAGATAAAAGCTTCTTCTAAAGTGTACAGGGAAGAAGACCTTGGTTTGGGAGTCTGATTTTGAGACAAGCAGTCACTGAGCATAAGAACATTAAATCAGAATTTTGCATTAAAGGATTTAAATGACTGCTTCAAATCATGACATAAGAAGAAACATAGTTCCACATAAAGGCCTTCGGCCACTACATTAGGCTGAACCATTTGAAATATTAGTGTTCAATAAAAGGAGCAAAGTTGCATGGTCTATGAGGCAAGTTTATATAGTTTTAAGTAATGTGAGGCTACAGTAGTTCCCTCTGCTGTTTCAGTCTTGCCAATATGGCTATCGTTAGTGACAGCTTGACATGATGTTAGTTATTTTAAGTGTCAGATGAGAGTGGCTGATGCCACGGTACTGCAGTGCTCACATTTGTTGGAAAATTAGATGGTGATACTTTTTAAAAAAGGCCTAACCCCCCCACAACCCAGCTGCTTAAGCCTCTGACTGCCTAGGGGTTTTTTTGTGTGCTGGGTGTATAATTTGAGTGAGCAGTAGTGAACATGCCTGAGGTGTTAAGAGAATGATACGTTTTCTGTAGGCATGAATACTCTTAAATAAAACAGGAACACCTTCCTGTCATTTGTTGTCTTCCAGAAAGAATATGTAAAAGGAAACGGAAGCCAATTAGCCCGGAAGTTTAACCTCTTTTAGCTTACCTTCTTTTATGGGAGCTTTTTAACCTTTTAAATAAATCATTTTCTTTCTTTTCTCCCCTCCCCTTTGAATCTGTTGCCAGCATTTCTCATGCTGGGCCTAAGGAGCAGGCTGCTTAAATTCAAGAATGATTTTGAGAGGATAAAGTGTACAAGATTTTGAATTCTTGCCATAAGTCCCTGGCAGACAGCCAGGAATCCTCAGAGGAATAGGACTAATGAAGGGAGGGTAAAGGAGATCTGGAGAGTGTGGCTGGTAATGCAGTATTCATTTAATTGGGAGCAGGTATTGGTGCAAACTTCTCCATTTTAATTGGAAAGCGAAGGAGGGTGTTAAGGAAGATGGAGAAAAATAAGAATGCGTAAAGTTTTCAAGCTGAGGAGCCAAAGGCAGGCCTGTATATGGCAGAGAAAGAACTTAATTTAGGGCAATTTGCTCTGCAAGCTGGGCTGCAATCTCCCCTGGGGATAGGGATGAGGAAGAAAATGAAACCAAAAGAGAACTTGATAAAATCACCTAGCACAGACAATCTCAGTAGAATAGGTTTTACTGAGTTAAATCTGCCCCAATCAATGTGATTCTTTTCATATAAGTTACAAATAAAAAGCCACAAGATTACAATAAAAATCGAGGATGCACTGCTGCTGATGTAGCACATGGGAGTCTTAAGGACTTGTTGTGGAATACAGTTTTTTTGCAACCATCATGTTAGGTTTTTGCTTTTTTCCCAGCTAGAGGGAAAAAAGCCTCATCTCTGCCTCCCCCCTGACCTTTTATTATCTTTAAACTGAGGTTAGTGGTAATGTATGAACCTTACAGAGAATAATTTTCAACACTCTGCAAAGATGAACATGCTTTAGTCCTAGCAGTTGCTAAACCTGCAGCTTTTTTGGATACTGTTTTTTGCCTTTATACATGACAGAAGTTAAAATAAGGAAAAAACACTTCCCACCTCTTTCCACCCATTCCTACAGCTGGGCATGCAGAAAAAATAAGTGCCTATATTTTCATGATGCATAGGAAAAGCATTATGTTGTTGTTTTCTATGCTATACGTATGCAGTGTCTTACTCAGTACAGATGCTCAAAGAGTTTGTGTACCAATTGCTGAACAACTATTCTTTCTGAATCTGAGGACTAGCCTGAGTGTAATTTCCATTTTATCCTCAGTAGTGTATTAACCTAAATATTTGGTGTTTAAGGACCTCCTTGGAAATGGTACTGCTGTGAGCAGCAAGTGTCTGAGGTGGACAGCAGCTCTTTTCTTTGCACTGTCATACAGCTGAGAAAGATGAGGTAGTTCCTACAGGGTCACAGGTGCTTTGGGAGGTTTGTACCAGAAGAGAGATAAGGTGAGGTACATGTAGCTCTGAGTGTTTGGAGGAAAAAGCAAAAATTGGGGTGGAGAAAATGCAGGACTAGGCAAGAAGATGGTGTTTTCTGGTTGCAAGGGATCAGATGAGATCTGCAGCTGAAATAGCTGAAGTGTTTTTCTTTGCCATACTGCTGCAGCACTAATTTTTTCTCACAAACTCTCTACTTGATTGCCTACACTGGCAAAGGTAAAAGGCATGAAGAGTATAAACAGGAATAACATTGCTACACAGTTCCTGGAATAAGTGGGTATTGCTGGTTTTAGCTTTGTTTCTTAAGGATGCTTTCTATTAGCCTGCTGATAAATAGCATCCAACCATTGCATATTTTGATGAAGGACTGGAAACCTTCTAAAGTTCAAGGTTCCTATAAGTTTTGTGAAAACAGTTGGCTAAGTAGAGAAGACTCAGCCTGAGCATCTCTGCTGAGATCGATATAGCTCACTCATACTCCTTGAGGCAATAGTCAGCATGAGCCAGCAGAAACCAACTCTTACAAGGCTGCAGCCTGATGGGCAGCAGGACAGGGCAAAGAAGAGGAACTGATGGCAAAGAAATGGCACCAGGCAGAAAAAGACTGGGCTGGCAACGGCCCTCTGCCTTGAGGACAGGGATGTTGAGAAGACACTGGATGCCCCTGTGTAGCTCATGAAGCTCCTTCATGCTGTCACTGTGAAACTTCATAGACAACACCCTTAGCTGTGCTTGCTGAGACCTGCTTTACACATGGATTTCCAAAGCCATTTATGCCAAGCTGTGTTTCCGTATCTGTTTGAATATGTGCATGCATTTTTGAGCTGTGGCCGAATAGGATAAGGGGATTTTGGTGCTACAATGAAGAATGACAATGGAATTAAGGGGATTTTCAAAAGAAGAAATAAAGCATATTTGTATCTAGTGTATGTATGTGGTTATGATCAAATGGAAGCAAAGCATGCATGCCTTATGGATGAATTTCACATAGGACCATCCAAATGTACTCAGATAACTTAGATGTAAAAATTTATATAATGGCACAGATAAAACAGTATATTTCAGTACTAAAAATGCTACGTTATAACTAAGGGTAAAGTTTTTGTTGAAATGTGTGTACACAAGTACATGTGGCAATAGTCTCTCTGTATATTAATTTTATATAAATAAATTTTATATTGCATTGAGCATTCAAATATTGTTTCCTTCCAATTTAAAAAATATCTAAATTATTAAACAATAAGAAGATGCCAACTTTTGGATAGGACTTTCTGCACTTGTCTCACTTATCCTGAGACATTTGCAGGGATATTTAAGGGAACTAATACATTCAAATGTAGCAAAAAAGATTATTTAAAGTAGAAAGATGGGAGGAAAATCCCATGTTCATTTTTTGATGGTAGAAGTAATAGTGGAAGGAAATTTATTCCTTTATGACTGTATTACTTAACAATTCACAGTAATCTGTGATAGTAGGCTGGATTCTGATTTTGTGTAATGACTACAGCACTGTCAGACATAGCTACAGTGATATGATCTGACATGCTGTCTTTTATTTTAAACACAGCACTTAATGAAAAGACTAGGAGCAAATTTTTTGTCTTCGAGACAGCAAAGAAACTTTGCTCAAGTCTCATTTCACTGGTGTAAGTGAAAGGAAAATTTGATTCAAGGCTTCCTAAGTAGTAATTATGGAAAATTATTTTGACACAAGTTAAAAAATAGCCATATAGTTGCATTTCCCAGCATGTGTGGAAGGTTTTAAACTAATTGGAATTTATTGAGAGACAAAAATTCTGAAATTCCTTCCATACTTTTACATTAACAGACTGTATAGTTCACGAACTGTAAACTCCCACCACATCTATTAAAAACAGTAAAATATTTTTTATCAGCAAAGGATATTAACACCTTTAGTAATTTAAGCCCAAGAGTAACTTTGAAGATGATTTGGTATCTGTTTTGTTATGAAAAGAGATATTGGTAGTAAAAACTATAACTTTATTATTATTATCCACATTTCACTCATTTGACCCTGTTTTGTTTTGCTTCACACATATGCAGTTTAGTTTAGCAGCTCAGAATATTATCCATAATTACAGGAAGACCTTTCTCTGCTCTTTTTCTATTATATTGGCATCTCTTGCAGCTTTGGAATCTCCCTCTAATTTGTTGCACTATTTATTGACTGTTCTCTCCTTCTAAATGAGGGAATTTAAGGGCTTCCTTCTTTATTTGGACAGTATGCATTCTTTCTAATCTCTTAAGTCAATTTCTGAATTAGTAGAAATTGTCTCCCACTGAGGGTAAGGTGCTTTATCAATTTACATATCATTCCTGTTGATGATAGGGATGATACCACTTCGTTCTTAACACTGCGTCCATCCAGCATAGGATTTGTTAGCTATATTTACAGGTCTGTATAAATTTGCCGTTTATATAACTGTACATATGATTGCATTGGCATTCAAATGATTGCTTTTCCTGTGGGTGATTTTCCATATGTATCTTCCTGTTGTGGGTGTGAATGAGCCTCTGCTTTAGTGTTACCCATCTAGTGCATCTATGCTCAAGCCTGTGCAGAGGACAGAGGACATGGGAAAGCAGGGAAGAGCTGGTAAATGCAGCTTGGGTTTAAACCATATTCTACTCTTTCTTGGCCCCCCATTTATCCTCTAAATCTTTTTATGGATTGTTTCAAATATTCTTTTATCTCTGACTCTTTTATTTTTTTTTAAACTTTTTATCCCTTTCATGGTTTCCTTGGTGGATTTCTCAAACTACTTCATAAATGATAGGAAGTTATACCTTTATCAAATGATCATACTAGAAGTCTTTATTGTCTCAGAGAGAAGCTTATCAGAAGATGCTTGGGGATCTGAATCCTGTTAAGAGAGGCAGGGTAAATCTGTGAGATCTGTCTCAGATCTGAGTAGCTTTGAACATTTGGGTGGTGTCCAAACTAGCCTTTTCTTCCAGCCAGAAGAAAGGGTGTCTTACAGCTCTGTGACTATGTTAAGAGATCAAGCCCCCATGCACAGCCTTGCAAAAGCATTTTCTCTCATGTCATCTTATTCTTTGTGTTCTTTGAACTTCCATCCTCAAGGGAATCAGGAGTACAGAGTTTCATGAAACCTACTTTTGAATTTTTGACTGTGATACAGTCTGATGAGAAGACAGAGGACAAGAAAAGCCTGGACTTTTACTTCCCCAAATAAATACTTAGTTCCTTTGAATTTTTAAAATTCAGCCTTTTTTGTTGTTTGTTTTGCATTGTCTACCATTTCTAGAATATCCTATGCTTCATGTTAGGAATTGTTTATGTTCCTTGGAGCCCTAGACATTTCTTCTGATTTGCCACCAATTTTGTCTGTGTCTTCAAAGTTAGCTGGGTCTGGGAAGTCACTCTGACAACTTTGCAGACACCTTTATTATTTTTGTTAAGATGTGTAAGTCTACATTTCACCTCTCTCCTAGAGTCCTATTAGGCAGTTTTCCTTTTTTCCCCTTGAAATTTATTTCTTCAGCTACTTAGACAACTTACTAGCTGCTGGCAAATGTGATATCAGAGCTCATACAAATTGGAATTTTCCTTTGATTGGTAACAGGATGAGTAGCACAGACTGCTGTTTTTCCTCCTTTGTATTTTGATCTGGCACTTCAGGCAGGATGCTTATGCATATACATCCAGGTCACAAAGCAGCCAGTCTCCTAAAGACACATCATTTAACATCTTCAGGTGCTTGCTATTTGTAGAATAAAACTCAGCAGATCCCTCTAAGTTTTTATGCAAGACTTAAGGGTTCTTTTTGGCTTCACAAATTCTATTCGTGCTCCTATTCTTACATGCCTGGACAGAAACAAAGTACAGTCATTGACAACTTCAGTGCAAATGAAATGGTACGACGCTAATCAGTACCTTTGAAGGTGTGCCAGAAGCTGTGACTCTGTCTTAACTGATCAGTTCTCTCTGTCCAAGTGTGGGAGTTATTTAGCAAAACAAATGAGACATTGTCAGGATTCTGGATGCTCTGTGGCCTGAAGCTTTGTAATTGCTGACTTCTCGCTGTCTTAACCAGGGAAATGTTATTCTCTGTCATAAGTATCTGCTTCAGTACAGGGTGGTTTACCTTTTGATTTTCAGGGGCAGAGAGACCTCTCTGTGTTTTGTGAGGAGAAAGGTTTTATGAAAGCTGAAAAAGCAACAAAGCAAAAGAATAGAATCTCCTCTATGCCTTATGAAAGCTGAAAGTCTTTATTTGCCTGTCTTGCACTGTGAGATGAGTCTGCAGAAATGGCTTAAGTGGCACTAAATTGGCTTGTCAATGTTTTATCTGCTAGAAGATCCACTCCAATGGGTGGCTTAAACCCTTCCAGCCAGTTATATCACCAATGGGAAATTCAGGACCACATTTCTGGAGGAATACTGGGCAATTCAGTGTTGCTCCTGCAATCCAGAGGGGGAAAAGTGTGCTTGAGAAATGTTACCTTCCAAAGCCAGCCTATGTCTGGGTCTCTACTCCAAAAGAGTCTTATTTGACAACTTCTTGTCTTAGGGTCTGCAGTTGTCAGAGCCAAGATAAAAACACCTGCTGTGGTTTGGTCAAGTTCCCAAAGATTATCTGAATAGCCTATTTGAGGAAAGTTCTCATTTTGTTGTCCTTAAAGTTTCATATGTAAGCAATTGTGTTTCACAATAACTGGATATTCTCACAGATCATCATCATGGCTAGGCTTCGCAAATGAAGATTTGAGAAAGGCACTACCCACGCTTGCTGCAAGCGTGCAGGTGGCTAAAAAGGCCGATACGGGATAGGCAGGTCCGGTCACAAAAGGCACAGCGGAACGTCTCCCTAGGTGATAGTGGCAAGGAACGGTTCTGTCTGCGGTGTCTTTTCTCCTCCAGACTGACTCTCTGTGCATTCTCAAAGGAAGCAGCAGCGTCGTGAACAGTGTGTCTCCATGAATCCTGACTGGAGGCCAGAGTGGACCATTGGTGGCAGTCAATATGGCCAAGGCTGAGGTGTTGTTTCAGGCAGTCCTTGTATCGCTTCTTCGGGGCTCCTCTCTTGCGGCAGCCGGTGGCAAGTTCACCATAAAGCACAATCTTC
This sequence comes from Pithys albifrons albifrons, assembly GCF_047495875.1. NCBI lineage: Eukaryota > Metazoa > Chordata > Aves > Passeriformes > Thamnophilidae > Pithys > Pithys albifrons. Next base: position 39,407,478 of record NC_092459.1, read on the forward strand.
GGAAGGCGGTGATCCTCCATCCTGGAGACATGCCCTGCCCAGCGCAGCTGCGTTCTCATCAGCATGGCCTCGATACTGCTGACCCCTGCCTGTTCAAGAACAGACACATTGGTCACGTAATCAGACCAGTGGATGTTTAGGACTGAATGAAGGCAGCGCTGATGGAAGCGTTCGAGAAGCCGCAGGTGGTGGCAATAGATGACCCAGGATTCAGACCCATATAAGAGAGTAGACAGTACAATGGCTCTGTAGACACTGATCTTTGTACTTTTCTTCAGGTGTTTATTGGACCAGACTCTTTTATGGAGTTTTCCGAAGGCTTTGTATGCCTTTGCCAGCCTGTTGTCTATTTCTTTGTCGATCTTACCGTCTGAGGAAATGATACTTCCCAGATAGGTGAACTGCTGGACTGACTTAAGCTCTGAATTGCCTATGGTGATGTGAGGATGATGGAAGACTTCTTGAGGTGCAGGTTGGTAGAGAACTTCTGTCTTCCTCAGGCTGACTTCCAGCCCAAAAAGCTCAGCAGCCTCTGCAAAGCAGGATGTTAAGCGCTGCAGAGCTGCTTCTGTGTGAGCAACGAGGGCGGCATCATCAGCAAAAAGCAGCTCACGGACAAGGTGATTCAGGGTCTTGGTGTGGGCCTTCAGTCGCCTTAGATTGAATAGGCTTCCATCGGTACGATATCGGATGTAGATGCCGTTTTCTTCATCAAGGTCTGCTGTGGCTCTTTGGAGCATCATGCTGAAGAAGATTGTGAATAGAGTTGGTGCAAGAACGCAACCTTGTTTCACACCATTAGTTATTGGAAAGGGCTCAGAGAGTGCATCACCATATCTGACTTGTCCACACTGATCCTCATGTAGCAGAATGATCATTTTGAGGAACTTGGGGGGACATCCTAAACGTTCCAAGATCTGCCACAGGCCTTTTCTGCTCACAGTGTCGAAAGCTTTGGTGAGGTCAACGAAGGTTACATAGAGACCTTTGTTCTGTTCCCTACACTTCTCTTGCAGTTGTCTGAGAACAAACACCATGTCTGTGGTGCTCCTATTGCCTCTGAAACCACACTGGCTTTCAGGTAGAAGATCTTCTGCAATAGTGGGTACTAATCTGTTCAGAAATATTCTTGCAAGGATTTTACCAGCAATGGAGAGCAAAGTAATACCTCGGTAATTTGAGCAGTCTGATTTTTCTCCTTTCTTCTTGTACAGGGTGATAATGACTGCATCACGGAGATCTGGTGGTAGTTCCCCTTGTTCCCAGAAACGCACAACAAGCTCGTGAAATTTGGCATGGAGTGCTTGACCTCCATGCTTCCAGATTTCAGGTGGAATTCCATCAACCCTAGCTGCCTTGCCAGTTTTCACCTGTTGTATGGCCTTGTGTATCTCTCCCATAGTAGGGGCTGCATCCAATTCATGTTTCACCGGTTGTTGTGTAATGTGCTGAATTGCTGAGCCTTGGACTACACGGCTGGCACTGAAGAGAGTCTGAAAGTGCTCAGACCATCAGTTCAGGATGGAGGTTTTATCTGTTAGAAGCAGTTGACCATCTGTACTGAGTAGGGGGCTTTGAACCTGGTGTGTGGGTCCGTACACTGCTTTCAGGGCCTCATAGAATCCTCTTTGGTCACCCAAATCTGCGCATAGTTGTGTCTTTTCTGCTAGGTCGAGCCACCATTTGTTCTGGATGTCTCGAAGTTTCTGTTGGAGCTTACCGCATGCAAGACGAAAGGCGGCTTTTTTTATATGGCAGGATGGCTGAGCAAGGTGTGCTTGGTGAGCAGTTCTCTTCTTCAGCAATTCCTGGATCTCTTGGTTGTTCTCATCAAACCAGTCTTTGTTTTTCTTGGAGGAGAACCCTAGGGACTCTTCAGAGGACTGCAGGATGCAACTTTTAATATGTTGCCAAAGCTCTTCAGGAGAGGGATCTATGGGATTATCTTTAAGTCTAGTTTGAAGGTTTACCTGGAAGCTTTCTCTCACTGTGGCTGTTTGAAGATTGCTGACTTGGAACCTCCTCCTTGGAATGCCGCCTCTCTTAGGTTTGGGCTTGAAGTGGAGGTTAAGTTTGCAGCGCACAAGGCGGTGGTCTGTTTGACATTCTGCACTCGGCATCACTCGAGTATGACGGACATCACTGACATTTCTCTGTTGTACTAAGATATAGTCAGTGAGGTGCCAGTGCTTGGATCGAGGATGCCTCCAGGTTGTCTTCAGGCTGTCTTTCTGTTGAAAGACAGTGTTGGTGATGGTGAGCTGCCATTCTGCGCAAAACTCTAGCAGGAGGCATTTGTTGTTGTTGCAGTTTCCAATGCCATGCTTGCCCGGGACTCCTTTCCAGGCTTCAGAATTCTTACCTACTCTGGCGTTGAAGTCACCAAGGATTATGATCTTATCATCTGCAGGAACATTTTGGGTGAGGCGGCGCAGGTCTGTTTAGAATTTGTCTTTTTCCGCTGGGTCAGCTTGGAGAGTTGGGGCATATACGCTAAAAAGAACAACATGTTGCTTGTTGTGTAGAGGGAGGCGTAAGGACATAATGCGATCAGAATGACCTGTCGGCAGATTTTCAAGTTTGGAGGCAATGGAGTTTTTAATCATGAAGCCAACTCCTGAAAGGTGTCTTCGGTTTTGGGTTTGCCTGACCAGTAGAGTGTGTAGCTGGCACCATGTTCTTTAAGGCTGCCTTCCTCATAAAGACGGACTTCACTGAGAGCAGCAATGTCAATGTTGAGCCGTGACAGTTCGTGGGCAATTAGAGCAGAATGACGCTCAGGACGTCCACTATCCCCAGTATCAAGCATGGTTCTGATGTTCTAACATGCGAGTGTTAGTTTGAGCACACCTCTGCAGGCAGGTGTATGCCTTTGAAATCTCTTTGTTTTTGTTTGACCGCATGGAAGATGCCGGTTGGCCGCGGTTATCCAACCAGGTGTGGAGATGAGCTTTGTTTAGGCCACCTTTGCTAGGCCCCTCTCCATGTGGAGCAAGCAGTGCTGTCCCTAGAAAAGGCTGCTTGGTCATTCAGGATGTTGCCGCAAGAGACTGTCATCTCCGGGGTCAAGTCTCTAATGACCCATATCCTGAACCGCCTGCATGCAGGGTTGGGTCTGCGGCTTCCAGCTGCTTCCTATCACCTGCCGTTTTCGACCCTCACCTGTCGCTACAGGGCTTTGCAATGTGGGTGAACCCTTCGAGCCTGTGCAATGGATTTTTTAGGTGAGGCACAGCGTGCGCAGAACTGGCCCCACCCTTTACTCCTAAGGTTCATCTGCCATGGCCTAGCAAGCTTGGACGGTGACAGTGAATACCTCAGGACGTAGGTTTGGTTAGAGTATCCTTCTCTTAGATGGATGGCCTTACAGGGCTAAACGAGCTCCATCTGCCCGGGTTTGGGGTTGGAGTTGTCCTTCTCCTAGGATGGTTGCCAGATGGCTAGCGAGCCCATCCTGCCCGTGGACACACTTTGTCTGACCCTTCAGCTGAGACCTGTCTGGCATGGGAGACCCTACCGGCGGCACAAACCACCCCCAGCATAGCTCCCAACCTCATGAGGGCACGCAAGCTTCTCCCCCGCGACAAGGGGGTGTCCCCGGAGAAGTCACAGATACACTGCCCCAAGATACATCAAAACTTAGTCCCCTTGCCCATTCATTGGAATCCTGCTATTATTTTACCAGAAAGAAACAGAGATATCCCACTCCTTTATTTCTCATGTACTGTACACAGGAGTGGAGAGCAGATGCACTTATGTGGTAAAGCTCAGACTTAAAAAATTAGGTATATATACTTATATACATGTGCATACAGAAAACATATGTTGCAAAGTACCTCTTACTGTCAATGAAGTTGTCTAAACATTATTTGCATAAACTGTAAGCGGTCAGATTTAAGGCTTACTCTGCTTTCAGAAGACTTCTCTAATCAAAGGGACTTCTGGAGTCCTAATCCATTCCTCTGCTGTTAGAAACCATAAAGATAGTGAATCCTTCCTAGGACTTCAAAAAGGCTGAACTTACTGAAAAACTGCTGCTAGAACTTAATTACTATGTCAGATTGTTTCCCCTAGTTTTCAACGTATTCATGGCCAGATTATTTTTCTTTGCTCTTGTACAACCATTTTAGGTATTACTTTGTCTTTCTAGGTATGTTCTTTCTTAAGGAGACCAGTTATTGCCCTTCAGACTACACTGGGTTACTTAAAGAAAAGAAAAATGAAGTCAGTCTTGTAGTTTTCCCTTTAAAAATCCATACTATTGGTCAAGCTAGTTGCTGTTCTCAGCAATTCTGTTATTAGACCCATTTTGCTTTAATATACATGTCTAGAATTGAATGCTTTATTTGAGAACACAGTCCAGTTAACTCATCGGTGCCTTTGGATATCAGGGTACTGTTTGGTTGACTGGTTTTGTAGATTTTGTTGTGGTTTAATTTTGTTGCTGGGTTTTTGGGGGTTTGTTTTTGTTTGGTTTGGTTTGTTGGTTTTTTTCTTTCCTAGCCATGTTGTAATGCTCCTCATTGATAAATTAATTGTTCAAAAGATGACAATTCATTTTTCTTCCTATGCTGTTACCATCTGATGAACTCCAAATGTGATGCAAAAATCTCTACTATGCTGTTAGTGATTGACCTTGGACTCTATACAGTAAATGTCACCTATTTCCATTATTTCCTATTTCTAGTCCCAAAGATCTTTTATTTTTTTTCTGCATGATATTATAATTCTTTGTATTGCAAAATACTTCCAACATGTGATCTGCATATTTCATCAAGCAGTCCTTCCTGATTTCTTTTCTGATTAAACAGGATAGGCCTCAAGAATAAGCCATGAAGAATTTTAGCAGTAGCCTCTCAGACAAGGGCTAAATCTATAACTATAACCTGGTTTTGGCTTGTATAATTAGTTTCTTTCCCATTTTACAGTTTTCCTTCTAATTCCCATCTTCTCCAACTTCACCAGTAATTTGCTGTGGCACTCTGCCAGTTCCTTAGCTAGTCTGGGTAAAAGAGAGCTACTCTTTTTTTTTTCCCCCTCCAGAACAATAAGATATCTTAACAGAGAAAGCTGTCAATTTAAAACCGCATTAGCTACACTTCATAGCTGGCTGTACTTTTTCTATATTCCGTTTTCAAAATTTCTTCTGATCCTTGTGTACTATGGAGGTACTATGGATATGAAGAAGGAGGGGGGGAATATTCCCAGCCATGACTCAGGTACTTTCAGGCCTCTTAGATGGATATTTTACAATGTAAGTATGCTGAGTTCTTCGGAAGTGAGGCTCCCAACCACACAGATTTCACTGTAATGTCAGAGTTAGAAGTCTAGTAAATGAAAGAAGTTTTCAAGAAAGGCAATTTATTACAACAAAATAAATTCCAATTTGGAAAGCAAATATTTCCCCAAACTGGGAAAAAAAAATTACCATGTACCCTGGGATTTAGGTAAAACTCATAAAAGTGTTGTACCTACCCATTTTAATTTAGAAAGCTTTTCCTGTAAGAGACTTTTCCATGCCCAGATGTTGGCTGATATTAAGCCCAGAATTTTAGCAGGCTCTTCACAAGGTTATACTTGAACAGAATTCTTAAAAAAGGTGTTAGCAGCAGTAACTGCTCACTTGAGGAAGTAAAATAGATTATGCAGAAATTGTTAAGAATCTTGTAACTTTTTCCAAGGTGAGAGAGAGGCCAGGGGCAGGGAGGTGGGGTGAGTATTTACTCCTTACTACGAGGACTACATGCTGTGCAAGAATCCAGGCAGAGACTCAATCTTTATGTCTCAACAATTTCTCTCATCCATTCTTGTGACAGTTTCCTGGTTAGTGAAAGGGATGTGTGGTGGGTTGGTAAGTGTGACTTTAAAGGTTTTCAATATGGAAATTTATGAATCAAATTCACTACTTTAGCAAACACACACTTGGAAGCATGCTAGAATTCAAAACCCAGTCTCACTTGTAGTTCCAAACTGAGGAATAGACAATACTGCCCAATTCAAAGTATTTCCCGAGTACTGTGGTAGGCTCAACAGGCAAGAAAAAACCTGAAATGTAGTGAAAAGTATCCTGTGTCTGGAAGGGGTTGAGAACAGACAATGACCCACCATGATCTCTGCCAGTTTATATTCTCAGTGACAATAAAGACTGGCCAGATAGTACGGATATGAAATGGAGGAAATTTTAGGAGGGGAAGAAAATAATTTTGTTTCCATAATTTCTAGTAGGCAATGACTGAAGTTGTTAGGCACAGAAATATTGCTGTGGTCTTTTGATTACTATATTGTAATACCGAGAATCCAAGCACCCAGTGCATTTTACATGGTCAATCTTTCTGTGGCTTAAAAAAAATAGCAGGATGTAATCAGATTTTTTGTGCAGCAGTTTAAGAGGCTACCCACACAGATGTTCATCCCTGTCTTCTACCTACTTCTTTCCCTCTTCAGCTCTCACCTCCACACTAGCTGGTCTCTAATCCAGTTTTAAGGTAATTTGCTTGGGATATGGGCATCCCAGTTTTGATAATTGATTTGGATGTCGGTGCCCTTCCATGTAAACTCTTGGCCTGCTCCCAGCTTAGCTGTCCTTGGTGAAAGAATCTAGTCTCTTCTGGAAAATCCATAGCCTGAGACTGAGGAACTTGCTGATTTGTGTACAGGGCACCATTAAACTGCAGCAATTTCCAACTTCGAGTCCTTTGGTTTTATCATTATACATTTTTTACCTGGCAATTATGGCTTCATTTGACCCTGGGTCACTGACATTGGTAGAAGATAGATGTCAGTAACCTTAGGCAAAATAGTTGTTCGCTGTTTTCATTTTATGGTTGATTATATGAATCTTACTGAGAAACAAAGTTTCCTCATTCACCAAGAAAAGTATGGGGTACATGAAAAGATGGAATTTAAGACAATTGAAGTATTATAAGGATCTAAAATTTAAAAGCCAAAGGGCTTTTATTAAATATTATTAAATATTTAATTATTAAATTAAATATTATTAAATATGATTAAATATGATTAAACATTAAATTATTAAATTTTATCAAATATTTTTCCTTTAACAAATGGGTTCAGTTAAAATTTGCTCATATACTCTGCCATAATTGCTTAAATATGTTTCTGGTAAAAGGACCTTAACTTTTGTTTCATTCAGGTTATATTAAAATCATCCTGCTGTCACTTCAGGGTATTGCTAAATTTCTACAACTCAGAAGACCTCTTAAATGTTCCCTTGGAAGAAATAGGACATGACAGCTATTATTTATCTCTATGATATCAATTTAGCATATTTAAGATATAGGATACAACCCAATATTAATAAATTAAACAAAAATATGAATACAAGATACTGTCAAGTCAGTGAAGTGTAACCACTAAGCAAAAGAGGACTGAAAATAAAACCCTGAAAGAAATCCGTCCCCACCAATGTCTCCCTAGTGATCCTTTGTAACATTTTAATGTAAAAGGGCTAACTTCAAAGCACGTTTGAGGTACTGTTAGAGGTGCTGTGGAAGCTAAGGCTGCACAAGAAGGTAATACATACCTGGGAAATTATTAACTTTTTTAAAAGTAGCATTTTAACTTTTAGGACTGTGAAACCCCTGACAAGAGATGAAAAACCCACCTTTCCTCATACAGCTCCATAAATGCTCACTGTATCTTTTGTTGCAAATTCTCAGTTCTATACACTTGGGGCAAGGAACTGCCTAGTGGCAAATAGTTCAGAGAAAGACCACTGAGGAATTGAATCTGGTAATTGCTCCAAACTCATTGTTGCCCACTTTATTTGATATAGGCATGGCCAAATCTTCCATCTGTCTCTGCCCTCCAAAAATTATTTCAGGACACTTGGAGCTGAAACCAAACTGTGGGTTTGGGGTTTGGGTTTTTTTTTGTTTGGTTGGTTTTTGGGTTTTTTTTGGTTGGTGTCTGGGCTTTCACCATCACAGCCCTTGATTAAATGACAGATTTTTGTTTTCATTGTCTTACCTTCTTTTCCCATTCAGTTCTTGACAGCCTTCCCTCTCAGCTGAATACTGTTATCACTTCTTTATTCTAATCCTCTCCCTAGCTGGCTATATTATCACCCCTCTGTTTCAGAACTTGGATACTTACCCTTTAATCCATTAATTGGCTTTTCACCCTCGGATCTTTTTGCCTCCTCTGAGTGCAACCTGACTCTCCCAGCCACCATACACCCACATTGTTCTCTCTCTATCCCTCCCTTGCACCTCCTGGCTCTCACTGTATTTTGGTGCTAGTTTCTCTTCTTTCCAGATAATCTTGTGCTTTATTTCTTTGCACAAAGGAGGGCTCTCTAGTTCAATATCACTTTCAGTGTTGCTTCTGTTTTCTCCCTGTGTTTACGTATTGCCTTTCTACATTGCGTCTTAACAAGGATAGATGTATATAACAGGAATAATCTCTGCAGCAGATATCGATGTTGCCCCTAGAATAGGTCCATTTTCTTATCGGGGTTCAGAAGTGTTGGGAAACTTAATAAAATACAGGTTTCTACACAGCAAACATATTCACTTAGGCAAGATTATCTTTTGATTACGTAGGTTTCTGTTGCTGTTTGCATTCAGGGGAAGTGTACATTTCTTAAAGGTTTTTTTAATCATGTACCCTTTGTGTGTAAAATCTGTTTGTATTAAAAGGAAACATTCTGTCTGGTGCCATTGGTTAGTTCAGGAATAATATTGCTTTATTTTAAGAGATCTTGCCTACTTTGATTTTTTCTCCCCTTAGTGAACATTTGAAAATATAGACGGTACTGCAAAGAGGCATGCTAATCTTGTTGTTTTGTTCTCTCTGATGTTTTCTTTATATAGTGTATATTAATACACACATCTGATATTTAGCAAAATAGGGAAAATTATCCTGGTGCTAATGTACACAAAGCTATTACACCCAGTCATGGTTAATAACACTAAATGGATTTAGAGTGAGGAGTCTAGACTGCAATCCTGTCAGCATCTGCCCCTTCCCCAGTAATTTATTTGGGTTTTGCACCTGCAGATGCTGAACCAGGACTGAATTCATACAGAATTTTCTAATTTGGATAGCAGGCACTGAAATAGTAACATTTAAGAAGAGCATTAAGTAAAAGTGATGGCGTTACCATTAACTTTCCCTCCTTTGTTGTCAATATTAAAACAATAGAATCCTGATTATCCAGGCTCTTCCCAAGAGGACCTCCTTCTCTAATTAACTCCCTAATCTATTGGCACCCTGATTATTTGACTTGTGCTGCCTGGTGCGCTTCAGTGTTAGAAAGCTTTCATAAAATATTTCAGTTTTAGCTCATTCATTGGCACAGTGTACCTTTAACATTACGTGCAAACATCGTGATGATCCTTTCCTTTCCTCCATGCTCTGGAGCATTAAAGCCTTTCTGAAAGGGCAATTGATATGCAAAGGCTATGCGAACAGTAGAACTGGAAAGGCAGTTGTGCAGAAATAGTCCCTTATTTTCTAGCCTCTCTGATCTTAAGTCCCATGCATGTAATAGGTTGCAGCTGCAAATCACTTTTTCCTGCAGTTTTAAGGATATGTGTATGTACCCACAAGCCTCTCCAAAGGTACAAAGTTCTAACCTATTGTACCATGCAGCCATGGCAATGGGAGTTTGGTTACAACTTGTAGAAAAAAAAGGTTTTCCTTCAGAGCCTTGTGTGTTCATGCTTGTTTGTGTGAGACAGAGATGTTTGGCTCAAATTCTTACATCTCTAATAAAGGAGAAATAAATTGCCCTTTTCTCTTTTTTTTTTTTTTTCCAGAATCAAAATACACCTACCACAGGGAATCAAATCACCAGAGTTTCCCCTTCTTTTCACTTGGGAGAGCTCAAATCCTGTGGGAAACAAAGAAAACCAGTTTAAAAAATTTCTTATCAAAAGTCCTGCACCTAAGTCTTGACTGTATACATTTTAAGTCTTGGCCATATGCCATTGTTTATTTGAGTAATGTTTTAATTTTCTTAAATGACAGACCCTTTATTCTTTATGGTGTTGTTTTTTGTTTGGTTTGGTTTTTCCTTTTTGTTTTGGTTTTCGTTGAATGGCTGGTATTTTTTTGTTTGTTGGTTGCTTTGGGATTTTTCTCCATCCAAATATTTTTAGTATTGGGCTAGTCCCTTTTTTGTTTTATTCCATCGAGTATCAGCATTTACAGTTCTCTTATAAGGGGATGCTTTTTAGTTGTACAGGTTGAGGGCTGTCATCAACACATAATCTTGTAAAGACCTATGATGTGCCTCTTGTCCTACACCTACAAATGTGCCTTGGTGTGGTAACTTTCAAGCAGATGCACATCAACATGTACTCTTTTCAAGGTATTCAGCCTGGATCTGTCATTCGTGTGGGTGCAGTTCACCGATGGATGTGGTGGCCTTTTTGTGGTCTGTGAAGTCTGTACTTTGTATGCACAGAGCCTTGCACTAGTCCTGCTCAAATGTGAAGATAAAGGCATGAAATGTGTTTTCATATATCTTTCTCCAGAATTTCCCTCCACTGTTGAAAGCAAGAGCAGTCTATATATTTTTAACATCAGAAGACAGAGCACCCTAAAAACAATGTACCAATCACGTAGGGTAAAAAAGCTATCACAAGAGAGAAGAGAGATCACAGAAGTAAATACGTGCTGTAGGAAACCTTTATCCACTGTATGCAATATTTTAATTTAATTCATAGTAACCTTTAGTTACCATTGGGGATGCTAAAAAGCTTTTCAAAGACGCAAGTGTTTTTCATGAAGCAAAATGATAGTTTTTGAAATATATAACCTTCACACACACACACACCTCTGGCTGCTGTCTGTAACAGCTTATATAGTTCAAGATGATTTTTAACTTTAGTTCTTCCTAATGCTGTTTATTTCTTGTTCATTCTTTCCTTCTTTTATAACTGTTTCTGAATTTCATGGAATTCTCATAAAACAGTGTAATGCTAATGCTCAGGGTAATTTTTAAAAGGTGCTTCAAAAATATAGATGTTTAATATGCAGCGGCTCTTTTAAAGGGGAAAAGGTTTCTTTCTGCCACTTCTTTCAGATTCTGTATTTAAAAAATCTAGTCTTTTCCCCTCATCTGTCAATATTTAAGGAAGTATCCTTTCATGTTTTCTATAATCCAGTTAAAAATAGTAGACATCTTCTATATCTGTGGCTAGACATACAGATTGGTGCAAAATAATCTAAACACTCAAGGTTTGTTTGCAGATTTGCTCTAATAAACAAGGCTCAAGATATATAATGAGACAGCCCCTCTGATACAGTTAGTCAGTCTCCACACAAGTTGATCCCTTGAATGCATTACATGATTCATAAGAAATTGCTTAGTACATAAGAAATTGAGTAATATTTGCTGATGTCATATTTTTCAGCTAAGAAATCTAACACTTTTAAGGCTGAAGAAGGATAAGAGGTCCTCACTTATGTTCCTCTGCTCTCCACAAAATAGGATAGTGTAAGACACAGCTATATTGCAAAAACATTTCTGAATGCTGAGTACAAAGGCTTCTTTCATTCAGTTGAACATCAGAGGAGTATGCCACCGTGCCTAAATTGTAAAAATATTTTGATTCTAAAATGTGTTTAATAGGTCACACTTTTTCAGTCATGGCTTAGATTTAATTACTATGTCTAGTCTCAAAACAGGTCTATGGTAATAATTGTCTCACTAAATCATTGTCTTCCCTGTGTCTAAACTGTCAGGGTGGGGATTTTTAGAGGTGCCTAATCAATATATAAACACAAATCCTGTTAAACCTCTCCATGGTGCTGGTGAACAGTTATGTGCTTTAGAAATCGGTTGTTCCATTTTGCACAGGAATGGTGAAGGAAAGGAAAGACAGAAGACCTTGTTCTCAAGTGTACTTGCAGAGCATTAGGTCAGGACAGCTAGCTAATGGGGATGGAAGGTGGTCACACCTGCAGGGAACAGCATAGGCAAATCCTTTTACACAGGTAGTGGGTGTTTTATTGTGCAAGATGTGCTGGTTTGAGTGCCTATCCTGGCAGTGTGGCACTGGTAGGGCTGTTCAGCCACATATCAATGCATTGCTCCATCATTGTAGTAAACTTCTAAAGCAGACATTGCCCTGAAAAAATTGGGGTGTGGAGAAGGGCATTGAAAAAATTGTTTTTTTGAGGGAATGAAATTTGGAAAAGGAAGAGTTAAAGTTACTACTGCTGTAATATACATACCAGGCTCTTTTGGTCTTTTGAGTCTTCACAGCTCTCTTACAACAGGTTCTCTTCATGTCTAGAAAATGCAAATCTCCAGGCTCCTAAGAGCAACTGAGTGGGGATACGTATTTCATCTTAAAACAAAGAGCAAAGAGGAAAAAAAAAAAAGAGAAAAAGTTATTCAAAGGATTTTGGAAACAGGTGTTCTAAATCAACATTAATTGGATTTCAGTTAATTATTCCTTATACTTTAGGGATTATAGGAAAGGAATATAGGGGAAAAAAGCAAGAACAACTTCTCTGACACACTAATTGTTCTAATATTATTTAAGCTAAGCAGGCTTTCATTCTTTTCACACCCAACCCAAATAAATTGGCCTCCAGATAACTGTTACAGAGGCTAGGGAATAAGAATGAAGTTAAAAAGCAAGATGCAATCTTTGAAAGCCACCTTTAGTTGGGAGGGTGGTTACAAATTTAGGGTATTATGTATACTATCCTCTACCTGTAATTAGTAAGATAAAGGCAGCTGCTAAAAAGCTGTTTTAGCTTGACTTTGGACACCCAATTTCTAGTAGCAAGATTATGTGATTCTCCTGATACTTTATCCCTTACAATGTATGATCTATGTACATAGTTTAGGTTTCTCTAGGGCTGACAGAAGAAGACTGTGTGGAAGACAGGGCATTATTAAGGATTGTATTGTGGCTTTTGGCCTTTCATTCTAATTCCTATGGGAATGGGTCCACTTTTTGCCCAGCACTGGAGCTGGTCTAACGTTTGACATGACAAATTGTACATGGAAAGTTTTAATCTACCTCTGAGAACCAACTGATTCCAAATTTTAAAAGAAGTGGGAAAGAGGGTGAACAAGATAAGATAAAACAAGATTTTCAAAATTATTATAAATTTTAGTGGTCTAAAGAAATTATTTTTTAAAAATTGAACTGAAGGTAAGATGTAGTAATTTTATATTTGCAGTTGTGTTCAAACTTTAAATTTTTGCAAATTTTTGGCTGAGCCCTCTTAGTTTTAAACTGATGAAAGTGGGATCAGGCATCACACTTGCTAGTCTCCTCTCACTGTCCAGCCTGAGAGAAGTGAGTGATGCTTGTGATAAAAGTAACAGATTTTCAAAGTTCTTTTTAAACTTTAATTTCATACAATAATCAGAGCTTCTAGTAACAACCAAGATAAATGTTTTACATGTTTTTTTGTCTTAAGAATATATCTTTGAAGAACTCTCCACCCCATAAGTTTGAAGTACACATGAAACATGTCACTTTTGAACAGGAGATATTGTCAGGTTATACGTGAAATTATTTACACAGTGAATTTAAAAGATTTCAGAAAGCCTAATGAAACTTGCCTGAGGGCAATTAGAATTTGCATTCCAGCCTGCTGCATATGTGACAAGTTGCTTAGCATTTCGGTTTAAAAAATTGGAAGGGGTCTTCCCACAGTCAGTAGTTCTTATCTATAACTGAGGTATATTAGTAAGGAGATATACCGATGCCCACTAAATGTGTCAGCATATTTACCATCCCTATGAACAGATGTGAACATAATTACATCACATCCACACAGTCACTTATTTACCAGGCTTCTGTACATATTTGTGTAAGTTCCTAACGGGGACTTTAAAGATCTGATATTTTGAAAGAGCTTATGAAAATATTATTCTTAAACTGATCTGTTATAACCCAAATTTCCAGCATGCCTGCATGAAATTTGTAAGAACAGATGCTTTTTGTTGCTGCTCTGAAAGCACAGCAGAAAGCAGTAATGAAAAAAATGACTTTGTGTGTTGGTAGCTTTCAGAAAATTGGCCAAATATTTCTCCATATTGTGCTAGCTGCTTTATTTATCTCCTTAACTCACAGCATTGAGATGGCATCATATCTCATATTGTGCAGATGATGGTACTACATTCTGTAGGAAGAAAGTATCATCATCATGGCCAGGCTTTGCAAATGCAGATTTGGGAAGGGCTCTACCCACGTGGGTGTGTCCTTTGAGCCTGTGCAGTGCATTTTTTAGGGGAGGCACAGCGTGCACAGAACTGGCCCCACCGTTTAACTCCTAAGGTTCATCTGCCACGGCTGAGTGAGCTTGGATCGTGACAGTGAAGTCCTCAGGACTAGAACCTACAGCCTCTGGTGTTGCCAGGAGGTCTCCCATCCAAGTACTAACCGGGGCTGACCCTGCTGAGCATCTGAGATCTGATGGGATTGCATGTCAGGAAGGCATTTAACTGCCTTAGGAAGAAAGTATTTCTCAGTCAAATGTCACTATTTCTAACTGACAATGAGGTGCAAAAGAAACATCTTTAAAGTTTTGTTAAATGACTCTAATAAGACAATATTAGACATGTGAAGATAAATTATGAAAAAAATGAAAATATGTGTAATTTATATATGCATGAGTATTTAATACTTGCTTTCCCAATTGTGGCAGTTCAGTTTTTCTCTTGGTCATCTGTGCACTTTTTTTTTCCTTTTTTTTTTTTTTTTGGTAAATCTACTGCATGCAAGCTTTCCTCTTGCTTGTACAGAACATGTTTTTACTTTGCAAATGGGGTTTCAAAAACTTCTTTCTCATTAAAGAAAAATAAAGAAGACACAAAAATTCTGTTTCAGTAATGTTGTTCCCAAATCAATTCCATCAGTATCAGGTTGCAAGAAAATATTTCTGAAATTAAATATGTAATTCATAGCCCAGATGTGACTTATGCTCTTTTACACTGTATACAGCATGTCAGCACGGGTGGCATTTTAATGACCAGAGTTCTGTAGGTTTTTTTTATTCCTACCTCACTTTCTCCCTTGCTCCCCCTTCTGACCTTTGCTAAAATCTTCGCCATGGTGTATAAGTGATAATTGATTGCTTTTTAAAAGACACTTTTTGTATCAGCTGAGTGCTGCTTGTTTGAGATGTAGACACATTTTATGGACAAACTCAAAGCCTAGTTGTGTTCAGTCATATGTGAGAAAAATACATTGTTAGTCGTCTGTAATCCCTAGCCCATAGTGGTTCTCTCTGGTTCATATGTGGGAAGAGATGTGTCTATTTAATCACTGACCAGATGTGGAGCCTAAGGGCCTGACCCAAAGCCCATTGAAATCAGTTGGAATCCTACTGTAGGTTTTAATGGTCCTACATGTTTAGATAAAACATCTGACTCATTTTTATGAAAACTAAACAAACAAAAAGCAACCTATTTTTTCTTTCCTCACTCCTTTCACGTTTTCCTCAGGAGGAAAATCCTGTCCCAGTACTCTAAATGCAATGTAAACAACTTAAAACTTCCCACCTGAAAACTATTCTGTTAAGCAAGAGTTATCACAGAAAGCTGGATCATGGGTTTATAGCACTGGAGTGACTATGGTACCTTTTTGCACTACGAAGATTTTCTGATAATACTTTGCACAGAAATGTTGACAGGTTTGCACAGAAAAACAGTTTGTACACAGAATGGACTCAGGGCTACATGGTAAAAATGTCTGTGTAGTCAGTGTAGTCTATTTGTGAAATATAGTAGGGGAAATATTTATGAGCACCACAGGACATGGAGCTCAAAGTGCAGTCATTTCTAAATGAAAATTATGTGACAGTTCATCAGTATTTAATGCTAACATTGCTTGATCTAGACATAAAGAATTTAGCAGCCATTTATCATAACATGCAGTACTGTTCATTTCCTGATTTGCTTAGAATACAGTGATGTTTTAATCTCAACAGGAGCCACAGGTCTAATTTTAGCTATTTAATGAAAGGAAAATCCAGCGAGAGACAGATTTTTCACATGGCTATTGGAAGCTACTCCCACAACTTGAATTGGTTGGTCTGTTTAATGTGTGTTCCCAGAAGCCACTGCTTGGTCCCTGCGCCAGATGCAGGTGTTCCCTTGTGCTGTCAGCCAGGAATGATTAATGAGGATTTGCCCCTACTGAAAGCAGTCTTTGGAGCATTGTTCAGGGCATCTGTGGAACTGTCGGGGGAGACAAGGACACAAGTGAACAACCAATTATTTGGCCATCACAGAGGCAGCATGAAAAAGACATCAAATTGGACAGAGGAGCAAAGCTTTTGTTTCATGATCATATTTTTAGGTGTTAATAGTAACAGAAGAATTCTACCTGGTTTGTTTTGCCTTTCCCCCCCCCCTCTTGCTCTCTCTTCTTATTTTTTTTTTTTCCAGGGGAGAGGAGAATGGCTCCAGGACTGCTTTAAAACTAGGATAGGATGTGTGAAAGAAATAGTGGCAGAAATCTGATCACAGTCCTTTAAAAGTGTAAAGGGAAGGAAAACACAGAGAATTGATTTCTTGGCAGTTGCACTGCGTGTATAAAGATGCACCGTTTTGCTCGGTTAACATTTGGGAATGAGGGCTAAAGATTCTGTGAGGAGGAGGATTTTTCATGCAGGGAGCTTCTTAATTGCTGGCCAAGTACAACAGTTCAGGAGCCAGGGCTTTATCATGTGATAGTTCAGGGAAGTGTTACATTAGGATTCTGAAAAAGAAAATATGAGGGAACAAAACTGGAAAACATTTGCAAGATTGGATTCAGCATTCAGCCTGCATCCCTCTTTCTATCTCAAAGAAAACACGCATAGGTACAGAAGAGTGAGGGGGAAAAGGAGAAACAGAACTAAAAGCACTCTGCCTGGGCTTAGATTTTTGCATTTTTATATTTACCAAGATCTGTGGTTACAAATACTAATTTTAAACCAGAGGGAAAGGATTTTATTTTCAGAACAATCCAATTACAGAATGGATTGTTTGTAAAATACATTATATGGTCCATCCTGTCAAGCCTCTTTTTACCACAGTATTAAGATTAAAAAAAGTTAATTATACTGTTTAATTCTAATGAGGACTATAATGTTTTATAGACTAATAATAAATATAGAAAAATTTCTACGGAGATACTGTAATTGATACTTACAGTCACTAATTCCCTAACCTCAAAAATTACTCTGTCCCCACATATACATGCAAGAAAAGGAGTTTGGATCCCGAAAAAAGTACAGATCATAACTCAAAACTACTCCTTAATGAAGGAGAAATCTATATTTCTAGACTACCAAGTTAGTTATATATTTGAGTACCTGTGTTTAGGTTTCTTGTTTGGGCTTTTTTTTCAAATTATTTATTCTTTAAAGGCTGTAATTTATCAAGGAGGACTCATGGCATCCACACAATTATGTGAATGTTCATGTGTGTTTCCTTATCCCAGCTGTTTTGTATGAAGTTTTAGCATGCAAAAGGTTTTTTTGCCTGCTTCACATCTAGAATGAGTTACTGAAGGTAAAAATTTGAATTATGATATTCAGATTTTCAGAATTTGCCATCTCATTGTCAAATGACTGGGTCTGAAATCTTAGCAGTACGCTACTTCTCCTATTTACTACAGGATGATAATTTTGCTAGAAAATTGAAGTTTAAAATGATCATTTAAAAAATAGTGTTTAATAACCACTTAAAGAAAGAAAAAAACCCAATACAATGCACATGTAAATGGAGCCTTTGTATTTAAAGAATATTACTTATTTTTTTATACCACCCAAATGAAAGTCTTGTTCACAAGTCGTGTTAACTAACAACCTAAGAATCTTTAGGATATTCCAGTATTTCAGATAATTGTGCAAATTGTAGTCTAGAATTTGACATTGGGAATAGCGTCAATACCAGCCCTTGAGCTGCAGTACTGCAGGTCTGTCCTCTTCCATTTGTTATTCTCTGCAAAGAACTCTGTCATTTGAAACTGAGCCTTGTCCCCTCTTGCCTTTAGTATGTGGTGGAACTTGAAATTACTTTATTAGAAGTTATAATATCATTGTACAGACACACTCAACTCTGTTTCCTCCTTGTCAGAAAGAGACAATGGCAATAACATGCCCCTGTGCCTGATATCACTCAGTGGAAGAACAGTGTCTCAAGACTCCTCCTGGGCATGATGGTAGTGATGCTGGTGAGGAAGGAAAATATTTCCAGGAACTGAAGAAATGATTATAGCATCTCTAAAGAGGGTATTTGCCTGTGACAGTCAAAGTGCTGAACTGAGTTTCCTAATCCTAGATTAATAAATAGAAAGGAAAGTTTCTGCCACTGTAGACTGTGCTGAAGACTGCACCTTTTCCTGCCAGGTATGGACTTTGTCACAAGTATTCAAGGGTTATTTATCACACTTTTGGATTACTTCAGACTCTTCTACTTGGAGTTGTCAGCTGGAGAGCATAGAAATTTAGGATGCTAAAGCTTGATGAAATTTCTAAGTAATATAAAGCAGAGTGCAGCCTGCTATTTAGATGTGCCAGCAGCATGCAGCATTGGGTTGCCCTCAAGGATGTGTATGGTGACATCTCTTGGTGGGTGAGCACCTTTGGCATGGGGCTGTTGTGAGCCCCCATGGGAGAAAGATCAGGGCACTTTAAAGAAAGGACTGAATTCTTTTAGTGGAATTCTTTTCTTTGGCCTGAAAATAGGGATAGGATTTGCCAGCAAGTGCACATAAATGGGAACCATTTCACCAGTACAGTGACATCTCTTCCATTCATTGCATTTGTCTGCAATCCACATGATTTTCAAAAGCAACGATGTTTCTACCAGTACTTGTGCTTAGGTTGATACACATGATATTACAATGTTTTCCCTGTAAATTCTTATGTATGTATTTTCATGATCCTTCAGTAAAAACATGAAAATTTAAATTCAAAGAAAACCAAAAACAAATGGGCAAGAACATATGGAAAGGGATAAACCCATTAGCATCTTTATTATGAGTGTTTTATGCTAGAAACATCAGCTTTGATTTAGCATTATGAGGTAAATCCACTACAGATTTATTTTACAAAACTATGAAAAAATTCTGAAGCTGTCACTTATGTTTTTACAGTGATCTCTAATACTCTGCAGACTGCATAAGACTGTGTGAAGTAGTGGATTAGTATGAGGTTAGTACCTCTGAGATGACTTTCTTCCCTATTATGAATCTTTGCAATTCTTTTGATTAAAAAAAATGTTTATTTTTCTGTAAACAGCATGACTACTGCAATAAATTGATAGGGGAAAAATGGAAGAGAAAAATAATTAAAGCTCAAATAAATAATTTTGTAGCTTTTAACATGTAATATTTAGCTTTTATTTCATGCTGAAAAGAATGAGGATTGTTAGAATCATGTTATGATTATGGGTGAGCATTTATTTCTTTTATTTATGCTAAGTAAAATCTAATGACATCAAGCTCAAGAATTGAGGAATTGTCAGGAGTTGTCTTTAATGAACTTTTTACCATCAGGATTTCTCCCTTTGTCCCTCCTCCTCCCAGTATAACACAGCCTGATGATTCTGGTCACTACAGCCAGTGTGTCTCTGCTGGTGGTGATGGTGATGAAACTCCTAAGACTTCTGTGGCTCTGTTATTGTTGCCTCCAGGCTTGAAATGAAGGGAGGCTGCAGACAACTGGGGCAGTGTCATTAGAATCTCATCAAAACTGGTTGTTAATGAACCATTTGATAAAGCAGAAGAAATTCTCTCTGCTGCTTCCACTAACAACAACAAAAGGAAAGGGCAAGGGTAAAGGTGTGGATGTAAAAAACTCCCCCTTGTAGGAGCACTGTGAATCAGCTACAGTTTGTTTTGTTGTCATGCACATGCCCTGGTATAAGAGTAGGCAGGGTGGGCAGGGACTTTGCAGATGACATTTCTATATTGATTTTATATAATAGTGCTGTACATGCTTGGTTTGGGCTGCAAAATTTGCAGTGTGAACTACTGAAGGTCTGGCTCTTTGGCAACAGAGAATTGTGAGGTTAAAATAGACTTCAGTTCCTGTACCCTAAATAGCTGATTTTTGCACCTGAAATCTCAGAGTTAGCAGTTTGGTAAGTTTGTGTTCACACATAGAATTGTATTTATAAAATCTATATTTAAAAAAAAAAATCCACCTTAAATCCACAGAAAACCATCTACAGACTTTATAAACACCATTGCTTTTATTTTATAAGCTTTTATTTTTCCTCTGTGCCTAGGAGCAGGTCACACTTGGAACTGATGTGTGAGGCCAAAGGGCTTTTCTTTTTCTATAGCCCTCTGTCTGTTTTTTTTACCAGCATGATTTCCTACCATTTCTACATTTGAGCTTCTTCTTTCTAGTCCCTCACTTTATACATGTCTTTTTAACCATTAATACCATCTTGTACACATATTCTTTTCCCTTTTTCCTTTTCCTCACTCCCTCTCCTCATATCCTTCATTCACACATTCCCTTTGCATCCTATTTCAGTCTGTACACTTTTCCCTATCTCTTTTATGCACCTTTATTTATTCTTCCATTCATGCTACATCTGGGAAAATACAGTTCTCCACAGTTAAGGAAGCAGTTTTTCACTAATGATGGTGAAATTTCATCATGTATATTCACATCTGGAAATAACAAAATCATTCAGTGTCATTGACTATTTTTCTAGGGAGAGGGTCTTTAAATTAAGAGGCTTTCCTAGATGTTCTTTGTAATGTAAAATGGTTTAGTTTCGAATTACTCAGCATCTGAATATGAATTAGCCAAAATATTTGTCCGTATTTGGATGGATTATGAAGTCTTTCTTTACACATTTTAATTGTTAGCATTTTCTTTGGATTTCTGCGAATTGTCAAGCTTTATGGTTTGTGTGTATTTACTTGAGTATTAAGTTCTTGACTGCTTCAACTTATTTTATTGTCCTTCATAGTGTTATGTTAATAGGAAGTATAGGAACACCAGTTGCATATATTTGTTTGAATGAACACTACCCATGATATGATCCTTACACAAACCTCATTTTAGCATACTTTTGGAATCTTTAAACATGAAGATGATGCTCCAAATTCATATTAGAAGTAAAAAACAGATTATCAGAGTATTTCAGCCAAATAAGAAAATGTAATCCTTTACTGGAAAGAAAAAGGAACAGCATCTGCGCTGCGATGTATATGGTTAAAAGAAGAGGGTCTGTAAGAACTAACAGAAAATAAATAGTACAGAAGGAAGGTTTCTCATGAACTACCAGAACCTAGCATTTTTATAAACCATAATCTTGATGGCAAATCTTGAATAGTAATGAAATGATGATTGTATGAATACCAATATAAAAAAAATTTGAAATAATAATTTCTGAGCTTGTATTGCCCCATTCCACGTAGCAGCCAATAGGAAGTCAAAGGACATTTTAAGAAAAGTTTATTAAAATCGATTGCATTTGAAAAGCCTATCTATATTTCAGAGGTTGCTTCAGGTTCTTCCCCTATGGATACAGATTATCTTTGTTTTCAGAACTGCTGAAGCCAGAAATATGGTCTGTAAGTTTGAGTGAACTTTCTTCACCTAATTTCAAATCTGCTTGAACTTAGTGACTTTGTATATTTGATTTAAGCTTCTTGGAGTTTGCATTCAATAAAGTGGAAGAGTATAGGTGAAGGAAGAAGAGATAGAAAATCCAATGCAGAAATATCAAGGGGAAAAAAAACCCAACTTGATGTACATGCCACATGTGAATTGCTTGCTTCTCTTTTAGTATCTCCTGTGTTTTGCAGCACTTAAGCTTTCTGTGGGAAAAAAAATTAGTAAGTCAAGTAGCCATATTTGGCTTTAATGTCATCATGCGCAATCTCTGTTTTTTTCTTCATCAAGCTGCAGCCTTAGCAGACAACTAGATATTATGATTTGTGTCCAGCTTTGCAAGATATTCTTCCAAAAGTGAATCATGGTATGCCAGAAGATACATGCAATGGAGTGATCTATGTTGTTCTTCTGTCTTCTAGAAAGTCTGTCCATCCCTGGTTTTAATCACATCCACTTAGTGGTCAGGCTGATTCACCCTGCCAAGCCAGATGATCTAGTTCAGTGTCCACTGCTGCTATTACAGACTGGAGGTCAAATCTTTTATCTGTTTTCTTGAAACTCAGTGGGACACAGTTTCTTGCTTGGAGTCTTTGGAAGAAGGTGATAAATCTTATTGCTAATATCCCAGGAGGTAGCAACATGTCTTACTACAGGCATATCTTCAGAATTTTTCCAGGCTCTGTGAACATAAATAAAGGCTTATGTGAATCCTGTGGTTCTGTTTTATTTTTATATCTGTCATACAAATATCTCCACTTACGCAAAGCCTAATTTTGAATTGCCAACACAGAGTCTGCCAAGATTTTGCCTTCATTTTCATGTCCATAAACAGGAATGTCATGAAATCCCACTAACAATTTTATGACTACCTGTGTGTATAGGTAGTCTTTTGCAGCAAAACCAGTTTATATTGCTTTTAATCGTTTGGATATATGCCTCTACCCTCTAAAATACAACACACATGGATTTAGGGAATAGTGCACTATGGAGAACTTTGTGCAACAGTAATTCCTGGATGGTGAAAAGCTGTGATTTTTTACCTAGATCTGAATGGATGTACACAGGTAGAGAGTTGTGGTCAATAACTCTGTCCTGGTATAGGCCAGTGATGAGTGGTGTCCCTCAGGGCTCTGTCTTGAGACGGGTGCTCTTTAATATCTTCATCTGTGACACAGAGAATGAGATCAAGTGCACTCTCAGCAGATCTGCAGATGGCATGAAGCTGAGTGTTGCAGTTGACATATCTAAAGGACAGGATGCCATACAGAGGGACCTGGACAAACTTGAGAAGTGGGCCCCATGAAAAACTCATGACATTCAACAAGTCCAAGTGCAAGATATTGCACTGGGTCAGGGCAACCCCAGTTATAAATACAGACTGGTAGAAAAACTCATGGAGAGGAGCCCTGTGGATCAGGACTTATGGGTTCTAGCAGATGAAACACTGGATGTGAGCCAGCAATGTGCACTTGCAACCAGAAAGCCATTTGTATCCTGGGCTGCATCAAAAGATGGGTGGCCAGTTGGTTGAGGGAGATGATTCTCCCCCTTTACTCCACCCTTGTGAGATGTCACCTGGAGACTGCACCCAGCTCTGGGGCCCCTACATAAGTAAGACATGGATCTGGTAGAGTGGGTCCAGAGGAGGCCACAAAGCACGTCTCCTGGGAAGATAGGCTGAGAGAACTGGAGTTGTTCAGTCTGCAGAAAAGTAAGTTCCAGGGAGACCTCATTACAACCTTTCAGTACTTAAAGAGGCCTTATAAAAGAGAGGAAGAGGGACTTTTGACATGGGCATATAGTGATAGGACAAGTGGGAACAGTTCTAAAGTGAAAGAAGAGGGATTTAAGTTAGATGTTAGAAAGAAATTCTTTACTCAGAGAGTTGTGAGGCACTAGAACAGGTTACCCAGAGAAGTTGTGGATGCCCCATCCCTGGAAGTGTTCAAGGCCATGCTGGATGGAGCTTTGAGCAATCTGATCTAGTGGGTGACATCCCTGCCTGCAGCAGGGAGTTTAGAAGTAGATGATTTTTAAGGTCCTTTCCAATCCAAACCATTCTACGATTCTATGATTTGAAGATCTGTGGGGAACACAACATGACTTCTGAGTTGGCTGCAAAAGGCAACTTGAAAGAAATTTTATGATACCCCACCTTTTATGTGAAATTTGGTATTTATGGGTCAAAACCAATAAAACCACTTTATACAACTGTAAAATGGCTTATGCTTTGCTTTGTCTCTAAGCATTAATTTAAGACCAAAAGTTCTCATTGCCTAGAGCCTTTGTGAGTACTGCGAAAACCTGCTTCATATTTTTTTCTGATATTGAGCTGACAGCCAGATTAAGTGTTGATTGTAAAGTTCTTTCCCTCTCCCTGCTACTGCAGTTAATGCATCCTGCCCAAATGAAATTACATGGTTTTAAAACAGAGGTAAGTTTCTAACATTTTATATTCCTATTATATAAAAATTAAAAATCTTGCAATGTAAATTTATTATAATAAAAATGCATTGCAAGAGTAAAGATATTTTTAAATAATGGAATAATTTTGAAATTTTCTTAGTATATAGAAATCTCAGGATCCTCATAAAGGCCACAGCTAGTCTGCCCATGTCATGCTTACTGGACTGTGCAGACTAACCAGTTCTGGCTTGTACTATCTGATTAACTGCATTTAATGTAGTTGTTCTACCAATCATCAGCTTTTGTTTTTCTGACACTAGTTACTGTGTAGTCAATATTGAGGGTCATCCCTTAGCTGTCTTTTTTTGTTGTTGTTGTTTGTGTTTTTTTCAAAAAGTGTCACATCTCCTATAAGTCTCTGTAACTGTCTGAAAGTGTCACCTTCCCATTCTCCACGCAGATGCACCCCCTGCACTGGTTGCATTTTCCCTTTCCAGGGATCCCTCTGCTTTCACCAACATTACAAGAGGAGAACCAGTTCAAGAACTACATTCCACCACTCTGTACACATTTAATAATGATAGGTCTTTCACATCCACTGCAAGATCCTTGGAATATCTTTTTAAGAAAGAAGAGAGAAGGAAGAAGCAATGAGCTAGGGTTGCTATCACAATTCTTTTAGCTCAAACTGGGGGATAGGCATTGAGTTTGGCTGTAATCCCTGAAATGGAGGAAACTTTTAATGCTTTTTCTCTTGGCAAAGGATTAGTTGGTGACATATACTTTCCAAATATAAGAAGGTGGCTCATATTCCACTTCTCCTTTGATGGTGAACCAGACTGCCTGGTGGACAGCAAGCAACACAGCTCAGCTGTTGCTGCTCTAGCTGCCACATTTTTTGAACTGAGTCCAGAAATATTTTCATTTTCTCAGCTCTGTTCCGTAATTGAAAAGTGAAAAACAAATTGTCTATCTGTCCTTCTTTTCTGTAACTCTTTAAAGGAGTCTGGAGTGCAGTGCAGAGAACGCCTGCACTGTATCCTAAAGAGTAGCTAGCTCTGAGAAAGAATTGTCACCATGAATTACATATTTTAGAGCATCAAGGAATGCAAGTGCTTTTTTTTCTAAATTATTCTTTATCATGATGTAATTGCTTAATTTTGAATTTGCCTTAGCACGCGCTGAGAAACTCTGAATAAGCTGCTGTACTATGCATTGATTTTCTTCTATGAATTCCTGCTGGGACAAATATTAGAACATATTTAATACAAATACACATTTATTCAATGTATATGTTCATATAACTACTGAAAAACAAGTATTCTCAAACTTCTATATCATGGACTGAAAAGGACTTGAAAAGATGCTGTGTGGGATATATGCTCTTTTTTCTCCACCATTCAAATTAATTTGCTTTAATTTTTTTTTCTTTTTTAATTAGTTGGTAGTGGTATGCTATGATTTTAAAGCTGACTTTTTAAAAATGGAAGTAAAGGACCATGTGTAATTCTAACCCTGGGTACATGTTACTTGAGTTAGTTTATAGTGAGAAAGGAGAAATGTATCAGCTCTGTTGCAGATAGATTTTGTGACCTTAGTCAAACTGCTGAAATTCTCTGAGTGTAATCTCACCCCCACTAAAGTCAAGAGGATTTTTGCCATTTATTTGAATGGGGCAAAGATACCACATTTGAATTCTGAATTGTTAATAAGAATAGGATAACATGTCTCTAACTCTCACAGCTCTTGTGAAGCTAATTAATCAGCAGAGTACTTTGGGATCCTCAGAAGTATAATAGAAGCTGCAAGTACTATTATTTATTTGTCATGTAATTGGAAACCAGCAAGGTAAAAAGTCATTGATAAAAATCCACATCACAAGGTCATTTTTTTCAGCGTTGCATCTCTTCTTCAATCAAGAGCTTTGTAACTGATGAAAAGTACAGCCTAATCATAACATTATCAAGTCAATTTAATTGGTGCTCTGGCAGCACATGAGATCATAATGAAGTAATTTTTGCTAGTTACAGGCTTAAAAATATTTTTATAGCACCCTTCATCTTAGTGGAAACTTTAAAGGCCTTACAGACAGGATTAAGGTTTTCTGCCTCTGTTATACAACTGCCTTTGTGTGGGGGATACAAGCTGTTTTAATCCTGTCTAAAAAAACTACTGGTAAGCATGATGTTACTACATAGTTTGTACCTTTAAAATTAATGTTCAGATACATCAAGGTAAAGGGGTAGCACTTTTGGATCAGAAGGGTTCTGATTTTTTTCAAGGTTGAACACATGATAGCTGTCACTGTTGCTGAACCGCAGTTTTTGAATACGCGCTGTGTCTGTAAGAATCCCTTTTTTTTGCCAACAGAAAGATCTGAATGTTTCTCCACAATACTCTTTTTCACTTTGTCAGAAGATTAAAGACCAAGAACTGATATTGGCTTCACCTGGCATCACAGGTGAAGATTTAAAGTGATTATGTTTCTATGAGCGCACTGTGTTGCATGGAGTGGATTTCTTAATTTACCATAGTGTAAGTTTCTGTATTGCAACAGATGGAAATAATGTCATTTATATTTTCTTTGCCCCAGCTCATTCATAGCTAGAGTGGCTGAGAGCTGGTGTGCCAGTATCAGGGTCCTACTGCTTCTCATGCCTGTCAGCACTCCCCTCCTTAAGGATCAGGGTGCCTGGGCACAAGTCCCTGCAGTGAGCTCCTGCCACTGACCACATGACACTTTGCCACGGCTCGTGGCCAGTGAAAAGCACACTGTGATGTTCAGCTCTCTCTTGCTGTTTGTTCTTTTAGCAAGGATCTGATTAAAAAGCCTAATTTAAAATGCAGCCTTTAGAATAAGTAGAAAATGCAAAGTGGTCAAAAGGCTAAATGTTGCGGCTCAAGCAGTAATGGTGTTTATGAGGAAGAGAGTTTAAAATCAGCAACTTTCCCACCTAGTTTCTCGTTTCCATCTCCCTCCCTCCCTTTTCTGTGGACTCCTTTTCATCTGTGTCACTGACCAGGCTGCACAGCCTGCTTTTAACCAGGTGTGCCTGAATGCATCTCAGCTACAGGCAAGCTGAAGTTTCTTTTGCTTATGTAGGCAAAACCTCATATGTTAAGAGGGAAAAAATGTTACAAAAGCCCTGATAGATAAGGCCAAGGACCATAGGAGGTGAAATAATGAAAGACAGACAGGATTTTCGTCCTTTTTCCGTTGTTTAGTGCCACAGCCACATTCTTACCCATACTGAAGTGCATTACACTACACTGGCAGTGTAAAGGAACACTAAAGTGAGTGTTAAAAGTAGCTTTCCAGATAAAATGGTTTAAAGGAGCCTTCCATGTAACATCTGCAAACCAATGCATATAGTACCTAGTTTCCTTGTCTGGTTCCCTAAGTACCATCGACTTGTCAGGCTTGCCATAGAAGTCCCCTACACTCATCAGACTCTGGTTTATCACAGCCAATGCCTCAGTTTGTTCAAAAATACTAATAAAACCAGGAATCCCAGTCCCTCTCTCCCCAAAATGTGCCAGGTTTTCAGGAAGCAGAGAATATATCACCCCTAAGTCTGTGACAAATCTTGTGCTTTAGATGTTCCTGGATAATCAGATAAAAGATATGTATTTTTAAAATTAGTGTCAACATTTGTCTTTGAATATCATGAAGGAAATATTACAACCAGTAGGTGCTCTAAACAACCTGTATGTGTTTGCAGGGGACTACATTTCCAGTGCTCCTAAAGGCCCTCAGCTGCTGTTCTGGGTGCCTGCAGCTGCTGTGCACATCTTTGACAAGTCTTTCACCTTCTCTCATTTTCTGCAATGCTAAATTTAACCTAATTTTAGTCCTAAGCTTATTTAAGGTAGAGCTCATTGTGCTATAATATATATAACCTGAGATACAATCAGATGTCATCTAAAGTTTAGGCTTTAGATTTGCAAGTTCTTAACTTAAAATCTCAATTTAGGCCTCTTAAAACTTCATTTTGTTGACATCCTACTCCAGTGAATTTTGCGATGAGTTTAGGTTTTGTTTTTACCTCAATCCACTTCACAGGTAACAGGTTTATCTTGTTAGGTGTTTTTCTGGTTAAACCGACAAAGAAAATACGAAGTTCTTTATAGAAGCAGCTTGGAAGTTATAGTCCTCTCTGAGTAATTTGGTGGAGAGATGCGATTCTCTGCTTGCAAGTGTATTTCGAAATGAACTGAATGTCTGGTCATTCATGCACAGGAAAAAAAAAGACATTAAAATATTTTCCATTGTTGATACAACTTACTGTATTTTGTTTCCCTGCATTTTCAATTATTCAGACATGTTTCTTTTCAAACTTTGCTACAGGATTAAATCATAACTGCTCAAAATCAAATGTTCAGTTTTAATTAGTCTAGTAGGCACTTGATATTTTTTTGTACATTCTGAAAAGACGTGTAAGAACTGTTAGTACACATATTGCCCTTAATTTGCTGGCTTAATATTTGCACCAGTAAACAAAGATCCTTGAATTTCTGCAGGTTTGTAATCACAGTGGGGTGGGAGGATGATTTCAGTTGGGTGCCTTACAAATTTGAGGAAACAGCATGAAAATATTTTAACAGTAGTCACTTTCTCCTGGTCAGTAGCCACAGAACTTTATAAACAATGACAATATTACCCAATAGTCAAGATGATGGTTTGAGAAAAAACCTTTCCATTTCAGACAAAGAGAGGGAAAGAGCATTGTGTAGGGGAGAGAAATTTCAGGGCAGTAGCTCCACTGAGGGCTTGTTATATCTTTCATCTGGGCCATTCACCTGCTGCTTATAAGCAATGGAAATGGTAGGCAGCAGATGTGAAGGCTAGGAGGGGCTATAATGACGTGAAAACAAGTTGGGTGACTATACAGAATTGAGAGAAGAAGGATTGAGACTTACTCTTTTGCATTTGAATCCCCACCCCCTCATGTTATTATGACCCAAAATACTTTAAAAACTTTCTTTTAAAACAAATCAGGTAAAATTATGAAAAATAAAATTAATAAATAAGCACTTCCTATCCTTTTTTGAGTAAATGAAAAATAAGTAATCTGGAACATGACAATTTTTGATCCCTGCATAACTCATTAACATTTGCAAAGGTTGGAATATGACCCTCTGATTATGTGAGGTTTAGAATACATATAATTTCCTTAACGTGGATGATGAAAAAATCTGCCTATTTTGACCACCAGGATGTATGTTGGTTTTTCCTATATTTCATCACCCCCAAATCACACACCATTCTGATAATGTTTCCCATAAAAATGTTTCTGTTTTAATTTAAATCAGACAATAAAAGATTTTGAGATCTGGTAAATTAGGAACAAAGGCAAAGGCTTTGTGCTCTACTGCCTAGAGTGTAACTGTTATGGTTGTAGTAATGTGCTGTGAGAAGCCATTGGCATGCTAAAAATACACTACTTTAACAATAATCCATGCATAAAAGAGCCTGAAAGGAGATATGGCATATATCTAATGAATTCTGGACCTTTTCCATGCTTACCATTTTCAGGATTTGAAAATTGCCAACCCTTCTTACTATGTTATAATGTTTAAACTTTAACTAACAAACAAACACAACCCCCCTAAATGAATTCAGCAATAGTAGCAGAAATTGAATGCGGTATGTGCTGAATGACTGGGGTTTGTTTTTTTTAAATTAAAAAAAGTCAGATTTTATATATATTCAAAACAGATGCATGATTGTAAATACAGGGTAGTTGTAATATTCCAAGCACATATTTAGGGACTTCCTCCCTTTTCCAAATCTCACTCAAGTGGAACATACACTCATTTCTGTAACAAAAATTCTTTCTACTCTATTGGCAAAATGAATAGCATCAACTCAAAATATTTAAAAATTTAGTCACATCCACATTTCGCAGCCTATAAGGAGCTTTCACGCTTTTGGGCTCGCTTTAGATCTTTAATACCCTTTCCTTTTGTGTCAAGGAGCTCACGAGGCGTAAAGAAGCACTGATAAACCCACTTAGATCCCTTCCTGGGCCGTCACCTCTCCCTGCCAAGCGGCTTTAGGTGGTAACTGATCTGTGACAGGCTGCCAGTCAAACAGAGCATTTCTGAAAGCTGACACAAAAGACTGAGCGCCGGAGAAAGGAGAAGGGAAATAAGAAAAGAAACCAAATTGTATCAGCGCCTCTCTGCTGCGCGGCCCCCTCCCGCTCCCAGCCCCCATCCCGCACCAGGTTCATGGCAGGGGCAGCACCAGCCCGGGCGATAGCGATCGGTGGCCGCGCCGGGCGGGGCTGCCCCCGGCTCGCCGCCCATAACAGCGGCCCGGGGCACAGTGACAGCCGGACCCGCGGTGACACGGGGATGCTGTCAGCGCCTCCGCTTCCCGTGGGAGCGGGGGGAGAGGGACACGGGGGTCAGCCGCTCAGGGAGGGAGGGAGGGAGAGAAAGATAGAGGCAGGGAGGGGGCCGCCCGGCGACATCCTCTGGCCGCGCTCCCGGGGGCGCTGGGGAGCGGCCAGGAACGATCCACCTTCGCCCGCCCGCCGCCTGTCCGAGTGTGGAGGGTGACAAACCTCCTCCGCGATAAATTATTTTGTGCTGCCGGAATAGTGGCCAGATCTCTTCATCTAGGGCTTTCGGCACCGAGAGACCGTACAGCACCTTCCAGTGCCTATAAGGAAACTGGAGAGGGACTTTTTTACAAGGGCACGTGGTGATGGAACAAGGGATAATGGCTTGAACCTGAAAGAGGATGGGTTTAGATTAGATATTAGGAAGAAATTCTTTACTGGGAGGGTGATGAGACATTGGAACAGATTGTTCAGAGATGTTGTGGACATCCCATCCCTGGAAGTGTTGCAGTCCAGGCTGCACAGGGCTTTGAGCAACCTGGTCTAAATGGAAGGTGTCCCTGGCCATTACAGAGGGGTTGGAAGGAGATGATTTTTAAGGTCCCTTCCAATCCAAACCATTCTATGGTTCTATAATTCTTTGATTAGAGAAGGACAGCGAGACACAGTAGCAGAGAGAGTGGGACCTAAAAAAAAAATCTGCCAAGCCCCCACATTCTAATGTGTACCTTAAACTTTTATTGCTTGTTTTATCAAGGAGAAAATGAAATATTTTTGCAAATGTTGCTGGCTAGGTAAAACTTGTTTGAAATGGCTCTATCGACTGTTACAAGAACAGCTGAAAGAACTTCGGAAGCCCTCAGCCTTTGCCTTTGAAGGAGTTCCTTCCAACATTTCTCATTCCATGTCTCTCAGACCGTGGGGGTCTTGTGGTTGCAGCAGAAAAGTTGCAACCTCTGGGTTATTCTTGGGTTTGTTTATGGTCTGTGATGACCTTCAAAGCCAAACAAAATTGAGTCATACTTGCCTTGGATTAGTCCCCACAATTTGAATGTGTCAGCATGATCACAGGAGCTGTTGGTGTCCTGGAGAGGGCTTCTGGCTGCCCAGGCACCCCAGCAGCATGCAAGTTAATGAGCTGCAATACTGGTTTGCACTGACTTCAGATCACCCATTATGACACAGGGGAGGTTCAGGCATTTCAGGACACAAGGTCTTCTGTACCTTTTTTCCCATCTCTGGAATGTTTCTTTCCACATTTGTACAAGGTGGAGGGTCTGGTGGAGGAGAAAATTAAGTAAAATCTGGCAGCATTATACCCTCCAAGATCTCAGAGTACCTTAAAATCATGTGCTGGAAGTGAGTTTGCAATGTCCCTCACTCCATTTAGTATCCAGTTTATCGTACAATTTAGCAACTGTTGAGGGAATAATCTACTACAAAGGAGAAATATTAACTTTTTTTCCTAGTTAAAGATTCTTCAAAACTAAGTTGTGCAAACATACTGAGACCAGATTCAACAAAACTTGATTTTTTAAAATCTAAACTAATTTCTCTTACTCTGTCATGAATGGAGAATTATTATACACTTGAAAGGAACTTAGTCCTTAAAGAGGTAAAACGACTTAGCACACTAAGCCTTGGCTTATGCTGACGCCTTTATACAGCAGGGGATACTCCCAGAGGCAGCAGTTTTCCAGTGTAGCTCTAGTAGGTAAGAGTGGAGGAAGCATTCAAGAGCCTCTGCAATGAGAAGAGCAGATATGTGAAGAACCCTTTTCAGTTCATCTCCCATTCTGAACTGTTCTCTCCAGGTGGTCCCACAAAACCACAATTCTCCACTTAGATAGAAACCCATTTTCATTACTCATATCTTAAGGGATACTTATTTACTGAGGGAAAACTCATATAATTACTTCATTGTGAATACACAGCCTTATTTTAGTTTTTGGTTTTTTCTTCAATATTTTCAGAAAATCTCTTTTTCTTTTTTTCCCCTCTGCCTCAGTCTTTGATCTTTTCTTCCTACCTTTAAAACCACTGAAAAATAAAGAGAACTGGGCAAAAGAATGAGAGTGGAGAAGGTGAAGAAAAAGAACTAAACTTCAAAAAGAGTAAATCAGGGAAGAAAATTTCCATATCCTTATTCCTTATTCACCTTTGGAGCAATGCCCACCTTCGTCCTAAAGATTCATAATTTGGCATTTGGCAGTTTTTTCCAACTTTATCTATCCGGAAGAGTTATAAAGAGTTGTTAGGGTTTTTTTTGTTGTTGTTGTTCTGGTTTTGTTTTGCTTTTGTTTTGGTTTTTTGTTTTTAAGAGCAAGTGGGAAGAAATAGGGAAAAAGTTGGGAGAATGTGATTTTATTTTGGAGAAAGTGCCCTACAAGCAGGGCTTGACTTCTCTTACAACAAATAAAATATTGTGCTGGTTTAAAGGTGAACCAGCAGGGGAAATGAACTCACCACAAGAGAGATTATAAGTCAGAGCTAAAATTTAATAATAATATTACAATAACAACACTGACACAAAAGGGAAATTGCTTTAAACTCACAAAAGCCCAGCAGTATAACCCAGTGTCCTGGGGCACAAACCCAAGGGGGTTTGTTTGCCCTTGTGCTGAGACCCCTGTGGTTCCCCCAAGTCCAGAGCAAAAGGAAAAGAAAAACCTGTTGGTGCAGGCGAGGGCTGTGGTCTGGGTGAGAGCGGTGATCTCCTCCTGTCAAGGTCCTGCTGCTCCTCTGGACCTGATGAGAAGTTCCTGAGGTCTTCTTACCCACCACTTATGTACCCTCAGGGAGCACCCAGTCCCTCCCCCTGGGCGGGGACTCACACAATGGGTGATTAACTCTGGGAGCCAGGGGGTGTTGAGCTGTTGATGGCCCATGAGCAGCTCCGCCCCCCCCCCCCCCCCCTCAGGCTGGGTGTGAAGGTGATAATGGCTCCCTGGGCAGCTGCTGCTAATGGCCCATTGTCCTTAGGGAATGAATAGAGTGGGTAGAATACACAGCTTTTGATCACCCCCACACAGGGTTAGCTGGTCCCTCCTGCTCAACTGGGACAAATATCCTATGCGTACTATTAAGCAACTATGTAGCACATCTTTTACTACTAACACCTGATGAAGTCCCCCATGGTTGAATTCCCAGAAGCATTTGTGTCATAACCTCCTGTTGCCATACATTCATAACTGTGTGAAACCCTCAGCCTTTGGGCTGAAACTGTAACTATTCATGTATGATCTTTGCAAAGAATTTATTTGTGAAACTTCAGTGAAATCCTTTCAGAATTCTTGCATTATGGGAGTGTGTAAACAGAGTATGCTTCCATTGTGTTTAATAGGCAGTGGAAAAAAAACCCCAAATCCAACAGAAAATGAGCACTTTTAAAATGAGAACACTAAAGCAAAACCAACTGAGAGCTGCTGTTTTTGACTTAGAAGACTGTTCTTTTCCACTCAAAGTCATCTCAAAATAGTAGTGAAAAAAAGGATTTTAAAAAATATGTTCCCATGTTTTGCACTTTAGGACATTAGACAGGTTGGCTTTTAAAACATATTAAAAGGTGAATCCTAAAGGGAAATCTATGAAGTTATTAGTAGAGCTTATTGAGCTTAGATAATTTCCCTGACATTATTTGCTTTTTCCCTTCCTGGCCTGAGGCTTCTGGAAGGGCTGAAGGCAGCTGATTTCACATAGATTCTTTGTGCATAAAGGAATTATTAATTGCCTGATTAAACTATTCAAAGCAGAACAATGATCTTCAAAACTGAGGAAGCTGAAATGTTATCTATACAATAAGACTTCTAGACTTTTTTCATGTCATGAACTTTTCAACATTTTGGCTCAAAAATAATAGGAATCATCTGGTTACTACACAAAATATTTGTAATAACATTAACTGTTTCTCTTTTATTTGAACAATGTTGTCTTACAGAACAGTGCCAAAAATCAGCTTAATTGAAGATAGGAACACATCTCCCTCCCATACTGTTTATTTTGATAGGTAAGCATCCAAGTTAAATGCTATGGCAAGTTAGAGGTTTTTTCCTGAATTAAATTATATCATCATCATCATCATGGCTAGGCTTCGCGAATGAAGATTTGGGAAGGGCACTACCCACGCTTGCTGCAAGCATGCTGGTGGCTAAAAAGGCCGATACGGGATAGGCAGGTCCGGTCACAAAAGGCACAGCGGAACGTCTCCCTAGGTGACATTGGCAAGGAACGGTTCTTTCTGCGTTGTCTTTTCTCCTCAAGACTGACTCTCCGTGCATTCTCAAAGGAAGCAGCAGCGTCGTGAATGGTGTGTCTCCATGAATCCCGATTGGAGGCCAGAGTGGACCATTGGTGGCAGTCAATATGGCCAAGGCTGAGGTGTTGTTTCAGGGAGACCTTGCATCTCTTCTTCGGGGCTCCTCTCTTGCGGCAGCCGGTGGCGAGTTCACCATAGAGCACAATCTTCGGAAGGCGGTGATCCTCCATCCTGGAGACGTGCCCTGCCTACCGCAGCTGCGTTCTCATCAGCATGGCCTCGATACTGTTGACCCCTGCCTGTTCAAGAACAGACACGTTGGTCACGTAATCAGACCAGTGGATGTTTAGGATTGAACGGAGGCAGCGCTGATAGAAGCATTCGAGAAGCCGCAGGTGGTGGTGGTAGATGACCCAGGATTCAGACCCATATAAAAGAGTAGACAGTACAATGGCTCTGTAGACACTAATCTTTGTACTTTTCTTCAGGTGTTTATTGGACCAGACTCTTTTATGGAGTTTTCCGAAGGCTTTGTATGCCTTTGCTAGCCTGTTGTCTATCTCTTTGTCAATCTTACCATCTGAGGAAATGATACTTCCCAGATAGGTGAACTGCTGGACTGACTTAAGCTCTGAATTGCCTATGGTGATGTGAGGACGATGGAAGACTTCTTGAGGTGCAGGTTGGTAGAGAACTTCCGTCTTCAGGCTGACTTCCAGCCCAAAAAGCTCAGCAGCCTCTGCAAAGCAGGATGTTAAGCGCTGCAGAGCTGCTTCTGTGTGAGCAACGAGGGCGGCATCATCAGCAAAAAGCAGCTCACGGACAAGGTGATTCAGGGTCTTGGTGTGGGCCTTCAGTCGCCTTAGGTTGAAGAGGCTTCCATCGGTACGATATCGGATGTAGATGCCGTTTTCTTCATCAAGGTCTGCTGTGGCTCTTTGGAGCATCATGCTGCAGAAGATTGTGAATAGAGTTGGTGCAAGAACGCAACCTTGTTTCACACCATTGGTTATTGGAAAGGGCTCAGAGAGTGCATCACCATATCTGACTTGTCCACGCTGATCCTCATGTAGCAGGATGTTCATTTTGAGGAACTTGGGCGGTCATCCTAAACGTTCCAAGATCTGCCACAGGCCTTTTCTGCTCACAGTGTCGAAAGCTTTGGTGAGATCAACGAAGGTTACATAGAGACCTTTGTTCTGTTCCCTACACTTCTCTTGTAGTTGTCTGAGAACAAACACCATGTCTGTGGTGCTCCTATTGGCTCTGAAACCACACTGGCTTATCAGGTAGAAGATCTTCTGCAATAGTGGGTACTAATCTGTTCAGAAGTATTCTTGCAAGGATTTTACCAGCAATGGAGAGCAAAGTAATACCTCAGTAATTTGAGCAGTCTGATTTTTCTCCTTCCTTCTTGTACAGGGTGATGATGACTGCATCACGGAGATCTGGTAGTAGTTCCCCTTGTTCCCAGCAACGCACAACAAGCTCGTGGAATTTGGCATGGAGTGCTTGACCTCCATGCTTCCAGATTTCAGGTGGAATTCCATCAACCCTAGCTGCCTTGCCAGTTTTCACCTGTTGTATGGCCTTGAGTATCTCTCCCATAGTAGGGGCTGCATCCAATTCATGTTTCACTGGTTGTTGTGTAATGTGCTGAATTGCTGAGCCTTGGACTACACGGCTGGCACTGAAGAGAGTCTGAAAGTGCTCAGACCATCGGTTCAGGATGGAGGTTTTATCTGTTAGAAGCAGTTGACCATCTGCACTGAGTAGGGGCTTTGAACCTGGTGTGTGGGTCCGTACACTGCTTTCAGGGCCTCATAGAATCCTCTTTGGTCACCCAAATCTGCGCATAGTTGTGTCTTTTCTGCTAGGTCGAGCCACCATTTGTTCTCGATGTCTCGAAGTTTCTGTTGGAGCTTACTGCATGCAAGACGAAAGGCGGCTTTTTTTATATGGCAGGATGGCTGAGCAAGGTGTGCTTGGTGAGCAGTTCTCTTCTTCAGCAATTCCTGGATCTCTTGGTTGTTCTCATCAAACCAGTCTTTGTTTTTCTTGGAGGAGAACCCGAGGGACTCTTCAGAGGACTGCAGGATGCAACTTTTAATATGTTGCCAAAGGTCTTCAGGAGAAGGATCTATGGGATTATCTTTAAGTCTAGTTTGAAGGTTTACCTGGAAGCTTTCTCTCACTGTGGCTGTTTGAAGATTGCTGACTTGGAGCCTCCTCCTTGGAATGCCACCTCTCTTAGGTTTGGGCTTGAAGTGGAGGTTAAGTTTGCAGCGCACAAGGCGGTGGTCTGTTTGACATTCTGCACTTGGCATCACTCGAGTATGATGGACATCGCTGACATTTCTCTGTTGTACTAAGATATAGTCAGTGAGGTGCCAGTGCTTGAATTGAGGATGCATCCAGGTTGTCTTCAGGCTGTCTTTCTGTTGAAAGACAGTGTTGGTGATGGTGAGCTGCCGTTCTGCGCAAAACTCTAGCAGGAGGCATTAGTTGTTGTTGCAGTTTCCAACGCCATTCTTGACCAGGACTCCTTTCCAGGCTTCAGAATTCTTACCTACTCTGGCGTTGAAGTCACCAAGGATTATGATCTTATCATCTGCAGGAACATTTTGGGTGAGGCGGCGCAGGTCTGTGTAGAATTTGTCTTTTTCCGCTGGGTCAGCTTGGAGAGTTGGGGCATATACGCTAAAAAGAACAACATGTTGCTTGTTGTGTAGAGGGAGGCGTAAGGACATAATGCGATTGGAATGACCTGTCTGCAGATTTTCAAGTTTGGAGGCAATGGAGTTTTTAATCATGAAGCCAACTCCTGAAAGGTGTCTTTGGTTTTGGGTTTGCCTGACCAGTAGAGTGTGTAGCCAGCACCATGTTCTTTAAGGCTGCCTTCCTCATGAAGACGAACTTCACTGAGAGAGCAATGTCAATGTTGAGTCGTGACAGTTCGTGGGCAATTAGAGCAGAACGACGCTCAGGACATCCACTATCCCCAGTATCAAGCATGGTTCTGATGTTCCAACATGCGAGTGTTAGTTTGAGCACACCTCTGCAGGCAGGTGTATGCCTTTGAAATCTCTTTGTTTTTGTTTGACCGCATGGAAGATGCCGGTTGGCCGCGGTTATCCAACCGGGTGTGGAGATGAGCTTTGTTTAGGCCACCTTTGCTAGGCCCCTCTCCGTGTGGAGCAAGCAGTGCTGTCCCTAGAAAAGGCTGCTTGGTCATTCAGGATGCTGCCGCAAGAGACTGTCATCTCTGGGGTCAAGTCTCTAATGACCCATATCCTGAACCGCCTGCATGCAGGGTTGGGTCTGCGGCTTCCAGCTGCTTCCTATCACCTGCTGTTTTCGACCCTCACCTGTGGCTACAGGGCTTTGCAATGTGGGTGAACCCTTCGAGCCTGTGCAATGGATTTTTTAGGTGAGGCACAGCGTGCGCAAAACTGGCCCCACCCTTTGCTCCTAAGGTTCATCTGCCTTGGCCTAGCGAGCTTGGACGGTGACAGCGAATACCTCAGGATGTAGGTTTGGTTAGAGTATCCTTCTCTTAGATGGATGGCCTTACAGGGCTAAACGAGCTCCATCTGCCCAAGTTTGGGGTTGGAGTTGTCCTTCTCCTAGGATGGTTGCCAGACAGCTAGCAAGCCCATCCTGCCCGTGGACACACTTTTTCTGACCCTTCAGCTGAGACCTGTCTGGCATGGGAACCCTACCGGCGGCACAAACCACCTCCAGCATAGCTCTCAACCTCATGAGGGCACGCAAGCTTCTCCCCCACAACAAGGGGGTGTCCCCGGAGAAGATTAAATTATATACATGAAATACATTTAAATGTCATTTAAGACTGCAGTTAAAATTATGAAGAATAGTGGCATTGGAAGATGTTTGTTCATTGGTAATGTCTCATCTTTTTCTGAATGCGTCTGCATTTAATAGTGAACATTTAGTTAGTTTCCCATTTGAAGCCATGACTTCTGTTCAGTTTCTAGCATTTCCAAAACAAGATTGCTTTCAATATTCATACAAAGCAAATACAGGAAAGGAAAGTCAAATCCGGTAAAAAATTATTAAGATGCAACTGAAATATTCAATTTTGTGTCTAACAGTTGTGGCTAGGTCCTCAAGCTTTGTCACAAATTTGTCCAGTTATAGATCCTTCAGGTTTCATTATTTAAAAGATTATGAAGAGGTTTAGTGTTCTTTTCTATTTTCAAGAAAAGAGGAATGCATTCTTTAAAATGCATTCTGTCAGTCTGCACCACAAGGAGCTAAATTAATTTTATAATCCTGAGAACATTATGATGGATACTTGTAAGCACTTTTGCTGTCTTACAATGAGCCTGGCATAGTTTAAGGTAGAAATCTACTAATACTTTCCTTTTTTTGTGACATTTTTTAATGAGTTTATAGACATCATAGTCTCCACTAAATTCACTCTAAGTCACACATCCACTAAGTCTTGATGCTAAGCTATAACCCATGGGGAACAGAACAGAATTCTTATCATAGATCACATGAACTAGTACTAGTATTAGTACTAAAAACATTCAAGGGCATCTCCATTGGTTTATACGACATTAATATTTCATAGATATGTCCTATCCTTAGAAACAAGCCTGACTATCAACTTTTCAGTGAGAAAATTTAAAATTTCCTAATTTTAGAACACTGTAATTTAAAAGATGAAGAAAATGAAGGGGTATTACCGATTTATAAAACTATATTCTTGCAGATATTTAGATCTTGGCTGTATAAAATCCCAAGCAACCTGATCTGTACTGGTTCTCTGTTGAATCAGGGATTGTACCAATGACTTCCAGAAGGTCCTTACCAGTTAAAAGTATTTTAGTATGCTGTACATTGAAGAAGCTACTTACAGGTGGTAAAATCTAAATTTATAGCAGCAAGTCTTACCATTTGTGACAAAAGTTGATTATACTGTTTTCCATTCATCACTGCATCACTTGCATGAAATAAAACAACTTCTGTGTGAATTTAAAGCCTGAGGAAAACATTTGTGGTCACCTTGTCGGATTGATTCCCTCCACCTGCTTGTTTCCCTTGCACCAGCATTGTCATGGTCTATTCAGATTTGTGTTGATGTCTTTATAACACCTTGTTAGAACAGAATGAGATACTTTCAGAACTGAATGTCAAGACCTCATCCTATCTGAAATATCACTGGCTACCTCATATTTGTCTCACACAGTCCTGCTTCTGTGTCAATAAGGAAAAACCCTCAAGTTTCTCTAGGCTGTAGCTCTTATGTGACCAGTCACAAGACTTCTGGGCTACAGGAAGGGTTTCTGCTTTGGCCAGTAGGATTGGAAAGGTGGTTGCCTGCTATGCAAAACTGAGAGGCTTCACAAGTTTTTTGGTGACAAGAATATGTCTTACATATCTGGATGATTTGTGTGGAAGGATCTGCTGGATCAATACAAGGCCTGTTTTTCTCAGGGGACTTTTCATGATAATTATTTTGTGTATAGTTGAGATCTAATTTTTTAAATTAGATTTAGTTTTATTTTCCTGTTATGTGAATATTATTTTAGAACTCAGTGTACTCTATACTTCCATTAGGAATAGCTATTTACAAACGTAAGCTCAGCTAAATTTAACAAAAAAATTAAAATAAAAAAATATATACACATATTATTTACAAACTTAAACTCATCTAAATTAAAGTTTTGGTTGGGAACATGTTACATCTTAGCTTTAACATTGTCTTCTGTTTATAATCTAGAGTATTTAAAAGTATCATTCACACCTTACAAATCAGCTTTCAAACTAAGGCTGCCCAGAATTTCACTGAGTTTAGGAAAAAATTCATGGATAACCAGAAGGCAAGCATAAAAAGAAAAGAATACGTCTCTCTAGTGTTTTCAGCAATTCCTCATGGCAGAAAATTCTAGCATGGAAGATTTAAGGGCTAGGCTGAATTGGCATGTGAATTGCAAAGGCTAGATTGCTGTTATGTTGTGGGTGGGCTCTTCAGGCTTCTGAAGTTATAATGTTTTTATTTAAAACCTAAATTGGATTTCTAGGCATGTATGGTATACATCACTTTAAAATTATTGGAGTTCTTCATATTGTTAAGAGTGCTTCAGTTTGAAAGAGTAAGGTTTTCCTGCAAATGCCGAGTAAATTGCTCTGCAAGTCCAGAATCTTTGATCACCTCTGAATTGAAATGCTTATGAAAGATGTTGTAGTGTTCTAATAATTTTACAGCTCTCTCTGATTCATATTCCTAGAACCCCAATCATTTCAAATTGAAGAGCTCTCATTATTTTCAAGTTTTTGGTGCAGTATAAAATGATTTAAGAGTATTCTGCAGCTTTTCATTTTTTATTTTGCAAAAATTTTTTTTCCTTTTTAAAGACCAGTTCTTTCCTCTGCAAGCTGCAAGACATTATGAGCTAATTCAAACATTTCATGTTTAAAATGGAAATTGAACCAAATTCTCTCCAAATAACAATGATGATGGCTGAAGGGAAAAACAGGGGAAAAAAAAAGTACTGCCTCTAAAGCAGAGAAAATACAAAGTAAGAGGCTGTCAGTGATCCTTGCTGGGGAAAGTGTGAAGAACAAGAAACATATTGTCACTGTTCAGATGCGGTCAAGGTGAAGTGTGGAGACTGAATGAAAGTTACAACAATGTGACAAAAGAGAGACACGGATCCATTTAGTCTTGGAAGGAAGAGAGCAGGAGGCACAGGCGGCTAGTTATGTGTTGCTTCTAAGCTGATTTTTGCTGTCATTTTATCATACAATTTCAGAGGGAAATGATGTATGCCCTTTTGTATCCCCTGACGTTGTCTTTTAAGAAAAACAGTTTCTTTCTCACTAGTGACTTTGTTTTTGGTAGAGAGTAGTATAGTGTTTATAAGTCACATAGTTTTCTAAAGGAAACTCTCATCACTATTTGTTGTTAGCTGTAGAGCTTTTTCTTGTGGTGTTGAGTGGGTTTCCCTTTTTTGGTTGATTGGTTGGTTCATTGGTTGGGGGGTTTTGTTTGTTTGTTTGTTGTTTGTTTTGTATTGTTTGTTTGTTTGGGGGTTTTTTGTATTTTTTTGTCTGAACAGGTCATTGTTCCCAGTGGCTCATTGCTGAAGAATAAACAAGAGGAATAAAGAAGTGTTAAGTGAGCAAGCACAGCAGCCTGCTGGGGATCCCTATGACTCCACCTACATTGCTTTCAGTTGCTCATAAAAATCACCCTGCTTACATCCCACCTGGAAATCCACATCTGCTCCTTCTGATCTTCTTTGGGGAGCTAGAATGGGATCCACCAACAGCCTCTCCAAAAGAAAGGAGAGAAAATAAATCTAAAAAGCATCACAGCCTAGATAGAGCAGAGTTACACTGACATCAAAAGAGAAGGGATTGGGGAACCCACCTGCCAGTGTGCAGATACCTCAGAAGTAAGGCAGAAATTGGTGTGGATGCAGGATGCAAAAACGGCAGATCAGAACAGAGAGGGTTTAAGTGCTTCTTGATTGCATTACTAAGGAGGTAGCCTGGAAACATCTAGAAAAATCTGGAGATTTCCCAAACACATGTTGAAACAATAAAAAGGACATGGTCCATCATTGGAACTTTCAGTCATTTGAGAGAAACAAAATGTAGTTTTGTGCGTCACCTTCTATTGAAAAAGTAAGTCTGCATTTTTTCTTATTTTTACTTGTTAAGAGCTGTGAGGCACCTTGGGACATCCCCTGATGAATATAGCTGCTGTGGGTTTGGATGCTGGGTTACAACTCTGCTCTTGATGCTATTGTAGTGAGGCTTGTGAGCCTTTTCTGCTGCACTCGTTATCTTTAGAGCACCTGTTTATGTCTATGCAATGAAGAGTTTATACTACCTCGGAAGGTACAACAGGTTTACAGCTGGAGGAACAGATCATAGGCTCCCTTCACACAGCTCTGCTTTTAGAAGTGTAACTTCCAGCAGAGGGACAGGGTGATATTTCCGTGAAGAAATATCAGTTCAAACTTGGAAACCAAGTGTAGAAAAGCTGCTCTTATTTAGGACATTGTGCTCTCCAATATTTCCAGTGAGTCATTAATCTTAAACATATTTATAAATAAAACTTACAAAGCTAAAAATGTAATTTGGAAATCTGTTAAGAATAATCAAGCTCAAAAACTCCTCCTGGACTTTTTGTGGCAGGTATCTGAACCTATAGGGAGAATGATTTGTTTCTTTGCTGCTGTACCAGGAAACATTTAGTAAAACTGGTATTTCCCTTGTTCCTCTCTATTTAAAGTTCCCCATTTTTTATTTCTTGTAGTTTTTTCTCCTTTCTCCTTACTCCTCATATGTCTTTTTTTATTCCCTTTTTCTTAGCCTTCCCCTGAACTCATGATTCTTTTCACTTTCCCACTCCCACTATTTCTACTGTTTTTCTATTTCTTTTGAATCCTTTCCATATTTCTTGCAGAAACTCTGTACTGCAAGTCCTTCACAAACCTTTGTAACTGTTCTTGGGCCCATTTCTGGCTGAAATCTGGAGCTGTGACAGAAGTTCCTGGAGGCACAAGAAAAGTTGCCAGGGTTTATCTGCCTGTGGTCCAAATGTAGGGTAGTTGAATTTTGACTTTCTGACTACCTGGCATTTTTGAGAGATTTTGGTGAACAATCTCTTTGTCTACTAAGAAATGCTCAAACTACAGGGTATCTAAATAGTATTAATTTAATTTTAATATTTGCATAACCAGTTCTGTCACTCAGTATTTTACTAATATCCAAACCAACGTAATTTTCCAAGTTATAGAAAACTCAATCAGAAATTATATTTCATTGTGTGTACTGCTCTGTTAGAGGATGACATCAAGTACTTTAAGAGAATAAACAGGTTTTTTTTTTTGAGGATTAGTACTCCTAGCAAGTTTCAATTTACAAAGGTACCAAAAAAAAGTTAGTTAAAAATGGTTCAGTATTTTTTTCTCTACAGGTATCTCTTACTGTTGTGCAGCTTGATGCTACATAATACAAAAAGTTTATTTAATATTTTTGATTGATTTTTAAGGTAGTCTTTATTGATGTCATTCTGCCATATTCTGAATTTTGAGATATACTGTTCCAAAAGGTGAGTTGGAGTAAATTGGTCCATTAGGTGTGTTGGTGCACTAGGATCAATGCAAGCTGGTGCATTAGGTTTTTCAGCTCCCAGGAATTTGTGAAAGAGAGCTCCACCATACAACGTTGTTTTGGCCTGGTTACTCCTATCTGCAGTCCCTCAGTTTCAAAAACAACTGAGACACTAAATATTATTTATCATCACTGTTATGTTTAGTACTCACAGATTGAAATTTGCTGTTTTCATAAGTACAAACCCCATTATGTGTGCTACATGTCACTGAGAGAGAAACACTTTTTCCTGGTTTGCTGTCTGTAGTTGTTTCAGATACATTTATAAGGAGAGGTCTTCCTATGGGATCTATAAATCACAAATTACCTTTTAGCTATGCCGTGCTTTAAAGTAATGTTAACATGTTAAAATAAAGGTCTGTGTATTGTTTGCAATGTGCATGACTGCTTGCTGTGTTATGTATGGAATAATCCATATACCACCCATACTGAAACTGGTTATTAAATATGCTGGATCAGTTTACCAATAGCTCTAATACACTTCTGCAATGAGGGACTACTTGTAACATCAAAGCAGGGGAGACATCAGGTTTTTTTCCACTATAGCCTCTGACCTGAAAGCTTTGCTTTTTATCTCTATATAAAAGGAAAATATTCTTTACAAAGAAGCCTGGTTAGAAGGTGGGTATTTTCTCCATTGTAGAATAAGAGCCTGTAAGAACTATCTACAATTTTTCATTTTTGTTGAGAGTATTGGGGTTTTTTGGTTTTTTACATCATGCCTGTTTGAGAATGAAAACTCTTGCTTTCAAGTTATACTGACTGGGAAGTGCTTTCTAAATCTTTAGGTGCTTCTGTTT
Source organism: Pithys albifrons albifrons (assembly GCF_047495875.1). Classification (NCBI taxonomy): domain Eukaryota; kingdom Metazoa; phylum Chordata; class Aves; order Passeriformes; family Thamnophilidae; genus Pithys; species Pithys albifrons. The sequence goes on from NC_092459.1 coordinate 39,452,021, forward strand.
TCTGTAACCCTGTCAGCCTGAAGAAAGATGATGGAACATTTCTATTTTTAAAAGAAATGAAGAGAGATATATTGTGTAAGAGAAAAAGGATAAGGTTTGAGATACAATGCATACTCAAAATAATGGCCAAGAGCCAAATAATTTTGCACAGGATTTGTAAGAGAACCCAACATCTGGTAAATTCAAACTATATTCTATCTTGCAGAGGTTTCCAGTGGATTTTTAAAAAGAAACAAACAAAAAAAAATCATGTAACAATTGATCTTTCTCAAGTATGTTTGAACTTTAAAATCTATGAATTGGATCATATTTTCTTCTGACCCTTTGCATATCAGATTTTTTTTGTGTAATCTAGCTTCTCTTGTTTCAGTTCAACATTTTAGGATTCATGATCTTTTGGCTTTTAGATTCTTAGGAAGGACTTGGTCATCAGAAACACCTAAGTATACAATGCAAAAAAAATTTTCTGATGTATGACCTGCACATTTGCTTTTGAGTATCTGTTGACTTGTTCAGAGGCCATCACAGAGAACAGAGTGCTGAGTTAAACAAACATAGGTACAGTAAACAGAAAAAGGAAGGCTGAGAATAAATGGGCATATCACACAATGAATTCTTGTTATTTTGCAGGTTATAAAGATATTTCAATCCTAAATTTTATGTTGACTTCCAAATGATTTCCTAAATTCATAGGCACTGGTAGTATCCTTTTTTACCTCTAAGTCTTTGTTGCAATGACTTTTTCTTAGAATCCAAAAGAGAAACAGAGAAATTGTCTCATTTCTTTTTCTTTACTTATTTATACAAAGTCTATTTTAGAGGTGTGTTGCTTGGGGTTTTCTGTTGTTGTTTGATTGTTGGTTCATTGGTTGTTTTTTTTATGCTATTACTATGGCTAATATGAGGTATTATTTTCTTCATTCCACAATTCATGGCTTCTGAGATGGCATTAAGCTTTATGCAGTCTATGACACAACTCACAGTGCTGTTAAGCCTGTGATTAAGTCAATGAAAATTCACTAGTTCTGTGGGTGCTCTAGAGGAACAGTCTTAAAGATATGAATAGTTCCTGTGAATAGTTTTAAAATTTAACCTGGGCTTAACTGCTCTTCCACACACTTCCTAAAAATTTCTTGGCCAGAGGAAGGGTGGCCCAGTCCATTTCTGATGTAAAGACATAATTAAAAAAAAAAAGTTTTTCAATATTCCCTATAAGACTTCATATGAATAAATAAACTTCAGTCTTTCTTTTGCTGGAAACAAGCTGGATCATTTGTTTTGGTTTTTAATAAAGTTACATGATTTCATTATACTTGTAGAAGTGTAGGCTAGCATATATTTTTAAGCATAAATATTATTATTCTAAAAAATTGCAAACAGCATTAGTATAGGCTTTATAAAGTGTCTTATTGTATTTTCTTAATATATTGTTTTTCTTCTTTGGTTTTTGAACTAAGTGAAGAAATTCTTTTCTTGCAGAGTTAATTTTCTTATTAGGAAGAACAGACATGTCCTTAAGTTATATATTTTATTGTGTTTTAGACATAGTAATAAGTATGTCCCTAAAATATTTTCCAGGAACCTTGTAAGCAGAAGTGGTAGATGACAAAATAGGAAATGGAGTCTCTGGGATGTTTGCTCTTTTGTTTTTTTTTTCCTCTTTTTCCTAGATTTTAATAATTAAAATTTTAGAACATTCAAAATGTTTTCAAAATGTAAGTATAAGTAAATTATGTATTACACATGTCTAGATAGTTAGAAGAATCTGAAATCTTCTGCCAAAAATGAATATTTTAGCTTACATTCGACTAATATGCCAACTTATGGTTACTTACGTTTTACTCCTGTTTGCTACAGGTGAAGTGGGTGAATATCAGACAGCTCATTATAGAGACAAGCAATGCTGCATTCCCAAAGTAGGATGACAGAACAAGTCACGGTATGTATTGTAATTTCAGTGCTACAATACATCTTCAAGCTGTCTGAGGTAAAATGCTTACTAAGCACTGCATTGGGGCTGTCACATTTCTTCATGGGGTGGTAATTAAATTGAGGCAGCTCTACTGTTCATTTTGTGGAACTAAGCCAGAATTATCTGTATCCTAAAAATATTCTACTGTAAACTGCTGGTTGTAGCAGAAGCACAGTTTTTTGCATATAAATTCTCTTTCATGGAAAACATCCTATTTCTCACTGCTTTTTCTTACTGCCACAGGTTTGTGGGAGAGGAGAGCTGTTTTGTCACTGGAGTAGTTTAAGTCAGAGAAACTGGCTGTCAGAGATGATGTCTTGCTTAAGACTACAGTCACTTGGGCCAGATTCCAGTTGTGACTAATGGGGATAAAGGATTGATGGTCATTGTGGCCAAAGGTGGCATTAAAGTTTCCTGCCTGATTTACAGTGTTCTCAGCCCTGATATAATTTAGAATAGCCAGGGGCCCACTTGGCCACAGCTGGCCATTGCCTCAAAAATAAAGCTGAATGCACGTGAGGATGCAATGTGATAAATGAAAAAGAAGCTACTTCTCGTCATTTCTGAAGACCAGCTTCATTAACAAAACCTGTGGAAGCTGCCATGCTGGGTCAGACCCAGGATTCTCATGGCTCAGTAGTGTCTCTGCCAGAGCTCTAAAGATCAGAGCTATTCCAAAGTGACCCTGGCTCAGAAACAGTGCTCAGATTGAGAGCTCTAGCACTTCCAGTGTCTCCTCAATCTGTTCTTCCTGAGACAGAGAGGTGAGAATTACAGGTAGCTTTAGTGATAAAGCCACACAATGGACTTACACAGCAGTATGATTATGTTCTTGTTTCCTTCTGTTTGCTTTCTGGGAATCTGACTTTTCTTAAATTTGTAAGTTACTTAAAAAATGGTGAGATAGGCTGCACAATTGTTACTAGTTTAATGTCAAAAGTGTGTGTAACTAACTCATCTAACTGCAAACTTGATTCCAAAGATATTTTTTAAGACTGAAAAAGGAGAGGCTGATGTTTAAAGGAAACTCTCATTGAATGTTTCCTGTAATGCACAAATGAGTTTATTTTATAATTCAACACCCTTCGAAATTTGTGGTTTTGTTTTTGTTTTTTTTTTTTTTTTAATTTTAGTTGATTTGGTCAGAGATATAGAACTACAACTGAGAGGAAAATAGCATAGACATGCAAAATAGTTTTCAAGTGTACAGTGTGGAGGAATTGTGACTGGATTATCTGGAAATAAATGAAATCTCCTGCAAAAGCTATAGTTTAAATGATCTGTAGGTTTTGTTTGCTTGTTTGTGCTTTTTCTTTTTTTTTTTTTTAATGACATGGTGGTGAATATGAATGCATGATGAGAAATGCTGAAAACCATTGCTGTGGGATTTAGAACATGAAAAAAAGTGTTCTAAGAGAGAAACAATTTCTTGAAAAATTGTGTCAAAATATTCATCCTTTTGCAAACTGAAATAAATGAATACATGTATGGAAGTAGTTAAATCAGTGTCCAGTAAATAGCTACATCAACCAGAAAAGTATTACATTGGAAAGAAGTTGGAAGGCATGAGTTTACTTCACAGACTTCCAACTCATGAGGCTTTAGATACAGTCAGAAGAGAGAGAAAGGTATGAATTCCTACGGGAAAATTCAGAATAAAAATCTGAACTGACTTGCCTGTCACCTTGAAGCATAATTTGTCATCAAAGGATATTGTGACAGATGACAGTGCAACTGTTTCATTAAGAGGATTTCTTATACCAGTATCTGATTACATAAAGGCTTTTTTTTTTTTTTGAAAACTGTTTTTTGCCATTTTTAAAAATGTATGTATGAATCTGGCTCAAATATCTTGTATGTAGTGAATATTACTTTTGGAAGATATAATTTTTCTTATTAATTCATAATTGCATCTTGATGATTGAATTTTGAAACATGTTATCTCCTTGCTTATTTTTAGTTCTTTTTTTTTTTTTTCCCTGTGGTAAACTATGCTGCATACATGCTCACATGTTTTGATTTTGCTGCTGTTTTTTCTGGTTCCTTTGTCAAATTTTCATCCTTCTGTTTTGAGCTATTATAATTAGTGAACAACAGTTTTCACTTAGACTAATCTTTATGCTTGTTTGAATTTTAAATAGTATATTTTAATTGTATTAGTGATAGTAACACTGAAGTCCCTAGTCCCACAAAGGCTGATTCATGTTACTCACTTTTGTACAATCTGAACAGTCCCACTGGATTTCAGGAGGTACACACACATAAAGCTTTGTATGCTAATTGCTTTTAGGGGTCTCATTTTTAGTATCACAAAACTCCATTTTAAAGACTGTTACTGAGATCTGAAAATGCACATTTCATTGGAAACAATTGTAAAAACATCCTCAGATTGGAACCTAAAGAACAGAATTTTAATCTGGAGTGAATTAAGCATATATCTTGAGGGATATGTCTTGACCAGGGGCATTTAAAGACTATCTGAAAATTGTTTATACTCTTGAAACGGAGAAATTGCTTTATTTTTGTACAGTCTGTTTTTCACAGCTGCATTTCATAGCACAGAGCATGAGGCAGTAAAGGCAGTGCATTTGATTTTGTTGCCACATTCTTCTACTTGGAGGAAAGCAGATAGAATAACAGGCAGTAATTAACTTTCAGCCAAATTGTGTATGAAATTTTAGTCTGTATACTCATTGCATCTATGTCAACCTGAAGATTAAAGGCTTCTTAACTGCAGTGACACAACACTGAGCAGGCTGTGAAGGAGCTGGTGGGACTTGTATAATAACTGATCTGTGGATCACTGGAAGAGTCTGGATTTCTGTGTCCAATCCAGACAAACAGAAGTCTACCTCCTTGTATCTGTGTATTTTAGTAAAGATCACTATATACCACTGGGGTCCACAATGTAGCTGACACAATTTCTGTGGTGCTGAGAAATATATTAATTGAGATGTTAGATGCATAGACCTCAATAAAGTTAATGTTTATCCATCCTTGCTTTTGGCAGCATGCTGTGGCTTACTAATTAATTTGGTTGCTGTTTGTACTTTTTTTCCTTTCCCCCCCCCCCCCCCCCACTATGGATATAATCAATGGATTTCAGGTGTTCTGTAGTCAAGAAGACAGCTGTGCATAATGTGCTCTGAAGTTATATTGAGATTGTCATTCAAACTTTGTTATTAGCACAAAATGGAAAAATATTATACTGCATTTATAAGCAGAGCTTATGAGCAGTGAACTGTATTCTTTTCCATTGGAGGTATCCTAATCAGAGCCAAGCAAAAGTGAATTGACATCAGATAATTTGCTTTCTTGACTAGGGACAACAGAAACTTTCTTCAGCTGTAGCAGACTGCCATCTTGGCTGTCCATCACGTAGTATCCAGGATGCCAGTCTTCAATTACTCTTTATCACTGTTGCCTTGTGTTACTTATTTCTTCTGGCAAACCTGTCATTTGCATCTGATTTGAAATAATTAATTTCTGATTCTAACCAGTCTGTGAGTTCCACTAGTTGTTTTTTCTTCACTTGGAAACAAAACTAGGTTAATTCCATTTTGGTTCATATACTATGTAAATGAATTAGATAGTGAAGACATTACTGCTCTAACCTAGCAGACTGGCCATCTGGAGACTTCAACAACCCCTCAGACTGGAGAAAGGAAGGTTCTCAGCAGGTTAGTTAATATGAAAGAGTACTATTTGATATTTAGGTTTGATTTTTTTTATCTATTTCTCAAAGACATCTTCTGAAGGATCCTGAGTTGAGGGAGGGAGAGGAGGAGAAACAAAATTATAATTCATGTCCTTTATTTGTATCTGGAGTGTTGGAAAGAAGAAAAGATGAACAGATTCAATGGACACAATTTTTTAAAAAAATATTCATCCCTCCATATAAATTTTCAAAATATTAAAGATTTTGATAATGAAGAACTGGCTTTGGATAAATGTTGCCAATGCAGGTGATGGCAATAGGAGCTCAGTGGTTAAAGAGGCTTTTATAAGTAAAGGGTTTGAGGGGTAAGGGACATACATGTCTTGTGGCAGAAGATTCATTACTTATATCATAAACTTGACTTCATAAGACCAGTTTTGTATCTTTTAAATCTTTTAAAGATACTTTTGTATCTTTTAAACCAAAGAGGTAGCAAGGCATACAGATGATAGTACTCTTGAGTTTTAATATCTTATCTGCATCATTCCCAGTGTTAGGATGTGGGATTCATTTAGCTTCCCTGTGCCCCTTGTTATTTGCCCAAAAAAGATGATCTAGAAAGAGGATTAGAAATACTGTAGGCACCATTGCACTTTAAAAATTTTTTAAATTAAATCAGAAGGTATTCAGTCCTAATAGTTACTTTTCAAGCAGAAATCAATTAGTTTGATAGCGTTACTCTTCTCCAAAATGGAATTATATTGGACTGATTTGATGTCATCTTATAATTGCATACTGTGTAGATCTTTGACTCTTATCTCTGTCTGTGGATTTGAAACCATCAAGATGTCACATTGGTATGAGTATTCTTCAGTGATAAGAACAGTAATTGTTGTAGGGAGACTTCTTAATCTTGGGTCACTCAAATCCCTTTTAAAGACAGCAGGTGCTCTTCAGAACAAGCATTAACAAGAAGAGATTATAAGGTAACCTGTTGTTCTTTATATCTCAGCATCTCTTGACAAAGCATAGCATCAACCGCTGTGTTCAGAAGCCAGACAGTACAGGAAAAATCAAACATGACTTAGGAAGGAACTAACATTTTCAGTTCTAGAGAGTTAATTCATTTTAAAGGCTGAATACTGAGACCTGTTACAGGGAAATTAATGTTTAGATAAGATAATTATATTAGTAAATCATAAAAACAAGTAATAAAGTAGCTGAGGCTAAAAAATAGAGCTGCAGATAATTATGATATAATGCAACCAGAAAGAAATTCTGCTTCCTCAGAAATCAAAATCCAAGTGTGTCTTGCTAAATTTGTGTCATGTTGAAATTCCTTGTACATTCTACTCCTCGTCTTCTTCCCTACTGTGACAAATATGGTGAAAGTGAGTTAGTAATTCATATTGTCAAACTCTAGCACTGCTAACAGTATGACTTCATACATACATGCTTGTGCTGTGGGCTGATTAGCACATACGGGGTGAATTCCTGAAACTAAAGATCCTCAGGGTCTAACAGAGCTCTCCCAAGTATGATCACAGTGGAGCAAAACTGTCTGTTATTTTCTCAGCCTTTTATGAATTTATGGGTCCAAATACCACTTAAATTTTGTTAAAATAAGATTTTGTTATCTAATTCTGCCCATTTCCATCAAGATTATGGTGCAAAATTATTTGGGTAAAGCACATCTATGGCAATCTTTGTGAGGCCAAGAACTAAGCATAGGACAAATCATTGCATTCAGATAATAAAGCCCACTTTCAAAACCAGTTCAAGAAAAGGTTTTTTAAAGGTATTTAGATCCAGAGGTGTACTTAGCACTTTCTAAGAACACACTAATCTCACTGAGTGTTAGGGACTTAACCCTTCTTCACTCTACTTTGAAAAAAAATCAGCTAGGCACCTATCTTAGCCCCTAAGTTCCTCAAATACTTTTTAAAAAATCTGGCCTTTGATAACTCAAATCCCCTTGACTATCACTAAGGCTTTTCATCCTGAATTTGAGATCCTCATAGGTTTTGAGGGTCTAACTCTCTTAAATTAAAATGTGAGTTAAAGGCCAAGGTACTTTTGAAAACCTGAACCTTGGTGCTCAAGTCACTTCTGAAACTGAATGTTAGACTGCTAATCCCCTCACATGCTTGAGAAATATTTTCCTGTTCTCTCTGAGAAACTGTTCTGGAGGAATTTACTTTGTGAACCACTTGCTTTGTCCTGAAGTTTATATAAAAAGTTTGTGTAATAATTATTATGGAGAATTTTTATTTTTTTACCCAAAAAGAATGATAAAACTGCTTTACAAAATGAAAAATTATGACCAAAAGTATATATTTATGGTTTCAGCAGGCAAATGTGCTTTTCAATGGAATTTAAATAAATGGAATTTTTATGATGAAAAAAAACAACAGTAAAAGCAGTGATTATGTTTTTCATAGTTCATTTACCTCCCTTGCCCTGAAGATCTTGTACAGAAGGAAAATGAGATCCCTGGTGAAGCCTGCAATGTCATTGACTCTGAAGAAGGACTCAGAGACCCATTGGTGTTTAATGACCCTTATTAGACTCCACAAAAGAAACTGGTATGATCTACTAAAAGAGACATATGGTTCTTTGGAATTATAAAGAAAAACTGTTTTCTTCATGGATAAACATCGTAGTCATGCATTTCTAAATACTGGCTGGTTTTAGATGACTGCCTTTAAAATGGCAGTCCAAATTTGGTGAGGAAATGCATTCATTTTTCATTAGTGCTTGACCAGCAGCATTTTTCCAAATATTTTTCCAATACTGCATTCATGCAATTTTAATGCTCTTATTATTCTGCACTATCGTATCAAACTGAACAAAACACAACAGGTAAGAGCTGAACTATACAGTGAAGAGCAACTGGACTGTTTTATAGGGTACATTGTATAATGCAATTACATGGTGTTATAGGTAAGTGTTAGAATATTAGGGTGTTTGTGTGCTAACTTCTTCATTAAAGTAAAATATATGTTTATATATATATATTTATTGCAGTTAAACATGAAACAGTGGCAACTGAATGTAAGGAAAGGAAGGAATGGAAAAGGAAGGGAAAGGAATGGAAAGGAAGGGATTTAGCTAGGGCAATATAGGACATAAACAGGCAATACTTTATTGCAGTCATATCATGGAATGAACTATAAAGGGTCAAAACCTGTTACACGAGTAGACTTTGATTGCAGGCAGCAATAAAGTACTGAATATATCTGAAATGTAGATACCCTGGTGTAAGCAAATTTTGATGGGCAATGTTGTACTTTGTGCTTCTCTCTCTTTGATGTGTGTCCCCAGAATGAAAATAGCACTATGAAAGACACACCACTGACATCTTTCAGTTGTTCTAGAGATGCTGTACCTGTGGTAAAAGAAGCAAAGTTATCTTAGTTTCGGCTTCTCTAAAGGGTATGCTCAATTTTTAAACTTGAACAATCCAGAGGATGAAATACAGGGAGCTGTTGGATTTTTTTCCTTGATCAGACATTTTAGTGACTATCTTTTCACAAACATTAATAAAAACAGTATGACTGGTTCTGCTAGCTTATAAGTTTTTTTCCTACTTTAGTATACTTCTCAGTGCTCCTTACAAGGGATGAAATTGAAGGGGTTTTTTGGGTTTTTTTGTTGGGTTTTTTTTTAAATTTTGTGAAAAGTGACAATTTATGTGAACCAAGGTTCCTCTTGAAAATCAATTCTGCAGCTTGAAGTAATGTACTTGTCATATGGGAATATTAATATGAAAGAAAAATGACATGGATATATAAGAAATTAAACTAACTGCCTGCGTAGAGATATCAAAAAGCACAGTGATGAATACTCAGAAATATTTGCTTCAAGATCGTACCACTCTACAGTCATCAGAGATGCAAATATTCAAGACTATTTTTATCTAATATTATACCAATGATTTAGAAAATCTGTACTATAGGTCGACTGATACATTGCACATACCATGTGCCATAGCCTTTATATTGCTGGGTAGAATCCTCTGACAGAAATGCATGGTCCAGCTCAGATTTTGCAGTAGTGTAATGGGAGGAATGGTAAAGGTGAATTTGACTCTCTCAATGTGACTGCAGGAGGGAGAAAAATGTCTAATGGGAAGAGTTAGAAATTCAGACTTCCCTATGATGGATCAAGGCAGGGACAGTGCCCTGTAAAGGAGCCGGGTCATTTATTCTTCCTGGTAAGGCAAGAGTAAAGCAAGAGAAACTGTGTTACTCTGAGTCCCAGAGTACATTCTGCTAATGCGAAGGGCTTTAGAATAATTTGCATTAACTTTTGAGCTCCTTTGCCCTATTAGAGAGTTTAAACTTGACATTCCCAGTCAGAATTCATTCTCTCCTCTGCTGGTAAGTACAATTGCCTTTTTGTGAACCATCAAAGAGCTTTGCTTCAATAACCCATCAGGTTTAGTAACCAAACTGGAGTGTTGTTTATCTAAAGTATTTATGAGGAATCAATTGACCACCTTGCTGCTTTTCTGAATTGTTACCCTTATAATGTTAGTGTTGACAACCATAATAAAACTCTCTATTTTGATAGGATCATGCCAGCTTTCAATACGAAAAGCAGTATGAATGCTTCTACACTTCCATGGTGAAGGCCACAGGGAAGTGTAGACACTATGAGACACTACTGCAATTTCCCTTTAAGAAATCTAGTATCAGTTTGTTTTACTTTTTGTTGCATTAGTTATGAGGTGACTAAATGAATATGAAAAAAGCTGTACATAAAACAAAATCAATTAAGAGTTATCCAAAGAATGTAAATATATTTGATACTGCAGTCTAGTTTGGAATAAACTCAAATTTGAATTAGAATCTATTTTTCATTGTGTATGCCCTGCACAGACATAAAAAATGCCAGTAAAACAGATGGCATAATGATTTTGGTAGCTTGACAGACTTACTCCACTGCTGCATTTCTCTCTGTGTTGACTTTGTCCCTTACATTCCAAAGATGGATAAATGTATTAACATGTAGTTTACCACATGGGTCAGGGGATCTTTCTCATTTGACCTTGAAAACAAATGTTCTGTCTGCTCTGCATGGATAATTCATAAGATTTAGTGGCTCATCTCTGTATGTTTGGCATTCAGAAATATTGCTTCCCCAAATGTGTCACTGTCTTCTGCACCAGTTAGGTAATGCAATGTGGCTGAAAGCTGGTTACACGTTTATGGGGATAGACTTGTTTCACACTGTGACTTTTGGTTCTTCAGCATGAAGGCACAGTATACTGCTAACATCATGAAAGTCTTCCATTTTCCTGAGTAGAAGAACATACTGTTTTTATGTTCTTTGGAAATGATCAAATTGTGTCAGTTGAAGAAGAATGCTTGATATAATTTAGACAGGAAAAAAAAAGGTAATGGACAGGCAACAATCATCCTTACAGAATTTTCTGTTAACCAGTGAAATAATGAAATATATATTCATATATGTGTTTGTGTAGAATCAAAGCTGAGAGAAAAAAAATAAAGGGTGAAGATAATAATATAGCCTTGAATTGCTAACTAGTAGAAGGTTGCATTAGCTGAAGTATTGCACAATGATATCTAGTAAGCAGCAGTGCTTCAGTATGTATAGAATAGAAAGAAAATTAAATGAGAGACTAGAAAATACAAGAATAAGGTCACTTTTCTAGGTGAGAGAACTAGAAGAAGTGAAACATCTGGTGAATATTGTACAATTTTTAGTGGATAAAATTTGCAGATATTTCTGCTTAACTTCATACCTTCATGAGTTACTGAATTTGTGCTAGCTACAGAGCTAATAGAATGAAAAACTGACCCTGCCTAGAGAGCTTGCAGTTAAGAGTAAGATAATCAAACATTTGAATACTATCAGGGTACACCCCTCCATATCAGGAGGCAGTGAGACAGTATTGATCTGCTGGGTAAGCAGCAATCACATCTCATCAGTAGCTTAGTCATTATTGAGCCTCTAGTCATAATAGTAAAATAAAGATTTAATATGGGACTATGTCTGAGCATATACTCACAAAAACTAAACAAGTTGTTCAGCTCCACTTTGCAGAACTACCTTTTCTGTCTAGATAGAGAATATTTGTAAAACTACATGGATGGCAACACTCATTTTTTCTCAGACCAAATGAAATAGAAAGGCATTTTAAGGATATTTCGTATTATTGAAAGTATAGTTACACAAAAAAGCCCTCAAATTGGCACAAGATATCACTTCCATTAAATTAGGCAGTTACCATAAACTTCTGTTATTATTTCTTTTTGTCCTATCCCTTGTGCAAGTCCAAGCATTGGTGCTGCTACATGGTGAGCCTCAACAACTGACTCAAAATAATATAGTGTGAGAAAAAAGCATAGGATATTAGTTCTATAAGTTCTCCATTCAGTCCCATGCTTGTGTCACCAAGAAGAAAAGAGGTAGGAGATTGAAAAATGAAAGCTATCACCTCTTAGAAGCAGCACTAACTTTTTCTAGCTAAAGGTATGCCTAGAATTGTGATAGTAGAAAAGCTGTCCCCAGAAATAAGACATATAATGATAACATTGTATTGCACCCAATGAACGATGGTATTGATCTTGAGTTTACTGAATATTTGCCATTTTGATAAAGTCATTGGCACACTAGCTTTTTATCATATTATGTCTGTCCCTATTAAAAGATATACTGAATGTTGTGCATAATTATGTTCATAAGAGAACAGTAGTAGGACAGCAGCTGAGATTCAATTGATTTTATGGATAGATAACAATTTTTAATTGACATCTAAGTTAAGAAATGTGTGCTTGGCTGGAAAAATCTGAGTCCAGGAACGTAGTTCTGTCCTTGTGCTGTTGGTGAAAACTGGCATACTATTATGCAGGGATTTGGGAAACATTGTGCCCCACCCAGGCCCAGAGGCCTAAAAAAGCAGCATCCCCAGTGTTCATGGGTAGCATGACCAAACTACCTGTGTTCCTACTGCTGAAGAGGAGCCTTTATCTGAGCCTTTTCTCTCTCTCTCTATGGTACTTGTGCTCAAGCTACTTCAAAGAACAGTTTGTGTCTGTACTCTGCAATTTAGGCATGACTTTTAGAGTTCTTTGTGCCTTAGAGTGGAATGTCCCTATTATGCTCAGCCCCCAAAGGTATGTCCATTGAGAGCAAAGAGATGTCACCTCTGGGACTTCCTGCTTTTTGCTGGTGAATCAGTCAGCCACCTCCTGCATCTGAGTCCACAGGGCAGGTACACCAGCATCCCTCATGCTCTGTCAGTGTGGAGGTACCAGCATCCAACAAATGCACCCCAAACACAGCCAGATCACAGGGGGAGAAGAGGTCTTCTAAGCTGACTTTGAGAGTACATTTTATTTCATGTGTATGTGCTTGGACAATAGCACATACAAATTCTTCTTGAGCAACATGGCCAAGAAAACTTTGTTCACAATGCCCCTTCTGAAGTATGAATCTGAACCAAAGGCATAGTACTCTTGGCAAGCAATTTTCTTCACTCTTCCCTTTCCCTTCCCCCTCCCCTCCCAGCTGACACAGAGTGACTATAGGGGGCAATACAACCTCACCATACACATACAGCCTCTGTACATCTGTTACATGCCACACTAATAGAAGAAAACATCCAGGTCTCAGTTTTTACTTCTTGATCTTGAATAATTTGTTATCATGATAGAGGTAAACTATATTTGTACTTGGCTTCCATAAAATGAAAGGTTTTAACCTTAGATGAGGTTTTACTAGGTAGATATTTTTTCTCGTAAGTGAAAGTTAATAAATAGTGATTTTATTCCTACTACTAATTCAAATTAAAATCTAAAAAAAATTGAGACATAAAAACTAAACTAAAATAATCTTGAAATTCATTTGACATTGATCTAAGAAGAATTGCTTCAAGTCTCTATGTGTCTCATATTCATGTAATTCAATCTATATGCCTGTCAATATTTCTGATGCAGTTTAATTTCTTCAGATCAGCTTCTTTCTCACTTAATGCAGACTTCTAGAAGTTAGCCCAACTTCCAATGCTTAAATGATACTCTTATATTTTCCAATACTTTAGTGAAAAATTGTTTCTATATTAAAACTCCTGAATAAAAAGGTAATTGTCATAACAACAAATATATATATATATATATATATATATATATATATATATATATATATAAAATTGGTTGCATTTTTCCTACATCCATGGCAGTGTGCTTCACAGTAACCAAGCAAAGAAAGGAAGCAAAGATATTTTCCAGCTCCTCTTGTTCAACATTGTAAAATTGCATAGCTGAGCTTTCCTTCCTCAACCCTCTTGCTTTCTATGAAGGAATAGATAGAAGATGCAGACTCAAACTTCTGGTAACATGATTAGAAAAGCTGTTGTTACAGACTATTTTCTTTTATTTTAATTTTGTGTCATTATAATTTTTGACAGTTACTGTTTACAGGCGTTTCCCTGAAGCAAAAATGATTTAATGTTCAACACACACACATTAAAATGTGTTCTATTTTCATATGTTAAAGCTGATAGAATTATAATTTAAGCAGAAATCTGTGCTTAACAGTGCAGCACATAGAATCTCTGAACACAGATGAAACCAAAACTTCTATTTGAAGGCAAAACAAAGGCAGCAGTAATCTACCTTAATAATTACAGCTAGAGTTATGTGATATTTTTGTAATTCAAACCCAATTGAAGCTGATGTGGTATGGGTTTTGTGGTAGAAACAAGGCATAGTTTGAAACCTGTGCTTTCATACTTGGTGCTTTTTACTGGCTTTATATTGGCTCATAACCAAACTCATAATTTTCAGTTCAAGTTCCTTTTCAATTTTCTCATCCATTCAAATTCAGACCTGACTGCTAAGGAAAGTAAGTCTTGAATTCTAGAGGAAAGTCCACTGACTTCACTGAATGGCAAAAATTCTGAGATTCTAATCCTCTAATGTGAGCACTTCAGGTTTACTCAATAGCTTACTGACCTTTACTTAGCCATGTACACATTTCAGTGGGAATTTTCAATGCTTTTTCACTAAAAATCGTGTTCAACAATATTTCCTGATCATTAAGACCTGTGTACCTAAAGCATAGACCGAGAACATCTTCTACAAGACCAGAATACAAATCGATACCTTCTCACAACCTCTTTCTTTCTGTCATTTCTCAGCTTCATATGAAAATCAGTTTTAATAAATCCTGTTACGGGATATTGGTGGTGAGTCTGACCAGTTACTTATATATTGGTGGTGTTAGGACTTGATCTTCTTTTCCACTCTTTGTCTAGGAAGAATGCTCAAAGCAAGACTAGAAAATAATCCATTGAGATTGATGGTCCATGTCTAACCACAAAAATAAAAGCCATAAGTCCCCAAAAGCTGCCACATTGATTTTATGACTTCGAAGGCAGAAGTGAATAGTTGTTAATCTCAGTACTTCTAGAAACAAAGTAATTAAAAATAGCAAAAAAATATAAAGTTAAAACCATAGTTATCTATTCACCAGGGAAAAAGCATTCAATAGTTATATAGAGTCTCACCTAATTCTCTCTTGTAGATGGTAGCTGATGTAGCTACTGTGCTAAATATATGAGAGGCAGAGCAGCGCTATAAAAAATTGTAGTCTTTTACAAGGGAAGTGCTGAATGGTTTTATAAACTCAAGTAAAAATGGAAAATAATGTAATGTAGATAGCAGAATACACACCAGAATAAAGTATGAAATAGAGGACACGCTTGCAAGAAGGTGTCCAGATATAGACATCGATATAGACTAGCAATGGTTAGAAAATTTCTGATGTGGTGTACGTTGTTAAAACAGGACCAAAAAGAGATCCTTGGAATTAAGACCATTGAACTTCATCTTGCTTCTGGGGAAACTAATTGAGAGTCTAATTAAGGATAGCATAGTTCAGCATATGGGTAAGTATAACCTAATAGGGTCAAACCTGCACAGTGTTGGCAAAGGGAAAGCATGCTTCTCTAACCTGCTGAAGTGCTTTAGAAAAGTTAATAAAATAGTAGACAGAGGTGACCTGATGAACATAATTCATTTGGATTTTCAAAAAAAATTCCTGATACAGTCCTTCATAAAAGACTATTAAGGGAAAAATATAGCTATGAGTTAAGGGGCAAAATCTCACAGTGGATTAAAATTTGAATAAATGACGGAGAAAAACTTGCACTCAAAGTTTTCTCCTATGAGCATAAAGAGGTTAATAGTAGGATGCTCTAAAGGTTCACATTGGAGCCAGTGTCACTTAACATTATCTTTAATGATTTGGAAATTGTATCTGCTAAAACTGGCATTAAACATTGGCTAGTCAAGTTAAGAGGGCTGTGAGACTAGGAGAGATTGGTTAGATTGACAACGCATATATTTCAATTTGGGTAAATGTAAATTTTGGTCCTCAGTTTATGGGTTATTTTCAGTTCCAGCACCACATTATACAACATTATGTTCCAGTGAGAATAATTTATCTGCCTTCTGAGCAAGGATGCAATAGATATCACTGCAGCAGCCATGCAAAATTATTTGCTCTTTTTAGATATAGGAGTAGACAGGGTTACATGAGAATGAGGAATTCTCATCTGTCAGGTCACTGGACCTTTTCCTGAGGGCAACCAGGCTGCGTGGTCAGAACTGTGTTTATCATAAAAGATAAAAATCCTCCTTCGTAAATATTTAAAAAGAAGGCCTGTTCTTGTTAGATCTTTCTGGAGTGTCTGTGATTTTGAGGTATTCTTAATTATGGCACTGACACTGCTGCCTACTCTCATCTGCAGCCCAGAAGGTTGTAACTCACCACTGGGGTTCTTTGGAAGTTTGTACCTGTTACTTCCCAGCACTCTCAATCCCATCTTCTTTTCATGAAGGGCCAGTAGGAACAGCATTCAATTCTGCATTTCTTTCTGGTATGGACATCTCTGTTGGCTGTCACTTACGGTTAAAGAGTATCAGAAAACTTTGCCTGATCAGGTTAATTTGTAAATGACTGAGGTAATAGATTCTGGGGGTTAGTGTTTGAGTTTGGTTGGGGTTTTAGCATTTACTTTACTTTTTTCCCAACTTCATTGAATTTTGAATCTCTAAGATTATTTAAAACACTACCCACTGAAGGACTAAAGTAGCATGTAGTGAGGCTACCACCTTGTATTAATGTATTATATGTAAGATATTCATTTCATGGCATGCTGCAGATGTCACATCCACTCTGTTGAAACTGAAGTCCATTTGTTTTGGTATTTTTAATAGTTAAAAAGTGAGAGCTAAAAGATAATATCTCCTTCAAAGCTGACATGGGTTCATCTAGGTTTAGTGTAAGCACAGTGAAGAGCTTCGGTGTTGCTTTCTGTGAAACTGGTTAAAAACATCTATTTTACTATTCTTACTGAGGCAAAAAGGCAATCTTTGTAAGACGCAACTTGGACTATGAGTAAACACAGTAAGGGAAAAAGATTAATTATTTGCAACATAAATGTGTGGAAATAACAACACTAAAAATAGCATTTATCTTGATCAATAACTTGGGCTTTTAATTTTTTTCTTGAAAAATATTAATAGAGTTCTTTAAATAAAAAGAACTAATGCATTTTTTTCCCGCTTGTGGTTGAAGCCCTGTTTGTATTTACATCCAGTCATTTAATGCCCATTAAAGAAGTAATGCTATGTTAATGTAAGGGAAAAAATCAATGCTACTCAGATCAGTAGCTGTGGGGAAACAGTGCAGCAGCTGGTTTGCAAACAGCAAGCCCACATAGATCAATGAAATTACAAGCTAAATCTGCTGATGCTCACAAACTGCTTCAGCATTGTGATGTCTAACCTTTCTCAAGTTCAAGATCTCTGGCAAGCCAGCAATAGCTAAATTAAAAAAAAAAAAACAACAAAGAAAGAAAAGCAAAAAGAATAAAAGAAAAAAAGCAAGCACAAAAGAAACAAAGAAAGGACATAATGGGCTGGTGGAGAATTTTAGCATGATATATAATATTCCACTTTTGAAGTTATCAGTATAACTGCAGGTTTGTAACAGATATAAAAGCCACTGTAATCTCCCAGTGAGCAAAGCTGCAGTCTACACAGTCTGGAGATTCTCTTCTTAAAGAATGTTCAAATCTGTCACATATTACCTTGAACTGAAACACTGAAGGGCTAGAGAGCACTTCAGTAATGTGGTTGTTAATGTGAATTCTAGAAAATAATTTATCAATGAACAGCAGTACTGCTTCTGCCATGTGCAATGTCTTTTATTTTATGGCATGTTTGTAGCCTTTAAAGTGGTTTGAATGTCATTAACTTGTAAATTAAACATGCAAAATTTTTGACTTGTTGAATGCAATATTCATTTGCATATTTTATGCTATTTGTATGGTAAGGGAAGGAGCCCCTTTTACCCCAAGGAAAACAACACTGGGTTTTCTCAGTATCATGTGAATAACATGCCTTTCAAATGATTATTTTCAGGGCAGTCCTCACCCTTTTGTGCCACTTTTTCAATACAGCAGTATTTTTCAGGCATTAACCAGCAAGAAGATACAGAGAACCAGTGTCTGAAGATTGCTATAAAATGGAAAACTTTTTAAAAAGGGAAATAAGTTCATTTCAAAAGCAGAATAAAAGACATCTTGAGTTTCCTTCAAATATTGGCATATGTATTTTGTGGGGGACAAAATATGTACTTTGAAAATAGGCAATTCTTTTATTATCTACTGATGTTCTATTGCTTTACATATATTAATTAAATGTCACAGTTTGATTCTGTTCTATTGTATCTGTTTTGCAGGTTATGAATAAAAAACTATTGAGAGGTCAGAAACAACTTTTTGCTCTTCCAGCCAGGGAGTAGCAAAACAGAAACTAGAAGTCCTTTTTATTTGTCTTCTGTTATATAGGCTTGCATTATTTTACAAACCAAACTCATTCAAGAATCAAATCAACAGTGGGGTGACGATTGATTATTTTTTGTATTGTCAATTGTTTCTCCTAAAACAACCGTTTTGGAATTTGACCTAAAAGAAGCTTTTCTTCTCTAACTTTCTCAGATACCTGGAAATCAAAAAAACCAAAAAAACAACAAAGGAATGTTTTAATTTTGAAGTGCTACACTTCTGTTTTGCTTATAGACTTTCCCAGATACAGCCAGTTTTCTTGCATTACTGATCATTATGTCAATTTGTTACTTTATGGTGCTGCTCAGAAGTGCTAATGGCCAGATGTTTCATACTTGATCACAGAATCATAGAGACAACTGGTTGGAAGAGACCTCTGAGAACATCAAGTCCAACACTTGATCCAACACCACTCTGATTACGAGATGATGGCACTACATGCCACATCCAGTCTCATCTTAAAAACCTCCAGGAATGGTGAATCCATCACCTCTCTGGGCAGGCCATTACAATGCCTGATTACTCTCTCTGTAAAGAATTTCTTTCTAATATCCAACCTAAACCTCCCCTGGCAGAGCTTAAGCCTGTGCCCTCTTGTTCAACTGCTGGTTTCCTGGAAGAAGAGACCAACCCCCACCTGGCTACAACCCCATTTCAGGTAGTTGTAGAGAGTGATAAGGTCACCCCCGAGCCTTCTCTTCTCCAGGCTAAACAACCCCAGCTCCCTCAGTCTCTCCTCACAGGACTTGTGCTCAAGTCCCTTCACCAGCTCCGTTGCTCTTCTCTGGATCTGCTCCAGCACCTCAATATCTTTCGTGGACTGAGGGGTCCAGAACTGGACAGAGCACTTGAGGTGTGGCCTCACCAGTGCTGAGTACAGGGGAAGGACCACTTCCCTGGACCTGTTGGCGACACTGTTCCTGATGCAGTCCAGGATACCATTGGCCTCCTTGGCCACCTGGGTACACTCCTGGCTCATGTTCAGCTGCTGTCAATCCAAACTCCCAGGTCCCTTTCTGCCTGGCTGCTCTCCAGCCACTCTGTCCCTAGCCTGTAGTGTTGCAGGGGTTTGTTGTGGCCAAAGTGCAGGACCCGGCACTTGACCTTGTTGAACCTTATCCTGTTATGTAGGGTGGACTGATTGTGCAATAGCTGTGACAGTTGCTAACAAGGTGAAAACTGATTGTATACACTAACACTACTGGTGGTTTGTGGACTCTGCTGGAAATCTCTCCTTCTACTCTATATATTGACTAGGAATGAGAAAGAGATGCCAGCAGAGGCCAGGAGTTTCTTCTTCCAAGCCACATCAAAGATCCGCAACAGTTGTGAGGAAACACCAGTATTTTCTTGTAGGGCCATAGATTAACAGCACCTAGGTTTGCTCACATTCAGGATAGGACTTCTGAGAGCTTTGTCTTCAGGTTTTATTCAGGTCTCTTTCTTTCTTTATTTGGACTTTACTGAGAAAACTCTTGTGAAAATACTGAAACTGCTGTGACACATCTGAGCTCAAGAGAAGGGTGATAACAGGTCCTCAAAAGTAAATGAACAATCTTCTATAAGGAAAACTGTTCCTGTGAAGAATTTGAGAAGGAAAAAGTATGTGAAGAGAAGTTCACCGTCTGTGTGCCTAGCTCAGGTTCTCTTTGTCCACCTCACAAGTGATACCAGCCATTATTTAGTTTGTCTCTTTCCCTGCATTACAGTTTGACAATCAAAGTATAAACTGTGCACATACTGAAGAAGTGCATTATGGTAGTGGAGAAACAAAAAGGACGATTGTGGGGAGTGCAATTGCATTGTTCAGACTTTTTATTATTATAAAAATATCACCATGCCCAGAGAACCTCAGCAATAATTCCTCTTGACTGCAGTAAGTACCTACTTTTGAGGAAGAGAAAGTTGATGAGCTGCAGGCTTCCCTGCTGCTAAACTCATCTAACAACCCACTCCTGATGTTTTCTGCTTTAAAGGCAAATAGAAACTTTATGGATTGGTTAGATGTTCTTCTTTTCAGTCTAGCTTAGTTCCTGAAACTTTTCCATTGAGCTGAAAAGCTGGATGCAGTTTGGTTACTAAGCAGCATCAGTTCTGAACATTATTCAGTTATACTATGACACCAGCCATGGGGTTACATGTGATTTTACAGAAATTTGTGAATGAAGATCTGACTAATTATATTGAATGTAAAGGACCTACGGTGTTTGCAGTTTAGCCTTATACCTTTATCTGCACAATGTGGTGAGAGTTCATCTCTACAACAACAGAAATGAAAATCCTGAAATAAGTATCCTGAAGTATCTCAAAACTTTAAAACTACCAAACTTAAATTTTGAGGCTTATGTTTCTATCTTGGTTGCCATTTCTGACAGGGATCAAAATGGGAAGTGAGAAGCTAAGATCTGTTTCAAAATTTTATTTAAAAAAGAAATATCAGCTCCTTTGACAAATAGGAATATGGTTAGGCAATCTTTTTCTCTGGTCTCTGTTATCGTCAGCAATGTGTTTGTGTTGAATTGAATCTAGATGAATAAGTGCTCTGACAAAAAGTGATACTTTTATTGTATCAGAACGTTGCTGGAAAGTACAAGCAGAAACCATGAAAAATGCTGTTTTGATGAGACAGCTAGGCCTCTAACCTCGAAGAGCATATACCCTAGGTGCTCATTTGGAAAGAACAAAATGTTTCACATCTGCTCATTCACTGCAAGAAAAAAATATTTCTTCAGAAATATAGCTGTAAAATTCATACAACTTCAATGGAATTGTGTGTTGAGGTATATTAATCGTGCTTGTATGGGCACCCCAAGATTTTATTTTAGTCAAATATCAGTTTTGATAGTTGACTTAAATGCACCCAGAATGGCATCATTCAAGATACAAGCAAGGCTGCACTGACTTTTATAGCCTAAGGACCATTTTTATCTTAACCCTAGAGAATATGTTTCTGTCCTTGGTCTATGCCATGTGTGCGAACATTCTGCCAGGTTCATCTCATACTGTTCTGGTTTCTCATTATGTTGTGACCCAGAATGGTCAGGAACGCCTCACAAGCCTCTTCTTGGCAGTTTTGTGAGAGGAGAGAACAGGCACATACTTCGTGTGCAGCTGGGCCTCTGGGATAACTTCTCCAACTGTTCTCATTTGAAAGGTACTTCTGAAGTTTGGCATCACCATTATATGTCATGATGGGACCTGTTTACTCTAAAGTGTGTCTCTTTCTGCTTTGCTTCACTGCTTGCAAAGAGCACTTAGAAGTACTTTTATTTTCACTAGAGGCTCTGTCATGGCTGATCTTAGGCACTATACACTGGTTTTGGCTGGGAGAGAGTAAATTTTCTTCATAGTAGCTAGAATGTGTTACTGTGTGTAACCCATGTGCTGTAAACAGTGTTGGTAACACAGGGATGTTTCAATTATTAATGAGTAGTGTCTGCACAGAGTCAAGGACATTTCTGCTTCACACCCCACTCCCAGCAGTGAGTAGACTGGGGTTACATAAGGATTTCGGAGAGAAGACAGCTGGGACAGCTGACCTTTACTGACCAGAGACATTCTATACCATAAGACATCATGCTGAGTATAGAAAGCTGGGGAAAGAACAATGAAGTGGGTGGACATTAAGAGTGATGGCATTTGTCTTCCCAAGTCACCATTGAGTGGGATGGAGCCCTGCTTTCCCAGGAATGACTGAACACCTGCCTGCCCATGGGAAGTGGTGAATGGATTCCTTGTTTTTTTTTTGCTTGTACACGGTTTTTTCTTTACCCATTAAACGGGTTTTAGCTCAACACAGGAGTTTTCTCACTTTTACTCTTCCAATTCTCTCCCCCTCCCTGCTGCAGGGTGTGAGTGAGTGGCTTGATGGGGCTTAGTTGACAGCTGCAGTTAAAACACACCTTCCTTTCTAGAGTGGAATGTTCCTCTTACAAAGACCTAGGTTTCTGTTCTGTCTCTTTGCCAGTATTCTGCACGTGAAGTCACTGGTTTCTACTCCTCTACTGGCTCAGCATTTCCATAGTGAAAGGGAAAATGATAACAAAAAGGGACAGACTTGGACTTCCCATCATGAACAAAGTTTTGTTGTGCAGCAAGGCTAGTTGCAGTGAGAGAAATTTAGATATGAACGAACAGGGATATAAGAACATTGCCTATACAACTTTGACAGCAACTGAAAAATAGCATAAGAGATATGATGAGTTAAATATGTGTTGTATATTTATAATACTAGGGCTCATTTCTCTGTGTTGTCTCTGTCTGTCTTGCTGTACACATACTGTCTCCCTGAAGCTGGAAATTAATGTGTTGGATATCTTTGACATTCATTTTCATCATGCCAATGCTTAGCAACCCAAAACAACTTTCTGAGAATGAAGTTCATGCTAGGAAGAGATTGTGGACTTTTGTATGTTACAGTCTAATTTGTGTGCAAGACTAGAACTGCTTATTTTACAATTATTGTAGCAGCGCCGCTGGATCTGCAATGGTCAATGGCCTTCTCAGCATTTCCATTACAAATCTCATTATTTTAACCATTTGGTTCTTTCATTGCAGATGCCTCAGAAAGTACAAAACAATGTGGGGAAATGATAAACAAGTAAGTTTACAAGGTTTCTTTTGCAAAGCTTGGTCCTGAAAGTGGTTTTGTTGTTCTTCAGCTTGACACTTAACGTGTGGCTGATGTGTTTTATTCTGTTAACAAAGGCAATTACTTTGTGACAAAAGTAGTTTCTCTAGACTGGAGGGTTTGGATGGCTCAGCAATGACAATCTCACTGACAACATTCCTAAGATCTCTGTGCTCAACTGATGATGAGCAGACCTGGACTTGTTTGGGTGCCGAAACTGTCCAGCTTTCTTAATTTCATACATGTGAAAGCTGTCCTTAATACTCAACTTAGTGAACGACATCCCTGAGCATCTGCTTCCTCCATCAAATCTTCAACTCTGTTTTTCTTCCCTAACTTTGCCTTCAAAAATGCTGGCAAACTCCCATTTTTAACCCAATGGATAGAATAAATTCACCTTGATTTTACCCTCAATACTAACTCCTCTCTCTCACATAGGGTTTCATGGAATTTTTTCAATGTTGCCCTTATTTCTGCTCAGAAACATTATGAACTGCTGCCATGCTGCTGACATGTTATTTGGGCTTCAGGATGGTAAAAGTTTTCATGTGGGGCAGCTGGCCAAGTCAGTGCTCCAGGCAAGAAGCCAAGGCTGTCTTCTTTCTACTGTTACCACTTTCTTTCCTCCCTGGTACAAGATATCCCTCTTCCTCTGCAGCTGATAGAGAAAGACTGCTGGAGAATTAATCATACTTTAGGTGTCTTGGGGAATATTCTTTATTTTCCACTCACTAATGTGTGAAAATCTTACACTGGAATAATGCCATATGTAAACCTGTGGCAATATCAGGGAAATATTGACAGCATTTCATTAACAAAATGTTGAACTTGAATGACCTGTAGGCTGAAAATTGAGGATGCATACATTTAAAACAGTCTCTTAGCTATCATTTGGTCTAGGGTTCCTGCATGAACAAGTATGTTGTCTCTGTGGTCACCAGAAAAAAAAAAAATTATTGTGTTACAGCAAGAAAGTCTTGCCCAAAGACTAAAACTGAAAAAAACTCTCACATTGCTATGACAGAGAGACTTTTAAACTTTATAGTGGCTTTTTTTTTTCCTTTTGCAGCCCCATGATAGTGTTCCCAGTAGGTTCTCCCTAAATAAACCGGATGTGTGAAAGCATGCCACTGAATTTAAGCTCTTCATTGTGAGTTTCTCCATTGATTGTGTCATGCAATTCTTTACACTAAATCCATGACAGAATAACCATTATAATCGAAAAAATGCTTATTGCAAAAGTATTGTTTTCCAAAGATTGTTACTGACAAATTTCACCTGTGTGTCTCCAAAATGGTGAGAAAAAGAAGCCATGAAAAGCCAGCATAAGAAGTGCACATTAAGCAACACTGCAGAAATATTAATTAAAAGAGGTTAATTGGGTTGGGGCAGGATGGTGGGATATACTCTAATCCTCTGCATTACCATGTGATGTTTTAGTGTTTGATCATTCTCGAGTCCAGGAAAAGAAAAGATTGGAAATTGCAGCATGCAGGAGGAAATAAATGTAATCCAAATTTTCATTTCATATTATTTCCCACATTCCAATTGGAGGGTAGCCTGCTTTAAAAAGAGGAATATGTAAATATCACCAGGATCTCCCCAGAGTGTGCCAGTCCTGTCTTGTGCAGTGAATTCCTGTGGTCAGCCTCACAGGGTAGCTGGAATGGTGAAATAATTAGCATAGCCCTCAACAGATAAATAAGTTTAGAGAGGTCCTTTCTTATTTTGACCTTTCTTTTGAAATTAATTTATCTTTTTTGCAACTCTAAATGGTTTTACCTTCTCTTTCATAAAGCAAATTAAACTCACTTTTTTATACTTATATTCTTTTTATTAGTGACCTGATAAAAAGGAAGTTTTCCCTAAGAATCAACAAACAATACTAAAGTGTGCATGATCAGTTGTAGGCTCCTGCCTCCCACACAATTTGTGAGTTTGCAATAATCTATTATGTCTTTCTTTGCTACACTACAAGATCCTGGTTGTTGAAAGAAAATATTTAGTGCAAGTGTTTTCCAAAAAACTGCCTCTCTGCAAATAGTAGCTAGCAACACATTGACAGTATGAAATGCATAATCTTCATAATCGGTCACTGAGATTCAACTCTGGATTAAGATCTACTTGATTCAAGATAGTTGAATTAAAAACTCTATCCAAAATTTGCAGAAACATGGTGAATTGCAGGCAGTTATAGGAAATAATTAACCTTCTCAGAAGCCATCCCCTCTTCTGTCAAATGTATTTTAGCATTTTCATTTAAATCAATGTTTATGGACACATAAAGCCAATTTTTTTAATGTAAGAAAGTTAATATTCTTCATTTTCTTACTTGCAAATTTCTGTTAGAACTTTTAAAAATAAAGGCCAGATTGGATGGGGCTCTGAGCAACCTGGTCTTAGTTGAAGGTGTCCATGTCCACAGCAGGGCAGTTGGAACTGGATGTTCTTCAAGGTCCCCTTCCAACCCAAATCATTCTATGGTTCTGTGAAGGTTTCTCTGCCAGATTTAGTATTGCTCTCACATAGCTTTGATTCAGTAATGTTATGGGTTTAGCCAGATAGGCCTAAAATTTAGGTTTTAAAGTTCAGACTAGGCCTGGAATTGTCAGCTGACTTGAGCTGGGCTGAGCTAGCTAACAGCTGACTTCTTCTAGCCAATAATATTGTATTCCATACCATATTACGACATCATCTCAAAAGGGGTAAGATGCAGTGTGTGGTAGTGGCACAGTCTCTTGCTGCCGCTGCTTGCATTTTGTTTGAATTCAGGGAAGTAGAAACATTTTGTTGTTACTCTTTCTGTTTCTTGCTAGGTGTCTTTTAGAGTACTTACAGATCTAAGGTAGCAGAGGATGGTAAAAGCCCCTGGATGGCAGCTGGGATGTTCACAGTCTGGACAGTAGGGCATTTGCAATTATGGTTGGAAAGCCAAGTAGAGAAATTTCATGCACAATTTTTCTGGTCAACTAGGGGTATTTTTATTTGTTTGTTTGGTGGGGGTTTTGTTTGATTGGTCTTTTTGGTTTTGTTTTTTTTGTGGAACTGATGGGCTGTAAAATGATACTTCATGGGAGAGGTAATTGTGAGTGAGTAAAATGTTGGTACTCAGTTACCCAATACTGTATGTATATGTATGGCCAAACCACAAATGAAGATTTGGGAAAGGGTTCTCCCCACGTGGGTGTGCCCTTCCAGCCTGCGCAGTGGATGTTTTAGGTGAGGCACAGCGTACGCAGAACTGGCCCCACCGTTTAAGTCCTGAGGTCCATCTGCCATGGCAGAGCGAGCTTGGAAAGTGACAGGGAAGTCCTCGTGACTGTGTCCAGCACCTGGTACTAACTGGGCCTGACCCTGCTGAGCATCCGAGATCTGAGGGGGTGGGATGGCAGAGAGGCATTGAACTGCCACAGGACGGTCCCTATGAAGACTTGAACTCACAATCTGGTGATTCAGAGTCCAGAGTGCTCTGCATTAAACCACAGGACCGCCCTTACCCAATACTATAGAAAAGCAAAGTCCCCAACTAACAGGAACCTGACTTACAGCCACTCACAGGTTAGATGTTAGGAGGAAATTCTTTACTGAGTAGGTGATCAGGCATTGGAATGGGCTGCCCAGGGAGGTGGTGGATTCTCCATCACTGGAGGTTTTTAAAGTGAGACTGGATGTGGCACTTAGTTCCATAATCTATTAATTGTGGTGGTAGTGGATCAAGGGTTGGACTTGATGATCTCAGAGGTCTTTTCCAACCCAGCTGATTCTATGATTCTATGATATATCTATCTATCTATCTATCTATCTATCTATCTATCTATCTATCTATCTATCTATCTATCTATGTAGAGAGAGATAAGCAGAGAGTAATGACTTGGATTTTGTCTTGCCTTTACTCTGTCAAATTTCTTAAGTTTCTCTTAACCCTTCAGTGATGCCAACTGGTGTTTTGTCAGCGACAATTTTAGGAGAATGTCAGTGCATTCTCAAGGACTTTGGTTGCCATGAATGTGTTCTTTGATTTTAATGTGACATTGGGTATTAATAAACAGGGTACTTTATTTACTTTGTTATACATATTTAATTTCTGCAGTATATTCATTCCTTTATATTTTGATGGAACTAGTATTCTAGAGTGTGGGGCCACTTTAAGGGCTGTCAAAATTCTGCCAAACTTTAAAGGTCAAAATCAGCTGTGACACCTACAGTTCAAATGTAATTAGTTGGAGATTTACTGGGATTTTATGCCAATCTTCCAGTAGCTTAGGAGTGACATGGTATCTAACCTTATGGGATCCCAAGAGAAGTACAGGTGAATGTGAGAATAAACAGTAAAATATACTAGCTAGCATGCTGCACCTTTTAGCAAGTCATCAGTTTCCTACACTGTGCAAGGAAAAAGAGTGCATTCAGTATTTTATTTAAAACAAATAACCTGCCAGTCTCAGACATGGCCATCTAGTACAAAGTTGATGTATTTATTTAAAGTTTAGCTTATTCCGTATGTTCTTGGATCATTAAACTGAAGGACTTGTACAGTCATGATTTTTAATGAAGCATGTTTGAATAATTATGTTAATTTACAAAGCACTAGAATCAAATCAAGTGATCAAAGTTTTCATGATTGCTATCATGTTTTTGTAACTTCCCCCATCACTGATTCACTGATTTCTGGATAGACTCTAGCCCTGACTGCCTTTTGCCTTTTTTTTTTTTTTGTCATTTAGAAAGTGTCACTAATCAATGTAGAAAGTTTAAAAAAATTTACACTAGAAAAGAAACACATTTTGAGTTATATCTCTATAGTAGACTTTGTGTGAGTTTGAAAGTAATATAGCTCCAACAGACACCAGCCTAAATACAGTCTACAATCAATACTGTATTCTGCCTTGACAGAAAGCTGAATTTTTATCTGTTAAACGTGTGAGCTTGGGGCAGCTCTGTGTCTGAAGTGGTTTAAATCTGAAATGTGATGTGCTGCAAAGAAAGTTGATTGACATCTTTGTTTATTGAAAAGTATTACATGAACAACAAAACATGGCCAGATACAGAACACTACATTGCAGAGTGCAGCTGTGTTATTTTTCAGTCCTATGTGTTCTGCCTCTTTGATGCCTGTCTGATGTAATAAAACTGCAAGGATCTTCTTTGATTCAATAGTAAAAAATTTGGACAAGGGTGAGATATGGAGATATATTTTGGTTGAAGGGGTTTGGTGAATATATTTCAAAAAATGGGCTTTTTAGGCTTAATATTTCTGAATTTGAAAATAAATTAGGATACATTTAATAATCCAATTGTCTGAAGCTGCTTGAAATATTTTTAAGTCTGCATTGTAAAAGGGGAGAAAAGAACAATGATGACTAATCTTAAAGCATTAAACATGCAGAATACAGAATTAAGTTACATTTAAATTTCATGTTAGCATAATTATGCTGTTCGTTGACATTTTCCCATGTTTTATTAAATCTTTATTATGTCAAGGTAAATAGAGGTTAATTCTGCTGTTATCTCTTCCAATAAAGTATTATCTTTAATCTTGAATTAATAAAACAGTAGTAAGTTGCACAATGTGGGTAATCACCATAAACTAATTTAGACCATTCTAAAATCTTGCTTTTAGAATACAGTGTAGTTTAAAATAGATGTCACTAGAAAGCATGAAGCATAATGTAACTTAAAGAAAAATGTGTTTTTCTCTTTAGAAAATTTATAGCTGCCTTTCCTCAATACATTGACTAACTGGTAATATATACTACGAACTTAAAACTCTGCTCTTCTTTCTCATAGTAATTGTGTCCTCGGTTACTAAATAAACTCCTTTGATTTGCCTCTGACACAGCACAAACTATTAAGCAGAATTGTTTGCCTTTAGCACATTTCTGTAGAATCCACATTTTTCCATGGTTATCAGAGAATGCAAAGTCCCATGTCCTTGATTCCTGTGCATCCCTCTTCAGTCATAGATACCAAATGCTGCTCACCAAACTGCACTACACTGTAGTGAGTGTAACAGACACCCACTGCAACATTGGTTATGTAGGTATGCACGCTACTCTTGATCCATAAACTCTCAGCTGGATCATCATTCACCCCTAGGCAGAGGTCCATGCATCTCTGCTGCTCTGACATAAAGGCAAACTTTCCTCCCTTCCCATCCTAGCCCATTTCTCCTAAGGGTCTGGTATCCACCCACTGCAGCACTGCAGTTGTGGAAGCTATCCCACTACATCCCAGTAAGTTCCTAGCCCTGCAACTGCCTACACACCCCTAATTTCTCCTCTTTGTTCCTTATGCTGTGTACTAATGCATGTTTACATGCACTTTACTTTGTGTGGTCAGTCAAAATTTTTTAGAAATTCTTCTTAGCCCTCAGCAAAACCAGATTTCTCAACTCAGTGTAGTCTGTGCATGCACACTTTTTTTTTTATTTTGAGTGAGTGCATTTTTATTTTTATTACATCTAAAGGGATCATATGTCTCTATTACACTTCAAACTACAAGATGTGGTGTTTTAGTTGTTTATTTATACTACTATCATTTTGTTTGTTATTATTAGCTTTAATATATGTTTTCATCAAACTGCAAAATTCCCCATTAATTTTTGTCAGGTTTGCATAGCAAATCGCACCTCACATCCTCCCTGCACACTGCTTTTCTATTTTGCTAGCTTCTATATAAAGCGCTCCTCAGACCCACAAGTAAATAGATGGTCAGTTACATTTTGTCGTGACTCTATTTCATTATCTGGAGTGTCCATAAAGTTATTATTTTAAAAGTATGAGTGCCAATAGAACCGTAAAAGACATTTACCAGGCAGCTTCAGAGCTGATAGGAGGGAAAGAACTAATTTTGAATGTGCTCTTGAGAATCATGCAGAGAGTGGGATAATTCTGTACTTGTGTGCTAGTAGAGCAACATGATCAGAGCACTAGAAGAGATTTCCTGTTGCATCCAGGACAAGTTTTCCATACTTTCTTCCAGTGTGTCTTTATAAGATAAAACCAGACTGAGAAGCCCCTCTGTAGGCAGCCAAAGTTACTCAACTGAGCTTTGAGAAATGTCTTGTGAAGCAAATTTCATTTTTTTAAATAGTAACATTATAGTACATTTTTTTCAGCCTTACCTGACTACCACAAGTCATTATAGGATGGTAAAATGCAGTCCTATTTAGGTAATTCATGTGTAAATTCATTGCAAAAAAATTTGAATATGGAAGGCTTGTTAAAATCCAGGCTTATTCTCAGAATTGAAATTCAGACATTGAGTATTGACCCTTTTTGTTAAAAATCATAACTTGTATCTTGTTTGTCTGAAATTTATCCTTCTGATGGATGAACTCCCACCATTGTACTGAGCTGCACTACAGCATTAAAGGATAAAATGAACTAGAGTGAACACAGAGCTTTTCAAAACAAATTGGTTGAAGCTTGCTGGTTTTGCCCCAGCTTCTCTTTGGCATACAGGGTGTTCACACCTGAAATTCAAAGACAAGCCCTTGAGATGGGTGTTGATTGAAAGGGAAACAAATATTTGCATGAATCTCCATGAGGCCGTTTATATGGTCCCACCTTATTGTTTTCTCCTTCACCATGGGATGACCCAAAGCAAGATTTTTCTTGTCAGACATGTTTTGGGCAAGGAGCTGTTTCTTTTAGTGTTTTAAAAGCTCAGGTGCCAGAGATGTGGTACGTAGAGTTTTAGTAATATTGAAAGTCATCTTTAAAGTGGAAATATTCAAAGCGTGTGGGATTCTCTAAGCGTCTGTGCCAGGGACACATTAATGCATTTGAAGGGATATTAAAGCTTAGCACAGAGAAAAAAAGTCCTAGTGGCAAGATGTAAAACTGCTTAACTGAATTACATCCAGAACTTTGTGTATTTGATCTGAAAAAAATAAATCATCTTACAGTTGCTCACATTAAAGCTGCATGTCAGTTTGGGAGCTTTCAGGATCTTGGACAGGTTTTATTTTTCTGGTTCACGTAAGCTCTGTGTGTATTTGTGCAACTATTGAACCTCAGAGCAGGATTTCAGTGACCCTGTGCACTGTATGAGGATTTCTCTAATGTGCAAATTTAAGACAATGATTATGTATAGTAAAAAATTATTATCCACCTTTCCCCCCAGTACCCAGTTGCTAATAGTGGTCATGACTTGATCAGGAATCCTTCTAATGCTTCCAATTAACTTGCACGGTTTTGTGACTGACTGCATGGGCTCTTCTGAAAGAGATACCAAGCCTCATTTCTGGACTAAGGGATAAGGAAAGTCCTGAACCTTGGTTCAGCTCTAACTATTGGGGGATTAGTAATGCCATTCAGACTTGAGTAACTCTAGACTCTTTATAGGAGTTAGATTAAGACAGAGAAAATTGGGGCACTGAGACAGAGTGAAGACATCTCCTGACATGTATAGCTTGAGATTTGCCATGGGCTTGTGCCCTAGGTTGCCTCCAACAGTTAGGTTGGAAAGGAGGTGAAGGGCTGGTAAGCCCTAGAGGGTGGAAGGCAGCAGCCATGCACAGCATGTTCCTCTGTTGGCCACTGGACTGCTGGCGACAGAGGCAGGCAGATCCTAGACATGTTATCAAAATCTGTCCTCTGAGTAAAGGTTGATTTTGATGTGAAAATAAAAAAAAAAATTATGAAACCCAGAATGTTATAGAAAGAATAAGGAATGCAAAAATTTATCCTTGGCTTTTTATTGCCTTCAGCCTCATGATTTAGAGATCACAGTGAAGTCACTGGCTAAAAGACAAATGTATTATTGGTAGAAAAACTATTTTTTTTTAATTTACCTTAAGCCAAGGAAACATGGATTGCAATGGCAATCTCTTGTGCTACATGAAATAAATGTGACAAATGAAAAGGAAAGAGCAAACTGATTACCCTAATATTAAGAGCATCAAGTGGAATTTATAAATATCTCTGCATGTTCAACACCCATTCCTGCACAGGGCTTGTTAATGCTTGTCACAGAATTTGAAATTCATCTAATCAGAATGGAGCCTTTGAGATATTTCACACCTGCAAACGCATCAAGTGGCTAAACTTTACCAAGTCATTTCCAATGACATGACCTATATATATATATCATTACAACACAGTGTTCACTACAAGTGCTTTCTACAAGAACATTTGCATGGACAAAAATGTGATTACTCTCATATATAATGAGTGTTTGAAAGTGTGCTACATATAGATGTAATAACTAAAATGGGTTGTCACATTTGTTTTTAATTCAGGGTAATATTTGATATCAATAGTTAAAGGAAACTTCAGCATTTCCACTCATAAATGTCCTTTTATTTTAAGGATAAATTGATGGTATTGTATGTATGAGCGCAATGTTTTCTCTAAATAGTAAAAAATATTTCTGTAAATAGATGGAAACTGGTTATAAAAAAACCTTTTTTATTTTTTAGATAGTGGGAAATCTGTATCTACCTAAATGCTTTGGAGTGTTAACCATTTCTGAATGCTTAAGGTTGACTGCTTTAAAGATGATTGTTCAATATCCATGCCCATAAAAATGTTTTGGCACCAAGTAATATCTTGCTTGTTTGTGTGAATATAATCTGAAGGCTGCCACAACATCTAATAAAACTGTTCCCACTCATATAGGCAGGAATAAAGAGCTGTTAAAGTACACAGCATCCAAAAAGAAATTCACCACAGTCGGTAATGAACATACCCTTCCTTTATTTGACTTCAGGTGAATTTGTTGTGCAGTTTATAAAAGTGTGATTCTACTCCTCTCACATATATTCTAGTACACAAGTATGTTTCAAGATGAAATGTACTATAACTGGTCTTACTGCTGCTTCATCTTCCTTCAAAATATTTCTAAAATATCTCAGGAGAGAATAGAGTAGGGTAAGTTGTTGAGATCTGCATATATCTGCACATTAGGACTGTAAGAGTTTCATATCTTCAATGCTTCTTGTGAGGAAAACCCCTGGTGCTGTCTCCAAGGTCACCAGTGTCACTTTTAGGGCTAATCAGCAAGATTTTAATGAAAAACTTTGGTCCTCCCAGTGATTCAGGTTCAAGTCAATCCAACCTCTCTATATAGGCATTATGCACTGATGCAAAACTCCACCCAACTAAATCACCTTCTGAAGTCAAACAACATGGTATAGATGGCATGAGGAAATTTTTCTTCACAGCAAATAATCGTACACATACATCTGCATGTAAGTGCATCTGCATTTACATACGTGCACTTATATCTATATATTACACAATTTATATTCTTCATACAGGTGTTGGTATTTAATATGTTTTCACAGTAAATAGAAGTAACAACTGCTATTAGTTATTCAGTAATTGAAATTAATACAATATTTTTCTACATTTGGAAGAGAGAAGAAGTATAATAATTAGGTAGGTCTGAGATTCAGGAATCTCCAGGATGTAGACTAACTACTTAGTATTGTATAGAGAAATTGGGTGTAATTGTAAATATATATACATATCTATTTTCTTCTTTCTAGTGAGGCAAAGACACTGCAGTTCCCAAAGGAGATTTTTTTTTGTCCTGATATGTTCAACTATTTTTAGCATTCCTCAGTGGTGCACCAAAAGAGAGAATTATTTTATCTCTGTGGGGGCCTGTGAATTTCATGCAATGTGGGCTTCTGTGAACAGAGTTCAAAATGTATTAGAAAAAACAGGTTAATTTTTACAGTAAGAGGTTGAAATGTTGAACTTCCCTACTGTGGCAGAGTGAAGCACCCCACAGATAACTGTGGGGGACTGAACTCCTAGGAGCTACACAGAATGTAATACTGTTTACTGTTTTAATTGTGGGCAAGAACTCTTTTTCTTTCTTGGAATCTGTAGTGCCCCTTAAAGCAGAAACAGGGTAATACTTCAAAATCTACTTAATGTATTTAATATCCTTAATTTAATGTTTTTGCTTTCAGATTTGTTTGTATTCAAATTAGCAGTAATTGGCAGCTGAATTTGAGTCATAGCATCTGGGTTCCAGTCTATTCATGACATCAAGAGATTTTTACTGCTTATAAACATGCCCTCAGATCATCACAAAATGTCACAGAATTTGAATAACTGGATAAAGCAGAAAAATTATGCTGCCATTGTTGCAAACACTACTTGTAGCTTGTGCTGATAGTGGGGATTGAGTTAGTGACAACCCCAGAGGAAAGGGACTTCTTATCACACTCTTCCTCCTCTTCCTCCCCTGGTCTGAAGTTCAGACTGATGAAGAGGAGAAGAAGACTTTGTGGTTATAACTCATATGTGGACTGAGGAAAAAAAAGAGGGGTTTAATCTGAGAAAATGAAAAAAGCCTTTCAGAAAGTTAGAAGGATCTCTCTCTGCTGTCTTCAGAGGATTTTAAAGAATACTATTGGTTTACTACATGTTTCTGTCAACTGTATAGTCACTTTGACAATGAATGACATTTCATCCTATGAGGGTCATACTCTGGGAACTGAAAGACATTCTAATACTGTTGACTAATAGACTTATTACATGTTTTGGGACTGCAGACATTTTATTCCCCAATATCCTTTTCCAATTTATGAAGAACAGCGCCATTGTAAACATCAAGGTAAATGTATACATATATTCAGACCTACACATATACTAAGCAGAGGGTCTGGCTGAGCAATGTAAAGGGGAGCAGGGAAAGCCAGCAACTTCACATGTCATGGAGTCCACACTCCTTGATGGAAAGAGGTAAAGTCCTAGCACCACAACAGTCTAGTACTTCAGGCCAGAGTGAAGTCCTTGAGACATCACAATGTGCAATTACAACATGGCTTCTAGCAGGCAAGAAGACAGTGACAAATACTACACATGTAAAGACTACCTGATATGCTGGCAAAATGCAGAACATATTTATAACTAGGGGAGACTTCACATTCTGAAGTGTCTTGAAAAACTGAGAAATTCTTTCTTGGTCAAATATTAGTTTACATTTGTGGGTTTTTTCCTCTTTCTTTTTTTTTTTCTTTTTTCTTTTTCTTCCTGGATATTGAATAAACCTTGAAGGAAATCTGGTGAACTTCCCCATCACTTAAAAAAACCTGTTGCTAATGCTCTAACCTTGGGGCAACTTTGCAGACTGGAAAGCAGTGCAAATTTGGTAGCTGCATAGTCCTTAAACTCGAGGTGTGTTTTTCATTATCCTGTTAAAAACTGTTTTGATCTGGCTGAGCCATGAGCCTCCAGGGATATGTTCTTCAAATGTGTGTTGACCCTGAACTAATCATTCTGTTTATTAATCTCTTGAAACTTTATTTGGGTTCATGGGTTAGCTAAGCTAAGCAGAGATTCATAATCAGTGTATACTTCCACAGTATTCAGTGGGTCCTGGCTTTTACAGGTGGATATAATTTTGTGATAGACATGAAAAGTGCTGTGATACCAAAGTCATATGTTGAAGTGCCTTTGCTGTGTACATTCTGACTGTTTTAGTTGTCTTCTGATTATTTGTTTGTCTCAAGAATACTACTTCTGAAAACCTACTAAATACTCCCAAATGTGAAAACTCGAAACACTAAAAATTTAGGCTTTAGGCTTTAGGAAACACTATCAATGGTATAAATAGAGTACTAGGAAGCATGGCCTAGAAGACCGATTATCATACAAAAGCCTGAAATTTTTCCCTTTTGGTGCCTGTTTCTATCCTTGGAACACTGCAGGTTACTAGACATAATAATAATAATAATAATAATAATAATGAAACCCGCAATCTTATATAAAGACCTATTTTAAGTCACTTTTAGAAACCTTTATAAAATATCATACTTCTGTCTGCAACTCAGCACTTAAAAGAGACATAATTTCCAGTAATTCCTTGAAAATTGTGACCTCCTTTAAACGTTTTTTAAAGATATTTGAAATAAAGTTATGTAAAAATATCTGTTTAAAACCATTACTGTTTTCCATTTCCATTTGTTACCTATGATAAACGTGTTATTCATGCTGAAGGGCATCAGTTTCTGTGACCTGGGCTTCTGCTTGTACTCCCTCTCTAATTATTTGTGTGAAGTGTACTCAATAGGAAAGGTAGTCAATTATTAATTTTATGTGTAGTTTCCATCATTCAATGAAAATCTGGTTAAGTTCTCCCTAAAACAGTATTTTAAATAATATTTGTAAAAAAAATTATATTCTTTTGACTTGGAATTCACCATCATTTTCACAAAACCATCAGGAGCTGTTAATATATTGATGAACATGTGGTGACAACACTAGCTATAAAACCCCTTTGAGAGTTGCTTCGAAAAAGACATCTCCAGATTCAAGTAAAACTTACTGCTTTGTTAGCCCAGCATGAGGAATTCCTGATTCCCCACTTGTCTGCTGTGTTTAAATATTATAACTCAAATATACTTACATAAAAGCTTATTGATTGGAAGAATCACTTGCTTTTTGTGCATTAGTTAATCAGGCTACTGTTTTGAAATCTGTCCAGGAACCCACAGTGGAACCTTTCCTAATCCATCTGTTTAAGTCTCAAATGGTTTCACTGCTCCACTCACTTACCAGCACTGCTGGAATGTTAGTGCTTTATGATTAAAGGATATTGTTGTTCTTTTCATCCATCATTCTGGAGTTTGCTATTAATAATGCAGTTCTTTCTTTCTTTTTTCTTTCTTCATAGTTTTTTTCCCCTTTTCTTTTTCTTTCTTTCTTTTTGTTTATTTCCCTAAAAAGCTTCTTAGATTTTCTGTTCTTCTCTGGTTTTCCTTATTCAGACCAATCATTTTCAGCAACTAAGGTAGATAGGCAAAAAAATAAATTGCACCTGTGATTCCTGGAAAATGTGCGCTGCCTTTCAGTATCTGAAAAATAAATGAAAGACAGAAGGAAATTAAGCTAAACTGTACAGAACTCTCTATGACTCCAAAAATATGCATGAATTATTGTTTCCTACTCATAGTAATATCTAAAAGCATTTATTTTAGTATGTCTTTGTGATTAAATTATATTGTGAGGGAAAAACTGAAGTTTAATTTCTATTGAGGTATACTACAGTATGTGAAAAAGTACCCACTGGACTTCTGTAAAGCAGCTAAGCTGTATTTGGATGTAACTGATGATCAGTGACATTTCAAATAAAATGAGGAACCTTCTTAGTTTTTCTAGCTGTCTCCAAAGGCAAAGGGACTTAAATTAAGAAAACAATAAGTATTTTATTTTTTTCCTTTGTAGGTGGATAAAGAGTCATGGATGTTAAAGGAGACATTAATCAGGCTGTTGTGAAAGATCTGATATCAGCCCTGGTCAAAGGGAACGAGTGTCATCCTGAGAGTACTCCTCTCTGGGACAGGAAACCGACGGAGCGAAGCCCTGAGAACATGCCGCAGCACTTCATATTCAATCCACAGCCCTATAAAGAGATGAAAAATGAGCCTTGTCCAAAGCTCTTACCTCAGCACCCAGTGGCAAAAATAAAATGTGAGCTTGGGACCAGGTCTCTTTGAAGCTGATTTTTTTTATTTTTTTTTAAACTCTGCAACAGGCCTCTGGTGGTTACAGGTATTGATCGTCAGAAAGTAATCTGTTCAGGTTTGGGGGCATGCCAAACTGAATCCTGGAGTACGTTCCTTCCTCTCCAAGGACATGTTGAGCTTTTTATACTGTCCACACTGGCTTGCTTCTCAGTTGTCTAGCTTCTTTGTCTTTACTGCTTTCTCTGTTTGTGAAAAGCATATAACTAAACCTCCCTTATAAAAATATTATACCTTACTACTCTATAATTTTATTCCAGTGCTGAAGGTTTTTCACCCCATTTTTTAACTCTCATTTTTCTTCCATAATCATTATTTGATTCCCTCTGGCTGCCTGCTACTTATTTGTAGTAGTACCATTCATCCATTGAGGCTTTTCCATCTGTCACACAGTTTTGGTTTTTTTCCTCAGAAGCTTTCTTCTCCTACTGTGCCATGCTTGATTTTTTGGGTCTAGCTGCATGTTTGTATGCTCTTTTTAGTATTTTAAAAATGTTGCAGTATTCAGAACAAATATAAAAAGAGGAGGGAAAAAAATCATAGCACAAGAGCAGCTTGAACAACACAACCTCGTGCACAGAAGCAGGATGAGGAGACTGAGATTCCTGGTGAATTAAGGAATCAAAAATTATAGTCAGGGTAGAACTAGTGGCCAGACCCTGCTCTCCCTGAAATGTTGTCATTGCCTTCAAAATCTTTCCAGTTTTTTGTTAGATATAAATAGGTGATGTCAGGAAATGTTGCATCACCTTTGCTTTACTCACTCCCTTTGGCGTAATGATTATAAAGACTATCTGAGGAAAACCAAACACACTGAGGTACGATACTGTGATTACTTAAAGAAAAGAAAATTTTAAATGGACAAACACTTCCTTACTAAAACAAGATTAAGGTCACATCTTACATTTAAAATTAAATGAGCAATTTTCATTTGCAGACGTTAGATATTAAAGAAATGCAGGACTTCTTAGTTTTTCCCAGTCAAAATGCAGGATGGGCTAAATCTCCCAGCACAAGCCTTCAGAATTACTGGGTTTGCTCTGTGTGTCTTCAGCTGCTGTCATGATCTAAATGGGAAGTTTGTCAAGCATATCTTAGTTTTCGATGTGAGCAAGAACGAGAGATTTTACAACTGCTCTACAGATCTAACTTGCCATTGAATCAAATCTCAGATCCTTGGTCTTGGAGAGCAACTCACAAAATTACATGCTTCCAATAATATATTTTGAAATTCTCCTTACTAATTTCCTCTTTTTTCCCTCTTACAGTTCTCATTGTGTCTTCTTGTATCCTTGTTTCTAAAGTTCCTGCAAGTTTATCATGATTATTAGGATTAGTAAAAACTTTGTGTAGAAATGCTTACACTGTTTATAAAATTACTTCTTTGGCTATGTAGGAAGTGATGATAGTCTCCAAACAAATGGAAAAGCTGTTTGTGTGTCCTGATTTGAATGGTAATCCCCAGAAAGTTTTCTTTGCTACCAGCTATTTCATTGCACTGTTCTGAGAATGAAGCGGGTGGAAAAGAATCAGACTCTTCAGTATACACTTGTACAGGCAGATGTCTGAAAATGTAGGTATTTTACAAAAATCCTATTTGTAAAGTGTTATCCTGTGAAAGTAAGGGTCATTCAGACCCAAGTCTTCATTTCCCCAAACTTTGTGGTGTTTTTGCAAAGGAAAATAAATGGTTTCTTTTTTGAGATAGTTTGTAGGAAAGGAAATGAGTGAGAAGGGAAAGGGGGCAGGAATGGGAGAGAGACAAACAGTTCCTTGAATCCATCCTGGCTGTTGAAAACTTTTCTGACTTTCTTCTCAAGAATAAATGATTGAAAAACAATGAAGGTGAAATTGCCTTTTTTTTTCCTTTCATCTTTTGTGTGGTCACAAATTTGATGGTCCCAGTGCAGGATCAACACGTACCTATACCTATGTCACTCAAGTTTGTCCTGCCTGCTCTGAAAGACCATAAGTGGGTAAAATTTCACTGTTGCACGAGGAATCTAGTCCAGTTTTTACCCAAAATGGACTAAGCAAATATATACTTATCTGCTACACTGCAGCATTGCTCAAATGACTCCTACCATTTTCTTTGGTTTAAGGTTAAACAGGCCCTGTTCCTTCAGACTTTCCTCGCCTTGATGAATTAAACTGCACCCCATGTACCCAGGGGTACATGCAAACATTCAGATGACACTTCCTGGACTGCACATATAGATCATTTCACTTGCCTTGCAGTTGTTGCTAGGTTTTCTTCTTGTAGTGGCATCACATTCTTTGACATTTTTGAGATTATTCTTAAATTTCTACTCATTTGTTTGTGTATGTTGCAAAACAAAGAGTAAAATTGTGTGGCAGTCTTAGAAGTCTGATAATGAAAAAGTTAGACAGAGAGCTTACAGCTATGAAATGCAAATACTATCCAGTTGGTGGATGTGGTAAACCAAACAAATGGCCTATCTAGTCTTGAGTTTATTTTAGGTAATCCTGTGAGGAGTAGGGTGTTGGACTCTGTGATCCTTATGGGTCCCTCCCAAGTCAAGATATCTGTTCTGTTCTGTGGACCCCTGGGGGGATGATACCAAGAGTGGAAATCTCTACCTATGTAGGAACACGTTCTCCTACATCATAGAATCAGGAGCTTGATGTGACTGGCCCTGTTCTGAAAGTATTTTGTTCCCATATGTGTGAACTTAATGAAATGCGGAGGACAAAGGAGTGGAGTGGGATTGTGGCCTAGCTTAGGGAATCAGTAGCAGAGAATGAAGTTATTTCACTGTGCACTGGGCTTCTACAGTCATGACAAGAGTAGGAAAAAACAACCCGAAGATTGCACCCCAAATAGCTGAACAAATAGGTTTCTTTAATTTATTTTTTTTCATACAGAATATAACAGTTCTAAATCTACAGTAATGCCTAATAGTGACCCAAGTGATGACAGTGATCTTCAAGGATAGGTCTGGACACCAGAAAAAACTATATCTTCAAGTGTGTGATCAAGTAGGCTTTTTTTTTTTCCCAAGGGAGTTATTTCTAAGTTCTTATTTTTCAGTAGGATTGTGTACAATCCTTTGTGTATAGTACTAATTTGAAAATATAATTCTGTCTTTGTGGCTAATACTTTTTGTCTCACTCTCTTACAATGAACTGGAGCGGCTCTATTAATTGAAGATTTTGGTTTAAAGCTGCTGCATATTTTTCTTTTCCTTCCTTCTTCATGTCATCACTTTAAGTCTTCAAAGCAATAGACCGGACTGCTTGTGTTAAATGAATATATTTGACAGGAGTTAAGTCTTTTGGGCATTACAGTAGGTTTTCCTCATCTTGGCATGTGAAGACTGAGAGTGTTCTTTGACACCAGTAGCAGAGGATGTGAGCACAGCAACTTTCAGGGCATCAGAAGTGTCAGCATAAGGAAAAATCAGCAAAAGTAGACAGTGTTGAGGTAATTTTCCCAAACTGCACCATGAATTTAGCCAACTCCTGCTCCTGTGAATTCTGGGCTGACAGAATTCCTTCTTTGTTGCTAAATATCACATAAAGTGTTCTGTCAGCATCAAGACTTGTTCAATCCCCTTATGTAGTAAAATAAAAATCTAATCCTTATGCCCATGTTTGAAATTTGAGCATAAGTTACAGAAAAGAAAAAAAATAAAAAGAGTAAACCTTTCCAACAGGCCAAGGCTGCACTTTGGAGGTTCATTTTTCAGAATATCATGTAATCAATGCTGTCGAGAAGAGCTGAAGACGAAAGATATGTAGGGCACAAGTAGTAAAAATGGAAAATCTTACTCCCATTAAAATGCATGGGATTTCTGCCAGTTGCCATAGACATCAGTGGCAGCAACATCCTGCTATATTTTTCTGTTTTTACTTTCTGCTTTCCTCCTATTTTTATTTGTTTTTGAATCCTGAAAAAACAAAGTAAAACACATTACTAAAATGGTTTCCATGGCTTATATCACAGATCTACTAATGTTAATAGGGTTATACAATTATTTAGTTATGCCCCAAATTTCATAGTGGTGATTAGAACCTACAGTCAGGAAGTATCATAGTTACAGTTAGGTTAGGAGCATCTGATCTCATGAGTACTGATAAATATGGTTATTGCTCTGAGTATTTCTGCACCCAGCTAGCTGGGCTTTAGCTAAGACACTTAAGGGAAAAAGTGTTTGAAAGGCTGGGCTCTCTTTCTATGTGGCACAAACAGACGAGAAAGTGAAAGCTCTGAATAGCTGAACAGAGTTTCCAATCTTAGTGTGGCTTTGAAAAGGAATAGTTCTGCACCTGAAGAGTTTTGCATATATGCATTACTGAAGACTGTACATTTGTTTGCACAGTATAATTTCCTCTGGTTTTGTGCTTTGTTTGTTTTCTTTTTTCTTCCTTTTTTAATTCTATTTTAAATTTCTACTATCTTTTTAGACTGGTATTTTTGCATGTAATCTGGATCCAATACTGGTGTTCGAACGTGTACCATGACCTTGAAGTGAACCAATGCAACAAAGGGCTGCTAAGTTGGTCTTTGAAAGAATTTCCTCTCCCTTTAATGTCCCATAAAGATCTCCAAGTCTGCTTCTTTACATTTTTCAGCAGCTGAGATGCTTAGAGAGGTTGTCCTCCATGCTCCATCCCAGTCACTCCCTGTGGGACTGATTGACACCCCACAGATTTGCCCTCTGTCAAGGTTACTGTCACTTGCCAAGAGCAAAATGTGGGTGCTGGGCTTGGGAATACAGATACTGACAATAACCTGGATATCTTCCCTGGGAACTTCTGAGTGACCATTTCTATAAATATATCTCCATTTCTACAGGACTTAGGAAAAGTATTGACTAAAAAGTGTCAGGAAACAAAAAGAGCTTGACTATACTCAAAGCAGGAAAGCTTCAGAGTCGGCAATGACTTTACCAGTATGGAAAGAAGCCTCTTAGTGTATTTTTTCAGGTGTCTGGCCATTTCCTAGATATCAATGTTTGACACTTGTA
Organism: Pithys albifrons albifrons; assembly: GCF_047495875.1. Taxonomy (NCBI): domain Eukaryota; kingdom Metazoa; phylum Chordata; class Aves; order Passeriformes; family Thamnophilidae; genus Pithys; species Pithys albifrons. The sequence continues at coordinate 39,494,646 of NC_092459.1, forward strand.
TTCTAAAAAAAAAAAGAATGTCCTCCTATAAGGAGAGATCTTGAGTTTCTCCATTATCTTCACCTTCAGTCGATGCTGTTCTGCAGCTCATACGAATGGCTTCATTCAAACTCAAAATGTGAGATAGCTTCTTTCCCTTTAGGTGTTAATAATATTATGTAAAAAAAAAAAAAAGCTTTTAAAAATATGTTCTTGTCCTTTTGACCTCTAATAAAAATGTCATGCTACTTCTCTGTATTGTAGTTAAAAACATGCAGTCAAATGAATTTACTGTGAGAATTGATTAAGAAAAAACAAGAAACCTAGATAACGTATTCCTGGAAAACTTAATTTCCTGAAAGTACAATATTTTTCTCTACCTCATAAATATTGTACAGGATCAACCTTTGGAAGTAAATAAAATGTAATTACTATTGATGCTTTATACAGTGTTCAGCATCTTTAAATGATAATACAGGCTTAAATCTTAGTATAAAGTAAAATGCTCTTAGTATAATTTCACCATAATTAGTGTGTCTTTTGTTTGTGTAACAACTTATGCTGATTTTTTTTAAAGCAAGTTAAATATACAAAATAAAACAAGCTGCAGGCACACAAGTTTGATGATTAACGAAGCCCTTATGGTGCTTCTCAATTTTTTTCTGTATGGAAAGGTCAGTTGAGAAGACTGGAGAGTTCAGATTGGAATGGTAGTTACTGTAGAATGTGTGGAAAACCACAAACATGTTGTGATCCTTTCTCATTGTAAATTGTTGGTACCATTTCTGACAAAATAAAGAGATACCTTAAGCTTCTCTGCTTGCAGGGTAATCAGTTTTGAGGCAGCATTTTCAGTTTAGGGCAAGAAATGAGTCAACCATGTCCCCTTCCACCCTCCATCCCCCTCTCTCTTCCCCGTTCTTTCCTTTTTTTTTGTCACTGATAAAACTGTAACTAGGTTTTCTGGGAAAGTACATCATCCAGTGCTTCCCCATGTCTTTCCTTGAAGTATTTCTTTTGTCTGTCTCCACTACACCCGTGTGCAGTGACACAATGTTTCTGCACAGTGGGAGCTTGCAATCTCTGAAGAGGCTTTCCAGCACTGCTTTTTAGACTGAAATCATTACAATCTTCAATAGGTACTTGGATTTGAAAAACTAGCACATTATTATTCTCTGGACTGTCTGGATGTAAAAAGAGGCTATTTTCTTGCTTCCTTTTATTTATTTATGTCCCTGGGTACACATTGCCCTTACACCTAACTTTAGTTTGTTTGGATCTCAATCGGAGCTGCAATTCAGATGTCTTGTGCTGTTTGTGTCTTTCTTTCATGTAAGGTTTTACATTATAAATGAGAACTCTCTGTCAGGGAGATTTATATTTTGGTTCTACTTAATGCTTTGGAGTTGCTCATCCTTTTTTCCTATGTGTAATTATCATAGTTATTATTATCACTGACATAGTGCAGCATATTGTATGATATGTTACAATAAATGTTATGATGTGTAGCGTAACAGATGTTTGTTAATATGTCTATGATTTTTAAATGCCAACAAGTTGCATAGCTTCAGAGAACATTCAAGTTTTTTCATCTGATATCCTCTAAACCACAAGCTGAATCTGTTGCACCAGTAAACATTATCCTGAGCCCAGGGACTTTGGTTAGGTTAATTTGTCATGGGACATAACAGTTGTTTCCTCTAGCAAGAAGGGGAGAGATCAGGATTCTACTAGCAGTTGAGGACGGTGTTGTGAGTGGAAATGGATTAGGAAAGACTTGCCCAGATGATCCTAGCTGTGCTCTGTGGCCCTTCCTGCAGAAAAATAGCTCCAGACTCCTTCTGACCTCCTATTGAGGTCACCAGAAAGGACACTCCTCTCTGATCCTAAGCCTGGTGCATGTTTGACTCTGGATTTGTGAGCAAGTGATGGCCAAATATCTAAGAAAGTTGAGGGAATTAAAAAGGCACAGTCCCAAAATATCAGAGAATGCATTTCAGCTTTGTTCCTTTTGCATAAAAAATACAAATTGCCCCTCCCCCAGCTTTCCATTTTGACTGTTTAAAGGCTGTAACTCAATAGAACATTAAAGATTAATATTATAGACATTTCTAAATATGCAAAATGGAAAATTCCATTTTTTCATTGCTATTTCACTGAAATAGCAAGGCAAGCACACATATAGGCCAGCATCTACAGTCTTTATTTGGTCTTTTAATGCATACAGTGGTTTTCTCTTAGAGGATCAGCTTCTGGAGTCCTGTGGAATGGTTTCAGCTCTTGGAAAACTTATGTGACAAAAGTTGCGTTGTCTTTCCAAGGGAAAAGTGTGGATCAAACATGTCAGTTGAGAATGACCCAGTCTGGAAATTACTCACAATTACATTGTATTTCTTAATAATGGTACCAACTCCACAAGAGATGCATCAGTGCCGTGGTTTGTCAGGAAGTAATACATCTTTTAACCAGTTTTGTGTTGGTCTAACTTGCAGAGGCTCTGGAGCAAACCATACAGCTGTGAATAGCTGTGGATGTCTGTTTACTGTTGCTTAGGAAATTTTTATATGCAGGACATTTACCTGCACTCAAAAGAAATAAAAAGTCAGGCAAAAATTCCTGCAAGTGATTTTAAAAAGTCTAAAAGCTCTCTGATGCTCTCATTGCCAGTAGGTGATAGAAAATGCATTGATGTAAGGAGCTATGTATTGCTGAGCATCAGTTTGATCATAAAAGACCAAGAGGTATCTTGAAGTAGTGAATGGAATCAATTATTTTATCATTTCTTTAATTACTCAGGCCTAAGGAAAGAAGAAAGGAGCACAGCATTTTCTATCAAAATGGCAGAGTTGAGTTCTGCTCTGTTTTCTAAGCATTAAAATGCCTGCTACATTTAGTCTTATGTGGCTCATTGTGTTTGTGCAGCTTCCCAAGCATCAGTCCTGTCTTCCATATTTGCATTCAGTTTGTGGCTCTTCGAAGGTGGCACAACTCTTACTAATCTAAATTTGCACAGGATGGATTACACAGACTGTAAGCTACTATTGGTATTTCAGTATAGAACCAGATTTTAATAAACATAAACATTGGCTTGAATCTATGCCAGTGTCATTCTTGCTGTCTATGGGTAATATAACACCTTATAGTAAAGTATGTGTCATGTTTTCCTAACATCTTATAGTTACTCAGCATTAACCTGCTGGGCACACTGGGATTCTAAGGAACCTGGACAGAGAAACAAGCTACTGCTGAAAACAACACAGGGATCAATATCTTGTATTACTGTAGAAATCCTTCTGGGCTTAAAACCTTATTTTCTTGTGTTTGGCAGGGAGCCCCAGAGACTAAAAAGGAGGGTGAATCACAGCAACTGTAGCAAATGTGTTCCAACAGAAAGTGTTTCTGGGTTTCATGAATTCCAAGGGTTTTAAGGCCAGAAGGGGCTGTTGGATTGTCTTGTCAGGCCTGTTGTTTAGCAGAGGCTGTAGGATATGCTGGTATTAATCTTGCCTTAAATTCAGTAACTCTGTACAAACAAGGCTGTACCTTTCAGAAAGGCAACCAATCCTGATGTCACTTTTGGCAGGTTTTTTGCTTTTCTGATGGCTAATTGTCCTTATTATGATAAACGTGGGCCTCATTTTCTGTTCCAAAACTCAGATCTCACAATCCATTATTTAGACTGAAGAAACTTTTGTTGTGGAATTTCTGCTTTATTGTGTGATGAGCTTCTTTTTTAGTCTAATCCTCTCCTTGATAAGGAGAATACTGTCTCAAGGTCTAAAATGAAAGATAGATATTTCAAAACTGTAATTCCTATCATAATTCTTGATCAGTTTGGACACATTAAATCACCTTGCTTTAACTTTTTATATTCCAAACATACACAAAGATTGCAAGATATTCAAAGAGCTTTTAAGTAAAAATAATAATAAAACAGTATTATTAAAAATAAGTTATTCTTTCACAAGGCACATTTGGGAACCAGTGTATTTTTTCCCCCCAGAAAATCAACTTTTAGAACTCTACTTTTCAAAACAAGGCACCTGCATTAGCTGAAATTGTCATGCATTTCTCAGCTACATCTATTTCAACAACTAGATGAGTATATGAGAAAAAGGCATGTTAGAAGCCTCAGACTTAAAGCCTGATCCAGCTCTTGTTGGAAGAGGAAGGGAGTCCAGTGACTGCACTAGGGGTTAGATCAGGACTTTGCTGAACAGTATGACTGTTCTTTGCAAAGACGATACATTTAAATATGAAAAGTAATGAAGTAAGCATGGCAAATTGTGGTTTAGTTGGAATCTAATTTTCATAGCTTTTTAAAAAAAAATTAGAGATAGATATCTCTATTGTAAGTATAGAAATATATAAAAGTAAGATACAGGTGAAAAAGATGGCTGCATAAATTAAAGTGTGTCTGCTGAAGTTATTAACATCACAAAGCTACACGTTAGAGGTAGAATCCTGACCTCACTGAAGTCGAAGAGATGTGCCGCCTTCAGAAGCATAAAATTTTCTTATTGATTTGAATTCTAAATTTTTCTTTCGCTCCATCCAAGAGCATAAATTCAGTTATACTATAACTGAATATAACCCAAATATAAACTTGGGGCAGAAAAATGTCTTGTTATCATAGATATACAAGGGAAGGGAGCAGGGAAAGAGAGAAATATAATTCCATTTTTGTTCTGTTGAATTATGTGTGAGGACAGGGAAGCACTGTGCCATCTAGGATAGATACGAATATTCTCACCATTTAAGAACCATTTAAAAAAGGCATCCTGTTCAAGGATGTGCTGAAAACAACTGGGAAGGGGTGGAGAAATTCACCTCAGGTTATTTTCCAAATTGTTTTCAGGATATAAGAGATTAAGAAAGACTGCTGTCTATCAGTATGCCACATCCACACACATTGTTAGCTGATACATTTTGCCATTTACAATCACAGGTAAATCCAAATGCAGATTTTTGTACTGCTGGAGAGGGATGTGACTGTATCATCCTCATTTATGTATGCATTTTGCCTAGGCATTTAGGAATATCACTTAGTGCAGAAAAAATCTTAAATGCTGGGTGTTCTGAATTCACATCATTATTGAGAAGAAAACACTCAAAACCTTCCCTGGATTTTTTCCTCATAAGAAACTATAGGTGGATTTTTCAACTTGGCATTTAAATATCAGGTTAAATATTTAGACCTGGCATCCTGAAGAATTACCTAGTATCCTAAATGCTGTTCATTTCTCTTCTTCTGTTATGTAGGAAGGAGAAAGGAAAACACTAATAGGGTATTTCAGTCATATATACCAAGAATTTTTCCCAACAACAGAATCCTTTTGCCTTCAGAGGGCTGGATAATTTCTCAGTGCAGCACCATTAATGTCTCTGTTTATCTCACTTTATCATAACTTCGAATATTCGAACTTTTAATAATTTCACTTTTAGCTTAGCACTGCAGAATCTATTATTCCAGGGCTGGAATCACATGCCATCTCAAACCCCAGTCAGCACTGCATAAATGCTTTGAATGATGACATATCAAAGGAAGTGGGGCTGAATACATAATTACTCCAACACAGTTAATATTGGTTGATAAAGCTATGGACATACAATTAAGAAAACATGCCTGATAAAACAGTCCTTTTTAAATAGATGGGAATGAACTACAACTAGTTACAAAGGCTTGTGAACTTCCCTTCTCTTCCCGAATGTCATTGCCTCAGATTGCCTTGGCAGCCTCATGTATAGTGTTTGCTTCATGCATAATGATTTCCCTCTTTTCCCCCTTCCTTGAACAGTTTTGCCTTTTCGACTAGTTACTGTTACCACCATTTAATAAGAAGCCTTTCCTTGGCTTTCTAATCGAAAACTTGCTTTTATCTTTCTTCATAAAAGAATTGAAATGGCTTCTCTCAGGTTTCTGTAGCCTCTGGGGAGATAAGGACCCTGCGGTTAACAGGATGAGAGATTTTTGTTTAGAAATTTTTATTTAGACAATGAAAAATGACCTCTGTAAACTCAAAGCGATCTTATTTTGGGGCTTTAGGCTTCTGGCAGATAAATCAATTGGGCCCTTGGGACAGCAAAGGAAAAACCTTTGCAGTAACTATGTCAGGACAACGCAATAGATTTGTTGTGAGGATGCAGTTGTGTTGAAGGTAGAATGCACTTAAAAATAAATATCATTTTATTTTCTATAAAATATTCAGGATTTGGATAGTAAGCTTTTCAGCTGCCACAAGAAAATATTTTTTTTGTTTGATATAAACTTGAGAAAAAGCCTGATTTTTTATGGGAAGAGTGTAGCGGACGGAGGAGAGCTGGGGGGGATAAAAAGGAAAGATGTATTAACAATTAAATGTTCAACATCACAATAAAGCACTTATTAAATTTTAGTTTTGTTATTTATCTTTTAAATGAACACCTCTTTTTGCTGATATGAATACAAGGGTTTACTATTGTTCTTTTTGTATTTTCTATTTTTTTAAACAATTTAATTAATGCCTAGCTGAGGCTGTGGCTTCAACAGAGTATCACAACAGTTTTCACACCTATGTGTAACCCTAAAGAACTTTTCTGATCTTCACAGCATGAACTTGCACAGCATATTTGCTCTGAAGAACAAGCATAGCATTTTGCTGTGTGTTCTTTACCTGTTTCATGTGGAGTGCAGCTACAGAGTGAAAAGTTATGCAGACAAATTGCAAATTTGACAAGGAATCAAATGAGGAAACAGATGCTTCACTAAAATGTATTGATGTGCAATTGTCAGTGAGTTGGTGGGTGTTGAATAACACAGTTAAAATACATCAATGAAGCCTTATTTCATCTTAAATAAAAGCTAAGGTAAATAGAATTGGAGAGTGTGATACAAAGTAATGAAAAGCAGATAAATGTGTGTGAAGCCATTGTCACCCCAGCAAACTCAGGCTGACAATTGTTTGTGCAAAACACCCAGGCCTCGCAGTGGGGTCTCAAGTTGCCAGAAGGAGGCAAGGTCTGTTGACAATCCAGTTTCACATTAGGAGGCAGCTGAATTTGGAGTGGTGGCAAGTTACACAGGGTGTTTGGTAGTGGTAAATGCCACCAGAATCTAATCTTCATTACTATTTACTTGGTTAAGGAAGGCATGATATAAGAGAAGAATGAGTTTGCAAGTTTGATGGTACAGTGTTATAGGAGTGAATTGGGGATTTACATCCTATGTAGTGCTGCAGTTTCGTTTACAGTTTATATTCAAAAGAATACAGCTCACTATTTCTCTCATATATACATATAATATATATTTTGTTTGGGGTTTTTTGCGCTTTTTTGTTTGTTTGTTTGTTTTTCCAGAGCAAGACAGCTTCAGATAAAAACTTAAGAAATTAACGCAGATGCCTTTTAGACCATAATGCTGCCATGTGACAACTTAGCTGTCAGCAGCTTGTGGTTTTTATTCTGAACATAAAGTTAGCCACAAAGCAGCACTCACCTGGATTCAGCAGTATCCTTCACCTGCACCAGTAACACTGGTGCGTGCCTTCTATAGCTCATTATTCCTTAGACTGTAAGATATATGTTTGTAAATAAGAGATGAAATTATTTATCAAAATTAGAAGAATTAGTGTAACTGAAGGATACCCTTAGAGGTATTTACTGTGAAACAGTAAGCAGAATCTCCTTGGAGTGAATGAAACTGATGTGCAGTTTTGCTGGTCTTTTTGAAATCAGCCATTTCCTAGAAGAGTGATTACTCATAGTTCTTAATTATCAAATTTATGTTTCCTTACTCTTTCTGAGTGCTTTTTCATGGGGTCCAAAATTCCATTTTTGAAGACATAACATTAATAAATAAGTAGTTAAGGATGACAGCAGAAGGAAATTCTTGCACTTGATGATTAGAATCTGAAAATTCCTTCTAGGTTTTACATTATGGGTCTGTAACGTTATTTAACTTGTTTACTGTTGGTAGTGGAGTTTCAGTATAAAGGGCTGGAGACATTTGGCTCCATCCTGCTGGACTGTCTGTGTCATTAGTTTTCCTTCCTGGAAACTGGATTGATGTGCTCTAGCCTAAAACTGGAGTTTGTGCTAGCACATTAAGCTACATTGATGCTAAGGAAGTTTGGATATAACTGCATGCTGGTCTAGCACAAAAGATTAGTGTGAATCACAGCCTGAGAGATTCTTTTCCACTAAACCTTCTTGTCAGCACACCCATTTTAGTGCCTCTTTTCAGTAGAAGAAAAATGCTGAGGAATGTTGGTATTAATAGCAATAAAGCTCTTCAATGCCAAGGAGGTAATTCTATAAAGCTACCATCACCTATTTCTGAGTTTTGAGCTAAAGAAGATTTAGTAAATGGATTCTTTTTTCCAGTGGAAGCTGGGCACTGTATAACTGTAACGGCTACTGGGAAAACGTTTTCCAAGGAATTTTTGTCATAAACCCAAGGAACCCATAGTGGACTGTAACTTGTAAGGCAGTAAGTAATTCCCTTTTGAAATTTTTCTACATAAACAATCTGTGCTGTATTAAAAAGAAAGAATTTGTCTATGTGAACATTTGACTTTCTCATGAAAGATTTGTCCAAACTGGGCCCTCGTGCCAGCTCATGTCCACATAACTCATCCTTTACAGTCATAGACTGATGTGACACAGGGTAATAGAAGGTGATGCATTACCTGAATTTAAAGGAACATGGACTATTTCAGAATCAGCTGTGCGGTATGAGATCTGTATCAGATTTGAAACAAAGCTAACCAAGCAGACAGAGCAGTAAGATATCTCTAGCATCCATTAATCAGTATATACTATGCTGTTGCTGAGTTCTTTTTTCTTTTTCATTTTTGCTTTTCTTTGTTCACCATCTGTTTTATGACTGATGCCTTTTTAAATCCAAGACAAATACACAGGGTTACTTGGGAAACCATTTACAAATCTTTTCTCTTTTCTATTCTTTAATATCAATGCAAGAAATCATGGTTTTTAAATCCCAAATACCCCACCAGGGTAGTAGATTATCATGTCTACACAAGCTTATGTCAAAATACGAAGAAGTCAGTATTTGTTTGTTGTTGGAGTTTGTTGTTCAAGTGCTTTTTCTGTATGTGTGTACATGTACTTTTACCCCTTACATTTCACAAGATATAACAATGGCACACACCAGAGTCTTCCCACAAAACTTACCTTACCCTTCGAAAAAAAAGAGACATTTGTCAAAATTTCTTGTTGTATTAGTAAACTCAGATTAGGAAGTAATTAGTAATCTCAGATTCAAGTTCTCAGAGAAGCAACATAGCTCTTCATTGTTGGATGGCCAGTGCACTTTGCTGCACTCTGTATTTAGATGAGATCTTAAGAGCTGAGTTTCCTCATAATCTATAGGCTTCTGAGCAGCTAAAGCCACACTTTATGTGAGGAACAGGTTTTGCATTATCATCCTCAGTTTTTCCTTCTGGAATTTACTAGAGAAAATGGACAGAAACTCGAAGCACCCCTTATTGGTCTTCTGAAGAAACAGGCATCAGTGCTGGTGCTCTACATTCTTCCCTTCCAACAGGAAACAGCTTAATTTGTCTTTGCATCAATTTTTCCTTTATGTCTGATTGATCCAAGTTTACTATATCCAGCTATTAGGAATCTGAGTATAAAGGCTGTCTTCAGTTATGATGGCCTTGGTGCAGAATGCTTCAGTAGACTGCTGGTAGTAACAAGTGTGGTATTTCAAATGAGTAGGTAGAACTAGCTTTTTATTTTGACTTTGTTTAACTTGTAAGCCTTTGGTAAGAAATACCACAGAGAAGAAAGCATTTTTCTGATGCATTACAAAAAGTCTTACAAAACATCTTTTTTTCTTTTTTTTTTTTAAATATTGTCATACAGTATTCCTTCCTTCCATTTAGAAATTTCATGCTGTGCCTCTTTTCTGTTACCTTCTATGAACCCTCTCTTGCTATGGTTATGTGTATTTTAACATATTTTTCTAGGAAAGTTCTTATTAGGAGCACCCTAACAATGTTAATCTTTACATGTTGTGTCTGTGAAAGGACTGTTCAGGTTGCACAATCTGAAAATATGAACCAGATAATTACCAGCAATGTTTTCTTAAAAGAGCAGAGCTTTTTTTAAAAGTTGTCAAATATTGTGTATCAGAGATTTTGCATGTTAAGAACCATTCTGATGACATTATTGTAGAAGAGAGCACAGTCCTTAGCACAAATTTTGCACTTGTCGAACAAGCAAACAAGTTGTGTGCCTTTAAAAACATTTTCATAGCAGTGTATTTCATATTTCCTTAAAAAAATTAATGCAATTTTCTCTATAGTATTGCTGTGACATTGTATACTATAAAGTTTTAAAGCCAGACACCTTCTAGCAATAAGAACTTCAGAAGCAAAGCCTACTGAAACCATCTGAACTGCTTCAAAAAGAGCATACTCCTCTCAGGGATCAGCTATTTTTCCCAAGTTTGAAATTCTAACCTGGTAAATAGCATCAACAGGGGACTTTTCCCCCAACTCTTTTGGAGAACCCCACAGATATGAATATCTTCAAAGGAGGATCTGTTAAAAAATGTAACAGTCTTCAAAGGGGAAACACCACCCTCAGCAATCTGAAGTTCTTTAAAGTGGGAGCCCACCAGCACTATGAATCCTCAGAGGACTAACTCCCAGAGCGCTGTGAAAATTTGTAAGAGAACAAGCCCTCTCTCCCAAATACCCAGTAGGATATTATTTTCCTTTAAAAGGACTCTTACATGTGTACATTTATAATTACAGAAAGGGTCTTATTTAACCAGAGCCCTGTAGAACTCTCCTACTTTTAAAAACAAATATTGATTAAAAGAAAAGAATGACAGAGGAAAACAATTTGACTTTACTATTTTCCTTTATCTTCTTTTATTTATAACTGATCTCAATATAATACACCAATAACACTTGGTTCATGTGACTCTTTTGATCTCTGGAACTCAAAAGTATTCTTCGAGAGCTGTGAAGAAATATTCTCTGAGCACAGTTATCCACTTATACTGCTGGTTAACTGGAAGTACAAATACACTCTCAGGAAGTGCATTTATCTCTTTTGTACCATTGTTGGGTATATTCTTTCAAGAGGTACTTTCTCAAATAAATATTCCAGTTGTTCTCCCTCCACCCCTCTCCTGCATTTTAGCATTTTAAAAGGTAGGGATAGCTAATGTAGATATTCATTTTCAACGGCTAGACTTACCTCCCAGGCATGTCATGGAAGCCCAGAAAAGTTGGGCACTGAGACCAGCTGCCATGCTGGCCAAGAGGGCAGGGATTCTGAGGTAGTTTGAGCTGCTCTTATTCTTTCCAGACATGAATACAGGCATGTCCTTAAAATAGGAGTGAATTTATAATGCATGGTTGGGAAGAAGAAGAGCCCTGTTTTGCTGAGATGGAGAATGGCTTGTCTGACAGAAGGTGCCTGTATCAAAGCCAGCATTTGAAGTCAGTTCTCCTGAGTCCCAAATCAGAAGAAAGGTTGGAATTTTTTGCATGTTTTTGCCTCATAAGTCAATAATACAATAATGTAGGATTTTTTCCTGACTCCCAGGGTCTGTGAATGCATAACTTAAACACTGAAATTTACTTGTAAAATTTCTGACTTATTGAAGAAATGATAGAAATAACTAAACTCTACCTGTAGAAGCAAAAATATCATGCTCCATTCATGTATTTATTAGCTTCTTCTCTTTCACAATGCTGTATGATTTATGTTCTAATGTAACTGTAAGATCTGAACCTTTCATATCTTCTGTTTAGTGATGTTTGATGGTTTGATTTCTTGCTTCTTAACTGATCCAAAAATGTGTGCTAAGAATATGATGCCTGATAGTAGCCTCATCTTCCACTATACGAAGGGGAAAAGTCTTTTGCAGTATATGATAAATATCTTCACACTTCTTTGAAGATAGTCTCATATTTGTCACTTTTTTTCTTACTGAAAATAGCATCTTCTGTTTGGAATTAGATGTATCTGGTGGGTAATGTTTGGGTCTGATACTAATAAACACATTTATCCCATTCATCTGACTAACTGTATTTTGCTGTGAAGCACTGATAGTTGCAGCAGTGTGTATGTCCAGAAGCAGCACTGGCTAAATCTGCTTGTAACATGGAGGAAAAGAAGTGAACAGACAAGTCAAAAGATAGTTTTGTAGCTCTGGGCAGGCTGAAGTGAGTCTTTAAGTAGTTAGAGGAATTTCCCTCCATCCAGGTGTGTCAATTTTTAACTAAAGTGGGTTTTTTTGTTTGGTTGTTTGTTGGTTTTGTTTGTTTATTTAATTTTTTGTCAGCATTTGTGCAAGAGAAATGGATAAAAGAGAGCTACTATGTTCAGAGTAGGCTTTTGTTTGTGCTAAAGCTCTCATGCAATCTAGACATCAGAAATGTGAATGTAGACACTGATGCTTCTGCTCAGCAAATTCTGTATTTGGATATGAAACTGAGGAACGAAGACAAAATTAGTGGCAGTGTATCTGAATCACTCCTTTAAAAGGAAAGTTTAAATTATTTGCTGAGAATGTTTTCTCTTTGGATTCTGCTGAAGCAAACTCCCTATCCCAAAATACAGAACACTAGACATAATAAATGAGGATATAAATGTATAGTAAGACATGTTGTATTCATTCTTGCTGCAATTATGTTGTATTCAATGGAGTTTCAACAGAGACAAATACGATATGGTTATTCACAGGAGTTGGGAGGAATGTTGGTTTTTCTCCCAGTGAATTTTCCTTACAAAGATATTGACAGAGGAGAAAGGTGCAGAAAATGGCTGAAATATCTGTATTTTCCTGCTCTTGTGTTAACTGCTAGTTGAGTGGCAACCATAAACAATAGTTTTGAACTGCAGAGCATTTGTCAGTTTAAAACAAAAAGCCATCACCTTTAAAAAATGAAATCTTTGAGGCACACTCTAATGTTCAAGCCTAAAAAGGAAAATAAGAAGATTCTAAGTTTCCTGAATCCTGTCCCAATCATATTTCATTTAATAACACTCAGTGAAATATCTGGTGGCAGGGGAAATGAAACTACATGATTTTATGGGATCATTCATCAAGAACTAATTGAAGCTTTCAAAGAGTTTAGCACTGATAAAACACTGTAACAATAAACAATAACAAAATTCACCAGAGAAGGATTTGTTTTGCCGTGAGGAAAATGGTTCGGTTTCATCCTGGGGATTCCTGGTTAAAAGAGTCTCCAATTTAAAAAGGGATAAGCACAGGCTCCTGTGCATAATGACAGAGTGGGAGCTGTGGCAAATGTATTAGTATTGCTCCAGTGGAGCTATTCTCATTGTAAGTGTTTGCTATTGTGTGTGGCGAAGGCAAGATGCAGAACGACCAATAGGATTTTTTAAAGTTTGATTTTTTTTAAACAGTTCCCATGTAGTTTTATGAAAAGTAAATTACAGATATGGCACAAGCCACTGAATTTCTGATTCTAAAATAACTAACTAATCTTAGATTTATTGACTGCAGAAAAATTTTTATTTCCTGTATTTCTTCATGGAATCAAGTTAGTCTTACTGTGATAGCTCTTTATAACACATGCAAGGATGATGTCTTGTCAATTCTTAAACTATAAAACATCATAAAACACATTGTGTCTTTATTTCTGATCTATTTTCTCTGACCAGAAAATTTAGGCAGTCCAGAAACACAACAAAGATTATCAAGAATGCATTCATTTTGATTTAAAGAATGAACTAATGAATGTTTCATCAATCTTCATCAGGAACCCAGGGAGACTGCTAGGAAGATGGCACTGTAGTTCAGTAGTTCCAGACCTTGCAAAGATTCCTTGAGAAAATCTCTTCAGTTCTTGTCTTCTCTTCCTCCTTCAGCCCTCTTAAAGTGCAAATCCTTCTCTGGTCAGAAAGTTTCTTGCCACCTGTTTGTAGAACATGCTGTCCAGTGAGCCTCTTTTGTCAGTTAGAACTTCCTGAAGTACCATAAAAGCAAAATAAAACCATAATAAATAACATTAATGAACCACATATATATAATAACATAGCAACATAAGATGCAAGATTTTATGCTAGATCATGCAAAAAGAAACATGATACGGAATGCAGGTATGCTTGTAAGAGTTGATTTTCTGCTCACTTTTACAGTCTCCGAGACATTCCAATTAATGGATCTTTATGGAAAATCATATCAGAGAAGGGCTGGAGAAGAAAACAGATTTTGATAATTAAGTCCACTTTGCTGTTTTACTTATCTGATTTATATATATCCATAGACACATGCTCCTGAAATTTTAGTGCTGGTCTTTCTTTTTCTATTTTTAAGGGAAGCAGAAGACTTAAAAGATCATCCAATATATTTGGAGTCTACTTGCCCTGTGTCTGATAATCTCAATAACAGAATTGAGGTAGCATATTTTTCCTCTCAGTTACACATGTACAGATCCATTACCTTAACCCAGTAGCTGCTATCGTGCTTTATGCTATCATGTTAGCCTTTAGTACACCTGTATTTCTATTTTAGCTGTAAAAGTGGTAAAAGCAGACTAGATCAATTATATTGGTGATCTCAAGATATGGTGCCTTATGCCTGGTGGTGGATAACTTAGATGGATCTTCAACACTCAGGATGGTTGGGAATGCAATTATACAAGTGTAAATGTAAAAGCAAGATTCAAATTTTGGCCAGTCAAAGACCAGAATTAATTAAATCTACCTCTCTGTCTCACAGGCTGTGAATTTCTTCAAAGTTCAGAAATATTTCATCTGAACTTAAATCAGAGATGATATATAAATGAACACATGAAGACAAGATACGGCTGTGGCTGATCAATCATTCTTTAATGGTAGATGCCTTTAAGTCACTGGCATGCAGAGCTTGGAAGAACCCTCAGCTTTCAGAGTGCTATATGTTATCAAATATTACCTTTCTAGATATATTGAACTGATATTTACCAGAATAGGGCTACACTTTCTGCATTTCATTTACTGCAATAGAGTTTATTAAAAATAATAATATGATATTTCACATTATAGTAAAATAGAGAAACAGTAATTTACTGATACAGCTGTTTTCTCTGGGTAAAATAATTAAACAAAATATTGCTTTCAGCAGACCGCCAAAAGCTAAATGAGGCTTCTGAATGGTCACATATTCCAAGTTGTTGCACTTATATTGTCTTTAAAGTTTCCTTTCTCCCTTAATCTTTCAGTGCCTCTCTTAATATTCTTTTCATAATTTCTGAATAATTTCTGAATAAATATTTTGGGCCTGTGCTGCCTTGGCCAGCACAGGCCCAAAATCATAAAAATGGGGTAGATTCTCAAGGGAGTAGCTGCACCAAATTCAGAAACCATCAACTGGGCCCAGAAATGATGCAGTATTTGGCATTGTCTCTGGGGACTACTTCGTCTCCGGTTAACTGAGCTATAACACCTACCTCTTCCATTATCCACACTTGAAAAAGGAGAAATGGAATGAGCTGGGATGACAGCCATAACTACACCTGTCCTTTCCTGCTCTGCATTACACTACTGTGCCAATTTCCAAGAACAATCTTCAAAGCAAGGCTTGCAAATTCTCGTATTGATCTGCCACAGGAACTTTGGCTGGCAACTTTCTTGAATGTTTTGTTGCTTTGCAGAATCTTTTTGAGGACAATTGTGTATATCATAATGATACATTATTCTTATGCATAGCGAGTAGATCTTTCTCTTGATTTCAGTGGGACTATTCCTAAAGTCTCACTCCAAGATACAATTCATTCTTTATAAAAAGAGCCTGCACAAGCCATCCAGGTTTTTCAAAATCCAAATGAATTCATATTTTTCAATCAATATGTGCTCTGGCATTTTTGCTTTTAAATTCTACATGTCTAACTATATTTATTGAACAGTTATTTAACTTTGTTTTAGTGAAGAAGTTAACTTTTGAATTTTGATAATTTTCAGTGTTTTCACTGATTTGTAGGCTGGTTTTCAATTTCCCCAGAAATGTCTGTGAACTGATCAAAATTAAAGTAAGATGTTAGCAGACAAAACTAGCAGATGATTGATTACCACCTTGTATTATATTCATAGTCTGCTTTTATTCTTTTATTAACTCAAATTTGGAAATACATAAATACAAAATAAAATATGTGGGAACTCTTGCAAACAGAATCAATAATTTCTATCCAATGGCCATTGCTGAGACTGCCATTGAATTTTTACTAGTAGTATGAGTATCCTTAAATTTAAGCTTTGATTCAGAGAAAAAAGCATTTGGGCTTATCACTAATGCCCACTGATGTAGACAGATGCCTAATTTTCAGGATATATTAGCACTACCCAATTGCTCTAAATTGAACACAGGCTTAAATGCCTTGCTGAATAAACCCTTAGCATTGAAACTAAACCATGGAAACAATTGAGCTGCACTGGAATCAGCCACACTTATCTATTATATAATGAATGGAGAGCAATCTGAAGGGTAGCAGTTGTAGCACTGATAATATAGGTGCTTGAGGAATGAAAGCGATCGCACCAAGATGCGCATGTATGTGCATTCTTTTATGTGAAAAATAGGTGCAAAATTATACATAATGAGTAAAAATAGGATGCATTTTTGTGTAAACTCTTCTCATGCACAAAAATGAAACAGAGAGAAACTATTCTTTGTTACTTCTTGTCTATAGTTATTCCATTACTTCTAGAGTGGGAAATTAATATAGGAGCAATGTAAAAAATTATCAAGGAGTTTATCTTTCTGTATTATTAATAAATATCAGCAGTCTAAAGTGCTTGCCATTTAAGTACTTTGAGTCATATGCACTTGAAGCTTTGCATGTCTCACGTATAATAACACAGACTTTTAGTTGGTCCTAGTGTGTGCTGTGCATGCCTGACAGGATAGAAAGAGAAATTCCAAGATGCTGTACCTCTCCTCAGCTTGGTAAGTTTAGTTCTAACTTCTGATGAGGGTCATTTTCAAGTGACTGATACTTCACAAGAACTGTACTCCTTACATATTTTTATTCTTCAGGTCATGTTTCTTAAGGCAAGCAAACTGTAAAGATCTTCAGTGTAATGCAGATATACCTTGGTGATCCTCTCATCTTTGCAAGATTTCTACATGGGTCAGCTTTACTATTTATTTTCAATATCTGACTGTATAAACTGGGAAAACAAGGAAGTTGAGCATTAAGCATAGTGTATTATATTGATATCTCCTTAAAAGATCAGTAGTGGAATTTAGGGATTAAATGTACCTAATCTAACTTTCAATGCCTTCAGTGACAGTGTCTATATCCAAATTCGTCACCCTAAATTTCTTCTTTTGTGGAAAGGCACTTTCATGTCAGTAGTGATCTGATTTATATTTAGGGATATATTTTCAGATATAACTCACATAATATTATAAATATCTATATTTAGTCAGATGAAACCTAACAGTGGTATCCTAATTATATACTTTCATCACAGACCTTTGCTTTTCTACTTAAAGAGCTGTTTCTGAGCAAGCACTGATGCTGCTCTTACAGTGTTTCAACTTCTCTTTCATGTGGCAGAAATAACAGTAAGATTTGAGGTGGTAGAATAATAAGCAAGTCAAATAAAGAAAAGCTCTGGCCTTACCTGGGATCAGAATGCCTACTGCTCATTTGTATAGGTTCCTTTCACAGAGGCTGTGTCTGACTGTGCTCTTCCTGTTTCTAAGGTATAGCAGAATGCTTAAAGACAAGAATAGGAAAAAAAAGTTGGGAATAAAAGACAGAAATAAAATACTTCGTGTTCAACAGCATACAACACAAATAGAAAACCAAGATCAAATGGGCTCACTTTCATTTCATCAATTGTATCACAGCAAGAGGAAACTCTGTAGTAGGTATCTGGTTCAGAAAAGTCTGTGGTATAATCTACTACATAACAGAACACTTCCTATTCCCTAAAAATTGCTTACAAAGTGCTAGAGTGTAAAAAAAAATCCCATAACCAGAATATACCAGAGTAAGAGAGAAGAACAAACATTTCAAAAAATAGGATCCTAAGTGGTGAGCTAGTATGTTAACGGAAATGCAGACATTACAAAGCAAAAGGGAAAAAATATCCTGAACAGTTAACCTTGAGTGACCTGAGGAAGCAAGTCCTGGTGACATAAAACCTGGCAAATGGTTCAACCTTAAGAAAGTGAGCAGGACCCCACAGCACCCTCACAGCTCATCTCATTTATTTACAACAGAAGTGCGTCCTACGTTCTGCCTGGGATCATAGATGCTTTGCAAGCCCCAGGAAGGTTATAAAGACTCACAAACCATAGCTATTCCACACCTTGAAGGCTCTCCATGCACACTTATGGTGCCTACAAAACCCATCAGGAGGACTATTAACACCTAAAAGGCCTTATGAAGCAACAGGGCTACAGGTTCATTTCAAATCCTTCTAGAGACACAATGATCTCAAGTGCCCCAGACCTTGGAATCCCACTCCTTTCTGCCTCAGCTGAGTGCTATCACTGTGCTAAAAATTACTGGAGACAAGGAGAGTACAGCAGAAATACTGTTACACACACACACACACACACACACACATGTGCACGCACGCGCGCGCGCACACCCACCCCCCCCCCCCACACACACACATTTTCCCGTTTGTTGCACAATCACTTCCCTATTTTCAGTCTAAATTTTGACACATTCCTTGATTTGTTAATCTGTTTGCGAGGCTACTCCAGCATTTTACCAGATAACTAAAGAACAATCTCAGATGGAATAGTTTTAATTTCCAGTCTGAATTTATTTGTGACCAATTTGTAACCATCTAATTGTGTGCCTGCACTAAATGGGAGTTTTCCCATTGAGTGTAATTGGATCAGGCCCCAAACCGCAAAGACAGCTGCTCTTATTACGGTGCGGAAAACAGGCAGGGCCTGGGTGTTATTGCATAATGACAGCAGTAAATTATATTCCAAGGGCAAGATCAGAAGCTGGTGTAAATCAATACAACTCAACTGGCTTTTAAAAAGTTGTATCAGTGTGTGCAAGCTGCTATTTTGGCCCAAACATTTTCTCAGTAGATTTTAAAGCTCATCCTGCTGCATAATGCATTGTAGGGAATTACTTCCAGCAGCTCCTGCACCAAGCCTAAACCGTCTGACTGAACCCAGGCTAGTATTTCAGAAAGTCATTCAAACTTGATTTACACAGTGTGTATCATGGAGAATCTACCACACTCCCAGAGACACTTTTCAAACATTTACTCTCTTCGTTCTTAAAGAAACCAAATCACTGTATTTTCTTCCTCACTAAGATGTCAGGTTCTAGCTAGATTTCCTAGATATTTTTGTTTGATAATACATGTAAAAGGCTCTTCATTCAGATTTCTTCTATTTATACTTTTTCAACACTATTGTGGTGTCCTTTAGTCTCTGTGCTGGGGAGCTGAGTTGATTAAATTTTTATTTTAATCAGTCACCATTCTCCAAATTTCCAATTGAAGCATTTTCTGAGGTCTTTCATATTGTTCAAACTCATTACACTGGTTGCTTTACAGAATGAGTATGTAGCTTCTGATGCAGAAATTTGCAGTCTAATTGTTGCCTTAACATTCAACTAGAGAGAAAAAAATAGTATTTGGCCGTTTCCTGATATAGAAAATGAAAAATATCAAACAACAGCTATATTAATTTGAATATGGTTTAGCATGTTTATAAAGAATAATATATGTAACAAAACTACTCTGTGAAGCAGTCTCTGCTATTCTCTTTGGGTATATGTGGAATTTACTGATTTCTCCAAATCAGGTGAGATTTTTTAAGGCATGCAGCTGCTGCTTGAAGCTAGTTCTGAAAGTGTAATCAACTTTGATTTACCTAAAGATAACAGCAAAGCTGACTAATTTCAATTAGGGCAAATTAAAAAAAAAAATCCTGATGAGAAAAACTCTATATTGTATGATTGTTTTCAAAAAGGTAAAATCTTGGTGATTCTGTAACTAACTTTCATGCTTGATGTGTCTATGAATGTGTTTTAAAATTGGCCAGGTAGACAGTGCCCCAACATCACGTCATCTTAATCTTCAATAGTAATGTTCAGAACTAGGAGAAAGACAGTGCAGTGGAAGTTTTAGTACTTACCTTTTATTTCAAAAGGAAATTTGGCTAGAGAGGCTTTGCTAGCCCAAGATTAAAAGGAATTTTCAGCCTGAGATTACAGCTAAAATGATAGCTGCAATCCCATATGCATTCATTGTTACAAGATCTTCAATATTATGAACCATTTTGAACATCTAAGAGGGACAAAAAACATGATGACTACTAACAAATAAATATGTTTACAGGCTTGGAAATGGGAGCAAGAGTTATAAAAGGTCAAATATGAAGAAAAAATTAAACCAAAACATGTTCAACTGGTTCATTAAAACATAATAAGCAATTAAAAAGCTTGTAGTTTATTTAGTGCCGTGAGAATAATTTGAGTATGAGCCTTGTTAACTTCAGTTGTCCAAATCAAGGAGGATCTGTCAAGGAGGTTCTCATCAATCTTGTATAATGACTACAGAAGCATTTAACTGATCTGAGGGGCACAGCTGGATTTTCATCCAACCCTTTCATTTGGAAGCTCTAATTTAACACTTAGAGGAAAACTCCTGCATTGCTCTGTCAAACTTTGTCTAGACAAACATTTTTTAAAGAACAATTCTCTTGGTAAATAAAATTTCAAAGTAAAAAGTATTACTAAAGGTATATCTGTGCAAGTTGCATTAATTTCACAGTAGTGAATGATGCATCCCACAGAGATGGTTTCACCAGACAACCCTGATTACTCAGCCTTGCAAAGATATGTTGGGAGATTTAAACAGAGATTACAGTATATCTTATGAAAAAGAGTAAGAATATTAAGTTTACTCCTAAAATTGACAGGAGGGTAACAAAACTTCACAGAACAATGTGGAAAAATACTCAGACAAAGGTGCTGAAAACAGGAGGTATTGGGTTATTATTCATAGCATGAATTGAAGGAGGGAGAAAAGCAGAGATGCAGATTTTAAGTGTCTTCATACAAATTATAAGTGCAAGATACATGGGGAATAAAAAAGAAAATTGTAATGGATACTGTGGAATAAATTCCATGACTTGAGTAAGAATGGAAGCTTGCTCAGGACATAAAAGAAAACAGGAAATTTAGGAAATATTATAAATATAAAGAAGAATGCCTTAGTATTATTGTGGAGACTATAGATATATTTCAAGTCTCTAGGGAAAAGAAACAGGTTTATAAGATACCATAGAACTAGAGAGGTAAGGAAGAGGAAGAAGATTTTGGGGTTAGATTTCTTTTGTTTTTCTTTTTCTTTTTTCTTTTTTTTTTTTTCCTTCTCTGTATGGGAAAAGATCCCCAGATTTTAATAGCACCATTAGTGGGATTTATAACTCATGAGAAATTTTAACAGCCTAAGTATACGTTGAGAAGGGAGTGCAGCAGGTAACCTGCCTAAATGTAAGGCAGGTTATCTTGATGAACAGATTTTGATACAGAAAGTACAGAAAACAACAAAAAAGGAGGGTTTTTAAATTCAGTTCTAAGCAGTGAGTTCAGAAGTGCACCAAGTCTGGAAACAACTAACAAGGCAGCAGTTCTGCAGAAGGGTTGAAGAGTTACAAAAGGAGTCAGGTCAAACATGGGTTAATAACTCATTATACTTCAAGAGAAAAAAACCAAAACCTACATTGCAATGTACACCTACTAATACACTTACCTGCAAAACAAGGTAAGAAATTGTCCCTTCCTCTCTATATTGGGCAGCTTATTCTGTCCTTGGCACTGGCCAGTCCCCAACTTCTTTGTGCTTGGTGTGGACCTTGTTCCTCAAGGAAATGTGGAACAAGTGAGGTCAAGAAGGATAATTAGATGTCCAGAATATTTGATACAAGAGGGTATACAAATTGATTGAACATAGTTTATGTCAAAAAAGAGAAGATAGGGAGGGCAAGAAAGAAAGATGATACCTGAGATGTTTCATAATAAAAATGATAACATGACAGAATAGTTTTCCATGTCAGAGTGGCAGCTCAGGAAGTAATGGAACAGAATTGAAGAAAATCAGGTCTGGCATTAAACCATCCTACTTATAATGGTCATCAAGAATGGGGAGAAATAGATCTAGAGGGGTTACTCAGTTCCCATTGCTAAGCTAGCCATATACCTACCAAGGTAACAGGTACAAAATATTTGAAAAGGCATTAAATAACTGATTACTTGAGGTCCTCTCCAGTTCTGACTCTAGTGTTGCTTATTCCTAACTTTGGAGGTCATAATTTCCAGAAAATTATGTTAATAAAGACAGGAATAAATGTGTTCTGCATGAAAATCCATGGAGAGTTATAGTCCAGAGAAATTATTGTGGTTTTTTCATCTTCAATGAGATATATTCTTTTATTAAACTAAACTTTCAACAAAATTTTATATTCTAATCTTTCTTATATTTAGGGATTCCAGGTTTAGCATGTTCATACCTTTGCAAAAGAAATGTTTCACACTTAGCACAATATCTACCTTGAGATTTGTAGCATCTTATATTTTCCATAAATTTTATTCACACACTTGTTTCAATAAGTTTTCCTTTTCCAGACCCTACTGGGCAGTCTGGGTACATTTTTCTTCTGGGTACTCATTTAATGTCTGTAGAATGATTGGTAGGATGTTAAAAAATGTTTGTCTTGATATCATACAATAATATTAGGGAACATAAGTTAATTATATTTTGCTTTGCCCAAGGAAGAAGCCTTCGGTTCATTTAGTTGTACAACACTTGACATCACCTATATGTGCCATAGTCAAATATGGGTGATAGAGGGGAGATTGTAGGGGCCAGTGTTTGTTCAGGGTATGACAGAGCAAGAAATAAACTTTATATTCAGCAAAATATTTTAAACATTTCCAAAGTTTCTTATTCCCTATCAGCTTAAGTCTTCTTGAATTTATTTGAACTTTTAATTTGTTCTTCCACTTGGAAAAACATACCTTCATCATAATAGAGTGGTGGAAGAGAGTTCACTAGGCATATAGTATATACAGATTCCAGTCCGTGCATAACTGCTCTTTGCTTCCTACTCGTGTCCTGATCAGAAGGCTATCAAGTATCCAGAAGTGATTTCTTCCTCATCCTGTATTTGGGAGGAGGTTTCCAATAGTTATTTTTAAATTAATTAAAAAATAATTAGAAATAAATACTTTATGACAATTTGATATATTAACAGACAATGCAGAAGACATGCATCCAACAGTGAATTTATGTTTATGTCTAAAATAATAATATAGTTCATACTCAGTGGCTCAGTCAATATGTGAAAGGAGTAAGGTCAGGATTAGTATTTTCATTAGTTGTTTCTGTTGACTTTTAAATAATTTTACTTGGCTACATCAAGACTTGGTTGTTTATACCTGTTGCATATTTATAAGTTCCTGGCTAGAAAGTACAAAGTGTAAATTCTGAGATAGGTTACACAAGAAATATAGCACGTTTTTCTCTCACTGTTTTTCAAAACACAATAGTAAAATTCAAACTACAGAATCTGAATTGCCAGAACAAATTATAGTTTTGTTACTACAAAGAATGCCTAAGAAAGTGAACAACAAAACCCAAATACATACCTGTCCTCCTTCATTATTTAATCTTCATCATAATGCCGCATATATCCAGACCATTTTTGCCATATGTTCTCTGACCTGTTGTCTTGCCTTTTGTAATTTTGGACCTTCCAGTGACTTTTCCAATGACAGTTGAAATACATAGGCTTGGGTTTCTTCCAGGAGAGCTGTATTGTTATAATTTTGTGTGGCTGACATAAATATTTTTGATGGAATGAGTTATAGGAGCAATAGACATTGCAATTTCTTACTAAAGTGCATAAAACATACAAGTTAAAATATTGCCAAGTTTTCTGGCCTCTTCTGCCTATATAGAGGCATTGAAAAGGCATCTGCCAGGGAGCATCATATCCTTGGTTACTAGAAAATATTTTTATTGATATGTAAGTCATGTTAGAACTACTGCTTTTACACTTTATGGTGAGGCAATGCATAGCTACAGCAGCACACATTTGGTGTGAGAGGAGCTCATTCTGGAAAGTAGTGTTCTTCAGAAGGCTTTAAACATTGTTGTAGCAAATGCAGCAACCAGTGAAATGACCACACAGAGCAATTTAGATAGCTGACATTTCATACCAATACTCTGTTTAATACAAAATGTAGTAATGTTCCAGGAAATTTATAAATTATTTCTGTATTTCTTATCACACCTTTGAAGTTAACAGGTTCGGCTGCCATACATTTGTTGTATAGACAACAAAAGCAATGGAGGGGGTAGGAGTCCTGCTAAAAGTTAGTTGAAAAGTAGTGCAACTCCAGGCTGGGTGATCCCACACTAGATATTCCCTGAACTCAGTAGCTTCCAGGGATATTTTCTGTGTAGCCCACATTACCAATAGAAATCTCTTGTTCAGGGGACTGAGGAAAAAATCTTGAAGGAATAAGCTGCTCTCATCTTCATATCTTACTTTCACAAGAGAGGATGTAATCTAATCGTAAAACATATTTTAAAAGTAAATATTTTACAATGTCATGATGTGTTTTTAAAACATACTTTTTAATTGAAAATGTTTAAAAGTTCATGCAGACAAGAATGTTACCTGAGTGATGGATTTCCTATACTGAAAGGTTTTTTCATGTAAATTGCTCAGTAATTACATTTCAAAACTGCATTGATTTCTTATATGTCAATACTAATTAGGGATTAAATGTCCAATTCCTGTCAGATGAGCATCTAAAGTTGGAATTCTACTGAGCAATTTTTTTTCAGTAAGTCTTGGGTTTTGAGATACTTTTAATTTCTTTTAAAATGGTCTTTCTATCCTCTGTCTCCCTTTGGCTAGTGGATATCTTTTCATTTTTGCTCCTCCACAGTGCTTTTTAGAAATGATCCAGTGAAGCAGCACTGGCCCCTTTGTACAAAATTCCCAGTGTATGTTGAGAATTTATCTTACTTCTGCTGTGTGTTATAATTACAAGTCCCAATCAAAGTACATCTTTTGAGTTACAAGTTTGTGTCATTGCTTTAGTAGAAATGCAAATGTTATGTATTTAACATGCAAATGAAGTGAAATAAATATAATGCATGAAGTCTGTATTCCATCTCAGAAGTAATTGTAATGTGTAATAAGGATTCGGCAGCCAGGTTTGACAAGAGAGAAGGCACAATTTTTATTTACTGCAAGAGCACTCATCTCTGTCTGACCTCTCCTGGTTCTGGTGACATTTAATGTAAATTTGGCACTCTGATTCCTATATGTGATGGCAGGCATAGCTGTATTACTTTTGCTTTATCTCACTGGCTTAGTCACAATCATCTTTACAACTTGATGCTCCTGCATACAGTAGTGAGTGCCTGTTCATGTTTATGAACTACAGAATTATTATAAGCCAGAAAAAGTGTGCACTGTCTAGCGTGTGATGTTTTGTGAAAGTGCTAGAAATAGGATACTACCACAGTAATTTTTTATGGGGTATATGCCTGAGCTTCTGGCACATCAGAAATTAGGCAAGCGTTGAACTGGGATAACTGTGCTCAGGAAGTACCAAAGGAGTTATCCTCCAGGACTGACTATTGAAACACACTTGCACTGCTGGCCTCCAAAATACACTATGGCAGTGGTTTCTGTAATTTGACTATGCTTTCTGGAAAACCCATTTTCCTTTTCTTCATTTTATAACCAATGTGAGCAATTTTATTGCTGAATGATTGTCTCCTACTTACCTACTTAAAGACAGCTTTTTAAATTATATTTACAGATTTTTGTCGATCTGCTCTTTACCTTATTTTCTCTTTTTTTTTTTAAATTCTTTTTCTCTAAATGTCAGAGTTCTAGTTTGCTTTGTGTGATAAAGTCATTCCAAGCTTCTCATCATCCTTTCAAAATTTCTGTATCATAAGATGGGGGGAACAGAAATTCACACATAATTTAAACAGAAAATTACCTTGAATGCATACCAGCATGATTATATTAATTTGATGCAACCTCTGCAATCTACATGACTTGGGATGTGGTACAGCTGAGCTTATTAATTACTGACTAGTTAAATATTGTAGGGAGCTTTTCATAAGCAAGTGAAATAAAGCATTGCCACTGTGCTGTGCTTGCATACAGGTTTGTTCAAGGTTTCTTTTGTAAATGAATTGAGGAACTGCATTACTTGTTAGGTTTTTTTCTGGTAACTGTACTCTGCCCTTTACTGCAAATTTTAGTTTAAATAAATCTGAAAACTCAGGGAAAATAATCTTAATTTCTAATCAGATGTGCTTTAAATTTGTTTAAAATGTTTTAGTGGTGGGGTTTCTTTCTTTTTTTTTTGTTTGTTTTCAATACTCTTCTGGTTTGGCCTTGCTTTGTTAGAAACCTCTATCAGGACAAGCATTAGGCTAAAGACCAAACCACTGCCTATGCCATCTTAGTTGAAAAGGCTTTGGTACTCAATCAAAGCAATTTTTCACTGTCTGATATCAGTGAATATATGGACCTATATCTTTTTTTGGTACCTGACACATTTTAGAATAAATCACTAGGAGCAGGGAAAAGAAATAGGTAATAAAAATTGAGAAAGTAATACTTATCTAATAAGAACTCTATGAAATCTAAATTATATATGTTACAAATATATAGAACAACAACATCAAAATAGCTGAAACTCCCATCATTATAAAGACAGACGGAATAAAGGGAATGGTCAGCACAAGCAGTA
Organism: Pithys albifrons albifrons; assembly: GCF_047495875.1. Lineage (NCBI taxonomy): Eukaryota > Metazoa > Chordata > Aves > Passeriformes > Thamnophilidae > Pithys > Pithys albifrons. The sequence continues at coordinate 39,521,384 of NC_092459.1, forward strand.
AGTGGCCTTTTGTGTATTTGTTAGGAGTAAACTCTTAAAAGCAATCTGCTGTTTCACGAGAGGCTAATGAAACTATTTCATTATTGCAGTAATGTAATTAGGAATCTCATAAGCAATCAAGCCGCCAAATTTTGCACCAGCTGTAAGCAACTAAAACAAAAAGTGACAAGTGAACCAGCAAGTAATGAATTACAATAACCCAGGTGAGATATAAAAGACAAACTTATGTGTGTCTTGGCATCCCCAGGAGAAGTAATGTCTATAGGCTGGAAATGATCCTGAGACAGTAACAAAATGGTTTTGTAACATGATTAATATAGGCAACAAAATCACACCTTGGAATAGAACTTAATTTTTTTGAAACCTGAGACTTTTGGGGAGTATATGGCTGTCAGAGGGAACAATCTAGAACATGGAAATGAAATATATAATCTCCATGGTCTGGAAACCTCATAAGATCTTTTGTTTCTCCACTTCCAAGACAGGAAAACTGAATGATACTCAAACGTCCATATGACAGTCCTTTTTGCAGAATGTGGAGTTACAGGTTCAGCACTCCTAACCTCAACTCTCTACAATGTAGACTGGATTGCAGTGTGTGGCCATAAGCCATTGGTACCATCCTCTCTGAGCTTTGGTGGAAGCAGATACCAACTTTGGGATGATTGAAACTAAATGAGATAAAGCCCACCCAGAGAATCTTAGAGAGCAAGTAATACATTTGTGTTCTACTTTGTCATATCAGAAACTGAAGATAATGAGTTCAACGATGTAATAAAAGTGAATGATCTGCATATGAGAGCAAAAGAATAGTAATTTCCGAAAACTATACTTTCTTTAAAATATCTCTTGTGTATCTGAATTGGTCCTCCTGGGCAACTATGACAGACTTCCCCAAATATGGGTGGACAAATACCATTACCTGATTATTTTTTAAATTAAAATATCTTCCAACAGGTACTCTTGGCAAACATGTTTAGGAAATTTCCATTTTCCATTCACTTCATAGGTCAAGTCCTGATCTTCCTGTGGGAAAAAAAATTATTCAGACCTACAAAGCCTGAATGACATTAGTGTTTCAGTTTTCAAAGTAATTCAAGAGACAGAGTGAATTCACTAAACTGCAAGCCCTGAAAATGCAAAAGGAGCTTGAGCTTCTGAGCATCTTTGAGCATATCTCTTGAGCCATTATGATGCAGATAAGGAGCCCAGTATGAGATATGTAACAATACCTCTGCATTAGTCACTTTTCTGAATGTCAGACATGTATGTGTGACTCTCTCTATACATTTATGTGCATGTGTCTGCAGTGCTTGAGGTAACATGCTGTAAATGTTTGTGTAGGATCTATATAACTTACATTGAAAATAACCACTGAAAATATTAATGGAGAAAGAAAAAACTACTAAATGTAGCAGCTGCTTTGTTGATTTGTTAATATAGACCATACACTATAAAGAATAGCATCTGTAATGCACAAAAAACCCAAAGATATAAAAACATAGATTGGGAGATGGGAGACCAATAAAAAAGACGCAGGAAGTGCTCTGGACAACATGGAGTTCAGGAAGTACTAAATACCAAATCAAGCTTTAATGTCTATGTCCTCTGATTTGGCCTTCCAATATTGTTCCCTTGGCTTAAACTCAAATTTCTTTTATTTTTTTTTCTGGTTGCAGCACATGTTGATTTGGAAAGGGTGGGCTTTCAAAAGAGCCTTCATTTCCTAGGGTATAGTTTTAGACTCAAGTAGATAAACATTGCAGTGAGTTGTTAAGAATAAGTGTCATTTGGAAGGGATAAAAATGTTACCAGAAGGACATTTTTCAAGAATGGAGATGATTCTGCATGACATCACTTTGACATCCTCTAGCAAGAGATGAACAACAGTGTTGGGGTGACATTCAAAAGCAAGTAAGCCACATCTCGAAGAGCCAGGCATTTAGATGGGAAACATCTTCCTTTTATACAAGTGCTGGGCTCCTTCCTTAACTTCAGGCTTGTCACTCCCTCCTATAGAGGTGTGAAATAACATAAACAGATTTTCTACTGCTCCATAGCCACAGAAGTTAGTTTTAGTCTTCCATTTAATTTGCAGTGACTGAAATTCATTCTTTTAGAGACGGAAAGCATAGACTTGCATTGCTTAAAACCTTGATATGAGGGTGATTTGCACTCAGGCTGCTGATCAAAGGGAGATGTTCACATGTTGTTAATACATAATGACAGAATTCTTAATGATGTACATTTTCTATGGTAGATCTAGGATTTCTTCCATGAATCCAAATCTCAGCAAGCACTTTTTATTTTAAATTCTATCTTCCAGTAGTCCCAACAGGATGAATATGTTAATATAAACCTCTAAATATTTGTAGTTTTAAATATGTCTAACCTATATACTATATACTTTATTTGTATTGAAGGGAATATGGTAGTGTATGTATATGTACTGTGTCTGTCCACATACTATTTGGGCAGACTGAAAATGTAGATTACATATACAGCTTTGAGTCAAGATCTGTTGTCTTCACATCAGCTGATTCCATGATGTTGCACCAGCAGGAACCTGGTCCAAAGATTCAGCCTGCAATTTCCCTTGCCTACCCATCCTTATATTGATATGGGAAAATATGAACACCAAGATAGTTTGGAATTGCTTTTCACCCAGGACTGGGTGAAAATTCAGTAATGGAGAAAAAATAATTGTGGAGTTAATGACTTTGACCTGTTTTGACCACTTCATTCAGCTCTTTAAATGTCTCTTACTTACTTGCAAAGAATAAACTTGTTGAATAAGTTTTTAATAAGTCACTTAAGGAACTGTATAGGTGCAGCTCTCACTACAGCTCTGGGCTGTACCTCAAAGCAGCTAGTTTGCAAGTCCTGTTTGAGAGACAAAAGCACTACAAACTAAGTAGAGGAGGAGTTGTCACCTACAATGTATATTAGATATATAATAAATTCAATGAAAGTAAGGTGGTATCAGATCTGTTTAATCTCAGGGGTCCTTGATTTGTTTAAAAGTTTAAGACACAATTCTAAACTTTCCTTTAAATTATCTGTCATTAATGTATGATTTTTGGTTCCTGACATTAATTGATCTAAACTAACTGCCTTCTGCCAAATTTCAGTTTGAGAACTAGTGCCTTGTTTATTTATTAATTTGCTACAAAACATCAAAAAAATGCCCAGTGGGCTACCAGAAACAATCATCAATCACATCTAATCCTAGATTATGAATTTGATTGCTTCCTTCCTTCTCTCACCTACTTTTATTTAATTTCTTGATCGAGGCACAGTGTGGGGACTGCTGGGAACATCTCTATAGAAACACACATAAGGTTCTTCCACCTTTCAGTGCATCCTCTGGTCTCAGCTACAGACATACCCAGGACTGAATTTTGGGAAACAACAGGCAAAATGCTGCTATCATATATGCCATTTTTCTTTAACATCTCAGTTTTCAATTCAGAAGAACTATGACTGCTAAGAAAGAAAAAACCTTTTCAGCTGATCTTCTAAGCTAAAAGTCTACTTATCACATCCCACTCCCATCTCCCCCTCCCCCCCCCCCCCCCCCCCGCCCGCAATGTGTTTTAATATATTTTTAAGACCCTACTGTAGAGGATTATTTCAAAACTGTTCATAAAGAGGTAATGAACACTATAACATAATGTGAAGATTTGTATTAGTTTACATGGTATCTACAAATCACCTCGTAGATATCCAAGACTACTTATATCAGATGAATGAAAAACAGAAATTTTCAGGTTAAAATGAGTATAACAGATTTTTAGTCCTGTATCCATCTGTCTAGTTAATGATAATCCAAGTCACTTAATTGATTTCTCACTGGTAAATTTTTGAATATTCTATATGATGATGCAATTGACAGATAATAAAATAAGTAAGATAGAAAAGCAGAAGAAAGCCTTTATAGCAGGATTTAACTTGATGGTGAGAGGGCACTGCATCTTTTTGGATCTATTACTGAAAAAATATGACTTCTAACTAATACAGAATCAATAGCTACATACAGTTCAAACATGTATGAAATTAGTTATTTAAACAGATAAAGATAAGAAGAAGAGATGAAAATGATGGAAAAGAGGAAAAAGGTTTTCATGTTTTACAGATACATAACCAAGAGAGTATTTAAATGCCAATGGTAGCTGTTTTAGAAAAACTGTATCATGAAGATACAAATTTCATAATTGAATTTAGAGCATGATAGACTTCATATGTGACTCTTAGATGATCCACAGCAGGAATGCATATAGCAGAAGTTCTTGTGTCAATGTATTCTGCCTTTTTTTATTGCAAGAATAACAGTCCTTAATGTAGGTTGATTATGACTCTTTAAATGTGGCTAGTTTTTTTGCCCTGTTCCCTTGCTTCTTTGATAAATACAAATGTCTTTCCAATATTTTCTGCTGAAAGAAAATGTAAAAAGAAAAACTTCATAATTTTATAGATATGTAGATCAAACTAGAATATAGCAATGAAACTATTGCTTCTTTTTCTTGGGTGAAATATAGGGAAAAAGTCTCAAAAATATTTCTCTGATGCATAGTTTCAGATGCAGTTCTACAAAATGAACCTATTAAACAGAAGACGATATAATTTAGTGGAACCTGAAAAAGTAATTCAATTCAACATTCTGACCTCTGAAACGACATTTCAAACTGTCTTGGTTTGAGGGGAAAACCCAAAATGTTTACCAAAAAGCAGAGGGGATTCCTCCACAATAATCACGTCACTCTTTATTAAATTTAAGAAAAGAAACTTTAATGAGAAAATGGATATATAAGAAGGATAACTGTTCTTAACTACTATAGGAACTTAATTAGAAAATGGATATAAGAAGGATAACTGTTCTTAACTAATATATATATATATATATATATATATATATATATATATATATATATGTCATAATCATCATGGCTAGGCTTTGCGAACAAAGATTTGAGAAGGGCACTACCCACGCTTGCTGCAAGCGCGCTGGTGGCTAAAAAGGCTGATACGGGATAGGCAGGTCTGGTCACAAAAGGCACAGCGAAACGCCTCCCCATGTGACATTTGCAAGGAACGGTTGTTTCTGCGTTTTCTTTTCTCCACAAGACTGACTCTCGTTGCATTCTCAAAGGAAGCAGCAGCATCGTGAATGGTGTGTCTCCATGAATCCCGATTGGAGGCCAGAGTGGACCATTGGTGGCAGTCAATATGGCCAAGGCTGAGATGTTGTTTCAGGGAGTCCTTGTATCTCTTCTTCAGGGCTCCTCTCTTGCGGCCACCGGTGGTGAGTTCACCATAGAGCACAATTATCAGAAGGTGGTGATCCTCCATCCTGGAGACATGCCCTGCCTAGCGCAGCTGTGTTCTCATCAGCATGGCCTCGATACTGGTGACCCCTGCCTGTTCAAGAACAGACACATTGGTCACGTAATCAGACCAGTGGATGTTTAGGATTGAACGGAGGCAGCGCTGATGGAAGCCGCAGGTGGTGGCGGTAGATGACCCAGGATTCAGACCCATATAAAAGAGTAGACAGTACAATGGCTCTGTAGACACTAATCTTTGTACTTTTCTTCAGGTGTTTATTGGACCAGACTCTTTTATGGAGTTTTCCGAAGGCTTTGTATGCCTTTGCTAGCCTGTTGTCTATCTCTTTGTCAATCTTACCGTCTGAGGAAATGATACTTCCCAGATAGGTGAACTGCTGGACTGACTTAAGCTCTGAATTGCCTATGGTGATGTGAGAATGATGGAAGACTTCTTGAGGTGCAGGTTGGTAGAGAACTTCCATCTTCTTCAGGCTGACTTCCAGCCCAAAAAACTCAGCAGCCTCTGTAAAGCAGGATGTTAAGCGCTGCAGAGCTGCTTCCGTGTGAGCAACGAGGGCAGCATCATCAGCAAAAAGCAGCTCACGGACAAGGTGATTCAGGGTCTTGGTGTGGGCCTTCAGTCGCCTTAGGTTGAAGAGGTTTCCATCGGTACGATATCAGATGTAGATGCCGTTTTCTTCATTGAGGTCTGCTGTGGCTCTTTGGAGCATCATGCTGAAGAAGATTGTGAATAGAGTTGGTGCAAGAACGCAACCTTGTTTCATGCCATAGTTTATTGGAAAGGGCTCAGAGAGTGCATTGCCATATCTGACTTGTCCACGCTGATCCTCATGTAGCAGGATGTTCATTTTGAGGAACTTGGGGGGACATCCTAAACGTTCCAAGATCTGCCACAGGCCTTTTCTGCACACAGTGTCGAAAGCTTTGGTGAGGTCAACGAAGGTTACATAGAGACTTTTGTTCTGTTCCCTACACTTCTCTTGCAGTTGTCTGAGAACAAACACCATGTCTGTGGTGCTCCTATTGGCTCTGAAACCACACTGGCTTTCAGGTAGAAGATCTTCTGCAATAGTGGGTACTAATCTGTTCAGAAGTATTCTTGCAAGGATTTTACCAGCAATGGAGAGCAAAGTAATACCTCGGTAATTTGAGCAGTCTGATTTTTCTCCTTGCTTCTTGTACAGGGTGATAATGACTGCATCACGGAGATCTGGTGATAGTTCCCCTTGTTCCCAGAAATGCACAACAAGCTTGTGGAATTTGGCATGGAGTGCTTGACCTCCATGCTTCCAGATTTCAGGTGGAATTCCATCAACCCCAGCTGCCTTGCCAGGTTTCACCTGTTGTATGGCCTTGAGTGTCTCTCCCATAGTAGGGGCTGCATCCAATTCATGTTTCACTGGTTGTTGTGTAATGTGCTGAATTGCTGAGCCTTGGACTACACGGCTGGCACTGAAGAGAGTCTGAAAGTGCTCAGACCATCCGTTCAGGATGGAGGTTTTATCTGTTAGAAGCAGTTGACCATCTGCACTGAACAGGGGGCTTTGAACCTGGTGTGTGGCTCCGTACACTGCTTTCAGGGCCTCATAGAATCCTCTTTGGTCACCCAAATTTGCGCATATTTGTGTCTTTTCTGCTAGGTCGAGCCACCATTTGTTCTGGATGTCTCGAAGTTTCTGTTGGAGCTTACTGCATGCAAGATGAAAGGCGGCTTTTTTTATATGACAAGATGGCTGAGCAAGGTGTGCTTGGTGAGCAGTTCTCTTCTTCTTCAGCAATTCCTGGATCTCTTGGTTGTTTTCATCAAACAAGTCTTTGTTTTTCTTGGAGGAGAACCCTAGGGACTCTTCAGAGGACTGCAGGATGCAACTTTTAATATGTTGCCAAAGCTCTTCAGGAGAGGGATCTATGGGATTATCTTTAAGTCTAGTTTGAAGGTTTCCCTGGAAGCTGACTCTCACTGTGGCTGTTTGAAGGTTGCTGACCTAGAACCTCCTCCTTGGAATGCCACCTCTCTTAGGTTTGGGCTTGAAGTGGAGGTTAAGTTTGCAGCACACAAGGCGGTGGTCTGTTTGACATTCTGCACTCGGCATCACTCGAGTATGACGGACATCATTGACATTTCTCTGTTGTACTAAGATATAGTCAATGAGGTGCCAGTGCTTGGATTGAGGATGCATCCAGGTTGTCTTCAGGCTGTCTTTCTGGTGAAAGATAGTGTTGGTGATCGTGAGCTGCCATTCTGCGCAAAACTCTAGCAGGAGGCATCCGTTGTTTTTGCAGTTTTCAACACCATGCTTGCCCAGGACTCCTTTCCAGGATCAGAATTCTTACCTACTCTGGCGTTGAAGTCACCAAGGATTATGATCTTATCATCTGCAGGAACATTTTGGGTGAGGCGGCGCAGGTCTGTGTAGAATTTGTCTTTTTCCGCTGGGTCAGCTTGGAGAGTTGGGGCATATACGCTAAAAAGAACAACATGTTGCTTGTTGTGTAGAGGGAGGCATAAGGACATAATGCAATTGGAATGACCTGTCGGCAGATTTTCAGGTTTGGAGGCAATGGAGTTTTTAATCATGAAGCCAGCTCCTGAAAGGTGTCTTTCGGTTTTGGGTTTGCCTGACCAGTAGAGCGTGTAGCCAGCACCATGTTCTTTAAGGCTGCCTTCCTCATGAAGACGAACTTCACTGAGAGCAGCAATGTCAATGTTGAGCCATGACAGTTCGTGGGCAATTAGAGCAGAACGCTGCTCAGGACGTCCACTATCCCCAGTATCAAGCATGGTTCTGATGTTCCAACATGCGAGTGTTAGTTTGAGCACACCTCTGCAGGCAGGTGTATGCCTTTGAAATCTCTTTGTTTTTGTTTGACCACATGGAAGATGCTGGTTGGCCACGGTTATCCAACCAGGTGTGGAGATGAGCTTTGTTTAGGCCACCTTTGCTAGGCCCCTCTCCGTGTGGAGCAAGCAGTGCTGTCCCTAGAAAAGGCTGCTTGGTCATTCAGGATGCTGCCGCAAGAGACTGTCATCTCCGGGGTCAAGTCTCTAATGACCCATATCCTGAACCGCCTGCATGCAGGGTTGGGTCTGTGGCTTCCAGCTGCTTCCTATCACCTGCCGTTTTCGACCCTCACCTGTCGCTACAGGGCTTTGCAATGTGGGTAAACCCTTCGAGCCTGTGCAATGGATTTTTTAGGTGACGCACAGCGTGCGCAGAACTGGCCCCACCCTTTACTCCTAAGGTTCATCTGCCACGGCCTAGCGAGCTTGGACAGTGACAGTGAATACCTCAGGACGTAGGTTTGTTTAGAGTATCCTTCTCTTAGATGGATGGCCTTACAGGGCTAAATGAGCTCCTTCTGCCCGGGTTTGGGGTTGGAGTTGTCCTTCTCCTAGGATGGTTGCCAGATGGCTAGCGAACCCATCCTGCCCATGGACACACTTTGTCTGACCCTTCAGCTGAGACCTGTCTGGCATGGGAGACCCTACCGGCGGCACAAACCACCTCCAGCATAGCTCTCAACCTCATGAGGGCACGCAAGTTTCTCCCCTGTGACAAGGGAGTGGCCCCGCAGAAGATATATATGTAGGTATAAATATAAATGTAAACAGACCAGAGCAAACTGCTTCCCCAGCACAACAGAGTAAAAAACAAACAAACAAACAAACAAACCCTAACAACAACAACAAAATCAAAAAAGAACAACCCCCAAACTGGTAGGTTCCTCCTGGAGAAGTTATATTTATGGACACTATCAGTGTCACACCTTGGCTGGCTGCAGGGTGCGTTCTCAGTCTTTTTCCAGCAAGGCAGAGACGAGCAGTGAGCACTCAGATGAATTCTGTCTCTCTCTCTGTGCCCTTTGTCCCAAACGAAGAAGGAAAAGCTGCGAGTGGAGAGCTGCAGCTTGTCCCAGAAAGCAGCTGTGACTCCTCTCTCCTTGGTCGCTGCCGCAGTGGAGTGGGCAGCTGTAACACTGCCAGAGACGGTGAGGCCAGAGAGGTGGCTGGTGCCCCAATGAGAAACCAGGAGAAACGGCAGTGGCAAGAAGAAACTAGCTTAGTCCACAGGAGCAGCGAGGTGCAGCTGAACAGTTTCTCTCCGACAGACAACACACAGCTACAACCTACCCCCAGAGCTGTGAGATGTCCCCCAAAACAAAAGAGACAGTGCAAACCCATTCCTTGCCACACCTTCCCCCAGTCTGCCTCCACCAAAACGATCAGGAAGGAATCGGTAGCAGTTAACTACTTCTTTTGTTAACTAATGCCATGGGGGTTAGTGGCAGGGAGGGAATTTACATTATCATTCCAAACTACAACACGAACAAAATGAAATTAGAGTGAATTTCAGTGGCAAAATGCTGGATTTGACTGTGTTTAATATACTTTTTGAAGGAATTTTTCCATGACTATATAATGTAAAAAGCAAATCTAAACATCAGTAACTATTTTGTAGAGATCAATAAAGTTTGCAGATAAGCAGTCAGAAGTTTGAAATGTTCCAACAAGTCTTAAGAGCTGAAATATTCCTCTATAAACATACATTTACATACATATACAGAGAGAGTTTACAGCATATCTGACATAGATGACATGGCACAGTATATAAATAAGCACTCGTGTCTGCAGGAGACTTATTTTCATGTGGCGCCCAAAGGGTGCAGAGAACAGAGCAGTAAGCTCAGTGCCCATCAGTATCCTCTGCTACAAAACTCACATATATTTCATCAGTGAGCCTTTGACTGACTAAGAAGCACATTAACAGTCTAACAAGTCATGTCCTAGCATGTCTTACTCTTGTCTGTATATGCAATAAAGTTTATTTAAAAAACATCTTTAATCAAAAAAAATTATATAAAATGAACACTTTATAAAGTCTGACATGAACATCATTGGACACACCTGTGGCTGCAACCCTGAGGTTATGCAGGCATATGCACAGTTTTATTATAGTATATGTTTTATTTTTATCTCTTATTGTGAATTTTCTATCAGTTTGGAGAAAAAAAAGAAAAAGCTTTAAAGCAAACCATTTAAAAAATTGAAATACACAAACCTGGTACTTAATTCATGTGATATCACTGCAGTATTTTTATGTACACTTCATTCATGTTTTGGACTTTCATATCTCCATAACTCTGCTAATACACCAAGTACAGATGCTATTTACTCAATTCAGCAACCTCTTAAGGAAAAAAAATCCTGGTGCATCATTGCAGCAATAAGGTTGCTATGGAGTTTGAGTAGTGGATGGTATGCAGAATGAGACACCCAAAACTCTACCTCAAGAACAAAAAGTAGCATTTCTGAGCATGATCCATTTGTGCAGTAGAAAGAATGGAAAAGGGAATAATTTCTTAAACACCTTGGTTATAATTTTACTGCTCATCTAAGCCAAAATATGATTAGCCTAAAGACTATGACAAACTATGTTTTATTTTTCATGGATCTGGCAATATCTATGAGTAATGTGGATAACCTGTTTCTCCCAAAGTTTTACAGAGCGAGGAGGAATTGTTTCTGTTATCATTATTTATTAGTATCCATTTTTCCTGGTTTTGGTCTGACACTGGTGTTGCACCAGGGCAAGCAGTGACTGTGCAGATTGCTATTGAAGAACAGAAAATAGCTGCATTGCTGACACCAGCATTCTCCTTCAAGGAGGACCTTTAAGGAGTGGGACCAATGGCTTTAAAATATAAAACTATGGACCTTTAGAGAACAAGTAAGGATGTTTAAATGTTCTGCACATGTAGCTTAGGGTATTAAATGGATCATCAACAATGGAGACTGCAGTTCTGTCTTAATTATGGTATTTAAATGCACTCTCTTTCATGACTGTATTTTTCACAAATTTACAGATTTTCAAATTTGTAAGAATTGATAAGTTATCAGCCTTTAGCAGACCATCAATGCATTCATGTCTCTCTCAATTATACATAATTTCTTCTTGCTAAATCCCCTGTGTTTTATTTGAGAGTTACCTTATTTATTGTGAGCCAATAATGCATTGAATTGTGTGTGCACTGGCATATTATCTTGTTGAACCATCCAATTAAATATGATAATGTTGAAGACACTGACATGGTTAAACACTCAGGTGAATGAGCAATTCACTGTGAAGTACAAAAATATTTAAAGTCATCTGTGTGCCTTCAAGCAATCTGTTTTATGTAAAAGAACACTTCAGGAATCAGAGAATTCTATGTCTGAAAAGACAAAAATATTGCAACTTTCAAAGCATAGACCTGATGGCTGAAACCAATGGCTTTTTAGAAGACTGAAACCCAAAATAAAGGACAGAAGTGAAGCACACTATTTTATTCTGCACATAATAGGCACAAAAGTAAGACATTACAATCTGCTTAAAATCATAACATGAATTAGCAGCAGTATTTTGGCCTATAAATATATTCATTCTGGACTAAAATTGCACTACATCTATCTGACATGAACGTATATTTCTGGAGAATACCCCACTGCAGAGGGCTGGTTTTTTGTGAGATTATTTAAAATAAATAGTTGACACTTTTGCATCCAAACCAATGCAATTCTCCATCGAAGAATGTACCTGTGAAACTTAAAGAGTTACATGCTCAGTACATGGAGTTTCAAAAGGTTATAACTAAATCACATCAAAACCAATTTACTGCAGAAAACTCAAAAGCACTTCTCCTTAGTGCTGTTTTCCTGCCAAATTTAAATTTTCATCCTCCAGCTGTTTTGGCTGTAGAATGATTATAAAAGAATGTCATGGTAATTGTTTACTGTCAAGGGTGTCTTTTCTCAATTTTTACATGCTTGAGGAGCCTAAATGTTTTTTTCCTTCGAACTTTAGAAAAAAAAATTAAGAAAAACTACAGGCAAAGTCAAACAAATAAAAAAAGAAAAATCCTGAAAAAAGACCAATACATATTGGCCAAGATTAGAAGTTGGAAAATTTCAGTCTGAGTTGAAAGGTTCAAGAATTATTGAATACTGATGTCATCAGGTTAGAATACAAGCCATTATTCAATTTGATACTCAGCTATTACTTCTATTGCTATTGATTATTTTACTACTAAAGGAGTTCTGGATGGAATTCAATTGGCAGATGGTCACTAGGCATTCCAGTTGGAATGAAACCAAAACCACTGGCTCCCCAATTTTTTTGCAAACTGTAAGGTATCCCAAACTGCTTGCAAAGACCTGATTTAAAAATGGAACATAAGTTTTACTTTCACTTAAGACTGGGGAAAAAATATTCACATTTAACTCTCAAAAAGGATTCACTTAATCGTGCAAGGTCTGTGATTATTTTATGATTTTTCTGAGAAGCAAAGGAAATCTGTAATTTTAACATAAAATATGAAAGGAAATATGATGTTTATAACTACAAGCTGTTGAAATGCTTTATCCAAGTCTCATATTCAAAATGAGACCTTTGGTGAGGTAGGAGTCTATTCAAATAATATCAGCTAAGATGAAAACATTGAGTTATTACTCATCTGTTTGCTATATCATGTCATTTTTTCTTTAGAGGACATTTTCCAACATCTTATATATAAGGCAAGAGATCTTCATGTTCATCCAGCATTTCAAGGCAAACTCGAAAAGGAGAAACAATTTAGTCTTAGCACATAATTTCCAAGAACCTAAAAGCAGATGTATTTATTTTCCTAACCTTTTTATGTTTGCAAAGGAAAACAACTTTTCTGCTACTTAATATAATCCATTTTTTTGACCATTTGGCCATGTATTAACATTTCGCTGACACTGAAGACCTTTCTCCACTCCTTATTCAACAGTTCTTGTTCCTGTGCAATCTATTTCAGTAATGCAAAACCTGGAAGGAACTTGGGGCTGAGCATCTGCACTTGCTTTATTTTGAAGGTTGTACTAATCTCCGGGAATATGCTGACATCATTCACTTCAGATATAACCCCTCCATAAGTATGATGGAAAAAGGTTTCACATAAATACAGGCTGAAAAGAGAAAACAAGTTTTCAAACAATCTTTGGAAGATAATACTTTCTTGAGGTGTTGAGAGGGGGAAAAATTGGAACAAGTTAACCGAAACATTACATAGCTAAATGATTTGTACAACAGAGATCATGTCAACAAAGATTGTTTGTAAAATCGAAAGATTTTCCAGTTCATGTTCACTTAACTAAGATTATGCAAAGTGTAGCATTAAAGGCCTTTCTATTATGATTTATAATTTATATTTATAATAACATAAAGCCCAGGAGTCCTAGTCACATAGTAAAACACCATTTTGCACCGTGTTGTGCAGTCAGGGAAAAAAAACTATATTTTAACACTACCTCTGATAAATGTATGTTCTTGAAGTATGGATAGATACAGCATTCAGACTGTTAGGAGAGCTGTGATAGGCAATCAGCTCACACAGGAACCCAGGAATCCCTATATTCAACCATATCAAGAGTACATTAATTTGCTTCAGAGAAGAGTAATACATGACCTAACAAATGGTATAATAATAATAATAATTAAAAAAGCTGTCCAAATTGAAGTTAATAGCTATGCATTTTTTTCCATGTAGTCATATTATTTCTGTATTTACTTAATCTGACATCTTGTCAATACTTTGCCATTAACACATTCAATTCTGTGCTGTTATTTTACTTATTGTTCCTTTTTTTTTGTTATTTGTTTACACAAGTAACATTCATGCTCGATATATTTGGCTTCAGTGCCTGTTAGCACTCAGGCTAACTGCATATCCTAGGCAAGGGTTGAACAGGATATGCGGATGAATGAACAAGAGCCACAGAGAGAGATTTAATTGATGGGCCTTAATTTCATTAGTTTACCTCTGAAGGAGGAGCATAATAAGCTATAACTAATGGCAACATGCCAAGCATTTGTTTGGATTTTGGTGCCAAGTTAGAAGTTCCTGCCTTGGTAGACCTGTGATCAGTCTCTGTGGGCTACCCATTTAGTTTTCAGTTTGAATTTGCATTTTTGTGCAATCTTCTCACAGAAGAAGGTTACCATGGATGGATTCCAGATCTTTTTTCCATGTCAGCTAGCAGTAATAGAGAAGGATTTTTTTCTAATCCCTAAATTAATGCTTAGGCAGCCCTATAGAACTACGTAAGAGTGAAAGAATAAGAGAAAAATTCTACTGTGATTTTTGTTTTTAATTTCTTAATCCCAAGATTTGTGAAACCACTTAAAAATATTTCAGCCATTTAGAGTGGTGTGTGCAGTTTTGGGTCCCACAGTACAGGAAAGACATTAAGGTTCTGGAGCACTTGCCCCATGTGCAACAGCTAAGGGAGCTCAGTTTGTACATGGTGGTAGATACATAATTTCAGCAGCCCTTTCAGCAGCACTCAGTGTACCTACGGGGTGGTAATCAAGAAGGCTGAGCCAGGTTGTTCCCAGCAGCACCTTGGCTGGAAAATGAGAGGCAAGGGCCTAAACTGAAATAAGAGAGAAGATAAGGAAAAGCATTTTCACCATGAAGACAGTAAAGTAATAAAATAGACTGCCTGGAGAGCAACCTGCAAGCTCCATCCTTGGAGGTTTTCATGACATGATAAGACACAGCCAGCCTTAAGCAACCTTGCTTGACATCAGGGTTGTCCCTCTTATTAGCTGAAGGTTGGGTTAGCAGCCTCCTGAGATCTCTTCCAAACTGAATTTTCCTTTGGTGCTATGACCCCAAATGGGGATTTGAAGAATGTACCCATGCTAACAGTCCCACTGAATACTGGCACAACACAGATCTTATTTAATATTTGAGCCTAAGGAGCTAAACAGCATAGGGTAATAATTGAAAGTAGGTAATACAGGTTAAAACTTTTAATATTCTATATACAATTATTATTTTTTTAATAATAACACTTCTTCAGAAAGGAAGTGTGCTAGATATAGGCACAGGATAGACAGACTCAGCTATGTTGTGTTCCTTCATAGATTTAACTGTGTTTTTATATACAGCAGAGTCTTTAGAGGTAGTTCTGTTGTCTTTGACACAGTATATCTGAAAAAATAAGGAGATTTTTGAAGGTGTAAATGAATATTAGTCATCCAGTGCTCTTTGAATTTCAAAGGGCCAGGTACCCAAAAATCTGCATCTTGGCCCTCTGAGAAACTGAGGTAAGTGGTCTTGTACTTCCAAGGCATTTAGGCTGTCAGAACAACACTATTAGACTTTCAGATAAGAAATTTCTATGGTATATTATAATTAAACATACTGCATTATAACTTTAGTAAATATGATGATAAGGGAGCATGTAAATTCATAAATTAAAAAAAAAGACTGTCTAAAGTTCATTATTAATTTAAAATGAAAGAAAACATTGTGTTTTCTGTTTTAGTGCCAGTAATTTATTTTTGGTGCTGTGGAATATTGTATAAAATGTGTATTCAAGAATGGTTATTTGGACTTGATCTTCCACAACGGGACTTCAGAAAGGACTGACTACCTGCCTGATGATGATTAGCATAGAATACAGTTTGCTTTTTGATGAGAAACCATTATTGTAGCTTTACAGACTGTTTTCCAGTCCATTGCAAGCAACTATTGCCTATCAAAACTAGGACATATGTAACATAGAAGGACCCAGAATTAACTCCAACAGGTATGCAAATATACTTTGATGGGAAACAGTTTTCAGCTTATTTTGTCTTCTTTTTCACTTTTTTTGGGGTGTTTTTTGATTTTTTTTTAACTCCATGCTGCAGTGCTGGCCCATGGATAGCAGATGCAAAATGAGACTGACATGTTGGACACATGGATATCAAGGATGTGGTTTCCTTAGCAACAGTAACCACATAAAAGGTCTCAGAACTTACTCATGGGACTTTTCAGTTTTTCATACAAAATGAATACCAGTGGTGAATATGATGCATTCGATAGTCCAGGGAAAGTATCAGGGAACTATAACATGATAAAGTATTAGATTCTTCTATTTTCTGAAACTTGATACTACACAAGAATATTGTTTTTCTATCATGGAGAAGAGAATCTTGAGGACATGAGAGTAATTAAATGCAGCACAATTTTGCTGCTTTAACACATCTGTAATTATTTGCCATTAGTTTTAGCTAAGATTACAAGCATGTGATCTATATTAACAAGAAGTGAGAGCACATCAAAATCTACATACAATTAGACTGACTCAGATTAAAGTGTACCACAAAAACTGCGTGAATCTCAAAATTTTGATCTAGAATTCAGTATTTTGCAGAATTTAGCTTTACTTCATCTATAAATATAGCAAACAGGTCTGCTAAAGAGAAAGCTGTTGCTGGAAGAGTCATGTAGTAGTGTTAAAGAGCAGGAGCACAGTCCTAGACTGAGATCCGGTACTGTAAGGAAAATTTGGAAAAAGAGGTATTTTGGAAAAAGAGGTATTTTTATTATGTGATGTTGTGCTGAATAAATTTCAAAAGTTCTTTGAGAAATTCCAGAACCACATTGCAGGAAGGCATAAGGATGTCCAATAATTTTTTTTTTTCTGGTCTACCATTGTGCACCTTCGGTGACCTGCATTCTCATTTCCCACACTGTGCCTAATGAATGTGTATCTCAGGAGGATACGGTGACTTTCACGAAATCTGAAGAGGTAAGTCAAAAAGCGCAGAATTCTTTCTCTGTGTTCTTTGACCTTCAGGTTTGGTTTTTTTTGTGGCAGAACAGACTGAACAGGAACATGCCTAAAATGTTCCCCTTGTCCTCAACAGAAAGTCGAATTATCTACACTTTGCATCCACTGAGATCAAGAAGGATATTGCAAGCAGTGAAAAGATGTAGGCCAAGGAAAACTGTACCTAAATCTGGAGATGTCAGGAGATTAGTTTATATAAAAAGCATAAAGCTGCCAATTCCTTGAGTCTTTTACATATTAATCTATCTGCAAGGGTGGAAGAAACTTTTCAGTACAAAGGCTATGTTTTGTAGCAATAGAAGAGTGCTTCAAAACAAATGAAACCTCCTTGAACAACTAAAGGTGAGAAGCAGGTGAAAGCTTTCTTCAAGACTAGAATGTTTTGAACAACCTGTGGAGCATCCTGCTGAGATTCAAATATGTTCTTTTTGTCCTCTGAAGAATGCCTTCTTCTCAGAACACATTCTGTTCAGTTCAGCTTTTCTCATCTTTTTTTATTCAAACGATTGAAAATATTACCAAGGTACTTTTGGAGCAAATATTTTAAATAGTGATAATAACACTGTTTATATAGTATTATCTGTATTTGTATTAACAGATACAGAAAAGCACAGAAGAGATGTCTGGCTCAATGAGAGCTACAAGCCCAGCTGCAAAGCAAGGACCAGATTTGAGATCTGCACAGCTTCTCAAGTTCTTCCTTATCCACTGGCAACCACAGCTCCTGATAAACCCAAGAAAAGCTGAATATTTCCTTCCTGCCTGACACCCCTTTTTCTTTCAGGCCATCCATAGTTTAGATTTAGAGTTATGCTCCCATCAATTACAGAGAGAATTTATATTCTAATTTAGGATCAGCATCTTATGATACTGTGCAATGATGTCTACTCTCTTATTCAGTGGATGCTAACCAACCTTTGCAATAATCAGCATTAGGCAGGTCTTTGGGTAGCTGGAAGATTTTAAAAAAGTCTAGAGATGGTAATCTGCAGTCTGTAAAAAGAAAAGAAAAATCCCAACTACATGTGCCTAGATAATCACAGGAATACCTCTGGTTAAAAATCAAAATCTGTTTCACACCTCTAACATAAAATGGCCAAGACATACCTGTAGGAAAATTTGTTTTTTT